>NC_139766.1:12785897-13997772 GCF_965231275.1 Zosterops lateralis
CTCTACCAGATTTAGTAGGAAGCCCAGAGTTTCCTGAATCACTGTTTTACAGTAGAATCCTAAATACAGGTAGGTGAAAAAGTTGAACACCTTAACACAACTTACAATAATTAGGGACTTGCTCAGCACCTCATTAACAATGAACTGGATTGTCTGGGCACTTTGGAGAATGAGGGCAAGAGAAAATATGATTCTGCCAGGGTTAAAGAAATATGCCAACCTTTTATTTAAGAAGCTCCAACTACTCTACACATTGCAGCACACACTTAACATTTAGGAAAGGACACACCTTTGAATAGAGAAGGTCTTTCTTTGACTAAGCTGTGTTAGAAGCAGTGTTAACAGAGACACAGCACTGCATGAATAAACTGAAGGTATATTTGAGCCCCAGTCTGATGCCAAAAACACTTGTCTCAGCATTTGCACTTGTCTTCTCCTCTGGTGTCAATGCCCCCTATGGTGGGCACACAGAGCAGGAAAGCTGGATGTGTGTTTTTTCCCCTTCTCAGAGCAGAGTAAATTTATAAAAGTACGTATCATATCTTTCCAGTTATTATAGTATTAATGCATAAAAATTAGTAAGAAATATTTATCATTGCATGGCTTCCTTGCCTGTAAACTGTATTTATACATACCCTCTCCAAACAGACCCAGTGAAGGTTTTTTTAACTGTTTCTGTAGATGCCAAGAGTTGAGGACATCAGAGAGCAGCCTTGCCAGAAAGTGTTTATGCACTGACAAAGCTGTCAAACACTGTGGACAGATGTTCAGTAATTACTCTCTGACTCGTCTATGCAAGCCTACATGCACAGCATATATATTCACTCCATGCTGCAGGTAAAACTGCTCCTCCTCAGCCTAGAGCTGTGTCTGGACCAGGCTATATATTTATACACTAGACATTCTCCACAGTAAGTATCTTGATAATTTTTTTTCTGTATCCCATTTTTTAGACACTGAGATCTCAAAACGTAACATGGATCTTACTTCTTTTTCTTGCAATAGCTGTTCCTGGAAAAGCTTCCAGCATCTCTGACGGTGGTTCTCCCATTTCTCCAGCTGAGGGAGCAAACTCTCCTGCCATTCCTCTTTCAGAAGTTCACATTCTCTTAAAGAGAGGCTGGTCACCACAGGAAGGGTCTGAAGAAACAGCTCCGTCACCAACTCTGCTAAAGCATTGGAAGCCTTAGAGTACAGCTCCTAACAGAGGGACAGAGAGAAACAGGTGACAAAGTGAACCTCCAGCCCTTCGGCGTTGCTTCCCTGCATGTTCCATGATTGATGCAAGTGAGGGAACCATGTGAATACACTGGGCTGGTGACCAAATCCTACAGCTAAAATCCAATGCCACTAAGGCTTGATTTAAAAAGATCAGGTTTTGTAGATGGAACAACTTAAATGTTTTAGTTCAAGCAACACAAGACATTTCAAATGCGACACTGGCAGGAGTATGTGAGACCCTGTGCCCTAACTGTTGCTCACATGTGACTGCAGTAGAAAAGAATATCTTTTTTTACTGGCTATGGTGATGTGTTATAAAAACACCTATTTTGAAAGTTGCTGTGGAAACAGTCCAGCCAGAGGCACATTTTCTCAGGTGCTGATATAAAATGAATGAAGAAAGTGGGAAGAGTTAAAAGGGATGGTATGGCTTTTAGCTAGACAAAAGTAACATTAGTAATGTCAGTACTTCAAAGTATGACACTTTTTAATGCCTGAAGAACAGAATTGTTCAAATTCATTCTGATGCAGAATAGTTTCAAGCCTAGGAAAGCAAACATCTTGCAGTGGTTTTAAGGAAACTAGTCCCACATGAACAGTTTTAATTGCTGAGGCTGCTTCACTCACAAGAAGTGTTTGGGTGATTTAGTCAGATGGCATCCAAGTTAAAAACTCTGTTCTTGTTTCACTGTCAAATACACAGTGGTGATAGGAGCTGTGTTGGCAAACTTGGGGCCATTTGAGATAATTCCTGGGGAGAAGGAGTGGGGACAGGTAGCTTTTCCAGCTGAAAAGGGAACAAAACGACACTGGAAAGTCACATGGACACTGCAGTATTTCTGCAGGAAGATGAGCTATTTTTGTGTGGGCTCTGCATGATTCTACCAGTCCAAAAAGCTTTACTGCCTAGCTGGGCTTGCTTTCATTGTAACCAGCGTTAACCCTCTTTAAAACACATACATCACTTTCTTTTCTTTAAAATACTGATAATATTTTAAAAACTCTTTTAAGAATACCTGTTAAAAGAACAAATCAGGTCTTCTAGATGCTGCCTTCCTTTAAATACAGGTTTAATTACAATTTTCTAGATGATAAAAATCTAGAACTTCTCACTAGAAACACAGGGATATTTATCTAGATGTCAAATATACTTGTCTGCAGCTAATAGACAACAAAATTTCTACTGGAATTTGGGAGGGCATACACTGCTATAATGTACTATTATGTAAGAGCTCATTCCAACTGCTAGATATTGAACTATTAAAAAAAAAAAAAAAAAACAAAAAACCCAACCAAAAAAAAAAACAAAAAAAAAAACCCTAAAAAATAAGAATTTAAACACTCCACAAACCCCAGAAGATAATGTTAAAGTGCAAGGACATGGACTCAGAAATAAAGACCAGAATTTAGGCTGAATGTGAAATATAGTTCTGTGCCCCCATAATGATGCACTTGGGGTTCATCTAATGTTTCCACAGCACCTTTATCTGTTCCATGTTTAGGTTTATAAATACCCTTTCTACTGATTGATTTCTGAAAAATATTTTAATATTTCTCATTTATTGTAAAATATACAAGCTGTGCACTGAGTACTAAATTATTATTTTCCTCCTATGATCCCTCTAGGATGCTAATCACCATATTAATTAGCTGTTTCACAAACAATAAATAGCTTAACAGCTCCCTGCAGTAACCTCTTCTTATGGATAAAATTGAGGCACAACACTGCAAAACATGCTCACTACATCTTTAAGATGAGCTGTCTCGGCTCTTTCCACTCTCTTACCTGTTTAAATAAGGCAGGATTTTCAGAATCCAGCTCCCACTGGCTTTCTTTAATCTCAAAGTATTTTGAATTCTTGAAAATTGGACCACAGCTTTTTGAAAATGAGTACTGGGCATAAGTATGAGAATTAGTAGTCAAAGACTCAACATAATATCTAACTTCCGATAATACTTTTCCCATTTCTAGTGATTGCTCATAATCTAGATATGACAGTATCACTAATGGACACAGGTGCATCCTGTGCTGAAGGATTATTGCTCCTACTCCTTAATTATTATAGTTACAAGCTCCTGTTACAACAAGAGGCCTGATTTATACCATCCTAATCATCTGTGCTCTTGTGGGCCTGGCTTAGCTCAGCAAAAGCAAGGCCAAATGGTTTGCCTGCATTCCCTCTTCCGCTGTTATTTTAAAATCCGAGAGTGTAAGTTCTCAGATTTAACATAAACTCAAAGTTACTGCATTTCTAATCTACACATCACATAGAACATTTAATGAATAGTGGCTCTATCTCTGTAGACCATCTCTCCTCTGAGCTTTAGCAGCCTTTCAGGACATTTTAATTCTCCTGCCTCTACTGGGTGTTCAGTGATATAAGCATTTCTATTGGGCCTGAAGTAGTTCAGGAGTCTAGAGGAGTCTGTGGCATTTCTACCGCAGCAGATAAGATCTCAGGCAGGGTGTTAAGGAATTATATTCTTAAACAATGGCAGCTAAATCCCTTTTGAACACGTTTTGCTGTGGAACTGATAGCATTTCCCTGGCATGCTCACAGCTCTGTGTTATTATTTGCTATGGAATATTTTGCACAGAACAAAAATACAGCATTTTGTTCCTTGTTGTCAATGCCATTTTGTTCTGCTTGTACTCCCTGCACCTTCAAATTATACTGTATGATTACCTTTGGAATATCACAGTGGGGACAGTTACTGAAGAAAAATGTGATTAGTTCCTGTTCCCACAAAATTCCTTATCTATATAATCTTATTAATGTGATGATCACACGGACATCAGAGCCCAGGCAGTCCTTGCATGCCAGACCTAAGAGGACAGCATGCTGTACCCAGAGGCCATACCACAGGGACAACACAAGGCCATGCTGTTGAATGCAGCACTTGAAAAAATGTGGCGGAATGTCCTTTCAAAATTTGAGAGAGGAAATACTAAGTCTACATTTAGGAAAGACTGCAGATGTGATTGAATTCTACCAAGTGACTCAAGCTAAGAAAATAGTTCAAAACTATTTGTAGTCTAAGGAATGTACTTGATTTCAAACTGCAATAAAGTCTGTCTGTGAGCAGGACTGGCACACTTTGTATTATAAAAGTTATTTTCCACAAGAAAGGAAAGAAAAATAAGTACTGCTTCCAGGATCTTATTTTTGGACTACAGCCTTTACAAATATTTTTTACATGCTTCCTGATATGCCATCTCTTGTTTTCTAGGTTTTGACTTAATGAAATTTATTCAAATTGATTCCATTAATAGAATAGCTGATTGTAGTATTGAATGAACCTGTTTGTAGTACCTGGCAGTCAATCTCAAAGCTTTTCAAAAAATCCCAAGAGAAATACATCAAGCATAAAGAAATACCATGGGGTATACACGGAAAGAAAATAGGCTTAGATTAAAATGCTGAGCGCATCTGAGTTTTAAACAAGGCAGTAAATATATAATTTTGTCAAAAAACAGGGGAAATACATAGCTTATCAGATTTCACTCAAATAACAATATTAATTCTCTTCCCTAAACCTAAATGATTAAAAGGTTCCTACATATAGATGAGTGAATAATGAAATTGTGAAGCAGGGAAACGTATTTAGAAAGACTGGTTGTAGTTTATTTTACATGCCAGCCACTGAAAAGTAAATATTATCTCAAGGAAGGAACTGCACAGCTATTTGTTAACTTGTGATAGAACATTTTATTAAAGGAATTGAAGTAACTCATCAAAGCTGCAGAACACTGCTGCATGTGCCTCCAGAAGCTCAGTGGCTGGGACACTTGGTTAGGAGGTAAGAGATTCATCTCCCAACCCATATTGTATCTTACCAAGGATAGAGATTCAATGCTCAGATCATACATCCCATAGATACAGCAAAAATTCTGGGACACTGGACACACACACCTCTGGCCAATAGAAGATACTTCACACACACTCAGAAGATAAACTCACTCAAAATCGGGAAAGGCTGATTGCATGTACTTCTAGGTGAAGAATTCTGGAAAGTCAATTGGAAAACGAAAATCACACCTGTTTTTAGGCATCCTAACATCAATAAAGCACAGTGACATTGAAGTCATCCTTAGCACAAGTTAATAAAAAAGCCCCACTGCTTGATTTTCATACATTTAAAATGGAGGTTTACTGAAATTTCAGTCTTGCCCCCTGATTGGTTTTTGATTTATTCAGGAGGCAGTTTCAATCTTGTCTTTCGGTACTATTTTTTAGAAATGTGTCTTTGTGGATAAAGTTATGTGTCCTTCATGAGCTCTAAATACTAACCAATTTTGAATCTCTACAGTGGTAAAATACATTTTCTTATGCAGTAAGGCAAGAGGAAAACTTCAGAATGAAGTCTACCTCATCAGACATCTTGTATCAGCTTTGACTGAAGCAACCAAAACAAATCTAATAGAGCCCAAACCCAGAGTTAGAATAGGCTCCCATGGTATGAGTTCACAGATTTAATCTGTTACATGATGCTGTATTTTTGGAGTAAGTCACAGGGCAAAAAATTCAAAAGTGAGCCTTTGAGGTGGAGGTCTCTTAATAGGGATTTCCACCTGAGACAAGGTGAGTGATTAACCTTAAAAAGATGCCAAATCTTGGTACTCAAAAATGCAGTCCAGCATCCCATACTATATCTCAGGTTAACAAAATTACATAAGGAAAGTAATGAAAGATTAAGTCCCTGAGAATCTGTACTTTTTGTCAAAAAATATTTCCCCCTTTTTATTAACAAAGTAAAAAATCAAATACTTTTTCTCAAACTTTATGCCTACCCATCCATAAAACGCCTACTGCCTTGCCCATTGAAAACACTCATGACTTAATAGCTTTTAGTCTAAATCCTTGTGCATTTCATTCCTGCGTCAAGCCAAATGAAATAAGATTCTGGCGAACTGCTATCAGCAAAGGGGAATTATAAATTACAATAAATTGTGTTTTTATGGTTTTGAAATAAAGGCTGAGGAAAAAGACCTATCTTACCACGTACTGTGTAATTCCTAGCTGTTAAGTGATTTCCTTTGTGCAATCTGCATGTCTGTTTTCTTAATAATGAACTGTTATCCCCCAACCTCTTCAGTTCTCCTTTCCCTACTGGAAAAAATGGGTTGTTCACACAACAAAAAGAGGGAACAACAACAAAAGGAGGGAAAATATTAAAGGTTGGTGAGTATCTGATATGTTAAACTTGAGACAGATTTTAGATAACCATTCATCTGTTCAAGAGAAACAGAGCTGGATGTATTGGGGCAGGGAGTGGGGTGGATGATGTGTTATTGTTGCCATGTAATAGAAAAGTATGGTAAAAACAGCACAAAATCCCTTGTATACAGGATAACTCTGCAGACTCTGTTCATGAAAATATTAGGCTGATCCATTCAATTAGCTTTGCACGATTTTTCCCTCAGTTATGATATACTGTGATAATCAAAATCATTCACCCCCATTCTTCAACACACATTTCAAAATTTAGTATGGAGCCTGTGTCTATACACAGACTATTCACTTACAGCACACTATTTTAATCCACTAGTGTGGCAGAAAAGTCCTACACTATTCTCCAAATATAACTCATTCATTCACTTCAGGCATCAACAGATTCCATTGACCTTGGTTAAATAATTTTAATTGATTTATTCATGCGTACACAAAACAAACCTACTCAATTGTTCTATACAAACACAGTCAGCTTCCAGATCATTGGATTTTTACATATTTATTCACCAATTTGGATAATTCTTCCATTTACTGTAGCAGTACAGACTTCCCTAGTGCTAGAGAGTTATATAAATCTATCTTGATCTGTTTAAAAGGCGAAAAATGAAAAAATGGAAAAGGCATATAAATTTGATAAGGGCTTAGAAGAACACTGCAAGAACAAGCTAAGGATCTTCCACAAGGGAGTGTCACTTACAGGTCAGTGACACCTTTTCTTCTGTCCCCAGAATACTCACTGGTTCCCTGTTCAGTCACATGGTGACCTCTTCCTTATATTTTAATATCACCTTTTTTCATTGAGATCATGTTTTGCCTTCTTCATTTGCAAGGCAAATGACTAACAGTTAAGCTTCAGGGAGTGCAGATCTGAAAAGGCAACACCAAGCTTCGCAGTGTTTACAGAAGTCCCAAACTAGCTGGTTGTACAAAGGACTATGGTCCAAACCCAGTGGGGACATAGGTGTTGTAGCAAAGAGCTGACTGCTGCCATGTGAGGCTTGCTGGTACCCAGCTTGTTAATGCCTGCTTGTTTAATTCTACTTGAGCTGCAGTCACACAACTGCACTGTGGAGGATCTCAAATCCCAGTCATCTTCCCACTGCTACCTTGCCTTCCCCATCAGTAGCAGCAGCTTCTTTGACAAACCTGGAGCAGCTAAATGAAGATGAAGTCCTGCTGCCCAGGGAAAGGCTTGTGATGCACTTCTGCTCTGGATGTGTGGTGGAGCAGAGAGAGAAGCAAAGGTATTATGTTTGTGAGATGAACCTCCGTTCTTTAACAACAAGTCTACTTTTGCTTTTATTCCCCTGATTATAGAAAACATGTAACCACTGCACCGTCCTCAGCTGTAGAAGTCAGAACAGCCCCATTTACCTTCAGTGGGGCTATGCTCATTTGTATTATCTCTTCTTTCTAGCTTACAAAGTATATTCAAAAGCAGCCTCCTCTCCTAAAACAGTTCATAGGATCTGTATTTGGGGTTAAGGGGAGAAAGTGCAGCTGTTCACTATATTAAATATCACAGTAAAAATGTTTTATTACAGAAAAAAGTTAGAAATTAAGATTTGTGAACCTTTATTTAACAGATGCCAGTTGGATCACAATACGTGCAGTTTTTGATGTCTGGCAATATTTGGGTATTGCCATAGGGAGAGCAGCTGTAATATGGAATGTAATGGCCTAGAGCTGGGTGAACTGGCAGAGCTCAGGGTTGTGCCGTTCTCCTGGCAACCTGGCAATTCTAGAAAAACTTAATTTACCCAAATCAATTTTTCTTTAGTAGGAAAGAAAACTTAGCTTAGAACTGGAAGAAATAGGATTTTCAGTCTGGTCTTAGTGTTACTAAAGCAGAGTACACAATAAAGGAAAGCAATATAATTTCACAAATGAGGTGGAATTGTGTAAGATTAAAAAAAAAAAAAATTGCTTAGTCTCCAGACTTCATATGAATTGAGGAAGGAGATGGAGAGTTAGTAACTCTGGATGATGAACTGAGCACAGCAATATCAGCAAACATGTTGACTTTTCTACTACATAGCTTTGTACATTTAATCTACTCTGATTCACTGGTATATCCTTCCAAGCAAACCCTTCCTGTCTCCAAAGCAGTAATTTTTCTCAAATTGTCTGTTGGTTGCACTATTACATAAAACCACAGCAAAACTATTTGTTCTAAATAGAATGGCTTTTTCTTTTTATCAAATGCATTTGAGAAAGTACATGTTGACTACTGCTAATTAAGATTGTACAGGTGTATTATCCTTATGTGATAGGGACCACAAGCTTCTTCAACATCCTGATCTGGCCATAATTAATCATGACAAGGATCCTGTTGAGCTGAAAGTGATTAGTTCCAGCCTAATTAAAGGTCACTACCTACTATGGTTTTGAACTTCACTAGATAGATCATTTTATCGTATTTTTTCTGCATAGACAGAAAATAATTAAAGATGATGCAAAAGCATGAAGCACCTAGAATTTTCCAAATCAATAACAAAAAGAATTGTAGAGTATTATTTACACCAGAGATCTGAACCTATTTCAGGGAACTAACTACAGCAACAAAAATTTCTCTGTGAGAAATGAATGAAAAGACTGCATTTGGAGATGTAGTGAAGTTCACTTAGAATAGCATCATTCAGCAACAGTGCAGGAGAGACAATTACTCCACATAAATTAAATCTCCCTCCTGGTGGTAATGACAGACATTGTATGCTCTCAACGTTACTGTAACCTTGTCAGCCACCTGGGCAGCATGTTTTGGCAGACCATGCAGGGGTTTTCTGAAGTTATGTGAAGTTAGGCAACATAGTGCTTTGGGAAGATAACAGAAAAGGCAAGCTAATATGGAAGACTGTCCTGCCTCCATCTTCTGCTTTGTTAGCCTATCTTTCTGGAGCTGATCCTTGCTGCAATCCCCCAATCTTCCCCAAGGCCTGACATTGCAGTGGGGTTAGGTGATCTTCAAAATGAATTTAGCAAATGACATTTATCATTAGAAGTGGCACCTTGTAGAGATCAGTGACAGCCTCTGTGCTCTCACAGTCATCCTCCTCCTCCAGATCCCACTGTGCTTGCCAGTGTTTCTCCATCAGCTCATGGTAAGCCTAAAAGAAACATAGTAGGTATATTTAAATAGCTGAAAAGATCTTAATGGTTTCTTGTGATCCTTCTCTTTTCTTCCTCAATGCTCTTCCCATTTATCACTACAACAGTTATTGTTTACCTGGAACCATGAATCAGAGGGAAATGAAACTTGCCTTACCACCTTAATTCCTTAGCCTTGGCAATATGGGGTTAAATGATGCGTACATACTACTACAAAACGTGAAATGATCTGATTTGAAATCTGCTTTCCAATGTATGAATATCATTACATCATAGCCATTACTATGAGGTGCAGAACAGCCATCTGACATCATCATGAGATACCTGAGTTACAGCCAGGTATCACACTGTACAGGGCTTTTGCACTGGGGTTGGTCACCATGTCCCATGGTGGTTCCTAAAAGGCTGATCTTCTGACTTGGTCCTTGGTCACAGTTTTAACAAGTATGCAATTTTTTTCTTCAAGTGAGGACTGTGACTGTGGACATGTTGGCAGGCTCATGGAATATTATATTTCACAGACAAAGACTACCTCAATCTACAGACTAATGAGTAGCATTATACATAAATATTCCATATTTGGATTTAATCTGCCAAGTACTCCCTTTCACTCCCATGGTAAATACAGGTTTCTTCATTAGGTATGTCAATAGAGCTCTTCTAAAGAAGACCAAAGTGCCCATAAACTCTTCATCATTCTTGTAGAGGTAGACTTGAAAGTTCACACATCTCATGGAGTCATACTTTATGACAGAATTTGAGAAGTTAACTGGTATAACTTCTATGTCCCACCACAGGTAGGCAGAGCCAGACTGAACTATTGTAACTGGCACTTTATGGTTTGTGTTCTTCATTGATCATTCCTGTATTCCCTGCCAGTAAAGGATAAAATTAAAATGCTCCTTTTCCAACAGAAACATAGATGAAGGAGAAAAAATGATACAGCAACTCTAATCTTTACTATACATCCCATTCTATTTTTAAAAAAAATCGGATCTGCAGCAACTCAATCATTACCACCCTACTTGTGTTCAGAACAATCTGATGTGAATAAAGTTTATAGCAAAATCCGCCATCATAATTGGCAACCACTTAAAATTCAGTAGAAAGGTCAGTTACTGGCAAGGCTGCTACCACGGTGGTGTGAGCCCCTTGATGAGATGAAGGGGGAAAGGCAGAGAAAAGAAGTGTTTTTGATGGGTACAGCTCTGGGCTCATGGTGAGGCTTTGGAATCAATTCCTTTACTGGTGGGCTGGCTGTGAAATCATGAAACGAACTTAAAACAGCTCCTCAGTGCCAAGTGGATTGTTCTCACAAAATAATTACTGGACTATTTAAGCAAAACCATGGGAGCTGCAGGTACGGATTTTTCTTATTCTTCGAAGAGTTTCTGCACTTAAGACCCCATCTGTTCTGGGACAAAAACACTCTCCCACTGTGCTGCAGAAAGGCTTACATTTCTGACTTTCATAATTTGTACACAGGCACTTCATAATCCTAAACCTCATCTGTCTTCTGTCCTGCAGCATGAAATGCAAGTTGCCCCTCCCTGCTCAGCCTGTCAGAAAGCTGTTGAGTAGACTTAGTTAAACTCTAGACTAATGATCTGCTCATAAGAACAGAGCATCTCTTGCACAAAGCTGTGTGACTCTACCTTTGTAGGGAAGGGGTCTTAATGCAAAATTTTTAAACTTTGTTCAATGAATCTGGGATACTGGGTATGTCCAAGGGTGTCCAATGATGTGTAAAAGGAAAATACATTCACAAGTGCACATGGGCTACAAAAATGTGTGACAGAATTATTTGTCTCAAGTTATGAAAAGCTAAAGATGTAAAAAGTGCTCCAGTTGTTTTGAAGTGAGGTATTGCCAGGTAGGTGTGCATACAGGAACAGTAACTGCATTATCCAATTCATACAATATAATTAAAGAATATGGCCCTGCAGTGCAAAATTGCAGTATTAAGATCAATAAATTTTGACAGCTTGCTGCAGTTTGAATCTGGGTTTCTCATACAGTAATTTTATCTAAGTTATTAGATTTCATCAAAAGTTTAATGTTGCTGGATGTAACCACTTTTACCTTAAATTATTTCTTTTCATGAAAATTGAGGATTGATTTTTTTTTTAATTCTTAATAACTTGGGATTGCAGTTCTCAGCAGTTACTCAAATTTTGCAGCTCTCAGCATTTGCAGCTAAGAACTCTGATTTTGTATATTTATTTCAAACAATAATAACAAATCTCTATAGAAAATATGACCATGAAAACATTACACTGGCCATTGTATAACATATTAAATTATCAATTGCAAACCTTCTCTAAGGCATTCTGCCAGGGATCATAATTAGTTTTTCCTCTACTTCTCAGAAATTTGGTAAGTCTTTTGAGCCTCAGTAACCCCACTCACAGAAAAGCAATTAGATCTGTGCAGACTGTTTGCTTCTGTAATGCAGGCTGGACACTTTACCTCCAGATATTTCCTGTCTTGAAGCAAACACACAGTATCTGAGTAAAAGATGTTTTCAACAAAACATGCAGTTTTGCATTAACCCCACTGGAATTCTGCTCCAATGCAACAACACCGAGACTGCAGGAGAAGCTATGGCAATGGGGGTTCTCACCCTGTCTACCTGTGCTACTGAACAGGATTCTCATGAAGACACAAAATTCCCAATTTCACGGAACTGGGAGAAATCTGCAATACATTTGGCCTTTTAAAAGCTAATAGAACAGGAAAAATAAACTTTTACTTATTCACCTTGAGAAAATTATGAACATCTTTAGTAAGAAAAGTTTTCCTAAGAAGACTCTCTTGTTCAGCTTCCCGTCTGCATTTGAACTCTTCCTTTTTCTTTGCACGGCACTCCAGCCGTTTCCAGATCAGGTCTTTACTTTGTTGCATACATTCTGGAACATAAACCACAAACAATTAGGCACCACAACTCCACAGGGAGAAAGCAGCATCTGCTACTGTCACACAACATAAGCTCACCGAAATCTGTTAGTGAGTGAAATAGACAAGTAATCACCATGCAAGATTTGAAATTTGCTTCTTATCCCGCTGGCCTTTTTAGATGTGAACTTCTAGATTGTTACATGGCACTCAGAGCTGTCAGGTTTTTGGACTGCTACCATCCTGCACCCTCCCTTTCGCTGGTGCTGCTGTTTATGTGAAGGCAGCGTGTTAGTTCAAGAAACAGATTCCCCCATGCAGCATCCCAAACCTCTCCCTCCTGCTTCAGGAAGGTCAGTAAGTGGCTCATTACCTAATTGCAAATATGCAAATGCTGCTGCAAGGACAGGGGCAGCAACATATGGTGGGGAGAAAAGGTCTAAAGCAGTGCTAGTTCAGATTAGCTTGAACTGGCATGCAGCCATACATACCAGACTTATAAAGTGACTCATCCAAGAACCTGCAGTAAAAGTTGTCAAGGTCCCTCCAATTTCTTGCTACTAATGTGAACTATTTGGGACTAAGTTCCTCCCCTCTTCATTCCCTCTGTAGCTCCAATTGATATATAAATTCCTGAGTCTATTTGCATCCTGGGCTGCTGAGTGCAATTGGTGCTTTAAATGTTCTGCCACTTCATGTCTCATTGCCTGTCCACCTAAGAAGAATTTTATTCATTTCCCTCAGTTGCCCTACCCCAGAGCAGTACTTCACTCCTGACACAAACAACTAAAGAGGAATGCAAAAGAAGTTACCTGTGGCTGCTGTTCTGCCACTATATCAAGCTGCTTTAACTACAAGAAATTATTTTGTAGAGAAACAAAAGGAAGACAGTACTGCAGCACCAAGAATGTTATTTATTCTCCATGCTAATATACTGTGCTTATCCATACGCTGATGATGCACTGACAGAACACTTGAAAGTGCACCAAAAGCCCAGGAAAGCCTGTAATGAAAATATCCCTCAAATAAATGTAGCAGTGTTTTATTTTTAAACACTATTGATTCTTTGCTACTTCCTTGTATTCTAGGAGCAGTCTTGCTGGTTTTATGCTCTGTTTGTCAATTATAGGTACAGTTTAACTTTTATATTTAGGAGCTCATAAGAAAGGTCAACATAAGACTCAATTGGAATAAATCCTCCACTCCAGATAATTTTCTTTTAAAGCACTTTTCATTTCCATCTAAAACCAGGAGGTTGATAATGTTCTTCTGCACAGGATGTACTATAATATGCAGCTATATATAACTATAAACATCTACTTTGCATAAAATAAAGGTCTTGACAGAGGTATTTTTGCTTTAGAACAAGTGAAAATTGACAAAAAGAAGGAAAAATCACCCAGAGACACCTATTTATGCTTAAAGAATGTTAGTGGCTGAACCTATGCAAAAACAATGAACTAGGCATAGACAATTCTAGAAGCAAACATCCATGAACGAAACTATATCACAATATACATGTATTCGTGAACATCAGCAAACTGGGCACACAGCTGGATGTTCTGAAAGAGGATCAAGTCTGCAGCACTTTCTGTGATGAAACAACTGGCTCAGCAGATGACAGGAGAGTGGTGGATATTGGCTGCCTTGACTTCAGGTAGGTTTTCAATGCAGTCTCTTGACAGATCCTCACAGAGAAGAGGATGGATGAGCAGGCAGTGAGATGGACTGCCAACCTGCTCCAAGTCCACCTGGAAGCCAGCACCTACTGGTGTACCCCAGTGGTCAATACTGAGTGCAATCCTACTCAGTAGCTTCATTAATAACCTGAATGATGGAGCAGAGTGCAAATTTAGCAAGCCTGCAATGGTCACAAAAATGGAAGGAGTGGCTGATACAACACACGTACTTCCATCCATAGGGCACTTGATGAGCTGGAGAAATGGGCTGATGCAAATCTCCTGAAGTTTAACAATGGGAGGTGCAAAGTGCTGCACCTGGGGAGGAACAACGCTGGGGACACACACGTGCTGGGGACTGCCCAGCTGGAAAGCAGCTTGGCAGGAAAGGACCTAGGGGTTCTGGGGGACACCAGGTTGAAAATAAGCCAGGGAGGAGATCCCTTCCCTCTGTTTAGCTCTGGTTAGGCCACACCTTGAGTGCTGTGTCCAATTCTGGACTCCACAGCCAAGTACAAGAGAGACATGGAGATACTGAAGAGAATTCAACAAAGGGCCACAAAGATGATGAATGGACTGGAGCATCTCTCCAGTGAGAGGAAGTTGAGAGACCTGGGACTCTTCAGCCTGGAGAAGAGAAGGCTCAGGGGGGATCTGAGCATGTATATAAACACCTGGAGAGTGGGTACAAAGCAGGCAGAGTCACTCTGTTCTGTTGTGCCCAACGAAAGGACCAGAGGCAGCTGCCAGAAACTGAAACACTGGAGGTTCCTTTTACCATGAGGATGACTGAGCACTGGAATGGGTGGCCCAGGTGGAGTATCCATTCATGGAGATAGAAGCTGTCTGGGCAACCAACAGTAGCTCAACCTGCTTGAGCAGACAGGTAGACCATACAACCTCCAGAAGTTCTTTCCACCTTAACCATTTTGTGATTCTGTGAATTTATGACTTTGAGATAAGGCACAAATTATCACCACCAAGCCCAAAGTGAGTGAGCGGCACTGCAGCAAGAACATACTGCAACAAGACTGCATTCATTCTGACTATTCAGTTCACTGAACTCTAAACCTAATGCCATTTTGCTACAACAATTTTCTTTAAATGTGTCCAAAAGTAGCAGAAATGGTTCTGCAAATTGTGTTGAAGTAGTTCTCATTATTTTCCTTCTGGCTAAACGTTTACCGTAATTTTCTGTGAGTGCTGATGGGAGGCACTGAGCCCTGAAACAGAACCTATCAGAGAAGCTGGCGCTACATTTCTCAACATTGGGCATTAGGTAACATACAAAATGACACAAGGAGAACCTTAAATCAGTGGGTCAGTCAGCTTAGACTTTATTATAATTGTGTACTTTTTAGATAGGCAATATGAAGAGGTGTAAAAGGAATAGGAAAATACTTCATTTTAAAGGTAGCTTAGCCTGACATAATAAAAGAGAGATTTATAGGAGGCTCATAAGCTTTAACATTATCCTTTCAAAACAGTGATAGCACAACTGCTTCTGGCATTACATGCTAGCAGGAAATCCTATGACACTGTCTTATGTCAGCCAATATCACCAGCAATGCCAAGTGTGTGAACAGTAAATGGAGAAATATCACAAATACTTGTAGCAAGTGCGATTCTTCTATATTCAAATTAATGGAATTAGATTATGTGAACTGTAGAGTAAGTACGTAGTATGTCTGGAACAAGACATACAAGGCCTAAAGTCAAAGCTCCCCTTCCAAACATACATCCTCCAGAATACAACTAATCCTGGCCAATGCATTAGTTATCTTTTTAAAACAGATATATATATATGGCTGGAGCTGTGATTTTTTTATTCTTTAAAACAATGAGAACTCATGTAAGGCTTGAGCTCCAGTCTAAGTACTCACCATTACTGTAATGTGCCAGCTGTTCCCAGAAGGCCTTGTGCAGATCTGTTAGAAGTTCTTCCTTTTGTCGAACTGAAAGATTATTCTTGACAGTTAAGTGGTCCAGAATATTTGACACAGTATTTAATCTACACTTACACTCTTCTGGTATAGAGGACTTCAGTGAATCGATCATTTTCACCATAAGCTCCCAGTTGAATAACCTTTCCTGAATGTCCTAAACCAAACAAAAAATCCTGTTTAGAAACCAAGAACGTGTCTTTGGTTGTGCTTTCCTTTCACTGAACTATTGATTCCCAAACCACGAAGAAAGCCACTGAGGCTTCTCATAACCATGTGAATAACCATCTTCATGTACTTAAATATTGCTGAAAGTCTTGATCAGTGCAGGCTAGTAGTAGGTTTATTGCATGTTCAGCTGCAAGAGCTAATCTAAAATTATGGGTGTTTTTCATGATTTGTAGCTGTCAAGAAGAAAGACATTAAGTCTGGAAAAGATAATAACAGCCTTACAGAACAAACTTAAATATTCAAGGAGGATAGGTGGACAGAAGACAACATGGAAGTCCTGGAGCTCTTTTCAAGATACTATATGGCACATCAGCACAGGTCTCATTTTGAAATGAGGACACATAGCTGATTCTGATAATGCTGTGATCCTTCAAATACATGGTCAGACAGAGTTCAATACACATACTAAAAATTAGTATAATTGCCTATGGCCTAGCAGCTTTCATTGCACTATTAAAGAAGCAGCCCATGTTTACAGTAGGGAAAGATTTCCTGGGTGAAAGTGCCACTGCTTTAAATAATGCTGCAAGGTTAGAAAGAGTTCGACAATGCTGTGCCAAGTTAACAGCTGGACTCAATCTCAAGAGTCTTTTCCAAACCAAATGATTCTGTGATTCTCTGACCTACTGTAATTAATAGAGCTGTACCTACAATGACCTCTACAATCAGATTTCAGCATCATAGTAGTGACTTCAGGCAGGAGTATCTCCTGTATCTGTATCCAGATATCTTATCTGCAGTCTGCCCATCTGAAGGAACTTACTGTACAGTGGCCCAGTTTGGGTCTAGTGCAACAAGCAGCAAAGACTTTTTTCATACCTGGCCAGCTTAGTCTACTTAGCTGCTCCAATGCAAAACTAACAAGCTAATAATTACTGTATCTGTTTATACATCAAATTACTAATAAATGCAGTGATTCCAACTGTATGTTAATCTATAAATTACATGTAACTCTTTCAGTATGTCCTGTGCAAAAAACAATAAAGGATCTGTTAGATTTAACGCAACATAAAGCACAGTGCTGATGCATTTATGAACAGAGTTTTCCCTCTTCAGACCATATCCCTAAGACCCTGTAAGAATTTTCAATTCCAATTAAAGTCATTGAACACACAGAATCACCCTCAAATTTACACTAGGATTTGTCAGTCAAAGCGGAATAAATATTTTGAAAAAAAAAGAAGTTTTGTAATGCCCACAGTAATAATTCTCCATCAACTAGATCTAGTGTTCTCGCTCTTGTTTCACCAGCTGCTTTAACAATACTTTTTCCTTATATGACTACCTAAATGGTATTCTGAGAATTGGAACTCAAGTGCAGAGAGTTCACCCTCTTGTGAATCTTCCTAAACTGTAATTGAGCTCTTTGCAATAAAGCTCAAAGAGACAACTGGATTAAGTAGTCTACATCACTCCTGAGGCAGGACTGACAGATTCTGTGCATTGACATAATTCTTTCTCTTCATATTGACTAAATCTGTCTCAACTTTTATTTCCTTTTTACTTTACCATCGCCTGCAAGTCTTGAGATTCACTTAACAAGCTTTCTACTGCAATCATCTTCTCAGTCAGATCCATCATTATCTTTGTTGCTTTGGCACTTGAGCATTTTGATTGGTCCAAAAAATCCTGCTGGGCTTTGTCAGTCTGCTTCCAGAAGGCTTCCATCTGTGAATATGAATCAAAAAACAACCCATGTTCCCTCATTAATCATCTGGTATTTCATTAGAGAAAGAGGCATATATAGGAGTCTACTGAAATACAAGTCACTGGGATTACAGACAGCTCTTAGTATTAGTTATATTGAACAATTTGCAAAGCTAGAGAGACTATTATATATTTTCTATATTTAAAAAAATATATATATATAATACATTGGTGGTGGCACATAACCAGTTGGTCAGACCTGACCTTTTAAAATAACTGCAGTCATTCTTTTTAACTAGCTAAGAATTTGTTAAATCTCTACACATTGCATCTATAAGAGCCTATAATGTTTTTAATGATATTGATCACATAAAAAGACCTAGAAGATAAACTGCATCCCTTTTATACTGGGAATTTTATTTAGCTGTAGGAGCAGGTATTCTAGTCAAACACCATTTTTACAAAGAAAAAAACAAAACTGAAAATTACTACTGTTTTACACCATCAAAGCCTCTCACAGCTAGATGCTACATAAGCACTTTAGTGGCTGGAATTAAGCACTTTATGCAGTGTCAGCACACTGTATGTGGCAATTCTGATAGATTACTGTATGGAAAATCCCTAGTTTTAGATTCTGGTTCCACAAACACGACTGCACACAACTGCCAATATGCTGTGCTCTGTGGGATTACTCATATACATAAAGGTAAAAAATGCATCTATCATCAAGATTTTTATTCAGTATCCATAAGTTTTTTGGGGAAAAAAAGTGATTATGGCATCTGTAAGTATGGCAAAAACCCCTTTATATTCTCAGGAGAAGAGTGGATTAGTTCAACGTACTGATCTATACAAATCTGCATAAAGGGAAATTATTTTCAATACGATGAAAAGCATCTGTAGGCACAAGAGTGACAGACCCACTGAAGGATGATTGCTGCTGGTGAATAAATGCCTCATGTTTCTCAGCACGGCTGCCAGCAATTGTTTTTACGTGACTAACTCTGGAAAACTCTAAACAATCATTTTTCCACTGAGCAAAGTTAAAGTGCAAAAGAAACTTGACACAGATGTTCCAATGTTACCAGGATTTCCACTAAAAAGTGAAGTGCTCAGGGAACCAAAAGAAAGCTGAGAAAATTCCCAGTGAAGCATTTAAGCACCAGACATTAAAAAATGTAACTCCTGTATGAAAAAGACCCAAGGCTGAGGTGATGGGCTGTTTGGTCCAGGGGTGAAGTGCCTCAGTCAATCAGCACAGGCAGCTCACAGAGGTGTCACTCTATCATTTTCATCAACAATCAATTTGCTCAAACTTCAAAAACAGGACTAGGAAGAATATTACTCAGTTTACTGCAAAATAAGACATAGAATGTTCTTAACCTCCAGTTTTCTAGTCTGAAAGCTATACTGACACCATGAACCTACTTTAGAGTAAAAAAAAGAAAATCTTTACTTTGAAAATTAAATGCTTGCTATCAAATTGTATTTTCACATCAAAAAAAGTAAATATATTCTCACGTGGAAAGTTGCTAAAGAAAAGTGCTTTGCTAAAGTAAATGCACAAAACATACTAAAACACTGCCCAGCAACTATATTGTTAATTATATTCTTAGTAACTATATTCTTAGTACTTTCAGCTAAAAAAAAAAATTGTAGTCTTTTATTACTCTCTTACTCAGTTATGGGGATTGATAAAAGCAAGGTGTTAGGATAACATTCCTAAAAGTCAGGCTATACATAGGCTTGAAATAAATCTTATCATCAGACAAGCACTAGACTTTGTTTACCAGCTTTCTCAGCTGATAAAACAGTAGTGTTTTACAAAAAACATTAAAAATGTTTTATCTATAAAAACATATTGACACCCAAAGGTAGTTGGAAATATTTTGCTGAGGCAAAGTAAAAATATTTTTATGACTTGTACACACATAATATACTAACTGTGGACTACTCAACAAAACCATTGCACTTAAGAACTCCCCACCAAAAGAATAATATTAAAATAATTTTTTTTAAAAAGTTAGAAAGTTACATTATCTATTACGTGCTCAGAATATTCCCTTTCCCTCCTTTCTATGTCTTCTAGAGTCTGGAACTCTGAATTATGGGCTCCTGACATTTCAGTATTTTGGAGTCTAGAGTCAAGTTGCTTCTGTAATTCTTCAAAATCCTGCGGGGAAAAAAAATCAAGTGATTTATTAAACAGAAAAACAGACATAACTTCTAAATTTGGGATTGAATCTGTATGTCAGTTCTGGCTCATGGGTAAGGAAGTTTTCAGGAAGTTCTGTCTCTTGGTAATGCACCTTCTGTAGCAAGCAAGGAGATCTCCAGATATATGGTAGCTCTGAACTAAACTTAATACAAATACATACATTTCCACTAGGATGTGAGTACAGTCAAGACCTTCATCCGTCTCCACTTAATTCAAGTCTTAGTAAACACTGTTTCATGAGCTTTTATACTAATAACCCTTGGAAATTTATCTAGGAATATTTTTATTTTAGTGCATGTGCCTCATCTTGACAGGCTGCATAATTACATGAGGTTTTACAGCTTTTCAGTCCTTTAGAAAGTAGGGTGATTTTTTTCTAAAAGCTGATGTTGCTGACTAATATTAGTCTGCTGCCACTGCTTAGTAAGTTGATACTGAAAAGGGCAATTCTTCCTTTGCTACAATATGGCTTGCATAGCAAGCACTGACTTCTAATACCACCCTCTTTTGGCTGTCAATGCATTAACTTGATATCCTTATGCCTTAAAGAAATGTAAGTAGAGTTTGACAAGCTTCACTAACAATTTCATCAAAATCCCATGAATTTTTATGATGCAGAATTAAAAGAGGAAAACGCTGTCTGCTATAAACCATGTAACACTTCTGCTTATTGCCAATATCTCTTTTACATGGTGGTCATAACCAGCCTTGTTCCTTGTAAGATATCCCACCTCTAAGACTGTCAGGTTTACAAGATCTTTCTCTCCATCATATAGCACACAGAAACCCCATACTGGCACTTAAACAACTGGAGTTCTCTGGCAATTATTGCATCTAGTTATTCAGATTTAGTCCTTGTGTTGCAGCAGCATGAGGACACCAATCCCATCAAACTCCCCTGAGGATTAGGTTTTATCAGGAAATATGACTATTCTAGATTAGCTCTGTTTATAATTTGAAGTCATTACCAGAAGACCACCAGTAAAAGGATTTTGCACATCCAATCTCACTTTTCATCTAGTAAATACAAGATTTAATACTAAACATGAGGATTTAAGGCAAAAGAGTGCTTTAAGGCAAAATACATAGGGTACAACTACAGAGATTCCTTACAGTAATTCACAGATTGTGAGACTACACAAAGTATTCAACGACTAGAGCTCATGAGGTGATAGACTAATGCCTAGATGTGAAATTCCATCTACAGGTAAGAAAAGCATAATCAGTACCATCATAAGGCTGCTCTCAGTACAAACATTCAAGATTTGGACTGGCAGGGCACTGGATAACCTTATGTAAAACAAAACTTCCTACAGAAGGCTGGCCCAGACAATCTCAAGATGTGCTTCTCAATCCAGATTTTTCTGTGACTCTAAACTGGAAAGTGGAACCAATAGCTCTCCTATTTTCTATAGTTTTGTAAAGCTTTTTGTTCCATCTAATAACCTCAAAAATAGTACTGTGACTCTACCTGAAATGCACATTGACTGTCAATGTATGTCTTCCAGTTCAGAAATGGCATATGGACTTACATGCAAGTACATGAAAGCAAAAAGGATGATGAGGAAAATAAGTATATTTTCCCCTGAGGAAAGCCTTGAGCTTCATACTGCTACTTTATTTCCTGCTATTTTATTCTCAGCAATGATACCTGTGACCAAACAAAGCCCCTGATAATTAGAAATTATTAAATCTGAGTGAATAAGGCTCAAAATGTTCTGTTTGCTTAAATGGATTCAACTACAAAATATTTTATCTTTAACAGATTACACAGATCACTTCATACAGCAACAAAGAGGAAAAGCATACAAGGTAATGGAGAAAATCAACTAACAAGAGAGTTTCTTTGCATTTTCTTCAGAAATGGATTACAAATGACATTTCTGTTTAAAAGGAGTAGGTGAAATGGCCTGCTGTGGTAATAAGGTTAACTCTTATTTTGTCTGGTCTTAAATACTAACCAACAAAACCACTTACATTTTCCTGACTTTGAAGGATCTTCTTCAACAAACCATCAGTAATCTTCTTTTTACGATGGAAGTCTGTGAGGTATATCTTGAAAACATGACTAAACATCTGTTTAAAAGGAAGAAAACAAAACCCAGGTTAAGTGCCTGTTCATCACTGTAAGAAAATCTCTGTGATAACTTTTGCTGACTTAAATCAATTAGGGAGATTATAGCAAGTCATAAGCGAAACAACAGATAAATTAACAGGTAAATCACCAGCGACTCTCCAGTACTTCCACCGTGAAAAATTCTTTGGTTTTAGCTACAGTGAAATACTGGAAGATAGTGTTACACATAATCTCATATATCCTTGTAAACAGACAGACACATTTGAAACTATTTGTGACTGGAGAAAATGCAGATCACTTGAAAATACAAAGTCCATATTTCTAAAGTTTAATGAAGCCCTAAACAGGAAGATATTAACTATTTGAAAGATACTAAAGACTCATTACTCTGACTTCAACTGTAGTCGGCTACATGATACATCAAACATTTTTATATACAATGCAAGAGAAACTATTTCAAGTTCCATCTAGCTTGTCTTGCAAGAAAAATACTTATTTTCCATTTGTGTGTCTTTTTTTTTTTTCTTAATACTGTAATACTAGTGTCTTCAAAAAGATGGTTTTGAATTTTTTTAACACTGGGAAAACTCTTCCCTCTTGCCTCAATTAGAGTTTCAGTGTAAGGTTAATTCACTTCATTACTAACTGCTGCAGCATTTTCCATTTATTGTGGAAATAAAAATACGTGAAATTTAACAGACACCTGCCTGTTCCTCATAATCTTGAAAACAAGCTGACACAGAACTTGCCTGCCTAAAACATATAAAAACATAAATTAATGCATATATACATATAGAAACAGTTATTGAAGCCAATATTGAAGCCAATATGTCAGGTCACCAAAATCTGGAAAATATATTATAATTAGAGCTCAATGGAAGAGAAAACCATATAGAGTCATGTTTCAGATCTCACTAGCAAATGTTTTGGACAGGAGTTTATCAAGTTTTGAACGCACTACCAAGATACCATATACAGTAAAAAGGAAAAAAAGGGTTCAGGAGAAGACAGAAAGAAAAGGATATATTTCCTTACACCTGATGCCAAGAAAGACTGAAATCAGAGAAAGAAGACCAGGAAATGAAGAAATTATTCTCAGACTGATTTATTTTTTCCCTTTTTTTCCTTCTAGCAAAAATATAAAGCTATTTAAATATTCAGTGAAAGGTCAAAGCCATTTGTGGTGATTTCTGGTGGGCTACAAAGCATGTTAAATGCCCAATTTCTCTGTGTTTCTGTGATTACATCACTATGTTGCTACTTACCTTCCTCTAGAAATTGATGATTGACATCAAGTTCAACCTTCTATAATCAAGCTAAACCTCCTTCTGGAATCTGATCACAAGTTTCCTTTCTCATCTAACTAGCTGTAAATAATCCATCAGATGAGAAATTGCTTCCCAGATTTACTTTCCTGTTTCTTCCTTTGGGTTGTGTAGAAATTTTTTCAGAAAATCTCACCCTTGGAAATATGCTCAGTGGATTTAGTAAATTATAACAGAAATTACCAATTTGTTTAAACAGAGCCTGAGAAAAGAGGAAAGAGCTATAGACTTTATGTCCAGATTCATATTTACTGAGCTAAAACTCAGTAGCAGTAACGGTGCTCTACTCATCATAGCTAGTCACCACAAACGATCATTCCTGAGTATCTTGTGGCTTTAATTGTACTTTTTTTCCTTTTCTTTTTATTTTCTTTGTCAGTTTTCAATGCTGTGATCTGATGTAGGTAATTATCTATGTTTTAAATGGTACCTTAATCCCTCAGTCGTACAAAATCACAACTATTGTACTTATCACAATGGTACTGATTCAGTTAAACTGAATTTTCAAATTTATTCCAAAAGCTTTAAGTCTTTGGAGTTACAACACACAAACAAGTAAGTTTGTCCTCAAGACAAACTCATCTATTAAATAACTTATTACCTCTTTTTATGAGCCTCAAGTGCTGTATGTTAGTCTCTGGAGTAATGTTTAAAATCAAATTTTTGTACTTGCTATATTGGTATTTCACAGACCAGTATATTTCATTATACTTTACTTCTTTAGAAAGGAGATATATATGCAGAGTAGGAGGGAAAAAAAAGACAATAATGTGGAAATGCAACTCTGCTACACTACATCCCATCTAGCCAGCTGTTTATGTTATTTCCTAAACTGATATTCAACTAAGATTGACAAAACAATGAGCTATAAATGAGATAAAAGTACCTACCACATGTTTTTCTTTTCTGAGTTCAGTATCAAGAAGCCTGAGATCTTTTAAAGTAAGACTGCAAAGGCAGAGCTTAACATCAAAACTAAAACAAAGATAAAAAATGCATTATTAGCAATCTAAATAATGGCTACACAAAAAGACAACATAACAACATAAGTTTCATTTAACCACTAAATTCTCCTAAAAACACTGCCCCAAAACAGAAATGAAGTTGCTTTATTTCTACATTGCCTCTTTTTCAGAAAAGATTTCTGTATGCAGAAGTAAACAAAACAAAGTAGTGTTTTTAATAAAGTTCGCATTGCAGTTTCCTCTAGAAAAAGACAAGGTAAACTTCTGCATGAATGGATACAACCAGGGAAAACACGGCTTTAAATTCAAACAGTCATAGTAAGAGTGTTTTGTAACCATTCTTCATTGCTAGAACCTACCCTTCCCAGTCCCCCTGACACAAATATGATTTTCTTATTCTTGCTAAGTGCAGAGAGTGCAGACACATATATTCATCTAGGGGTACCTCGCCATGGTGCAGCTGAAAGGAAATCAGGATGACAGTCCATTTCAATTACCTCTACCTGCTCATCAGCAGTGTCAGGGAAGAACTGTTTTCCCAGAGTAAGACATGAGTAGTTCCCATTAAAAGAGCGAGAACACACCTCCGAGTGCTCTCAAGGCGCCTGCAGTGTGAGATGGCATTGCACAGTGCAGAGGTTCCATCCCCAGCACAGGTGAAATCAGCACACGAGACATAACAAAGACATCTCCTTATGCTAACAGTGATATACCTTTTATGAGACAGCTTTGGCCAGTTCTGATTCCTGAAATTTCACAAAGAACAGGATGACTGCCTTAATGTGTCAAGGAAGTGTATTCATGTGTGCTTAATTTAATTAAAGTGCTTAATGTATTAATCTCCCCAACAACGTTTTTAGGGTTATAGGCAGATAACCCTGTCCTGATGTGGCAACTGTGTGCAATCATGCCCGGCCTTTCACCTTTAGTGACTGTCCTAAAAAACACAGGAAATGATAAAACAAGGGCAAGGTTACTGCTTACCTCTCACATGTCAGCACTTCAGGGAAGCTGGCCACCTTTAGGAAGGCTCGAGCCTGAAATCTGTCATCGCTTGTTGTGGAATGTATTGTTGTGGAGGAACTACAGTCCTCTTTGTCTCCCTGGCTCAGGGATCCCAGGCTGCCTGACATAGATGTCTCCACCACTTGATTAGGCAGACCTGCCTGCTTTGGATTCTCATGCAAAGATGGATTGGATGAGCCATCCGCCAAAGGCTATAAGTCAAAGGAAATTCACAAGGTCAATTAATACAACACAATAAGGAGACGAACATCACATCAATTTTCAGTGTTTACTTTTAAGAGAAAAGCCAAACAGTATACACAGCAAAAGTGTTTCCATATACATGACGGGCTTTTGCATTGCCCAGGAAAGCATTCTTCTGCTGTAGTTGGCTTCTTGGTGCATGCTTTCTCTCTTCCTTTTAGATCCTTGTGGTGTTTTTCTTATGGCTCCTTAGACAGATCCAATTTCCATTAATGTTAAGGGGAAGCCAAGCTCTCTTAAATACAGTGAAAATTGACTGTTCACCATGTAAAGCATTGCAGGTTTCAGGGGGAGCTCTTAACCTTACAAAATAAGCCTTGAGTCAATGGACTATAAAAAATACAAAGATTCCTATTAAGCAGATTGGCAGTAAATTTTCTTCCATTACTTGGCTCTGCAATTTACTCTGACACAGAATGATTGTCATTAATTTTCACAAGTACAATCTAAAACCTTACCCTAAATTTCTGGTTGATGGGATAGATCACTTTTGCCTTTAATGCAAATGCTGCGATGTTACTGTTCAGAGGAGACTCACCTTCCTGTATGGAAAAGAACAGAAAATCATTTGGGAACAGCAGCAGATCTGGCAATTATTCACTGTAAGTATCATGTGCTCCTTTTTGTTACACAACTTAAATACTCCTATTGATAACTGTTTATTGATTGTCTCTGCTTTGGTGGAGAAGTCTTCTCATAAGGCTCATTCCAAGTAGGAAAACTTTAAAAGGGAATTCTCATCATTACCACTGCTACAAAATATTTTTAGTTCTCCAGGAGAAAATAGTAGTATCTGGTATTTGCAAGGTATTTTCATTTTGTGCTTTGTCACCCACCTCCAAACCCTTAGCAACAACTAAAGATTTTACAAATGAGACTGATAATAAAAACTACTAAAGGATAATAAGCTCCACAGATATCATCATAGCTATAAATTCTGTCTTTCAATTTAAATAAAGAAAGAATAAATTGGGCAGAGCCAGTCATCATTGTGTCCCAGGAAGAACTTTCATAATACAACACTTATCCAAAATCTAGAGAAAATAGCAATGTTTTTCCAAAGAACTTTTAATAGATACTGAATTCTTTTCACGCAATTTTCTGTATCACATAATCCGACTTTCTGCTACTGCCTTTTTCTAGACACTGCAACAATGGGATCATCATTTGTTTTGAAAGGTTAGGTAAGGCTTAATAAAAGTTTGGCTATAAATAGCAAATGAAATGTGTAAATCCAAGCACTAGGATTTCCTATTTTATCTCTTTTGGTTTTGACATATGAAATGAAAGACTCTGATTTGTCAAAACACAGGGGTTTTCATACAGTTTTTCTCGGAAATATCAAAGCACTAACAGAGTCTAAAAAATAGAAATGGAAAGAAAGAGCAAACTATGTAATTCACTAGACTTCTACCATTGGACTTTTTCATCTCCATTTAATTTATTTTCATTTTTGTGTTTACTGATGAAGTGTAGAACACTTGTCCGTGACCATGACTATCCCTGCAGGATCCAGCACTGCAGGATCTCATCAGGGATAGGAGTGGACGGAGCTACTGCTCTGCAGTGGCTGGAGGCAGAGCAGCCAGTACAAAGCTGGAAAGCTGTATTGCAGTGCACTAGAATAAATACCTCCTGCTTCTTAACAAACATAAGTAACACACAATTGTTAATAATACATATTATTAATTGTGGTATTATTGCAATGTGGAAAGTCTCAGAATGAAAATACCTGTTTTTCTGAAGTGTTCTAACCTAATTAAAAGCATTTTCCATCTATGCTTCTTCATAAAATGACAATTTGATGCTAGTAACAGCAAAAGCCTTTAGAAATCAGAAAAAATTAATAGGAAAAAAAAATACATACAACTTCAGTAGTCAGACAAATAGTAGTCAGACAAATAACAAAGTTACCTCTCGATGTCTTATAAATGAGCCATGAGTTATGGAAATGGATATAGTTGTCAATGATCACCTTTAAAAGACTATGATCCCATTTCAAAAACACTAATAATAAGCATAAAGATGTAAAATTTTGTAAGTTCTCCTGCAACATTTACACTTCAATAAATAACCTAATCCATGTTCATTTGTTATACTCTACTTTAACTCAAGCAAAATGACCAAGCATGTTTTGTCACCACTCCTAATCACAAAGCTGAAACGAAGATTCATTACTTGTCAGGAATCAAACCAACAGTTTAATAACAATAACATTTGCTTGAAATCAGTTCTTGATACAAGCTAAGCACCAGCCTGCCGGGTTTTGACTGACATTTTATGCATATATTTAATTTATGTATAATAAACTGAATGAGTCAGCTGAACTGCATATTTTTAAATGAGCAGTTTAAATCATAATCTTTAGCTTCAGCAAGTGCAGTCAAATCAGCTTTGGGTGAAAGCCAGTGATCTAATGACTGCACAACAGGACTGGTTCTCCAGTTTTTTTGGGATTATTAAAAAAAAGTTACTTAAGTTACTTGATGTTTTCATTGAGGGTGGGTTGTTAAGTTTATATTTCTACTTTTTTCACAAATTCTCTAATTGTCTTTGAATCTCAGCTCACCATAGTGGTCTTTCAGTACTTACAAACTTTTTCTTATGTTAATAGTGTTAACTTATCCCATCAGCCTTTTGAAACTAAGGATGACATAGAGATGAAAGCAAAGAAGCTTCTGTCCAAAAAGAACTCCAGATCTTGATTAAAATATTCAAAGAGTGCCCCAGGAGAAATGGTATTCATAAAGGGAATAAGTGTTTGAAATGGTTGCATTCATAAGCAGCAATCAACTCCCACCCTCCATCTTACACTTTTTCTGAACACTTTTTAATGTCTCTCTCCAAAACCACTAAAATTAAGAGAATTGGAGCAGGCCCTGAACATGCTCACTGCTACATGCAGCAAAATGGACATCCATCTACAAGAGCAGAAGTTTACCTCCAGCACCATTTCCTCTTTTGATGTATAGGGTTCTGCTTTACTTTTCATGAGTGTGTGCTCTTTTTCATCAGTGTTGAAGCTTTCCAGAAGTCTTTGAGAATCATCTTTCTGAAAGAGAAAACATAAAATGTTTCCAAAAAAAACATAACATGTAGCACTTGCAATCCTGCAGATTAACTGGAAACATCTCAACAGCAGTCTGGATACATTCATGTTTCCATCATGAAAATTATTCCAGTATTAGTTGAAAATTCTGAAAAAAATACAATCTGAAAATAAATGAAAATTTTACATATTCAGAAAAGAATAATTCAAATTAATGAACTTTTAAAATTTGTCATTCCAGAAGTAGAATTCTAATCTAAAATGTTTTAAGAAGCTGTGAACATGTCAAATCAATCCATCCGCTCTCAAAATGTCACACTACGGACTGGAGTCAACCTCATGGTCTGAGCTCAAACACCTCAATTACACAGCAAGTTAACTGAAATTGTCTATAATTAGCAGCAATGAAGAGAATGCTAAGTATTTTTGCTCCCTGTCCATGAGACAAACTTCCCAAATGAAGCTTTCTGTGTGTGGAAATCCCTGTGAGGGAGAAGTAACTATCAG
Organism: Zosterops lateralis; assembly: GCF_965231275.1. Lineage (NCBI taxonomy): Eukaryota > Metazoa > Chordata > Aves > Passeriformes > Zosteropidae > Zosterops > Zosterops lateralis. The sequence continues at coordinate 12,815,266 of NC_139766.1, forward strand.
AAAATGTTCATCACCTTCATTCCCCAAAAGCAGCCCATATTATTGGCCTCACATCACAAACACAAAAAGCCACTGGTAGGGACACAGATACTGTGTGGAAATGAAATCTCCTGCTACACACCACCTTCCCTTCACACTACAGAGATCAGAAAACAATACTAATGTGCCTCCCTCCAAACACAACATTGGAAGGATTTTTTTTTTAGTGAAGGAAAAGATGGCAGCCACACTACATGGACTACTTTTTAAATTCTTCAGGTTTTCAATCCACTGACTACCTTTTGATGTACTACTTTTTGATGTAATCTAATGATACAGCTGCAGCCACTACGCATGTCACTGTCTTATGGAAAGGTTCACCTTAAATTATTTGGCCACTTGGTATGTAAAGTAGTCCATTTTCCCAGAACACAGAGAACAGCCCAGGTTTGGAACACACTTAAATCCCTTATGACTTGCCTCTATCACCTCTCTGGATCTTAGATGGTCCAATAATTCAGATGATATTTTTGGATTAGCCTTTTAGATGTGCCCCAGTGCAGATGTTGGTTCCTAAAAATCTACTTATGAGAAAAGGACAGCTACAAATCTCCCCCAACAATCTTGTAATTCATTTGTTACTGTGATAAAGATTTCTTCCCAGTGTATCCTATGTACAAATCAACATATAAGGGACTTATGCACACTCCATGCACAGATGCAGGCTGGTATCTATAAAACAGGGATTAATTGAGGCTGAGTGACAAATGTGCTTGCTTACTGTCGTGCTTAAGGCTGCTTCAAACTCCAGGTACTTGCCCTACTACCATGCCAAGGATAATTTAGCTGCTTGGAATGGAACACATAATACTCAGGAGAGCTATCCCTGCTTTTACTTTGGATATAGTAAAAGGCAGTTCAGCACCTGCTTGCTCCATAGCACTGGTGGGGCAGATAGTGGGAAGAAGGAACAACCTCAGGTTGCCCTGTTCAATCAGGGAAATTGGACCCACAGGATACAACCTTCCTGCCCTGTGCTCTGTATGTACCAGCAGGCAGTTTATTTTTCTTTCAAAACAAATAACCCTTTTACGACAGCAGCATTGATTTTAATGGCATTTAAACATCTAAATGCATCTGAAGATCCAGACCAGGGAGAATTGACAGCTTCTATTCCCTATTGACATATATGACATAAAAGATAAAATTGTACACGACTACATTAGAGTTGCTAGTGGCAGTACAATAAAGATACACCTATTAAGGCAGGAAAAATGAGCAATTGAATCAGAAAGGCTTTTACTTGCACAGGATGCATTGATCCAGCACTTGAAGTGCCTCTATTACTAGGGTAAAGTCTGGCTTCAAACAGAGCTTCAATCCTCCAATTTAAAAGCAGTTGGGAACTAGAGAATTTGTCTCCTATGTCATGTTTAATGATGATCAACACTAGCAGATACACACATACAGCAGAGCTGTTATAGCTCAAAAAAGGTGTGGCGAAAAACCAAGCCAGACCAGACTCCCCACTTGCAGGCTGGCAGAACTCTCTGCAGGGCTCCAAATCCCCCAGCTGTGCCAGCACCAACCACTGCTACATCCATCAATCCAGCATGACCTGGGTCTAAGGGTGATGGGAGAACAAAGCATAAATCAATAACAGTTGTCAGACAATGTATCTGCCTGGTAGATGGGTGCCTGCTTGGTTCGGTGGGTGCCCTGCTGCCTCTGCAATCTTTGAGTCCAAACAAACACTATGAAATAAAGAGACACAAACCACAGTACTTAAAAGAGAACAGCAAGTATGTTATTAACAAAACTACACACTTTAGAAAATCCTGCTAGTTTGGCATCAAGCGGTTTGTCAACAGCGCTCAAGGTTCTTTATTTATTTAGGTATCCATGTGCATACCCTCAGTGCAATTATTGCTGTGTGTTAGTACTCACACTCTGTGCTGTGCTGTAACACCAACTTTGGAAAAGTCTGTACGATACTTTGGAAATAAGATTACAGGTTTAGGATAATTAGGAAATTAGCGTTTATTTTCAATTATCTCATAAAGCTTCTGCAAACCGGATACATCTTCCATTGTCACCAAAAGCAACGCTGCCTCCCACACGAACCGGTGGGTGCGAGAAGCAACTTGCAGCTCTCCCATGTTAGAGATACAGGCCGGGGGCAACATTCAGAACACGTGAACACTTTCACCGGCCTCCTCTTAGAGCTAGTTCGTTTCTTTCAGTAACTATTTAAAGGAAGGAGTGAAATCCTCTCCAGCAGAGGCGTGGCTGGAATTACGGGCTCCCCGCCTCTATCTCCGCACAGAGCGCCCTGTGGCGCGGCTCGCCCCCGGGGCGGCCCGAGCTGTCCTGGGCAGCGGATCCGGCCTCCCGGGCCCTCCTCCCTTCAGAGCCTGGCAAACCAAACCCACTCCGGTCCCCCGAGCTCTCCGGCCGTGCCCGGCCCGCGCCCCCCTCCCCGCCGGCCCCGCGTACCTCTCCGCCCCGGCGCGGCCCGAGCGCGCAGCGGCAGAGCAGGGCGGCGGCGGCGGCGCCCAGCAGCAGCCCCAGCAGCACGGCGGGGGCCAGCAGGGCGGGCAGCGCCTGCAGCGAGTCGGCCCAGAACTGCAGCCCCACGGCCCGCAGGCAGCCCCCCGCCGCCGCCATCGCACGGGCCCAGCCCGCGGCTGGGAGAGGGCCGGCCGTGAGGGGAGGTCCCGCTGCTCGGCGCCCTCCGCCCCCGCCCTCGCCGCCGCGGTGGGAGGAGACCGATGGCGGGTGGATGCGGCGGCCGAGGCCGGGCCTGACTCGGGGCAGCGCCTGGGAAATCTCCACGGCGCCGTCCGCGCCCGCGGAGGGTCCGCTGCCGCCATGCGGTGGCCACTGGCCGCGCTGCTGCTGGCGCTGCTCCCCGGCGGCCCCTCCGCGCCCGCGCAGCCCCGAGCAGCCGCCGCCGGGCGGGGCCCGCCCCGGGAGCGCCGCGGTCGGACGGCGGCTGCGGTAAGCGCTGGGGTGCCCGCCGTGCGCGGTGGCGAGCGGCCCCTCGGCGCGGCGGTGGATGGCGGGCTCTGGGCCGGCCCTGTGGCGGTGCGGAGCCCCCCGGCGGGCTGGGCTCGGAGCGGGGCCTGGCCCAGCAGCCGCCGCTGCCCGGGCACTGGGGCCGGGGACAACGGCCCGAAAAGCCGCCGGGAGCCGGCGTGGTGAGGCTGCCCACAGGCTCTGGACAGGGTTCTCGGTACAGAAAAGATAAGGACCCGCTGGAGAGGGTTCAGCAGAAAGCCACGAAAACAGTGAGGAGTGTGGGGAATCTCTCTTAGGAGGAGAGACTGCGGGAGCTGGGCCTGTTTAGTCTGTAGAAGAGAAGACCGAGAGAGGATTTCATTAGTGCATATAAATATATCAAAGGTGGGCGTCAAGAGGATGATGCCAGACTCTTTTCAGTGGTAGCCAGGGACAAGACAGGGAGCAATGGCCATAAAGTAAAACACAAGAAATTTCACCTCAACATGAAGAACTTCTTTTCATTGAGGGTGGCAAAGCCTCAGAGAGATCTTGGAATATCTCTCTCTGGAGAATTCCAAATGCACCTGGATGTGTCACTGTCACCTGCTCTAGGTGACCCTGCCTTGGCAGAGGGTTGGACTGGATGATCTCCAGAGGTCCCTTCCAACCTTGATGATGCTGTGTCTTTGGTTTGCTGTGGTTCTGAGTAGAGCTCCTTGGTCTATCTCTAGTCACAGCACCTCTGCTCAGTAGTGTCAGTCTCCAGTGAGGAGTGCAGTAGCTTTTAGGGTGGAGCTTTTATGTTAATTCTTTCTCCTTATCTAGGTTTGTGTCTGTCAAGCCATCTCATAATGTGTTGACAATAGTTATCTTTTGCCCGTGTGGAAAATACCTTACTGTGCAGTGGGGATTAGAGTGAGTCACAAATGGTAGTTTGTGGTAGGATTACAGAAAGACTAATAAACAGGAAATAGTATTGCAGGAAAAAAAACAACACTCCGCACCCCCCCACCCCGCCCCCCCCCACCCAAATACCAACAAATAACACCAACTTTACCAGAAGAATAAATGAATGTAAAACTTGAGAAAAGTTTCCTGACAATACTACTGCATTAAATTATTGATACTTTTGAAGCATGATGTGAGTGCAGGTCCATGGAATTGGCACTACTTGCTGATGTGGAGCCCATTGTGATGTCCTCTGGCATTGTGGATGCACTCTGCAGCAGAGTGGAAGACACCTGCTGAATACTCAGGCTATATTTTTCACTGAGAACTAAATGCCAGATATGGCAGAAGGAAAAACAAGGAGTGCCATCATGTCTTTTCTAGCTGACACACATGGTCATACAAACTCCATAGATTTTGTCTATTGGCTGTTGTGAAACCACACAGGAATAAAAACCTGGAGCCTGTGGAAATCAGGAACCAGTTGTGTGCTGATTTCCTAGAAAGTAGGAAAGAAAGCTTGTTAGCTAGAAAGCTACATTTTTAGCATGGCTTTATACATGCTTAAACCACAGTCTACTTTAGCAGGCTCACAATGCAGCTGTTGACATCTAACATTGAAATTCATATATATGCTGATTTAATGCATAACAGCAGTTTTGATCCCCTTACAGGCCATTCATTCAAGAGTGGGACACAAAGATCTGTGAGGGTCCCTCCACCTCAGAAGGGACTGATTCTGTATATAATAATAATAATAATAATAATAATTATAATTCTGTCTGATTTATGCACCAGACAATTTTTTTGTTTCAGCTTGCTGTTCAAGTTTCCTGTTCTTTCTGTGTTCTTGAGGTGCTTGGTTGCTCAAAATTCATGGTCATGCAGATTGTTTAACCAATGAAAATAAATTAACAATGGCATTAAAGAACTTTACCATACCTCAATTTGTGTATAAGAATTCTGGAGACCAGGAAGAGCTGTACAACAAGGTATTTGTAAATAGCCTCTAATAAAGAGCTCTGTGGCTGGGATCTCCCAGAGCTGTGTCCCAGAGCTGCTCAGAGTTTGCTGTATGTACATGCTAATGTTTGTTTCTAAGTCCCTGCTTTCTCTCAAAGAGTTGCTTCCAATCCTGTATAAATAAACATATTTTCCAGAGGCTCCTTAAACCCCAGGGCTTCTAGTGCATCTGAATTTGTGAGATACCTTGCATTTTCTGTTATGTTGAAGGAAAGTGCCCTGTCTGAAGTGAGAAATATTTTCATATAGGGTAACTAAAGTTAGAGGTCTAGCAATAGTCAGTGATGGCTTCCCTGAGCAGGAAAATGAGAAAATTGCCCCTAACATGCTGTACTGTAACAGTGGTTGTTGACAAGTCAGTCTTAACATTAATCATATGCAGTGCTTGGTAGCAGACAGAAACAACAAGTGTGGTTGACGTCACTGGGCAGAGTTAGATCCTTGTTAATCAGCCCACATTCCTAATTCTCTATTAGCAAGGAAGAATTTTTGATAAATGAGAACTTGCTTATATGACTACTGCATCTTGATCAGAACACAGGGCAATAAAACTCCTTAAAACCACCAGTTTCTTCTACTAATGTTTTGAGCTGTGATTTCTGTAGCAGTCTCTGTGCTCCAGGCACAGGCAGGAGGTTGTCACAGATTGCCTTGCAAGCTGCAGTTTTAGCATGTGGCACCTTTGAAAGGCTCTGTGTAGTTCTTTGGAGGGAAAATGAGTGTAATGTCCATGGACTTGATCATCAAATATGGACACACTCCTGCTGCCTCCTGGTGATCAGATTTTCCTGTGTCCTCAAATATGCCTATGAAAATGGCAAACAAAGATTATTTAATGAAAGCAAACTAATAGCCAGCCCAGTTCCACTGTTGTGCAGGGACTCATCCTGATAATGAAGTGTCAGTACAATTTGAGCCCCAAGTGTGTGTATCCACACTGGGCAGCAGAGTCTCATAATCCTTAACAAGCTGTGGGAGACTTCTGGAGCCATGTTGTGTCTCCTCTGGTAGGTAATTTTGGAGAAACTTGAGGCTTTGTAGAATGGGGTTCTGTGTAATTGTGTAACATAAATTCAGTGTAAAAGTTCAGTAGTAGATATTTATGAAAAGAGTTCTTTTTTATAATTGCTCTCTTCCAGGTTTTTGAAGATGATCTGTGGCTTCAGAAAGAGATGGGATACCTAGGAATGGCAGGTATGCAACTGTTTCCTCTCTTTTCAGCATTGTGGGGGGTCTCAGGATTCACACAGGGCATGGCTGTGAAGGTGAGCAGGGGCCTGGAACTGCTCCCTGGTGGCATACTAACATCAGTGGGACTCTGAATCTTGAGCTACAGGGGAGTGTTTGCACAGCAATTAGGAACAAGGGTGCTTTAGGTTCCCTAAAGGGCTCATCTAGAGTGAAGCCCTTGTGAGAAGGCCTCAGTTCATAGCCTGCTTTGAATCATTTTCAGGAGGAGCCCTTTTTCAGTATTAAACATAATGATGTAGGGGAGCACCCTCTGATGTCCAGAGTTCCCAGGTTTGTGAAAAACCTAAATTACTTAAAGCTGATCAAGGTGATGTTAATTTTCAAAGGCTAGCTTAATCCCTGTGCATTTACTGGCAGTGTTGCCATACCTATTCTTGAAGCTGTTTTTATAGATCTCTGGAACTGCAATGGCTAATACACTTTGTTCTGGACCAAAGACTGATTATTAAAGACTGTTAGATGCAGTGGGTTAAAGACTGATAGAGACAGATGGTCTAGAGGTACTGCTGGGGTGCTGGTACTCTTCATGGCACGTATCAAGTATTCCTTGTCAGTGATCTCAGGTATGGTGAACATCTCCAGTGGTAGTTGCCTAATCTAATCAAAACAAGGTACCCCAAAACTTAGAGAAGTCACTTTGAGCTTGCAGTACCTGCATCTGAGGACTGACTGCCACAGGCTCTTTGTGTAAATCGGAGAAAAAGCAACTCTTTTTTTCTGAGTCTCTGGTCTTTCATTTCTGTATATGTATTATAAATCGTGTTCTACTTCACCTGAGTGTGGTAGAGATGAGTATATCCTGAAAGGTTAGCATGTTGTCATCTAGCACCTTAACAGGGTAACTGTGTTAAAATAAACCTCTCCATCATTATGGTTCCCCAAGAGATGATTTCATGACATGCATTTGCCAAGAAATTACATGCTTTGAAGCAGTCATCAAGTGAGATACTTCTTATTTCTCTGCCCTGTACCGTGGCTAATTCACAAATGAGTTTATTAATTTAAATATGAAAGCAAGTAATTCAGATTTGCTGAGCTTGTTTATTTCCAGTATTTATGCAATGTTATCTTTGCTGTGTGCATCCTGCTTTGTGATGGGTTGCAAATTATTCATATACCATCCACTGAGAGAGGAAATGAGTGTGGTTTTATACGTAAGAAAAACCTTCTGGCCCTAAAAAAAAGTTGATGATTTTGACATGCAGCTTAATTTTTTAGTGGTTAAAATAGTGTGGTGGCCAGCAGGACGAGGGAAGTGGCATCCCTTTGAACTGGAGGCTGGAGAGGCTACACCTCAAATCTTGTCTTCAGTCACAATAGGAAAGACATTGAGATGCTGGAGCATGTCCAGAGAAAAGCAACAAAGCTGGTGAAGGGTCTGGAGAATGAGTCTTATGAGGAGCAGCTGAGGAAGCTGGGGTTGATTAACCTGGAAAGGAGCTTCTGGAGGAGGACCTTAGCACTTTCTGTACTACCCAAGAGGAGGTTGTAGTGAAGTGGGGCTCAGCCTCTTCTCTCAGGTAACAGGTGACAGGATGAGACAAAATGGCCTTAGATTGTGCCAGAGGAGATTTAGTTTGGATATCAGGAAAAATGTCTTCATGGGAAGGGTTACCAAGCATTGGAAAAGACTGCCCAGGGAAGTGGTTGAGTCGCCATGCCGCCCCTGGAGGTATTTAAAAGATCTGTGCTTCGAGACGTGGTTTAGTGGTGAACTTCACAGTGCTAGGTTTGCAATTGGACTTAATCTTAAGGGCCATTTCCAAACTCAGTGATTGTGATTCTGTGAAATTCTGGCATTTTGTTAGTAGGTAAATGTATGCTTTAAATGAGGTGTTAAATGACCACTACAAGCACTGAATTATATGCTTGATTTTATAACTGAAAACTCTCCCATTCTCGTAAACATCAATTTTTAACGTATTTAAAACTTAAGGTTTTAGTGATTTGCTTAATTAGAGTACTAGATTCTTTAGTTTTTACTGAAGAAGTTCCTGATGAAAGCAGAGAGATGGTAACTTCTGTATAAAACCTTTGTCATTGAGACTGGCAGTGTGCTGAAGTGTGAAATGGTTTGTGACAGCACACTGATTTCAGTGTTTCTGTTGGAAGCTTTTTCAAGTTTTTTCTGCATAAGATGAGAAAAGACAACCCCAGAATATTCCTGTGACTGGGGAACACAGTGGGTTTTTAAAAGTTATATTTGAGTCTGCTCTGATTTATTCAAAACAGACCTGGAAAGTAGATTTGTTTTTTCTTGTTGATGCACATAGTTTCTTTGACATTGTAAGAAGAAAAGCTAATGGCAACATTCAAAACTGAATACCCTAAATTGCTACCTTTGCCTGTTCATTGTTGTGTGTAATTGAAAGGACTTCAAATTGGATCTTGTATCCTGGATGGTTTTCAAGACAGGCAGTAATTCAGAACAACAACAACAAAAATATAGCAAGCGAGTATATTTAACTCCTTTCTTCCCCACTGAAATAAAGATTGTTCAAAGCTTTGCTGATAAATTTGTGGTGGGTAAGTAACTGAGACTCTGGAATCTGAATTGAAATATTCAGCCCTTGAGAGCCATAAATTAGAATTAATATCTTAGTTAAATTGCTTTTTTTTCTCTCATTTTTAATTCTGAACTTGAAATTTCATAAACGTGTCAGTGTCTTTGCTTTCCTACTGTAATTTGACATTCTACTGCTTAGAATCGGCTGTAAAGGTATGAGAACCTGAATGACATACGGGAATTTTTGATGTAAACCTATTGTAAGACTATTTTAATTTTCTGTTATCCTATTTAATTGCTGTAGCCAAGACTTAACCTTCACCTTAACTTCTCTCATGTGTGTTATTCTAATGGTGGCCTGTCAGTGCCACTGACACGTTCAGGACTCAGCCCCTTGAGTCCAGTGGTCAAGGCTTGTGCTGTGCCAGGCCCGTGTCTGTACACAGAACTAATTTCAAAGCATAGGACAGTGTGATCCATGATCAGGAGACAATTTCTTTTCTTAGAATACCCATCCTTGCACCCCCAGTCTGTATGAACACAGACCCACTGCCACCACACTCTACATGGCAGGTGCCTTTTGTACCAGGTTGGATCCTCAGTATTTGCACTCCCTGAGCAGCAAGTGAATGCAGTGAGGGCTGGCAGTGGGGAGCTCTCCTTCCTAATCATATTGCTTGTGCCTTGAGTGTGGCAGCTGGAAGCCCAAAAGAGCTGGAAGCCCAAAAACAGAGCACCACCCAAGGCAATAATATACAAAGCTGGAGTGAGAAGTAACTACCTAGGGAGAACAGCAAACAAAATTGAACATTAAGTAGCAGGGACTGCTCTGATCAACTGTGCATTTGTCATTTCATATGGTGGAATGGGCATATGGGGGACTGAGTGAATACTACAGGAATGTGAGAGGTAAAATGTTACACCAATATTCCAGCTGTTGCAGCTATATTAATATTTATTTTTGTGTTTTCATTTTGAAATTCAATATGAAGTCTACCTACCAGCACTGGTAATTAGCTAGGAATATGCAATTTAAGACAGGGTTCTGGCATATCTTTTTATATTGGGTTTATGTAGAATTAAATAACATTTTAAACATTTTACTAATGCGCTAATTAAAAGTAAGATAAAATATTTAACAGCTTGATAATATCTTGTGAAACTAGGGAAATTTTAATTTAAAAAAATAATTTTTTTCCTTAAAGATTGTGATACTGTCTCACATCTCAAAATAAAGTGAAATTACTGTCTTTGATGAACAGTTTGATTTGGCATCTTTGGAGATGTTTACAGGAAAGCCCCAGATTAAGCCTCATGCTCTGCTCCTTTGCTTGCTGGGAAGTGTTTTGGCCTGAGGCACTGTAGTCCGGGAATGCCTGGTGGCAGCCTGGCAGGCCCAGCTGAGAGGAGGCTGCTTGGGCTGTGTGGAAAGCTGAAACTTCCCTTGTGTTGCAGAGGTTTTCTTTTGAAAAGGAGTGGGAATCGTTGCCATTTAGAAACCAATGAAAATTATGACCATGCAGCCTGATAATGGCTCTTCTAAAAAGTGCTAGAAAAATGGCAAAGATTGAAGCTGTAGGAAGAAAAGAGTGGAGGGAACAAGAAGACCTCAGAGTCACTGTCAGAACTGGGATGCATCTCTGAAGGGGGCACTGTTGATGGCACCATGGAAACAAATTGCACTTCTGAGCGGCATCCAAAAGAAAGCTCTATGCTTCTCGGTGAAAGGTTTCAGCAGTCAAGTGTTAGTATTTTCCAAGGTCAGATGAATCTATTTGTTAAAAAAACCCCAATTTCAGTACAGAAATCTAGAATATATGTGAAGAAGACAGAATGTATTATGTCTGTAGCATTCTTTCTCAGATATTTAGAGTCCAGCTTTTCAAGCACCCAGCAGATATCTACAGTCCTACATCTACAATAGGAACTTACCTCAAAAGAGACAGCAGGTGAATTGATAAGTACAATGTTGGCTGATGCTGAGTATGCAGCAAGTGACATGGAAAAGCAGTTGAGTTCTTGTAGATTAGCTGTTTCAGTGACAGTTAAATATGTGTGGATCAGAAAAAAGTTATTTAACTGACTATCAATACTAGGAACAAGAATGCTACAGAAAAGTGCAGCTTTACTGGTAGTGGATCCAGGATATTATAGAACAGCTTATATTGTTAAAAATTAATAGGAAGGGTGAGAAAAATTCTGGAGAAAGGCAGTGGCACAAGTTGCTGTGTCAGCATGCGTCATACTGGTTGAATCTGTTTAAGCAAACCTTCCACTGAGTACTGGGAAGATACAAGTGGATTTGCAGAAACATCCTTGTCATGATCATCAGTTGAGGCTGCTTAACATAATGTTCAACTACTTCAAATACTGATGATGGAGCAGCCAAATAACATGCCTGGAGACTTCTGCTGGGAGTTGGGCACATTCTCTTGGGATTGTAAATTGTGACAAAGCACGGCTTGAAAACAGACTCATCTGTGTAATTATTAATCCAGAGATTCATTCAGAGTCAGGGAACATGATCAGTTAATTAAATTGGTTACTTGATACTCTCTAGAGGGGGAGTATCAGGCTTTGCTGTCGCATGTAGAGTGCAGTTGGGTGTGCTCATGGAGATGTTGCACTGCACAGGACACAAGATCAAAAGATACTCCATGAAGCAATTACACACTTCTTGTTGGCTGACCGCCCTCATCCAAAATTCAGAAGGAAATGATCTGCTAAGCAAGAAGCACTTTAAAGGTAGTGGTTGCTCAAGAGAGTTCATACATTTTGTCATTTTGACTTCTGATCCTTACAAAGCCCTACAAAGAAGCTCATTCAGGGTTTTGGTTTACTGTGAAGGAAAGTGCATTTTCTGTAGTCAGGCAAGAAGACAAAAAGGGGAATTGGTGCCCCACCTTCATAGGAATGGGATGACAATTGCATTAATGTATGAGAGACACAGCATATATAAAATTAATCTTTTTCAGTGTATGAATATAGTTATACAGAGCTCCAAAGAGACTTGATTCAGTAGTCAGAAACAGGTTTAGAGGCATGGGAGGTGAGAAACACTATATTTGGATCTGTTGGGGAGTGCCATGGCTAGGTGAGCTCAGATTGCTATTTAGCAGGTTTGTACAGCATTGAAAATTTAGCACTGGTTTCATTCTGAGAGATTTGGACCATTGCTTAGTCTTGAAATAGAAATAAGCCATGCATGACTGTCTTGAAAAAATTCCAACCCCGAAGATCGGCGGACGTTTGTTGTAATTATACGTGGTCCTGTTCTCACCAAGTTTCCCATGTTGGTTTTACAATCCCAAAATTAGTTGGAGTCTGTTACGTTGTTTAACAGTGGTTTAAGTATTTAAGTAAAACTTAGATAAATGAATTGAAACTGGTCATAAAATATAGACCCTAGCTTTCCCTGGTCCATATATCCACAATTTTGTCAAGTATAAACTGCTCCCTTCCAAATAAACATGGAAAGATGGACAAGTGCATGTCCACCTGGGTTTTGTAAGCAACAGAATTGCATCTCGTTCATTATGTTAACAGAATTATTTTCAGTGATTTGTGTGCATTAATGCTTTAAGGCTCCTTTTAAGGGTCCAGTTCTGAATGCTCTGTTCATGCTTTTCTATTTGCAATTAATTTTATTTCCTTATATTGTTCTTCTTACAAAGCAGTGGCTTTTCAAAAAAAGTGCTTCTCAGATTAATGAGATTTTAGTGTCTTCAGCTTTTCATATTTTATTAATATGTAATAGGCTTTTTCATAGAAAAGTCATTTCACAAAATTACTTGCCTTTTTAATGGGAGTTTTTGTTCATATTAATGTATATTGCTGAAAATTGCTTTAAAAATAAGTAATAAATGAGAATAATATTAAGTAAAAAAATGAAAAAAGGAACTTCATTGAGCATAGACAACCAGCTATCATTGTAAGTTTTCATAGCAGTTTTCTTTCAAGCCAGCAACTTTACCTTTTGGCAATTTAACATATTAAATTACCTATTTTTAGTATAAGCATCTTTTATTAATGTCATAGGTGCTTTTACTTTCATAGATCAAAGCGATATGATTTCAAAACTATGCCTGTTACTTTGTGTAATATCAATGACTAATCTTAAATAAAAATTTAAGAGTATAAGCTAACATTTATATTGCTCATTACTAAATTTATGAGCATTTGATTTGATGGCACTTTAACTGAGATGTAACTGAGACTCATCCTCAACTGAGAAGTATTTTAGTTCTGAATATGTATCGGCAAGGTCAATGCTTAATTGAAAAACTGTATTTTTGAAGCAGAACACCTTTAGCACTGATGCCTCTCACACTGTGGATTGTTTGAATTCTTTATTCTTTGCTGAAAATTTCTTTGTGTTGAAATTATTAACAGTTGACTTATGGCTTAAACCTTTTAATTCATGCATTAAGTGCTTTCATTTAAATGGCAAGAAGTTTTCTGTGGGGTATACAGGAGTTCCTTGGGGAGGAAACAGTTTTGTTCTGACTCCTGCTGGGTTTTGTAGGACAAATTCCATCTCTGTTCCCTGGCTGGCCTCAGTCTCTGTTGCTTGTCATGATTTTGAGTGCCTGGACAGAGAGTCTCTCTGTGTGCACACAGAGCACTGGTGCCATCCACCTCCTCCCTGACTGTACTCTGCACCTGCCATGCAGGACCCAGCCTTAGCTCTAATGCTGAATGTTGCCTTGGCTTTCAGGAGTGCCCTCACCTGTGGTCACTGAGGCCAGCAAAGCCCCTCACCAGCTCTTGACCTCTGCAGCCTCGGACAACCAGTGGAGCCATTCGCTGTTTGCCTTGGTGCCCTCATGGACAAAGAAGGTGTTGTTCAAACGAGAGTCTGACGTCAGCCACCTTCTGGTCAGTAGAAGATGGTTTGCCACTTTCAGTATTTGTGAGGATTGTAGAAATTCTGTAAAAACTGAATGTTGGGAATTTACTATCCAGTTAGTACATTTCTAGTCCTGTCTCTGATGATGGTTTTCATTTGACATGACTTCAGCAACACCAACTAGTTTTGGGACTTCCAAAGAACTACTGTGACAGGTGTGTGGTTGCTGTGTAAATTCTGATGGACACTTAATAATGAAAAGAATCTGTACAGTCTGATGAACTTTGTGCAGTTTGGGTTTTTTGTGAATTGTGATAGTTAAAAGATGACTATATCAATTAAGAATCTAATAATTACTTGTGGGAATAAGTAGTTTTTCCACATTTGGACTAGAAAAAAGGTTTAACTGTTGGGATAATAAAACTCCTAAATTTGAAGGCAATAAGTACCTCTAAATTTTTTTAATATTTTCTTTATTTATATAATTTAACTTGTTGCTGAAGTTTGTGAATTATGTTATCATACACTATGTATATTTTCCCCCTTTTTCCATAGCCTGAAGATGTGTCCAATATGTCAGTGTCTTCTGAATTTGGAATAACCCTTCAGAAATGTGGTATGGTAAGTTTTCTTAAATTTGTCTTGTTAATTTGGTAGAAAGTTTGTACCAAATGACCTTTAAAAAATGGGGACCTAATTGTGCCCATGCTGAGTTCTTGGGAGTGTGTACTTTTTGATGTTATGGTGGTCACACTCTCTGAGAGGCACCATTTTGCTATGTTGATTCAAAAAAGAAGTCAGTGAAATCTCTCAGGGTTCAGGGATTTTTGGATTGTGGTTGAAGTAAAAACCTGACTATGAGTTTCTAAAACTGCAAATAGGCAAATCCCAGTGAACTCTGGAGTAATCAGCCAAGAGTCTGGGTAGAGATAGAGACAAATTCTGCAAGATGAGAGAAACCTTCTGAGATATTCTCCTGGCCCAGCCATGGCTGCCCCACCTGGGTCAAGTGTGCACTTCTTTTGAAGGATGAAGCACTGACCTCTGTGTTGCCCATTGTGTGTTGGGTCATCCTAATGCACAGTCATAGAGAAGCCATTGATTCATAGTCTGCATATTCACTGGGACTCACCTACAGCACAGTATTTAAGGTTTTATTTGACTTGTGTAAATGCTTAGGAGGAGCAAAGACCTCCCTATTGTAAGAAATCTTTTAACTTCCCATTTTATTTTTACTAGAGTGTTATTTTTTCTTCCTTTTTTTTTTTTCTTCCTTTTTTATTTTCCCTTTCTTTGCACTGGATGAAGCAGCTATGAATTTTTATAGTTACAGTTAGTTCATCTTAGCTGTCTCCTGGAGGGAGAGAGCACATCCAGCTTTAGGACCAATCTGAATTCAGCCACTGAAATGGTGCCTATGAGGGTACAGGATTCAGTAACCAGTATAGAAGAGGTGACATTATAACCTTCACCAGATCAGCTGTGTAGAGAAGAATGAATAAGCATCACATCTCATGGTGCTAATTACCTCCAATGTTGTTATTGAAATGGCAGCATATCATGATTAATGAGGCTGAATAGTGAGCATTTCAGACATAAGAAGTAGTAACAGAATCTTCTGCTTTTCTGTATGTGGATTCCCAATTTTTATACCAGAACCTCTCAGAAACAGATTTTGAAACAGTCCCATGTTGATTTTTCTGCTGTTTACAACACAGCTTCACACAGGATCATTAAAAGCTGCAAAATAACTGCTGTAGAAGATTAAAGGTAATCTGTTGTAGATGCTGGCTTTATCAGAAAATACTTTTGTAGTGCTATAAGTTGCAAATTACTGAAACTATGCAATTATATGTGATTGTCTTCCACCTGCAGATGCAGTTCACATTTAATTTCCCTTGGCTTATCTTGTCTTCTGTTTCAGTCCTATTTTGGGTGAATAAATGCTTTCATGCTAAGAGACAGACTGGCCATATGGTGCTCTTTAGCTGTTTTAAACAAGTGAATTTTGCACATTTTCCTCCTCCTGCAATGAGTTGCTCCTCAGAGCATGGAGGTGTTGTATGTTTGCTTCTTGGAGTCAGGATTTTTCCAACATCTTAATGTAGATATAGTCTTACTGAAACTGAGGTGTTTAAATTTTACCAGTGCTTCTAGCACTCACTCTCTTCCTTCTTTCCAGAAATGTGTTTCTTTAAGAGCTTCATTCCATAGTATGATTTGACCTTTTTTTAGTAGTACTTCACAGTGACAATAATCCATAGCAGAGCTGAAATAAGTCTTTACATTTAACTGCTTGTCTTCTAACACTTTTACTTGTCTTGTTTCTTAACCTCCTAAGCATTCATGCACTGGAGATCATCAGTTATTCTGTAATCTTTTTTTCTCCCTCCTTTCCTGTATCTAGTTGTTCTAACTTACTCTCAAGAAAGATCCTCCATTCCTTTCAACTTCCATGGCAATTCCTTCCTCCTCTCATTCCTCCTGTCATGTCCATGCTCTTGCTGTGGTTCTCCCAGAAGTGAGATTGCTTGCAGGGAGTGATGACACACATGAGGCACTTCAGTAGCAGAGAGAAAATAGAGTAGGTGCTTCTGCATCATCAGTGGCTGCCATTGGGTTTGGTTCCTGTAGATGCCTGGCAGCCTAACCATCTGCTCCAAAAGCAATAAAAAGCATCTTTGGACAAATTTAAAGGAGTAACTTACCGAGTATAACCAGTGGTCACTGATCACAGTGGCAGCACTGTATAGAGGAATTCTTTCTGGCAGCAGTCAAACCATACCTGTTGCTTGATTCTCACCTGCTGATTTCAGGGGGGAAAAAAAATCCAAATTCTTTCAATCCCTTTGCAATTGAGCTTAAGTCTGATTGCCAGTCAAAAATAAGGAATAAAAAACATGGATTTAATATTAATGAGAAATGTGGTTTTGAGACTTTTTTACTATTTTGTTTTGGTTTTGCTTTTTAAAGCAAGTATGTAGCCTTTGTGATTGCACATGAAATGTTGAAAGTCATCTTGACTGTTCAGAAACCAAGAGAGAGAAAATCTGACCAAAATGTAACACATTTTTAATACTTGATGATTTTAACTCTCAGAAGTTGGAGTGTAACTCATGATACACGAGCATATGAAATTGGTAATGGTTTCCTCAGAAATACAATTAAGCCTATTTTTATACACGTATTAATGCATACATTTTTATACACTGTTTGCAGCTTCTAGTACAATAAACAGTTGGGAATTTTGTCACTTAAATAGAGAAGTGTAGACTAAGCTGCAATAATTTCATTAAGCTGCTTCTTCTCCTTGATTCATATAATTCTAAAACTATGACTGGTTCTATACTGAATTAGTATGAAATGCAGCGATTAGTGCACAATGAGACTGTAGCTAGATGTATTGAATCCTGTGACTACCATGAACTCATGGTGTGGTTTCTGAAGTCTATCACACTTCATATTTTTAGAACTCATTTCTAGTGCACAATGAGACTGTAGCTAGATGTATTGAATCCTGTGACTACCATGAACTCATGGTGTGGTTTCTGAAGTCTATCACACTTCATATTTTTAGAACTCATTTCTAATGGGGACTGTGTTATTATTTTATATTTGCTGGTGTCCAGATACAGTGTAGATTTTTCCTTAAAAGGATGATCTAAAAAGAGAAAGGTTCGTCCTGAATCATAATTCTGTCAGTTAAGGACTATTAATTTAGTGTCATTATTTGAAACCTTATATAGATCACCATATTATTATAGATCCTATAAAGATTTAGACAGTTCTGTTTTAATATGAGTTACAGAAGGAAGAGGAAGGTGAGAGGTCAGTAAGCAATTCTGTGCTCAGAGTAATTTCATTTAGAGGGTATAATTGCTTGATAAGACTTAAGGGCTTAATGGAATAAATAAATAAAATCGCATGAGCTCATGTTGCTAGAGATTGGTAATTAGTGTATGACCTTCACTGCTTAATTGGAAGCCGAGCCATGAACTCTCAAGTTCACTGGTGGCTCCATCGGCCCTCACGTGGGAAGGGCAAGTTGAGACAGCTGACGTCCTTCAGAGAATGGGCTTGCTGTGAAGAAAAGGGAAATAGAGACCAAAACTGCATGGAGAGAATTACTTTGCAGTGAGGCAGCTCGCAAAAGAAACATCCTCATAGTACAAAGGTACAAATTTAAGAGTTTTCCAAGCTCTGGTTATAAAGTTATGATCCAGTTTTGTGTTGTATGCAGTATCAAGGGGATATTCAGGATTTGATTATGCTTCTGGTCCTGTTTGAGCTGGGTTTCTGGCTTTCTGCCACTGTCTCCAAGCAACAGCTTGACATACCAAAGATTAAAATCTCACTGGGAGTGTGAGATCAAACTGAGTGTAGTTTCATTTACAGATAACTCAGAATACCTTCAGAAATTAAGTTTACACATAAAATGAAGTTTTATTTGTAATCAAGGCTATGATTTTTTCTGTTAAGATGCACATACAGCTGTCTTGCACCATTAATACTAATTTTTCTGATTTCAGGTGGATGTTGAACGTGACCCTCAAACTGCACATATTACACTTGTGATTAATAACACCAACACATTGCTTTCAACAAACATCACAGATCTTATCCTCTTGGACAACATCACTGGTCTACATGTTGAAAAAACCAGTGGGAATAAGACCACAGATGGCATACAGATTTACAGGAAAAGTTTCTTGCAAGGTAACAAAATCTGCAGTAATATACTCCTGATAACACATGTCCAAGTGCATCTGTTAAAATCACCGTATTTATTTATTAATTTAATTAGTTAATTAATTGTAGTGGTGTAAAATATTTCACTATTAGTTAATACAGGTGAAAAGGTCTGGAAAAGGTTTTAGGCTGCAGTTTTCAGTTCTGTCAGCACACTGTTAACTGTTTTGACTCCCACCTTTGAACTGCTTCCAGTCTTCCAGGCACAGAACCGGGCCTCATCAAAAATTAAAGGGAGTCTTTCACAATTGTATTTGTTCATTTTTGGTGTTTTTAAAAACTTCTGCAAAAGGCATTTTAATCATATTTTGAGCCTTCTTTAGCCAAGTGTGGCAGCTGAGCTTGCTGAGGTATTGAGGTGCATTGGAATTGCAAAAGCCTGTACAAACAGGGAAAATGATTCATTAGAAATAAGGCACCTCAGTATCTGTTCTCTCAAAACTGAACAAATTATAAAGTAAAAGCAAGTAATAGACAAATAAACCTCTTCGAGTTGTGAAGTCAGTTTGTTCCTTTCCTAATTGGTAGCAGTTCAATCAGTGCACAAGCATTAAATTTTATCTTTCTTGATTTCTTCATCTCCTTTTTCCTAATCACAAGCATGTCGAAAATTAGCAGCTTGCATTTGGGAGTCGCAATATTTCCCCAGCAGCTTCAGAAGTGTTCACTGATTCCTGTTTATGATTGAAGTATCTCTGGTTATGATAGTTTTATGGTGAAAGATTTCCACATAGAAAAGGGAAATTAAGTAGGCTTGGGGCTGCTGTCTGATTGCAATTGGATAGCCAAACTCCATTTCTGATAACAGCAGTGTGAGCAGTGGTACTGATTGCAGGACTGGTCTTTTTGGAAATGTCACAGAATTGCTGGCTTTCCACAGAGATTTCCTGGAAAAAATTATCCCTGAGAAATAATAGAAAAATGGCTTGCATATATGATCTAGTAAGCCAAGTTGGAGCTGCTGCATAATTTATTTATAATTACTGAATCTGGAGTTGAAGTTAGCTTTTCCAGACAAATCAGTGTGAAAAATACTGAAGTGGGAGAAAATGCAGCAGACAAGATTTCTCCATAGTTTGAGGTTTCATTACTATATTAATCCTGAAGTCAGTCCATAGCTTGCCACTGGGGCTGGACAGAAAGGCTCTATCTACACTGGCCTATGTATTGTCATGCTCAATGTGGGCCATAATAATTTTTCTGTACTTCAATGTATTGTGAATCACAATTCACCTGAAATCTGTCAGATTTCTCTTTGGTTTCAACAAGGGGAGAATCAGCAAGTTAGTGGTTAAAATGTAGGTTGTCCATTTTATAATAAAATATATTTTAAAATAATCTCATGTAGAGTTTTGGTATCAAAAAATAATGCTTTTGGGTAGGTCAGGGCATCATTTAATGCGGTTTCCACATCTTGGGCTGAATTTGCTTGAATTCTCAGAGGCAGCAGATATGATGGATGTTTCTGAGCTCAAGTGGCCATGAACTGTCTACTCTGGGTGTGTGACATCTTCTGTGTCAGAAAGGAAAAGCTCCAGTGCTGTCCCAAGCCTTCCCCAGGAATCTTTGAGAAATTTTCATGAAACAGAGCGAATCTATCCCTATCCCTCTTTTAATAGGTGGAGAATGTTTTGCAGTCAACTACTCTGCACTTCTTGACACAGAAGAAATGTGGCATGGCAGGGTTTTGACACTGCCTGTGAAGCTAACTTTCAGGAGTTCATCACAGGTATTTTTTCAAAATTTTTGTAGAAAACCCAGACTTCAAGGTGATTCTTGCCTGCCTGAACAATGAGGCCATCATGTAATGAAATGAAAATTTTAGGCTCTCTGATTGTTTACATGAGTTTATAAATGCATGAATTATTCTTCATATCTTAAGAAGTCCTAGGGCTCCTTAAATAAAGTATTTTTGTGTGTTGTCTTGTAGCCTTTCTTTATACTTTTCATATTTCTCTTCAGTTTATTGATGTGTCCTGGAAATAAGTGTCCCACATACTTATATGTGTATTCCTGAAGTCTGAGATTGAAAGTTTAGCCCTTTTTTAATAATAAAATAATTTCTTTTAATTGAAAAACAAATCACAGCAGAGGAAAACCTCATTGCTCACAAGAAAGACACCTTTTAGTATAAGAGTTTTCTGAGTCCGAAAGATTTTTCAGAGAAGCTGAGAAATCTCCGTCCTTGATGATTTTTGAGAACTCTTGCATCAGGCTCTGAAACAACTGGTGTAATGCTAGAATTAGCCTGGATTTGAGTAGGAGATAGGACAAGTAGTTTCTGCCAAAGTAAAATTTTTCAATTCTTAAATATGGCTTGATGGTTTTTCTGTGGTTTTCATAATTTCATGTAATTATAACGTGCAGCTGTATTTTCATTTCAGTTCCCTTTCTCCTTGGTTTTGGAGGAAAAAAAATGTTCCATGTGGTATGGGAGTGGTACTAAAGGGGTGGAGAGGAAAACTTAGAAAACAGGGCATGGTAAAAGTAGAGATTTTTATGCTCACTGTGGCTCCTGTTCTTGTTCTGTGCATTCTCAGTCAACCCAGCTTTTATAAGCAAAGAAAAATATAATGCTTTGTGCATTGGGATATGGGGAGTGTATCCCACAGAGCAGCTGCTTCCATGTCTTTTAGTGTTACCCCTAAGTATACTGCATTTTCCTATCAGATTTATTTCATCTTTAAGCTTTATGAGAGGTACAGCTAATCTTCCAAGGAAAGGCTTTTCTGAGACTCTAGGCTGTTTGCCAGTGGATTCTACTTTTTTTTTTTTTGTAAATACAGGTAATGTTTTGTATCTCTCTCAGAATGAAACACATCTCGTATCATTGACAGCATCATTTACCATAACGGAAGAAGAAAAGACCAAGGTAAATTCTATGATTTGGTATTACATTGACTCTCCTGCTTACACTTGCTGGACAATCTAAAGTAAATTCTAGGAGCTAAGGATGTACTTGTATACTTGTGTCTCATCACTCAGCTATTGACTAGTAATCATACGCAAATTCTGCCTTCTCAGATTTTAAGAAGAAATAAACAACTCAACCTAAGGGTTGTTGTTTTTTTTTCTTAAACCAGCAATATTTAGTATGGAAAATCTAAAAATGCTATTATGTTCCTTGCCATGTTCTTTCATTTGAAAAATTGTCCAGGCACAGGAGACTGTGATGAGGATTATGCTCACCTGCTGCTTTGACTAACAACCAGGAGAAAGCTTTTTGGTTTTCCAAAAGGGTAGATGTATCCTCCACTGGTTGAGAAAAGGTTTCTGTATGATGCTGATACCCAAGTCTGAGAAATAAAACTGCAGAAAGAGTGGCATAGTTTATGCTTCCTTTTATTTTTTAACTAGTCATTCTTCCAATATGACTTTTTTTTCTTGGCTTCTGAAGTAATTCTGAAAAGTAGTTTTTAACAGGCCAAATAAACCATCAAAATTACACTGATTGCAGCAGTATTATGCTTTCTAGATAATTTTTTAATTAAAAAACTTTCTACTTCATCCATCAGTTTCATTCTAGAGTAATCCCTTTACCAAACTTATTTTTCTCCCCCAGCCTCTCATTAACTTGACAGGCTGCAGTTACAAGGGGGTCGTTTTTGAAGAAGCTGTGGCTTGGTTGGCAAGATGCTGGGGTTATTTGTGTTCAGGCAGAAGCAAACAGTTTGTTTCACCATAGAACATTTTTGCCATGTCTGACACGTGGATAGGGCTTGCCTGAATAGGTCCTGAGGACTCATTTCTTCCATGGACTTGTCCCATGAGTTTCTCTCTGCCTTTAGAATAAATAATCTGCTTGGAGATTGGGCACAGAGGCTTCTTGTTCCAGTATTCTCTTCTGCTGGGGATCTCTGCCTTCTCAGCTTTTATTATTGTAATAAATACATGTCCGGATGGGGCTTTCTTGTAATTGAAGATCAAGTGCCCATTCTGTTAAAATGAAAGCCATGATTAAACATGATATGAAGTAAAACTATGCATAAGCTAAAGAACTCATTGTCCCTGGATAAATATAGTAATATTTTAAAGGGTTGGACATTTGTATAGCTAAGAATTGCAGATGGACTTGCCATAAATCTATTTTTTGGAAACTTTTAAAGGTGTAAACCATGAAGTAGCTGACTGGGTTATAAAAATAACTTAATGAATGTTTTTTGTAAAATTCAACATGAATTGATTTGCAGCAGTGGTTGATGTCTTAAGCCAAGACTGTAAGCTACACTGGTCTCAACTGACCATGAAAATTTCTGCAATCTGTTACTATACATAAAACCTTTTTAGTGTGCTTATTATTTTTTCCAATTTGAATTTGATAGTTAGACCTCAAAAAGTTCTTGTGAGCTATTCCATAGGTAGGTAAAATTAGCTCAGCTGCATTTGAACTTAGTAAATGAACAGGCTTTGTAACTAAAATGTGTAGTAAAGATGTGTAGAAAATACCATAAATTTTGGAAAAATAAAGCTTAGAAATTATTTAACACATCATGTTTCACATGCATAATATTTGACTTTGGGCTGTGGCCAAGCATAAGGTGTTTTGGAGTGAAACCAGTTTGTGCAAGGAAATTAGGATTAGCTGGAGAAGGTGTGATGTATTTTATTGCATACATATTGTCAGTTGTCATAAATGCTCTCCATCTCAGATTTATTTTTCTAAAATAATTATTTAAGCCTGTTCATGGGTATGTTAAAGCCAATATGTGGCTAAGTGGACAGTAGATGTTGACTTTGGGAATGAGAAGTGAAGAATTAATTGTGTAGTCATGGCAGTGTCATGCTACGTTGGTCCCATCAGCTTTCACATGATTTGATTTGCTTGAACACTTAGATACTATGCTGTTCCTTTAAAGTTTTACAAACCCCTGTGGATTTCTCTTCTATGCCACTGGAAGAAAACACTTGGTTGCCTAGATCAAGGTAATTTTGTGGGTTATGAAAAAAATATTGGTGTTGCTGAGTGTCCATGCCAGATGTCATCCCACAGCTTTGGGGTCTGTGAGTACTTTGTGCCTCTCCCTTGGCTGGGGGTGTCTGGTGCTGAATGGGGCACTGGTGAAAAGGGAAGTTCTCCCATCTAAGCATGCTGCATAAGAGAGATGATAATAATTCCTTTACATTTTTATGAGGCTTGCTCCCCTCAGCATCATGCAAAGCAGTGGGAGTACATCAGTTCTTGAAGGAAACTTGACCCTGTAATGCCGCTTCCCGCTGTGGGGGTGGTTTTAAAGGGTGGCTTAAGGAATGGCTCTTGAGGCCTGCTGATGTGTCTGTGGTTTGAAGGTTGATCTGCAGGGCTAACACTGGTCTTGATGTGAGCCAGGGCTCTGGAATCTCCCCTGCACCATCCACTGCGGTGCTTTCAGATGGCGTTAAGCACCTGTTGTGTTCTGCTTGGACTGACGACTTCCCCAATGACATTGACTGGCCTTCCAGAGCCCATTTTCTTTAGGGGTAAAAGCACAGGCAAAACTTCCTGCCCTCATGCAGACTGACTGTCCCACCATGGGGCTCACCTTTTACTTAGCACAGAGTCATTCTTATAGCCAGTGCTTTTTCTTCACCAAAACTTATGCTTTTTTCGAGCTTCACTGAATCCATAGCCTCACCAGATCCTTGCTTTCCCCAGAAGCCTAGAGAGATTCTTAAATTTCACAGAGTGCATGCAAATTAGACAAATGCAAGTGGGTTCAGATGAAATGATGAAATGGCTTCAAAGCAGCTTTTTTTCCTTAAGTGTTGTCTATGGCATCTCTTGTTCCCTGAAAGTGGAGGGATCTCAGTCAGTGTCCTGATGTGACAGAGATGTTAAATTGCAATAAATTATTTTTATATTGTGGGCCATGTTTGAATATTGTTTCCTATACAGTATTACCATTGACTCTATGGAATGCTGTCAGGTTTCTGCTCCAAGAAAAAAACAAACCCAGCTTGCAAGAAGCATGTTAATTATTTACAGTTCCTAGCCCCAGCAGAGTGATCAGTTTGTGGTGAAACATTATACTAATAGCTGTGCTGTTTTTTTCACTGAAAGATCTCATAGAACTAAACAAACACTGAATTAACTTTTTCTACATAGAGCATGAAGTAAAAATTAATTTTTAATGCAATTCAATTTAAAGATTAAGTTAAGAGCTAAAGTGAAAGGTCTACAAAGTTGTTATCTGGCTCATGGTTCCAGTGCTCCTGGCAGCCTTTTCTGACTCAGGCTAATGCAGAAGCTGCAAGGTTGCACAGATTGGGTGGGTGTCAGTTGCATGTTTATTCTAAACTCATATTGGTACTTTCTCCCTATGGTGTTTACTCAGTTTCATTGAATCAAGAAATGGCCATTAAATTAAAGTAGCCAACATCTGACTGACCTTCCAGAGCCTATGAGCAACATCAAATGCCAGAAATTTCAATGAGACTTCTTAGAAGAGTGGCAACTTTGGAAAATAGGCTATTAAGTACAGGGCACCCCAAAGTCACAGCAAAAAAATTCAGTCTGTGGAGTTCTCTTGCTTGAATTACACAGGAATTTGGACAAGGTGAACATAGCAAAATGCTGACTTGGAAACCTATTAAAAATACACACTTGTTTGAAAATGTTCATTAAGATGTAGTAACATAATGCTGAGAAATCCTGAAGTTGTGAAGCCATTTAAAAATTATTTATTATGTTTTCTTACAGTTACAGTCTTTGAATTACAGTTATAATCTAATCTTTGTATATATTTAAAATAAAATTTTAATTAAATGATCTTTTAATTTCAGATTTTATTCCACCATGCCATCAGTGCATCAGGGTTCTTCATTGCTTTTTTTGTTTCCCTTGTGTTGACGTGTGCTGTCTTTTTCATTATGTACCGAACCCAAATATTAAAATGGAGTTTCTGTAGTAAAAAACAGGTGAGTTGTACTGTCTGTCAGGGTAGGTTTTTCAGGTTTTTTGTGGTGATCATATGTGGTGATATAATTTGCTAACTGAGATTGTCTGAAGAGTTTTTGAAGATGAATAAAAAGCCACCAAGTGATGGATTTAGCTCACAGGTAATGTAATCTCTACAGCCTCTAAACTTTAGTGCAATCAGATTTAGAGGTAAGAATGATACCCTGATCAAAAAAAACTGCTGTCAATACCTGGATGTTGGCTCTAGATCAGAGGGGGATTACCTTTTGCTTATTTCTTTCTAAATTCCTCTCTTCCTCCCCTCTGTCCCGGAATTAGAAGCAGTTATCTCTCTGGGTTATAATAAGTTGCCAAGGGAGTAGACAACTTACCTTCAACACAGCAACTTGGGTGCAAATTTCTTTTCTGATTATTAGGAATAGGGATTTGAATTTTGATCTTAGTTTCTTCAATGTGCAATAATGTCTTCAGTGATTAAGCATCTGAAAACATAGGATTGAGGATGAAGTATTTTCATTATTCTGTGCCACTTTGAAGAAAGTATTTCAGTAAATATTGGACCAAAGAAAGAAAATACAGAATCTGATAAATATTAATCAAGTTGGTGCAATTCCAATTGTTACTTCTATTAGTTATTTTTGTATTTATTTAAAGTATAACAACTTCATTGGGAGGAAGCTAGAGACCTTAGTGAGAATATTACAGCGATTAGAGCAGTCTTAGGAAAGGTATGTTGAGATGTTTGAACCCCTTGTCTGCTGAAAGGATGGGGGATCTCTCACTGCTCTGGACTGACCAGCATAACTCACAAATCGCTGACAGACTTTCTGCAGTTGAAAATTACACTATCAGTAACTTTTATTTAGCTTAGGCCTGAAAAATTAATCTCTTTAAATAAAAAAGATGTGACTTGTTTCTTTTTACAAAAGAAATAGTGATAATGAATTAGTAAAAAAGGTCCAGCTTGGTCTAGCATCAGATATTTATAGTGGGGTTTTTACATTACATTATTAGCCCTCAGTCTGAAGTCTCTGTGAACTGAGTCACTTCCATCATGGATAGGATTAGTTTTTCCATGTTGTTCACCTAAAAATACTGTAATGTTACCATATGTAATTTGTATACAATGGCAATTTCTAAAAAAATTATCTAGGAAGTTTGAAGTGGAAAACAACTTCCTAGATGACTTTTCACAAGTATTCTGTGTTCTCCATTTCTTCATCCGTATTCCAGATCAGTTATATACTAAAAAAGATCAGTCTGAAATGAAAGTAATATATTTGATTTCAGATACATGTCTGAATTGCACAACCTCTTTATATTCTTTCCAGCTTTACAGATAGATGATAAGTAGAAACCTTCTCACCCAGAGTTAAACTGCAATAAAATTAGATCAGACACTCATTATACAATTTTTTTATAATGTAAAATTTGCTTCTTTTTCTCTTTTTTTTTTTTTTTTAGGAGATACAGCCTGATCTCAGCCAAAATCACAAACTGGAGCATTCTCAATTTAATTCCGGTGCTCTCTTTAGTGAAGATATAATTATGAATGACCAAATCATTGATATTCTATCCTTTGAAGAACCTGGGAACATGCTTCAGGCTTTAGAAGAGTAAGAATTCATTGCTATTACATCACAGTTATTATTTTTTTCATCAGTCAAATCTTTGGATATGTTTTGAGTATCTCCTCTTTATTGTTTTTTTATAGTGTCTGTTTACACATATTACTGCACTACCTTAGGTTTTTGAACTGTTTTAAACAAGCATCTATGGGAACAGAAAGCCATCATATTTCATATTGATTCACTTGTAGAAGTCACAACTCCATCTAGGCCTTAGACATGCAGGTTTTCCAATCCAAATAAACACCTTGCTTTGTCTCTCTGTGGTTCACTGTGAGAAGGGAAACTTCTTGGTGTACAAGAAAATATTGAAACACGGTATTCTACTATTGCTTAACACATTCTGCTTTCAAAACAGTGGCTTTTGTCCTAGAAAAGAGAGCCCCTGCTGAGTTCCAGCATTACTGTTCAGCAGTGTATTTTGTAAACAGCTGGATCAGTCTTAGGGTGTGACAGTTTGTAGTACTGCCAGAAGGATACCATATACCTGCTTGGTGGGACCACTTGTTAGACCACAGAAATGCTCCTGATACTGTTGAAAGGCTTTTTGACAGAAACATGTCACTGTTAAAATTCATCTGTTCTTCAGCTGAATTTTATGAAAAGGTCTTATGTGAGGATGAGCAGATGTTGTTTATGCAGTCCTACCATTACCTCCTGGTAAAGTGAGGTTAAAGGCAGTATTATGCAACTGTAAAATCTGTAGAAGCTGGAAAGTTACAGGATCATGGGTGGAATTTTCTTTCTTAAAAGGGCAACTAACAGCATTATTATTTTTTGCCTTTCCCTGATAGTTGGAAACTTATCTCTGTAAATTGCACATTGGTCCTTGCTTTTATACCTGTATAGCAACTCAGGCTTTGAGAAAGCTTATCCTGACAATAATTTTGTGAATATTAAGAAGAACGGGATCAAACTTTTTTTTAAACTCACATTAGTATTAATTTATTTCAGGGATAGTTAGTATCTAACTAGGTTGAAAAAAATTGCTGGACTATTTTCAGATATATTATGGATAGAAAGGTAAATATTCTTGCAAACCTTGGAAAGGTTTATTTTTATAACAGGTTTATTTCAAAACCTATAAAACAGGATTTGTATTTTAATTTGAATGTGTGTCCAGGGGCTAAAGTTTTTTAATATTTTTACAAAGTTAGTGTATATGTCTCTTGCTTCCCTTTCTTTCCTCAGTTTCTATTTTCTTTACCTCTACAGAGGTAGAGAATTGCAGTGGATG
Organism: Zosterops lateralis; assembly: GCF_965231275.1. Classification (NCBI taxonomy): domain Eukaryota; kingdom Metazoa; phylum Chordata; class Aves; order Passeriformes; family Zosteropidae; genus Zosterops; species Zosterops lateralis. Next base: position 12,843,334 of record NC_139766.1, read on the forward strand.
AAGTGGATGCCCATTAGTCAACACTCACTGACCTGTTTCACCTTCTAAGCTATCTTTTCCTTTTTCCAGGGTGAGGATAGTAGACAGACCACAAAGGTATCCAGAGTTACAGTGATTGCTGCTATGAAAGATGGTTGAAAGGGTGATAGGTATTTTCAGCCAACCAACATCATCTTGCTTGTATGCTAGCTTGGTAATTCCTTCTGCATGTTTTGGTGCAGGTATGTTTCATTTTTGTCTATGTGACACACATACAAGCTTACCAGCATAATTGATAACATCCTGTTCATTGCTCTGTCATGGTTGGAATCATTCTGGTCTTTCAGATACAAACAAGAAAAATACACTGAAAAGTAAGAGCCACATGTTGTTTTCTTCTTTTCAACATAAATCTGTTTTGTCTTTTAAGAAGTGACAGTGCCAAATCATTTAGAAGATACATCAGGAGCATGTGTTCAATATTTATGGACAGGGAGAGCTTTGGAGTGTAGACAGTTTGCAGTGTCAGGAGGATTGGCTAGAGAACAAAACATACTTTTAATGTTTCATGAGGAAGTTTCTTGGTTACTCATTTTGTGAATTTTGTCTTAATAAGTCATATCCTTGATGTACATTATGCAGCAAAATAGCTTGGCTTTTATCCTCAGTAGGTTCCTTGCTGTGTATATTACTGAATATTGGCCTCTGGGCAGTGAATACTAATGAGGGGAAGCTATATGATTTGGATATTTGATGTGCACATTAGAAGATCATGTTCCAAAATGTGAGTCTCTTTTTTGTATGTCTACAGGAGAATATGAAGAAAGCTGAGCAATTTGGGTTTGTGTCCAGTGTGATGGAGCTTGACCATTTTCATAGTCTCAAAAGATACAAATATGTTAAAGGGAGCTTAATTTCTTTAAATGGCTTTTTGCTACTACACCTTTTCTTTTTAATCTTCATTTTGTACAGCTGTGCTTCCTTGAGTTTGTCAAAGCTCCAGCTGAATTTGAACCTGCTTACTGATTCACAGTATGTTCTGCCAAATTTTTTACTAAATGAGTAACTAATATGTGTACATTGCAACTGATTTTGTCCTGTGGTAGACGACACTGAGGGCAATGTATTAGAGAGCAGGATCAAACTGTTTCCAAAAATGTTATGAATGCTGCTAGAAACTTTACAAGTGTGTAAACGATACTTTTTTTTTTAATCAGAGCTCAAATGCTTAATATATGATAAAAGCCTGTAAGACTGGGGAAGCAAACAAGCAATTCAAAATTGATGAATATCTATCTTTTTTCATCTTAAAAACATCACCTTTCTTTGATGTTGGCCAACTATGAAGTGTTTAGAATTATAAGTGTCATTTCTGCTGTCTACCTGGAACAATTTATCTCATCCAGAAGAGAGTCTCCTTTTGAGAGTTGTGCTGTTCCTGATGCTTTATTATTTATTATTTTTAATGAAGATTGATATCTCCTACCATTTCTGTCATCTGAATACTTATCCTGCCTGGATAGGTCGGAAGAATCTGAGGAGATCATAGCAGAGTTGGAAGCTCCTCAGGCATTAAATGCATAATGCATATAGCAATAATGCTTATTTATTATTTTGTTAGTATCCAGGCTGAAGTTGGTGTTTTTGAAATCAGTGGTGAAATGTGTGATGACTTCAGCAGAAGGAGAATTGGAATCTTTCATACACTCTTTTTGCATAGTCACTTTTCTGAGCAAAATAGTGAAATAACCACTTTCTGAATTCTGTTGCAACAGCAGTATTGTAGATAGATGTATTTTTAAAATTGATTTTCTGAAGATCACTGATTTGTCATATTTGTTATTTTTGAAAGCAGTGCAGAAGTTCTCAGTCTCTTAAATGCTGTATTTTTAAAATGTTTTCCAAACAGATAATTGTAAGAATTTTAATACTCTACTTTCTGTGGAGAGTTAAAGGAATTTGATCTGACTGCTGCCAGATCTAATGTTTATACTATCAGGTTTTCATGAATCATTGTTTTCTGAAGAGCTTCTGTCTCTCAGGTCAATTTATTATATTTTTCATTTTTTTATTTAATTATTATTTCTTGGCTGTATATCAGGAATCCTGTTTTTGGTTTTGTCAGCATTCTGGCTTCTGGAAAGCTAAACTTAACCTGTGACTCATCCATGTGAAAGCATCCTTAGACGGTCTTCATGTACCTTTCTTAGCAATTTCATTTACTGATCTGATGTCTTGTATTCTCTGTGGGCTGCTGTGTGAACTGTTCTGAGTTCCCACTTGGCTGTATAAGTGCCACAGGACTGATGGATAAACTCCCCCAGCTCAGAGCTGGCTGCAGGCCAGTACAGTTACTGGTGTATCATAGAGCATCTTCAGGCCTTGCTAACACAGCCTGGCAGCAGGCAGGGACCAGGGGAAGGCAACACATCCCCACTCTGGCACAGAAGGCAGAAGAATTTGGGCTTGGGCAGTCAGTAGCTGTTGGTGGGCGTTCAGACCTCATGCCATTGCCTCTGCTTCTACTTTTTAGTACAGTTTAAGTCTCCTGCAAAGGTTTGTGCCTTGTTGTGCTGCAGCTGTGTAAATCCCTGCCCTGAAATGTTTACAGTCTCTGTTGAGACTGGACCCAGCAGAAGAGTGTGGGATGCAAGGGAAGGTGTTGAAGGGAGGAAGGTATGGGGCTGCACAGAGGGATCACATTGGCATGGTACTTTTAAAAACTACCAACAAAATGGAACAAACTAAACAGACAAAAAACCAGAAAAAAACAAAATACAGCCCAATTTACTGATAATGTATTACTAACCCCTCAGTAAATGGGTAATTTGTGAAACAAACCACATCAGCAGCTTTTGAAGCTCTAATGCCCATTATGTTCGAATTGGCTTTCTTTGCTTACTGTGACTAAAGCCAGCACTGCAGGAACTGCTTTCTTTGTGATTCTTCTTGTCTGACTCTTTCTCCATCTTCACTCCTCTGAAGTGTGACAAGGCAACATGGACCATAGTGCCTGGATGTTGTTCTCCCATTTCCTTCCTCTCTGCAGCTGTCCCATCTTGGCTGTGCCTGTAGGTACAGACACACACTGCTCTGGCTGTAACAGTGGGTGCCACTAGGCTGGGGTGCTTGTTTGTCTGTGTCCTTCTCTCTTTCCATTTCCCTCTCCCTCAGGAGTTGGTGCAGCTGCTGTGCCTTGGGGTTCCAAGTCACTGCTGAAGTGGGAACAGTGCCTCTAAATTACTTAATTACATGCATTTCAGGAGGCTTGTGTATTTGAAGCAATACTTTTACAGAAACAGCTACCAGGGAGCTCCAATCTCCCCTGGATACTCTTGTAATATGTGTGCTCCTAATTGGCTTCCATTGGTAAAGGAGAGATGAGCCTTCTGAGAACGACAGGCTTTTCTGTTTGATGAGAAAATGTCACCAAAGGGGAACTTGTTTAATGCTTTTCTCCCTTTTAGACTTCAGAAAGTTGTGTCACAGTAGTTTCTTATCTTTATAAATTCATACTTAGTTTTAAAAATGTGTTTGAAAGCCATTAGTTATTTTTAGGACTGTTAAATTCAGCAGCTATTAGTTCTCCTGTTCAAAAAATCTCTCTGTGGGCCTGTAATTTGAATAATAAGACTTAAAGACACAATTACTTGGCAGTTAATGAGAGGTTTCCTTTTTTTGTAGTGTGTTGTGGGGTTTTTTCTGGGTTTTTTTTTTAATTAACTATAGTTGCTTTCCTGACCCCAGCTGCTTTCCTGTGTTCTTTCATTAGGTCTATGGAGGACATCAGTTGCTCAGGCACTCTCTCTGCTTCTCTGTGTTTGGCGTCTGGGATTCTCCCCTTCCAGATCTCTCTGACAGATTTTTAAAACCTCTTTCTCTTCAAGTGAGTGGAAAAGTTTTACACTTGCTGTTTGAAGTTTCATTTTCTATGTGTCTGTTCACCTTTCCTTCCTCCACCCTTTTGTACCACCTGTCTTCTGTACTGTCCTCATCCTCTCTCTGCATGCTTTGTCCAACAAAAGCTTTTATCTTTTTTATCAATAGGTTGCCAACAGCTACCTGTACTTCATTAGCTTTCATGTTTCTATGATGCTGAATATGCTCAGGAAGTGAGGCAAGACCTTTTAACATCAATTGCTGTAACGAGCAGAGTGCAGAGCATTTAAAGCAAATTATTAAACGTACCTTGGCTTGAAGAGACACAGAGTGTCAGGCTTGATTTTTTTTTTCCCTGTGTGACATGAAACATTTAATCTGGTTGATAGTAAACATTGTTCTTCTGAGGGACTTGAATGAAACTAAATGAAAGCATTATTATATGTACAGGATTCCTGTGTTTTACTGGCTGTTGGTGTGATGCGGCATGCTGGGGATGCCCTCAACCTCTCTGTTTTGAGTAAAGAGCTTGAAGCAAGGTTTCTGATGTGTTATGATGAACTTATTTCTGCTGGCTGTTGTGTGAAGATCACAGACCAGAAGTAGAGCACATCACAAGGAAGGGAGCTTGCAAGTTTTTACAGACACAACCTTTCTTCAGCCGCCACTGCCAAAAGGTGATGGTGTGGCTGCTATCTTTGAAGATGTGACCTGGAAGAGCTGTGGCTTATAATTACTTTTCTCTCTGCTGTTACCCTTGGTTTAGTGGAACAGTTCATAAACTTCTCTTCCATTGCCTTCTTCACCAATGAGCTGACAGGAAAGTGATAAGTGTGAGTTGCAGATTAAATACACCTGAGATCTCAAGACCCTCATTATTCACTTGATGACACACGAGCATCAGGTGATTATTGTCATCTCTCCTCCTGCATATTACATCCTGTGGCATTACTGAGGTACTGTAGTTCTCACTGAGGGTGAAAAAGAACACAGGAATCTTGCTTGAAATGGAACCAGGTGGAGTCTATAATGACTTTCAGCAAGTAGGAAGAAGTGCTGTGGGAAGACTGAGGTAAAGAAGCAAATGTTCTGATGGTGTTTCGTTTTGGTTTTCGTTCTTGGGATCACTGATGAAGAAGCATGGAAAAGTAACAGGCAGGTGGTGAGGAATAATAGCAGTCTTCTTTAAAGCATGCTTTAAAAAAACCCTGTATTTTTGATAAGGAATAAATTTTGTGTTATGAACTATGTAACAATGTGGTAGAGCTGTGTTACTTTCCAGGGAGAGAGATGAGGAATTCAGTCTTTCACATCTCAGTAAGAAAGGGTTAGTAGGTGCTGGAGCGATCTATCATTGCATGCTTGAAGAACAGAAAAATAATGACTCAGGAACTTGTTGTTCTGGCAAACAAAGAGGGTTGAAAGTTGTAACTAACAATATTCTGAGGATGAGGTCACCATTTTTTTGAGAAATTATCTAGTGGAACAATTGATTAAAATGTTTAGTTCTTTTTTAGAGGATGCTTGAAAACCAGGATGTTTCTCACAGAAGACAGATAAGCTTCAGTTAAATTAGAGCTGCTAACCTTAAAACAGGGAGTAGAATAGAAAAATAAATCTTGTGGTTTGGATTTTACAGACTTAAAATGAATTGGTGAATTTGTGAAGGAAAGGCCCCTACCCCTGCCTCACAGTCATTAGAGAAATATTATAGCATGAAGCTCCCATTCTCTGAATCTTTGTTTTTGTTTAAGTGTATTTACACAACTGTGAAACACTTCTTTTTTTCAAGTTGTCACAAGCAGCTTGAGAATAGCTGCCCGTGTCAGCAAAAGTCCTGAGACTATAAACAAAATGACTTAAGAGAAAACACACATCTGTATCAGCTGCATTACTTCATTATCCTGTTACCTTGATCCTGCCATCACCTGCCCTCTGTCCTGGAGCAGGAAGGACTCTTCCCAGGGATCAGTGACCTGAGGTACTTTGCCAAGAATGTAGGTGAATGTTACATGAGAAAGCTGTGTACCTCCAGCTGTAGTGTCCATCTGTAGACAGGATAGAGAATCTGGATGCTTGTGTTGCCTTGGGGATATTATAGGAAATATTAGCTCTTACAGGATTCAGTTGCAGGGATTTCTGTTCCTGCATATAAGGAAGAGGGGGTAAAATGGAGGAGGTTCAGTAGCTGCAACCAGCCAGCCCTGCAGCAGATTGCCGAGATGAGGACAGCCATCACCAGTGTGTTTCTGTGGTTTTGAGGAATTGCAACAGAAAATCAGTCTGTGGGAGATAATTACATTTCAAAGCTAGTCTCCCAAATAACTTCAAGTATTTGAGTTATTGTAAGAAATAATTCCCTCCCATCAATTTCAAGACAGGAAGAATACATCTCTTGTGCTATCAGGGAGGCAATGATGATATGTCAGTGGTTTACTTTTAATTAAAATTTACTTGCTTACATAAGGAAAGTTTGACAAAAAGAGCAAAGTGGTTTTAGATTTGTGTGCCTTCATTGATACAATTCTGAATGTAGTATCATTCCACTCTCTTGCAAGTCTTGCCAAGATCTTTGCTATGGATTTGAAATTTATTCTGAGATTTTTCTGTGGAAAAATTAGACCAATAATTTATCCTAAGCGAAAAAGTGAATGGGTTTAAGCTTCTAGAAGTATATTTTGTAGGTCACAAAGAAATTAATGTACACATGGTCCACACACAGAAGAATACAGTGTTGTGTATTCGTGTAATTTGACATGCAGGAGCAAAACTCACTAAATTTTTCAGTGTGGAATTGAGTTTAGGTGTAGAATTTAGAGTAGTCATATGTATTATATGTTAGTTATATGTATTATATGTTATAGTGTTGTATATGAAATTAGAATAATTATAATTCCAATGTAACTCTAAAGGTAAATGAAAAGGTATTTATATGCAACATGACATACTGCATTTTCTGAAAGCTCTTATATTTCCATCTGGTTGTAATCTCTTTTCTAGAACTCTATTAATGTTCATGAGAGACAGATCCCAACTATTTTATTTGTACCAGCACCTAAATGAAACTCTCTCCTCTTCCCTGCAGAGAAAGGAGTACACCAACCATGAATATGAAACAGTGATGTATCAATCTAGATGGGCCACTGAGTTTAGAACTATATTACAAAGTCAGTAAAATTTATAGTCTATTCAGGTGTCCATTTGATTTGCTTCCCAAGAGAGACTGTGGGTTTTCTTTTGGGAGGGGGTCAGACATTCTATTGGCCTTTAGCTGAGGGAATGTTTTGAGTATTAGTAAAGAAAAGATTTTTCTTCTTCTGTCTGAAATGGAAATGGAAGTATGGACATACTTCATTAAAGTTGTTATAGTAGAAGTTGACTCACCCTGCTGTTTAATGAATGGTTACTATCATGATTAATAAACTAATATACTGTGACATTCCTGCACATCGCTGACTGCTGTTTCATTACCCAGTATGGAGTGAATCTAGATGCAGTCTAGAGGTTGAATGCTCTAGATACAAGGATCTAGTTTTCTGATAGAAATTTCCCATAATCTTTGATTTCTGACAGTCCTGATTACCTTTGTACAGTTTGGAGGTTGCCAGCCTGACACGGGCAGATGCTGATCTGGAGGCCAGTCGAACACAGATCTGTAAAGAAGTGATTGCTATGATGTTGAAGAACATGGTCTTAAATCACAGCCTCTTTCCTCACGTGGAGAAGAAGATAAGTTCAGTTTTTGAAAAGCGGTTTCTTGCAATGGAGAAAGAGATCCAAGAGGAGTATGAAAGGAAGATGGTGGCTTTAACAGCTGAATGTAATCTGGAAACGAGGAAGACAATGGAGGCTCAATGTCAAAAAGCAAAAGCTGCAAATGAAGAGGCTGAGGAATTAATGAAGAAAATTAATGAAAAGGTAAACTTGGTTTTAAATCAAGATATTTTGTATCATATGTAGTTTTATGGCAATGGTTTATCTTTTAGACTACAACAGCTTAGTTATCCTCCTAGAAAAGTAAAGATAAATATCTGAAATTAAATATGTTCAAACATTCAGATGTCCTAATTAGAGTAGTTATTATTAAGAAATTGTGGTTAATTCACCAGAAAATTAATTTTTCTCAAAATAATCTTGAAATTGTGACATCTGAAAACAAAGGGTTATCATTACCCTGTTTGTTTTGGGGGTTTTTTAATAATCACTTATACTATTGCAAAGTGGTGTATTTTTATTTACTGTATTTTACTGCAGCACTTTCTGTGATTTCAGCCACTGTGTGAAGTATTCTGCACATTCAGAGCAGAACAAACTCTGTGCATCATAAAGCTTCCAATATTTATATTCTATTTTTGAAGAAAATTAGAATATAAGCAAAACCAAAGGCTGATTTCCCTCTGAAATGAGTGAAGGCAAGCAGAACAATCTGTATTTTAGACAGGGCAAGTAGTGGACTTCTCTTGGAAATAGAGTCTTTATGATAAATAAAGAACTGAAATCAGAGTATGAATTCCTTACCAATGCCCCAGTCTTCCATGTCTTTTTTCAAGAGTATTGAATATTTACAATAAAACTGCTTCCCCCCACCCCTCCTTTTTTCTTAATTATTATTTTTAACAACTTCCTGTGGCTTAGAAGGATTCTGGTAAGTTTTGACTATGCCATATCTGTAAGCTTAAAATGCCAAAATGCCCAAGTTAATGTTTCATGTTTGATAAGAGGGTGACTTGATGGAACAAATAGTGCACTTTGTTACTTACTAGCGGGGCTTTGCTTCTGGACCACAAGCAGTATTTGCATGTCACATACCTGAAATTATTAAGGTATTTTATGACAATTCATGATTCCAGTTTTGACACAAGAAGCTTTTTTTGCTGAGTGTAACCCATTAAAGGTACTCCAGTATGTAGAGGCCCTCAGGAAGAACTTCATTTTATCAGGCTGTTGCTTAGAGAAAATTAATGGCACAAGGTTAGTGAGCCACTAGAATTTCTTTGATGTTTCCAGGTGAATTTTAAGTTGTGACTCTATGTAGCTTTCCATACCTGTAGAATATGCCTATCCTGAACTAGAAATGCTAGAAACACAGGGGGTGGGAAGGAAGAGATACTTGTGGATACCTGCTTAAGGATGAGGTGAACTGTACTCTGCAGGAGACTTTTTCCTTCTATTGGCTAAAGGAGTGTAGACCTCACTGAGAGAGGTACACTGCCTTTGCAGAGAGAGGGGCCTGACTGAAACTCAATGTGTGAACCCACACTAAATATACTCTCAGCAAAGTGGCTTTGCTTTGTAAGAAATGTATTGGTGTTGATTCATTCTGATTTGTACTGAAAATTCTGAATAGTAAGAGTCAAGCAAACAAGTAAGGCACGTCCAGTACCTGTCCTGATCCATTTACTATATCCTATCATGTTGCTGTTCAGTTTTTTTGTCTGTAGAAGGACCTGTTTTTATGGCCTGTGGTCCAGAAGGACATTCTGGAGTGTGAGGCTTGGCTCACAGCCATGCTCCTGGGCAGCAGGTGTACTGACACCCAAGGGATGGCAATGGAAAACAGCTAGAGCAATAATCTCCTCCCCTTCTCAGCCAAAACATAGAATTTATATTCCTTGCCTTTTTGATTAATTATTTGCTGCCTGCAGTGTGTCTCTTGAGAATGAGAAGTGAAGTGCAGAGGGCAGTTCGCCTCAAGATAATTGGTATGAAATTTGGAACAAAACTGACATAGTGACTGTTAGGTAGCTCTGCTGGCATAAGAAGTATTCTTTGCTCTGTGGGGCATGTGTGTTTTGATTTTATAATGAATTTATGCCATCTGAGATTAAAACTATGAATATGTAAGTCTTGCTAAAGAACTAAGAGGAAGTATTTCTGGCAAAGAAGCTTTTAAAATAATTGCTATTTAATTCTACTCCATGGTTGTAAATGTAAATCTGAAATTATGCTCCCAGATTAATTTGTACAAACTGATAGTTAAAGTAGGTCGCCAAAAAGAAAAACTTCTAGAACTTTTTAGTGGAATAGGGTTTTATTCTAATTTATATTGTTTTTAAAATTATGCTTGTTATTTCGTTGGTATGCATTATATGAGTCTGTTTAATTTTAGTTGGATATCAGGATTGATGAAACCTAAAAAAATAATTTAATATATAGTCTTTGTGTGGAATTTAATTTCATTTTATGTAATTAATCTTATATAAGACTTGTGAATTCTAAAAGGACTTCATTATGCCCTTGATGTGGTATCTGGATTAGAGACTGGCAACTGTACAGCCCTGCTATCCGAACAGGTGAAAACTATGGAAAGTGTACACTGATTCAGTGTTAGCCTTCACTTAAACCAGAAATGACAGTAACTAAAATATTTTTAAAATATATATGAGCTAGTAGCTTTAAAATACTGATACTTTAAAATATGTTGAATTCTGAAAATCACTCTGAGCCATTTATTTCTTTCTTCTCTGCAGCCTGCTATAGAATACAGAAGTCTTCTAGACAAACTTCACAGACTGGAGCAGGACTGCCTGAAGAGGTTCCTTTTTGTAAAGCAGGAGGAGTATTTTGCAAAGGCTTATAGAGAGCTGGCTGTTACCCAAAGAAAGGAGCTCCATACTATCTTTTTTACACAGATAACAAATGCCACTTTAAAGGGAGAACTGAAGTTGGAAGCAGCTAAAACATTAGTGGAAGGTTACTCTAAAATACAGGTAATAAGATGTTATGTCCATTCCTAACCTAAAGACAGAATACTAACCTGCAGTAACTTTTGAGAAATATTTCAGGATTAATGTTATCACTTTCATAACTAGCTTTCTTAGAAAGTATTTTAAAAATTATAATGCCTTTTTTAGCACATCTAGACATCTGCACAAACATATATTGAGGTATATGCACATGTTCAAACCTCCTAGGTATCAAATGCTCTTGTATACTTAAGAAGATGTACTGAGCCCCCCAGTTCAAATATGTAGGTTATTGAAATTGTGATCTGAAGTTCTATGGTTATGTACTTAGAGAGATTGAGTGTCTCCAGGTTACATGATAAAGGGATGCTGATGAAGAGTATGTTCAGGACTTTAGTTTTGCTTTTGGTTACATTTTAAACCTCTTGCAACATAATAGCTTTATTGCTTCCTCACAGGATTTTTTGTTGGTTGGTTGTTTTTTCCTCCATTTGTGTTGAAAGTTAGTGCTCTAAATTACAGAAATTCTGGGAATTGTTCTTATGGCTGCTTCTTGAGGAAGAGTTTGATTGTTGTAGTCCTGCATGTTAAAGGAGGAGGTTAATGGCAACATCTGGAAAGTAGGTGTCAGAGCATTTAAGGCCTACTCATAAAACCTAATGCACAACCTTATATACAGAATCTACATGTGGGTCAGAGGGAGATGCAGCAAGCACTTTGTGCAGAAGACAGTTAAGCAGGCAGGTTCAAAGAAGTAGAGCAAGTTGAGTGTGTTTTGGCTGCTCAGACAATGGGTCATGCAACTAGCAGACCTTGTCTTGGCTATTTATGCTAGTAGAATGTCTGTTGTAGAGCACTGTGTGCCTGACTGGTCTCTGCCCAGACCCATGTGTAGGTATCTAAACCTTTCCTGTCCTCCACTGTTGGAAGGGGGAACATCTATGTCAGCCTGTGTGCAGTGGACTTGGCTTTCCCTGTGCTATACTCAACATACATGGAAGAGTTGGCTTTGGAGACAACTTATAGACACCTCTGAAAATGTGACGCTTTATGTAATCATACAGTACATTGTAAAGAACAGTTCTGCTAACACTGGTAGGGTTGCATGTGTATATAATTGTGAATACCTGAGCAAATGACCTGTTAACTCAAGGCCCTCAGAAGGTGCACTAACTGTTCAGGAAGGTGCACACAGTATTGAGCTAATCAGGCCAAAAGCTCAGCGCGTTATTTATTTTGTTTTGTTGAAATAACCATAATCATTTGATGTGATCATTAGAGTTAAGTTGATATCAGCTTATTGTTTTAAACTTGTAGGAGTTTTTTAGCTTTGCCCTCTTAATGAAATAATCTGGTCTGATGCTCACAGGTGTTAGCTGAAATTAATGTTACATCTAATGAAATGTTCACATTTGTTCACATTCTTTCCTGTAGGGTGATGTTGAAGAGCTAATGGATTTTTTGCAAGCTTGCAAGAAATATCATCTGAATAAAAGATTTTCTTACAGAGAATATCTTATAAGTAAGATACAGTCAAGGGATTGTCATGTCTCTGCTCTTATAAATGCTGCAGCAGCCCAGATATCAAGTCTCATTAATAAGACAGAAAGGTAAATAACTCAACTGTCTCCTTGTCAGCCATTTGACCACTTTATCTCACAGACAACAGACTCTTCAAAAGTCTTTTTTCTGTGTTACCTAATAGGAGAATTGCATAAAAATATTATCTTTTAGTTAATTCTAAGAAAATATTTTGTAACAGATTTGCTTTGTTAATTAAATCCTGGCAGGTGCTAAGGTGAGATTTTGTTATCTGTGTCCACTTTGTACAGCACAGAAATGAATTGCTGGAAACATATTTCTTATATAGTACCTGTTTGTAATTGTGAGTTCAGTGGGAACCAGACTCATGTAAGATTCTCAATGTCTTTATACATCCATTATTTGTGTATACACTCACCAGTCATGTGAAAACTCATGCCAGAGTCCATTGCAACATGTACCAGTGAAGACATTTTTCTACGAGCTTTATACACAAACATCTGAATTTAACAGTAAAGAACAATTTTGATTCACTTGTGATTGAAGGTGTTTGAGGAACTGGATGCACAGTTTCTCTTTTAGAGCTGGAAATCATGAATATTTTCTAAAGAAAGTAGATTAAGTTTATAAATAATGTAACTGGAGGATTTTGACTTGAAGAAAATACACATGTTGCAGGGAATTAAAAGGTAGATGCCAGGGAAGTAAAAAGTAAACCTGGAAATGGACTGTTGTAATACATGCATTTAATTTATTTGGGATATCATACCAGACCTAGGCTGATGGAGTAGTCTGTGATAGGATACTCAGAATCAAGGTAGAGAGGTAGAAATGGTGACTCAGCAGACACACGGAGATGTAGTTATTTAAAATTGTGTGGCTGTGAGGAGCACTGAGAGAGACATTGTGCTGCTACCCAGGGAACCGTGTTAGTTTGGCATATGGAGACATTACTGAGGATCCTGCCAGGGCAGCAAAATATGTCAGTGTACAGGGAAACAACCTAGCACAGCTGCTGTTGGTCCTGTGCATGCAGCTTTATTTGTATATTTGAGATGTCTGTATTGATGTCAGTCACTGACAATATGTGAAATGTGCATTAAGAGAACTAGATGGACACTGATCTTTATGGTGTGTTTTTACTTCCATAATGTTAATTTAGAAGTAATTTAATATTAGGAAGCAGGAAGTCTGTTAAAAGCTACCAAAGATTTCATCTGTTGATGTGACAAGATAATTTATCTTGATATCTTTTATTGGTATCTTTTCCTTGCTTTTCTTTTTGATTGTTCTGTGTTCTTCCTCATTGGAATCATACCCTAAGTTTAGCTTGAATCACTCTGAGTTTAGCCTCAGGATTCATTGGTTGGAGAGAGTTTCTTCCACTGGTCTTGCACTGTTTTGCTAAAGTCTGCAGCTGTGTGGCTCAAAGACAAAATGTCCTGGAATAGGAAATACAATTCAGACACATCTTTCACAAAGAGTTCCCTTCTATCACTTCATGCCTCTCTTTGGATTTGTATAATAAGGTCTGAGATGTTTTCATAGAATATGTGGTTTTGTGAAAAGCCTTTGTGAGAACCTCGCTGTGTGACCATTGCAGTGAACAACGGGGACTTCTCGAGCTGGAAAAATTGGTTTCACCCATTGTTTAATGCCTGTTATTGCACCTAACAGTCACAAAACAAATCCACTATAAAACAGAAAGGAAAGGTGTAGTGTTAATCGAAGACCTCATGGATCTCATGCCCTAAAATGTATTAAAAAAATCTTCTAAACCCCCCCCCAAACTTCCAAAAGCAGCAAGCATTATTACCAAGTTGAAAAATTAATTTTTCTAGCACTCTGCTATTAAACTTTCAGAGTAGGCATTGGTTGGTAGTCTGTGGACAAGCTACACAGGTCAATAGTCATTTGAACAGAATCAATCCCATTTGGCTTTCTGGGTCTAGAACCAGTTATTCTCCAGTAACTTCCCACACCTGCTTCAGCAGTAATTCCTCTCAGACAAATGTTGGCCAAACTCTTATAATTCATTCTTTAGGTGGTGTGATTATAAAACTCCAGAATGTAGTATCTCAGTGTATTTACTGGTGTTTTATTTTCTACAGGCCATCTGAAATAGCCTAATATAACTCATGAGAAATTCATAATTACATAATGTAGGTTCGTACTTAAGTTTCTAACTAGAAAGTGATTTTGGGAATGTTTATAAATTGGGGCATTAAAAATTTGAGCGGCAAGATAAGTCTGGTGTGAATAGTACTTTAAATTTGTACCCATAGTGTCCTCTTATTTTTCACTTTATCTTTGAATAACTTGTCTAAATATAGATACAGCTCTGTCTAAATCTATTTTATCCAGCTTTATAATAGAGTGCCTTAAACTTACTGCTATAAATGGAATTCTAAAATACAAAACTTAAATGGAAAGGAGAGAAAATATATAAATTAGATAAACCACAGATAGATGCAGTGATAAACCAGCAGAAAGATATTGAGGGGAGAAGTCTTTTAAAAATGAAGCTTTAATAGTATGTTTAAAATTTATCAAACAGCAAGGCAACTTCAAATTAATATGAAAAGGATTCTGTGTGGCTAGAAATGAATGTTATAAAAAGCAAAGTAAACCCAAACCAGTTCTAGGGAGGGCTGTGAACATTTTAAATTAAATAGAGCGGCCAGAGTTTTCAAGCTGTATTTATTTAAAATGTCTCATTTGTCGGGACTGGTTTTTGAGTACTCATTGCCTTTCGAAAATCAGTCTGGACTACAGTGCCAAAAAGCAGGAAAGGAGAATTTAACATATAATCTGTAATCATGGATTTGAGGGATGGCCCATAGGTTCTTTATGTTTTTTCTTAAAGAATAATGGGCAAAAGGGCAATACTTGAGGCAGTGTTTATCTTGGGTTGTTCTTGCTATCAACAGAAGTGCAAGGTTCTTACAATTTTTGAACTATAACATCTGTAAAACATTGTGTTCTTTTGCCGTATCTTCTTGTTCACAAGAAATTTCTTTCTTCTTCAGTCTCTTAAAAATTGATTTCAGTTCTTGTGACTCATTAGGTACAAACAATTGCAAGCTCCTTTATAACTTTCTCCCAAAACTTAAGTTTTTTTAAGACCTCAAGAATTTCCTGTGTATTGTGTTTCTAAAGTGGTCACAGATTGAAGCAAGCACCTTAGGCTGGTCTTGTTCTTCTTAGTAGTCACCATTTATATGGACCTTGTCCATAGAAAGTAGTTTTCCAATGGTTTCTTGGCTGGACTTTTCTGGAAGTCAGCAGTAATGCATCACTATGAAGTTTTCTAATCATCTCTTAAAACCTTTTATGCTTGTAGGACTCTGCTGTGTAGGGAGGGCATTTATTGCCCTGAATTATTTACATGTATTACAAAGATGTAGTTCAGCAGGTGAAATCCTGGTGTAGCTGGAGTGGCATGGGCAGAATCCTGCAAGTTCTGTCTGTGTAGTTTCTGTATAGTGATGCAATTCAGCCTCCATGTACATTCAGGCCTGTACAGCCTTTCTGCTTCATATCTCTCCCTCTCTTGCTTTAGTGATGCTCCTCTTCCTTCTCTAGTGTTCATGAAACAATTTTCATTTGCTGAAGTCCAGCATCCCAGAACACTGATTCTCTGTAACATCAAATACAAAGTCTTACTTTCTTCTTCGGTGTTCTCATTCTGTATTTGCTTCTTAATTTGTTTGCTTTCATTCAATACAGAGAAGTCAAGGTCTCTCTCTGATTGACCTGTGATATTGCTGCTGTTGGCTACACATTTCACCTCTGTACCTTCCTTGGTGCTCACTGCCTTTGGGAGGGTCTCCCTTTAAACATCCTTGGTGTTACCACAGTATTGTCCTTCATTAAAATTCTCTTTGTTCAGAGACATGTGCCTGCACATTTCTTCAGTGATTAAATGTCTGGTATGCTGAGACCAGGCAGTTTATCATACAGTCTATACTGTCTCATTATCTTTATCCTCTCCTTTTGTTTTGCATTTCTATTTTGAGTCCTTTGAGACTAGGACATCTTTTACTGCTAATACTGTAATCGTTTTTATTTGTATTTATATGAAACCAGAAATAAAGGTGTCTTGCCAGGATTGAGCCTTTTAGGAATTACCGTAACACCGATTAATGTAAGTTGGCACATAAACTGACAACAGCTTCTGTGGTGGGATACTGCATCACCTGGGGTTTTAGCTGTGGGCATACTGGATCTCTAAATAAACCAGCTGAAATACCGTAGACTCCTTTTTTTAATCCTTAAAATAGGTAGCTATATATCATCTTCCTGTCATTCTGTGTTGCATGACTTTTCTTAAACTTTCATTTGCTGTGTGGTTCCAGCACATCTGTCTTTTTCTATTGCAGGCTCTTTTTACTGCTCTGGACAGGGATTTTAATTGGATGCAGGAAGCCTGAGTTTATTTCTTCAGTACAAGAAAGGATGAAGGTGTTAAAAATAATATCTTGATAATTATCTTTCCTCACTTCCTCACCAGAATTAATTGCCTTTATTCACATATCTTTTGCTTTGGGATCAGTCAAAAAGGATGGGCAGGACTTAGAGTTACCAAATATGGGCTAAAAACTTTGTGCTGGAGTTTTTTGACATAACACTGGATTTTAGCATTGATTGGTTTCAAGGCAGAAATTACCTGGCCAGTAATGATGCTTGGTGGGTTACCCTCAATATACTGAAAGGTATTTTAATCCTCTTTGCAGATTAAAGAAATACAATAGATAGGCTTTGAAAAAGCTCTGCAAAAGGAGGATCTCTTTTGTTGACACAACTGTGATAAAGCACATTAGAGTTTCTATCCAGCACATACATTATATAGGGGTGATGTTTCACGGCTCTCTCAAATAGTTGTGGGTTCTTGAGCAGAAGATGGGAAGGTGTGGATTATGGGATCTGGCCAGGCTGGTTACAGTGCAGTGTGTGCAAACAAGCTAATTTGATAATCTTCTGCTTTATTTTAGCTCTTATTTTGAGGATTTTGGTTGGAATTAAGTTGTCACAGTAGCAATAAATCCTAATAAACCTAAACAAGACTCTCCTTTCTGGAGAAGGTCTTTTTTGCATGTTTAGATGCTACTTTAATTTAGGAGTTGGGCCAAGTATCACACTGGAATGAAGCCTTGAAAGCCCTGGATTGATCTGAGTCCTGGCTCTGTAATGTTCATGTCTTTGAAAAAATGGGGTCTGGGTAGGTAAACTAGAAGATCTGTATAACATCCAGGTTCAGGTCAGGAATTGGTGTTTTCAATTCAAAGTTTCACATTGACCTTTTCAAGACCATATTTTGTAGGTCCTCTGTGCTTAATAGAAATTACAGTTCACAAATGTCTAGCAGCTTGGTCTGAATTAAGATGTTCTTTTATTCTTCTGTTGAGTAAGAAAGATTTGGGGAACTTGAAGTGTAGATGTAATAGGAGGTAAGTTCTGAAATTCAGTTTAAGTTTGTGGTCAGGGAGACTTTTTTAACTGTTGCAGGCACTGTTGAGATCTTGTTTTCTCTTTGACATTAAATACTGTAGCAACTGGAGGTAGACCATAGTCTTGAACTTGAAAGCACTGTTGGCTTATGACTGACAATTTGCTGTTTCAAATAATTGAATTTCACTATTATTTTGAAATTTTTATAATTCTTCTGATGTAAATTTAATAGGAAATATGAATATAAATTTTTTTGGATATGATTGCTTTGTCTAGTAAAAATATTTTTTTTGTTCTTTTTACTTGATTATATACTTCAAAGAGAATTTTGTTTTTGATGAGAAGTTGTAAAAGATAGACAAAATGGCATTCCAGGGTCATTGAATGAAAAAAAACAAATATGCATAATATATAAGGTTTAAAATGTCTCATTTAAATATCACTTACATTACAAACTGATGTGTAATTGGTTTTGCACTTGCCTGTCCTTCCTGTCCATCCTTCCCATCCATCCATCCTTCTTCTCGTTTCTTTTTCATACACCTTCACAAACTGCCTCAATTCTGTGCTCATCTCTGAGATTGTCCTTCAATTATCCCCTTCCTTGTTTGAGTCTCTCAAGTGTCACTGCTAGAGAAACAAAGATCATTCTGTCTATTTTGCTGAGCATTTTTATGGTGCTAATTGCCTCAGATATTCTTTTGCTCTTAAGAATTTGGGATAACAGCCTTCAAACACTGTTATTACAGAGCAGGTCATCTACCTGAAAGTCATTTGGGAATCCTGCTGGACCGAGCTGAGACTGAAATTAATTTTGTTAAACAGAAATTTGATCATGATTTAAAACAAGAAAAGCAGAAGCTTTGCCAGAAACTCATTACCAAGCGAAGGCGGGAAATGCTGCAAAAGGTAATTATTTTCAATGTATTTATTTTCAAAGGGCTTATCATGAATTAGAAATTGAATTAATTGAAAAATAAAATGTAGTTCGTACAACAGAGGTCAACACTGCCAGGAGCACGGTTTAAAATAAGTGCCAATTGGTTTTAGCTGTGTACTACCGTGTTCTGTATTAATCATACAGTAATTCACAGCTGTTCTTTTAGAAAAACCTTTAGAAAGTAACTTAACTTCATCTTAGCTGGAGAAACTTTTGAAGCTCCTCTGCTTAGTATAATGTGTCAAAGGGAGTCATGACAGGCTTCTGTAACACGGAGACAGGCAAAGCCAGCTCAGGTTCAGGAGATCGCTCCATTTCTGGAGTCGCCATTTTCTGTGATTTTCCTGGCCGTGTGTGACCTGAGTGAGTTCAGTAGCACAGTTAAAAATCAGCTACAAACCAAAACTATTGAAAAAATGCTTTACCTATGGTTGCTTGTGATAGAACTCATGTCATCTCAGCCATCTAAAAATCAAAGGTAACTCCAAAAGATACAAGTCATCTCATCATGTAAGGTGACTTGCAGGTGATCTGACAGGGAGTTGTTGTCCAAAGGTATACTTCAAAGTTACCTTTCTCTGCCTAAAAGATGTAAGAAAAACTAGTTTGGATTAAGTGGTAGTTCTTAAGATGACCCAAGTTAGGTGAGGTTGATCTTATGTTTTGCAGGATCTGTTTCACTGCTTTGTGCTCTAACAGATGAGCAGTGTGAGCATAGACAGCTGGCCTGGTGATGGTGACATTGTTATATTTATTCTCAGTGTAGGTTGCTTTGGTTTAGCTTTCCAATAAAACTGCAAGAGGGGGAAAATACAAAAAAAATATCAAAAAACACCCAACTTTTTTTTTTAAAATTTTTTTTTTAATTATTATTTTTTAAAATTCTTTTCCTTCTTTGCTATCTGATCAAGATTCACTTCTGGAAAACTGCCAAAT
This sequence comes from Zosterops lateralis, assembly GCF_965231275.1. Taxonomy (NCBI): domain Eukaryota; kingdom Metazoa; phylum Chordata; class Aves; order Passeriformes; family Zosteropidae; genus Zosterops; species Zosterops lateralis. The sequence continues at coordinate 12,862,747 of NC_139766.1, forward strand.
CACTGAACTTCACATAGCTGAGATTATATTTAACTACACGATGATGCATTTGTTTAGATGTTAACTCTTTTATCTAGCAACAGTCCATATTATATACGTTGTTCATATGTGATAATTCACAGCCCTTGTATCTAACAATAGTCAGTTATCACAGACCTATCACCGACCACCTTAGGTGCTCACAAAGCCAATCTGTTGAGGGATAGGTAAGCTTCTGGGCACTAAAAAGCAGTTTTGAGAATGTGGAAAAGCAAAAGTATGTAATTTTGCATTGCTATGAAATTCATACTTAAGGAGCTAGAATTCGAGATGTTCCTTTTTCTTAACTTTGTTCCTCCTTTTGGTAAATGAATCAGCAGAAAGAGCATCAGAAGGAGCAGCTGTCACTAGGAGACCCCTTCAAAACTACTAATGAAATCTCTCACTATCTGAGACACTGGAAAAATCTTCTGAGTGATCACACCATTGAATTTGAAGAACTCACTGAAAAGCTTGACAATGAGGCCAGCGAAGAGCTGAAGGAGCTTCTATTTAGCCTAGGAGAGAAAGCCATTGAAGAGCTTAAACGTGTTCAGTGTGGAGTGTTTGTGCAAGAACTGGTCAAGCTCAATGTACCAAAGTTGTTCCTGCTAGAAGCTGTGGAGGAGCACAAAAAAGAGATGGTGGTTAAACAAGCACAGCTTGAGAGGGAAGAACGTGACAAGAGCATGGCCGCTGAAGAGCTACTTCAGCTCACCAGGCAGAAACTAAGTCAAGAGCTGGAAACAGGAATCTCAGAACAAAAAAAAATAAGGAGCTGGGAACAGTCAATATTCATGCAAGTATCTCTGCACTCTTTTCTTAGTTACTATGGCAATTAGAAGAAAATTGGGAGCTTTCACACCTGTCAAGTTGTAATTCTAAATGATGAGTTCACTGTTGGGCACTTAGGAATTGATTTTTTTTTTCCAAGAGCTCAGCCTATGCAGTACCAGTGGGTGAGCACTGCAGTGGAAATTCAGGAAGCAGCAGTCTTGAAGCTAAAAACATGAAATAAAGGTTTTATACTTCCATTCATTCCATGGGAGGTATCACTTATACATCTTTCATTGTTATTCTCAGTCTGTTCTTTGAAGTCCTGCACTTTGGAAATGCCAATTAGTTTGTCAGACCTAATTGGCCCCAAGTTTGAGTTCAATATAATCCTTCTAGCCACAAGTCAAGCCTTACTCATCAGGTTTGTTTTAAGCTTTGGCACAGTATTTCCACACAGTCCCTAAGTACACAGTGCAGTATCTGCATGTCCAGCTTATGGCTCTATGTGTCAGACTGGGCTGTTCTGGCCTGCAGACAGAGTGTCCCTGGCAGCAAGCCCTGAGCCATCATGGCACAGGCAGTGCTGCAGAGAGGAGTTCTGACCCCTGGAAGTGTTAAGGCCATTGCTGCCTGCTGCAGTGTGACCCTGGGAGGGTGAGAAAGCAGGTGGTGGCCTTGCCACAGTGGGGAGACCTTGCACAAGGAGAGCCCGTGGCTGTGACCAGGAGTGGTTGTGCCTCTCTCAGTGGGCAGCAAGGTCCCTGAGAGATCAGGGAATATTTGTGAGCATTTCTTTTTATCTCTCAAGTACATTTATGTCTGGTTGTTAGATTGCCTGAATATTTGCAGTACTACATTTCCTATACAATGTCTATTTAATAAGAGACATTGTTAGAGACATGGGAACATGAAAACATAAAATTGCAGCTTTAGGGGAAGCAGCTGGAACAGGCAAACCTATAATAAGCTGTGTGACTCTGAATAAAATGTACCAGGCACAAGAGATTGGACAGGGAAGGAGAAAAAAAAGAGGAAAAAAAAAAAAGACACTGGTAAAAGTTGCTCCTTCATACCTCCTCTTTAAGGCAAAGTAGATTTGTATAGGCAGTTTTATCCCAATAGAATCTGTGTAAGTTTTCCTCCCACATGTTGTAAAACCATGTAACAGGAAAATAAAAAGAAACTTTACCCATTACATTTGCTTTGCTAAAGAAAAAAATTCTGGTTTTGGTTCTAATTTCAAAGGCTTTGTATTTTATTCAGCATTTTAAATATTTTTCTGTGAGTCATTTATATGTATTTTCTAGCTTGTCTTAACTATCTCTTGTTCACATTGCCGAGAGCAGACCTGCAGGATATGGCAGATTGTATGGCCCAGCAGGATTTTCCTATTTCTGACTTAGAATTCCATAATAATTGTGTTCCAGCATGCGGTGTGCCTGTCATATTTGTTAGATGCTATCTTTATTTGAAGCAGCAGTAAGCTGTTCGGGTTTTTTTTTTCAGTAAAATACAGGAAAACATACACAAAAAAATGCAGCAACAACTGTCCTATCAATAGCCTCTTAAAATCTGTCACTGTCTTTTTTCAGTGTATTGTCTGTCATGGTATTTTGATGACAGATGCCAGCTCTCATGTTTATGTTCTCATCTGCTATCTAGTTTTCGTAAAACATTATTTTGAATGATAATTTTTTATTTTTGTTGCTTATCAAAGAGACCATGGGTTAGTCCAAAATATTTATGACGATTGTTAATGCTTAAAGTCCTGTTTAAATTTAAACATGGCAAAACTCTATTTGCTGTATTTTATTTCATCTCTCTCTTTATATATCTATATACGTGGATTTATAGCATGGGTTTTCTTCCATGAGTCTAAGACAAGATGACAAATGGTTAAGGATACTATAAATGATCATTTGGAGTAGTCTTGTCTTAAAGCAAACAGTTTTTTGAAGGGAAAAACCTCATGCATTAAAAGTATATTAACTGTTCTATGCTGAATCAGTAGAAAGAAAAAAGTGTTTCTAAACTCAAATATTTTAGTAAAATGACGAGGTAGTATAGGCCTGGTACACATTAAATAAAACTATCAGTACTAATGAAACATGCAGTATAATACATTTTTCAATGAAAAATACTCTTTAAAAAACATGCATTCATGTTTTAAATACAAAATTTCCAAACAAATAAAGGTACATTATTTTTTGCGAAATATCTTAAAGGAAAATAAGATAAACAAGGTAGGAAGATGAATGTAGTCTATGGTTAATCAGAACTGAGCATGCTTCATTTTTTAAGTCAGCTTGACCTGATGATCAGTTCCTTATTTCTACAAAATGGGAACTTTGAGTAATTCAAATTACTTTTAAAATATATTCCATTTTGCAGACTGCAAAGAGCCTTTTTACAAATAACAGCTGGAACCCTTGTGACCTGCTGATGGAAGGGGTGACATAATAAAGAGAGATTTATTTTTATTTTTTCCTTCTCCATAGCTGTGACTGTTAAGTGCTGAGAAACAGCACAGGGAGGCTTTATGGGAAGCTTTTATCTTGATTTCAGCTGAAGTTCAGAGATTATATTGTCTGAAGAGGTGGAAGGATTCTATGCATAGGAAATGGGCTAAAAATATTAATTTATTTTTAAAATATTTAAAAGCTGTTTTCCTTTGAAAATGAAATTTTATAGTCCAGGAAGCTCTGGATGCAGAATTTAAGGTATCCTTAAGGGTATGTTATACGTGCTGAGCAGTGAGCTGCTGTGTGTGGAATCACCAACTGGTATATGGAATAGACCAAAAAAGGATGATCACTGCTGAATAAATAAAGTGTTTGTGTGCATGTCTCTTACATTTTATGCAATATTGCCTAAATCACTGAACAACAAATGACTCTTGTTTCTTTTTAACAGGCAACTTCTAAGTTTACCCCTCTCACTCTCAGAAGAGGAGTTGCTTAGAATGAGGCAGGAGTTGCACTGCTGCTTCTCTCAGGTGGACAGCAGCTTGGCTTGGCCCAAGATAAGAGCAAGAACCTTGCTTCAGGCTTTTGAAGTGGAGCAGAGGGACACTGAGGTGCTGAAAGTTGAGCAGAATTTAGCAATGACCAGCAAACAGGTGGGAACAGTGTGGGATCAGTGTGGGGATGTGGAAGGGGTCCCTGGGGGTTCCTGTGGCTTCTGGTGTTGGCTGCAGATCTGGGTCTGTAGCAGCTTCTTAGGTGTGACAGCAGTGTACACCTTTCCTGTCTGCATGGACCAGTGGACTTAAAGATAATGGTTTGGGCAGCAGTTGGATAACTATTTTTTTTCACATACACCTGTGTATTTCTGTTGCTTTTGTGAAAGTTTTGGGAGTTTCTGAAAAAGAAACTTCTACATTGTGTTGTCTGTTTAGGAAGGTGAAGTTCCTGAGTTAGATGGCCTTTCTTGGCAAGAAATTGGGCATGATTTGTCTTTCTTGTTTCCAAAAGATTTAAGTGTATACAGGCAGTTTGGGGTTATTTCCCCACATCTAAATATGCAGAAGATGAGGCATCCTCAAAGTTAGAGAAGTATTTCCAACAAGGAGTCTATCTGCCTATCAAACCTAGCACTTCTTAAAGGACCCCGTGAGGGGTGTTTAATTCCTTCAGTAAAGTGTAAAAGCTCCGGAATCATAAAAGGTTTTCAGTTCTTATAAAGTACTGGGGCAAAAAATGCTTCCAGTATTAGTTGTGCCTGATACCATCTTAAAAAGGAGGACTTGCCCTTGCTTCATTTTGGTTCGGTTATGTTTTCTAAACATGTTAACTACATTGATTAATTGTACTAGTAATTAGCCTAGTTCAGAGCCTTAATAGTTTCTAAAGTACTAAAGGAGGGAAATGACTTTGCAAAACCTTACCTTTGAACAGATGTTATCATTTCCCCAAGAGTACATATACTTACTTGGTATTCTTGTAAAGAAATAGAAAGGTCAAGAATAATTTGATTACATGGAATGGTGCTTCTTAATATTATCATGGTTCATTTGTGATTCATAGACTGTGTGTTGAAAACAATGTAGATCTTAAATTAATATTCTTTGTTCGTTTTTAACTGTGCAGAGAAGACAGCATATCAGTTAACACCTTCTCTTATTATCACTGCTAAAGCTTCTTTAAAATCAAATTTATATGCCATGAGTTTTCATGGAAAGGATGAATATATAATTCTACTTGAAAGAGTTTTTTTAAAACAATTCTAACTTTGTCTGAATGTCCAAAATGAATTTTCTGGATGAATAGGCAGCATGTTCATTCCAGAAGTGCTTTCTCAGTGAAAATCATATTTGCCAAGTGTTTCATTATTTGGTAGATGTATCAATAATAACAAGTAATAATCTTAACATCAGCATCCTCATATACCTCTTAAAAATAAAGCATTTTTTGCTCATCTTGTTGCAGCAACATTCTAAAATGGGAAAAACAGGATCCAAGAATAGAAATAAGTTAGATATTCTGAAGAAATCTTTACAGGACAAAATTTTAATTTATGAAAACTCAGTGAAAGGTGAAAATTTGAATAAGGTAAGTACAATCTTTTCTGGACTGAGGTGAAAACTTAGATCTTTAGTAATTAAAGACTGGCAGTATTCTATCAATGTGAATAAGAACCAGAGAAAAAAGATATAAAGTATAGTGGCATGATGCATCTCCCTACTATTGCTTGCATTTATCAAGATGTTTAATTTAATGCTTAATAGTTTTTGCTTTGTTTTAATTTTTGCATCTTAGTTACAGAACTGGTTTCGTGTCTCACCTCTTTTTTTTCCAATGGTCCTGGGGTTTGGTGTGTGCAAGTTCACAAGGCTCCTGTAGATCCCGTGGTTTTCTAGGAAGACTTTCAAAACATGGAAGGTGCTTCAATGTATGCTTCAGCTGAGCAACATTTAGTTCCTGGACATCTGCTAATGCTGCTGAAAATCCAAAAATGAATTCTTAGATCCAAATGCTTTTTGGGTAGAGTCTGAGTTTATTTGTACAGAGCTAATTGAAAGGAAGTCTTGATTCCGGTGGGTAACTTTTAAAGACACACAGCTACAGTCTCAAGTTAATCCTTGAGAAATGAGTGGGGCCGATCTTAATACGGGATTTTGAAGGCTTTTTACTTCCCTGCTAGTTGATGTTCCAAGTGATCTTTCACACGTGTAGTCCTTAGACAGTACAGCTGACCTTTCTGGTGGTGCAGTTCATACCAACAGGGCAATGTAAGTCTTCATTATTTTTATGCTGGTAAAAAGGGGGAGATTGAGTACGTGTACAAAGAGGTGCCTGCTGTGTTAAGGTACTAGCCCTGTAGATATCCCAATTAAATAGTCAAGCTTATCTCTGCATGTTCTTTAAGAGGGAGGCCAAACTTGATGGGATAAATGCTTTTCATTCAGTAGAAGGCCAACGTATCTGCTCTCAGAGGGCATGGTAATAATAAAACTTGACCAAAACTTTAGAAGGTTTTGACATTCCTCCTTTGACTGTGGTTCTTCCATTCTGATACAGACAGTAATTATTTCAGCATTGCCGTTAAAATACATAATACTGTAAATTTCTGAAAATGCTGATTTCTGAAAATGGTTGTGGTTGGTTTGGGTTTTTTTGGTCTAATAGGTCCTGTGAAACCTATTAGATTAGATTTGTCTAGATGAAGAGAGAATTTAGAGATGGAGTGAGGAAAAACCCTGGGCTCTGCTATCCAGCAGTGTGTGTGGATGGGCATGTGGAGCAACAGGTGATATCAACACCAAGTAGTGGAGCTGGAGCTCTCAGGGCTTCATGTGCATTCTCTGTCTGAGTCTTCTCTCTCTTACAATGCAACTCTTCGGGCCCACATGAACAGTACAGGGAGAGAGAGTAAAACCAAACTGGTAATTTTTTATGTCTTTTGAAGATTCAGCTACCTAAATGTTAGATATGCAGTGTAGTCATCAGTATCTAAGCTAGACATCCTCCTTACATGTCAGTGGAAACCCGTATTTTAGGTTATGAAACCTACTGAGAAGGATCTTTTCATTTTCTTTGAGTGTGAAGGAATCTTAGAGTATGGAACTCATATGGAACCATTTAAAGAAGGTAATTGCAGCTGGCTGCTATACACATTGTCCCACAGCAAAATAGTCACAATCCCGTGTCCTTGCCTGTCAGTGTCAGTGGTACAGCATGGAGAGCTCTTCAGTCACACTGCACTGGATCGTGTGCCTGCACGTGCTGCACTTGTCTTTCACCCTTGAATAGTTCCTGTGGATGTTCCATCAAATGTGTGGCAGCAACACAGTTACTGAGTTTAAATCATTTTGATTTTATGCTGTTTGATGTTGATCCAATCAAGTTTTAATGTTATTTGAAATCCATTGCCAATAGACTTTCGATTTACAGTTTAACTTTGTTTTATTTAAGAGGATTTTTTGTTATCTGCCCAAAGAATAGTAGGCTGAATGTCATGTCAGCATTAACAGACACTTGCCAATATGAAACTAATACAGTCTTTCTATAAGTTTCATGTTTTTTCTAAGCAAAAGGGCCTATTTTATCTTTCCATTTAACCATAGGTAACGATGGATTTATTTGTATCTGTAGCTTTTAATTTTATTATAATGAAAATTATATAGACCTTCTGTTTTGGGATAGCATTCAATATTAAGGTTCTGACTACCCTAAAAGAAAGGCTGATCTCTTTACAGCATTTGACTGTACTGTAATTTTTTTATTATAGTAAAAGCTCGGAATTGAAGGTTAAAAGCAGTTCTTGAAACAGTGTACTGCATTATAAGATAACAGCATTGATTTCTTTGCTGTCATAATCCTGCTTGTTAATTACAGAGTACTAAAATCATCAGTGTACATGTAGGAGTTTCTGTTAATCTTTCTATCTCTTGTGCTTGGTTGTTTTTTTTTTTTTAGATTAAGTATGAGTTGCAGCTTGAAAAGGAGTGTCACCTGCGCAATCTGGAAAACAAACTTGGAGAGTATATTGCTTCTTTAGCCTTTCAAAAGACTGTTAAAAAGTCCAAAATGCTGGAGCTGTATACTGCTATCATAAATGTGCAAGCTTTGCTCTTTGAACAACTGAACACATCAAAAACCCTGTCAAAACTGGAATGTATTCAGATTTTAGAAGCACATAATCCTGTAAGTAATGTAGTTGTTAACAGAAAATAAATCCTGTTAGGAAACAGCAACTATTAGAGTATCTTTGATTTAGCTGCTGGTTTGCAGCTTCTGGTGGTCTAGACTTCAATTTCTGTGAGTATGTGCACTTTAATGCATTCAGTAAAGGACATAAAGAGAAGGACAGCCAAGGAAGATTGTGTATTATCATTTTTTGTTTTTGTTATAGTTGCATGCCATCAGAAAGGGTAGTATTTTGGTGGCTACTTAATATTTTACTGATTGAAAGAAAGACAGTTCAGAAGTGATTTGGACTCATGACTGGAAGAGTAAATTGTTGTGTCTGTCTTACAGAATTGCACATGTTATAATGCTGTCCATATTCAAAATCCATAACCATATGATATGCTTCAACTGTCAAAATTTTAGAAATTATCTATACAGCCTCCTACCTATCTTACTCCAGGCACACTCGTGCAGTTTAAATAGTAGAAAATCTGGAAAAACCTCTTCCCTTCACCATATTTATTACATACTTGATATGTGCCAATTTTCTAATCCTTTTTTAATACTTCAGTGCTCCCTTTTCACAAGGACTTTCTTTTTCTGCATCTGCTATTTGAAACCATCCAAGTGAGGCTTGGGAGAGCACTGGAGTAGAACAAACAAAATGGGTTTTTGAGAAAAACCTCTTTGCTAGAGGGCATCATTAGACAGCTATTGCTGTGAAAATTCCTTGTTAAATTTTAATGTGGTCATCTCTACAGAGTTTCTTATAGAGTGGCAGTTAGAATGCTTATATGCCTCCAGTTTTGCTTGAATTTATGTTAGATCTGTAAGAAATAGTGAAAGTTGTATGTAGGAAGAGCATTTTTGCCTTCTGTGGCAAAAATGTGAGGAGGCTTTTCAGAGTAGTTTTTACCTTCTCTGTCCTTGATCAAGTGAAGAAAAAGGATTGAAGAAGGAGCAGAAGTGAGATCTAGAATAGCTAACACTAGGTTAAATACAGCTGATGAGGCAGAGAAATAGATTAAAATTCAGCATTTTCTCCAAGGTACAAGTTAGGAAGTGGGGCTTCGAGATAGTAAGCAATATAAAGGTTGAGGTGAGACAACAGTGACATTGGAAAGGGTATATGAAACCTTCCTTCTGATGTCAAGTTTGACTTTTTGACCAAAGTGAGATCTTTAGCATGGGGGATCCAGTCCCTTGAAGACTTTGGACTTCAACCTTTTGATTTTCAGAGCATTTTATTTTAATCCTAACTTTATTGTGAATTACTGCCTTTTAACTTAAATCCCTTTGATATTAACTGTTAATTTGGTATAACTGAAACTAGTTAGTGTGAGTTTCTCAAGCTGTGTCAGTGGATTTATGCAGCTTACAAATGAATTTGAATGGTGATGTTCCTTAGTTTTGATCTCAGCCATGCTGGCAGTGGTACTTGCTGGATGTCCTCTACAGTGGAAGGTTTCAGAAGAGCATTGACTTTGAACACAATGAAAATTGAGTCATAGCTTTCCTCATGGTTCTGATATTCATAACGTGCCAGTCATGTTTACTGAAGCTGTGCACTGAATTGAAAAGTGTAATGACTACAAGTGGCTGAGTAGAATAAGAAATGAATAAAGTAATATCAGAAAATATGATACCATCATCTTTTTTTCTTCACTCTAAATGAAATTTGTTCTTTCAAGTTATAATTTGACTTCTTATCACCATGCATTTTCAACCTCTAGGAGATTGAAGAACTTGACAGGAAGCTGGAGTATGAGATGTTGCATAAGGAGTCAGCACAGCAGCATCTAATGAGTAGGCAGAGGTGGATTCTGGATGGTTTGGGTCTCTCAAATGAAGCTGTGGACGTGAATGCAGAAAGACACATGACAGTTCTGTTAAGACAGGCCATGAATAAATGTAGACAATTTATAAACCTGTACCAGCAAAGGTAAGTTCTTTGGTGTCAGGTTTTACTATGTTACTGCAGTTCATATGGTCCATAAGATATTGTAGAGAAACAGCAGGAGGAATGTTCTGCTGTCTTGGGGAGGGACCATGCATCTGTGTTTGAACTGTGCCTTCTTGTGCTGTGGCCCAGAGCATAACTGAGGAGTTGGTAATACTGAAATAAGAAGCATGAAATAATAATAACTTAGTAGCATATAAATTGTGCTGTGTGTTGCGTGGCAGTTACCATTTTTTTGACAGGAATAGTGCAAAAATAATGATACTCCTTAGCATTAAGGAAGAAAACAATTTTTTTCCTATTACTTTGTTTCCGAAGAAGATAGGGAGGGACTTCAGAGCAACGTGATATGCTGAGGTCAGAGGAAATAGCTGAGACAATTTAATTTCCATCTCCACTGTCATACCGTAGACTGAATTCCCTGGCACCCAATTATTTTTGATGACATGTATAAACTCCTCTTCAATTTCAGTTTTCCCTGGCCAGTTTTTAATTAAAGATATCGGTAACAAATAAAATGCCTCTTGGGAGGTATATAGAAATATCTATCTTGTCATAAAGGCTGACTAGCAAAAATGGGTAATAATTTGCAACATTGCGGCCTACTGTATTACTTCTATTGGAGTTACAGGAGGTAGAAATGACATTTCCATGTGTATTGCACAGTATTAAAATCCTAGCACATTTCAAGCTTCGTGTAACATCCTCAAAGTGTGCTTTCCATTAGAAAGTGTTTTCCTCAAAACCACTGATATTTTAAAAATGGCTGTGATAGTGCTAAGTCTGTTTTAATTCTGAAAAGGGCGGAGCTCTACTCAGTTTAGAGTATAGATATATTTGTAGGAATAATTTTCCTGTTTCAGAAGTAAAGAGTCAGTAGAGGATGAGATGAATTTCTGCACGAATATCCACAAGCTAGTAACCTATCAGGGAAGCCTTCAAAGAAACTGCAGCTAAGCTTTACTTGAAAACTTACTGGAAGAAATAAGTTTGGTACTTCTGTGCATTACATGATTTGTACATGATGTCATCATGGTTTTCTCTTGAAAAATAATCACCTGCAATGAGGAAGTTAACTGTTTAATATCATATTTCAGCTACAAAAAGATCCACAACTTGCCTTGAAGTGTGGTGAGAAAATTTAAAGTGGAGGGAAGAGGATGGGGACAGGTTGAATCACATTGCTTTGGAGTGATTCCAGATTTGAATTGTAAGCAAGAGCATAGCCTTAGATTCTGCTCTGATGTTTGCTTGGGGGTTCAGAGAAGAAGAGAAGTGAATTTGGCATATTTTAGAAGTTAGGCTGCTCAGAGCAGATTTGCTGACAGACAGATATGCTTCCCGAATGAGTGACCTTCAGATTTTGTTTCCTGTAATACAGTCATTGCACCTGGGAACATTTCAGTGTTAATTCTGTCTTTCACTTCAGCTTGAGAGATGAGCAGTGGAATTGCGTGGTGCTTGAAGATCTCCTGGAAAATATAGAAACAAATGCATTTTTGGCAATTTATAGTCAGGTAAGCATGAAATTGAACAAAGCTTCCAAGTTTAAATTACAGCTGTATCTGGATATCAGCTTTTCTTCTTTTTTGGGAACCATTAGATATATTTAGAGTTACTCTCTGCATGTAGTTGTTACCAGTTTGCAGCCTATACTTTCAGTCACTTCAGTTAATTCTGAGCTACTTTCAGCCTTTTGAATTTTATGGAGTTATACTTCTGTTTGTTAATTTATAAATCCTTTCAGGGTTTGCCCTGTTGCATTTGATTCTGTGGAGAGCTGAAGTGCCTATTTTTCTGGTTAACAGACAGATTTGCAGTTGAATTTTCATGTAAAGAAAACAGGGGTTTGTTTAGATTTTCATGAGGGTTAAGAACGATTTGCATTGATTTTGTTTCAAAATTAAATTGTAGCAGGACTGCTAGTTAAACTTTCTAGTATCATTACTCATACTTGTTTCCAAAATTCGTGTCTTGTCTTTGGGTAATTCGCTGTGTGTTGGCTGCTTGTCAGTCCTACAAAGGCCTTAACAGGGAATCTCGACTGACCCCAGTTTTTATCTGCAGACTGAGTTTGGTTGAGATATGTAGCTAGCATCAAAAAAGACCTGATGGAGCAGCTTTCTGCTTCCATGTATCTTGCCTCCCAGGGACAGGTGTAGTCACAGTCCCTGTGTCATGAATTGGGAGCTTCAGAGACCACCATGTCAAGGGAGGACCATTTTAGTCTAAGGATCTCTCAGCTCTTCTTGGGTCTTAGTTTGTTTCTGCTGAGTCACTGCAGAGGATCTGTTCCATAACCTTCCCAAGCACTGAGGTCAGGCTAACAGGCATCTCGTTCCCCAGATCCTACTAGGAATAGCAGAAACAGCTACAGAAGAAAGCAGTACTCAAGTCATTATGTATATCCATAATAAATAGCTGGTTTAAAGGTCTTGAGAACATTTAGCCAAAAAGAGCTGAATCAGTCTCAGAGATCTGTCATGTTTATTCTCACTTAATGTTGCATTTTGTAAGTTTCTAGAAGAGCCGTTTTTAAAGATCAGAAGTACAACACAGTACTATAGAAATTAGATTTAGGTCTCTGTATTAAGATTTAAGCTCTTATTTGCATTCCTCTCCAAAGAAGAATCAAATAATTTCTTTCACTAAGTAGCCTGAGCAAACATCTCTTTGGTGTTCAACTTTGGTGCTTGGTCAGACTGAAAATATTTTAAGAACTGTACCAATTTCCTAATCTCTCATCAGTCCTGGGATTTTGTCTTGTTAATTCTGTGTCATCTCAGTGCTTTCCATGGAAAATCTATAACAACACTGAAGAGGCCAGAAAAATTTGGAAAGTGACTAAATTTATTACCTTTTGGAGAGAATTCTCTGCTTGATGGACAATTATGGGAAAAGGAGGTTGATTGATTTCTTTATTTTGTGTGACTGTCTAAAATTGGTTTGACTGCCTTGTTGGTGACACATTGTTTCTTTCAAAGAAGAAGATTCAGTTAATGAAGCTTCAGATCCAGGGATCTCCTAGGTGAATTCACTCCTCTGAAAAGTTATGCAGAAAAAGAGGCAAACATTTGCTGTGGACAAAGAACCTGGCTGTCTTTCTGCATGGTGGGACCTTGTGGGGGTTTATGTGACAATGGGCTTTGTAGTCATTTCCTCCATCAACACTTACAGGAGGGTCTGCAGAGTGGTGATAACTCAGCTGTCATGAGTCATCGTGTTTGGCACGTCTTACCTAACTTCAGCTACCTGAGTTACCTGTTTGGCTTGAATAGACAGCTCTTTTTTTCTGGCATTCTTTGAGACATTTAACTTGCTTTCATTTGCCTTACTCTTTTCTTTCCACCTGGTTCCCAGGATATTGTTGACTTTTCATATTTGAGACATGAGAGATCTGCAGAAACACCCTGGGGATGCTGTATTTATGACAACAGAGTAGAAAATAGCAATGGAATTCTGGTGTTTGGAGTGGGGCAGGAAATGGGGCTGAGTGTCTATGGAACAATTACATTTGAACTCAATCTATCTGAACATTATATGAATATGCTTTACTACTGAGCTTTCGGCAAAAATGGGCAGGAAGTTTGGAAATAAAAGTTACTACCAAAAGAAAAGCAGGTGTTTTCCTTCACCTCCTAAGTAGGGTTGTAAGCTGTATCCTGAGCTTATCACAGAATCTGGTTTAAGAGAAGCCGAACAATGAAGAGTTACAATGTGTAAAGTTTTTTGAGGCTGTTTTTCCCTCCGTAATTTTACAGACCAAGGAAAGCCATATTGCTTCCTTGCTATCTTGAAAGGATTTGTAGAATCCATAAATTAGTTAAGCATTACATGTTAGAATATAATTGCCTTGTGATTTTTTAGACCAAAGGGTATCAACTACCTACCCTAAGCAAGTATGCCAAGGTGAACTGGTTATTTAGCATTTACATTGCCAAAATCCCAAATGAAACGGGCAACCATTATATACATCGGCCACTGTGGGTAGGAACAGTGAACCTGGAAGTGTGACCACTTGATACCAAAATTGTCACTACTAAAATAACCTTCAGTAATTTTTTTTTTGTTTCCATAATGACTATTTATCTAATAACAGTAATTAAGAATGGCTAACATTTATTTTCAATGCTGAATTTATCTGTCTTCTACTCATTTGATCCTCTAGGAGCTCCGTCTGGCAGGTTATTTAGCTAAACTGACAAGGGTGCCAATGGGGGTGTTGCACAGGGTCCTGAACTTGTTGCTGCCCTCCAGCTCACAAACTGAGGTTCTTTCTGTCCTCGATTCCATCAGTAAATATTCAGATGGTGGTGTTGAAAGTGACAGTAATGCAGATGAGTCTGGCAGCTGTAAGAAAAGGTAGGTATGATGTTTTCTGGTAGACCAGTGCAAGACAAGATTGTTGCTTTATGTGTATATGTATTTGCTGGAAATTAGATTGACAGCTATAGAAAAAACCACTGGTGCATAAGTTTTCTTTTGAACTATTTTTCTGGAGTAAAAATACTTTAAAACTGCTACCTTGTTTTGTGAAATATTATAACTACAATAAAATGATAAAAAGTATAAAAATTTTTGTAAGTTCATTAATTAATCAGTTATTTCAGAGATTTATCAATCCTGTTCTGATCATTTCCTTCCTGTTGCCAGAATTAGAGTTTGTTAAAATATTTCTCTTCCACTTTTTTTTTAATAATGTTTATAACACACTGGGTTTTAGGTGTCTGTAGCTCTTAAAGATGTAAAGGAGATCCTCCTTCCTAATAGTGGGAGTTGCAACCTTGCAGATGTCTGTCCCTTTGTTAATTACCAAAGTTCCAAGTGGCCATTGTGTTTCCCTGTTCTCACAGAGACTGGTGGACTCTCAGGGCCTTCATCACTCCCCTTTAGCCCCATTAACATGAGCAGAAATCTGTGCAGTAACACCAAGGGATGGTCCTGTACCTGCTCTCCCAACTCCCTGCCATGACCTGGGAAGGAGACAAAAGCGGATGTTGTGGCACTGAGCCCACTTGTTGGCTGATGTGGGTTGTCAAGGAACAGATAGAGTCCTTGGTACCATGCCCCGAGATGTGATCTTAGCTGATTTAAATAATTTGTGGCAGGGCAGCAAAAGTACTTCAGCTCTTACTGACTGCATTTGTGGTATTGCTGTTATGAACTTGGTAGCTAAAGTCAGAAGGGAAGAAAAATGTGTATATATGTGTAAACGCTGCTGGGAATTTTTCTTTTCTGCTCCTTCAGGAAGAGCCAAGAGTTGTGGCAAACACTGGAGAACAAAATAAGGCAAGATCTGATAAACAGAAGTTTAGAAAAGATCTCTTCCCTAAACAAGAGAAAAGACAGGTAAGGAGAGCCAGAACAAACATACCTGGGGATTTTTTGTTTATAGTTTATTTAATATCCCAAGATTCTTCCTACAGCTATTAGAAATCAGAAAATTCATAAGTATACATTTTCTAACACTGTTTTATTTAGTGCTTGTGTTTCCTGCAACATATTTACACATAATAAGTAGTATAGTAAGTATCTAAAAATATTTTTCTGTACATATTCACAAAACTCTCACATTTTACACATACGTTGCTCATCTTCCCTATATTTTTATATTATAAGATTACCTTTCCTTTTGCAATTTTGTATCTCAGAAAAGGATATGTGAATTATTGGGGATTAGAATGAAAACTGCAATCACTCTGTTGAAATACGATTTTCTTTAGCTTCCAAAGTCACCACTTCTGTGGCAAAGTATGGTATAGAAAGTTATGAATTTTTTTGCCTCAGTTTCAGTTCTAAACTCAATTTTTTTCCATTAATGTAGCTTGATAAAGAAGAAGCAACTTGCTCTCTTGGAAAAAGCAGCGTTCATTCATCTGGGATGTTCATCTGCATGTCCTCCTATGGAACAGCCTGATCCACCGGTTTCTCTGAGCTCTGCAACTGCTGAAGCCATAGAGCTGTTGGACACAGGGGAGAAGATATTTTTGTTCCGTGAGCCAAGTGATCCAGTACTTGCGTTGCGTAATTTTCCAAGAAAAAAGAAAAAGAACTTTCTTAATTCTAAAAAGGCTGTTTGTGCAAACATGGACTCATAAGAGCAGCTTCCATTTAAAGTATCAATTGGGTAAGAGGAAGTTATTTAAAATTCAGTAAAATAAGGAGGAAGAATGAAGTGTATGGTTCAAATAACATGTATTGTTTTAATCTAATTTGTCTGATATTGGAAAGAGATGTAATTTTAGAATGGCACAGTTAGTGACGTGCATCTTGCATCTCTTAATTCTTGTCAGTGCTTTGTTGCACTAGGTGAAATTTGGGTGTTCTATGATGCACATTCTGGCAGGCAGGATTCTGTTTTCCTTTACTACATTTTGGTAATTTTTGCACTGATTTTACTGTAGCTGTATTTTCATAATTTGTACAGAAAGACTATTTATGGTATATAGTAGATGCTGATTTACTATTCTTGTATTTATATTTTTGTGGTAAGCTGCAGTATAGCAGATGACATGAAGAGATGAAGTGGATGAACCACATATCCTCTGTTCTCTGATTTTATGTTAATCTAGTTAATTTACTGTTTAACGTTGTGTTCCTAATAGGCTTTGCATGTTACTTCTGCAGTCTGTGTTCTACAGTGACAGCTGGTAGTCCAGATCTTCAGCATATACTTGTGTACTTAGCCTTACATCCTGGAGTAACTTCAGCATTTTGCTGTTTCTAAACTTACTTCAGTTGAACTGTGAGTGTGGCTACAGTTCCAGATTGTTAAAAATTTACAACCTGTTGCAGTCATTTTCTTGGTGAAGCAGTGTCATTACATTTGCTCAGTAGAAAAGTAAAAAATGTAAATGGGCATATAATGCCTTCAGAAGCTCTTTTGATTGCAGTGCTGCCAATTTTTACATTTTTAGGTATTTTTGAAGTTCTTAGTCCTGAATTTCTCTAAATTGATGAGAATATAATTTTGTGCTTCAAAAAGAGTTAATTTTTAATCCTGTCTAATTGACTCAAAGAATCCTATAAATATGAATCCTGAAAAGAGGAACAGGAAAAAGCTAATTAAAATAACCACATGTATTTGTTAATATTTTATATTATTCAAGCCTATTTTGAGGGGGTTGTAACTGTATTGAAATGCTATGCTCTGAGGCCACTGTGATAATATATTTTGTATTTTTTCATGTACAGATCTTGTCTGCCTTTTTATTAATAGGGTGCCATGTTATTTAAAAATTAAAATGTTACAATAGACATGCATTTGTAGTTGGCATTTTTTCCCCACTTCTCTGACAAGTTTAAATATTCATCCCACAGTAAACAACAATTAGTGTTTCCTATTGCTACTAGCATTAGAAAATCTATGCAGTAATTAGACTGACAATCCTAATTATTATTTGATTGCGTTCTTCAATCTTTTCATGGAAATACTTGCTGTCAGAAAGAGGAGTCTGTCAGGGTTTTGGGAGTTCAGAGTTGCTGTTTTAACCATGTCTGGTATTTCATCCCCAAGGCACGGGTGGGTAAAGAGTAGGGTCTGTCCTGCCTTGGTGCTGGGCCAGAGTTGTATAGGAGAAGCCTCAGGTGTTTCAGAAAGAGGCAAGAAAGCAATTAGAAAACTCAGACAGCTCATGGCTGCAAGGAGCACTTGAAAGCTAAAGTACCTTCTTGAATGTCAGTCCCTTCCAGGATTTCTTTGCAAGCCCAGACTCTTCACTGTTACAATGTAAGAGGGAAATGACAGTAACTACTCGCAGATAAGAAATGGAGGCCAATAGCTCTAATAGGTTACAATAATAAAATGCAACATCTGAATATTGATTACAATATCAATTTATTATCCTTAATAGATGATCTCTATGTCTAGCAATAGAAAGCTGATTTGTAACTCTCTCACATCTCATCACAAATTTGAAGTGGTTCAGTGACTGTAAATCTTCTAGCAGGGGAACTCACTCCCTGTATGAGACACTCTCATATCATGCAGTACATATTCAAAGAAATGTCCAGATCTTAACATCTCTTGTGCCTTGTGAAAGAAGTACTAACTAGGAAATAGCCCATTTCATTAAAGAGTTGGCTTATATTTAGTTTTGAGTCACTCAGAGGACAGAGGGCCAGCTCTTGATTGTGCTGTTTTGTGTGTGTGCCATAGGTGTTACTACTATCCTTACTTCACAGCTGAAATCTCCCAAAGAATGTGTGTGCTGGACAAGCCATTCAAATTCATCCCATTTGGCTTCACAGTCATTAATACAAGAAGTAATATCAGGCCAAGTTCTTCAGTATTTGAAACATTGTCCAAATCAATTGTGTTCCCCTGGAAGTTCATTGCTTCTCCTGTTGCCTGTAACAGTTCCTTGTGTACTCCCATCTCCATTGCACTGTTGTCTTCCCTCAACATGAAGCATTAGACAAGAAACCAAAACATGAAGAACAAACAAAAGTAACTGTCCTTGGACAATGATGTTTTAATCCATACAGTAAATAAGAACTTACTGGCAATGGTGAATTTTATTGAAGAAATTATTCTCCGTGCTAGACTAATAAACTGTAGCTTTGTTATGATTTTTTCAGCATGTACTTCAGGAATGTTGGCTTGCAGCTAACAGCCCTTGTGCCCAGGGTTCAAGATTTTCAGGAGGCTTAGTTATGCACAGGGTCCTCATGATTATCAACAATCCACTTTTCTGCTCACCTTGGTGTATTTTTAGCTTGGGATATCTGGATACTAGATTAGCATGCAATACATATTCCTCACTATGTCAAGCTTTTAAATAAAATATTACATTTCGAAGGTTGGTGTTTTTTTAATAAAAAGAATCCCATGTGATGAAAAATATTTTAGGGAAGATGCACTAAAAATGTCCTGCAGTGAATGAGGTGAAAATGCTTCTGCGGTTGAGATTTCCTATCATAAATTTATATTTCATTTCTTTAATTTTGGTATTGTGTATTAATTTATTATGAAGTAGAATACACATGCTAAGCCTAATGAAGAATAATTCATACCAAGAGTGAATAACTGGATGTTCTGGGAGAGACTGTGTCGAAGTCAATCTGTCGTAAACAAAAGTGAGAATACCTATATGGACCTGGCACTTCACTACAGAAAAGTGTAAAAATGGAAGTAAAAGGATTGACACTTCGGTAGAAATAATTGTTATGCTTAATAGGTTTTATCTTCACTGATTACTGTAAGTGTTTTGGGTTTAGATGAATTTTTAAAGTGATAGTGTCTCCTCAATAAGGTCAGTTCTGCAAAATACTTGTCTGCCTTATTTGAACCTGGGGAGCTCATGCTGCTTTCTTTCATTATCTGGTATTTACCCAGCTGCTATTTTAACACCTTCATTTCTTCTAGGGAATGTTAAGTTTTTATGCTATTACCTTTGTACAACCCAGTGCCAATAATTACACTGCCTTTTGTCAACAGCTCCAGCTTCCCAAGAGACTGACAGTGGGATTTTCAAAGCATCAAATGCCAAGTTCACTCATCTGTTGCCCCATGCTGTGCTTATGCAGCCTTAGGTGTACCAGCATAAAGCTTATTTTCCTTGCTGAGTTATAAAGCTGTATTGTCACAGGCTGTTGAGAGCTGTGTGAGTTCATATGAATAGCAATGTTGTGCAAGTGATGAATGTTATCCTCCTAGCTGAGTGCTCCAGGTAGGATCTAGCCTTTTCCACATTCTGTTTCTCCACTCAAGATCTCTTGTCAAAATGACTGGCAAAGGCCACCAGCTTAGCTCTTTAGTAGTGTCTTCCTACTTGTTTTCTTGTTATTCATAGGGAGCAAGGCAGGGAAAGTCACTCAGACTCCACTCCTGTGAAAGACTGTACAGTGGGCTCACTGTTTGCCTTTGTGTTGCGGACAAACTGTGACCAAAATTAAATTTAATCTCATTAATATATTTAATGAGAACTGGTAGTGTCCACCTCTGTATTTGAGCAATTTCACAGTATAGTTATTGTTATATAAAACCACTAGTTAATTTTCTCACCTCAGCTGTGAGACCAGTAGTAACCACTAATTATTTTTCTCACCCAGAAGCTTGAGAGTCACACTGAGCAAAAGCAATTTGTTTTCTCCAAGGTTCAGAGATTCCTCTGGAGAGCAGAAGACAGACATTTGCAGGGAACTGAATTTTGAAAAAGTCAACATGTTTGGAGCATTAACTTCAATGATGCCAGAGAAGCTAGCTCAGAAAAGAGGCTGTGTATTTTCAACCACATTTGTTTGCAAAAAGATGACCAAATAAGAAAATAAATTAAAACCTGGAAGAGGCAGGTATCATTCCAAGCCAAAATGGCACCCAGAATCTGAGGGCAAAACTTGGTAGGTTTGAACATTGCTGATAGAATTTAGTCCTTAATACTGTGGAGTTGAGAATGACAGCTGATTACAATATGCGAATGGTTTTATAGTTACTCAGCTGAGCATAGATATCCCTATGCAGGGTTTCAGAAAAAGTAAAATTTTCCTTCAGGAGTATGAATTTAAAGACCATTACAAAATACCTTGAGTGGATAGATGTGCAATATCTATACCAAATGGGATAAATGTAGAATTGTTTGTCATCTTTTTCCAATATATTTGTTATTCTGCTTATGGCTTGACCATCACTAGTAATTAAATCTTGTCATGTCTGCCAACAGATTTTTATTCATTTGCTGTTGACTGCTAGTAATTCATCAGTCTACAGCTACCACTTTGGTCCTTGCTTTATCCTTTCTTTAACCTCTCTTTTTTTCCAGAATAAATATGTTAGAGATCGTGACGTTCCATGATGACTCAAACCCACATGAATCCTCACTTTTTTTTTTAATTTTTTTTTTTTTTTTTTTAATTTGTTTTGTCTTTAGTTGTAAGGTTTGATGATGGTTTAATGAACACTGGGTAGCTTTGTTGCTATCTGAAATGCTGGTGGCCAAGTCTGGGGAACTTTACATTGCTTTTTTGCCCACAATTTTCAAAAACGAATGTCGTATGTCATGTTTTAAAAAAAAATCTAATAAAACCCAAACAAGCTACAGAATCTATCAGTATGACTTATGTGGCTTTATAAAGAGATGTAAGCCTTTGAACAAATTCTAGAATAATGCAACTGTCTTTTCATGGGAGAGAAGAGGAAAAGTCATATCTAACCAATTTGATTAAGTGTTAGATTCACAATTCTGTTTACTAACTTTTCACCTTATTTACGTAACGAACCAGCATGCTCTTATCATGAATGTCTTTTTGAAAGGATGCAGTACTTGTTATAGAATATGTTCCTAGTTGCATAGATTGTGGAAAAATGGAGTGCTGGTTTCTGTGGACTGGTTTCAGTCCCATATCTGGGTTTCAGACAAGAGCTGGAATTACGTGGTTTTCCCTTGTGTGAGGAGAATGGCTCTGTGCATCAGCTAGTGAAGTCTGTGGCTTTCTAGAGACTCTGTGTGTTAAAGAAGGTAATTCTTGGGGAGGTGTTTGGTTTTGGTTTTTATTGTTTGGGGTTTTTTTTTTTGTTTGTTTTTGTTTTTGTTTTTGTTTGTTTTGTTTTGTTTTGCTTTTAATGAGGTCTAGGAGACAATGTATAAAATGTAGGTTTACTTTGTAATCTCTGAACATAGTCCCAGCTGCATCAGTGCTAAGAAACTGCTTATAGCATTGGGTTTTATCTTCAGTGTCTGCAAACCCAATCAGTCACTCTGTGCATCTCTGCTCAGAAAGCACCCAGGATGAAGTGGTTCCCTACAGATCAGCTCCTGCTTTGCCCTCCAGAGTCTCTGTCTTTTTGAATGGAGATGTGACAATTTGTCACACGTACTGGAGGGATCCAAAAACCTAAGAAAAGCTCTGGGCTTTTTAGTCAACTCCTTTCATTCAGTTTTAGTTTTCTGTCATGAGAGGGTTAAACAAGAAGCCTGTGTGAATCCCAGTCGTGGATGAATAAAGATCTGGGAACCGAGGCCCCGATTCACTTAATTTCACTTGTAAATAGAACAACAAGTGAAAAATCCTACCAGCAGTGGAATAAGGCAGTTTGCAGCCAGCTGTTGAATATGCAACATGGCCCTTCATGGAAATTCACTCCCAAAGAGCAGTGCAGTGGTGGAAAGGGGATTTGTGAGCTGTCTTCTCCAAAGCAGGCATAGAAAGGCTGTGGATTCAGCAGATTTCCTGTGGGTTTTTGATGCAAAGCAGGAATCTGTAGCACTAATGGTGCTTGTGCTGACAAAGATCTTTGAATGCATCTTGTATGTTGCTGTTAAGAGTTAAGTTAATTTCTTATATCAAGCCCAGACTGTGAAAGGAATACAATGAGGTTATGAAATTACTTTATTTTTAAAGTAACTGTAGAGTAACTGCCTTTCTGTCTGTGTTTGACAGGGTTTCTTCCTAATTGAAGTGAATGAAGACAGCACTTCATTTGGAAGTAATATTTGCTAAGGACATGTGATATGAAAATTATGATATGAAAAACTCTATAAATTTTGGGGAGAAAAATAACCCCTGCAGAAATGACTGGGCATTTTTCTGGCTTCTCCAATTTTTACACACATGAATAGTTCCTTAAATGTGATACTATTTACATAAATAAGGATGTCAGGGTTTGGTTAATACAACCCCTGCAGACAGTGATTCAGTGTCATATATCTCTAGAGAGTAATTCAGTGTGGCACAAAATCCTGCTAGCATGTTCTGGCTGTCAAAGCACGCTCTGGGCTCAGGGTATGTGCTGCAATTTGTTTTGCTGTATTTTGACCATCTAAATGTCATGGTGTCTAATCAAAGCTAAATGTCATGGCTTTCCTCATAACTGAGAGACAGGTACAGGCACTACCCCAGGATGGTTTCACCTTCCCTTGGACTCTTTTGCCATGTATGGCTTCTGCAAGGCAGAAGTGCATTTTCATTGTGCATCTCAGAACCTCTTTGCAGAAAAGGGACTGAGTTCCAGATGTCATGGTTAGGAGAGGGAACGACTATGTTTTATTGGATTAACAAATACATTTGGGAAAAGCAGAGGAGCTTTACTGCTATTAAGTATTTTTCAAACAAAATCAGAACTTTTCAGCTCTAGGCTACAGTTGCTGTGGGAACAATTTCAAACAGGTATGGTATTAGAACTGGTCAATGTTTACAATGAAGGAATGTCTTTCATTTAAAAACAAAACTTGTTTAGCACATATTAAACAAAACTAAATAAAAACATTTGGGCTGGTTTGTTTCCACTTTCAGTTTTCCTCTTTTACTCTTTTTAAATAACTGAAAATCATTTTCCCTTTTCCCTGATTTTAACTAGGACTTTTTTATTTTTTAGAGGCAAAACATATTACAAAATGCTTGGATAAAAGAGTTGTTAATTTTTAACCAGTTTTTAATGGCTAAATCCACAATCATGTGACCTTGTATTAATACTAATTATAGAATATTTATTTAGGGATCCAACATCCAAAATATGATCTTCAATGAGTTCTTCTCTGAAGACACCTACATTTCAGAAGCCTTGAACTGTTATTTTCCACAGTTAAACTAGATTTTAATTTGCAGTTATGTGCCAGTGGTCCCAATGTAGACCAGTCTCACTGGGACTACATAGCTTGGTGTCTGATTGATCCTGAAATGTGTCTGTCACCTAGAAATTAGGTGGAGGTGGCTCTGTGGAGGCTCTCCAGCTGTGTGCTGCTCCCAGAGCATTTTGTGTGTGATCAGTTGAGGGGCTGGGCTGGCCAGGGCATTGCTGACTGGCTGACACAGATCACACTTGCTAGAGGAATCACAGATATACATGTACTTGCTTAGTTAAGAGATGGGGTTTTTTCTTTCTAATGAGTCAGCAGGGTTTTACAAGGTGAGTGTTCAAAAAACACTTTACAAGGTGGATGTTTATTGTTTCATCCTCCAGAAACAGTCAAATGTATATAAAACCATCCTAGAAATCATGTGAAGATGCAACTTGCTAGCCCTCTCCTGCCAGTATGGGTGGAGGCACTTACTGTAAGCTTGAAAGCAGAGGTGTTCCCCCCACCAGGCTGAGTTGTGTTACTGCCAGAGAGGTAGGTTTTGCACTGTCTAAATCCTCCAAAATCTTTAATGTAGTTGTCTAAAGTCTGAAAATCCAGTAATTCAAGTGCCTTAATTTCACTTAAGGAGAAAGTGAGTCAACACAGTCAGCTGGGCTTTGCATTGGACCTGTTCTGGACCCTTGGAGCAGTCAGTCAGAAGGGAAGCTGAGTAAACTTCTCTTTACCTGCTGGTATTAAGCAACACTTTAGCCTGTCACTTCATAAGCATCATAACAAGATGTTTGAGTGGACAAAAAAATTCTGGCAAACAGTTGAATTTTGGCATTGTCCCACTGAGAAATGTTTTTGATGAAAGCATTTAACTGGCTGCTGCCAGTTTTCATGCCCAACAGCTCTTGCTCCTTCTCCAGCTTCTGTGAGTGAGGACTGGGGCTGAGCCCTGGGGGAGTCAGGTGCAGACACTTTACAGGAGACTGAAGGATATTATGAGGTCAATATGCTCAGGATGCTGCCATGCTCAGCTGTAACTCACCATGCTGTGATAGAGTCTTGGTTTTATTGCTAAAAGAGATTGAGACAATTGAGATTGTGTTAATCAAAATGAACACCAACAAATCTTTAGACTCATGACAGTTAATACCTACAGAGTCTGCAAAGGCTATCGTGGAGATAGATTTGCCTGAGAGTGAGTGCGTGGCTCCGTTGCTGAAAAGACACAAGAAATCTGCTCCCTCTCATTGAGGATGATGCCATTGTGTGCAGGAACTGCTGCTGCCTTGAGCTGAAATGCAAATAGTTACTCATGTGCTATGCAATTGCATTACAGAAATTAAGTGTTGATCATATCTTTCCATCAGTCCCAACAGGAAATTTTATGGTTTGGGTTGTTTTGTTTTGTTTTATTTTTTCCTTAGTTCTTTCTGATGCTTGAATTAAAAAAACAGCAAACTAAGAACGTGGATCTGCTTGGGGAAACACTGGTGTTATATTACACATCTGTGAAAGTTTCACTTGGAGTCAGATCTTGAGCACAGATCCACCAGTACTAACAGATGTCTCCTAATTGGTACCCCTTGAAGCTCTTTTGTTGATTCATATGTTTCTGCTACATTGTTGTTTTTTTTAAAAAAAATTCTCTTTCTGCTTTAGCATAAACATATAAATACAAGAAATAAATACATCTGTGCATACTTCCTGCATTTTAACTGAAAACAAATCCTTAAACCTGAAATCCATTTCTGCTGTATTCATCCTTGCATACCCTCCCAGTGACTAGGGAATTTTCATTCCATTTGATTCCCACCACAGCTAAAATGTATAATTCTAACTGCTTTGCGTTCAGCCTGTCTGGTAACACTGAGCAGCCTTGCAGGGCATAAAGAATTGCAGGTGGAATGACAACTACCAGCCTAGTGCTGCACACCGTGGGCAAGTACATCAGAACATAATTTCCATATCCTTCTTTTACTCACTTTCAGTGATTCTTATTCTTTTATAAAACAACTGTATTTTAGCAATATGGACTTCTCAATATTTCTATTCCCCCAGGATTTGTTTTGATTAAAAATGGTAAGGAAATACCACTACTGTCATTTCACAGAGGACGAAATGAAGCACAGAATAACTAGATTTAAGGAAAGAGAGAGTGTCCTTTCCAGCAGATGCTACAACATGGCATTTATTCCATGAACATTGGTTAGGAGTAGATGATGCCATCACTTCCCAGCGAGGGGTGAAGAACAGCTGATGCTGTTTCACAAGTGCCCTAAACACGAAGGGCTGTGAGAACAATTGAGGAGGAAAAACAGCAATATGTATTTCCTGAGCTTGCAACAATTTGAATGAGGGACTGAAAGTCTTTCACTTCAGATAATTCAGAGTTGTCATTAAAAAATAATATCTTTGTTACTGAGACTTTCAGTTATTTCTTGAGAATAATTTTCATTTCAAAAGTGCTTTATTTTCAATTTTATTGTGAAAGTAATCACTTAAAAAAGAATATGATTGCAAGAACATAGTGTGGAGTTAAGGGCTATCCAGCCAATTCTACTATTTCAGTGAAATGTGTGTGGGGAAAGAGATAGGGATGAGATGCCACTTTTCAGTGAATAGAAACCTGTTCACATTGCCATGAGGTTAAATGAATATAATGTCAGATCTAGAATTCAGGAGCGTGGATAGACTCATCAGGAAGGGTTTCAATCAGCATGCAGAGAGTATTACAGCTTGAAAAATGATGTGTGTGGATATGGATACAGCCCTCCTGAAGCTCTTTTTCATGCAGCAGCTCCTGAATACCAATGATTGTTGTGGCCTGGCAGAAGTAATCACTCAGGCAGGAGTAGCGGCTGGGTTCAGAGTCACTGCTTGCATTGGTTTGGATTAGTCACTTCATGTTTTGTCTGAAGATAATCATTAGTTGTAGTTGATAATAGGAAAATAGCTATTCTAGTTGCCTTTTCTTGAATCAAATCTTGATTAGTTTCCATAAAGATCACAAAAGTAGTATTTGCTCAAACTTCAAGTGTTTTTATTTAAAAATTGCTTGCAACCCTGATGCTGTTGCTCAGGGCTGTGTTCATTGTCCCTGTGCTCTGTGCAGGGCTCACTGACTTGGCAGTAGGGAAAAATACATCTTTAGCATTTGCATTGCATTTCACTGCTGGGCTGTGCATATCACCAAAGTGAGACAAAAGGGGTTTCTGGAAAGAGAAGACCTAGAGAGGCTTAAGACCCAAGCTGCCTGAGTTCTGAGTCCTTTTTCTATAAATGTTTCTGCAAGCAGTATAAACTTCTGAACTTGTCAGAAAAAACCAAAAGGCTACTGCTCCAACTAAGATCAAAAGTTACCTGGAAGAGAACATGAAAAAAATATCAAGGTCTGATTCAGGCTTAACTGACAGAAAAAAAAAGAGAAAACATATTGTTCCCTGTCTCAGTTTCTTCCCTTGGTCCATAATCTTTCAGGTGGTGTGAAGACAGGTGGATTGACAAGAGCAAGCCCATCTCTGGGATGTATTTGGTGATCCCCCCTGTTACATCTCCGCACCATCATTTTGCTCCTCAGTGGTGACTGAAACAGGCTGTGTGTGCCATCATCTGCATCCTGGCCACAGCCCTGGAACTCTGCTTAGCTGGATCATCCCTTTTTCATGTCCTGTCCCTTCCCTGCTTGCAGCATCCATCTCCTTTTGATTCCTTTTGCGAAAGAGGGTGGGGGGGGGGGAAGAGAAAAATAAGGAAAGAGAAATAAAGAAGACAAGAAAGAGGAGGGGAAGGGAAGGGAAGGAAGGAAGGAAATGGAATAAAAGGAGAAAAACAACAACAACAACAAAACAACCATAAAAAGCCCATGTATCTTTAGCAGCTGCACAGCCAGAGAGGCAGCAAAAGCAGCTTTCTCTTCAGTGCTCCTCTAGTCTGAGATTTACCTGGTCTGGACAAGAACTGAGCATCTCTGTTAGTTTTTTGTCTGCTCCCATTTTGTCCTTTGGGAAGCAAAAACAGCCTCAAAGAGCAGTGACAATTCTATTTCCTCTCTTTTTGCAGAAGAGACAGCTAAATGCTTTAATGCCCTTAAAAAGAGTGACAAATAAATGTATTTTTCATTCAATAGAGTTCCTCTGTAAAGGTAAAGGGAAAAGGTAAATGGCATTGTTAAATTTAATTTCACTTTGGCTTTCACTTTTCAAATGCTTTAAGAGTTTTCTTCTCCTCCTTTATATTTTTAAGAGAGGGTTAAAAAGATTTACTGGAGGCTGTTGCTATGGTGCTCATATCAAGGTGTCTGCATTCATTCCTCTGAGCCTTGGTTAGTACTTGTACATGTTTACATCTTTGTCTGTCTGGATCTATTTGCTTTATCGAAATTAACACAATGCAGCCCAGCTGGTAGAGAATGTGCTTGGTTTTGCCTTGAGAAGATGCAGAATAAATACAATGTGAAAGAAAGGTCTGCAGGCCTTTTTATAACACTTCTCAAGTTTTTTGTAAACTCAGAATATGCATGTGCAGAGCAACACAAGAGATGCTGAACTTGGCAATGTTTGCAAATTGGGGGACAAATTAGGTTCCTTTATTAATTAATTAATTTTAATAGCATGTTGAAACATTACAACTGAAGTCAAAGCATAAGATAGATACCTTTCCCAAACACACCATCAGGCCAGGGCTCAAATTAGCACTAATGAACTGCAGTGGAATGAAAAGGTGCTATTGTTTTCTACAGGATGTGTTGAACTACACCAATACATGAGTGAACACCACTAGCTGCAAGAGCTTGTGTTTCTGATGGCTGTACATCTTCTTTGTAGTTCTCTACTATTCCTCCATTTGTGAGCTAATGGCAGTGTTGTTTGTTTAGTTAGTACCATCAGTGGATTTAGGTTGTACATTTGTTATCCTCTCTCCTGAGGTAAATCTGATACCTGGACAAATACAACTCAGGAGGGGTTGTGTGGTTTGTGCATTTGTTCTGATGTGACCTGGCAGCATTTTTGTCTATGACATGGATATTTACATCACTGGGTAATCATGCCTGTTCTGAAATACAGGCTGTTTCCTATTGATTACTTTAAAAAATGTGTCCTTATGTCAAAGTTGAGGATGGCTTCATAAATGGAGGAGTCGTATTAGAGAAGAAAGAGCAGAACATCAGTCAAAGAGAGTGAAGGTCTCTTGGCCTTGGTGGTGCAGCCTAATCACATCACCATGAAGGATCTCCTTGAATCCGGGCGGGTTTTGGTCTTGGCAACAAGAAGGTGTGTCTGTGCCCTTGGAAGTTTATTCTGAAATGCCTTAAGAAAGGCTTTAAGTGGTCCATCTGAAAGTCTTTTGAGGTCAGTGTTGTGTCCCCAGTTCCCCAGTGATACCATATGGTTGCTAAGGCAAAATGAAGAACTGGGTGAGCGGGTCTCATCCTTTCCCAATTTGCAGCTAGTTTAAATCTTTGACAATGTAATGTGTTTTCTGTGTTTTCAGTGGGTTTCTCTTTCATCTATTTCTCCACCCTTGTATCCACGTAATGTTGGCACTTACAGCACCCTTTGGCAATGAGATCCACTGGTGTTTTTCCAAAGCAGAACAAAATTTTGGTTGTTTTATATAAACCGGGTTTACATAGGACATAAATGTGTGCCAAGTTGCTTCAGAGTCTTTTCTGCAGTCTGTCCATCTTTGTCTCCTACTTTTGCCAGATCTGTCCTCTTGGTGCCACATTCCTCCTCAGCACACGTTGATGCCAAAGGAAAGGTCTGAGTATGGATTCTGAGCACCGTGTGACATCACTCAGAGTTTACATATTTACTCATGTCTGTCTGCTTTCTAAGCTGTGTTTACTATGCTTACTGTACAACTGTTGTACAGTTGAAGAGAAAAGTGAAAGTTTCCTATTTTTAGAGTAAATAATATGAAAATGTCACTTTGAAAAACACCTCTTATGGTTTGGTGATTGACAGTACAAGTTTTATCTCACTATATTTTGTTTTTGTAGAGTGCTTTATCACCACAGTGTCTAAACCTCTCACAATGCATCATGACAACTGCTTTCTAGAGAAGGATCTAATGTGGAGGGAGGGCTGAGACATTCGAAGTCTGGTTTAGCACCCAAGAAAGCTGATGACAAACCTGTTTGCTAAAGGCCAAACCAGGAGTCTGTGGCAGAACTTAAACAGAGTAACAGCTCAGTATTTTCACCTCTGGACTTTTTTTCTCCCTCTTTCAATATCTTTGCAGTTTTTATGGGTATTCTCACTTGTCAGAATTCACTCATACACCTACATCTCT
This sequence comes from Zosterops lateralis, assembly GCF_965231275.1. NCBI lineage: Eukaryota > Metazoa > Chordata > Aves > Passeriformes > Zosteropidae > Zosterops > Zosterops lateralis. Next base: position 12,892,434 of record NC_139766.1, read on the forward strand.
AAGATGATGTATTATTAAAATATTTTGGCACTTGATATGTATGATCTGCTTAATATTTGCAATCAGTTAGAAAGTGCAGTTTCCAAAATAAGAGATCAGTGCATGAAGGAGCAGTGATTCATTTTCTGGGGCAATATAAACCATTGGTAATATCAGACTGTTATTTCCTTTCCTTGAAGTAGAACTGCTAGGGTAACCTGTTGTATTTTGCTCTGCTTATATATCCTAAGCTAGTTGCAGGTTTTCTCCATTGATAAATAATCCTTTAACCATTTGTTTTCTGTGACAACAACCCATGTAAAATTGAGGTTTATATGTGACCAAGAAATGTCATAGAATAACTGTCCTCTTGTTATTATTTTAACTCTTATTTTGGATAGGGATTTTAGCAACCTCTTGATCTAGTCGAAGATGTCCTAGCTCATTGCAGGGGCCTTGGGCAGATAAACTTAGAAGGTCCCTTCCAACCCAAACTATTCCATGGTTCTATGATTTTGGTTTTGCAAGCACAGAAAGGTACATTTTCAAAGCTCTTATTGTGGCTTATTTTCTTTTCAGGGTAAGCAATTTATTTTTTCTGGGATACTGAATGAGATGTCATTTTTACAGTGTCATGAACTTTCCCCAAAATATCTCACAAGATTACTGTGAATTTACTTATTTTATCCTTTTTTTCTCCCCAATTCAATGAATAATCCATTCCTGTATTTATATTCAGTGATAAAAATTTTAGTAGCATAGACATATTCCTGAATTCCTTTTAAAAGCTTGATGCAGTTTCAGAGAAGCACAAACAATGTGGAATATGAGTGAGAATGATGGAGCCCTGCATGAATTTTGCTGGAAAAGTCAAATAGAGTACTCAGAACTTCCTAGGAAAAAAGGCAATCATGGACAGAGAGATCATAACTCTCAGCAGAGCAGTTATTGCTGTTAAATGGCACTGTGAGTTCAGATGATACAGCCCATGTATTTTCAAATGAGTGCAAGAGTAGGACAGAACTGATTTAACCCAAACTACATTTATGACAGTTCTGATAAAATCTAGGCAGAGTGAATCCTGAACAAAAATGGTCCTAATGAAACAAAATCAGTGTTTACCAAGACTTACTGCCTTCTGAAATGTGATAGACCACACACATTGCCTGAAATCTAATAGTGAAACAAAGATCCTGATTCCAGATTTCCTAACGACATTGGGAGGGTTTTCATTCAGCTCAGAGGATTTGGGTTCTAGCCTCTTTGAAGCACAGTTTGCCAGCCAGTCCAAAGGGCCTGGCAGAGAGGAGTGTTCTGACTGCCACCACTGTTCCTGGAGAGATTCTGGCCCCTGTGTTTATATAACTCAGCCATAGCAACTGCCAACAAGTGAAACACATCTTTCTGTCTTTCTTGGTCTCATAGTAAATCAGCACTGAATTCTTTGGCTATTAAATCCTGCAAGACACTACAGATATTTACTGTTAAGCTGAAAAATTTTTCACTAATCAATCAATTGCATAAAAACCTCAAACGGAGCAAATAAATTGTTCAGCTGAAGCTATTACAAAATCTATTACAGCAGGAAATTAATTTCAGTTCTTCAAATAATTTAATTAAGTGACTAATCCAATTAGTTTAGGCTTGTTTTAAAACCCTGATCTGAACACTGAATCTCCAGGTCCACATATTTTATTTCTGTCATTCTCTACTTCTTCCAGGTCCCCAAATTCCAAACTTGTCTAAATGGTAATTTCATTTAGCTTTGACACAGACTGCTCAGTATAAGTCTTGTATCTATAATTTTTCTGTTTTTCCTATATAGACTTAAGTTCCTGGGCTCAACAATCAAGATTTTTTTTCTGATTTGCTCTGTAACTAAAAGTTAATTTTTTCTTTCTTTTGTTCCAAGGTCCCCATAAAATATGGGGAAATGGCTGAAACCAAGTGTCATTTAACAGCAATTGGAGAATCACAAAGGAAAAGTGACAAACTTCCAGATGAATATGCCCCTGAAGAAAAATGTTGACATCCTAAATTTTTTCCCTCTTAGCACTAAATATTTTGATAACAAGAGCTGTGTTCTCTGTCAGGTCAGGTTGGGCTGAGGCTGCATTGACCTGAGCAAGGTCAGCAGTGCAGGTTTGGATGGCATCTCTAGAGGAGACAAAGTGATACAGAACACAATACCAAAACAACTTTGGGAGATATTTCTAACCTCCCTTTTATTACATTCTAATTGGAGGGGTATTTTGAAGTAAAAAAAAAAAAAGTGCATCTTAAGTACTTGAAGGACTGTTTATCTGCTCTCATGCACACTCTGTATGAATTGTTTAGCTGATGACTCAGTCTAATACCAGACCTTTTCCCCGTGTCTGTTGTAAGGTTTTGTGTAACACAGCCTCTGAAATTCTATCACAATACCAGCTATTACTGTCATTGGCTGGCCAAGATGGAGCCTGAAGGAGTGAAATACAGAAAATGAGCCTATTTTTTCCAAAGTATAGGTGCTTATGGAACCTGTGGACCATTGTTAAGCAACAAAGCAGTTAAATCTCAGCACAATAAATACATAAAATGATTTTAAAAGAGTGGGAGTTTTGTAACTATTGAGATTATGGAGTGAAATTAGTAAGAAAAAATTCTAACTGTAGTTTACATCCTATGGTATATTCTCCTACTTCAATAACTTTTTGGTTTTAATTTTGAAAAACTCTGGGAAAAAATAAAAAAAAGGTTTGCCTACATTTGATTTTCCTTATTCCCAAAAGACAAACCTCAATTTTTTTTTTTTTTTTACCAAAAAGGAAAAGGAATTATGAAAGTTATTCTTTAAAAAGTATAAATGAACTCTTTTTCTAAGAAATTTTGATTTCTGAATCTGCCAGTATTCTTCTATGAATTTTCTGAGCAATAATGTACTTGGAATTTCCACTAAAATGCAGAGATTTAATTCAGAACCATTATATCTGCCATAGGCCACTGCACATTCTCTAGCTAGTTTTCAGTCCCACATTCTCATCTCTATTTATAGTGGGGGGAAAAAGTGAATTTTATTGCTAGGAAATAAAACATTAATACAAAATTAATTTCAGTGAAGCCTAAGGATGAATATTATTAGAGTATGGCACATTTATTTAAATTTCAAGAACATTTTTGATAAGCAGACATCTGCTATTCCAAGAAGTCTTTAGAGAAGATGTAATAAAAAATATAATGACATTCTCTGATAGAATCTAGTTCCAGAACAAACTAGCCCAGGGATGACACTGATTCTTGGTTCTGCTTGGGTTTCATGCTCAGCATAACCTGACTCATCTGAATTTTTGCCATCTACCACATAACTCTGATGAAACATAAACAAAATTTTTATCTAGATGAGATTCCTATAGGAGACACATTATATTTGATAGAAAGTCTCTATCCCATAGGAAATGGGCAATTTCAAATTACATGCAATTGAATTTCACTAGTGGTGTTTGAACTGGATTTTCACAGTGTGAATGGAGATGCTGCTGTAGTCTCTCTGTGTAGGTGACATGTTTCTCTTTGACCACCAGCAGCTGGACCTGAAGCAACAAAGGGCTTTGTACTCCTAAAAATGAGTTCTAAAAGGGCTCTGGCTTCTTATGTGTCTGATCTCCAGGTGAGCCTTCTATCCTTGCCTGTTCCCAATTTCTAGCAGGCACTGCAGATCACTCTCTCCTAGGGAATACTGTAACCATCCCAGGGCCCTCAGACTTCAGGGAGGAGGTTACTAGGACACAACACACTTTCTACACTAGGGAGAGTGAAATCCTGGTTCTGTGGGAGTCACTGGTAAAACTTCTATGCATTTCAAAAGGATTACAATTTTCACTACAGCTTTATGTTACCCTCTTTTGATGTAAACACCAAAAGATCTTCAATGACAGCTGAATTTCAATTCCATCTAAAGAGAGCAGTTCCAGTAGAATGTATTAGGTTCCTGTTGACCCTAATAAGCTAGGAGAGAAAGTCAGTAGCAACACAGGTGTATTGTTTGGAAGGAAGACACATAACAAAAAATGTAACATGAAAAGGGTAGGATTTTAAAAGGAAGAATCAAAAATAGTAAACAATGTCTTGACATTAACAGCACAGGAGAATAAAATGTTTTTTGCCATTGCTTTCAGCTTCCGTTTATTGCACTTTAGAAGAAAGCCACAGACTAGAAATACTATCTGATATAGGTAAGTCTAAAGACTTTAGAGTACATGGAAGGACTGGAGAGTTGCGTCCATGTGCACTAAAAACCTACATATCTGAGAGTTCAATACTCCATCTGTTCCCTGTGCTGAGATTAGCAGGCATGTGTGATTCCAACAAAACATTCTATGCTATCTTAAATGATGATCTCAGGAAAATATTAAAAATAGAAAATTGGTTCTCAATCATTAACCTTTTCCAAGGAGCTTAAAAATTCCTTTGTAGCTGAATTTCCAAGTGTAACGGAACACAGGACAAGAATGAATTCTTGGAAACTCAGAAAACCAGAACAAACTATTATCGGGCACACAGGTAAGAAAGTTTTATTAATATTGGCTTACAGTGACAGTATAATATCAGAATAAAGCATTAGAGATCAGATCCAAGATGCCTGGTTTTGCGGAGTCATTCCCTGCTATTCCCTGCTGTGTAGGTCAGCAGGGACTGGGGAATGACTCTTCCCCCTCCTAAGCAGAATGTGTGCTGGTGGGGACCAGCATCAGCCCACCTGGGAGAGGAGGAGCTCAGAAGCCCTGGATCTCTTCTGGGTTTTCCTTCCCTTGGCCTCCTGGACTGCAATTCCTACACTGTTTTTTGGTTTTTTATGAAGTGTCAGCTCATTTTTTTATTTCAAGCCATACCCTGAATAGAAGACAGAACTTACTTTTGTTAAGTACCATTCACCTGGTAAGTTTGACATATCCCTTGAGCTCAGCCACACACCAGACATCTCCAACAGGTAAAATGGGACTACACTCCACATCTCATTTCACAGGTCTGTTGTGTGTAAAAGAAATAGATGATTTCTGAACCTATAGGTGTAAGATTTGGCTTTATTCCTACCCTCAGCTTTTCCTTATTGTTTGTCTCAAAGCATTTATGTACAGGCTTTGTGTGCTTGCTGGTGGGGCTCCTGTTACAAGTGACCGTATTGTGCTCAGAATCAAGGACCTCCCATGCTTGCTCCTGATCCCAACTGAGACATTGAAATTATCTGGTCATGCAATTGTCCAGTTCAATGTCCACTGGAACACTGGCAGTGCCCAGGAGTGTTTCCTCCTTGTGGGCTACTTTCCTTGTGCATGTCTCACCTTTGATAAAACTGTGTAATAAAGCAAGATTAAAAGGTGGAATATTTTTTCAGAAATGGAATCAAAATTAGAAGAAGACATGTGCTGAATACTTTTATAAAATATAGGACTGTAAGAAGTTAATCTTAACATGGATATACTTAAAAGACTCTCAATACTTACACTCTAAACCTCATGAAGTCACCTTGAAGGAAGATTAGAAAATCGGGATTTCTTTTGCTTCTCTTCCTGCCGAATCCACACGTTGATTAGAAGAGTATGAGAATGAAAAATCCTGTACTCCTGCTTTACTGATGGCATCAGCCAGCACAGTGCTCATTTCCTGTCACATCAAAGCTGGGTGCCTGATCCCTTTTTCCAGCTGCCTGTGGAGCCACTTCTCCCTGAGCAGAGGCACAGCCACTCTCTACCCCTGTGGTGAAGTGGCCACTGATTACTCAGGAGAAAATTGCTCCAAATCACTGTCTATCAACTGCTCATTTTCACAAGACACAGGACTCTCACACCTTATTGTGCAATAGTTTCGTGGGATTTTGCCAGTGTAGTTTTGTTGTTACATCTGCTGCCTTGGGAGGGACACAAGGCTCTGCTTTTGTCTGTAGTTTCTCTTTCCCAGCAGTATACATTAATGAAGTGGAATGTTGTTCTGTGGCAGAGTACCAAAGTCCCATGGCATTTACAGCCTGGGAATTGCTGGTTTTGACAAATGGTTTTTCTTGGGTTTTTTGAGACCAAATGGTAGCTATTAAAATAATACATGGTCCTAAACAAATAAAGGGAAAACTAGGAACATCCAGTCTTGACAGAGGATGAAATCAAAGATGAGCAAGCTTCATTTCTTTTCTGCTTTTTTTTTTTATTCAAAACTCATGTGCATTCATGACATTTCTGAAGTATGTGAGTGCTTCAGAGAACTTCACCTGAGCAGTGAGTACCTTCCACAGGCTTTGATGGCCTCAGGACCCCATTAATATGTGTTTCTCCTTCAAGGTTTGTGGCACTGGGGTGCAAGTAAGCAAGAGCATTTGTTTCTACCATGCAGGTGAGACCTTTCCTTTTAAAACCTTTCCTCTAAAGTGAAGATGGTGTTTCTCTTTCAACAACTCCACGATCAGCGACCTCACAAACTGTGAGGAGTTTGTTTGGTGCTCTCCTCTGCCTGAGGACTGTCTAATCCAGTCCCTAGGAAAGGCCCTTAAGCATGGACAGAGAGATGTTTTTCTCTGGCCCTGGATTTTACATGAATCTTTAGACAGTGTTAACTTGGGGTTGTGCTCAGGTGCTATGTGTGTTGGACTGTGCCTTTGCAAAAAAGCCCAAACTGTGCTGTGATGATTTCTTTGCATCAGTTTGCTGTGTTGGGGACAGCAGGTGAGAAAGGTGTTAAATTGAAGTCAGATTCCTTAAAGAGAATTATAGCAAGATACAGTTCTCCATCTTCCTTCTCAGTAAGGGGTGAATGGAGAAAGCTATATCTCTTGAAAATAAATCAATTTGAGTTATATACCAGACTTGGATAAAACATCAATCAAGGAGTGGCTAAAATATGAAGTGGTAGGCAAGAGACCAAAACTATTTCCAGTATAAGTGATGTTTTCCTATGCATTTGTTCACATTTAGTTTGTCTATACCTCTGTTCATGCTTAGCAGAAAGTAAAAGACTTGACATTTTCATTACTGGCCACCTTTACTTCAGATGGGCTGGGGGAAGGGACTCCTCACTTATCTAGCAGGCACTGATGGCTATTTAATGAGGTTAATATCAGTCAGGATAATTACCATCAACATATCAGAAGAAATAATTCTGATAGATTTCCATTCAGCAGCTTTTACCTTTTACTTTGAAAGTGGAAGAAAATGCTTCAGCTGACACTTGCTTTTATGTTGCTGCTTTGATCTTCCAATGGAAATGGATCGATAATAGCACTAGTGACTTCCCTTGCTTCCTTTAGAGTGGAAAGACCTTTTCAGTAACATGATTTCTTGATAAAAGGAAAAGGACATAGTGCTCCTTATGTTGGGTCACTACACATTCCTCTTTTTCCTCTAAGTTTCTGGATGGACTACTTCACAGGCTGGCTGAATGGTGTTCATGTGCCAATTTGTTTTTGCAGCACATGAAATGAATTTTCTTAGCCTTATGCACCCCATCTTCTCTCTGACACACATTTCTGTTCTTTTGGCAAAACAAATTTCTGCATGAGTGTTAATGAAGGCTCTTCCCATTTGTATTTTTTGTCAAAAACCCTATTTTCAAACTCACTGCATCCACTAGGCCATATTCTTCATCCAACAAAAAGGATCATTCAATGTAGTTGTATTTTGAGTAACATAAATTCAAAACCAAGTCTCACTTCAGGATATGTTTTCAATGTGCTTTCATAAAATGGTTGTACTTACCTAGAAAAATGTTTGACTTCTAAGAAAATGTTTGTCATCTAACGAAAGACAAAATCAAAAACATACAGACGTTAAGATATGTTGAAGGAAATAATTTTCTTCCAACTGATGTGGAAAAAATGCCTGAAATACATCAAAGCTACCACTGAAATGGAATTCATTCTCATTTTAAAAGGAAGGAACTGAGAAGTATCCCAGTCTCCCAGGATTCTGAGTTACAGTTTGAACACTTTCATATGAATACTGATTAGAGAGCAGTAACTCTTTGTCCTGTAGTTGATCTTGAGAGCAAGTGATATAGACGTGATACTTGAACAGAATGTATTTGAGATTTTTCCTTAATTTTATGTTGTGTACAGCACTCATTGTGCTCATCTTTACAGTCCTCTATAAAAGGACATCATGTTTTCTTTCATAGCATTTCCCCCCTGAATTGAAGACTTGTAAAATAATCTGGGATTCCTCAGACACTGTGGAAAAAAAAAAACACACAACAAAACAACCCACCAAACCAAAAAACCCCCAAAACCTATTTCTTTCTCCCATGAGGCCCTCTCTCCAGGAAGTACATATTTTAAGTTCCCTGGGCTTTGGAAAGTTTCAAATGAAAGGTTTTGAATTTTCTGGATTAATTTTCTCAATGTTAAGCTGTCCTGGTAATTGCTGGTGTAGGAATATATTATCACTAGGACAGCTGTAGAGTTGAGCTAGATGGAGACCTCATTCCTTCAGGAAAGGTAGGGCTTGTAGACATGTCCCAGTGCCTAGGACATGTTAGTGGTGAGCTCTGTATGTCTGACACAGCTGTTTGGGCCCTGCAGAGCTGTGAGGTCTCCCTGGGAAGTAAAAGGCAGGCTCTAAGTACAAGGTTCTGGATTTCCCTGGGCTCTGTGCCTCAGGCATCTAAATTTATGGCACTTGAATATTTTAGCCACTCAAATCCCTCATTAGGGCTACCTCATAATTCTGCATCCAGAAGATCCAGAAGGACCCAGCTAAGCCTGTTTCTAAGAAGGACTGCCACAGATGACCTCACATTCCTACAGCACAAATGATTGCTGTTGCAGCAGCAGGTAGAAACGAGCCAAGACACAGACTTCTTGTTTATCACAGCATGAAAACAGTCCTTTTTCCAGAGGACCCTTTTCATGCTGTGATAAACAGGAGGGCTTATTCCTCTTTACAGCCTAGCCACCCTGATTCCAACCATTCACTTACTCTGGCTGCAGCAAGCTCCTCCTGTAGGTTTCCCTTGCAGCCTCTAACTGCTGGTTATTTCCTGCTGAACTATGACTTCAGGTACTAGTTTGCAGACTCTGACTGCAGGCTTTTCCCTAGATAGACTGTGACTGTGGGTTCCAGCAACAGGCTTTAACTGCAGACCCAGACAGACCTTACAGCAGTGAGTCTCTCTCCCCAAAACCCTTCTCCATAATGACCAAAGCTCCGCCTCCACAATCGTCCTCCTCCCACCAGCTAAGCCACTCACTTTTATCACACTTACCTTTATTGGATACAGCTGTGAGTCATCGGGGACAAGGCTGAATTGGGTAGTTAACACAGCTGTTACTTATCAGGGGCAAGGTCACCCGTATTCCCTTCTCCCACACAGTATGGTTAGAGAAGACCTTTCTTTGAAGTACAAAAATTACTGTCATTAAATATTAAAAAAAAGTTATTTTACTTGAAGACAAGACATGGTGGGAAACAGAGATGCTCAGTTCAGAGTTAACTGGAATTTCTTGAGAGGAATTCTTAAACACTTGGGCATTGAAAGCTGGAAAAAATGGAGAGACGCAGAAGGGAAGTTTAAAAATCTTCATTAAATTCAGATGTAAACAGATAGAAATTTATCTGATAGCATGAGAGAAAGCTCATCATGCTGCAAAAACCTCTTTTGCTATCAATAAAGTATATCCAAGTAACAATAAACTATGGCTGGAGCAACACAAATGTGTTTAAATGCTTTTTTTACTTAATATAAGCCAGTCTTGCTGGCTTATATTAAGCAAAACACCCTTTTTTTGGAAGCTACATTTTAACAACAGAATATTATTAGATTCCAAATACTGGGCCTGGGTGTTTTTTCTGTCTCCTAGAAGCACTCCCTTCTCTCCAGCCCACTCTAAATATATTTCTAACTTTTCCAGCAGGAAATCTGCAGCTCTCAAATCCCTGGAGAGAAAGCAAGATTTTATTTTTGAACACACTTGTAGATGTGTCTGCATTATGTCTCATTATACTTTGACACATTATTTACCTTGGAAGATTGAGGCTTCTGCTACCCATGGACAGGAAAAATCTGTTTTCCATGTAATAACTGTTATCCTATGTATGTTTTCCTGTAGGTGTGGCTTGTCATTTGTAAAGGGATATATATTCCAAAGCTGTTGATGAACATGGGGCAAATGAACTATCTCTCACAGCCACCCCTTTTAATTATAGATTAATATGTATATGCCATATAATGAGCATATCACAGTGTAAAAGATCAGAAGGATGACTGCATTATTTTAATGGAATGAGTTTTGGAATAAATGTCTTCAAGAAAAACACGAGCATATTTTCAGCACCTTTTAAATCTCACAACATTCATTTATGAGCTGATTTAAACAGTTGATAGGAAGTGAGAAAATTATTTTTGAAGTGTACCAAATGGAGAAGATTTAATTTGGTCTTCTCAGCCAGTACAAATAAATATTCCTTCTTCAAGGAGAAAAATACAGTCAAATAATTGGTTCATACATATGTATGCTCTTCAAGAGCAGCAGGGCTGTGTCCCTGCTATAGATACTGTCTCAGTAAACCAATAACCTTGGTCCTACCAAGAAGAATGGTAGCACTTTGGAGTGGAAGGTGAAAATCACTATTGACACATTCAAGGTGGAAAAGAGCAGGTTCAGGGAGTTAAACACATTGCTGTAGTATAAACATGCTAAAGCTGTGCGATAAAATACCCAGAGCTTTGCTGTGTATTTAGATGTTGTGCACACACACACTTAAAAAAAAACAAAAAAACTTTAACTCCAATTTCCCCAAGATCCTACAATATTATGAAACATGATAGTGTGAAGTATTACCAACTTCATGCATTTTAAATATGATAATGCAACTTCATATCAATTACTTACAGTTTACAGGCCAATTATATACACTCAACATAATTCACACAGAAGATTTTCCCAGAGAGGGACAGCACAATGTCTTAGAGACACAGAAATCTTCATTTGTGTGGGAAAACTGAAAATATTGTGAGGGAAAAACAGAGAAATATGTTTGTGGTGTGTGTTACCAGGGGAATGTTTGTTTTTAAAGAGGACACAAATTACAGTGAGGGTAATATGAAGTAATGAAGGATCCAGAAAAGGCTTATTGTCTGGACCTATTCGTCTTCAAAATAAAAAGGAAAAGTGGGACAAAATTATATGAAATGGTATTATTTTTAAGATGTAGTTCCCACAATTTGACCTGTAGGATTCAATATTGCTGCTACAATCTTTAGCAGATAGTTAATCTTGAAGAAAATAATGAGAAGAAGGTAATGAAAGTTAGTACTGAAGTCTGAGAGCACGCTGTCAATTACATACATTTTCTCTGATTTCTGCCCACACTGTGTGGTTATGCCTCCCATTTGCAAAAAAATAAAAAGAAGGTATGACACTTACTCAAATAGCTGTGCCTATAAGATGGGGAAAACATTTCAGAAATCTCTTTAAAATGTATGTTAAAACACAAGACAAGCAGTCTTACTTTATTTTATTGGCTGTTCAGTATTAATGTGTACCTCAGAAAATATAACATTAAGCTCAATAATGAAGTGAGAGGAATGCTGGCTACAGGAAACACTTTGAAACACCCTGGTGAGACTTGGTGGGGCTTCAGCAGACTCTGAGCATTTCCAAGACCTTTAATTCCTGGAGTTTGTGACTCAACAGTAATAGGGGTGGAAAGCCAGGTGTTTTGGATGACAGGTCATGGTTGAGGCAGGGATGTGTCTGGGGGTGGCATTTGGCTGGACTTGGGAAGGGCTGTAATTGTTCTGTCAGTCAGAATGTTGTGGAGCAGGGGTGGATTTCTGTGCTGCAGTGCTCACATGCAGATGTTTGCACCCCACACCTGGAGCAGTGAGTGCCCTGCCAGACCATGGGGAAGGCAGGATTTATGGAGAACCATGCAGGGTCTTGACAAGAGGGTGCAGAAACAGCAAACCAGCTCTGTTGAAAGCTCTCACCATGTTTACATACTTCTTTTCAGCTCTCCACATCTGCCTGCAGGTGGATTCTGCAGATGCAGTGATCTTCTCCTCAGCAGAAGTAGCCTTGTGTGCACCTGCTGGCCTGAGCTGGGCTGAGGATGAGGCACAGGTCACAGCTGCTGGTGTCACTGCAGCAGGGTCTGCCAGCCATTCCTGTACTCTCCAAGATTACAATGCCAGAGTGTTCAGATATAAATGGGAAATTTATGGCCTTAAAGGAGATGTTGAACATAATTGAATGTAGAAAATAATCCATGAATCTGCATTATATGGGTGCTCATTGCATTTGTTAAGCCGATTTCAATGTTGCCTGTTGCCCCAAATACTTTTTCTAGTTTATCCCTGGTTTCAAGGTATTGTCTTACAAAGCTAGTTCAAATTGTAAATTCATTGCAGAGGTGTCTGACTTACCTTAATGTGTGCATATAGCATTTATCATGATAGGATTCAGAACTTAGAGCAGACTTAGAGCATTCTCCCATTACTAATTAAACACAACAAAATTGCCTCAATACCTTTGCATGGAGGTTGGAGAATATTATAGTCACTACAAAACTGTGTAGAAAAGTCCTATTTAAATTGTATAGTACTCTTCCAAGAGGGATTTTTCAAGTACAAAATTATCACTGTGGGAAAATTCTAGGGCTCTATTGTAGCACACATCAAAACAATGGATAGTGAGAAACAAAAAATTCTCAAGAGCACTAGTTCTAACATAGTTTTGCCCATGAAAGTGTCTGTGGCTAAATCTAATTCCATTTAAAGTGCACTGGTTTTACATAACTGTATTCATGGGCATACATTTTAGAAGGGTTTGTACTTTGCGATTGTTCTCAGTTGTGTTTCTCTTAATGGATATAGAAAGTTACAGTAGTTTTTATATGCCTGCTTTATTATTTATAATGGACTTAAAGAAACCCATAGACATCGAACAGCAAAGCTCTCTGCCCTATATTATAATTTTGATTTTTTGGTAAGACTCATGAGGACAGTTGGGCAATTTTGAAAAAAATGGTTTAATTGATTACATATATTGCTCCTTTCCAATTAAAAGGGACAAAAAAGAGGAGTTTGTGACTCTGAGCCAATTTCATTGATGTATAGAGCATAGCTAATATCAGTCATTATTGAGGTCCTGATTGTAGTGTGTGTTTGCTCACAAACATGATTATAGGAAGCTCATTTGCATTGCTAAATGAAGGCTAAAAAAACCAAAACATTTTTCCCTGCTAGCCAGAGCATAGCTGATTCAATCACTAAAATACAAATAAACAGAAATAACTACTCTGATGAAAGCTGAGATGATGAAGCACAATGTGAGTAAGAAATTAGTCATTTAGCTACTAGTATGCTTTCCAGAAGAAAAATCATGAATCTCCTCTTTAAAAATCACACCAATCTATCATGGAAGGTTTTGTGTGGCAGAAGAAGGATCTCTAAAAGCTTTACATTATCTCTCACTCAAAATTTATCACAGGGCGTGTTGGTAGCGTATGCTAAGGGACTGAACTGCAATGGATGTATAAGAAAAAGCAATTCCTGCTTTCCCCAGCAGGACTGATGACTGCAGCTGTTTCAGGGGCTATAAGCTGTTGCCCCTTTTGCTGCACCAGAAGGCAGAGTCTGAGCAGCCCAGCACTGCTGACAGGGGAGAGTCTTTCCTTCCTTTGCTTCTTAATCAGAGTCTGCATAGAATCTGCATCACTTTTTCATGGATGAAATCTGCATCAAATGTAGAAATAATGGAGATTTCTTGCAGGGCAGTGGTTTGTTCCAGGTCTCCTCTTGGGCCAGGTGCTAGAGCAGTGAGGCTACCAGAAGCAGCCTATTAAACCTGTAGCTTTTTTAATTAATATGCTTTGAGTATCTCCTTACTTTCCAGCTTCAACAAAACCGTGAATGTACCTGCCCAAAACCTCTAAGCTTCTCCTAGGCTGGCAGCCACATTTTTCATAGCAGAAGTATTGGCATACCTAACCATGTGGAAAACAGAAAAATACTTTGGGTCTGATTCAGCCAACTTCACCTTCTCAGTACACCCCATTACACCAATATTTAGGTTTACTTTAAACAGTCAGAAATAAGTTTGAAATTGTGATCACATGTTCCTGCAAATAGAGAACATCTAAATGACTGGAATGGATGGATCAGTGCCTATTTTTTCTTCTGTAATGTACTTAGCTGTCATTTGAAATAATGTGCCAAGACCTACAACCAACCCTCCAATTCCCTCAGATCTACAGGAAAATCTTCTGGAAATATTACATTAATCATTTTTGTCAAGGCTACTGATGAAAGGAGCCATTTGTACTTTATGACAGTTGGTAATTAAACATTTACAGTACTGTGCCAATATTTAATACACAATGTAGAAGGAGTAAACTGAACAGAAGGTAAATCTGGCAGAGTTTAGTGTGGAGTGATACTGTGGGAATGTGCACGTGTGATTAGAACTGCAACACCACTGAGCAAGACGCATTGCACTAAACTCTGGTAGCAGCAAACTGCTTTTCCAGCTGTGTTAGTCTTCTTCTCTCTTCCCTGGAGCAGAAATGAGAAAAATATTTTTATCCTTTAAATGACTTGGAGAAATCAGATGAGACTTTGGGAGAAAAGATCACTGTCCACTTTTGCAATACAATAAAGCTGTATAGAAAAAATGAGTCCCAAGGAGTTTCTTCTGGTTTTATGACTGCCTTGCTTTCTTTTTGTCCTCCATCTCTCTGAGTATATTGTAAAAACCTTCTATGTCTTATTTAGGACTTCCCTGTTTTCATTTCTGCTCAAACAAAAGACAAGAGTATGTTTGTGTATTTTCTTGTTACTCTAATACCACTTCAGAACTTAAGGATGAAAACTGCTTAATGTCTCTTACTCCCATTGAATAGATGCTATCAGAAATGATCCCATTTTTTCATAAGGATTAGACTGCAACTCGATAAATTATCTGTGTCATCACAAACCAGATTCATCTGACTAAATGTCAGTGCACAATGTGCATGTCCACATCTGAGCTGTGTGCACTGATGTTGTGCTCCACAGAGGCAGAGCTACAGGGGGAACCATCTGCTAAAACAGACAATCAAGACAGGGAAAGTGCACCACATCCTAAAAGCATTTTTTCCCTTTTTCATCTCTATTTTTGAGCCTGGATCTGGCTAATTCATTTTTCTTATGTCACAAGTAGGAGAGACAAATCTCAACCAAGCATTTCTCAGGCATGTTCCCAGGCTTTGCTACTTTTCTTGCTGTATGTGTTCTGTCCTCACAAATTATATTCTATTAAAAACAACCTCTCTTTGTTTTCTGCTGCACCATTATCAGAGCTTCCCATGGCAAGACGTATCCTTACAGTTATGTTGGTTGAAAGGAAAGATGAAATAAGAGTGTAGGCGTTCCAGAGATCTGGGGGTCCATCCCTAGAAGCATTCAGGACCATGTTGGATAGGGCTCTGAGCAACCTGATCTAGTTGAAGGTGTCCCTGCTCACTGCAGGGGAGTTGGACTGGGTGACCTTTGAATGTCTCTTCCAACCTCAACCTTTCACTGATTCTTTGATTCAATAGTGGGTCTCCATGGTATAGCTGAGGGCATCCACCGATCTGTGTAATAAGTTGACACAGATAATTATATGCAGCAGAAGGTACAGCTTGCAGTTAGTGGAGTGCCATGGACTGTGGATAAAGCTGATTGGTGCCATGATTCCATTTTTTTTGCAAGCAATACGGTTTGAGAAATGATCGTGTGGCAACAAGCGTGAAATTAAAGTGTCTGAGTGAACTTGCATTCATGCACAATTCTCTGTGCAAATATATTCAAGTAGATGCAATCTATTGAATAACCAGACTCCTCTCAAAAACAGCTCTAGTAAAGCACTGGCAAAGACACTCAGCAACAGACAGATCAGACTGCAAATATTTGGTAGAATCCTACTGCTAATTAAATTCTATCTGCAGTAAACTCCTCAAATTTTTAATGCAGTTACTGACGATCTTACACTATGTAGACCTTTCATTCTACTCGCTTTTCATTATATAAACCCAAGTTTCTTGGGGGTTGTTTGTGCATTAGCTGGCAGTACAGCTGGAACAGGAGAGGCTCTGCTGACCTGACATCCTGAGACTCATTTTGAGAAGTTCCACCTCAGATTTTCTCTCACCTGTTCCTGTGGTCTACAGGCTCAAGGCTGGGCAGATGGCAGTAAATGCTCTCTTGGAACACATCTTCTGGTTTTGTATCATTCAAAAAGAATCTGATTTAGGTGCTAAAATATGTACCAAAATGCAGTAGGGTTGTAAGGTTGGGACATTTCCTTCAAAAATGCCTTCCCAGCCTCAGTTAGGGTGCTACCGCAGTGGCATCCTGTGTGGTTGATGTATAAAATCACCCAGAGGAGTAACCCTAAAATAACTGTAATCAGAGAAAAACAATCAAATGTGCAATTGCCTTTTTCTACCATGCTTTTCCAGTTGGAAAACTTTACATGGAAAATCTCAGTGAATTACTGGTTCTCCTTATAAACACTCCATATCTCTAGTCTATATCATCTGATACATCATGGATCCTGCAAATGTCTTCTTATTATATTTACCTAGTACCTTTAATTTCTGTAAGATTACTCAAATGAATAAAAGATTTCCTTTCAGATCCAGATCAAGGTCCAAAATCCCCATGCATTTTGATTGGAATAGAACAATAGGTGTTTCCAGAAATAATGTTAATTTTATCTACTTTGGTCTTTCCTGATGAAAATGAATATCAAGGAGAAAAAAAAGAACAAAACAAAACAAAACAAAACAAAACAAAAACAACAAACAAACAAACAAACAAACAAACAAAACCCCACGATGGATAGATGGTTAGGAAATAGTTTATTTTGGGCAGTGAAATCTGTCCTCCTACAACCAGAAAAAAAAATTGCTCCTTTGCCTCATTTGCTTGATCCTATGATTATTTTAGTTTATGACCAAATTAAACAAGTAAACCAACACCATGCTCATGACAGACATAAAATCTTTACCTTTGTACATTTGTAAACTGTTTGTTATTGATGATATGGAACACCATATCATTTCATGGAGTGATAAAAATCTGTATTTGCGAAAAGTTGTGAGCAAAATTACATATAACATGAAAGAAAATTTACAATCTATTAAATTACAAAGAACTTTGTTTTGTAAAAGATAGAATGGAAATGAAGCAGTAAAAATAGATTATTTCAAATAAAATGTTTTTCACTTCCAAAAACCTATTTGTTTTAAAAAGTTGAAATGAAATTTGCTTACAGGTGGTAACCCTTCATAACAAAAGCACAATTGGACAGAATAAACATGCATTTATTATCAAAATGTGGATGTACAAGTTGTAAAATACCATAAATGTTTGGAATTTTGGCTGCTGTTTAAAATTAAAGGATTTCATGTCAGCAATATTTTGACTAAAGTAGGTTTCATTCTATTCAAGATAATTCCATCCAGAATAGATCCATGAAAACAGAGACACATGTAACTTCTTAATATTTTATAACACCTAGCTATGGATCTGAGCAAATTCTTAATGTTTTTAGCTCTCCTTACTAAGCTGCTTTTCAACTCTGTCTCAGTCAGCTTATTGTTACAAAAAAAAAGGTCTTTCTTTGCCATGGTTACTATACATAACTAATGTGTCTGATCCTGCATCCACTAAAGTCACTAGCAAAACTTTGACTTGGCCAGGGTCACACCTTTTACTACACAGCAGAACACGCGATATTAAAGAACAATATGAATACACTCACACTGCAAATTTTTCAATGAGTTTCAATGGTATTTAAATGAAATTATTTGGTGTTTGGCCTATTTGACACTACATTAATGTATTTACATCATATACATCTGTTATAAACTCAACAGCAGGTGCTTAGAAACAGCTGTGTCCAGCAGTTTCACAAAATTTCAAACTGGACCATTTTAATTAACAGAGAGGTTGGGGGTAATGTTAAAGCCTTCAAGATAAAGCTGACCCCAGTACAACTTTGTCTCTTGCAAATATCCAGGAATGTGGCAATCTTTGAGAGGCTGCCTAATGAATGGTTTCAAGTTTTCTTCCAGGATTTTGAAAACAAAAGTCACACTTACTTAAAAAAAACCTGTATTTTGCTGCTGATGGTCATTTTTTCCAGTGGCAGAGTCAAGAGGAGAGCAGAGCTGTATGTGGAAATCTCTCCAGTGTGCTGTGTGGGTTTGTCCTTGGCCAGGGATGCTGCTTTAGGAGGGGTGAGGTGCAGAACAGGGGTGTGCAGGGAGGAGCCCCCCTGGCCCTGCCGGTGCGGGTATGCGGGGCCAGGGCTCACTAACTGCTGCAGCCTCTGGTGCAGCCGTGTCCCAGCAAATTGTTGTTCCTCCCATCCTGCAGCTTCTCGTGGCTCTGAAGAGATGCTCTGCTGTCAATGCTGGAAGTCTGTCCACTTTGATCCTGCTGTCTTCTTAATCTGCCAGAGGTTAAAAACATTGATAGAGCTGTCATGTGCAGGTAGCTGTGTTGGACAGAAGAGCTGCTGCCTGCCCTGTGGGTGGCCACATACTCCCGGGTGTAAAACAGGTTCCTGCACCATTTCACCTGCATTAACTGCTTCAGCTTTATAGCTGCCATTTCCTCTAAACACTGATGATTGCGTCCTCCTAAATATGTGCAATTAGGTTTTGGACAAATCCTACTCTTAAAGCCTGTCATAAAGAGCCAGCAGAGGAGAGTGCTTTCTCTGGCTTCAGCACCTCTGCTCAGACTGTAACCTGGTAAAACCTCCAGGTAGCTGGAGGCTGATGAAGGCTGTTGACTGGGCACGCAACAGCTGCTCCCCTCTGTTGTCCTACAAAATTATTAGTAACCTTCACCAGTAAAAGAGGAAAAAACCCATGGAATGAAAGTATTTTCAGTATTCCTCTTGTTATTACTTCATGTTACCAAAGCCTCACAAGTGGTTTCAAGGAACAACAGCAACAAAACCCTATGCTTAAAGACTGCAAAATTATCTTCTTTTGACATAATTTTCTAGAGAACAGCAACAGCCCTTGAAGCACCTGCAGTCCCCACCAACCGTGTTATCAAAGAGCTTCTCAGCATTTCTGCTCAACAGCAATGTCTGTGATTTTACTGTGATTCATGTAATATTCAGTATTTTCCTCCAAACACTGTGTAAACACTTTCAGGAAAGATGTAAAGATCCATTGGGAAGCTGTGTGGTGGGAACCTTTTTTTTTTTAAACAAGAACAGCTAATATTTTGAAGGATTTTTTAAATCTGATTGATTCTTTCCTCAAAATGTGACATAGTATTCCTGAAAAGGGCAGCAAGACTTTGCACCAGTGACACTATGGAAGAGCTCTTTGTTACAGCAATTATAAAAGGTGTATCTGCTATACTCCAAAAAATCCCCCAACTTTGCAAGTAATATAGAATGCCTATAAAATAGATATTAAAGAAAAAGAATATCAAATATCAATATCAAATTTAAAGGGTCAATTTCAAAGCCTTAAATACTTCCAGGTGGCATAAACAATATGGAGACACCATATTGAATACTCAGAAAATAATGTGATGGGACATGAAAATACTGTAATTAAACAGATGAATAGAGGAGGCTATTAAAGCAAAAAAAAAAAAAAAAAAAAAAAAAAAAAAAAAAAAAAAAGGAACACTGTGTAAAAGGGCAGACACATTAAATGAAAAGCTGTAAGACAGACTGAAAACAACAAATTAGAGGAACAAATTGCCAAAAGCATTTTTGGTGAAATTTTTCAAGTGCACCAGAAATTCAGTGAATACTATTGAGTCTATAGGTCAATGTATGAGTAAATTATTAGAGGATAGCACAGAAAATATGAGTCCCCAGATGAATTAGCTTCACCAATGTTCATGACAAATTAGCTTAGGAAGATTCCTTTCCTTGTGAGAAATTTGTCCATCATCTCCAGTTAAAACATCAGTGAAACAGCTTGAGAACCAGCAGCTTAAAATACTGTTAACAAAGCATCAAGACAATGGATTTTCACCCAAAGACTCTAAGAAAGTTATAATTTTTGCACAGCTGAATGGTGAATGAATCTTACTCTTCAAACAGTCTTGGCACCATGGAAGACAGCAGATGTGATGGCTTTGTTTGTTTGTTGGTTTGGGGTGTTTTAACAAGAACTTCAAAAAAGATCCAAGAGACTACCAGGAGACCAATAGAGTTTGACTTGAGACTTGAAACATCTTGGGATCTGAGCTACTGGTACAAGACTGATGTGTTTGTAGGCATTGAGAGAAAAGACTGCAGTGCTTGGAAGCTCATGTTGCAAATTGTGGGTGGCAAACCTTGCAAACTGCTAAATAGTGGAGTGAGAAAAAATTTGGATCTATAGAGATCTGAGGCATCATTGCATTGGTCTAAGATATACAAGTACTTTCTCCCTGGAACTGTATATTCCTTTGTTTGTAAAATGCTGAAAAATAAGGCATTTACTGCACTGCTCAATTTAAAAGGAAAAAAAATTCTCTCAATTACAACATGAAGCAAGAAAACACCAATTCTTAAATTTTTTTTTGAGAATCTCTCAAACTGGCACAAAAGCTGTATGCATGTAAGGAGAACAGTGGAAAAAGGAGAGAAATAAAGCCCATGCTGAGTTCAAAAGATACCTCTGGCCAGCCTCAATTTTTTCACTCTCTACAGAGGTGGTTAATAATGCTGATTTATTTCCATTATTTTCTTTTATCCAGTTCCCTTCTTCCCAGGCCTACTCTTGGAACAACATATGGGGATTTGGAAGTGCTGAAGAAATACATGTTTTAGCAGTGCTTCACTGTATTCCCTTTTCAGACATTTTCATTTTCTGTATCTAGATTCACTACATATATTTCAAACTATCAAAGTAAGCAATAGGTTATTAACCTGATAATGAGGAAATAATTAACTGCTATTTAACTCTTTAATAATTTATCAATCACTTTATTCAGTTATTAAAATTACATTAAGGATTTCACCCCAGGGGTTTAGTAACTGTGGGCACACAAAAACCTGCTCACCAGTGTACTCTTGGGGCTGGGAACTGGACTAAGAACCAGGAGATGCTGATTCTCTTTCCACCTCTGTCACTCTTTGGACAAATTGCAGCACTTTTCTGTGTCTCAGCTTCTCTCATCAGGTGTCAAGGCAGCTGTTGTCAAGAATGATGGGAACCGAGAACTTTGTGTCTCTAAGTACTGCTCTGTGTCTCACAGGCCTAAATGAAACAAGGAACTGCAGTCTGGTGTCTGTGATAACTAGAAAAGAAGGTGGCATGTACAATCAACCAAAATGTAATTATACTGCATGTAAAATTATGCATGTATGCCTTATTCAAAATATAAAAATACTAAAGTAAAGAGAACAGACTGGCTAAAAGCTAGCATGGAAAATAAAATATTGAACAGAAAAAGACTGCAACAACTATGGCAGGACAGAATGAAAATCACAAGCATCTAATGAAAGCCAGTAGCAAACTTGGGACCACCAGGGAATTGTTTACAGCTCAGCTTTGTTCTTTAGATGAAGAAGAATATCGAAATTTGTCTTTAGGCTGTGTAGTAGGATAAGTTCAATGACAAAGAATGAAAAGTTGCCGATTCAACATAACTGTCAAAATTGCTAAGATTAGCAAGATTAAGCCCTCCTCCCAAAGCACTGCAGTTTCAGAAAAAATAAAATAAGGCAATTGGTTTGTATTTCTCTCTAGTTCAAAACTGCAGACTCAGGTCAGGACACAAAGAAATGTGTGTGCACAGCCTCTTCAGTTAAAATATTGGACAGTTACAGAAGTGAAATTTCTCTCTTTTTGGTGTATTCTTGATCCCTTGGTGTCAAACCCAGAGCACTTCTCTGTCAGATGTTCTAGGCTTTTAAAAAATGTGAGTATCTTGACATGTTTCCTGTAATCATGGCAAAATAAATGCAGTCTGGGCCATTCTGTTCAAAAATGACACTAGTGCAATAAATCATTTGTAGGAAGCTGCTCTCCAGTGAATGACTTATCTTGCCTTTAAACTGATGCAGCTACAGGCTGTGACAACTTTATAAAGGCTCAGGGAGAATGAATGGATTGATGGAGATTTTGTGGTGGATTTGAAGCAGGTACCTGCTCCTGTGCTGAATGCTCTTGGCTAAGAATAAATAATAAAATGGCCAGCTATGGATGAAAAGCTGAACAAGTGGTTCTAGTGGGTATAGTCATACGGAACAAAAAAACCTGAAGGGAAAAGAGAATGAAAATAAGTTCAAACAGGGTCTGTTACATTTATTCCATGACAGTTCTGTACAGATACATAAGTAGTCTCAGAGGCAATTATTCTGGGAACTAAGAGTGTTTCTGCTGAACCAACCAAAGAGTTTTCCTTCTCTTCATCACTGATCCATGCAATATTGATAGTGTGTGACAGTGAGCATTGCAGACTCCTCTCCAGGAGCGAGGAAGAAAGGCTGTACCAGCCGCTACAGGAATGCATCAAGAACAGTAACTGAACCTCTAGTGAAATCTTGGCTTTGTCAGTATTTCTGGTAAAGAGAAAGAGCCTGTGTGAGCCATGAATTGATTTTTAAGGTTCTTATTTTCCAATAATCAGATATTATGGTAACGTTCCTGCAGCACTGATTTCTGATGCTGGATCTTGAATTTGATATCAGTCGGTGGAAGGGAATTCAGAGCAGGGGGAAAAATTCTAGCTCCAAAACCACTATAGCAGTACAGAGCACTAGCATCAGGCTTTGCAAAATGTAGTTGCTGTGTTTGAGAGCCATGTGGGGGCTGTTACACTGCCTGTCCCTCCTGGCTGTTTGCTCAGTGCATGGTGTCACCTTTGTGCAGCTGATGCATTCCCCGGTGGGTCTTGTCAGGCTTGTCAGGGTGAAACTGAAGCCTCAGAAATGTGAGGAGCTGTTTCAAACTGTGGGCCTGCTCTCAGCAGCCATGAGAGGACAAAAGAGACCTACTGACAAAAGAGACCTCAAGCCAGGCAGAGCTGCCCCTGAGACTCTCACATTCTCCACCTCCTAAAGGAAATTCTTTTTATTAGGAAAAATCTGCAAGTGAGTTTGCACATAGAGTGTCCTGAGTGTGGAGGAAACAGAACAGTCTGAGTGGGCAATGGGTTTGCTTTGCCATTTCTAGATTTAGCATTTTACCTTGGTTTCTTGTTATTTCACTTTGCTGGAGAAAACAGATGCTTTTGGTTTGGGGAAAAGAATTTTAGAAACTAGTTTTATTGTAGGAAACAAAAGCCCATTTATGAAACCTTTTACATCGCGTGGGATAAGTCCTGTGGAACAGATAAATCTGTGGAATATTTATTCCAGTTATTCTTCACAAGTGTGGGGACCAAGATCAGAACAGATGAGGCATGTCTATGCTGGCTTTTTGAACTTCATGAATCCTGGAGGACAGTTTGCCAGATAGTCAGAAACCCATCTCAGCTGTATGATTTAGCAGCTACACAGAAGCAATGCTGATGGCTGGTGCAGATGGCCTTGCTGTAAAGCTAATTCTGAGCACGTTGGAATCAGAGGAAAAACAATGACTGCTCTGTCATGAGGAATGACTGTGCTCAGGAAGGAACAATTTCATCTATGTCTCTGACCATGTTGTGTGTTTTGTCTACTGGACTACAGGTACAGAAGTCACAAGGGGGTTTTAAAAAATGCAGTACATGTCCTAATGTCTAAATCCAATATTTTTAGAATGAGTTAGCAAGTAACATAGCACTAGAAACTTTTTATTTTCAATAGAAAAGATCGAGCAATGACATTTTGTCAAGGACTTAAAAGAAGCTGGAAAGTGGCAGAGATAGGAATTATTTTTTTATATCCCAGCCATAGAAAATAGAAACCTGGAAGTTATGCCACATAACTAACATTTCTGGATATTATCATGATAAAAAACCTTCATCCAAATAATTTTTACAGAATGGTATAATTCTATAGAGGGACTCCATAAAGTAAGAAGATCCCATCAGTAGTAATCTCTCACAGGGATCCTGTCAGAGCTGGGGACACCCAGTGTGTCCAGCCAAGATGGGAGAAAATTGCTAAGATAGCCAAGGATGGAGTCAGAGAAGCCTTGGCACACACTTCTTTTCAAAAATAATGGGCTCTATGCATGTGCATCTCACACTCCTCTTTGAAAACTTCAATCATTATTTTTCTGCCATCATTTCACTATCAAGTGCAGGCCATGATTGTGGAAATACTGGTAACAGAGCATGACCTCTGGGACAATAATCAGCTTGGCTTGTCATCTGCTTTCCTCTGTTGGGAATAAGAATGGACTTTGATACATAGTCACTTAATAATTTTCTGCCCGCAGATTTTAAGGTTTCTCTTATAAATTGCTTCTTGCTGTGTTCTATTTTTGTGAAAATGGAAGAAGTTGGCAGTATTTTACAATTGTAAATTAGTGTCACTTTGTCTTATATATCCTTTATTCTGATCACTCATTTTCTCCTGCCAGGTTTTTATTCAACTGTATCTTTTAGTGAAAAGGTGAAACAAGGAAGGAAGAAGTGAGCAAGGGATCCCAATCAAATTATTGTTTAATTGAATAAGCATATTGGGAAGTTTATTTTTACTTTTCAAAACAAAATAGCCAGATAATTTGTCATAAAGGACTAAAAATTCCTAACTTGTTCTGTTTTTTAAAAAGTTGGCAAAAATTAGCCTATGAGTTGATCAAAAATTCAGACAATTTGCTTAATTTATACTTTCATTCTGAAAGAAGAAAATAGTAACTTTGCTCAGTGTAAATCTTAAGGAACAGAGTCAAGTTTGTCCAAATATGATGAAATTCCCCAATTTGAAAAGATGTGCTCTAATTTTATAACATTTAGCAGAAATAATTGTTAATCCTGCTTAAGTTAGCTGGTAACCTGAACATCTGACAAATTATTCACTTCTTATTCCCCAGTGGTACCTGGGAGGGCTCTCGTGACAGGCAGCAAATCGAGCACTGCATGAGAATGTAAATCCTGTATTTTAGACATCGGTTCCATTTGCTCCCAAAGGTGGAGATCAATGCCTGGGAGCTGAGTCAGTGGCACAGACTGTCTCACATCCTCATGGCTAATCTCTAATCTGCAATCCAGAGCTGTTGTATTCCAACTGCTTGTTGGGCAGCCTTTGGTCTATGATAACCCCTGAAACATGAAGGGATTAGCTTCAAAGAGTGATTTTGGCCTGGGAAAAATTATGCCAGGGACCACACTAATAATGGAGCTGTACGGAGAACTGCCCGTGTACTGCCTTTGAAAAATAGATAGAAAACAACAGTGAAGGCGGAAAATGCAGGATAAGGAAAAAAAGGAGTAGAAATGGAGGAAGGAGAGTTAAACACTTTCAAAATTAGGAAGGATTCAAAAGAATACCAACCATGGAGATCTAATTAATTAAACTAAGTTATTATATAGCTAACTAAAACTATTTCAAAAGATAGCTGTATAGAGCTAATGTACTTTTTGGTTTGTTTATTAAAAATCCTCTTTACACCTAGCAGAGGAGCAGAAAGCAATGGAGAGTTAATAGTGGGTTTTTCTTTCTTCAGTCTCTGCACAGAGTGATCTCAGAAGTCTTTTCAGGAAAACAGAAATCACTGAAAAGTGTATGGATTGTCTAAGCACTTCTGAGTAAACAAGGAAGACATAATCTTCCTTTGTGCCAGAGGAAGCTTGGCGCAGACCAGGGCAGAATCAAGGAGCTGCTGAAGCAGAGACAACACCCATCATGCAGCAACATCAGAGCTGAGTCACGATTCCAAAGTGAAAATTAGTCTGTAAACTTAGATAATTTCCCCTTTATCTGGAGTTTGTGAACCAATGTGTGCAGAGCAGCTTTAAATAGAACACAATCCTCCCCAGTGTCTGTGTTACAGCAGGTGTTTATTTCGGGAAACCTGGGTCCAAGCAGTAACTCCATCTAACCACTAGCCTGGAATGGATGTCATTAATCTTTGGCACTTACTTGATAATGTTTACAGATAGGGCTTGCTTGTTCTTGGTCTCTTGCCCCCAAGGCTATGGACATATGTACACTCAAATGCATGTGCCCCCCAAGTGATGCTTTGTGCTGCATGAGATGCCTTTAATTACCTGACACAGGCAGTGGTCAGACCACAGAGCACCTGTGCCTGCAGAACTGACATCTAGAAATTATCTGAGTGCACAAATGTGGGGTGGATTTTATGCCAGCTAACTGTAGACAACTGAAAGGTTAGTTCAGGCTGTGTCTGCAGGGTAAATAGATTCACCAACCTAGATTAATTTCTTCAGGTCTAAGCTATCTAACATATGTGTCTCAGAACAATCCTGGGAGATACAAGTCTCTCCTCACTGAGTACTAAAAGAGCTTAAACTAAATAAATTATTTTTAGATGCATTAATTTAAAGGGATACAGGCTTGTTGCATCTCTAGAAAACATACATGCCTTCCTTCTTTGAGAAACAGAGTTAAAGCCCTTCCTGTTTAGTGGCTCTACAAGCTCACCACAGACTGCATTGCTTAGCAGAGCCAATTTGCTTCTGGACTAGAGGTAATTTGCACCCACACGGTTCAGGCATGCAGAAATTGAATGGTCCCATCAGCCTGTAACACAGCACGTGGTGATAAATTCTGCCAAGAGTTGGGTAATGAAATCACCAATGAGAACTGGGGTGTCATTGCCTGTTCATCCATGCAGATGTGCCTGTAGCATATTCAGGCTCGGGCTCTGCCAGCAGTGGCTTTTCTGCATGGCTTGGTCGATATCTTGAAAAATACTTTGTCATCTAATTCCCATTTATTTCAGATATCTCTGAAAAACCCTGTGTACAGCCTGTAGGGTAGGAGCTGTTCAGTGTGTAACCACTATTTAACCCAGTCTGTCTTTGACCCCAAGCATTGCTCTCTTGATAGACTGCTTTGATAGAAAAAGTCAAAATCCCAGGTCTGTTTTCCTAATACACTGTGATGTATGTGTTTTGATAGCTCAGTAGACTACCAAGTAATTATTCAAATAGCTATATTTTAACTCCATTTAAATTTAAATGAATGATTTTCAGAAGAAAAGTTATGCTTTATTACAGCTGAACATGAAAAGTAAAATTTTGGGGGCAGTATCCCCTTTTACCACTGACACTCATGGCATTTACTCCCATCCTTTCCAAAAATCCTCGGGGAAATATTCTTAGAATTTGGATAATTGATTCAGGTTGATGGTTCCTGCTGAGTAATTACACTCAGTAAATGGCTGTGAATATAATTTTCTATCAACCAGCAATTTATAATCAAAGCCGGTGGGCTCAGGTGCACACGCGGCGTGAGTGACATGTGAAACACTGGTATGCAGAAGGCAAGTGAAAAATTGTACTGGATGCTATAGTATGTTGACCTGTACTGTCTGGAGATCTGAGGTTTATCCTGGGATTTGATAAAGCAAAATAAGTAATGTCATGAAATAAATAAATGAAGACTTCATATGATGTGCAGTTATTTAAGAAAATGTGACTAAACCTACCAATTAACACTAACACTGAAGCCAGGTTCAGATGAGTAAAGTAGGTCTCTTGGAAGTGGGCTATTGCCTGTTCAAGACCAGGTGCATCCTAACCAATATTTGTCTTGTCAGCCACATTTTCAAATGTGAACAAGCTTTTCCAGTTTAAAATGTTTGCAGATCCACATCTACAAGGAACAGGAAAGCAGCTATGAAATTTCCCAATAATATACTCTGGTTTAGACCTTTTGGGATGACAGGGAAAAAAATTTCTTTCTAGTTGACCAAAATCCAGTTTTAAGACTATAAGCGTCTGTCCATAAATAAGAATATTTCTGAGCAGTGTGGGCCAACCATCATTTTCAAAACAGACATTATTTCCTAACCTGCCTTTGGTGTGTATCCTGCAGGATGTAGGCTCACTCTTTTGTTCAGCTACCTGCAGATGGATAGATCACAAGGAAGTCGAGGGACCCGCTCTATAACAGTTCATGAAGAAATGCAGTCTGTCTGAGGAAACTCACATTGGAGCAAGGGAAGAGTGTGAGGAGGAAGCATCACCAGAGACAACACGTAGTGAACTGACTGCATTCCCCATCTCCATGTGCCCCTGTCATGGAGGAGGTAGAGATTTTGGGAGTGAAGTTGAGCCCAGGAAGAAGGGAGGCATGAAGGGAAGGTGGGTTTAAGGTTTGGGGTTTATTTCTTACTATCCTGGTCTTTTAGTTACTGGCATTAAATTAAATTAACCTTCCCCAAGCTGAGCCCGTGTTGCCCATGACAGTAACTGGTGACTGATCTCTCCCTGTTCTTTTCTCAACCCATGAGCCTTTTGTTGTATTTTCTTTCCCCTGCCCAGCTGAGGAGGCCCATGATAGAATGACTTTGGTGGGCACCTGGCACCCAGACAGGGTTGACACACCACTAAAGTCAGTCTGGCTCTGCCTAATTATTTGACCTGACAATAAACATTCTCAGCCTGCTGTTTGCATCTGGTAGTAGGCAGGCTCAGCCCTACCCTTTTCTCACAGCACCAGACTTCCAGGAATTAAAGGCCACGAGTAGCAATCACATCCTGCACTCATCTCTCTGCAGGCTCATCTCTCTCCACCTATCTCTTATGCAAGATTTCTCTGCCCCCGACCAAAACTTAGCTCACCAAGAAGTCTGATCAACTGTGCAGCTCTTTCACTCTCTGTAGGGACCCCCCAAAAGGAGATTGAGCCAGGAGTTCACTTGTGATTGCACAGCATAATTTGCAGCCTTCAGTTAATCACCAAACCTCCCTGCACAATGTGTGGGAAAGGTGGTGCCTAACACAGGGATCCCCAGATGGAGCTCTACTGAACACCATGTCATCTAGGTTAGTCAGTGAGGTGCACCCACAACAGGAGTATTGAGTATTGAGCCCCAGGTGGGACACAGGAAAATAACCTCCACATGGGACATCTTCCCAGAGGGTGGGGGATGTGTGGATATGATTTGTGCCATGTAACCTGCTTAAAAAAGTAAAATATTTGGTACTCAGAATTACACAGTTGTGCTTCCCCTCCAAAGTCTGAGATGTACAAATGAAGACTTGTCTTTCCCCTGCCTGTGAATTGACTTGTAATTAGTTTAAATGTGTTCTATTTGTGTTTAGTTTTCTGTGAATAGAAATTAATTTCTGGCCTCCAGTGCTGAGGATCTGCATCTGTTATCCTGATCCTTCCAGGACCACATTTCAAAGTGAGAATGTGCTGACATATACACCCCCTGTACACCCCCATGCAAATTTCATTCCCAAAGCTGGATGGCAAAAATGTAGCCATTAGAATGATATAACTGTTTGGGAAAACTTTAACCATTTTTCCTAGAAGACTTTTAAAATGAGGTTTCAGATACTCATTACCCTTTGTGGTTTTGTTTTTTTTTTTTTCCCCTCCATGAAACCGTGAAGGGAACACATTATTGAAACAATGGCATCTGTATGACCACTACTTTCTCCAAAAAAAGCAAATTTGAAGGTTTTTCTATAGCAAAATTACCACTTTGGTCCTGCTATACTCAAACTTTTAGGTGGCTTGGCTCACTAAGAAGAGAGTGACATTTGGATTGGTAATTCTAAACCAATAATAATGAGCAGGAATCAGAGGCAGAAGTGAAAGGGCTTGTGTGAGCAAGCAACAGTTATTACTGTCCGAACACAAATGGGATTCAATCACAGCCAGAAAAGCATCTTTCCAATTGCAAGAGCAATCTCCAAAAGCAGAAATATCCATTACAAAAGGGAGAAGAAAGGTTCAGTGGAGAGCAGTGCAACCACTCGAAATGCTCAGAAAGAAATGGATTTGAACTGAATTAAGGTCAGCAGAAGGGACAAGAAAAGGACTGTAGCCTCATCCAAAAATCATTCCAGTATTAGAAGGATTATGATAAATATCTCCAGAGACGCTGACATAAAATCCGTATTAAGAAAAATACTTTCAATGAAGTGCACTGCAAATCATTATGAATATTCAAATTCAATCAAACTAAAATGAAAGAGAGTACTCAGGGAGTCTGGATTTGAATCTGAAAAGACAATTAAAAGTAAAGAAAAAGAACTAAAATGAGAGAGATAATAAATTTGATCTTATAAAAAATGCAGAGAATATTAAGCAAGCTTTTCCCCAACGATATGGAAAAAAACAGACTATAGGATTTAAACATATTATGCTTAAAATATGCTTCCTCAAGTTTTGCTGTTTATTCTAACAGAGTCTGTTCACCTCAAGCTACTTCGGATCATTTATAAGAGAACTAGATATGCTCAAATGGTAGGAATGATAACAGGAAAAGACAGAGTAATGCGTGTCAATTTGTGGCAGATTTTTTAGTGTGCTAGCATTGAACAAATACTGAGAAGAGGAATGAAGTGTATCAGTAGCTTAGGACAGACAAGTCTGTTCAGATCAGTGCGGATGAGACAGCTGAATATCATAACAATGCTATTGCAGCCTATTAGTATTAAGTAAAAAAACCTCCAAATTCAAAATCAATAGTAATGTTCTGAAAGTTTTTACTGGAATTATTAAAAACCTTGATATTTTCTGAATCAGTTAATTGCATTTGTTAAAATAGTTTTGCAGAATTCTAACCCATTTTCATGTACACTGGATGTGTGAAATACATATCCTACTCAGTAAAATGTAAATGTTTGATTTTGCTTTCTTTAGCAGGCTGATAATTTTGAGTAACTGAAGCATCTAACTGAAGGATTATTTTGCCTGAGAAGCAAATATTTCTTGTGTTTTCTTCTCTGTTCTTTGTTTTCTCACATCTTCAATTTTAAAGGCATCTTTCAGGGACAAGAAGAGGCTGAGGACCATAAAGTGTAAGAAATATGATTTCATTACATGCAAATATATTTTGGGTATTTTTCTTAATTTCTGGTCATTTCAGATTTTATATATTCATAAAGAGATGTAGTTGTGAAGATCTGTTTAGTGATAACAGCACAAAAATAGCAAAATAATCTGTGCTCAGCTTTTTAATAAAGCTACAAGCAAACAGTGTGGCTTTATCTGTACAATCTCCCCCACCACCGACACACACTTAATTAAAAAAAGAAAACTTGAAAATGTAGCCTACAGCCTCTAAATGATATCCAAGTCTTGAAAAATTGCTGGCAAGTCTATGGGAATACACATTAAGATATTGCAAAATGTTTGGTGCTGCATTTTGATGAATATCTAAATAAATATCTAAAATATCTATAAATATCTAAAATTTCTACGAATATCTAAAATATCTATATACAGAAATGGAATTTAAAAAAAAAATTTCCCACAAAAAGGAGCCAAACTGAAGCCTACTTCAGATAATATTTTCAAGCTAGTCTGTGTGTGGACCATTTGTATATTAGAGTTTATTTAGTTTATGTGTTCAAAACTAAGAGACTTTTAAGAATAGAAAACAAATCCCTCAAAAGGATTTTCCTATGTTATTTTACTTTGAATCAGGGCACTGTGTGCCCCTCTCTTGAAGGTACTGGAAAATAATGTCACTGTGAACAGATGCCATATCCCCACGTCATATCAGAAGACACACACACGCATACACACAGACACACACATATTTTAATTTGTAGATCACTGAAATATTCAACAAAAGATGCCCTCAGATCAGGATTGTGTAAGGGATACAAATCTAACTTTTTTACCCACTACTGACAATCACTAACCTCATATCTTTGTCCATTAAGCCCTTGCTTAAAACATTCCTACAAATACCAGTTTTCCATTAGTTAAATGCAGAAAGCAGTAGGATAAAGAAAATGTAAACATTCTGTCTTTGTCTTCATTAACTGAAACTTTTAACACACTTCAGTCTCTTCCACTATGTTTAAATTCTTTGTAGCATGGTGAGCCTTTACACCTCCCTGCTCCTCTTGACTGCAATCTAAGAGTTTCTGATAGTCTCCTGAGCTTCTTGACAGGACAGCAAGCATGACACATTGCAAGATTTGCAGCGTCTGCTGCAGGATGAAAGACACAGAGTGGGAAAAAGGCACAGCATAGACCTACCAGCAAGGCATTCAATAAAATCAGATTTTGCTTTTCATAGCAGATATTTTACAAATACTGGATTGCAAGATGCTGTGGAACTGGGATGGTTAACACCACAAAATTAACTACATATACCTGACTTTATGTTGCTCAGTTAGAAGCATCTGATTTTTTTTCCTTGAATTCTTGTGGTTTGGGGAGTCTCATTTTTTCTCTTGAAAGGCATGCTATTTTTTTGCCATCCTTTATTAGGATTTATGTAGTGTTCTGTGATACTGAGGTAAACTGAGCAGAAGGATTAAGTGACAATAAAATGTAGATTTTCGCTGCTGAATATAATGAAGATCTAAGGAAATATGCAGATAGTTTCAACAGCTACTATGTAGAGGAACATGGAAGAATAACAAAACATCTGGCTGCATTAATCTGAGACTGATTTAAAGCCCTGTTTGGGATTGACACCTCACCTAATGATATAATCACATTTTAATAGGTATTATATCTCTAGGAACAAATGGTTCACTTTCAGCATATGCAGCTGCTCCTAAGAGCTTGATGGGCCATGTGGCTTTGGAAAGCCCTGTAAGCACAGCCTTAGGCTGTACATCCAGTCCTGAGGGCACAGAAGGTCTAAGGAAACCCACCCTGAGTTCCTCTGGTGTATCCTGTGCAGCTTCTTCTAGTATGATGGCATCTGTGCCTGCCATTGCTCCTAATTTGTTGTCATTAACTTTAATTCACTTTGCACGTCAAACATCTGACATCTGCTTCCCCCTTTCTTAATATTTTTTTCTATGAAAAATCTTACGGATGTCTCTCCATGTCTTTCTTCAGCTATGATGCAATTTAAAGGAGAAATGGTTGTGATCTGGCTTCAGACAATGCAGGATCTTTTACAGGCCTATACTAAATATTCTTCCTTTACCTTGTCAACGCCAATCAACCAATGGCCAAAACATATGCTTTTCTGATTGAAGCGCCTGTGGTTTACCTTCTGTTTCCATTTTACTTGTAGTCCATTTAAGCTTCTTGATCTCTCATCAGCCTCTCAGAGTTTTTTATAGCTTGTGTTGTTACTGTAGTTGTGCAATATGAAACAAATGAAAAAAATTCCTATGCATAAAAAGATTTAAGAATAATACAGTAAAATCGTGACAAGAGAAATTGTTCAAGGTAGTGAACACACCACTGAGATTTTGAGTGTCTTATAAAATCTGGTGTTGTAACTTCCAAAAATTGCTGCATATTGGATATGCTTCATCTATGACTCCTAGAGTAGGTTGGAGAGTAATATCTGGAAATGAATTACTTCTGTGAACAGCTTCTAGAAAACTCATTAAATTGATTAATCAATGTAATATTTTTCTAATCTTGTTATTATGGTCTTGATAATCTTGATTTTTGTGGGTTAACTACAAACTTCAAGCATTCTCTAGTTCGACTGATTCAGAGAATCCACCAAGATGCTTCTTAAACCTTCTATGGGCTGACTTTGTCTGGCATCTCTTCTTTATGGCTTTTACAGAAACCAATTGCTTTCTTGTGCTAGAAATTATGCAAAATAACATGAAGAATCTGCTGGAACCTCCTTTTCCTGCTAAGAACTTGTAGTTTCTGTGAGCAGTCAGTATCAGTCATAGAAATGTCCCACAGATTATAACAGGAAGAAGGATAGATCATGGCATAATTTCCTTCATGCTTTTGTGTGAACTGTGCAAAGCTGACAGTTCCTTTCTCAGTTTTAATTACAGAGACAGTAATTACCTGCATTGTATGCATTAAGTAAAATAGTCACAACTTGTTAATTAATTTTTAACATCTCACAACTCTATTAGAAAGGCTTGCATATATAATTAGGTCAAATAAAAACATGGAATACACTTGAATGAAATGCAATAATTTGACCAAAGACACAAACAAGTCCATTATTTTGAGTTGTATCTGCTAATACAAATAGGTCCATAATGACTGCAACTCAGAGGCAGCAAATTATGAGAAATACAGTGCATTAATTGAACCAGGAAGGTTATTGATATCTTTGGGAATCAGGCTTGTGCTTCTGTCAACCCTGACTGACCCTTAGAAGTTCTTGCTTCATGTCTGGTACAGATGTAACACTTAGCTTTATTGAAATAGTTAATGTTGGAATAATTTTTTTTTTTAGTAGTGGGGAAGTATGAAGAGTTTTTCCAAGTCAGAATAGTGTAGTTCATATCATTAAATTTTCATGAGTTATGGCTTCTCTTGGTTTTGTTTGAGTTGTGAAAAAGCAGTACCTTTTGTTGTATTCTGCTTAATTACTGACAGTTTCTCTGGGGAGTTCCAGTAACATTTACCTTATATTTTTAACATACTTTCATCACAAGGTCTTCTGCTTGCTTGCAGAAATGCAAAAACTACAAAAATATGACATCAGAGACCATAAGAGGAAGAAATCAATGGAAATCCTATATTTTAGGATCTGCTGCTGTGATCATTAATCACCTTCCCTTACACTGTGAGAAAAAAATAGTTCTCAATTTAATTTTAGTACTGAATGCTAAAGAGGCATTAAGAAATGCACTTACTTCTCTCTGTTGAATATGATGAATTCTTTCCTAACGGTTTCCAAGCACTGCTGCAGGTGTACGTTCTTTAAAAAACAGCATGAATAGGTTGATTAAAAAAGATGAGAAATCATAGACAAAAATCACAACAACACAAACAACACTGAACAAAAAGGCTTATGAATGAATGCTATCAAGAGGCATTTCGAAGACTCATTAAATTGGGCTGTGATAGCACAATCAATCTCATTCTTTTGGAAGAAGTTCCCCACAAAGAATTCCTGAAGATTTTTACATCTGATAGCTCTAGGAAGAACAGCTTGCATGAACATTCAAAATCATTAGAAATAGCAACATAATTTATAGAACCTCACTGGAATGATAATTCAAGTCTGGAAATTATTATTAATCTTCCTAGTACACTTGGCTGTTCATACAATGCATCTTTCTACAGGGGACACATTAGTCAAGAGTGGAAGAGACAGCTTTGACATATTTATAAATAACAAGCCTTTTCACTGCATACTTTTAATTTTTGGTAGTAGTAGCAATAAATACTCTTTCTAACTATTTGTCCATGTGTGGGAAGTGTTTTTCACAAGTGGCAACACTTTTTCACACTTTAAATGAGCATCTGTGATAATCTTAAAATTTATTATTGCTTAAATATGTTGTTACTATTTAACTGAAACAAATGGTTGCTTTTCATCTTGCTTTGGAGATTAATTTATTTTTTACATTTATGCAATGTATAAAATGACAGACAGAGAAGTTGAATCTATTTTCAGAGGTGATAAAACTGAACTTAGCTGAGTTTGGCTATTAGAGTGTAAACAAAATGCCACTGACTGCAGTCACAGTCTCCATCTTACCAGTGGGCAGGTTTCCTTAGTTCTGTCTTTGGATTTGTTTTTGGCAAGTCGCTTTTTCTTTTTATGGAGAGGCTTGGACTCTAAAATCATTTCTTCAAGTTCAAATGTGGGATCACAGTTCAGTCTTCCTTTCTGGTACAAAAGGATTCAAAGTTACTCTTTGAAGCATCGTTGTGGGTTTTTTTTAAATTTGCTTGGCAAGTGTTAACAGCAGTAACAATGAACCAGCTCCTCAATCACATCTGTAAAACGAAAACTGTCTTTTTAGGCCTGGAGTGATGCTCAAAGTTTAAATAAGGAGATAAGGTAAAAATCATATTACAAAGCAATTATAAAGAGTTAGATCCTCTTCCTAGTTATAAACAGATATACTAGAATGACTAAAGGTGTGTCACCCTAGTGAGAGAGATTAATCTGGCCCAGGGTCTTCACCAGAGTATCAGTTAGTGCCGTGGAGTATAAATGACACTGGTAATAGTGCAAAAGAGATGGGGAGTACCTCTAAGAAATTGAAAACTGTTTGAAATATGATTTTCTGAAGTGTTGCAGGGGATTAATTTACTTAGATGCTGTCCATGAGAACAAAGAAAGGAGTAGGGCTGTTTTGGTTAGCAACATTTATATTAAAAAGTGTTCACAGTATTATAGAATCTCAGGTTGGAAAGGGTCTCAAGGATCATCTGGTCAAACTTTTCTGGGCAAAACCACAATGCCCAGTCTGGACAAGATGGCCCAGCAACCCGTCCAGCTGAATCTTAATAGAGTCCAGTTTTAGGGAATCCACTGTTTTCATGGGCAGATTATTGAAATGGCTGATTGTTGTGGTAAAAAAATTTACTCTTGTATCCAACTGGAATCTTCCCGGGAGTTGCTTGTACCCAATACCCATTGTCTTTTCCATGTGACTCCCTGTAAAAAGGGAGTCCCCATCTTTGTAGCTAACCTTTAAGTAGTGGGACATGGTGATAAGGTCTCCCCTAATCCTGCTTTTCTCAAGGCTCTACAAGCCCAGTTCTCTCAGTCTTTTCTCTTCTGGCCTATTTCCCACTCCTTTGATCTCTGTGGCCCTTCTCTGGACTGTCTCCAGCCTGTCCAAATCTTTTTTGTGTAGTGGGGACCAAGACTGAACACAGTCTTCCAGGTGTGGCCTGGCAAGTGCTGAGTAGAGTGGGGCAATGACTTCTTTATCTCTGCTGGTGATGCACTTGTTGATGCAACTCAACATCCCGTTGACTTTCTTTGCCATGGCAGCACCCTGGTCACTCACATTGAGCTTGTTGTCCACCTGGACCCCAGAGTTGCTGGAGCTGTTCCTCAGCTGGGTAGATCTCACCCTGTGCTACACCTCTGGACTATATTTTCTCAGGTTTAAGACCTTACACTTGTTGAATTTCATAAAGTTCTTGTTAGCTCACTTCTGCAAAGGTCTTCCTGCAGGGTAGTTCTCCCATAGTGTCCACTTCCCCACTCAGTTTGGTATCATCAGTGGATTTCCTCAGGGTACACTTGATCCCGTCATCCACATCACTTGTTAAGGTACTAAGCAGTGTTGGACTCCCTGGGGGGCTCCATTTGTGACAGGCTGCCAGTTGGAGCAGGAGCTGTTTTCCACCTCCCCCTGGGTACAGCCCATCAACCAGTTCCCCACATGGATCACTTTTCTATACCATAACACATAAGTTTCTCAAAAAGGAGGCTGTGGGAAACTGTATCAAAAGCCTTAGAGAAATCCAGGTAAACAATGAGAACCACTTGCCCCATATCAGCTGAGCAGGTTACTTTGTCACTGAATGTGGTCAGATTTGGAAAGTCTCCTTTGTCCTTGGTGAATCCTTGTTGGCTTTTCCCAATCAGGTGCTTCATTCTAATCTATTATTCTTTTTCTATTCTATCCATTTCACTTAAGGTAAGGTTTTCCTTACCCATTACACATCTTAGTTAAATATTTTGGGCTCTCCATGAAAAAAAAAAAAAAAAAAAAAAAAAGAGTTAATTTTTGATGCTTGAAGCAAATTTTCAGATTCTTTGTTATACCAGGAAGTCCTTCACAGAAAATTTGCAAACTATTTGAATTGTGTAGTGGAAGATGTTAAAAGCAATCTGTTTTCCTCTGGGACTTCTGCAAGTTCAATCACACCATTGTCACTGTCAAGGTGGAAGTACTGAAATAAGTCGTATATAAATGACAGATATTTTTAGTAACCAGAGACACTAAGCAATACAATCACATCAGAAATTACTTGTATAATTTGTCCTACAATGAAACATTTGGTAAGATCCCTCCACAATTTTTATTCCTAGCAAATTCTGTATACTCAGAGCATAATATTTAGACTTCTGATGCCTTATCCTGCACATTATCCAGCGAGCTTTAGGAGAGCATTCTTGGTTTTTATTACTGGCATTTTAGAGCTTATTTATATTTATTATTAAATAAATAATTCCTTAGGTTTCATCACTATCAGTTCCTTCCTTGAGCATCCATAGTTCTTAGGTTTGACTGGGTACTTAACAAATATTTCACTTTAATTCTGAAGCTTTAAAAATAAAAGCAAATTTTAAAAAAACCTCTACAACAATTTATGACTCCAAGCTGAAAATGAAGAAACTAACTGAGCCCTAAAGAGACACATGTGCTGGTTAAGTAAGAACTATGTTTATGGAATCAAACTATAAGGGAGACATTAAGCTATGGGACATTGCTCCCATGGGCCTCCCATGTGCTCTCCTAGCTGTAAAAGGCAAACAAGCTCCTGACAGTCATGGCAAGCTGTGGAAATTTATAAAACTGTCTGGTTTCAAAACACTCTGCAGGTCACAGCACCCAATTCATCTTCTCACCAAAGGCTGAAAAACAAGAAATATTTTGTTGTGTGGCCCCAATTAATCAGTGAAAGTTTTGCTGATGCTACAAAGAGAAAGTTCCTGGAAAATACGTGACCAAACTTGATCTCATGAAATGGCAAAGCTTCCATGAAAAGAAATGCTGTGCTGGAAAAGACACTTTGATTCTCACCTCAGTGTTTTTCCTGACACAATTGATTGACCAGGTAGAACAAGCCCTGCAATATCAGACTCTTCACAGAAGAGTATGGTAGAGCTTGTAATGGGACTTTCAGATTAATCTGGATAGATAAAGTAAACATTTTAAATACAAATAAAACACAAATAAAGTGAACCCAAATGTGAAAAGCTGTCTTTGCAGAGTCTGAGACTCTTGGAGCCCCATGTATGTTGTATCTTTGGGTATGGGGAGCTGGATCTCTCTTATAAAATACTGTGTTGTGAAGATTTTCACATGCTGACAGATGTGGATTAAACTTTTAGCTGGGAGTAGGAAGTGTAAATAATCTGTTGAGTTTTGCCTGAGAAGCAAGTCCACGCCTCTGCTATCTCAGAGAGCAGCTCTAACTTGAAAAAAGGAAAAGAGGAAAGTCAGTCTCCTCTCATCTTGTAGATCCCCACACCAGGAGGATGGGGTCCACCAGGCCAAGAATGAGCTTTGTTCTGCATTGCTTTGCTTAGGACAGCGACCTGAGAGAGTGTAGGGGAGGACCCAGGCATGGCACAGCAATTATTCCAGCTGCATGGACTCAAGTAAGAGTGAAAGAGTCATGGCCTGGCAGATATGACATTCACCTCTCCAGCTTTTCTTTTGCACTAGGAGCTACAAAGTGAAAGGAAGGAATTTCTCTTGAACATTGCTCTGGGGTGCCTGTAAGAGGGGCCTGTTTTTCCCTTCTTATGTTGTGCTTTTTACTGCTGTGCTCCTGGCATTTCTCCCAGTTCCTGAGGGAGACCCTGCCTGCCCATCCACAGCTTTTTCTCCTGTAGGATGTTGCTTCCAGAGAGGCTCTGGTCAGGTGCCAAGAAGCTCAGCACACATGGAGAAAGGTGTCTTGGCAACACACCTGGCTACCTTTGCTCCATTAGGCAATGCTATCTCACCTTCAGCTTCTGAAAGGTTGGATCCTGTCCCCACCACATTTATCATGAACTCTGATGTCCACCTGGATGAAGTCAGGGTCTACCTATTACACTTTCTTCATCTTTATTTACAGTTGCATTAAAAAAAAACAAAAAATATGCTACAAATATGTTGTTTGGACAATAATTATGGTGTAATATGACTGAAAAAAAGTGAAGTAGCATATTAACACCACAGTCATTGCTTTTTATTCATGGCCTTCAAATACATTTAACTTGAAAATGATCAAAAAGGAAATATCCAGAAAATACCAATAAAATGGGACCACAGTAAAAACAAAATGACCAGATAACCTCACAGAATCAGAATGTTTTATTGTAAGAATCTGCCACAAAGGAAATAAGTCAGACTTTTGGAATACTATTTTTTCAGTGAAAAAATAACAGCATATTAGGATGTTAAAAAGTTTTCCAAATGTTATTCAAATGTCAAACTTTCACAGGCACAACAATCTTAGTATTCTTTGTCTCAGACTTAATTCTGACAATCATTTGCTCTAACAGCTGAAATGCAAATTCTGGAAAAAGTTTTCTTTTTATTTGAAAAGGAACAAAAAGTGAACCAAGGTTAATTAGTTTTTGTTGTGATCTATTGAAATGGGACAAATTTTCCCTTGGCTGTGACTGAGTAAATGAAAGTAGAATCCAAAGTAAATCACTGAAGAGCAATAAATACAAGCATAAACAAGTAAAACAGCAGTGATAATTAAACCAGAATTTACAAACACTATTCACCTGGAATATTGACTTACGTTAGGAACAAAGCCTGGGGTCATAGCTTTCTCTAAAACAGCATCCCAGTTGACATCAGCTAGGTATGGAGAGTTTTGGATGTCTGCAAGGCTTGAAAGGCGGCACTCTGGGTCCTTAGTGAGGAGCTGTGATCAAGCACAAGGCATTTTCTAAGGGACTGGATGCCACATAGAAGAGAAAATGTATCACATACATAAATTGTATGATATTTATTTTTAAGTAAGAAAACGGCTAGGGAATCTTCTAACAGATGCTAGAAGTCCCAATTAAAAAAAAAAAAGTAATAACTCATAGGATACGAGTACAGTTTAATTGCCACCAGATGGCTGTTGCAGGCATGAAGTGTATAAATGTATGAGCAACAAAAGTCTGCTTACAAATACACAAGAGCCCACGCAAAATGAAACATCACAGATCAATGCCACCCAACAACTTGTATTTTCTCTTTAATTTTTTTGGAAGATACAGTTACACTGAGCATCCTGGCAGCAGTTAAAATTATCCACCTCACTGCTCTATCTATTCAAAACTAGATTGCAAATTGCTGCAAAAGACATATACTTTTTATTACTCTATTCAGACATCCACAAATATTTCCTGTTCAAGTATCAATATTGATGATGTGAAATACCTAAAAGAGACAGATTATCTTTGTGGTGTGGCCAGACAATTAAAGCAAACAAAAACTGGGATTTCAGAAAGAAAACAATTTTTAGGGTTGAATGCATACAGAAAGAACCCTGCCTTGTAGCTTAGTGATGTTTACAACCAAATGGCTTGACTTTTGTTATTGCAACTATAGCAACATGGGACAGGAAGAGATACAGCTGTTTTAATTTCTAATCTCCTTGTCTGGAAACTGCAGCAGAAATTCAGAGGGCACAGTGGTCCTTCCTTCCCTGTCCCACTTGCACATCCATAGCTGGGGAGAAATGGGGCCAGGGCACAGACGAGGAATTACTGATCCCCAAACTTTTACTGTCACTAGTGAATCAGCTTTAAAATAAAAGAAATATTTAATTTTTACTTCTTTGAAGGCATGAAAAGCCTGAGTCAAAGTGTAAGAATACTGCACCTTCTAAAAAGAAAATATTGCACCACTCACATTCAGAACAGCCTAGAAATAAGCTCTGCTCTCTTATCCTTGAAATGTTCATTATTTAATATTTGTGTTTGGCTGATGCCTTTTCCAGTGTTGGAGAGGCTTCTGGAAGAGGAGAGAACAGAGGACAGAGGTATTTGTGCTTTCTTACCTTTTTCAGTAGTGCTATCATGCCCTTGCACCATGTGGATGAGTAGTGAACTCTTTCGATCTTGAACATATTGAGTATCTCATCAATGGGGGTGGCTGAATGAATTTCATAGGGCCTCTGGGATAAAGTTAAATAAATATCAAGTGAGCAAGAATGGATAACAGAGTGCAGACTATTCACATTTTCCTGAGCTCAGTATTGTTTATCTTGAAAATATCAAAACCACGAAAACATCTTATAGCAATTTTGAGTCTAATCCTTTGTATGTGTGCTTTTCTTTGGTTGTAATGAATGTAATTACTCATAGATGCATTTCCTCTGCAATTTTTTCTCTCATGAAAGGAAGTATCAGTTCAAATGAGATGAATAAATAATTTTGTTTCTGGGGCATTCTATGTCAAATGTAGAATATTTACTATTTTTTCCTTGTAATACTCATGATCAGTTCTTGTGACCCAAACTGATAAAACAGAAAAGAGGTGGCTAAAATGAGCTTTGTCATCCTAATTTTACTGAGTAGTAGATAAAGAAACTAAAAAAATGCTTACAAAGGTCTGTGTTAGAATCTCAATAAAAAAGCAGACTCCAAATCCCAATCCTTCTCCTTTGCTTTTTTTAAAATCCAAAATTAACACACAACATGGATCTGCTGTCATGTGTTTGCAGTGCCTAAATTCTTCTGTAGATGAAGAAAAGCTCTGGCCTTTGCAGTTGTTTGTTCATGAAGTTTTTCTGATTTATCTTTTGTTACATGCAGAATTTGGAAATAAAGTACTACATATAAATTTATATTCTTGTTATTTTCTGTTCACATACTTTTATGTCTGAAACAAGTGGTTATAATTATACTAAATGTATTTTTGTAAACAAGGACATAGAGTGGATTGCTTGTGAATTAAATTGTACCCAGCAGGTGATAAATATGTGATATGAGATCTGCAGCTAAATGCCACCCTA
The DNA here is from genome assembly GCF_965231275.1 of Zosterops lateralis. Classification (NCBI taxonomy): domain Eukaryota; kingdom Metazoa; phylum Chordata; class Aves; order Passeriformes; family Zosteropidae; genus Zosterops; species Zosterops lateralis. The sequence continues at coordinate 12,934,792 of NC_139766.1, forward strand.
GCAGCAGTGTGCAAATTAATGCATCATAATTCATAAACAACATAGTTACCTATTAATCCAATATCCTGAACAGCAAAGGGCAGACACTCATTACCTTGACTAAGAACTGAATCATCCCTTGACTTTTGCTGATATGTACTGGTAAAAGATTATAATTTAAGAATATTTCTAGGTTTTAATTATCTAATCTGTTAAGGAATTGGAGTCACTCTTCATAAAGACCTAGGATATGTTCTGATTCTGGGAAGATTCATGCACATATTTAACTTTCATATATATGAAACCAAGTGCATTCCAAAGCACTGGGGTGTTCAAAAAAAAAAAGGTAGAGTCCAAATCTTTTTGCTTTGATTCCCATTCAGTTAGCCCATTGTCATTTAACTATACCATGTCCACATAGTAGGACCTAAATGTCTGCTTTAAATACATAATTTTCCTGAATTGGGTTCAAAATTGTCATTAGAAATACTCTGTCATATGCTTTTCCCTACATGTGCTAATGTTGCCATGAAACACTTATTAAAAATGAAACTTTTACATGCTTTCTGTGATCTATAAGCAACCTACTTCTGACTGACCTTGATATAAAAATGTGATCAATAGGATTATTGAGACAGAATGTACACCAGTTGTTGAAAATGGCAATTAACTCTAAAATAAGCAACTTAATTCATTAAACTTTTTTCTGTTAAGGATGTTTCTGCCTGTCCATGCCTTTTTTCTGACAGGAAAATCCCTAGTTTACGTTATTTTCAAAATTATTAGCATTCTAAAATCTTGATTTTTTTTTTCTTGAGATTGGCAGAGATTTTGAATATTTTTATTAGTTAATTTGAACTATAAATGGCCATTATAAGTTTGGTCTTTTGAGGCCCTTCATACCTCTATCTGTCCTGTTTTTCAGCTATTCAATCCACTCAAGGGTCCTATCCCTTCAGTTCTATTTTGAGGAAAAAGAAAAAAAAATCTGGTTTGCTTTTGTTCAGGATTTTTTATCAAAGTTTGTTGTTAATTGTTCACATTGCAGTGATAGTCAGAATCTGGGAATTCCACCTACTACTCAAACCTTCACTGTCTCTACAGAATCCATGATATATACATTTGTTGTAGCATTTTAGCAGCTGTCTATAGCTCAGGAACAGACTGACACATGGCATGGTTTGCATCATACAGTTTAATTTTGTGGACTTTGTGAAAAGATCAATGTTTGATGCACAGCTGTATGAATTTGCTTTTTTCTTGCTAGCTTTTTTATCAGCAGCTGGATAAGGAGAAAAATATACCTACAACTTATTGAGAAATATCATCTGTACTATGGGTAACCAAAAGGTGGTGCAGAAAGCTCTGTACTGGACACAACATGCTCCTGTGTGTCATTTCAAGCAGAACGTGGTTTTCGCTGCCCAGCAGTGGGAAGCCAGAGATGAGAATGGCTGGAATGCCTTGAGCACCCTGAGCAGCAGAGGCAAATAAAAACAAAAATTCAGCTCAATGAAAAACAACTAATTTTTACTAATTTTTCTTTTACTTATCCCCTCTTAAATTCAGGCTGTCAGCATCGTATGCTATGTACAGCTCCGAGGCGGAAAATCAAATTTGTGATGTTTCTTATTTCTAATGCTCCTTCCTTCCTTGCCTCCTGCCATTCCCATGCAGTCAGGCATGCACCAGGCTGCAGCTGCAGAAAGCCCTGTGTCCTGTGGCTGTGCCCTGCGCCACAGCCTCCTCTTTGCCAGGGCTGCTGCTGCTGGCGCGGGTGGGTGGCTCTGAGAGCCCATTCATGTTCGTGGTGGCAGTGGGGCCATTTCCTTGCTGCTGGACAGAGAGCTGTGGGAGCCTGGAGGAGCAGGGGCTTTGTGCCTGCAGGTTTAGCTCACAGCCTTGTGTGCAAACTGTGCCTTCACGGCCATCTGCTGCTCTGGCAGATGGGGCTTCGGAGCGCGCAGTTGCTGAGACAGCAACGTGCCTCAGGTTAAGCACATTTCCTCAAGCCACTTCTACTTCTCTTCTCATCACTCGTGTCAGTTTAGGTCATTTCTAGACTAGAAAAATTTAGAAAATATAAACCTTTCCTTGTCCATACAGTGATGTGGGATGCCAAGCCATCCTCTGGCTTGCTCAGTAGCCAAGAGCTGCTCTCCAGGAGAAAACAAGCAGCTGGCTTGGGTGACTTGAACTGGGTCAGATGGCAATGTTTTTATTTAAAAAAACCCCAAAACCCTAACAAAAAATTGTTTCAGTCTCAACTTTGCTTTGCTTGTAGCCAAATTGACTTATTCAGAAAAGACTGTATGGATTTTGGCAAATGGATATCATTCTATAGAGTTTTTCATTTTTTAAAGTGAATTTGTCACATCATATTGGTCTTCTGTGATTAGTCTTGTGAGTTCAGCTTTCATTAACAATCATTCATTGCTCTCCTTTCTTGGAGACACTCACTGGTGAAAGGTTTGATATAAAACTGTCAGGATGTTCTCTTAATTTACTGTAAGTGCAGCTAGAACTACCATGTGTGACTAGGATTCAGGATGTATTATGTATCACTACAAAACTCCAACGTCTCCATTCCAGGAAGAATGTCAGTCTAGAAACTCCCTAAGGTTTAAGAACTATGGTAGAGAAAAATTAATAATAATTGTTAGTTTGTTGTTTTTGTTAAGAAAAGTGTTTAATACTCCTCTGAGAGATGAAACAGTCTTTGCATGGGAGAGATCTCAGGGGCATGACTTTTGCTATTTCTATGGAAATACAAAATAGATTGGCCAGATTTTAGGCATTTGAAAAATGTAGCTTCTGAAGTAACAATAGGCAGACACTCTGAACTTAATTTTTCCATTTAAAAGTAGGAATAATAATTATTCTTTATTTCTGTTTTTCTTTATCTGTCATCCTACATGAAATTGTGAGATCTTTGTGGGATGGATTGTCTGGCAAGACAAGGTAGCAGAACTGTGTTAGTGTCATAATATAAAAAAGCATACTGCAATGCAATAAAATCCCCTTTCCACAACATGAATGAAAAATAATTAAAAAAACCCCAAACAGCTGCTTTAGCTACGTCACCACCCTGAAATAGTAACTAAATTACTGTTTTCCATGGGGAATAGTAAATATTTAAGCAACTGACTGAAATTCTTTGAACCAAAATGGAAAAGAATTTTCCATTATCTTCTGTGATATTCAACCATGCCCAGAAAGATTTTTCATTAAGTTTATTCACAAAATTGATTAGATAAGAAACAAATGCACTGGCAGATAAGCATTTTCTGTAGATGGGCCAAGCATCTTAAGATATTACATTAGATCTCTTATGGTATTAGCCAAGAGAATCAAAGATGTAATAGAGTCTCAAGTAACTCAACTTCTATTTGAAAAAAAATACCATTGTTTGCAATTTAGCAATATAAAGAAGATATTAAATATTAGGCCTTTCCTTAGCCAAACTGAGGGAAATGTTCATAATATATTTGAGTATGGGGTGAAATTTTCCCAAGAATGTTTTCATTGGGGAAAGAACTAGCACAGCATTCCTGACCTGGGCTTTGTACACTCAAATTTTATTCTGAAGAGTGGACTCAGGGCCACTGCAAACTTGATATTTTTGCTGGATAACAACGAACTCGAGCATTCTTACCCAACCCCTCAGCAATTCGTATGCTGTAACTCCTAGCGACCACCAATCTACTGGGTACGAGTATCCTGGACCTCCATCCATAAAAGCCTGGAACACTTCTGGAGCTAAAATTGTAAATCAAACCAAACAAAAAAGCATTTCATTAAGGTTAGACTATGAGTATTATTTCACAGCTGAAAAATGAATAAGGACTCAACAAACTGGAATTAAATAGATCTGGAAGCACAGCAGTTTCAGGGTGTAGTTTCAGTGCCTTGTTTTACTGATAACAAGCAACATTCTCTGGTCAGGGTATTTCAAAAGTTAAAAATTTCATGTGTTAATTCTTACCTGGTTCTTTTAAGTTATGTGAATAAAGGTAAGTAATAGGAGGGGAATTCTTGGTCTGAAGTGTGACTTAGAATATTTAGGGTAATGTAAACATTTTATGAGAAAAATATCTGCAAGTGAGGTGATTCTTTCTGATCGATGAAGGTGTTGAATGTGGTAAATCTCATTCCTATTCTACATTTGGATAGAACTAATCAGACAGGTTTTAAAGGTATTCAACATAGGAAAATGGTACTTAAATATAAATCCTGACACTGATTTTATGATGTGAGAAACTGTCACAAGTGGAAGAAAACACTGTCAATGAAGTAATGACTTCCATAAAAGTAAATTCTGTGGAGGAAAAGAAAATGTATTTTCAAAACAAGGATCCACTTTGTCTAATTTCATTAAAAAATCTGTACAAATGTTACTGTAATTTCTTCAGAAAACCAGATATAAATAAGAGTGAAAATGAAATGAAATGAAATGAAATGAAATGAAATGAAATGAATTCTTGGTCATGCTTTTCTAATGATTTAACAGCAGAATCTCAGTGCACTTTGTGAAAACAATACTTTTACTGTCTCCAGCCATAACATCTGAATGCTGGATTACAATTACCATGCGAGCCTCTTCTGGCCATGATACCAAGTCTAATGTACCACATCACCCCCTTATTACCACGGCCTCGCTTTGTGATGAGCACACTGCAGTGAATGATGTAGTCTGGTCACACTTCCGACTGGCAGTTTGGGATTTGACTATTTATGGAATTTAGAGAAGCATCTTTAATAAATGGAAAGGCATTCCTTTTAGAGGAGTTTTTGCAGTCCTTGCATTTTGGATGGCAACCTAATAATTTACAACTCCAGAAAGTCTTCAAGAGCCAAATATAATAGAAGATTTCAGCATCGACTCATCAGTTATGGCAAAACTCTAATCTGTAGAATAAAAAGCAGTGAATGTATGAAAGTGGTCTTATATTCTTTGAACAGCAAGATCATGTCCAAACATGTTTGGTATGAGATCTGAAGGCACTTAAATAAACATTTTTTCTGGAATATATGTGTTTGGAGAATAGATGACCAATGGATCTCTGGCAGAGGAAAACTTGTTCTGTGATCCAGTATAAATCAACAATCCCATAAGAGTCATTACACTGAGTTAACTCTGTCTCACCTCCAGATGACATAGCTTCCCATGGCATGCTTTATTTTCATGTGTATTTCAACACTTATTTACATGCTGCTGGTGTGTAGGCACATCTTACAGGTGTGCAGTCTATGAGATGGATGGTGAGAGCATAAGCAGGATTTTTTTATTACTTTAGTGGATCAATGCACTTAAATTGCACATCAGGCACCAAACTTGTATTTTGAATATCACCATAGGAACCTTGCAGCGATGGTTTGCTTGATTTAGCCCCATTCGTTATGGATTTTGCCCACTGTGCCTAGATAATGTACAGTATCTCATTACAGAAAATAGCCTTTTGGCATTTTTACTGAACTGTGCAGGTATGATATTGGTTTCATAATTTCTTTTATAGCTTTAACATTTTAATAATGAGACAGATCACTACCTGATTTCTGTGAGACAGAGGTGAAAGTACTTTATTGATTTAACCTATGACATTGCCAGAATGCTGCAGCTGTTTTGCTAATTTAGTGACCAAGCTATTGATTTGTATTTTATTTTATTTTATTTTTCTAAATTCCTCAAGGTCAACTCATCCTACATTAGGTAGAACAGCAGAAAATGCTTTTTTTTGCCCTAGAGTTTTGAAGCTGTTTTCTCACCTTAAGCCAATGGCATACTTAGGTCAGAATATGAGCAGTTAAAGGCCCGATTTTTAAAGCAATAGCCCCTTTTTGCCCGCTTTAACAGCATTATTTTCAGTCCAGCTGGAATGCCTCTCTGCACTCCATCAGCTCCAGTGAAGCCATTGTAAACACTCTCTTCCCATGAGGGAGGGACTGGCAGAGGATGCAATATGATTTGCAGTATCCTATACAGGTTTTTTCTCAGGGTGAAACCTCAACTATGTTCAAGCTAAGAGACCTTTCTCTAGTTTGACAAGGCTGTTAAATACCCATTTCACACTAAGCTTGTACTTAATGTGTCTAAAAATCTTTTTGAACTGAGACATTAGGTGCAAATGAAGGCCTCCAGGCTGTGTGCAGCGTTCTGGAGTTTGCCTGCTCATTCAGAAACAGAGCATGATCTTACAGAAAGACCGCAAACCCTTCAAGTCATAGAACTAGTCAAGCTCTGAAGAACTAGAGCTATGAAATACATAATAAGAAATAATATTAAGTTTTGATGTAAGAAATAACTATGCCTGGAGAACCAATTCAGAGTGCAAATTGGTTAGGATAAAAGCAAATAAAAACTCTGAAAGGAAAGATGAAATTCTGCATTGATTTTCTTTAACATTGTTACCTAAATAGAAAATCTGTAATCTTATAAAACTTGAACTTGATCCCAGGATCAGCTTGGAAAACCATCCTGCAGCCTGCTCTGGGTAGATTCTTTCAAAGATGATCAGATTTTAGCATGCCAGCTTGGAGCAAGAACAACAGCTCTGCTATGTGCACCTGTTGTGAGCATATCCTTCCTTGCCATAACAGATTTAGGATGAGAAGCATACTTAATCTTTTACCCTCGTGCATCTATATAGGCAGAAGTATTCTGCCTTCAAGAGTCTGTGTGAACAAGAGTGAGAGTACCTGCAAGAACAAGAGTTTCATATCTTTTTCCTTTAGCAGTTTCCACTGAACAGAGGCTTTTCAGGAAAATAAATGGGTTTAATATCAGGTTTGATCCTGCAGTTTGTTTTGGCCAAAAGCTGTAGCTACAATTACATGCACTTAGGGGAAAAGCAGTAGACTTTTGCATGGCAGAAGCTCAACTTTTAAACAGTGAAGATAAATCAAGTAATAGCAAGTCTAGCAGCAAGAGTGAATTCAAAGAAAAGTAAAGAAGTGTTGCAATTAGTCCTCAGGTCCTCATAGCTTGCCCTGACTTAATTTCTTTGATATGATGGAGAACTGCATATTGCTACAGCTGCCTGAAGAATGACTCAACAGCAGGAACCTGGTCCAGCCTCACTGCTCACCCTGCTTTGAGCAGAGTTGGAGTAGAGGTTCCTGGGGCCCTGCTACCATGAGTCACCTCACAATCCTGGGATCCTTGAGATCCTAATGAAGCTCAAGGAGGCAGCTCCTCACAGCACATCTGAGGGGGATGACAGAGGCCAGAAAGCCTCAAAGGAATCTTTACAGCTTCTTCCTCTTGGCAGTCATCATGAACTGCATGGGCTCTTCACCTCTGCTCACATGCTCCGACACCTGGGAAACCTGCCACCCAAAGTGCCAGGGACTTTTAAAAGTCTGGAAGTCAGAAGCAATGCAGTCTTTTTGTTTGTGTTATTGCTTTTCATGTTTCACAAAATGTGATCTGACACCCTGCATACAACTTGTTGCAAATGACAAAGAAACACCCTTTAAATACCAATGCCGTTCCAAGATGGGACATCTGTACTAATTTTAACCAAGCAAATAAAATCAGGAATGTTTCTTTGTCTTAGACAATAAGGAGTAATCACTCATACTAATTTTAGCAACTAGCCAAGCTAAAAGTCCTCCTATTGTTTCTTTTCTGCATATGTATTTTTCTCTTAAAAGTACACTTTCATGATTTTATTGTTTACCTGCTTTCCTTTCTTGAAAAGTTATATAAATGAATCTACATTTGTACTGTATTGTGTGCATCAGTGCATTTCTTGGTTGTCCCCAATACAAATTTCCAGTCAATACTTTTGTCCAACTGATAAATTAAAATAATTCCTCTTCAGAGATGTATTATTTTGCACTATATCTTTTTAATAATGCCATACTACTGCAGACTGTAGGAAGTAAATAAAAGGTTATTTCTTTCTAATATAAAACCATACTAGAGGACAACATATGAGTAAATTGAATGTGAAAGAAAATCCAGTGGGTCTCTATCCATTTCAGAAGTAATGGCGTACTGGGATATCCTTACTCCTGTTCTGTAGGTTTGTGCAAATAATTTCGGACAAATACATTCATATATGTAACAATCCACTGGAATTTTCATACCAATTATCTGCACTGTGAATTAGGTAGACGATGCATCTCATATTGTATACATATTTTCCTAGAGATCTGTAACAAAAATAAAGTTATAAAAAAGGAAATGCTATGTAGCTGGTTGGTAATTATCTACCTTTATTTGTGGAAAGATATTAGTATCCAACAACATGATTCATGAGCTTGAAATAAGAGTATCAACTTAAATGCAAATAATGCTAAGCAAAATTTTCACTATTTTTTCCTATTGTAAAAGTCCATTTTGTATGAAGAATAAAAAGTTTTAAGTAGAGTTTCTGAAAATCTGCTGAATATTTATTGGTATCACAACTTCATAAATTGTAAGTGCTCTGGGTCTCTGAAATTCAGACTGTTTAATTTGCTGCTCAAAGGTGGGTTTGAAAATACTGGCCACGATAAAATTATCAACTTGAGGTCTGTCTCTTGGTGTGGCTGGCAAAAAGAATAGCTGCTATTATTTCTGATGGAACACCTACATACTCATAAATAAGTCTATTTAAGCAATAACTTGTAAGTGAGTCTTGCAAGATGGATTACTGTAAGGATCTGGCTGTCCATGAAAAGCTAAATGTTGCCAATGACATCTGGTCATCTGTTCCTGCACAATGCCCTGTGCCACTGTTATCAATATGAGAAACTGAAAATGAAAGAAAAAAACCAAAAAACCCTAGTGTTTTTGTCTCTTTTTTCTTGAATGATCCAGTTCAGGTGGATATGTCCAAAACACATCTTAAGAATGAAATCCTTGACATTGCTCATCCAGCTGTCTAGCTGCAGCCCTCTGATGTCTATTTGCATCTCAGCAGAGACTCTACATGTCAGTAAGGAGAATCAGAGGTTTGTGGTTTACTGGAGGGGCTGCAAAGCAGCACACTCTGCTGTAGTCATTGCAGCAAAATATACTTCAGTGGCATGGGTCTTATTGCAATGCCTGAGATTTCAGATTAGAAAATACATTCCAGCATCATTAACTGAGAATCAGCATAACATCACAATGACAGGTATCATCCTTCTTCTACATGTTAGTCCTTGATCTTGGGAAAAAAAAATGTGTACAAATTGATATATACACATATATACAACACACAGCATAAGAATATTTTGATTGATTAGCACAGGACAAGCTGTTAAAAGGCTAGATGTTTGCGAATTTTAAATGTGTGAATGAGGATGTATAGAACATATTTATAGCTTTGCTGAATCAGGCTTAAGGCATTAAAGATTGAGCTGAATAAAAAATGAACTTGACTTTTGGAAAAAAATTCCAAGAACCTTGAACTGAGATGTTTCAGTGAAATATTAATTGCTTTCACATCACTGTGATGAGAAAATACTACTTTTCTCTTTCCCCTGAGAAGTAAATTCAGGGGTCAGTAATTTTTCTGGATCATGTTTTAAATAGAAAACAGAAATCAAACTACAATAATGACCAGTGATCATCTATCCAGAGTAGAAGCTGTTTCAAGAGCAAAATGGAAGAAAACAACTTCCCGCTCCCTGAATATAAATGTGGATTTGGTAAACTATCAATTTACCTCCTAGTGTTTACTTTCTCATGTGCTAAAAAGGTCTAAATTATAATGGTCAGCCTTCTGACTAAGAGCTTTAGACTAGCCAGCTTCTAACTTCTATTTTATAAAGCAAAATGCTGCTTAAAGCCTGGGCATGCTGGGATGGCAATTTTCTAGCATGAGGTTTATATTTGTTCTAGCCATGTAACTGATTTTGCACCATTATTCACATAATACGCCTCAATAGTTTTAATACTCATATTTAATGCAATTATTCAATCAAAGTAAATAATTTATATACCATTACCTGAAAACAGACATGGCATTTAGAATGCCTTATTAGTTTTCCATATGGCTATATAAGCTCTTCTGCCCTTATTCAGTGTACTATCCTCATACAACCCTCTGCTTTACTCAACCACTGAACAGAACTCACTTCTTGACCTTGCACAGAGAAGCCCTTACTGGCTGAACATCTGGATCAGCCTCAGAGAAACAACCTTGAGCTGCTACCCCTGTTGAAAGAAAGCCCAGCAGCAAGGAGCATTGTGGTGGTGTCCCACTATTGAACAGGAAATTGTACACAAGCACCTTTGTTACTCCATACAAAAGCTCACAGTGGCTCCAGGGCCAGTTTTTCTAGCAGTTTTTAGAAGGGATTTTATCCAAAAATATCCATTTGGTGTTTGGAATATTGTTCCAGTGTATAGACAGCAGCTGTTCTGCCCAGTACTGAAATTATGCTAGGTTTGCCTAACTGGGGATTTTCAGGACAGACTGTAGCTGGCACACCAGAAGGACTGTTACATGCTCCTGCATCACGTACTCCCACCAGGCTAGAAAATACCTTTGCACCAGTTTATGCATGCAGAAACCTGGGGGTGTTGGCCTGACCAAAAACCAGGAGTTATCCAGGGGGCAGAGGGGCCCTGCTGGGGCTCATTTGCCACCTCTGCTGGAACCCTGCTCCCCTCAGATCTGCCTGCAGCGCTCCACAACACACCAGGCCATTTCAGGCAGCTAATAAACAAACAAACAAACAAATTAACAAATGAACAAATAAAAAGCCCAATCCAAAACTACCTCTTGAACTCAGTCAGAGTGGGGTATTTATTAACTGAAATTGTCAAAGAAATGACAGTATTAGTAGTTTTGCTGGAAGACCTTAAAGGATGGTAGCAGGTCAGAGAGCATAAAGAGGTGAAGACCAGCTGGAGGTAATAACTTCTTTCCTGATCTCCTGAGGTTCCTCATATGCTTATGTTCCTACTCAATAGTGTCAGAGTGGAACCAAGACCTGAATGCCTGCTAGCAGCTCAGTGTTTAATCCCTTCAGCCACATAGCTCCTAGCACGAGCTGAAAGTCCCATCAGTGTGGGGAGTATTTATTTCAGCACCTCAAAGTCTCACCCAGCCACTCTTAGTTCTTGCTTATCAGAACAAACAGAAGCCTCCCTTGTCATGCTGACATGGGGATATGTCCCCGCGATCAAAAGGTCAGGTAATGAATGGTATAACCACAGAAACTCTGCAGACAGAAAGTCAAACCCCCTGTAGGATAAAGGCAAGATTTTTAAAAACCTAAACACTGCCTTAACTGCATTCAAAATGCAATGAGCTGCAAAACAGTATTTCATTTCAGAGCACTGTTTAATAAGAGTGCGAGAAAGACCAAAGATTGGCCACTATTGAAAAGTCAACTCAAAATTTTCCCTGCTGTATTTTAAGCATCTGAGGAACAAATTTAGCTCTATGGAATAATTTTTTCAACGTGAAAGGTTTATATCAGGACACCCACTGGCTTTCCTCTGAGTTCAGTAGTACACCTACACAGTATTAATTAATAAATAAGGATGACTCATACATTTGAGAAGTTCAGTGGACCAGTGTAAATCCACAATCCTCTGGTAATCTCAAGCACACAGTCATTCTTCACCATGACAGCAGCCTATGAAAGGAGCTGTGAAAACCTGAGATAACAAGCCTGTGAGATGGGAATGGAGTAGCTGAAACCTTTCACATAATTTATGACTGATTTTATTGACTTTGGATTTTTTTCAGGTGTATTTGTGTAATAAAATGTATTTTATTGGTTTGATTTGAGGTAAAGTCACAGTGCATCATTTGAATATCTTCAGAGTATCTTCTCTGCTGAGAAAAACACCAAAGACTTTACCTAGTCCCCCAAACCCTCCTACCAGTAAACCCAAAAGCTCCCAAAAAACCAAAACAAAAATAAGCAACAACAGCAAGAAAATCACATAAAAACCCCAAACAACCCTTAAACCCCACTCCCAAATAACCTGTGAATAGAAAGGTTTTGCAACACTCAGAAGTAATATACAGATTTATGCAAATTGATCATTCCAAAATATTTCAGTAAGGAAAAAGCATATGCTATAGGACTTAAACACACATAAATTTGCCAAAGTGAGAAATAAAAGAAAGGTGATATCTGTCATGTTTTCTAGATGTGTTTAACTGCTTGAATTTGGGTTTGTAGCTGAAGCTGAGCACTCTATTGCAGGGTAGAGGGCCATCACTGCAGATGGGTGCCCAGCACAGAGCATATCCTTTGAGACACACAGATATATCTTGCAGCCTCGTTCAAGAGGGAGCAGTTTAAGAAATGTCCTTTAGTTTGGGGTTTTTTTTTTGCACTCATAAAGATGGGACAGTGTTGAAAGTAGCAAGGCCTTACACAGGTGCTTCCAGTCAGGTGAACACACATTTCTCTTTCACACAAGAGGATGAGCTAAATGTCCTTCTGCAGGAAGAAAGAGCCACAGCTGAACAGACTAGCACAAGCACCCAGGGAACATGTCCTGCCCTGCACTGGCTTTCCTGGTCCACACCCCAATTCACAATGCAGGGAGTCCTCCACAAGTGCTTGTGGTCATTTGTTGGCAGCAGCTGTGCCTGCCAAAAGCCAGCCTGGTCTCAAAGGACATATTGCACAGCTTGCCAGGGTAGGATGACAGCCTGAAACTGTAGGAGTTTGCAAAGAGCTGTTCCTACAATAAAACCTTGACAACACCCTCAATCACAGGTGTTGTAAAAGGTTTGAGCAGTGAATTTGTGAAGGCAAAATCAGGCACAGGTGACACACAGGTTTCCAAATCACCGGAAGGTACACATTGCCTTTCACAGTCCCAGCCACCTGAACAGTACAAGGCAAACTTGGAGGACCCGCACCCCAAACTCTAAGAAGTTGTTCTCATTTCAGCATTTCAGGTCATTGGCTTTGAGGGGAAAACCTCCAGAAGCAGCTGGAAGCATCCTGCCTTGTGAGGCTATTGGCCTTGTTCTTTTCACATACACTTCTGTCCCTGTCTTTGTTTCTATGTGTGGCAGGTATTTCACTTGTCTGAATGAATTGGCTGGGAAGGGGAGGACATGAAAAAATGACAGGCTTTCTAGAGAAACATTCAGGTTCAGGTACAGTGCATTCTTCATAAACATTTAATAAGTAGAGAAATAGGCAGGGAATATTTCAGGCTGAAATATTTGGGGCTAATGTGAAGTGGGATTAAGCAAAGACTTGGGGGCTAAAAGGCTAATGTGAAGTGGGATTAAGCAAAGGCTGCAGGAGCTGACTCACACCATGCTTAGCATTACAAGATAGGCATCTTAATCAGAACAGCTAGGGCATTTTTACAACACGATATCAATTCACTCTGTTTTCTTCCTGGAAACCATTTTTATTCAGTCATGCTGCATGTGAACAAATCACTCCATAGCAATTTCTCAGCCTATTTCAATCAGATTTCAAACAGGAATGAAGGCTTTAGAGATAATGTTTTTTTCTGTTTATTTCCTTAAATTGGCCATAGGAAGTGAGAAATCCTGTAAGAGCCTCTGCTGAGGAAAAGACTGGAGAGTCCCCTCATATCTGATTAAACATAACAGAATTCACATGAGAGTAAGACTTCATAAACCTTCAAGAGTGAGGGGGAAAAAGCTTTCATCACATCTCCTACTGTCATCATTGTGAAAATCAGCATAACATAAGGCATGTCTTACAGAAACTGCTGTTTCCTTGGTTCTGGTACTCAGCAAGTACCACGCTTGAAGGTGACTTTGTCTTGTTACACCAAGGGTAACTTGTGGTTTGAATTCTTAGGAATAGAAGCTTACCAGCAACCACAGAGCCAACCTCCACAATTCTGTTTTTTTTCTATTTGTCTTGTAGTCTAAATGTCCCAGGAGAAGCCACATGGAAAGCCTTTGATACAGACTTACGACCAGAAATCACTGCAACTGAAAAGTCCTTGTAGCGTTTCGCAAGAGTTAGAATTCTTCACAAAATAAAAGGTATAAACTAAAAGAGGAAAGTAGCACCAATGAATGTCTGGCTGTATCTGTCACACACTTAATATTTGGTTTGTTGAAGCTTTGATATCCAAACTGTGCCACAGAGAATCCTTAACCATCACTTTTCATCTGAAACAGAGGATTTTTATGGCTCTAAAAGCTTTGCTGTCTTTTTACAGCTCCAAATAAATGCAAGAGTGATTCTTTCTGAATGTTAAAGACTGCAGCTGGGGCTTTTGCAGCATCTTTACATTTCCAAGAGGTGAGGAAGGTGCAATGAAGAGAAAGTAAGCTGGTGGATTGTGTGATAGCCTTCATAAAGGAAAGGAGAGAATTTTTTTGGTATTGTTTCTTCTTGTGAGGTTGATGGATATGGTGGAGATCTGATGAGTGGGGAGGAGGCTTCAGGAGAGGAACAACTACATGAGCTGAGGTGAACTTAGACCAGATCCTTTCGTGTGAAAAGGTAAAAGTCTTTTCCCTGTCTCCCATCTTTCCCTTGACCTTCTAATGCTCTGTATCCCATGCTTATGCTGTGCTGCTCATTTCACTTAAGCAGATATATCATATATTCTTGTGATGCAAATATATCCTATATTCTTGTCTCAGGATGTGGGGATTTACAGAAAGTTACACAGCTGAATTCCTGCTGAATTGGAATTCACAAAACCAAACAGAGCCTGATTAGAAAAGTGTAGAGATCAAGCTTCTGTATAAAATAACATCCAAACAACATCCTCTATCTCTGAAGATTTTCACTACTGACACACGTATATATTGTCAAAAAAAGAAGTTGATCACATCTACTTTATGCTTTTATAACATGAAATCCTTTTGCTATACCATTAGTCAGCCTTAATGTGTAACTTTTCTTACATTTTAAATGTCTTGATAACTTACCCATATAGGGTTTTGTGCCAGCCATAGAAGAAGCTTTTTCTGAGCCTTTCACTATGGTTGCTACGTTAAAGTCAGTGATATGAACATGACCTGCAATTACACAAAGTAAAAACAGAAGTTAAAATAGCACCTCATACAAATATTCCTCATTTTATCTAACATTTAAATGACAATGGAAATAAACACAATTGGAAAGATATGTAATATTAGAAACTTAATATTAAATGTTACTTTTAACTAGAAAAATCAATTTGGAAGCACAGTGGGCGAATACTCTTCTTGTGTGGTTGCAGCCAATACCTGTCTGCACTCCTCACCTGTTTTTGCTGATCACCCCCGAAACTTCTCATGCCATGAACAAAGTTGGGAAGTGGGCCCAAAAGAGCCTTATGAAGTTCAAGTCCAGGTATAAGGTACTGCCCCTGGATGGGGGCAATCATGAGCACACAATGGGAGATAACTCCCTGAGAGCAGCCTTGTGGGGAAGAACTTGGGGGTTCTTGTGGATGAAAAGTTGGACATGCCACAGCAGCATGAATTTGCAGCCTAGAAGGCTGACCCTGTCCTGGGCTGCATCAAAAAAGGCACAGCCAGCAGGCTGAGGGAGGTGATTCCTCTCTGCTCTGCCCTTGTGAAGACCCCACCTGGAGTGTGGTGACACTGGCACAGGCTGCCCAGGGAGGTGGTGGATCCCTGGAAGTGTTCAAGGCCAGGCTGGGTGGGCTCAGAGCCCCCTGGCCTGGTCTAATAGAAGATGCTCCTGCCCACAACAGGAGGGTTGGCACAAATGATCTTGAAGGTCCCTTCCAACCATAACCATTCTGTTATCTATGATTCTCTCTGTCTTCTCAGAGCACGCAGAAGCAAAATGTGAAACTTTGTGTGAAATTTGCCTCATCTCCAGCTACAATCACACCCTCACATCTCAGGTACTTGTGACACTGTCTGCAATTGCATCCACTACAGGTTACCATCAGCCTGAATTTTTCTGAGTCTTCTCAGGGCAAAGAGGGAGGGGAAAAGAAAAATGGTATTTTTATCATACAATAACTATACAATTAGATCCATAGTAGCAGAAGATACCTATGTAACAGGAGCAGATCCCGAATGATCAGCAAGTGACAAGATAAACAAGTGGTGGAAATCAGCCTGAGAATGTGCTGCCTGACCAGCCAGCCAGATGATTTGAACTGCACTAATGAGGCTGAATGACCCAGACCTTCAATTACTTTTTTTTCCTGGAATAGTTTTATGATAAGCATAGGTTCAATTGCTCCACCACTGTGAAGTAGCAGTTGTTGATCCTGGTTTGTTATAGGCAGGTAAACTGAATAGAAATCCAGCTTGAAAATATGTAGAGTTTTAATTTGAGTCTTCTGTTATGTTTTGCATCTCTGCTCAAGGACAAGTGTTGTGGAATGATGTAGATTCTATCCTCTCTCTGATTATATCTGGCAGTGCCATGGAGGACAGGGGTAGGTACTCTCTTCCCCATCTAAGCTCTGCAGTCAGATCAGGATTAATATATCATGTGTTGAACTAGACTCCTGAGAGACAAATTTGTGTGGGTTTTTTTAACAAGGTCTCAGTCTCATTCAATCCACAGAATGGATGAGGGTTTGGGCACGATGCAGTTGTTAAGCGAGGGAGATTTTTAATCATGTTTGCTGCCAAAGATGAAAAGAGTGTAACAAATGACTGATGGATTTTACCCTGGTGCCTGATGGAGGAAGAGTAGTCTCAACAAAATATCATGCTGCTCCAACAATCTAACCTAGATCCTGCTCACAGTGCACAGGAAATGTATCAGCCAACCTCTAATTGTGCAGCTATGCACGCGGGAACTGAAATTCTCCAAGGACCTTATTTTGGGCAGATCTGAGCTGATTTTGAAAGAGGAAATGAAGAAGGTTCTTTCCACTGCTAAACTTAAAGCTGCTTCTCCAAATGGGAGACACAGTAGAAGTTTTCAATGAAATGGTTTGCCCAGTTTTTTTAAAAAAACCTGCTTGCATTTTACTGACACTTTTTTTTCTAAGATGACCAGGCCAAGAAACCCTCTACACATGGTAGAGAAAAACTGTGAGCCAATGAAAGCCATCCCATTAGAAGAGGTGGGAAGTGTTGGGCTGCCATAAGAAGAATTAGTGTTCACAGCCCAGCTTGACATAACAATTCCAAGCTGGTATTCCTACTCCCTGGTGGCTGGAGTGTAGCATATTTGCAGTTTATTTCTGCCATCATAAAACACTGTGGCAGAAGGCTTCTTGAAAATGATAACAGAAAAACAGAAAGCCACCTCATGGCAGTAGTCTAAAGCAATTCTATGTATACTGTAGAATGAAATGTTACAAGGATCTTGGTAACCTAATACCTTCTATTCTTTGACAGGTAATATAAATAAAAGTATACATATAAACATAAATATAAATATAAATATAAATATAAATATAAATATAAATATAAATATAAATATGTTGCCCTGGTTTCATTCCTGAGATGTTTTGGGTGTCTGAAATTCTTTTCCCAGGCAATTTTCTGTAAACAGGAGAAGTGTTTTTGTAAACTGTACCTATGTTATTCATTCCTTTTCCTAGGAGAGACTTTTTCTTGATGTCCCTCTGGTCTGACCAATGTGAGTGAAGAGGTTTTGCCTTTGTGTCACCAATCAAATTGGTCTGTGTAGAATAGTATAAAAGGAAGACACATCCCGAAAATAAAAGAGTCATTTCAGCCTTCTGAAGCTTGGAGTCTGTGTCGTTGTGGTTTAAAACAGGGTCATAAATATAAATATAAATATAAATATAAATATATGTAAAGTTCTGCCTCTTAAATGATAACATTGTAAGTGATGCTCCATTAGAGTGCCAGTGTGACTGCCCATTGCAAAACATCTGTTGCATCACATCCATTCAGACTGATCCAAATAGGTGATTTGCAATGAAAATTGCCTCTCCTGCAGTGCATTGTTTCCTCTCCCTTTTATTAGATTTCTTTTCATTAAAAAAATAAAAACAAAGTAGCACACATGAGATGTTGTATACATTGTGGGTTTTTTGTTAAAAATGCCTTTCTGGAAGGTGAGGAATGGATTGTGGAGGCAGGTTCTACATAGCTCCTCTGCATCCTGCTGCCCATACAGCTACAGACAGCTCCTGTACATGAGGTAGGGCACAGTTTACCACTGGAAAAGCTGCCCCTTTGCTTTTTCCCGTCACTGGGCCACTGCACAACTCTCAGATTGTTTGCAGGCTGCCTTTGCCTGGTGCTTGAGGGGCTGCTAATTGGTGCTGGAGTGAGAGGAAACTGTTCTGCAGACAGGGGAGGAGCCTGGTGGGAGCTGGGGGCACGGAGGGGGCTTTGTGTGGGACAGGGGCAGAGCAGGGGTGAACCCCCTGTGCCTGTGGCCAGTGAAGGAGGTCTGGAGAGGTGTTGAGGTGGAGCTCTGCCTGCCTATGAGTACCACTGGATGATTTCAGCTCTTGTAAGCCAAAGGACTTGGGGGTTTGGTTTTGGGGTGTTTTATTTTGGCTTGGGTTTTTTTGTTTGATTTTGTTTTGTTTTGCTTTGTTTTGGTTTGTGGTTTTTTGGGGTTTTTTTTTGGGGGGGGGTTAATTTCTGGTGTGAATATTTCCAGAGATAATTAGACCCCAATTCTCTATAGAAGTCTCTCTAATCAGCCTCTAAGACAAGTTTTTAATGCAACTCTTGCACATAGGAAAAGGGAATGTTGCTATTGCTGCAGTGAATATGCTGGGATTCCCCCGCTTCATACTGTTTGCAAAATTTTTTTTCATGGGAACATTTTCCCATCTGAGCTTCACACCTTGTGGTTGATCTCCCTTTCTGGGTATGATTGTGAGCAACTAAATGTCCAAACCAAGTCTGTAGCTTGGTATAATATTGAGCTAAGCAGAATGTCAGTGTCACTTGGATTTAGCTCTTATGAACAGTGAAGCAGAGCAGTACACAACAGATTCAGCGGACCTAACTGAATTCAAGTTAGTCCAGAGAAAGAGCTCATTGCTTAATTCTTGGAGCTGTATGACCCCACATATATGATGGTAGAGAGAAGGGAAGAAAAAGCAAATGTCTACATTCCTTTGACTCTCTGGAGAGTGGCTTTTTCAAATCATCTCAGACTGCAGATTTCATATACACCAGCACATACATTTGAAGAAATTATCTCAGTGGAAATTGTTTCAAAATTACATTTCTTCAGTCAGCTTTCAGTTAAGGCTTTAACTACCCACAGAAGAGTGTATAATTTTGGAAAGCTTTATGCAATGTGACTTTTATGTCTCACTTTTCAACATGGCCTGAAATTGCAGTATCTGAGGTAAACAGCAAATGAACTGTGTTTGGATTTAATTTTTGAGCAAATCATGATGACAATTAGAACAAGTCCTGAAAGTTGGCTGGGGCTTGCTGGCTAACATTTGGCAGAGGACTTGACTTTAAACCTCATTGAATTTCTGAGTCTGAAACCAAAGGGGTGAATGTGATGTCAGAGAGAAGAAATATTATACTGGACCTAATGCCACCAACTCAGCAGCACCAGACCTGATTGTAAATCTCAGAACAGTAACATTTTGAAATACAGTCAAATCTGATTTGCTCTCAGAATGTCAAACCCTATGAAGAGTTAAAAAAGCCACTCTGGGTTCATCTGTGCTATGTATGAGAGCCTAAACTTGTACCCACCTGAACTTGGCATGACTTGGCAGCCTGACACTTATCATTAGAGAGACTGGTAGAAATTGCGTGGCTGTAGATGTGTTCAGCAAAGCTGTGCACTTCAAAATGTTAGGCTGTTGAATGGCCATGTAGGCATGTAAAAGTTCCAGATATACTTTCAAAATCTAGACAGTTTCAGGTGGATGAATTATGCTGGAACCTTTCGTCTTATTAATCAGCATTGGAGGATTAAACAAGATAGAGTCCCTGCAAATTTTCTCACAGACATCAGGATACAGCAATAATATTGCCTATTCTGGTATTCAGAAGTTAATATTGAGTTTCCAATAATTTATTTTTGGGTAGGTTATTTCATCCCATTTTTGGTTTTAATGCCAAGATTACTCATTTGCTACATCTTTCAATTTTGCTGAGAGTTTCCAAATGGGAGGTGAAATGTATTCAAGGAAATAGGAAAACTTTTAAGGAAAACTTTGATGATCACTAACCAATATAATAATATATAATAAGTGAATTCCAGCTTCAATTAATTTTGTTCAGTCATAAGTGAAATGATTTTACTGAGTAAAATTATCACAATTATCACAATCAAATGCAAAAATCCATCTAAGGAACCCTACAAACCCCAATAATATGTAAATATCCTTGTTAAGTCTGAGAGCAAAATATTAGATCTGTGATTTCAGATTTGAGAGCCATCAGGAGACAGTTTCAAGATTATAAATAGCCATCATTTTGTGAAATTAGCAAGTAGGACCTTCAAAATTAACAACTAGGTAGTGAGGCTTCACATAATCTGTAATTAATCTAAGGATCCTAACACAAGATATTAAGGATGATAAAAATTCTCTTCACTCAAGGAAGCACTAGAAAAGATCTTGGAAAAGGTCACTGAAAGCTGTTAAATATGTGGAAACCATGAGCCAGGAAATGCTTCAGTCACAAGAAGCTGGAGGTTGGGTGAGTACATGGGGAAAGTCCCACAAAAACTAGTCTGTTTTTTATACTCTGCTCTGTCATTCACTCTTTGGAGACTTCTGGAGATAAGAAACTCAATTAGATGGGTCATTGATCCACTGTGATTGCTCTTCTGCCCTGAAACTGAAAGCCTGGATATCTATAACTCTATCTATGGCAAGAGAGAGAGGGGCAAAACCTCTCCCCAGCAGAGAGACATTAAAAAAGCTGAGGTTCTTCTCCTGACAGGAGAATGCTGAAGGAGTTTTTGAATATCTCAAATTCTGTGATTGTAAGTTATTTATTCATCAAATCCCAGATTTCTAGTTGTTTGAGTTTTTTTGAGAGAATAATGTTTTAAAACATATTAAAGAAAACACTTTTCTTTCTTGAAGGAAGGTAAACTTCTACAATTTATTGCTCCAGGAGGTTATAGAGGCCAAAATCAGCTGCAGCTTCAAGGAGGCAACAGACAAGCTCATTAACAAGACTCTTCACATTCTAAACAGAATATGTAAAGATGCTCTAATATCCTACCACAAAGAATTGTGGGTGATAGGCAGTACTGAAGCATCTGATGGCAAAGTGACAGAAGGCATGTTCCATAAATAATGTTTCCTCTTGTCAACCAGTTGCAAAATGCTGGCCAAGGTCTTGGATCCGACCTAGCAGGAACTCCTTCTTCAGTAAACCAAGCACAGATTTTGCTGTATCTCATGAAAAAAATGTTGTGGAAAACTTGCCTGAGAGGAATTCAAACTCTTGCAGGTTTTTTGTAAACAGATTGTAATGATGGTGTGGTCATTTAGTACAAACCTGGATGCAAAAACAGAGCTTGTAATTTCTGCAGAACCACCAGAAATATTAATTTCAATGGTGCTACCAAATAGCTATAGAAATAATGTTATAATCTCTTTTAAAAAAGTCAATTTACTGATCTGTTTGCCACTGCTTGTTTTTCTGAATTTAAGAAAATCATTGTCTCTTTGACATCCTAGTTAATAGATCATGCAAACTTTTAAAGATATCTTTAATTTCATTAATATTTAGGAAAAAATACAACATAGACCAGACTTAGTAGACTTCAGATCTAAATGCTGTCATTTCAATTATATTGTTCTAAACCATTGAAATGAAAAGAATAGAAGAGGAACCAGAATTCTGTCATTGAGAGAGCTCTAAAATCCTTCTCTCTGTACAATACAATTGTAATAGCTCTCTTGAAACACTAGCTAGTCCCTTCAGCTGTTACTGGAATAATTGTGTTTCAGATATATGTTAGCAGAATAGAGAACTACTACTAAGTTTAGAGATTAGTGTTAGTCATAAAAGGAAGAGCTTCCTGGGAAAGCTGAGAAAGAAACATTTTAAAAAGGATCATTATTGGTTGAATTAATTTCCTTAGAGCGTCTGATTCTGTTTCAGAGAATGAACCCTGAAACTATCCCTGCTCTCACTCTTCAGAGAGGAGATGTGTATTCTCTCCAGGAGACCATGCAATCATCCTCTGATAGGGGATGAACACTATTTTTCACAACTGGGTATCCCACTTCTATGTGCCACTATGCTTTTCAGGATTATCAATAATTTATTTCCACTAATGCACCAGAATATATGATCAGCAGTGCTGAGATGTGGCTTTTATGAAAAGCGTACAGAAAAATTCAGACTTCCTCTGCCAGAATGATTTTTAATATGTTGTAAATGTTTTTGTGGGTTTTTTTTAAATTTGTAAACTAGATGGCTACTTTAAAAAAAAAAATCTCCTGTTTTCATTACTTCTGTATTCCTGGGACATGTTCCCTAAGCTTGAGGTATGTTCCCTAAACCATACAGATAAATTATAGTGAAACTAGTTTTAATGAGCACAAATATCTATAATATGTATCTTGGTTTATGTTATGAAAGTTGGTCAATTTAACTGCTTGAGGATGTGAATGGTATAACACTAAATTTTGACTTCATCTAGAATAGGTTTCTTCAGTGAAGCCAAAGAAATCTCAAGTCACTGAGACAAAGTCTCAGTCAGAAATGTTGTGCATATCCAATTACATGATATTTTGTGTGAGCATAATTTGTTTAATGAACTGTAAGAAAGACCTAGGGGTAAAGTCAAGCGTATAGGAAACTGTTGTGCCATCTTAGAGGCTACAGGCTAAAATAAAGTTCCTTCTTGTGCACCTGGTTAGGCTCATATTAGGTGAATTTGTTATGCTTACTCTGCAGCCAAATATATTTGTGGTTCATATATTCATCACATTTTTCCATTAAGTGAAATCTGATGATTTTGTTAAAATGATGTTACTATGTTGCAGCTTAATCAGAGCTGTTAGGGACTTCAAGGTTAGCTTTCTTCTTGCAAAAGAACTTCACTTCTGCAAGGTAAGCCTGAGGTAATTATCATGGGACAGACACTTGCCCTGCTGATATCACCACATTCTGTGAGTGGAAGTGTGTAGACCCTTTAGAGGCTTCAGGGAATTCCTTCCCCCAGCCACATGAAACTGTTTGAACACATGGATAGACAACTTCTGCTGACCAAGATTTGTGAGCTTGTCCAAAGAAGTCTGTTGTTTCCCCACTTGTCTGCAGGTGTGCTATGAGGGAGCAGTATTCTGCTGCTTTGCAGAAAACAGGCCGTCCATCCCAAAATTGCCAAGCTGCCTACAGGTAACTTAGGTGCTGAATAGTTTATAATACACCCCCCTCCCCACCTTCATTTTGCATAGCGCTGCTCACTCTGGTATAGAATCTTCTTTGTGATGCTTGAAGAAAGCTCTCACAAGAAGCTGGTTTTATGCACTAATTGACCTTGATGAGGGGCAAGGGGAGATCGAGGTGACTGTGCCTCAAAGGCTGTCAATCAAAGGAGATTTAACATACTCATACTCATTTTATGTTGCTGTTGACATCTTTAATTCACCAGGACTTAAAGGCAAGACATTTCTATTCGTGCTTGTTTGCTGATACTAGTCTTGGGAACATTAACACTTATGGGTCTGAAGCATTAAATTGCTGAAGTTCTTGATGGTTAAAAACTCCAATATTACTTACCTTCATTAGCTTTCATGTTCCCAGGAACAAACGTCATCTCTACAAAATGTTACCTCTTTAATCAACTTTAACTTGTATACCCAGCAGCTCTGCAATGGGTTTTGATACATAATGTCATCATTGGCATAATTTCAGTATTACAGTTTCCCAGAGATTATCGGCTTTTAATCAGATTTGGAAGTGAACAAACAAAGCATAAGACAGTAGCAAGCACACATCTCCTTTTTCCAATTAGGCTTTTTCCTCTATGTATTTCTGTTCTAACTGATGTAAGGTTAATGCCCTCCTTACCTATATTTCTCATGTTTTCCCTATAACAGTTACAAAAAGATACATGACATTTTAGCTAAATACTTCTTGGAGAAACTATATGTTTAAAATTTAAGTTTAAAGAAATCAGCTGCTTTTCCTTAATACCATATTTTTATCTTTAAGAACATGGAATTAGTAATAAAAGTTCAAAGCTGTTTATTGTTGTCTACTCCTTTTTATGCTATTTAAGCCAGAACTACATGTAGGGACACAAACTCTGCAGTCAAATTTCCAAAATCCCTATCTAGATTTTAGAAAGTTTATTTTAGATATCTAAATGAGAAATAATTTGCTACATGGAATTTCTTAGCCCTTCAGAAGTTCTAAAAGAGAAAACAAAGTGCTTGGTGCTATTCTATTGGTAGGCACCTAAAAAGGGGTTAGGGTGATTCACAGAATCCTGTTAATAAAATCCTAACTTCTTTTTATCAAGTGTCCCTGGTGATCCCAATTAATAATAAATTCTCTTGCATTCAGGCCTTGAAAATTTATGATCTGCACATTTTTTTGGCAATAGGAAGGAAAACTACAAAATGCACAAGGTGTTCTGAGGGAGCTTTTAGAAAGTCCAGATTTAGATAGGAATTCAACATCAGCGGTTGATTTACAAAGCATATCATGAACATTCTACTGAGATGTCAGGAATTAGACTCTGAAAGAAAGCAATGCTCACTTACCGTGTTCATCCAGTAGTATGTTGTCAGGTTTGATGTCCCTGGAAAGTAAGGAAAGGAAAACATGACATTTAGTACCCAAAGGAAATCTGCAATTTTAAAGTTTTCCCATTTGGGTTTGAGGACAAAGTCACCTAAATCATTACAAACCCAAAGAAAACCATATAATGCATAAAGGCAAATGATTTTATCAACATATTTTTGCTGCCCTGAGAAAACATGCATACTAAAGAGGCTCTCTGGCTTTCCATTTATTGTGGTTTTGTTTTCATATGGTTAGCATTGACATGGGTCTGGTTTTCAAGATTATGAGCTTTATTCTTTATAGCAACAGTAAAAATGAGAAGGCAGATTTGCTTCTTGAAGGTGCCTGATTGCTTCAGGGACTCCACATTTGACAGAAATCATTTAATTGGAAACATAGGTGGTTTGCCCTGTCTGCCAGACCCTGCTAATCTGCCATGCATGGTCACTCACATACAACAGGGTCCTGTTATCTGTCTTGTGGTAATTGAGTATGTCCAGCAGCTCTGCTTTCACTTCCAAATCCCCACTTGGCTGTCTGTAACCAAGTACCATGCTGGGGAAAGAAGCAGGGATAAGGGAAGGTGGAGATTATGACAGGCTGAAGCACCAGCTCAGCTCTGTCCTTCTTGGCACAAGAGAACAATATTGCCCAAGAGAGTTGCGCTTTCAGGATTATTTTCCATTGCCCTAAATTCATGCTGCTGCAAGGTGGGAGGGAAACAACTTTTCCCCACCACTTCTTTTTCCCACTCTCTTTCTTGGTCCAGAAATGTTGCCATTGGTGTGGAGCTGTCCAGGGAAAATTAATCTCTTCACTTTGCCAGCTGGATTGGGCCCAGGTTGGGCTCACCCTGTGGCTTGGTGAGCATGATGTGGCAGTTTTGTGTGGCACTGCCTTGTCACTTAGTGCAGTTTTGAAACTGTTCTTGGTGAGGCATTGCCAGAGTGGCAGAGGCATCTGAGTACCCTGAGCAACAGTTTCAGCCCTTGGGCTGAATTTTCCACTTATCTCAAAAGACAAGGAGCCCTAAACTGGCAAAATAAGCTCTTGAATGTCTGCAAATGAACTGCAAATGCTCCCACCTCTGTAATCTCTTTTAGATAAGAGTTGGCTTATTATTCCAATTAAAACATTTCCTAGGAAAGTTTTTTCACAACATGCCCACAAATGGAATAATCAAAAAAGTGAAGTGTTGCAAAAGGAAAATGTGTTACACCAGAATAGGCTTTTCTGAATTTAAAATCGAAATGGACTTCTAAAGTAAACATTATTCAGGAATAAGATAGCAATAGCAATTATAATGTATTATTGCTTGCATGATATGAGCTCAGTCATCACCTAAATTTTATGTCTTTATTGACAGAAGAAGGAAACCTACACATTCCTTAGTATTCTGGATTCCACACTTTCTAGACCTTGCTGAGAATCATATGAAATTATGAAGTATTCTAAGACTATTTTTATAATTTGTGTAGTGGCAGCTGAGGAAATACAGGATAAATAAGAAGTTAGTTTGAATAATTCTCCACATTTGGAAATAATGTAGAATGCATATGTGTATATATATATATATATATATATATATATATACATATATAAAATATATATGCCTGTATAAAGGAACAAGATCTCATTATCAATATCTCTCTGGAATGAAAATTTAAAGTTATACCAATATTTCAGAGTGAAATACTGTCTTCTGCACAACTTACAGGCTGCCTGTAACTCTCTGATTCAGCAGCAGTTCTAGTTATTTGTGTAATAGACCCTATTTCACCCAAAATCTCCCAGACTCTTGAGTTCTGTCTTTCTTGTCCCCTGTAATCACTTGGCATATCATTTATCATATTAAAATCTTTCCTTCCCTGATTTCTTATGGGTGAAGTTGTGAGACAAACTGTAGGAATAAATATATTTGTTTAAATTATGAAGCATGGTTCTGTTTTGTTTGAATTTAGAATTTTGTGTTTTATTGAATTAGCATAGGATATTCTTTGCCATTCTAAATGTAATGTTGTATCTAACCACTCAATTGAGACAGTTTTTGGAAGAGCTACTGCTCAGATGGTTTCTATATGTGCTAATGACAATATAGTCTCTGGCTTCTGATAACTGTTTTGTGATAAGAATTGGAATGGGGATTTCCTGTTGAATAGTCTTTGTGGTTGATTCATGTCTTGAAAATGCAGCAATACCTTTCCATGTAAGTAAGTAAGTAATAACTTTGACAGCTGAATTAAATATTTTAAACTTTTTCTTCACAAATTTTAACAAGTGACTCCACACTTCTCATGTGGGTAAGTAGACTGGGGGTAAGACACAAGTATAATTGTGTCTTTTTGTGGCCTCCTAAAATCAGTGGCTCAATAGCATTCCAAATTCTTTTCCCCAGTTTAAGAAAATTAAGAATTAGAATTATGCAGTCATTAGGACTTCACCAAGAATAAAACTGATCGAAAGGAGAAATTAATCTTTATAAGCTACTGCCATGTGTATAACAATACAGCACCCAGGGATTGCTCATTACAATACAGTGTCTTTTCTACCTTTTTTTAAAAGATCAGTTCAAATAATTTGAATACCTGCAATGGCATTGCATCATTAAACAGACATTTTTATAGCCACCAGAAAAGACATTGACAAATCCACTTGACAACTGTGTGTATCATCAAATATATTCTTCATTCAGTTTGTGTCTGTAATGTTCAGAAAGTTGAGTGGTGAAATTAGATCTGTGCTTATCTTTCCGTGACTAATTCAGGCAGCGGCTGATCCTTGATACAGATGTGCACAAACCGTAAAGCCTTTCCCACCTGAGGGATGTTCCCCACTGCTGGCTTTGCTCATTTTGCTCAGAGGCAGGATGCAGCTGTGGGCAGGCACCACAGGGCGTGTGGCATTGCACACAACCCCTCAGTCCCTGAGGCAACCTGAGGGACTCACAGCCCTGCCTCAGACCTCCAACAGGCTATTTTAAACTGCTTTTACAACAAGCAGAATTCGTGGGCTGTCATAAGCCAAGAAGTAAACAGGTTTATTAAGTTAGACACTGCTGTTTTGGGCTCACATGCCTGGAGGCGTGTGAGATGCACAGATTCATGTGGCAGGTGAGAAAGGCGAGTACAGGGTCACCATGCAGAGCTCACTCTTCCAGCAGCTCTCTGCGTGTGATTGTCCCCTGTTTACACTGTGCACTAAAAGCTCTTGCTCCAGAGGCAGCTTTTTGAAAGCTCTAAAACCTGCAGGGGAGCAAGGGCACTGCTCTGCCCTTGCACTGGCCACTGCCAGCCAGGTGCAGGGCAGAGAGGATTCAATGGGCTCGAGGTGAAGACCTGGCAGTCCCAGGTGTATTTCAAGTTATTGGATGTATTCAGAACTGAGGGCTTCTGGAGCCTTTTATATTTAGTTCCTCCAGAAAAATATTCTAATTAAAGTCAGTGAACCACTGTTTTAGTGAATTTAAAAGATAAATCCTCTTTAGTTAGGCAATTTAAATTCAAACATACTATGTAAGTGAAATTCTGGTTTGATTAAACATCAATATTTCTGAAAAAAAAGATCCCATTAGCAAGGTATTTAAACAGCAGGGTATGAAATGCAGCACCTTAACTTCAGGGTTTTCCTGTTATACATATCCTTAGTTAAGAGAATTAATTGAATTACTCATTTCATAATCCAAGTACTTTGAACCAGCTCATAGGAGAAATTGAAGGACTTTTGCAAGGATCACACTCACCACGGTTTGGATTCAGACATGCCCTGGGCTTCTCTCTGACCATTCATCAAACAATGATCAGCAGAGCTATGGAAGCATCCTTGACACTGATTTCATAAAAACAACTTTGTCAATCTGTTCCACTACTACTCCAACTGTTTTTGTATTCAGAAATATCAGAGCCACATGGAAATGAGAGTAGAAAAACCTTCAAAGTCTTTTGCTCAGTGATAGGACAAGGCATAACTAACATAAAAGCTGAAGCTCAAGAAACTCAAAGGTGTGAACAACTGAGAAAAAAACCTCCACAATTTAACTGCCACTTTTGATATTGCCTGTGAAACCACTTCTAGATTTCTTCAATTGCCTTAGCTACAAATATCGAAATAAAGCGGCCTGAAGGATGACAGTTGAGTAAGAAGATGCTGCTTATATTTTCCAAGTAGGAAAGAATGATTAATAATCTACTTGTATCCTCTGTGATATCTAGGCTGTGTTTGCATCCCATGGGCTTGAAGATTTCCTCTCTGCATGGAGTAAAACCATGGATGTGGCTCAACTCATGTTCACTGCATAAGCCAGTCAGAGTGTCCTCCCTGGAAAGGCTCACAGTGGTTATAAAGGACTTGGGCTGAGGAATCTGAAGTTTTAATTATCTTTTGTTATAGTTTCTTTCTGATGTTATTAAGTGAAGTAGAAGCAGGTTTCTAAATCAAGAGGTGGAGAGGTCATGCAATCTTCATCCTTGGTTTTCAAGACCTGACTGGATAAATTCCAAATAACCTGTTCTGATCTGAAGGCTGACCCTGTTTTGGGAAGATCATTATACCAGAGGCCTCTGGAGGTCCCTTCCACCCCGAAATAATCTGAGTCTATGGAAAATAATGTATCCAAGTTCAAAGACTGTCTTACTTCCCTTCATTTTGATTTCAAGGAAGTTCATGAAAGATTGAAGAAACCAGTGAGAGATCTGTATATGTGGAGTTTAGTGAGTCTTTGATATAGTCCCTAGCAGCTGGCAGCTAGTGAGAGCTTTCACCTCTTAAATTCTATCATGGGGATTGAATGCTCATGAAGAAAATAGTAGGAATAAATAGCCTATCTTCATCTTGAAATGAGGTTAAAATTGAAATGCCATGCAGTTCAGCACTGCAGAGGTGTAACACAAGAGTTGTTAACTATGTAAGTGTTAAAAAAATAAGGATTATATCACCGAAAAGAACTCTGAGAAATCTCAGTAAGAATGACCAAATCTAGATTGTTGTATTGCCAGTGTTAGATAAAATGACAGGAATTTTATATATACATCAAAAGGGGAGAATCTGAGTTGCTCACCTGTATTAATGACCATAAATAATCTTCCAGAGGTCAAACTTTTGTGTCCTTTATTAGATTAAATAATTATAAAAAAAGACTGAAAAACACGTGATGATGCCACTTGCTCTAAAGCTTGAAATTCAGTACAATCTCAAAAAGATGTTTCATGTGATATGATTAATCAGGACTTCATAGCTTTTTGTCTCTGTTTTTACTGACTGCACTTGAAACATCCATCTACAAAAGAAAGGAGTATCTCTGGTGAATTCAACCATGAATTCCCCAGTTTTCTCAAGAAAAAATTGATGGCTGGTTCATTGGCTACCACTTCACATTGATAACAATTAATTTTATGTAGGTAAATTAAAAATTTACATGTGAATCATTCACTTGCTTGACAGTGAAGGCAACCCATGCCCTTGAAGAATGCTAAGGGTTTTTTTCTCAAAGATAATTTCAACACATCCACAGAGAAATTAAATTAGACAGATTTTGCATTCTCATAAAGATGCAAAAGAAGCAGGATTCAGACAAAGGCCCTTGAGGTCAGTGGAAGGATTACACTGTCTTCAGTTGACATTGTTTCCACTTTAATTAAAGTTTTCTAGTACATTTTTCTCTCTAATGCTAACAACCCAACCGTTTTGCAGGATAATATTTAAAATACTGAGTTAAAGGTTTTTTCTTAATCATGCAGTTCATGTCTAATGATAATTTTTTTTTCCTTACATAGAAATAGGCATTAAGGTTAATACTAGAAGTGTAGCAGTTCTCAACAGCCATAAAAAGGGCAAGGAGTTGAGAAATATAAGCTTCAGCAATGGATTATTTGAATTCACATGAGACATCACTGGATCAGAGCACTGAAGTGAAGCATATAATGTATGATAAGGGGTTTTCCCCTGGTTATGGAAAGAAAAGTAAACAAATTCTGATTTTCACCTTAATTCCCTTCCTATTTCTTATTACACTCACAAATAATACAAATGTCCAACACATGCAGTTTATAAAAGAAGGGACTGCATAGATATTGAGATTTTCTTTAGCTGAATTTATCAACACTTTGGATAAAGGAAAAGTCAATATATATTAGCTACTGTACAGCCAGGAGATTAATTTTTCCAAACATATTTTTCTTCTGTGAGGACAGCACAGAAATGAGGTATCTTCCAGAGCCAAACTGTGCAGGGCACCCACCAGGAGGACTTGCACAAGAAATAGCCTTAATGAAGTGTGACGCATCTTTTCTTCCTTTTGTCAACACCTCATCACTCACTTATCTTTTTATCTTTCTGTTCATGACATTGTTCCTAGTTTAAAGAACTGATCAATGGTTTTAAAAAAAGATCATAGTATGGAAAACTAAGAGTTTTTTACTGTTATTTACTATTAGATGAATGGGAATGAAAGACTTTGACATCTCCAGACCTCTCACTGCCTGTTCACATTCCACTCAGATCTCAGCAGTAATTGCTGCCACTTACTGTCCTTTCGTGATGAGATTTTCAGAGCCTTCTGTTCCTGCTCAAATGAATGTTGTGACATTACATGACCCTATGCATCACTGTAATTTTGAAATTTAAACATTTCAGTAAAACTGAAAATAAGCTGAGAAGAGAAAGTATTAGATTATTCTGTTTTCCTCTACAATTCCCACTCCTGGCTTTAATGCTGAAATGAAAAGTCCATAACTACTTCCAGCTACTTGCCTGGTAGCAAGCATTCATATGCTCCTAATCAAACTTCCATGATCCAGTCCATTATCACATTTCTTTCTGTGGGACAACCTCTGTGGCAAGATAATTTTCTGGTCTGTAAGAAATATATGACTGCTGTAATAATTTTGACAAGTGAAAAAGCTCTCACTCATGAAGGCCTCTGGAGGCCCTACCTCTCCCTATATGCATTTAAAGAATATCTGGACACCTGGCTCAAGGCTTGGGATTGCAGTTCCAGTTATATAGAAACAAGGGTCTGTGATACTGAGTTGTGTGGTGCCTGGAGTTCCTTTCTAGTTTTGTGCTATTTTTTTACCAGGTGTCCATGACAATGTTGGATTTTCTTAACACTTGTACTAGCCAATTTTATATAGCTCTGAAAATAAAGCTGTCAAAGAAGATATCAAAACGTTTCTTTACAAATGCCTTAACGGGAACAAGCTTGTTATTTTCCAATTTTATCCTCATGTGGAAATATACAAATATGAAAACATCTTCAGTTCTTTCTTTGTAGCAATAGGTGGCAGTAATGGTATCTACATTTGTCTAGATGGCCAGTGGGCTTTGGAAACACTATTTGTCAGTTTTAACTTGGATAAATAGTTGTAGTAGATACTGTTATCCCAGGTTGAAGAAAGTTACCTTTTTTAATAAAATGAAGCAATCCCATAGCTAACCTTTCAAATACTTGAGCATATAGCCAGATGATAGTCTTCTTTGGCTACATTCAAGTTCAGAATTTGCACAGATGTCAAATTAAAATAAAAATATTAAACACAGACTATTTCATTATGTTGCTCTTATTGAATAACCAAAATTGCTTTACCACAGAGGTAATTATATACTGCAATAGCAAGAAAAATAGGCAAAGATTCTTAAATGTTATAAAAGCTAGAAAGATTTCCCCAAAGGACTCTGTGAATCTGTACTTAGTCTCCTCTGTGCTGCATTGTATAATATCTCAGAGAACGGGATTGCAAAGTACCACTGCAGCCTTATAAACAGAGCTTTTATATAACACAGCCCAGGCTATCTCATCCAGGATTTGTCTTCCTGACACAATGGTTCTTTTTCAACTAAACATTTACAAGCACAAGCAACCTGCAGGTAATGGTTCGTTTTCACTTTGCCTGAAGGACTTAAAAGTAATGAGAAATGTGACACTTCCTTTGCTGGAACTGTTTTCTAGAGTTAACGTTACACAGGTACAGGCCCTGGAATTCCACGCAGAGCTGAAGGGAACCTGGGACAACTGTCAACACTGATGATGCCAAACATCACTGCATTTCAAATTAAAAGCCTCTTCAGCCAAACGTTTCTTCAGGTCATGCGGAAGAGTCATGCAAAATCACCACTGAGCAGTAATTTTTGATAATCTCATAGTTGATGACTCTAACCTTTTCTGTGTTGTAGAGTCAAGTACTACTGAGACCTTCTGTGTATACAAGGGTCAAACCACTCCATGTGCATCAGTTTTCAAGAGCAGGTGACACCTCTGAAAACCATGGGAAGGGCACAACTCATTAGGCATTAACTGGAGCGTGGCATTTGGGAAGAATTATCTGATAGAGCAGGAAAGTGTATGCATTGCAATGGTGATGCTTCCTTCCATGACCCTGTGTAGAGAGCTTTTGATTAGAACTAAGGGAGAATGTACTTGGTGTGTACTCTGTCAGCAATCGCAAGGATATCAGTCTCCTTCCAGTAGAAGGCATAGGCCCTCTTACAATTTTCACAGGCAGAAATCCATGTGTGAAACTAAATGAGAGGAGAAATTGATGACATTTGCCCTCTGCCTAAAGACAAATCAGGAGAGCATTGTTACTGATAGAGCATTTGGCTTCATCTGTTGTAAAAAGCCAGCATCATAAGTGTGGTGTTTTGTTCTGACTGAAATTCATATAGCTGCTCCTTTGTTCTTCTCTGCATGAAATATGGAATAGATCTATTCAGATGTATCGCATCCCCAAGAGTTTGCTCAGCTTATCAGGCAAATTCAAAAAGAAAATTAGCAAAAATTCCAAGCACACAGGTGTGCTTGTCAGCCACTGTTCACAGTGTATAATTACTGTATAATGTCCCTAATATTTACCTTAAACCCTCTACCAAGTTCTATACCTAAAAGTTCATATACCACCTGCTAGAACAACAGTATCCACAATAATATTATCACATTATTTAACAGCTGTTTCCTTCACCCATATCATAGTGCAACCAATTACAGTTAACATGGCTGGCAACTAAAGAGTAGTGCTCTTCATGTGCAGGGCAAGGGAAGAAACAGCAACTTCTGAAGGTTTCGGGCTTTCAGCAAGCGCCCAGGCTCAATGCAGCAGTGAAACTTCCCAATAAGCACATTTTCTGCTGATCTGAGTTTCAGCAGCACAGTGCAGCAGGGCAGCAGACCAGCAATCAGGAAACAACCACGTGAGGCTGTGTTGTTCACTGTGATCTGGAGCCCCAAATGACCCTCACTGCTGACAGCATCTCCTGCTGGCTTGTGCCTATGACATGGATACAAGTATTTGGACATTTATTCCTCAAACTGACCACCTTGCATCCCATAATATACACAACCAGGACATATCACCAAGAGGATATTGAATGTGTTCCACAAACAAATGAATTTTGATGTTTCTCATATACTTTCCCTTCTGGGTCATTTTATGAATTTAATGTATGCAAAAGTTTGCTGCGATAGACCAGGAAGGGAGGTGCAGTCTATTCTAGAAAAAGAAATTCTATTTCATAAATGACTAAAAAACTGGCCTGCTACTACCTGAAATGTCAGTAGCATGTCCCATGACACTTTTCTATGTCGAGCTTCACATATCTTAGTAATGAACTGCTTGTAAGAATAATTTTGTATGCTTTTAAGAAGGAACATTTGCAAGCAAACTCACAGAGCAATAAATATGTGTATTACTGCATATTACTGTTTAGAATAGATGACATATGACAGGCAACATTTGACCTAAACCCAACTCCTAGTTCAGTACACCACCCTTCTAAGAAGTTTCACTATTTTGGATGTCAATAACATATTGCTTGTTGCCTGAAATTAAACAGTCAAGTATTCTGACTCCTCTTGAAAAATCTGGATGAGGAATTAGGTATTGGCAATAGTGTTTGAGCCCAGACTGTAGTGCCAGCATCCTGGTTAACTGGATTAGTAGGCAAGAATACAGCAGGGTTGAAGGTGAATTTAGACTCTGTGCAGAGAAACTGCTGTTACAGCAACTACTTGCACTGAAATGATTATAAGGATTATTGCTATTTCTTCAAGTGAAAATAGAGATAGAATTCTGATCTCAGGTTAAAACACTTGGATTATTGTGTTCTATTGTGAATTAGGCATCTATATACCCATTTATTGCCATTAGATGTATAAACATCACAGTCATTGGAGTGTAGAAGCCATTCAAATAACTGCTTATTTTTAGATGAACTGAAAGCTTTATAAATTCCTTTAGCTTTATAGATTTGTTGGCTAGGTTGCCTTGTTTGGACGGACAACTAAAAAAGTATAGACTCCTTCATTTAAATATTGGTGAACACTCTGGACTAAGTTTTTTAAAACATAAGAAAAATCTTGCATGCTGTGTAAAATTATGAAAACAACTAGGAATGTTCTCAAGTCAAATTATTGTAAGGTGTTATCACAGAAGTGCAGGCAGGTGTTTAAGCCTCTTGCAGGAGTCACGCTTCGGGCTCTCATTGTCTTGTTTGACGTCATCTCACACCATGAACAACGCAATCCTTCATACATGATTAATTGCGCTGTATTTAAAACACCTTCTCATTTGCAGCATGAACCTTCTGAAGCTCTGTACTCTACTGTCTTCTACTGGGTGAGGCTTAGAGGGACATGTCTCTGGAAGAAGCCTGCGGGCTCCTTGCTTCCCTCCAAGGCAGGTGGACTTCACGAGCACAGCTGTTTCTGGCATGCAGGGAACCTGGCAGTACCACACAGTGGTACAACTTTTTGTTGCTTGTGTACAACTGGAGCCACATTTCAGCTTGGGGAGTTAGCATCTTTTCTCATGTAAGGACATTTGTGACCAAATGTTTCATAGGAGGAACCACAGGCAATGACCCACCCCATTAACTGAAGGAGTTACTGTGGTCTGATGTAACGGTTCAAAAACCTAGACAACTAAGGCTGAATAATTCCATTTCTCAGCTGTAGATGCTATTCCTTTCTGACACTGTCTCTTCCAAAAGCAAATATTAAACAATAATGATAGGATAAAAGACTGTTTGCTGGAAATGTACTTCCTTAAGTACATGCTCATAATTCATTGTTTGAGCAGTAGGAAGTACTTTGGGACACAGGGAAATAAGCTGGTACTTTAATTAGTGTTAACTCTCTTTACATATGTAAGTGCATGTGTTTGCATTGGGGTGCATCTGTAGAGCATTTCTGTGGCTTATTGCAGAAGACAGTTGAAGGAGCACCACCAGGGGAAAATTCTGCAGCATCTCAAATTAAGAGGCAAGCTGTGACTCTCTGTGGGTTTTAAAGGCAGAACTCTAGATAACTAATACATTTAATTAGCATAGATAACTAATACATTTAATTAGCATAAAATCTGAGAAATGAAGCGTCTTGGCAATAGGTTTTCCACTCAGAAAGTGTTGTTAAGTGACCGTATTAGTAATTGTTACTGGTTATTGACAATACATCAATTATTTTTTATTGGATTTCATTCAGGATAGACCTCTGACATTCATTGAGTAGTCCTGTTGGTCTGATGTTTTTAATGAAGATCATATCTTAATTATAGTAGCAGCTTGGGGGAGAAACATAGGAAATATAAAACTGCATTTCCCCACATCATCATCTTTTCTAGAAATACACAGAGAGATCAATCTTTATGTCCATGTATTAATTTTTATCTTCAGAGCTCTGAAGAGAGGTTTTCACAGCTGGTAAATAAAGCTGTTTGACCCCTACAAGGACAAAGAAAGGCATACTCAAAACCACTTAGCCTTCAGTAAATCTCATCCGTCTGGTTGGGAATTCACATACTGCCACCAAGCCCCTATTTCCTCTGTTACTGCACCCTTATGTTCACTCACTCTTCTCACTTCTAACTTTGCCTTTTAGGGTCTGACTCTTTCCACAGCAGTTTTCTCTTGCTCACTCCTACACCACATTCTCTGCACTCCCTGGTCTTTTCCTCAGCCATCCTAGTCCCCCTCTGGGCATCTCTGCCCCACTTGATGCGGGTAGACGATGTCCTTGTTTTGGTACCCTCAAATCTGTCTATCTTACTATCATTTTCTCTTTTATTGCTACTGTCTGTCCAAAGAGAAGATGCCCAAAATATTTGCCATCTGAACTCAGCAGAGTAAAGACAATATCTGAGTAAGAAAGAGGGCCCACAGTTTTATCACATAACCCTCACTTTTATCTTCTAATGTGTCTTTAATTAAAACCTCAAACATAAAAAAGTGACATGTACACTAAGAATGTCACTAGAAAAAATTTGAGAGACTATTATGTGATTAGACACAGAATAGTCACCCTGAAAGACCAAAAAAGAGAGATGCTCTGGTGTTGTATTGTGTTTTTCTTGGGTTAGAAAGGAACTCCTCTGCATTCAGAACACTACAAAAGTTTCACATTTATAACAAAATGAAGAGATAAATGTCTGAATTAAAATGGGTAGCCACTGCATAGAGGCTATTTCTCAATATTATTAGTCAGATTGTAGAGATGATTTTGATCATCACTATAAAGAATGACTCAATTAATCTGAACCCAATTTAATAAATTTTGGTTTATTGAATGTGCACTGCCTACCAAGTGCTGTTCCCACCTTGCAAGGTCCCAGTTTGGCACAGTGTTTTAATGTCTTTCTCTGCTGACAGTATTTCTTCATGTGCAAGAGCACTACACTGCTGAATTGCAGGTTTGCCTTGTCTCCTCTGCTGCAGGAAACCACGATTATCCACACTGCATTATCCCTGGAAATGCCCCTGGGATAAATGTAAGCTCTGTGTGCACGTGTTGGGAGAAGCAGAGGCTCATCAGTAGCACTGTCTGTCATAAAACATCAAAGCTTTGAGCTGCTGTGCTTTGTCCTCTCTAAAACCCATCTAGGGGAGTTGGGACAGGATTTTACAGAGAATATAGGAATGTTTGAAAATAACCTTGAGGGAGCATCCTGAGGAGTGTCCAAGGAGGGGTAGAGAGAAGAAATGCAAAGGAAAAAAATTCAAAAGGCAACTTCTGCATAAGAAAACTTACGGCAATTGGTATCTTAATTGCAGCCCCTGCTCACTAGATAATTTGTTTTAAATGAAGAAACTGTCAGATGATCACAATTACAAACTCTCACTCTTTCTCAGTATATCTGTGAAATTAAAAGTTGTACAAAGGAGACCATATCTCACCTAAAATATTAAAGCTGTACTGAAAGCTTCTGAATGCATTTCCAAGCTATGAAGGAAGCTCAAATTGCAATATCCGTTAATGAAATATCTTTTGCCATACCATAAAGAGTTCACTCAGCATCTGAGAGAAGGCTACTGCAGGCATGAAGAAATCAATAAAAAGTGCAATTTTTCTTAAGTCTTTTTTATTTCTCCATATATTAGAAAAACTTACATTGTAAGGAAATCTCCAAGGGAATGATAGAATACTTTATGTATGTGTTGCTCATCCAAGCTGAAAAATATGTGGCACCACTGAAGCAGAAACAGGAGAAAAAACCAATTGTTCATATGTTGATCTTGGTTCATATTTTGCTTAGCATGAAATTTACAGTCTTTTTCTGTATTCCCTTTTACATCTACATACTTTAATCAAAGATTTTAAATTTCTTCAGTGACTGCAAACAAAAAAATCTCAAGCACACTGCCTGCAAATCTGCCATTTCAGTGGAGAGAACATGCCTGCTCAGAGTCATGGTGGTGTGAAATTTCCAAGATACAAAGATATCAGAATACATATAACACTAACAACTAAAGCTTTGGGAAAAAAGAAATAATGTGGTATCACATATGGTTAGCTCTTGTTCTCTTCTCTCTTAGTTAGGACTTCACATCATTGCTCATTTGATCTCTCTGGATCAGCCTTTCCTCCACTTTCAGATGCACGGAGGGATTGGGGTAGGAGGTGGAAGGCCAAAAAACCAGACTAGGCCAGGCAGTGCCATATGAGACAGTGGATACTGTTATGTCTCTGTAGAAAGAGTGCCTAATCATTTTAATTACTTCATAGAAATTATTTGCATGTAGTTATTAATACTCTTGATATTATATTTAGCATAACACTATCAGCATGCTATTAATATGGTGGTCTTTGCTGGCATAAATCAGCTGGGAGCAGACACTCATACCAAAATCACTTTGAAGCTTTAAAGCAACACCAGCAATTTTTTAAATGGATTT
Organism: Zosterops lateralis; assembly: GCF_965231275.1. Classification (NCBI taxonomy): domain Eukaryota; kingdom Metazoa; phylum Chordata; class Aves; order Passeriformes; family Zosteropidae; genus Zosterops; species Zosterops lateralis. The sequence goes on from NC_139766.1 coordinate 12,973,473, forward strand.
CTGTGAAAGAAAGAGATCTCTGATAACTGGCCACAAAGAAACTAGCAATATGCTAAAGCAGAAAACTGGCATTAACCAGATCAGATTTGTGGGTGGAGACCTGAGGTAATCTTCAATATAAAGCTCTGCTTTTGTTCTTTCAGCATCTTCTGCTTCAGTGTCTGAATGTCTGAAAATGATTCATGATCAAAATTTGAATACTGAGGAGTGGGGGAAGGAAGGAAACAAAGGAAAGGAAACATTTAATTTTATTATCCATCAATAGGATTCTAAATTAGGCAATAAGGGATACATAGAATTTTAATACATATCATGAGCCCTAAAGTCTGCTTTTCCTAAAAGGGTAAGCTTATGTGAAAGGATTATTAAAGAAAACCAGGAAGGGAAAAGCAGAAATACAGACAGGTGGTGGCAGCTGATTTACATCAGGGTGCAGCCAATGTTTGTGGTTGTGGTATACACTGCACAATACTTGGTTTTCTTACTGATTGCTTCTCTGTTTAAAAACAGACACTGACAGAAGTGTAGATGTGATCTAGACACAAAGGAGTGTATGACATGAATCTAGAAGAAAGAGTTATTAATTTTTCTAGAAAGAATTTCAAACAATGTAATCTAAATATTTTATTTTTTTTACTGATTTAAAGGTTTCCCAGAATCCTCTCCCACTTCATTGTCATTTAGCTGAAACCAACAACAGAAAAAAGAGAAATCTCCAAAATCACAATGCCATCACTAGGGCATTATGGACTTACACAGGTCTAGATCATATCTGCACTTGCCTGGGTGTGTGATTTTAAACAGAGAAACAATCAATAAGAAAACCAACTATTGGGCTGTGTGTGCTACAAACACACATTTAAGATGGCCCTGATATTACAATATTGAGAGAGGGAAGATAAAAAAAAGGGACAAGAGGTAACTTCATCTACTGTCTTGAAAACTATAAGGAAACAAACAATTCCCTGCTGGTTTCAGTGGGGGTTTCTCAGCTGTGGGGTATTGAAGGAGTGAGGGTGTGACGGGCATCTTCTGGTATTTCACCTCAGTGAGGAAGGGAGAGCACATCAGGCCCACAATAAAAGATTTCATCTGTGCCAGTGGCAGGAACTGGAGGATCTGATGGGACATCATGCACCTCAGAGTGTTCCCTGTGTCTTTTTCCCAATGCAGCCTGTTTTACTTTATTAGTAGTTTATATACTCTGTATATGGAATTCTCAGTATATTTCCAAACCAACTTCATTTATTAACAGTATCTTATCTGGTATATCAAATCAGTTTTTCTGTAGCTAAACAGAAGTACAATTAATTTGTTCTTGTAGGGAGAGAACTCTGTTCAGAAGCTGAAAGGCTTGTTCTCTGTGTATTTGTATCTTGTGGTATCTAATTCTTTGTTAAGTGCATGACTGAAATTTAAATACCCTTTTTGTCTAGATTTTGTGAATCACTTTCTTTTTTCATCTTGGCTGGCTCATAAACATTCAGCAGGTGTTGATGGCTCTATGGTTGGCATGGCGCTTCTTTTTCAACTGTTTTTGATATGTTTTCTGATTTACTTCACTTATGTAGCTCATTGCTCAGTTCCTGTAATTGTTCTTCAGAATAATGTGGGCTAGCACTCATTTAAAGAACATAATACAATGTCATGGAAGAGAAATGGGAACATGAACTAAGACAATTCAATGGATGAGCCTCTTGATCTGCTATGATCTTAATATATCAATATATCTTAATATATCTGGTCTTAATATATCAATAGTAGTCATATTATGATTATTTTTCCCTAGTTCATCTGCTTTAGACCCTACTACATTTTTTCTTCATCTACACACACTCACCAAAAAGTAAAAGACTATTGGTATGAGCAGAAATCTGTAAGGAGCTGTTTTATTTTGTATGTCCAGCTAAATCTCAGGTTGGCACTATGTCACCCTGTGACACCTGTGAAAAACTAGGGGCAAATTTTCCATTTCCAAGTAATTTTCAAAACTATTTGCTGTTTACACAGTTAATGAAAAATGTTATGAAGGGCACCCTTTTAAGTAGAGTTTATTCTTTTCCTGTATATTTTCACAAATGAGACAGGAAAGGCCCATTTTAAAGAAGAGTCCAATCATTTAGATGTAGTATCCTATTTCACCAGACTGTTGAACAACTTGGAAGACTCAATGATAATGAACAAACAGGCCCAGTTCTGAACACAGAGTGACTCTTGTTTAGCTGGTAGCAGCCAGACAACCTTACTCTGCAGTGGATCATCCGGCAGAGGAAAATGCAATGCTCAACTTGCCACCTTTTTCCATTAGCTTTGGCCCACCCTGCACTGCTATTGAGTTACTTGGAACTGGAATAACTCTTGGTGCTATTCTCTATTGGAAGCAGAACTTGGAGGAATGGAAAACAGACTGGTGATCACAGCAGGCACAAAGCACAAATGTGCCAAGCCAGGCTGATTCCAGTCATATTGTGCTCAAAAAATATTTTTATGTACACTTATATATGTACACATACACACATGAATAGTTTTGCATTAAATAAACCCCACTAAAATAAAAGTGTCCTGGGCACACTGATCAAACAGCTAGTCCAGTATCCAAAAATTGTGCTGGAAGGTGACTGCAATTTCCATTCCAGACATCTGCCACATCCAGCCTCCTCTCTAAGCAGATGAAAACCAATGGAGCCAGACGATGATGAAAAGTTGTGAGGGCAATGCAGTTAACACTTGCCCCTTAGAAAGAGAAAATGTGATTTTTTTTTCAGCATGAGCATGTTACCAGGGCAGCAGGCACAGCATTGCAGGGCCAGCACTGCTCTGAGCCAAGGCTGTAGATGCAAGAGCATCCTGGAAGAGACAACACTGGAGCCACTGCAGGAAGAACTCGCTGAATGGGAACAGGCAGCTTACTTTGGTGAGGAGGCAGGTGGTTTTATTGAAATGTATGAACAGCAACATTTGTGAAAGGAGGAGGTTGAGTTACTCATGGCTGAAATAAGTTTATTCAGCCTCTGATGAGAAAACTTTTGTCCAATACATTATTCACTGGCATTATACAACCAGTTCTGGAAGGAATGTGTTTAGTCATACCATCTTGAAATGGCAGAATTTGAGATTTGATCCAAGATTTGAGAATGCTTAAGAAGATGTATACTGTAGAAAGCCTTTCTGTGTGTACTGGGATACAAGGGTCTATAAGGAATACCACCCATACAGCTTTAAAAGAATTATTTTTTCATGTGAGAAATGTGGATAAAATATAATTACAGCAGGGATATGAGAAAATAAGGGTTTTCAGTGTAACTCTTACCTGTGACCAACAATCTCAGTATTAAATGAGCTGTTGTAATTAAGTGAAAAATTTACTCAGAATAGTCTTCAAATAATAGCTTCAAATTAGATTTTTTTTTTCTTTTAGAAGTTTTTATAGTTCTGGGTGAACCATGCAAATGCAAACATTTAAAATAGAGCTGTGAGACACAGAGGAGCATTTATTATTTTGCCATAATAAATAAATCCACGATTGCAGAATTATGCGTGACAAATACGGATTTTATACACATGGATGTGATTAATAAAAATTGCAAGTTTCATAAATACACTAGAACAGTAGCGGGTTTTACTCTATTTATGGCTAAATTTGTCCCTGCAGTAACAATAGTCCTACTGCTGAAATGATTGCCACATTCAAAGCACACACCACTAACCACATTCACAAACACAGAGGCATTGCAAGGCATCTCCAAGGGGAACTGGCATAGTACTGGTCTCTACACCTCTGCATCCATTCATATGTGCCTGGGAACTCCTGTCCCCTTCAGTACCATTCCCTTTCCCATTCTCAGCAAACTCCTGGAGCCACAGGTTAACCTAGAAAAACCCATTCTGTCGTGTTGCTGGATGCAATGGTAATGGAAGCCTGAACACATTTCATACACAACTGTATATTAGGAGTTAAACTCCTGATTCACACTCCATATATTCAGTTCCTTATGACACTGCAGTTTGAAAATCCACCAAGCCAGTCTGATAAATTGTTCAACTATTCTTTTTTTGTAGCCAAGACAACATCTAGTACTGGGCTCTCTCAATGACTCTGTGACTTACAACAGGTTTTTTTTTCCTTTTTGCTGCCAACACATTCATTTTAAAATGAAAGATCTAATATAGTTTTGTAGGTCAGCATGTGAATGCTGACTGGAAGCATTTGGTAACAATGATATTGCTGAGCCTGTGGCCACAAAGTGTAAACACAGAGCAGATCACTGATTTCACCTCCAAACAAGATGGTGTGTTTGCAATGATAAAGGAATGACTAGATGTGTCCTCACTCTGCCTCACTGCTGGCTCTACTCCTGAACTGATTTAAGTCAGCACTGTGCTCTTGATGCCAGAGATGCTACAGAGATTTAAGGCAGCTGAAGACCCATCCCACAGACTGCTGTTCCAGGTGGTGGTGAGATACAAGGCAGAATGTTCTGGGACTCACCTGGCTAAATAACATGTTCACTGGTGTGTGGATCATTTTTGACTTTGTAGTAACTAAAGATGAGAGGCAAAAGGCTCCTCGTGCCACAGTTGGGTAATTTGGGCAGTGAGCAGTGAAGTGGGACAGACACACTCAGATCTCAGGACTGCCAGCTTCAAAGTAAACATCTCTTTCATAAGACAACAGAATCCTGAACCAGATCCCTAGACAACAATCCTGGCTAAGCAGTCAGTACCACTCACTGCAGGCTGAGAGAGCTATTTTATCTCGTCTCTTTCTGTCAAAACCTTTGGTGCAGAGTGAAAGCAAAATCCAAACCCCAGAACCTGCCCCCAAATCGAGCCAACAACCAGCTCTGGATGGCCATGCTTTCCCCACCTCAGTGCAAATCAGCAAGTGTTGAACCACTATGACACAAAGAAAAAAATAAGTCAAGTGTTTACTTCTTAGTATTAAGTAATACAAAAAAAATCAAAGTGTCAAGCCCAGCTTCATAGTGAGACCATGACAAGGCAGACACTGTCACAAAAAACTATGAACCACAATGATTTCAATCCAGTCCTTCATTCTTTCCACACATCTGTCACCTTTCTCAAGCTTTTTTGTCATACATTTTTAAGCTACAGACTTCTAGCAAAATACAAGTTTTGATTACAAACTGGATTGTCTCATGAATATTTTGCCAGCCTATTTGCATAAAAGATCTCATCAATTTGTTTTTCACCCAGAACACTCTTTAAGGCATTAGAAATAAAGGTCAGCTGTAATTCTGAGCTCCATTTTTAAAATACTCACTGAAAAAATAAAATTTATGCAAAATACATGGAAATGTACTAAAATAGTAACAGTGTACTAAAGAATTTTCTTGCAATATTTGCAAGCTTTATTATGTTTGGAGTTTTATTTGCAAGCAAAACAAGTGTTGCAATATTTAGTGGAATCTTTTCTAGCACAGTTTCAGTAGCACAAAATACCAGTCTACCATTGCATCTCTGCTCAGATAGATTTCATGCTGACCATTCCTCCTCTGAAAGTCAGACCATACTTTTTATTGTATCTTTTTTGTGAAATCATGAGGCAGCTCTGGCAAGTGGATGAAAAGTCTCCATTAATGCATTTAAAGGCATTTAAGGAGAATTTAAAGGAACTGGGGAGACCTATGGCACAACTTAAGTTTAGTTTGGTCTCTGAAAATCACATCCAGATTCTGCATACACAAAATCATAATTTTACATTCATCCCACTCTAAATCAGAAAAGATAACCCTGAATTTAGCCTAAGAAAGAGTAAAATAAAGGTTCAAGCCCATAATTTTATAATTTCATAGTTGCTGTGTTAACATAAAAATAGAAGTTGTCCCTGCTGCTTCAGTTAAATGCCAAAATGTTTAAGGAAAACAGACCCTGATTCCTGACACCTTTTTTGAAATGAATACTATCTTTGCTTCTGTATGGCAGAAAACCTAACAGATTGCTGTAATATAAAAAGTGCGAAAAAGATGCAGCCTCTATCATTGTTCCAACTGATTTGTACTATCATTCCTACTTCTCCACCTCTCTTCCTCCTGACCTTTGTGCAGATGCTGCAAGTAAAATAATTATTCTCAGCTTTAGGTTCCAAAACCATTCCCTGATGTGGTTATGGGAAGTCTTTGTACTGGATAACAACATTTTTGTGTTCAGTAACATTGGGCCACTGGAGAATTAAAAATAAATTAAAAGCAATCAGGATGCTGTTATGGGTTGTCTTTAGTATTTAAAGACCATAGTGGAAAATGTACATCATAGTATGAGATCAGAAGGAGAAAAGGGCAGTATGAGAAGGATACAAGGCTACTAAATGGGTCTGGACAGAAAAAAAGCACTTAAAAAGAAAACCTTTCAGAGCCAAGTTCCACCCTTGAATAGCAATGGGAACTTTTCAGAGGTTTTGAATAAACAGAACTATAAAATCAGATATATGATAAAATTCCTCTGCTCTGCCAAAAGCAAGCAGCCCATTCCTCAAATGAAATTCACTCACCTGTGAATAATGTGGTATCTCTGCAAATAATCCAAGGAAAGTGCCAGCTCACAAATGTACAGTTTAACAGTGCCTTCATTAAAGTGGACGTTCTGCTGCAAGTGATAACGCAGGTCACCTCCGAGTAAGAGATCAACCACCATGAACATGTCCTCTTCATCTTGGAAGGAATACCTGGAAAAAAGGGTTACAGCTGAGATCTCAGGGTGGATGATTTAGTCACAGCCATGCCTTGGGGTGGCTCTCATTAAGGAGATCCTGGCTAATCCCTGATTTGCTCAAAAGGCATGCACAGAAAAGGCATTCTCACTGCTGAGTCCTGCAAACAGGTTTTGGTTGTGGTGGGACTCTGGATATTTAAACGTGGTGCTTTGACCCCAGTGGACAACTAAGTACCATGCAGACACTCCCTCACTCCTCTTTCCTCCAGTGAGCTGGAGAGGAGAATTAGAAAAAAAGTTAAAACTTGTGTGTTGAGACAAAAATAGTTTAATAATTGAAAAAAGGAAGTATAATAATAGTACTAATGATAAAAACAGTAATAATTAAAATGAAAAGTAGAGAAAGAAAGAAAACTCGAGAAGAACAAATGATGTACAACTGCAGTGCTCACCACCCCCTGAGTGATGTTAAGCCTATCCCCCAGTACCAATCAGCCCTTCCCATCCAAATCCCCCAGTTTATATAAGCATGATGCTTTATGGTGTGGAATATCCCTTTAGACAGTTTGGATCAGCTGTCCCAGCTGTGCTCCCTCCCAGCTCCTTGTGCAGCTCCAACTGGCAGAGCATGAGCCACTGAAAATTCTTTGACTTATGGTGAGTACTGCTGAGCAAGAGCCAAAACATCAGAGTGTTGTCAACATTATTCTCATCCTGAATCCAAAACACAGCGCTGTTCTAATAAAAAGAAGACTAATTTAATCCCAGCTGAAAATGGAACATGAAGGCAAGCAGAACTTGAGCTACTGCCACACTACTGTCTTATTTTAAACATGGATTAACACCTGAAGGTTGATAAAACAGAATTTAAAATACCTTTAAGATTTTTACATTCTTAAATAAGCATGTACTCATTCAGGTGACAAAGTAGTACCATTAAAATGAAAGGCCTTGAAACACACTTGATATTTACACACATACAACTCTAGTTCAGTGCTTATGGAAAGTATCCCGGCAGCATTGAGAGCTGCTGTCTCAGGGGTATTTTCCAGATTCAATAAATATACACAATGTTCTATTAGCTGAGTATTTTTTACAGCTTGCAGCGGAGGTCCAAATTCAATAAGGACTAAACCTGCAATTTTACTGCCTAACAACACATTTTTTTTTTCAGTCAGCAACCTATATCTTATAAAATGAAAAAGTCTTCATGGTTACTGATGGAATTCTTCTGGACTCTTTCCCAGAACTGCCTGCTGAACACTCTGAGGACCAAATTTTGATGTGATTTAAATCCTGTAAATCCAAAGGTGTAGGCAGTCAATGTGCAGTGTATATATACATATCTAGTGTTTGGGCAAGCAGGAATTTCCATGTGTTTCTACTTACCTTGGCTATGCTGCCATTGCCCTGGTTTCTTGTGGTCTAAGTGAACCAACAGAACTCTCCAGATTTAGTTTCTAAATGCAACTGTATAAGATACAGTTTTCCCAAATGAGGAATGGTAAATACCTTATTTCTGATGTGAAATCACTCTTTTCTTAGAAATTGTTTTAGAATTAATTTTGATGTGAAGTTACATTATCTTATACCAGATATACATGGATTACTGAAGGTGATCCACACTGGAAGTGCCTCTTCCAGCACCTTTCCTCCCATGAGGTGTGTAATATATATTGGCTACAGATGTGATTCAGTTCTCCTGAACTGCAAAATTTATGCCAAGAAAATAAAAAAGGGCTTCCAGAAAATCTGTGCACACCCATGCCCCAGAGGCAGAAAAGTCTATATTAGATTATTTTAATTGACAGTTACGTACAGTTTTCACTTTCATTCCCAGGCTTGCACTTACTGAAATGAGGCACTGCTTAGGGGTTGTCACAGATGGTTCATTTTGAATTTAATGCTTGCTGTTCTTTCTGAACATAGTTCTGAGAAGTGACTTTCTCTCATACTCTGCTCTTCTGTTGCATTTCTGTGTGACTGCCAAATGCCAGGAGGGGAAAGTCATTTTATTTGCATCAAGCTTGCTCCTCAATAAGTCAAACCTCTGAAGCAAAACGGTAAAATGGGTGGCACATGGTGTCTGCTCACCTCTAGAGAGGCAGAATTTTGTAACACACAAACACATACACAGGTTAAAAAACCAGAAGGCTTCAAATATATTCAAATTCTTCCAAGTATTGTGCATTGCTGAGCCTGGAGCAATTGCAGAAGCAAAGCTTAAATGTGTAGTTACATTTAAGATTTTCTTTTTCTTTTTTGACATTTGTTATTTTAAGTGAAGAGATTCTAGCATTGAGCAGAGGTAAATTCATCATCATAGAATGGCTTTGGTTGGAAGGGGGTCTTAAAATCGTCTATTTCCAACCCCCCTTCCATGTATAGGGACACTTTGCACTGGACCACATTACTCAAAGCCTCATCCAACCTGTCCTTGAACACATCCAAGGATAGGACAGCCACAGTTGCTCTGGGCAATCTGTTCCAGTGCCTCAGCATCCTCCGAAAAATGTTAATTTTTCCCTTCAGTTATCACTTCAGTAAGGTACAGATTTTGTTTCTTTCTTTTTTATATTATTTTTAAAAATTTTGAAAAAAAATTGCAAATTGAAAACTCTACTTAAATGATAAGTGAAATTGTGTCTTGTCTGGGAATAAAGAGCACTCTTGGTGCCTAAAGTAATGTTTCTACATGTCAGTAGAAATGGTACTGATGCACCTCTAGTCTTGAGATAAATGTCTGTAGTCATTTTTTTTGAGCAGAGTGTGAAAGCAGGGTAAACAATGGCTGTTGTGAACTTGCTTTTAATGCAATGATTATTCCTTTTTTTTTTTTTTTTTTTAATTATGAGTATGTTTCAAGGTGAATGTTCAGTCTAGACAAAAGACCCATGAGAACCAGAAATAAATGTAAAATCTTGTTCACATCCAGATAAATGCTAACACTTGGTGGAACATGATTTTCATTCCAAACATATTTTTAAGCTGAGGTACTCTGGTGTTGTGTGCTTGTGAGTAGGGAATGGTGGTCCATTATCACCTGCCAGGCAAGCTTTTGTGCATCTGTAATTGTTAATGATTTAAAAGAGAGATCAAACAAAGCTTTCCTACAGGGCTCAACCAACCTCCACCCACTCACTGCCTTGGGACTCTCAGGGCCTCAGGCATCTCTGGGAATCCAGGCTGGGATGACAACAGATGGGTTTTGTCCAGGGGCTGTTAGATTTGCCAGTGAATCAATCTCCTGCTACATTGCCTTTCCTCTCAGGTAAGCACACCAAGTGCAATCCCTACAGACAGAGGTACAAGGTTCCAGAAGTGACTGTACCTCTAGAACAAAGTACTTTGAATCCAAACACAAAAACCAAACAAAGAACCCAAATAAACAAAACATTCAACAAAACCAAAAATACCTCCACAACACCAAAACTAAGCTGGGAGACATTCAAAAATACAGGTAATGTTTGAAGAACTAGGCAGCCTTCCCAAATAGGACACTTCTCAGATTTGTCTGGGCCATCTTGACTAGATCATGACTTGGTAGGAAAGGTTGGAGCAGCTGATCCTTGAGATCCTTCTACCCTTTTATTCTATGATTCTGTGATCTTTCATGACCTGTGGAGGGAGCACAGGTCAGTTTTATTTAGAAGTTGAAAATAGAATATTGCACACCAAGACATAGTGTTTGTGAAGCTCCCTATATCCTCTCTGATGTTCTGTTCTTGCACTCAGGGCCACAGTTAGTCTTTTTCTTTTGTACTGATATGTGTCTCTGGTAACTCTTCTAACCCTGCCAGAAGTATTGTGCATACTGGTTTGGTTAAGGCATAAGCTGTATGGGCATGGTTTGAAGGAACATGTACATAGATGTGTTCAGTCTGTCAGCAGATTTCTCCACCCCCGCTAAATTCCACCACATCATGCCGATCTCACATCTGTTCTCATGGATGATGGTGCTTTCCCTGCATGAGGCAGGTCCCTGGTTTGACCCAGCTGGAACAATCCATGGGTGGAATTTCTCTGTGTGGATCAAACCATAGTGTGATTAAGACCACTCCAAGACATTTTCTGGAGGGCAAAGAAATTCATCCTAATGAAACCATGTGTCTTTGACCTAGAGGACATCTTGGGCATGGCAAACAGGGGAAGGTCTCTGGAGCCGACAGGCATTCCACCAAGCAGATCTTGCAGCTACCAATTTCTGAGCTCCTGAATGCAGAGCAGGAGTTTCTCCAGGTCCTGCTGTGCAGTCAGGTAACAAATGGTATTGCTTTCCTTCTACCCTGTTTAAGGAATAACAGGACTTTGTGCACCAGCTTAGACAAGTTTGGTTTGTCATGGTCACAAGAGATCTAGTCCGATGCCTCTCTCCCTCAGACAAATCCAGTATTCTGTCTTTACATAAGAAATAAAATATTACCTTTATCTTTTTTTCTAGTTCAATATTTTAAGATATAAGAGCTTTTGATATATTGGTCTAAGAATTGAAATAGACAAGTAAATATTGGCCATGGGAGAAAGGAGTCTTTGAAAATGTTGCTGCTAGTTGGGGAGGGGCTGATGGCAAATCAGACCAGTGGAGATTAGTTTTTGAGCAAACACTGTCATTTTACTTTTGTAAGCTTCTTATCTGCTCAAAGGTAAATTACATAGAAAAGGATTGATTGGTTTTTGAAATAAATTCAGGAGTTGTTTGGGATTTTTATGTTAAGCAGGTAGCTGAGAAATACTTTCTGAATGAATTGTAAGGTTGTGACTTATGTTGAATATTAATCAATTGATATTGAATACCATTAATACATTATTAGTTACCCTAAAGACAAAAACCTCCTTGAAATAAAAGAGTAAATGACTTGAAGTAATAGTTCCTGTTTGTTTCTTAAATAGCATCATTCTCTAATTACAGGAAAACTGTTCTAAACACAGAGCCATCCTCTGCTTTCACTTGGTTGAAGAAAAGTTTTAATGCATTATAATAATTTTTCTCCAAATTAAAATAAAATAATAAATCGCATAACAAACAGGGAATTGAAATTTTGGGTATCTTCAGACTGGAAGATAAACTATTATTGAACACAGTCCTAGATGGAAAGACATTTAAACAAAGTATTTTTTGAATAAATTATATCTATTTCCACATTTATATCTGTATATTTGTTTTAGTAATATCTAAATTTTGTATTTATATCATATTTGTATTTATTATTTGTAACCCTGTCTTCACAAAAGCAGTTACAGTTGAATTATTAAGATCATTTTCCCCCCTTTCATTCCTTCTTTTTAGTTAACCAGGGTAATTTTTCATTGAAATCCTTCCAGTGGAGGCACCCAGTATTCATATATCTTGTTTCATATGAATTACCTGGGAAAAAGGACATAATGATGGATATTTTATATATGACTTAAATTAAAGATAGAAACACATTAGAAAAATTTCATCATTAAGACCAAACCTAACTTCATAATCTTGAGATAATCAGTTAAAGCGAGATTTGCACAGTTTATACATTCAGATGACACTTCTGCTTTCCACTGAGTATGACAAATGATTGATCCTTGGTGTTTCCTAACTACAATATTAAAGAATTTTTTTCCAGTTTTCCCCTGGCAACATTAAAGGGACATGGTAATTTTTCAATGACACAAACCCCCCACCAGTAACTGTAGATTTTCCCAGTGTAGATGTAGATGCCATTTCTTGATATGGTTACCTTGCTTTTTTTCTTACCAGTCCAATTTGTGTAACTATGTAATAGAATACTCCTCACCCTCTGTAAAGCAAAAGGTTTACCCAAGACTTGCTGCATTGAAAAAGAACAGATCACTTAAAGGCTTGAATAATTTGACATTTGCCAAAGAACAGTTAGAGAAGAAAAATAACAGTCCAGAGCTCTCTTGTGTGGGTATGGTGGAATAAAATGTAGACATAATATAAGCTGGTATAAGTACAGGTTATAATACAGGTGCCAAAAATAGCAACTTTGATCAGTCAAACATAAAATCATTACAAATTTCCCCATGCTGAGAAGGTGTGCTGAAAACTGTTACACCCACTGTGACTACAAATAGCAAATACTTACCTTTGAATTATGTTTTTCATAAAACCAAATGTCCAAGCCAATCAAATGAAAGTTTTTAAGTTTGCGTGTTCCTGCAGCCAAGGACAAGACATAAGAGACAAAGCCTCAAGATTTATTAACTTTGTAAATACAAATATGCAAGTATTTTGAAGGAATGTTGGAAATGTTCCTTAGTAATGTCTGTTTTGTTTACATTTCTATAGATTTCTTTCTTATTTTGGAAAATGGATGAACGTTATTTATTGAAATTTGAGATTTGTGCTTGCAAAGTCTAATAGAAATCTATTGTTGGAAAGAAAAGGAAATATGCCTATTTCCAAACTGAGAAATACAAGAGTCATTTCTACAAATGCAAAATACAATTATTGATCAATGTTGTTTTGAAGTATTTAGGTTCTTTGTGAGTCCTGATCATTTAAGATGGTTTGTTTTAGAGCACATTTTCTTTCACTCCTTCACCTGGTTTTAATCAACCAATGTTTCGCTCCACCTAGAAGAAGCTTCTTTGTTTTTGCCTATGATTTTGCAAATGCTAGGGGAGTAAGAGGTCATTTGAGATGTGGGTTATGGTAATAACTGTAGATTGTGAAAAAGGGCAGGTTTGGATTTGATGTTAGGAAGAAATTCTTTACTCAGAGGCACTGGAACAGGTTGTCCAGAGAAGCTGAAGATGACCCTTTCATGGAAGTGTTCAAGGCTAGGTTGGATGGGGCTTTGAGCAGCTTGGTCTAGTCCCTGCTCATTGGAAGTAGATGATCATTACGGATCCTCCCAACCCTAATCATTCCATAAAAATATGGTATTCTGTTTGTCTTTCATCATGGTGATATGGTAGAGAAACCATGAGAGAACCATGTGGTTAAATGTAGGTGGTCATCTACTAAATGAGAAAGAGTTCTTACTGTTTTCTGTTCCTTTTAGGCTGGGACTAAAGAGTTTAGATCCAGGGTTTGCATACAACCCACAGTCATGTGAGGTCTTTTATTGTGCTTAAGTAGCGTTCACTGAACATTGCAATAGACAGACAGGATAATTTTGGATGGAAAAGCTCTTCAGATGTTAGCAATTCCAAATTCCAACCTCCTCAAAGCAGGACTAATTTCAAACTAGGTCAGGTTTCTTGGGGCCTTATCCAGGGCAGTTTTGAAAATCTCCAAGGATGAAAATTCCACAACCTCTCAGGGAAGCGTGTTCCAGCCACTCATTTGGTCTTGAAGAGACATTTTGCTTATATCCAGTTAGGATTTCTCCTGCTGACCTATGTCACCTGTGTCACTCATCCTTTCGGTGTATATGAGGTTTTCTCCATCTGTAGGTATTGCCATCTTCATGTCATCACTACCACATTCTTGGAAAATGGCTGTAATCAGTTCCTTCCTTCAGCTCAGCAGTGTCATGTCCCTGCTCTGCTCCCTAACCCAGGAACAATGATGCTTCCTCAGATCTTGTAGAAAAGGGCTGGATGAACTTACTCCAAGGAAGGCTGCTGCAGTAGGAAAATTTTGAGACAATAAGTGACTTTAATTGAAACTTTCATGAACACTTGTTTAAAGCCTAGAAAATTTTAGACAAATAGGATGAATATTTGGTACATTATGAACAATCAAATGGAGGAAAAAAGGCACATTGCTATCAGTTACTGTGACTCTGGAAACATTTTTATTCCCACATATTAAGAGCTCTCTTTTTGCAAATGGCTGGTCTCTGAAAGTGTTTTCTCATAATTTGTTTTTCAGGAGAAAATTAATTACTTTTCTGGCTCATTTGCTCATATACTTGTAGACTTAATGGCACAGTCTCATGATAAAGTCTGTGTTTTCTCAAATATTATTAGACCAATGATAAAGTAAGACTTGCAAATGAATGCAAAATAGGCTCATTTCTCAGTCTATTTGTTTAGGATTTTTAGCAGACTTGGATGCAATATCCTCAAAGCTCATTTTAATTGTTCTGCTATCATGAAAAGCATGGCAGCTTTCACCAGCCTCACTCACTTTTACTCTCTGAAACCAAAGTCAGCTTCATTCTTCATCAGTTATTTTCCAAGTGTTTTAACTTTCATTTATCTTGTGTTGAGTGGAAAAAAGAAAGTCTCCACTATCTTCTGTTCTACTTATAGTCTTTTAAATAGGTACATCACAATTACACATGAGAGCTCTATTCTGATTGAATTAAGACATATAGAGAAGGCATTTGGGATTTGTTGATACTCTCATCTGGATGCAGCCTCTAAACTCCATTCAGCTGTGTTGGAGATGTGCTGTACTTGGCAAATGTTCACCAAGTTCTTCATTATCACTTTGTGTTATTATCACTGCCAATTTATAGCACTTCATATGCACGTGGCACTACAGCAGTAGCAATTATGTGTATAGTGCCAACCAGTCTCTCTTGTCCCCAGCTTGTCTCAAGCACTTCCAATTAAAGCAGGCAACAGACAGCTTGTGTGACAAACCCAGGGAAACTATTCACACAAACAAGGGCTCCACTACCAATACAGAAAACTGCTCACCTAGGAAAATAGGTACTTGAGAAATTTTGGGGTGAGGAAAAAGCTCATGGGGAATAATGGACTGAAAATTTGGACTCCATTTGAGATGCATGTCAAGATCTCAGTCTGTAACTGGCAAAGCTTGATATATTCATAAAGTATGGAATAACAGAATATTTTAGATTGGAAAGGAGCTGCACGATCAAGTCCCACCATTAACCCAGGACTGCCAAGTCTACCACTAAACTGTGTCCTAAAGAGCCACATCTATATGCCTTTTAAATGCCTCCAGGGATGGTTACTCTACCACTTCTTGGGGCAGCATGTTCCAATGCTTGACATGGTCCATCCTGAAAAGTAGAAAATCAAGCATAAGAAGGAATTCAGCATGAATGAACAAGGAGATCCTAACTGAACTCAGACAGTAAAAATAAGTGTACAAGAGGTGGAAGCAGGTGGGTGATCCAGAAAGAACACAGAGTTCTTATCTGATATTGCAGTGATAGGGTTAGGAACGCCAAGGCTGACCTGGAGTACTGCATCCAATTCTTGCCTCCCCAGTCCATGGAGAGTAAAGTGCAGGGCCACAAAGATGAATAAAGGACTGGAGCATTTTTCATATGAGGAAAGGTTGGGAGAGCTGGGACTGTTCACGCTGGAGAAGAGCAGGTTTAGGTGGGATCTCATCAGTGTGTACAAACACCTGATGGGCAGAAATGAAGAAGAGGGAGACAGACTCTTTTTTGTGGTGCTCTGGGACAGGACAAGAGGTGTTGAGCACAAATTAAAACACAGTAATCCCGTGTGAACACAAGGAAATTCTTCTTCTGTGAGGATTCTCAAACATTGGTTTGACAGGTTGCTCAGAGAGGCTGTGGAGCCTTCCTTTGAGGAGATACTAAAATCCCAACTGGGCAACCTGTCTTGGGTGACTCTGCTTGAGCTGAGAGTTTGTATCAGGTGAACTCAAGATGTCACTTCTAAACTAAACAATTCTATGATTCTGCAACCTTTTCATTGCAACAGCTACCTGGTTATCTAAACTACATACAATTAAAGGAGTGTTGAATAACAGAATTTGAGCACAGGTTTGTCTCATAGAGAATCTCCTCTGTTTCTCTTTCCTCTTTCTCATAACCTCATTATTTGAGGTTCACAGTTCTTCATTTAGTGGAAGGTTTTAAAAATTAGTTACCAATGCTAATAGCTAACTACTAAACAAGGATTTCAGTTTGATCAAATAACCCAAAGTTTTAGAGCACAGAGCAATAAAATTGTGCTGGGACAACAGAAGCTAACGAAAGAAGACTGTTATGGGTCTGGACTTAGGCTTTCTTGAAACCCAAAGTTCAGCAATCAAACTTCTGATAGATGACAATGAATGATTCCAAACTCTTTCTATTTTTAGCTTTAAACACTGTTTCTATCTTAGAGACAATTTTGTGTCTTTTTTTTTTTTTTTTTCAGTTTTATGAAGCAAAGAAACATCAAAATTGCAGCACTTATCATTAAGCTTCAATCATAACAAATTTAATCTTCAGTACGTGATTCATTGAATGAACAACAGAGCACATACTGGGGTTAAGAATAGGTGAGGTTTTTGCTGTGTATAACCTTAGACACTGCACTGATTGTGTATGTGTATCTCTGTGTGTTTGGCACCCTGCATGGGTTGAGAGGCTTAAAATAGTGCTTTTCTTTTTCATTTATTTAGCCATGAACAAGATTTCCCTCTGAGCTACACAAACCCCTTCATTTTCCTGGTATGAAACCTAGAAAAGTCAGATCAATCTTTCCTTGCATGCATACACCTTCTATAGTTAGTTTACTCACTAGAATTGGACAGATTTCCTATCATCCCTTTCCTTCTTCCTGACTTCACTGTAAATGAAAATTCCTCACTGCTAATAAAATAAAGGTTCATTTTTGTTAGAAATACATAAACATCTTCAACCAGCTTCCAGAGAATCTCCTCCAGTATAATCCTCGTGAATAAAGCCAGCTACTCGAAAGGTTTCACTTAAGCAGCTTCTCTTATTTTCTGTCAATAAAAGAGTTAATTTTAAACTATGTTAATTAAAAATTTAAAAGTATGATGCTTTCAATCACATGTAGATGCCTACTAACATTTTCAGACATTCCTCTTAGTATGATGTACCTTATTTCTTAATTGTGGGCATTTCTAAAATGTTAAAATAAATTAAACAAGATGGACCAAAACACATTTCACTCTGTTGAATCTTTACTATCTCATTTCAGACTTACCCTCTTAATTGGCATGCAAGTTATTTTACAAGCTTTCCAAACCCAAAAGATGAAGCAAAAATCTGAATAGTAATGTGAAGGATGTAGTGCAAAACAAATTAGGCTTATTGTTTCTCTGTCATTTTAAACGAGGACAGAAAGCTGTTTTCAGTTTCAATTTAAAGATAATTTCTTTCATACAAAAATTTCCTTACAAAATTTAATTTCCATGCAAAAAACCAATTCTTCTGGAAGGAATGTAAGAGAACAGTGTGATTTAAGTGGTTCTTCAAGCAGCATGAGCATACACGAAATAATCTTTTTTTTTTTTTTTTTACTGTTTTTTCTCATCCATACACCATATCTAGGAGAAACCTTAAAAATCCAAATCCAGATTCTTAGACCCAGTTTTGTCCAGACTATCTTTGGGCACATGATTAATGTACTTTGGGTTAGAAAACAGTTTCTCTGTGGTCACTGTGCATTAAGCAGAACACCCATGGTCCTGCCCACAGCTGTGGTAACGCCCCCCTGGAATGTCTCTCTTTTTCCCACTGATTACAGCAGCAGACCAAGGCAAAGAGGCTGATGTCTGATGCAAGCTCATAAGAATTCAAGTTCTCTAGAGCTTATCCTTTCTGTTTTAGGAAGTCCCTAATATGGTCAGCCCATCACATTCACATGTACATTTTGACTGGTACAGAAGGGTTGGTAATTATGATTCTCAGAGAACGTTTTTTGTTTGATCAGCAGAGAAAAATATAAGACAGATTTTCTGATTTACGCTGGTCTTACAAATTCTAAGTTCCTTCCTGTGGTGCATATCTTGCTTCTGATCACTTAATTGATTTTACATTTAACAGACCTTCACCTATTGATGTTAAAAAGACATGAAAGGTAATAACTTGCAAATACAACGTGTTACGATGAGCCAGGAAAAAAGGCAAATAATGAAAATTTCCCTAATTTTCTATCTATGTTGCCTCAACATAGAAGAAGCTTTTTGATAATGTTCAATTTCATGAAAACAGAAGCTTGTTCTTTAATAAGAACCAGATTTAGTGCAAAGAGACAAGGAAAGAGTGAGGAGCCCTTCAGGTTAGGGATCCTTAATTAAGAAAATTCTTTAAGGCAGTTATAGGAATAAGTAAAATAAATAAACATAGCCAATTGTCCTGTGCTTTTTTTTTTTTTTTTTAAATTTCTTTTTTTATGTTGCTGTCTCTACACTAACCTCAGCTTATCAGTGAAGCACAAAGGAAGAAAAGCTGCTCAAAAATCTCTGTTTAACACATCTTTCTCCCACATGATGATAAGCAATTGAATTTCTCCAAACACTGCAGTGATCAAGTTACCTGCATTGGCTCACAGTGCAGCAGTGTAGGGGTTCAGCCTTGGACATCTCTGTGGTTCTCAGCCAGCAGCATTTTGTGCTCATTAATTTGAATATGACCAGTCAGATAAATCAACACCCATGATTCTTAGTGTTCTGTTTCATGGCAGCTCTTGTGCCATAGGAGGCAATCAGGCTTCCATTTATATTTTGTGT
The DNA here is from genome assembly GCF_965231275.1 of Zosterops lateralis. Classification (NCBI taxonomy): domain Eukaryota; kingdom Metazoa; phylum Chordata; class Aves; order Passeriformes; family Zosteropidae; genus Zosterops; species Zosterops lateralis. The sequence continues at coordinate 12,992,512 of NC_139766.1, forward strand.
ATGTGCCACATCTTCATGTTCCCTCCTTTTCCTAGCATGTGAAGTGGAACATCTTCCCTTGGTAGATCTTTTGGGTCTTTTTGTTTTCTGAAATGTGCAGCACTGTGATTACTTTTAGGAACATTCTTTGATGCTCTCAGCAGATAGAGAAGGTGTTTAATACAGTTCTTAGAGCATAGTTAGAACTATAGCTCTAAAGAAAAAAAAAAAGGAAATCCTTTTACAGCTTTATTTTATCCATGAGTTAGGCAAATCTCTGAGTACAAATATATTTTTCAGAGAGGATATGCTGAATGGGAATTTATGATCTCATCAAGTGAAAAAAAAACAAAACGCAAACCCAAATTCTAGTTCTGCCTGTATTGTCTTTGTTTAAATTTTCTGGGAATGGATCTCAATAATTCACTCTTCTTTATTCATTGTAACTGCTGCCAAAGAGCAATATTTTTTCATGGCATAAATGTATTTCAGAATAGGAATAATCAAACCTCACCACCACTATTAGATTCAGCATGTTGTTTTTTCAATTCCAATTATAGTCACAATAAATGTTAAGATTTGTTATAAAACTGAGATAACTCTTGCCTTTCTAATTTATAGTTGAGTTTATCAAGTTGATTCAGAGCAATCACAAAGAAGCAACTTCAGATGTCAACTACTATCATTCTATCTCAACTCAGACATTTAAATTATTCTGCAAAATTGTCTGTCAAGCCTTCGGTGTTTCCTCTGCTTTTAAATTTAACATGTCAGAGTCATGTTATTTGTGGTAACATTGCTTAGGTTAAAAGAGGTGCAGAGAGGAGGAGCATGTCAAATTGTCAGGAACAAGGGAGAGACCCCAGTAAGAGCAAAGAACATCACCTTCAAAAGCACCATTGCACCAAGGAGGGGTCATGAACTAAATCCAGGGCAAGGGCCTTTGTCGTCAGGCATCTTTTTCCAGATGCAAAAGAAGGAGACATGAAGGAATAATACTGAATGCTGCCTCACAGGCATTACTTTCCAGCTTCCACATATAAGGCTTCTTGAACCACTATTCCTGTGTTCAGAATACAACAAAATGCAGGAGTTATTAATTTAATACAGTGGATATAAATGGATTTACTGGTGTCTATCAGGAAGACTCCCCTGACTGCATGTTCTGCACTACTGCAGGCCACCTGCCAGAGACAGGTTGTGCCATTGGTTAAGAAGATGGGACAAGGAATAAACTGGATGCAATGGTTGTGGACGGCCAAATCTACAGTGGAAGAGCTACAGCCCATTCTCTGTATGGATGAGCAAATGGCTGGACAGTTGCTTTTTCCAGGGACTCGGGAGAGGATGGAATTTTGCTTCCTTTCCTGACCCCCTGCCTCTGCACAACTATGTCCTGATCTTACCTTGAATCTCTCTTAAACTGTTTCCTTATAAAGAAAATAGGAGGGGAAAAGAAAATTTAAGCAACTGTACTTCAAAACTAGTTTCAGTGATGCTTATAAATGTCCATGGAAATATCACATTTTTCTTTTTCTTTTTAACGTGTACCCAAACACTACAAATCTGGGAAAGGCACCAGCCTGGTGACATGACAGTTTCAGAGCAGGGCAGCCCAGACACTGAGGTGGGTGTAGATCTGGCTCAGGCAATCCAGCAGCCTGCAGATGGAGGAAGAAGGCAGAAATCCAACCTGGGAGTTCTTTCTTCTTCACAACCCTCTAGCAAAGGAATCAAGAGTCTAGCTGTCTAACAGTCCTCCAGGCAAGACAAGGAAGGGGCAAGTTTCCAAAAACTTTTTTTCTTAATTGACATGTCTTCTGTTCATTTGATTCGCGTTAATTGAGGTTCTTCTCACTTTTCTGTGCAAGACTCAGCCAAGTTCAAACAGCAAATTTATCTTACTGCACATGAAGAGAAAATGGTTATAAGCTGTCCCCCCAAGTTGTATTTGTCTTAATTTGAAGTAATAATTGAAGTGGGTCTGACTCTCAGTGCTAAGGCTGGCAGCTGTAGCTAAATTGGATGGGACAATGGAAACAATATATTCTTTTAATAAGCCAGTATGAGACTGAAAAACGTTTGCATTTGGGACTGGGACCAAGAAACATCACTTTGTTGAACACATTAACCAAGCTTCTAACAGAGGCTGATGGCAATTTACACACAATAGCAGCAAGTGGGAAGATACTCTTAGCATTCAAATATGTAGACTGAAGATGTAAATTTATCCTCTGACAGAGGGAGGCAAATAGCTGCAGAAATCATCCTTTGTGAATTCACATGTTAGCTGCAGTCTTGAGTACAGGCACTTTAATGCAGCAGAAGCAGTTGAGAAAGCTGAAATTCTGAGAATGAAGTTGGGTAAGAGCCTGAAAACAAAACTGACGAGGACAAAAATTTACTTTTTTTTTCTTGGTCTCATATTCTTCTGTAATTCTTAGGCCACATCTTTAAATATGCAGGAAAAAAGCAGGAAATTCTTTGTATCTATAAGTTCATCTGTGTGCAAATATAGAATCACCTGTACATACCCCTGAGCACTACACCAGTGTGATAAATCTGTCATGTCTCCTCTCTTTTCTAATGATGAAAACATTCAGCATCCTCACAAACTTGTCATTAGAAGGAAATGATGAGTGCAGAGCATCCTGCCCATCCTACTGAGGCTGTTACCCCACTGCTCTGGTCTGTGGAACTGCCTCAGGAAAGGAAATTATATTGCAAGATGTAGGACTGGTTGCTCTGCAAAACAGAAATTAAAAGAAAGGAAGGTTTTTAACAATGGGCAAGGCACAGACTGCCTTCCATCACTGCTCTGCATTTTGTCAATAGCATCCCATTTTAACAGGAGCACTGCTCTTCTGTTGTGCCTGGCCAAAATCCCCAGGTCAGGGAATTTTGACTCTGACTTCCCAGTGCAGGAACAATCAGACAGCACTGGTTAGAAATGGAACAGTCTGTTTCAAATGGGAATTTATGAGAAAACCAATATGAAATTTCTTTGCCTTTACACACCAGCTTATTACATAGAAGGGAGAGAACAAAAGCCTCATGGACCACAGTCATTAGAAAAGACCTGGTTATCCTTGTTTCACCTCTGAGAAAGGATTCCATTTGCCAGCAGGAAGGAGGGGAGCCTGGGCTGTGACACTGTCCAGCTGTTCTTTCCCATCCAGCCTGTGCACTCCAGAGCACATTCTCCCTCTGTTTCTCTGCTGTCCTCAATATGGGTTCTCCACCCCAGGTCACTGCTTGTAGAGATTTATGTTGTACTACAGCATCTCCCTTCCATTTCATCTCTGTATCAGATCATACCCACCCAAATTGCTTTTCAGTGAAGCATCCTTGACTTAATCACTGAGCACTGATTAAATTCACTCATTAAGTGCATATAGAAAAGCAGATCCAAACCCAGAAGGTTTAGGCAAGCCTTCTCATCTCCTGGGAGCAGGTCATTCAAAAAGAAGCCCACTACTTTTTGCATAGCAGTGACTGGCATTATGAAATGAGGAAAGAAAAACAGTATTTAATCAGAAAAGCTCAAAAGTGTTCTCACCTCTAATGTAACATTTATAGTGAATTGGATGTGATGATGGTCTGTGCTCAGAAAGATAAGAGCAGAGCATGAGATAAAAAAATCACCTTAAATGAAATATCAAGAGAATAATATTAAAAATAAAAAAGGGCCAGTACAATTATTTTCACAAATGCCAGACTGTAAATCACCTTATCTCACAGCCTCAAGCCCTCTCTCACAATATGGCAGAAAAATAATTAAAACAAAAATGTGCATTCACATCCACCACACAAAACTCCAAACAACTGGATAAAAGCAAAAAAAGCAATTACTACAGAAGTAAAAAAAATATGTTCATTTAAAAGATCTATTTAGATATCTATAAGGGAGGATAAATTATTTGTTTGTCCCTTTGCTACCATTATAACTTGCTGCTTTTGTTATTGGCACTGCTGATGCACAGAACTGGTGACAATTCTCAAAAGGATGATCTAGTGGGAACTAGGAAGGGAACAGAAGAACATCAGCATTTAGTGGAATGTTAATAGGGTGAAAACTGTAAAATCAGCTGATGGCAGCATGAAGCCAGCAAGGTACCAGCAGAAATGAAGTTTGGTCTCCATGACAATGTCATAAATTGTGTATGAAATTAATATTTAAAAGGCAGGAAGGAAGTCCTCTGAAGCACCAGGGTTCATCAGAGAGCACACAAAAAGGCCAGCAGATACCTCACACTAAATATTTCCAGAAAAATAGTTTAACAGATGGGAAAGTCATCCAGTACTTTCTCCAAGCCCCCAGCCATTTTCCACATCAGGGATATAACTAAATTCTCTGTAACAAAACCTTTGTAGCATTGATGGTCTGCTCATACATTTATCAGATCTGCTGAAAATATACATTTGAATTTTTCAAATGTTCTGAAATATGCACTTTCTTCCCACCTAAAGCAAATCATATTTTTATAGCTATCAAGAGTTAAAATTTGGGAGGCAACTAAAAGTTGTTTTAGATAGTTAATAATTTCACCTCTAACAGGTGGATTAGCCTTGCTTTTTGCCATTTAATTGCACTATGTAACAAAAAAAAAATAACCAAATGCTTTTAAACAATTGGTGATTATCCATTTTGGCTTTTTATAACTTTTCTGTTATATAATTACAGAATACTGGGTATTTATTCATTTGCTTACTAACAGAAATTTGTGTGTATTTAACCAGCAAGTCACAAAAATACATTGATTGGTTTTGTTTCATTTTTGTCCTCTTGGCTTCTGCATTTCATGACAGTCGGCCAAACCCTGAATTTTTTTAGTTTTGGGGAATTCTGAATGGTAAAACTTTCTAGGTAGGACCTTCCTTTTCTTCCATTTTTTTCACAGTCATGTCAATTACAATCCTAAAAGTGCCAAAGTGAGGCATAGTAAGAAACAGAAGAAAGAGAGATAATGTTAACTGACACTTTATTTCCTGAAGTCTAATTAATAAGAAATACCATTTTCAAAATGCCATATTAAGTTCATAATAAACTGCTTTTACTACATCAGTACACCAGTCACTTTTATCTTAGTTCCAAACATTAAAAGACATGAATTCAGGCAATTTCAAACCCACCTCATTTTCCAACCATCTCCTGCTCCAAATGAGAAAACCCAGTTTCAGGGGCTGTGCCAGCTCAGAGAATCAATCCCTTCATTAAAAGAAAATTGAAGTGCTCACAACTCATTAGCGCTAATCTTGTCTATTAAATCATCATAATTGTCACCTCTCCCAGAACAGACCCATTTTTTGTCAAGCATGTTCTCATCCCTTACCAGCTCTTCCCCACACTTATCTGCACGGCTCCAGAAACTAATTTTTCATCTCAAGTCATATCCTTCTTTTCTCTTGCTCTTCAAGCTCACCTGTTCAAGGTCAGCAAACCAACAGTATGCCCTTAGGATGAGGTACATGGGCAACCTGCTCTTTCCACTCTCCACATCCCACTCTACCTGCAGAGGCAACCCGTGTCAGTTTTATCAGCAGTTTGTTCATGTAGTGTCATCAGGGTTGCTGTTTTTTTTGCAGGGCAGGACTTGTTGTATCATCAGAAAAGCTGCTGTGTAAATCCACTCCTTGCTTATCCCTCTATTTCTATGTCCAGGGTTTAGCTCCTGTACCTCAGGAGTCATGAAATACAGCACAAGTACACTGAAATTTTAAAATAAAATATGTGAAGCAAGTCTCCTCCCAGAAGTCATCTTTATGCGGGAAAGAGAGAAATCTTCAAAGCCTTTAAAGAGAAGAAATATCACATTGATATGAATTAAAGAATTAATAGGTGCAATACTGATTAGTGACTTTTAATGGGTTTCACAGCATCCCTGTGAATTATGTGGGTAACACTCACGTCTCCATTCCACAAATACATTTGAAATAATAAGATAACCTAAAGCTGCTGAGAACTGTTCATCTCATTAGTGGAATTAATATTAAAAGGATCTCTCAATTCCTATCTGTGGGAACACTCTGCCAGAAGAGATCAAGTCAGCTCTAACATCAAATGCAATGATATGATGTTCAGTGTCTTGGTGTGCATCTTTCAATTATTTTAAATACTCAGTGACTGTAATTGCCTTTCTTTTTAATGGTTGGTTGTAATTAGGCAGCAGCTTATTAGTATGTCACAGTACTTCTTTAATTAATCTGATAGAAAATTTATTTATTGATATTTCAGGTGATTCAAAAGAAAAAGAAGGAAATTTCATTACCAAATTTTTTTTTTGCAGAAAAGAATTTTTTGACCTTCTTGGCTTCTACAAAACCAAGGTTTTTTTCAGAAATTATTGCAGAAAGCTGATCTAATTCTATGCTGTAATGCCATGGTTTCCAACATTCATTTTCCAGCAAATTTCTAAAAGACTAATGAGATATAAGAGTCTGGACATTTGTAATTCACTGGAGAAAGAGGCGATGTGGCCAACAAATGAGTTTGAAAGTCTAGTGGAGATTTCTTAGATTTACTAATGCAAATAAGGTGCTGCTGTTTTCAATGAGTTGTTGAGTTTTAATCAGTGGAATCAATAATTACCAGTTACTGCTTATAGAAATGCGAATGTTGTTCTGACAGAGTGGTTTCTGGGATATTGCATCTGCAGATGTAATTCTCTACAGTTGTTGAGATGTTCAATTTGAATCATGATTGGTTAACCTTGACACATGCCTTTAGCTGAACAAACACTGTGCTACTTCTTACCACTCAACTGACATATAAGTGATTTTATAGCATGGGAAACTGAGAAAGTGTTGTCAAAAGAGAAGTTTAGTCAGGAATATTATTCCAAGCCAGTACAAAAAAGCAATTAAGATGACTATACATCATGATGATGACACATACATCATGTTTCACACAATTTAGAGATAGTATCTGAAAGTTTAATGTTCAGATTTTGCAAAATCTAGAACTTTTGGGTAAGGTGTGTGGGAGTCTGTCAAAGGAACAAAACATCAGTCCACGTGTGGACCATTGACTAAAATATTAAAGTGATTTAAATCACCCATTTATACACAAATGCCTAATATTTTCAGGCCACCAAAGACAAAAGTTGATATTTTGATTGTAAGGAATTAATTAGCTAAGCTTCCCTGCAGGATAAATGATTGCAAGATTCCATCTTCATATTTGAGAAGGGAGAGTTGATGGTACCACATTCATTCTTCGCTCACACTTTTTCTGTTTCAGTACCAAGCTGCTTGAAACTGCTCAAAGAATTTAACTATTGGAATAAAATTTAGTAAGAAAAAAAATCCAGGATTAATTTTATTCATTGATCAGCAGTAGCTTTTCTCTCTTAATCCCACAGAGGATACAGTGGGATTTGGGCAGTAGGGGAAATTGATAATATTATATTGACAATATTGATAAAACCAGAGAACTAATGCTTCCAAGCCATTATATTTGGAGAAAAATATCATCAGCTTAAAAACAAAGAAACATTTTCAGACTTCTCTTTTAGTTCCTTTTTTTGAAACTTTTAATTAATATATTTGAACTCTTCACTACTACATGATAGTCACACACTATCATGTGTACTTCAGATATGAGTCAATTTTCCACAGTTCCTTAACTGCAGGATCTCGTAAATAAATAAAAACAACACACGGATAAAATAAACTTCTTCCATATTTTATGAATATGTTATCAGGGTTCATTCTTCCTTTTTTCACAATGTTTCATTTCCTCTCCTATAAGAACTTGGATCATTCAGAAATGCTTCTGAATTACACGTCACTCAAATATTTGTTCCCTGTGGTGAAAATGTATTTTGTCCAAAACACAGTTTAGTCAATAAATGTCCTTGGGTTTGATTCTTTCACTTAAAGAGCACCAGAAATATTCCTGAACTATATTTGATTGAAGTGGTTGCTGATTTTATAGTTGCAGTTTTTGCAGTCAAGATGTCTAATTTCCCAGTCACTGACCCCTGAAGCTTGGTTTCCACTTGACATGGAAAATGTATGATGAAGTATTGCATATTCTGACTTTGATCTGAACATCTAAGCCCTTCATTTGGAGGACATACACACATGAATCAAAGAAAAGCATAAAACTCTAGGGTATATCCTAATTTCAGAGTAGCAGTTCCACTACTAGTTCTGAACTTTCTACTTGACTATTCACTTAATGGAATGAAATAGAATTGTAGCAGGAGGCAGAATGTGATTCAAGCTCAAATTTGGCTTTTGAATTACGAATGGCTGTATTATCTTTGCACCAAGAGAAAGGCAAAGTGGTAGCTAATAATCTGCAACAGAGTCAAAGCACACAAGAGAAGTTAATTTGCATGCTTTTCAATTTTTATGGAAGACTGGAAAACAAAATCTAGCAAGCAAGATTAATTTATATGTTAGAAGAGTACTTTGAAGAGAAAAACACATGAAAATACATAAAGGGAGAGCAGTGAGGGAGAAAAATCTCTCAGCAGGGAATTCTTCAGTTATTTGCCAAAACTAGGCAGATAGTGATGCACAAAACAAGTCAACAATTTCCTAACAATTGGAAGATGTTCCCAAACAAAGACCAAATCACAAGAATATTATTGGGAGAACAGCATCTCAACCAATCATTTTGTATGCATTTAGAAGAACTCAGTTTATAAATATGATAATAGCTTGAGATGCCCCTGGTAGACACAGGACACATGAGAGCTGGTCTTCAGCAAACCATGCTTACATCCCACATCACAAGCAGTGAAGCCTGAGATGACAGACACTGCAGGTACACACAGTATTACCTCAAGTCAGGAAAATTGCTTCTCATCTTTGGGTTTTTTCACTACTTTCAGACACCCTTAAGGTCCTAAACTTGTAGATTATCTTGAAGAAAAGAAATGAAGATTCCCCTCTTGAAAAAGTCCTCATAGTAGACTTCTCAGTGCTTAAAAGATGACAATCTCTCCCCACAAAACACCCAAAAACCAACCAAAAAAAAAAAAAATCCCTTACAAAATATAATCTACAAACAAACAAAAAAGCAAGCCAAAACCAGCTTCTCATTTCTCATGTACTGTCTGTCCATGTTGTCACTTTGATATTTGACCTTCCTGTGAGATCTGACATACAGAGAAAGGGCAATTTATGAGGTTCTGGTCCATTGAGTAAAAGGAGCATGTGTTTTCAAAATGCAGGCAGCTGTGTACAGCGGGTAGACAGCATCTGTTTTACATTGATGGTCAGGAGAGCAGGTGTTAACTCTTCCTCTGGAATAGAAATAAGCCTGTTCTATGCTTGCATGCCAAAAGACCTTTTCTGTTCTTGTGCCTTAAACAGCTGTAAGATTCATCCATATGCTACCCATGTACTAATGATTTTCCATCAATCCCCCTGGCATGCTGCATGATCCTGGCATACCCTCTATGCTCAGCCATTCTGAATGTAGTCATTACAAAGTGATGCCCTTTCAAAGTGATCCTGAGGCTAACACATCACTGATGGCCCACATTTGAAGCACAATTCAAGCTGTATTTATCTAGACTTGAACGAATATTCAGTAGAAAACACAAACCTTTTCTTACAAGTTCATCCAGCTGGAAGCCATGAAATTTTGTGGCCAGATTCATCTCCACACATCTGGAATCAAAAGAGTTCAGTGGAGCAATGGGACAAGGGGGAACTGAACTGTTCCTTTGCATTGCTTCTCCCAGAACTACATCACAGTTGGAGATACACCTAATCGATGGACCACCCAAGTCTAAGTCCCACTTCCAAAGGGATCCATGCTGTGTATATACATACATGTGTATATTATTTCCCAGTAGGAGACTGGCATCCTGGATAAGGCCACTGGTGGGGCTTGTGAATGCTGTGTGTTCTGTCTGTGTCAATCTGTGTGCCTGGCACATGTATGTGGGTGGTGTAGGGTTTGTTTACATCTGTGCCTGGTGGGAAAACATGCTCAGCCTTACTCCTGGTGAGACCTGAAAGCACAGAGCTCTACTGGACTACTACACTTTGTAGCCCATGACAGAAACAGTGATGTTTCACTTTCAGAGAAGTGAAATTGCACCAGCAACAGTAAGACCTTGCAACAGACTTCTTTTAAAGAGGGAATAATTTTAAATCCCTACTTATCTGCATCTTACAGAACAGATTTTAACAACCCAATTCACTGATGTTATTTCAGTGGCAAAACCTAGGTAAGACAAGACATAATGTCATTTAACTTTCCAGACTTTAACACACATTAATATGCTTATGGGTGTTTTGCTAGCAGGGACGGTGACATTTGAGTAGCCCTTTTAATTAATTTTGACCTTTTGCCATCAATAAATAATTTCCAAATACATTTTGCCCTTGTTCATTGCCATTTTTTGCTGTAGATTGGGTGGAGTATTGTGTTTTCAGAATAATTGGTAAACAATGCTGGAGATCCCTAAGTAGAATTCTTCTGTAGAAAAGCAGTCAGTGCTGGAACAATAGAACCACATCAGACTCAGAGACACAGATTGAGACCCAGCCAGAGGTGCTGGAAATTTACCAGAAATTCTTAAGTTCCCTAAATTATTTAACAGAGAGAAGAATCCAGGGCTTCCTGGCTGAAAAGCTTTGCTGAATAATCGTTCTGTATCTGGGTACTGCACCTGTTGCTAGTGCTGACTGTACCTGTCCTGGTTAACCCCAGCTGGCAGCTCAGCCCCACACAGCCACTCACTCACTGCCCCCACAGAAGGATGGGGGAGAAAACCAGAAGGGAAAAACATGGGTTGAGATAAAGGCAGTTTAATAGGGAAAGGAAAATGCACATACACAAGCAAAGCAAGGAATTAATTCACCATGGGCAGGCAGATGTTCAGCCATTCCCAGGAAAGCAGGGCTCCATCACACATAAAACAGTGTGACTTAGGAAGGCAAACACCATCACTCCAAAAGTTATCCCCTTCCTTCTCCTTCCCCAGGCTGAATGTGCTGAGCATGACTTCATTCATGAAGCCATATGATCTGGAATATCCTGTGGTCAGTTGGGGTCAGCTGTCCTGGCCGTGTCCACTCCCTGCTCCTCGTGCACCCCCATCCTCCTCACTGGTGAGATGGATGAGGAGCAGAAAAGTGTCCAGCAACAGCTAAATCCCTGTGTCACCATCCCTGTTTCCAGCACAAACCCCAGCACAGTCCTGTACTATGCAGACAATTAACCCTACCATAGTCAAAACCAGCACAGTGTCTTACATCCACAACTGCTCAGGACACAAACAAATTTCCTACTTTTCTATTGCTGTTCCCTTCTGTAACATTTGTGAGTATCAAACAAGGCAGAGTCAGCAGCGATTGCTCTCTATTGCTGCACTGTGATAGGCATTTAAAGCAGATTGAAATTCTAGTTTTTCACATTTGCAGGCTAGATTCAAATCCTGCTTGCTGCATAATGTTTGTTGGGGTATTTTTAAATCTTGTGAGCAAGACATTGAAACATTTCAATTTTTCTCCAAAACAAAGTAATTCCTTACATCCTAAAGTCCCCAGTCAATAAAAATGGATAGGCTTTCTATACAGATGCATTATCACAATGTCTTAGGGATTAAATCTCAGAATTCAATTAATTCTGATTTTGATAAATCACTTCCCAACTTCTTTGCAATTTAAAGAGCTGCACAAGGGGAAAACAGAATATCCTAGATGCCCAGCTTCTTACTTTTGCAATTATAGTTGCCATAATTCATTATGTGTGTCCTACTTTCTTTGTGGACTGTGAATATGTTTTGGATATAGAAATAACCAGCGACTTGTTTCCTCTCACCCACTTCACAACACAAGTCAGAAGCATTTTACTCAAGCCTTCATTTACAGAGAGTAATAGTCAGTATTTAAATATATAAATTAGTTTAAAGGCATTTAAACAAATTGAGCTCACACACTAGCTGGCATTCACAAAAGAATGCAGAAAGTTTTCCTATGCGTAAAAACAGGCTTAAAATTATTAAAAGTTAAGATCTTGCAAGAAATTTATGGTACTTGCCTGATAATTAAAACCATCTTATGTTGTCTTGTTTCTTAGAAATTCCTCTCTTAGAATATCAGTGACATTAGATTTTTGCCCTAAATATGCTCATAACCCTATTTTAACCACTATACAAACCTGTTACAGATAAACATGAAAACTAATCAAGATAATCTAAGGTCAAAAGGAGCAAAGCAATGCTTATTCTTGCATTCTGGATGTCATAAATAAACAAAAAAAGATATTTTTAATACACTGTTCTCTCTCTACCTGGGCTTCGTAGATTTGAAAACCTCAAGAAAACCCTGCTACCATAGCTTATATTATGTGACACTTTGTGATCAATGTGTATTTTATAAAAAGATGATAAAATAAAGATAATTTCAGCCAAATTGGTCTTTCCTGAAGTTAGGCATGTATGGAAAAACCCAACAATAAGATTTTCTGGCTCTCCAAATCCTACTGAAACTGTGTTTCATCAGAAATTATAGACCAATCTGACCAAAGCAAAGTGCTAAAATCAGGTATCCTAAACTTATAACTGACTAACTAATATGAAACATTCAGAAAACCACTAACTTTCACAGCAATAGAACTTGCCCACATTAGGCAATTTTTAGTATGCTAAAGGTCCAATCTGAGACTATATGATCAACTCTTCAGCTTTTGAAGTCTAAATAAACATTGATGGATTTATCTGTAAGATTTCACTTTATCCTCTTTCTGTTGCTGATCCAAAGGACATGTACCTTGAGAAAAAAAGAAATTAGGTGAAAAACATTGAAATAACAGTACCAGTAGGAGTTAGTAGCACATCCACCTGGTTTTTACTCTCAACATCAGAGTGAAATCTTTCAACTCTTACAAAAGTATTTGCTAAACAAAGGGAATGTCAGCAATAGACAAGGACACCTTTCACATCACCACCACCTCAGCCATGGCTCCTGAGGAAGAGTGATGGTCTGTGGGGCACTCACTGCCCCAGTGAGAAAATTACATTCTCAGTTTTTCTGAAAAAATTGTACTGAAACATCTTTGTACCCTGCATAGCAATAACTCATTTCCAGACAGACAATGCCTGAGATGTGACAGAACATTAATTAAGGGTCTGATTAGTTATGACGACTTCCACTGATAGACAAATACACACACGTTTTCTGCCAAAGCTTTGACAACAAATATTACGCTGGGGAGACTGATAAACATCTGTTTCAACAAGACATTCCATGACTAAACAAGCTTCTCCATTTTTGATTAATTTTGTAAGGAAACATGTGCAAAGTGAGTAAAACCATTTAATTTGTTTATTATATGGGTCATTAGATTTTCATTTATTAAAAACAAACTCATCACAATATTGAGTTTGGATTATAATTAAAATTCATATAAAGGCACTTTTGGTCCTGTTTCCTTTATATTTGTATTTAATGGCAAGAAAACAAACAAGCTCCTAACAGAAGCTCTGATTACCTTACCCTTTCTGTTCAGCTTGTCTTATATCAGAATGGGATTTGACACAGCCTGGGTTTGTTTGTTTGTTTGTTTGTTTGTTTGTTTTGGGTTTTTTTGGATGAAAGCAAATGTTAAAATAGGTGGTGTCAGGATACAATTATAAATACAGAAGAAATAAGCATGGCCTGAGGAACAAATGAGTAGTATAACTTTTGAAAAATAGGCTTTCAATTTAATATACAGTCTTAAGACGTTAAAGTTTTGTCTTATTTGGGAATTCGGGATTCTGAATTCTGTGAGATGTTTTAAGAAGAAACTAATATGAACCATTTTGACTGGTAAAACAATATATTAAAATTATTGGGTTTCTTTACAACCTGTATATACTGTAAACTAGCAAAAATCTGACAAAACATCCATATTTAATTTTTATTGTTTCTCACTGATTTTTTTTTTTTGACAAAGAAATATATCTATCCTCAAGTAATATATTTAAGTTTTCCAGTAAAAGACTGAACAGCATAAAATTCTGATTCTGTCTGGTAAAAAGATAATATAGTTTCATATGAAATGGTAAGCATGAGCATTGTTAATGCTCTGCTTTTTATTCTACCATATTTTTTAATTTACAAGGTATCCTATGCTTTCTTTTCATAGAAGAGTAGAGGGGTGTTTAGGAATATTTTATATTCTACTGTCGGTCTGAAAGGTTTTTTGAAAGGTTTAACAAACAATTTCTAATGGCAGTTGATCCATTTTTCAAGATGCAAAATTGCAGGCAAAATAAAATAAGTGGATCCATATCAGTAATTTGTTTCACAGTGAGACATAAATACTGTTCTATTACTCTTACTAAAAAAAGATCATCTGCGCTAGGAAAAAACCCCTTTGATTTACAGTTTCATAAAACTGAAATATTTTTACAGAAGTGGCCCATTCCTGAAAGGAATCAGAAGATGAGCTGACTTGAAGACTGATTCCCTCTCTCAGATGAAGGACCCATGCAGCACATGGTCAATAATTGATGCCTGAAAGCCAAAGGAATTCTGGCTCAGGGATTGACCACACAACCAAAGTACCATGAATGCAAACAACCATGACCCCAAAAAGTCTTTTGCCTGGTTACTCCAGAACACACATTTGGAAAGGATTAACACACTTGGCCATTGTGATTTTTCCAGCTTCATAGATATTTGTCAGCAGCACAAAACCCTTTAGGGCTGACTTTACAAGAATAGAAAATGCAATTATGACACCAGCTTTCCTTTGAGATTCCTGGAACAAACACCGTACTTGAGCAGTGGAATCAAAGCAGGATTGCCCCATTGCTCTCTTTATTTATATATTTACAGAGTCATTCTAGGTGGGGTCTTCCTTTTTTTTTTTTTTTTTTTTTTTTTTTTTTTTTTTTTTTTTTTTTTAATTTTAAGATTATTTGTTTGCTTGTCTTGTCTTTTATGGTATTGTTGTAATGCAAAACATGCTGTAAATCTGCCTTCTACTTTTCTGAATTCTTAGCCTTATAAATCTGTTATATTCTGCATTTTAGAGTTGATGACTCTACAGAGTCATTAACTTGACTCACCCAGTTCTGCTCAGGTATTTATTGTGATATTATATGTTAAATTTTTTTTCAATATATAAACATTGTTACAACATGTTATATGTTGTATTATTATATATTGCATTATATAAGAATAACAATGACTAATTTATTAAAGTGATACTGTTTCCCATCTTCCAATGAAGTTCAAGAGACCTACAGAAATGTTTGCTAAATAAATATCAAACTTACTGACAAACACAAAAATAATGAAACAGTAGCATGACAAAGTCTTCAAAATCAGGGATTTGAGTATACAAGGATTGGAAGTGTCCCAAAATAAGTATGGTCTTACTAGAGGACTATGAAGAGTATGATTGCTGTAGCCCCCAGGAAAAAGAAATTTAATAAGTCATAAGAGAGCACCATTGACACCTTGGAGCTGACTCAGTGTTATTAAGCTGCTCTAATGCAGCACTGTGCTCTTTGTGAAGTCTTAATGCAAGGAAAGAATGATATCTCAATGCATGACATTCAAATTAACTTAGACCTAACACTTTGTTATTGGAAGTGTTGTCAATGCATTCTTCTCGTAAAAAGATTCAGTGCCAACTAGTCATTAATCTGAAAATTTTAGAGAGCATCTGGCTATAGAATGACTGACATACTGACAAAGATGTACCAGCTTTAAAATCCAAGTCTGTAGAGTCTGCTAGAAGCAAACCATTTAGACACTTCAATAAGTTGCATGCATTTATCATAATCTGTGTTACAGAGAGCATAAGCCAAAAGACCAAGTTTTATTCCCAGAAACATTTCTACAGCCTTAAAGCCTCCATGCATACATTGGAATGCTACTGAATATCAAAGTTACTTTGGTCAATAATTGTTTATTTCATTCAACCAAGTTTTTCAGATGTTATTTTCCATTTAAGTAGCAGAGAATCCTTGCATGTTCCTCTTACAAAGCACATTTCTCTTACATTCATAAGAAAATAAACTCATCCTGTTTGTATCTGTTATGATCACTTAAACATTGCTGAGACAGCCACAGCACTAGTCTAAATGAGAAAAAAATCTTCAGAAAGTTTTAGCCAAAATAAAACTGACCAAATTAAAAAAGAAATAAGAAGAAATAATATCTGTGAAACTTTGCATCTAGTACTGATCTTTGCTGTAGCATTGAATATTTCCACGGACAAGCTTTGAGGCTGTAAATCAGCTGTAAATGGGCAGAGGAAGGCAGAGTTATGCAGCTATTAGAGGCTGCTGCTGACTGTAAGGTAAGGAGAGTCAGAAACAACAGTCCACACATGTGCACAGTATCTGTGAGTCAACCATGTTAACACCAGGCTGTAACAAACAGTAAGAACAGGGATGGATCCTTAAAAATAGATATAATGGTCTCTCGAATATTTAAACCAACATTTGGCAAGTTCTTTGCTAGCAACAGAGCTGATTATTGAGTACATACAACCATTTTAGTCACCTATATAACAGGAAATGTGCATAACAGGATGACATATGAGTGATAAGATGTTTGCAGCTTTGAGAAAGGAAGATTATATTTCCTTTATTCTGGAAATTATTGCATTAATAATACAAATAGATGTACATTAATAAGGCAGGGAGAGGAAAGAAAATGGGTGACAAGAAGGCAGAATGTTGTCAGGTCTAGAGAATGAACCAGTTACACTTGGATAAGCTGAGGCTCCTCTGATAACTGGTCCAGACACTGGCACATAAGAGAAATTTGTGCCTTCCACAGCTTTCAATTTTATAAATTCCCAGTCAAAAAGTCTCAGAACCTATTTAAAATGGAGAAGAGCTCTGTGGTGACAGGAACTGATGTCATTCTGAGTCAAACCTTTGCTTCCACAGCAAGAAATTTTAATTGCTTTATGATCAACATCCAAGAGATGTAAAGGAGGAAGAAAACTGTAAGAACACATTTTAAACACATAGAAACACTGTCTCTGTGAGAAACTATACTTTCAGATATTCATCTCAAGGAAAGAGAGATCAGAATGAGTATTCTGGGCAAAGAGCAAAATTACAGTGGCTTTATTAACTCAGAAAATTAAACTGGTATAAAACTGATGATACAATTCAGACAATGCAAATCTTCTCATCCTATAGCTAGAACAAAACCAAACCTCAAAATATATAATAGCTATGTCTGGTAATTTCTTGTCTTTAACCTCCTGTAAGCCTTTCCCTTATGGAGTGATGAATGTTGCTAATTGCAATAAAAATGCTGCCATGAATGAATGAAATAATTTCACACTCATTCTCTATGGGAATTTTATATAAAGCTTGAAACAGCAGAGACTTCATCAAAAAAAAAAGAAAAGTGTGTCATATTTAAATTAATTCTGTGCTGTTCACAACACAGTGAACACTTTTTAAGTGAAAGACAAAAATAACAGGTTTTTTAACTGTTAGTAGTAAATTCACTGGATCTCAAGAACTTCTCCCTGAAGTGGAAGAAATTTTCATCTTTATTCCATATATATGTGTCTTTCAGTGTCACAGAAACTGAGGTGAAATAACCCCTAGGCTATGTTTTCCTTGCAATACTCTTCAGAAGGTTTAGAAGGAGTGTGGTGTTGCCAGCAAAGAGCACACACCTAGAGGAAAGGCAAATGCCAGCGGTGCACTGACAGTGTGACAGCACTCAGGTGCAGACTTCTGACACTCAAGAAATTAAATAGCAGAGGAGGATGAAGGGGGGTAGGTAATGATTCCTCTCTCCACAGCCAGCTCCTGATCTTTTGTCTACTCTAGGGGTAAATAATTTTGACATGTATCTTTTTTCCTATATGGATCAGAACTTCATCTGAAAGGAGAGTTTAGGCAGCTTCATCAAAGACACATGTTTCACAGAAGAATGGACAGGTACCAGCTCCTTCTCAGCTGTTTATTCCTCTGAAACAAACTGTGTTCCAATAACGTGGCTGCTTCCTGTTTAACCAGAAGCAAATCTGGCTGCTGAAGGTGCCACACTGTTGCATCTTTCATTTCCTCCCTTTCAGCAGCTGTTTATGACTCACCATTAGCAATTTTAATTATAAAAGCCTCCAGTTATCATTTTTGTATTCTACCATTATTGCTTATTACTACACACCTAAATCTAATTACCATGAGGTAATTACTGCTGTTGAATTATGACAGTCCTCTATCTTTGATTTAAACTAGTAAAATCAATGGTTCTGCCTCTAAAGAAGCCACCACCATAAAATATATATCAAATAATTTTACACAGTGTTGCAAGCAGGATATAATACAGATATTTAAGACCAGCAATTAGCAGGAGACTTTGGGAACACAATGACATTTAAATCAGTAATGGACGTCTGAAATGCCAGAGAGAGTTATCTACAGAATGAAGGGGTTCTTACTGCTTAATGAGGGTTAAAGATTTTCACTGCTCTGAACCTGGTCCCTGAATACCAATTTCAAAATAATATTTGTTGCATGGTGCCTTAGCTGGTCAAATTATTGTGATACTGAGGAAGGACTTTCCATTTCCGAACATCTTGCCTGCCCTACTTGCACATCTCAAAGGCACTGTGCAGGGCTCTGCCCAAAGGGAAACCATCCCATGTGCCTTTGCCTTCATGGAGCTGCTTTGCCAGATTCTTCAACATAGAGTTTGTGGAGTGGTCTCATTACTTTTAGTCCATATCTCTTCACATTCCCCTTGAAAGTTCTAACTTTACAGCCCTGGAAATAACATGGTGATTCCTCATTTACATACTCCAAGATATTAACTAATATGATGGATGTGCAGGGCTTGGCCAATCAACACATAACAAATGCACCTGGGGGGCCAGGAGTGCTTGTGGCATCATAAGAAAAACCACTGACACGGAGTTGGAGGGGGTCCCAGTGTACAGCACCATGGTCCCAGTCCACAAACTCAGACTGAAGCAAAGCACCCTGAAATGACCATAGCATGGGTCTTCAAACATCAGCAACCACTGCTTCGCTCCAGAAATCCATTCCTAGAGGGCAAGCAGTGTGCTCCTTGCTGATACAGACACAGCCTGAAAGAACTCAATAAAACACAGTAAGACATTTCAGCCACCACTCAACTACTGATGGTTGGTTGCAACAATTTTTTATCTTTCTCCAAGGACCAACACGAAGTCCTGTGCTATGGGTAAATCCATTTACCACTTCATGAGCATTTTAATTTTCTCTAATAAGAGCAATACTTCACAACTTAACTTTGGGTTATTATAGTTCATTCTCCATCAAAATAGATCTGAACTAAAGAGCTCACCGGTTCTAGAAGACCAACTGAGCTACAGGAAACCAAAACCTTGAATCTTTGGGGTCTGTACTAAAAATATAATATTCCAGTAGTTTCAGGCACTCATTTTTTTCACTTCACATTTTTTCTAGGCAAGAGATGCTAACTTCAGTTGAAATCTTAATTTAGGAAAAGCTCATCTGCAAAACAACGTCCCACAGCTTAGATGGTAAGACAACTATAAAATCAAAAGACAAGAAAGAACCCTAACTACTTCTCTCAGGGCCATGAAAAAAATTATAATTGAGTACAGAAGGATATTCACATTGCCAATCTGGATAGTAAATTTTGTCTTCCAAAATGCAGAATGTAACACATTTATGAGGCTAAGAATTCAGAAAAGCAGAAGGCAGATTTACAGCATCTTTTGCATTACAACAATACCATAAAAGACAAGCAACAAATAATCTTATCATTAAAAAAAAAAAAAAAAAAAAAAGGAAGATCCCACCTAGAAAAGGAATCCTCCCTATATTTTACCAAACCGACCGCAATTCCACCTGTGTAAGGTGTTGCTCTTCTGTGAGTTAGTGAGATACTATGATAAGGGGAACTTGTATAGGAAATAAAGTCAGGACTGTCAACATACCTTGCAAAACAAAAGAAAGACGTAGATAAATGCTGCTTGAAAAGATAAGTTATTTCATCCTGTAGCCATTTTTTGGCACAGAATCCTTAAGTTTTCTCACCAGATGTAGATTTCAGCTCCACCCTGCTCCCTCAATTATGCAACCAAAGAGGTTTCTTTCTTCCTCCTGAAAAGCTCTTCTCTCAGCCCTGCCACCTACCTGTCCCACCACAGAGGGTGGTTTTACAGAAGCCCTGCTTGCCAACAACTCCTTCAAGCATTAGGAGCCACTGAAGTGGCAGGTGTGGGCACACATCACACAGCATTTTACATCATCTTTTTTCCTCCCTTCTCTCTGGCAGTTAAGAAAGGAGTAGAGACAAAATAGTCTTTAAGAGATATTTAGACTGGTTTGTGTCAGAGCCCAAAACAGCATTACTTGCAGGAGAAGATACTATTTACTAGAATGATGATTCCTCTTGACCTCAAGTTACCGTAACACTTGGACTCTTTCAGGGTCAAAGGGTTTCTTCTGCAGGGTATTTAAGTATCTGCTGCTTCCCAGCTCTTTGGGCATACTTCTTTCCTTCTGCAGCATAATTACTCTTCATAGTAAATATGCTTCTGGTTAAATTATGAGCCATTTCAATTTCTTTGAGCCCCTGTAACACTGGTCTGCTATGCCTTGTCAAACTTAAAAGTTGCTAGAATTGTATTTACTTCTTTACAAAGGCTTCTGCCCCCTTCCATTTTTTTTCTACCTCTGAGATTTGTGCTTTCTGTGGGCATTTCACAGACAAACCACACTTCCACATCCTCTCCAGATCAGTCTTGTGGGTATAGCAAAAGAGGACACCAAATGCTATTTTCACATCCCCTTACAGGCCAAACATTAATCCATCCTTCATCTCCAAGACTTATTCCACTGGGTTAGCATGACAAGTTGTTGGCTGCAGGTATGGCTTCTGAGAGAATTAAGTTAATTTCTCCATGTTGGGCCTTTTTTGCCTGTGAAGGTCACCAGTGAGAGATCTCTCCATGTCCTTACCTTGACCCACGAGTGTGGGAGCTGAACTGGCTGGGATGAGCAGTGGTTTAGCCTCGGTGGCTTATGCAGAAGGCCTCAACCTGAGACCATGGGAGTCAGGATACTCTAAGGATGGAAGTTAGAATGCTAATAGAATCATTCCATAATAGGCTATGTTTCTGGTTCTCAGTTAGTTCAGGACCTGTTCCATAGAAGGTCATGTACCTGTTCCACGTTCAGGATTGGGCCCCTGCCCTCAGATACCCCTATAAATTTTACATTCACCATGTCTTTAGGTCTTTGGATCTTACCCCTCAGATTGTGCAGTTTCTGTGTTGGTAATTTTCACTATTAAAGGTCTTTGTTTTTCAGGCAACTCCATCATTCCTGCGCCTCTATTTCTACCACACTCACCTGGCCGAACCAGACTCAGGGTCGCAGTGAGCCAGACATGAGACTTTTATTCTATTTTCTCTATTTTTATTTCTATTTTATTTTATTTTCTCTCCCCCATCCAGCTGAGGAGGGCAGTGACAGAGTGCCTTTGGTGAGCACCTGCAGTGCAGCCAGGATCAACCCAATATTCTTGCCCTTTCCAGAAACCCCCATTACCTTTCTCACTGTCATTATTTCTACTTTCAATTTATCTGAACTCAGATTATATCAGCAGCACACAGAGGGAGAGGCAGATATATTCCAAAATAAACTGGGCCAAAGGGGAGGGTTTTGAGTATCCCCACAAGCACTGAACCAGTCTGAAACACTCCCCTGTAATTCCTTCTCTTTGAAGGCAGGCTGTCACCACTGTAATCAGATTCCCATTCAACTCAGTCATTTTTGTAATGACCTAATTCTCCAATACATCCTGTATCAGGAGGTTCAGTTTGGGGTTTCATTTGTGATCCTTTTCACTCACATCACATCTTTACACATCAAACCACTTTCAGAGTTTTCTTTTTACAGAGCTACCTTATACATACAGCCATCCTCAGGCTTTACAAGTGCCTTGTTTTCTTCAGCAGCCAAGCTTTGGGTTTCTAAAATGTTACCAGCAGTGTCAGGTGTGCCAAAGCAAACCTTTCTTGTACAAAACAGACCTCATTATTGTCAAAGGCAGAATTTATACAAATCATTTTTCTTTCAAAGCAGTAACCACTTTATCCAGTCCACTCTTACTTACTCAAGGAAAGTTTATAACCTCCATCCTGTTTAACCTTTTGTAGAGACCATTTGCCTCAAAAATCCTTGGCATAACTTGTCTTCTCATCCACTGCAGTTGTTTCCAATATTTGTTTTCCTTTAAAAAATCCAGATTAAACAAGCAGCTCCTCCTTCCACTACTCTACTACTACTTTGGAGAATCAGGGTGGGAATGTATCTTGCACCCTATAAATAGTGCAGTTTGGGCACTATTGGGCAGTTGCTTAGGCCTTCAGAGACATCTCTGAGATGACATTCAGAAGGATCCAGGGTGAGGCAGAGGGTGTTTGGGGAGGGGATGGAGCACACAATTTTCATTATCTGATCATTTACACACCACCAAGAACTGGGTCTGATGAAGTCACAGCTCGTTCAGCCAGCTCTCCCCAGCTGCTAACAAGTATTTTTCAACTGAACATGTTGAATAGTTGAATTGGGCACTTTGCCCAGCTTGTCATAAAATGTGACAACTGCCCCACAGGTATCTGACCCCAGCCTCTGTCTTTTGAAGTTTCTGCTGCTTGAAATTTCTCTTAGAAGAAGTAGGAATGTCTCTGGCTTGTGCCAATGAAACACAGATGCAACTTTTGTAGCTATTTTAGGAGGTCTACTCAGACCCTGATGCTCCAGAAAGACAGCTGAAAATAGGAGGAATTATTGTATATGCATGCTTCAACAAAATATGTCAGCGCTTTCCATCACACACACACACACACAAAAGAAGGAGCATTTTAAGGTGGGAAACACTGCTCATGCAAAGTCAGCTGAACGTTTTGGAGTAGACTATATATCTAGACCTATATCAGGTCCATTTGATAGAAAGAGAGTATTAAAATCAAACTTCTTATCTGTCAGCACTTGAGAAAATTTACAATGACTTCATAGTTCTGCTCTTTGTGGTTCGCCATGGGAAAACCCACAGCTGTCTTGAACACCTGTGCTACAGGCTAACACTGATGGTTGAGAACATGAATAGAAATCGTAGTTCCAGAATTTTTTTTCCGAAGTGCTTTTTACAGTAAGATACAAACTTTCTCTTAAAAATACCTATTTAAATGTGTGTGAATTAGATTGTTGTGGGTGCTTGAAATCCTCTCATCTTTTTATCTTGATTGAAACATTAAGCAAATGCAACAGACTACAATTTGCAGTAGAATTGATGCCAGAACTGGAGAATCAAGATGATTCTGGATTTCAGATTTTTTTCCTAGTAGAAAACAGACATTTAGAAGAAAGAAAAAAAAAATGGATTTTAGTTGGTACACCATTTTTTGTGAAAACTCTTTTCAGGCACCTCTAGACATGATTTTCATAAAACTATGTAAGTTAGCCTACAGCATAACTCCTGCCCTGGTCTTATTATTCCTTATTGCTGCATTAGTTAGTACAAACCCCCTTATTTTATTCAAATTAACTATTCTGGAACTAGCAGAGAGTCAAAATTGCAGGTCAGCATCTCATAATAGTTTACATTTTTAGAGAAGACTGCTGTAAATAAAGACACAGCAGTATAATATGTGACCAAACGCTCAGACAATCTAATTATTTAAATGTACCCCACATTTTTAAGACTACTGACCAGAATGCAAATAGTCAGTTTTAACTACTGGCTTTGACTGATTTCTCTCTCTTTGCTGTCATGGAAACCTACATTAAAGGCAAAGAAACAATGGAACCTAATTAATGTCTCATCATCCTTTTGTACAGAAAACATATTGGGCAATACTTGGTAACATTATGGCAGCACATACAACATGATTTTCAAATGCATAGTTAAAGGATTTCTGCCAAAACCAAACATTATGCTATAAAAATATTTAAATAGAGAAATAAGTCAGAAGTACAAGATAGAGAAAGGAGAGTCTCTCCCACCACTCTTCCCCCAGATACATTTAGAGGGTTAAATTCAGAAGAGTAAATACCACTTTGAAATGTTTTTGCATTTAGACCCTGCAACCTGACAGTTTCTCTGTAAGATCAAGGGGCACCTTGGGTTAGAAGCAAGAGCCTGTCAGGTTGCCAGGAGAGATGTCAGGGTGTGGTGCTGGCAGAGGGAGGCAGCATCAAGATGGTGGTAAGAGTGTGTTAAAGCAATAATTGAGAAAGAAGGATCTCTCTTCATTAAACTTCATGAAAGGATTTCTCTTTGTCACCTGCCAGGTTTCATTTTTCTGTGTACTGTGATACCTCTGTACTATATTTCCAGATCTGATTTTTTCCCCAAAGACTCTGTGTTTAAAGTGGTACAAACAACCACATTTTGCTTTTCTAGTCTTGGCCTTAGAAGAAGGCTCTGCAAACACAATGGTACCTGTGATGCTTTTATACCCTGCTGCAGCTTCATGTTACAAATTCAGTTTTCACAGAGAATATGGGAGAGGATAGCATGGGTGAAAGTCCTGTAAGCTTAACTGGAACTTTTTGTTTATTACATAATGAAGTTCTGCAAGAACGTTAGACAGGAGTTTAATACTTTTTTCCACCAGGTTAAACAATGGATAGCTACAGAATTTTTTTCTTTACCACAATTCTAGACTGCAACAAAACCCACCATGTCTCAGGGAAGGAGATGCTTGTTGGATGCTGTAATTTAATTTCATAACAACTTTACATCCTCTTCTTCTGGGAGTTATGAATGAATAAAACAAAGACTCTTCCCAATGTAAAAATGAATCACTTCACACACAACTGATTAAGCAGGGAAAAAAGTGTTTGAGCATATTGATTTCTGCTGATGTGCACCAAATTGTCTGTCTGTGGCAGTGACAGGACCCTGGTTCCAGCTGCCTCATGCTGTCAGCCTGGCTGGGAGCCTCAGCCCTGGCTCCTGCCCTCTTCTGTGCTCAGCCCTGCTCCTCAGCCTCCCCTCCCTCTCCTGTGCTCAGCCCCAGCTCCCCTCCCTGTCAGTGTCTGACAGCCCCACTGAAGCTACTGACAGCATCTTTAGCTTCTTGTGTTCTATAGCTTATGAAAAAGTCGTGCTTGCAAGGCTGTAGAGGCATTGTTCAGCCAGGATTTCCCACTTAAACAGAAGCTCAACAGCAATCTGGAGGGTCTCCTCTTCTCTCGTCCTTGAGAGAGAGCACAGACATACCAGGAGAGCACAACAGCCTTAGTGACATAAAAAGTTTTCAACTGTCTCCCAAGTAAGAGGGATAAAGGAAAAAAAGTGTGAAAAGAAACTGTTCATCAGAAGAGATACAGAAAAATGAATATAAGATGCCATTAGAGCAGGCAATACTTGTCAAAGATTGTGATAATGATAAAGAAAGATAAATTTCATCTGAATTGGGAGTATCAACCATTGCTACTACTTAGGCAGATACTGTGCACGTGGCATCAATTGTACTAAATAGACAGCTAAATAAAAGAACCACAGGCAACTCTATATTTATTGATGGGGCATCCTGAAGTTGGCATATCAAACTCTATTGAAAAGGTCATAAGATTTTCTTGAATTATCTGCAGAAAAGAAAATAGAAGGAGAGAAGTATTAAAAATAAGCGGTTCCTGCAGCCACAGAGGAAACCCAGGAGATACATCTGAGCAAGCATTTCTCTGCATGTCACCAGTGAGTGACAGACCCTGTGAAGCAGGAAAAAGCCTATCATGATTGGTTAGGAACACAGACAGACACAGCATGGAGTTTTTTTAAGAGCTCAAAGGAAACTTAAATACAAGCTTTCTGAAAAAGCAGTGCCAGCAGAAAAGTTCAAACTCTTCTTCAGCACTGAACTTTGTCAGAGAGTCACAAGAGTATTATTTTTCCCCTGTTAGTCTAAATGAATCCTGTTGTGCTGTTTAGCTGCCTCAGGCTGCTGAGGTGCACAATGCTCAAAGAGATTTTTACCTGCTGTATGGAGGAAGAGCTGTTCATTTCTTGATAACACACATACATGAGGCAGTCACCTCAGAGCTAGTCCCAAAGACACCCTGTGCTCTGTGATTCCAGACACTCACAGTGATATTTCCAATGTGTCACTCCTTTTTAAAAGACTGCCTTATCAATCTTCTTGTATCTTTGTAGGTTAATTGCTAGTGTCAATTTCTTGTTGCAACTAAAATTCCACTTTCCACTTGAACAAATGCTAGAAAACCCTATGCTTCATTACTATCATTCTGTAATTTAGTGATCCCAAATATGGATCACCATCAGAGTTTTGTCATTATTATTTCATAGGAACTTTGTTATGCACCATATTCCACCGACTTTTAGAGGGGGGACAGGACTACTGCAGGTAGCTTGGCTCAAACCATACTTCACTAAAGATTGCAGAAATGCAGGTAACTCGACCATGGCTGAAGATGAATGGAAGGCATTGCTGCATCCGACTTCCCAGACCCAGCAGAAATACGCAGGTGCTCACCACATGAACCTGGATTATGCTGTAAAACTGGTATAAGAAATGGAAATTGTCCTACCTGTCAGTTCCACAGAGCTGGTTGTACTGACTGGAAAGAAGCCATGCTTATCCTTCCCCTAGGAATGCAGTACCGTACTGTTAAGACTAGAGATGTCATCAGGTACTAAACAATTTTAAAATTTTATTGTAAAATTGCTTAGTTTTGAAATTTGCACCATTTTACAATAAAAAGGATACTACTTGAGACCAGTATAACATGTTTTATTCCTCTTAGATGTTAATATCTTCACTTAAAAATTATATCTCCACATTTTTTTAGTGCCTTATGAAGCTTAACTCCTAAAATACCTTTAAATGGGTATGCCTCTAGAATGCACTGTTCCTTTTTATCATGTCATCTGATCATTTATCAATTATTAAATTTTCTCAATGAAGGAATATACAGGTTTTGAATATTTTCTTTAAATAAAGGACACTTTCCTCAAAAGAGAATTTCAAGTGCTCTAGTTCAAGATGAACAAAATATTTCATTATTTTTAAAAAAGGTTTCAGAGTTTTCCACTTCCACAGAAAGAACAACTTGCACAGAAATCTATATTTCATCTCTCTTTCATTGGACAGACAAGAAACGTTACCTGATTTTCTCTTCTGCTTTATTTTCGAATATCAGTAAAGGAAGTCCAGACCTTGAAGAATCTGTTTTGTGCACTGATATTGGTTACACTTTATAATTAGGTCAGATTTTGTACCCACTGAAGGAGAAAAATGCCTTCTCCTTTCAGTCCACAGTTCACATTCTCACCAGGCTCATTATTATTTTTGTTTGCACTCGTATTTTCTCTCCTTCTCCCAGCCCATCTCCTGGTGAGGCTGTGAAAGCTGTGGTCAAGCAGAAGAATTATTTCTGTTAGGTCTATTTCACTTGCTCATTTGTCAACAAGTTTCAATCCCACCACCTCAGCTTTTGCAAGAAAGAATTTGCTCTCTGCATCCTGGATCAGTTCTAGTTTAGGTAGCTAGAGAGAATTTGATGGTCAGAAGTAATTCTCCCTCTGGCCATATCCAGTTTGCAGAGGAATTTAAATAGTCATCTTCATATCCCATGACCTTTCTTTGGTCCAGACGTTAATTTGTAAAATGTGTATCACCACAGAAAAGGAACCTTAAATCCTCCCTTATGTGTCATGTACTTATGAAACATGAGAGTTATCCTCTTCTCATTAGGACTGCACACTGCACAACTGTCATTAATCTTGAAACAGGATACCATTAATATTTTTCTGAAGTCTTAGTATCAGCTTCTCATTGCACATTACAAGCACAATAAATATAATTTTTGTTCAATAAAATGGAATTAAAAGCACATTTATGCTGTAAAAATCTGTAGTTGACTTTTAAATTAATAAAAGCTTTGATAAATTTTAATGAGTTAAGGCAAAGATTCTCCTAGGCAGGCAAAATTTATGCATTACAGAACTTCCTGCTTTGGTTTAATTGCACCATTTTCTATTTTTAATTCACTCTGATACAATTCCAACAATGGACATTTTAACTTGCCTGGCAATCAGGATTTTTATTATTATTTAATCATTTATTTACCTCTCTTATACCCTTATACACAGGCTTCTGGATTCTGTTTTGTCCTTTTGAACAGTTGGCAAAAAATGTCCCCAACTTTTAATACTTGGCAACTTGAAAAACATACTTGGCATTCTTGCAGAAACAAAAAGGAATTATGACTTGGAGAGCTAACATATCACCTGAAGCACAAAGATATTCAATTACCACTATATTTGATATCTCGTGCTAGTTCCGTGGGGGCTTTGGGGTTTTTTTCTAGTATCACTATCTGACTTTTACTTCAGCCTGATAAATAAAAAGGAATTCACCTATGTGTTTTGTCTGGTTTGAAAGAAAAAGCATCATCACTGAAACCACAAATATATTCAAAAGCAAACCAGGAGAAGTTTCTATGGCCATATAGGAATACTATACCAATGGTCTCTAGGAAAAACTAACATTTTTGGACTAGTTGCATATCTGTAGGACCTGTTCAGAACCAAAGTTTTGCAATGGAAGTGTTAAACACTTATTTTTATTCTGTAACGATCACCTACTTCACATTCACACTTTCGATGGTTTTACAGGTGCATCCAAGTTTTGCCCTCTGATGGCCATTCCTCTGCGGTTGGGCTTTGTTAAAAAAGTGCTGAGCTGCATCTTGTGTTATCTACATTTAACAGAGCCTTTATTACTGGCTAATTGCAGTCTCGGTTTCCACAGTGTAGGTAAGAATTGATCCTGACTGAAAACAGTAGATTTACATGATTTACTCATTATTCTGTTAAAAGAGCCACTTTACCTACATGACCTTGGTTATCAGTCTAATTGCACACTCTAGCTACTGTGTTTGGCATTCATAACCTTTAAAGCAGAGAATGGAAAAATAAAGAAAAAGAAAATAAGCTCTGCTTGCCATAAGTGGCAATTGAGGAGTCTGAAGCAATATCTAAGTACTTTTCTTCTTTCTTTCACATTAGGTTGTGAGCACCAAAATTCTGCTCTCATGGTCTCTTGAGAATACCCCTGCCACAGCCCTGGAGCTCTGCATCTGCCCAAAAGGAATGACACATTCCTGCAGCTGTCTACACCACAAACGTGAGACGTGGCCAAGACTCCCTCCAAGCTCAAGAGGGTCTGCTTTGGGTAGCAGCTACACCTCTGTGAAGGCTGAGCAAGATAAGAATTGCAAATTCATAAGAGGAATATGGCTGGAAATGAAAAATTTTAAAACAGAAGGGATTATTTTTCCCAGCAGTTTGCTATTTATCAATATTTATAGTAAGATTCCTCTTGCAGTGAAAGCTTTCTGTGAGAAAAGTTTATTAGGGTCAGCAAATAAAGTGTGTGTCTCAGTAAAAATGATGCAGAAGGCACGCTCCTAAGAAGGGTCTCAGGATGCAGAGCGACACACAGGAGATGAAATATCTCGTGCAGCAGTTTCTAATGCAAAAAAGATCAAAACTTAAACTATGCCAAAGGCCAATTCCTGCTGCTAAGAAGAATGTATTAAAGTTGAGCCCAGAGATATATATTTCAAGATGACAGAAATTTCTCACAGGAAACAATTAGTCACCAGAATAAAATTTACCCAGACACCGTCCCAATATTGTCAATTATTATCTTAGGTTATTAAAATCAGCACAAAAACTAAATAACTGTTGGATCACACCTTTATCTATTGGTGATGATGTTGCAGCTAACATTCATTTACCACAAACACCCAGAGGTTACCAGCTGGCAGTGTTGAGTCCAATGTAATTTCCACAGCTAATAATATCCTGAACATTTACAACTCAAGTCAAATCTATTCTATACTCTTTGCTTCCAATTATCTTACCCTTCCTGCTGCCTCATCACCTTTCGCTGCCCTTTTTCCTCCATCATTATCTCTTCTAAATCTCTAGAGAACAGAATTTTTTTTCAGTCTTTTTCAATATCTTCACCTATTTCAGATTTACATTAATGCAGATGAATTGATCTAGCTATTTGAGAAAACTACTCACTCTCTGCTTCATCTATAGCAAAAATAATTCACCCATCTAAGATCTGTGCAAGATGCTAAATATATCTTCCTCCCTTGATTTGCACTCCTTGGCTGGAAAAGAAACTTAGACACTGTCAGATATCTGGAATAGACCAGGATTACATGGCCTGGCATTCATGATCTCAGCTAAATTCACAAAATTAAGAAACACATGTTGCCTCAATAAACACATCATTGACTGATGTGCAAATGGCATATTGTCCAAACGCACTGAGACCAAATGGCCCAGAAAAGTCTGTTCCTGGTCAGCTCCCAAAGCCAGGGACAGGGTGTGCAGGCGGTCAACCTGCTGGGAGCAGTCTGGCTGCACCTGGGACTCCTCTGGGATGGTGCTCATGTCCCAGCCCACAGCAAGGCTGGGAGTGGGCCTAGAAACATTTTGCAATGTGAAATATTGGGTTTGAGAGGCTAAATCTTTAGCCCCTAGTTTTAAGTTACTGGTATAGACACAGCCAATAAGGTTGATACCAAAGCCTTGCTCCCCATAAACCAGACTTGGAGCAGCTGGGTATAACCAGAGAGCAAAGATCATTAAGTACCTTCATTACTCTCCAGGAGACCTGAATGTGTGTCAGGATTTTTTCATGACTTTTTTGGAATCCACCACACACTATGAGGACAGACATCAGTACAGCTTACTTTTCCTTTTCATGAGGACTTCTTACTGCTCATGGGGCTGTCAGACCAATTACAAACACACAGCCTGGGTCCTAACAGGAAACAACACAACCCCACAGTTCCCTTCCAAAAACATAATGGAATTACTCTGTTTGATCGTGAACTTTACTCACAGCCTTTATTGTGGCGTCTCATGAAGCTCAGAAAACGAGACACATCACATGTCAGAAAATAAATTTTGAGTCCCCTCATAAAGTCTTTTCAGTCCACATTAGGCCTCCTGTATCAAGGCAAGTTAAGCAGCCACAAGACCACAGCCACTGAACAAGGTCACCTGAGACTGACCTAAAGCACCTCCTCTCATTGCCTTGGTCTCTGATAGGAAATTGGTTGGTTGTTTTCATCTCCACCCAGCAGTTAAATACTTGGTCAAGTGTTCTTGATTCCCTAAGTTTGTAGATTTATGCACATTTTGATACCAACCTGAGGAACAAAGCCACGTTGTGGGGCAGTCCAAGAAGACATTGCTCCCAAAATACTCTAGAAATAACACCTTTCACAGAAAAGTGTTAATTTCCAGTTATGTATCTATGTGTGCACATTGAGCAATCCATCCAACATTTGAGACTGAAAAAATAATTTCTTGTCTCCAGAATCCTTTTATTTTTCTCTTTTTTTACCTCCTCTTTCTTTTTGAAGACATGTTGGGGTATTAGATGAACCCAGAAATGCATGAACATTTTTGCTGCAATGCGTGTTCTTCAGCTTTGACTGGATTTGAAACTTAGTCTTACTGTAGCTGGCAACAGTAATGTACTTTTGTGGGTCTGTCATGGAATACATGCAGTTTCCATAGATTGATGAGTCAAAAGAGAAATACATCACAGTATATAGCCACTCTGAAAACGCAGCTAACACTTCTTCATGGCTTGTTAAATAAATCAAACATACTGTTGTGTCTATACTAGGAAAATGACCTGTAAACTGGAAAAAAAAGAAAATTGTTATCCTTCTCCTTCTGTTGCTTTAGAAAATGTTCTGGCAACTTAAAAATTTTTAGCAAGGCTATAAAAAATAAGATCACTTCTATGTTTCAAAACTTTTGAAAAATGGTCCAATTTTTTTTTTCATTTTTTTTCATTTCCTCAGCATAGAAACCACTTTGCTACATGATTTTTTTTTTTTTTTTTTTTTTTTTTTTTTTTTTTTTTTTTTTTTTTAAATAAAATTGTCTTTTGTGGTAAGCCGTGTTGTTTTCAGAGCAGCCAGTGGATGCTTCCAACATCTCTTCGTGATCAAGGACAAGTCACGCAATAGCAAATCTACCTGCACTGATACATGGCCAGTAACCTGGCTCTTGGCTCAGTCCTAATGCATGTTGTAATAAATGTATTTAAAACATTAATATTTTCAGGAACACCTCTCGTCTTGCCCAGGGGACACTCAGATATCTGGGGAAGGATGAATATGGATAAAATGCTGAATATTAGAGAGGAACAGTCTCAAAGTGGGACCAAGTTGGCAGCTGACATTTCTACAGCCCATTAATCTATGCTTGAAATACCCATGACAAAAAAAAGGTCTGATAAAAAACAGGACTGCATTTTATTTTAAGAAGGAATCTCTATTATCAGAAATGCCTCTAATGGTGATAAAACTGGCTTTAAGCATTTATTCAATTTCATTTCTAAAATGAAGGTTATAAATCAACCCCAAACCCTTCCTGAAAAACAGTTATCCTCCAAGCTTTTATGAGCATTTACAGAAGAATGATTCCTTTCTGTGTCAGATGTTATGAAAGACAGTTCCTACTTCAAATAATGTGATTTATAGGTTGAGATTGTGAAGTTAAATTTAATAAAGCTCAGAGAAGATGCATGAGCCTCAAAAAGCTTTTTAATAGAGATCTTTCAGAGTTGAGATGCTTGTTCTATATGAACTGCTCTGTATTCTTGTGTAAGCTGTGGTTACTTATAGATCCAGCAGAACCACCCACCACAGAATGTTTATCTTCTTTCCTCTTCTTCTTCTCTCCACAAGAATTTAACTGATGATGGATTGTTTATACACATCTCATTACTTTCTTCAGTTATCATGAGAAACTAAAGGACTTTCCAGTATTCATGTTTGTTTCTTAAATTGCCAGCTTTTATTTTTGGTGATGTAATTTCTCAAAGAAAGATTAACATGCTTAGTTAGTATTCCCTTTTGTTCAAGGAATTGTTAGGAGATTTAGAACTATTTTAATTTTACTTTGAAGTCCAGATCATAAACCTTTGAAAATAAGTTGTTCTGCACAAGGACATTAGCATAAACTCATGAAAAAGTTACCATGATGGAATTTCCTCCAAATATACTTTTCAATATTGATTTAGGATTTTACATTTTGAATTGAAAGATGTAGGATTCCATTTCAATTCATTCCAATGCAAAAAAAACCAAAAAACAACAACCACCAAAAAAAAAAAAAAACAAAAAAACCAAACAACCCAACCAAAAACTAACTGAAATTATTGTTACAGAAAATGATATTTTAGGAAGAATAGAAGTATTTTAATTTCTGGATTTTAGTCACCAAAATCATGCCTTAGACAGGATTTTTAAAAACTGATATGAACCTTAAGCAAGTGTGCTAGAGCCCAGGAAGACAGACTAGGCCAAATGAACTTTGGCATTTAAACAAGCTGAAATTATCTTATTCCCTATACACCATGACATAACTATTCCTTGTTAGATTAATATTCCCGTTTCTGAAAAAATACAGGATTAGTAGCTCCTGTTACAGTCTGTTTGTACATTTACAGTGCAATTAACAAAACAAACAGCAAAATCTAACTCTGAAAAATGAAACTAGCTACAATTACTATAGAAGAAATGCAGATTCAACTGTTTCCTTCCATTAGTATGTCAGGAATTGACTCATAAGAGGAAAACTCATGGATTCCTGCTAATCATCTAATATAAGTTGTAACTACAATGTAAATGTATTTGATGCAAATTATTATTGCATCTAAACTGCAAATAGAAATACATTAAACAGAATGCTAGCTCACCAGCAATCAATGAAAATGTTATTTTAAGAAGCTATTTCTGGGAACAGCATATTTAAGGACTATTCCATTCATACTTGCAGTGTTCTTTTTCCCATGGTAGAAATAAAAATGTAGTTTCAAATATTAAATAAATGAAATAT
The DNA here is from genome assembly GCF_965231275.1 of Zosterops lateralis. NCBI lineage: Eukaryota > Metazoa > Chordata > Aves > Passeriformes > Zosteropidae > Zosterops > Zosterops lateralis. Next base: position 13,026,373 of record NC_139766.1, read on the forward strand.
AATTAATATGTTTAAAAGCTTCACATGGCTTGGCGTTAGCAGATGTGACCATTTTTCATGGATCACTTGTGATTTTTGTGCTTTGCCTTTGTTGCAGTTCAATAACAAAAGATAACAAAAGTCATTATAAGAAGGTAATGTGTAGAATATCTTGAAATTCAGCTGAAATTTGAGATGGAGAAGTCAGAGATCTGGAAAATGCTATGGCAGTCTGTAAGTGTAGACACTCCAGAAATATATCACAAGTTATTTTAAATTAATTTAGTATTGCTAAATACTAAAGGCTAATTTTTTATAGAAACACATTATAAGCCTGATACAAGGAAAGAGTTATTTGGGGTAGACTAGTTTTAGTTTTGGGAAGGCTCAGGCTCAAGAATTCCCTTTGCTGTCCCAGGGTGAAATACAGGTTCTCCACCAGCTCAGTAGCTCACTCTGGAGTCAGGGTTTTGAAACACCAGACATTGAATGTACAATATTTGAGGTGAACACTTCAGGTGAAAATAATATGTCTCTATAGGACACAAAATGAAGGACACACACAGAGTCAGTCGTCAGGGCAAAAAGAGGGAAGTTTATTTCCTTACTTTGGTTTAGATTTTGAACAATGACCATGGATTGGACAAATGAGGCTGACACCTCTCCAACCACACTGATCGAACTAGAAGTCCATCAATTGTCCCTCCTCCAGAGAGGAATCTAAACATCACTTTGTTTACATGAAAATCTGTGAGAAACTCCACTACAAAAATGTAAACATCAGAAGGCTGAAAAAGATCAGGGCGACAATAAGATTCAATGGAATTATTTTTTGGAAAATTTTTTACAATTCTAATTGTGTTAGTCTGAGTCCCTGAATGTCAGTAGAACCTCATACAGAATCACAGAACCAGAGAACACCTTGAGTTGGAAGGGATTGACTGGGATCATCTAGTCCAACTCCTGGCCCCACACAGGCCATCCCCAGGAGTCACACCCTGTGCCTGAGAGCATTGTGCAAATGCTTCTTGAGCTCTGTCAGGCTGGTGGTGTGATCCCTTCCCTGGGAGCCTGTGCAAGTGCCCAGCCACTCTCTGGGGGAAAAACCTTTTCCTGATATCCAACCTACACCTCCCTGACACAACTTCAAGATGTTTCCTTGAGTCCTGTCACCAGTCAGGAGAGTGAAGAGATCAGTACTTGTAGATAGATTGGTCAACTATAACCATTGCTAGAGACATTAAATATAAAACATTGTTAGTGCACTGAAGTATCCTGAATAGTGTCCTGTTTGCCTGAAACCTTTTGTAACTCTAGAGTTACATTTCTCTTTCATTTTCTGCATTTCTCATACTCACATAAAGTATAGCATTTGAGTCTTGATATCCTGTGATGGTATCTTAGAAGTGTAGGAAGGATAAAAGGCATCATAACGCCTAATACATTTTACGGTATTGTTTATTTCAAGTTTAACCTTTGGCATGGAAAAAGAAAACGAGAAAGAATATTTATCATCCGATTATAACTCAGAAATGGGAATCTAGCATCCTTTTTGTTTCACAATAAATATTTGATCTTCAGTCTTTCAGCACTGTTATGTTTATCTCTCAGATCACATTAACCTATGACTGTTTCTGCGCAGTGTCTCGTTACACAGTGGAAACTTCCACACCTCCTGATAAAGAACAAAAGTTAATGGGATTTCAGAAAAGGAAATACATAACACAAAACTCCACAGGCTCCTAAGCACAGATATACCATATCTTTGGTAAAGAAATCCCAAGACCACAGCTTGCTGGAACCTTAGAAAATATACTGGGAAAGCTTTGTATAAGAGTCACAATGATGTATTTTTCTTTAAGCCTTCAACAAGGTATTAGATTAGCTCAGATCATTCATATCAAGTAAAGAGCACATATGTATGTATATAATTAGGTGCTTTTGGACCTAATTTGGAATCAATTTTGGGTTCAAATGCTTTCTATTATAACAGAGTGCAATTATACTAAAGCTGTGCTCACTCACAACAGAACACAATTTGGCTTTTAATTTGTGAAAGGTGCTAACCTGGCACCAGGAGTGAGCTAAGGGATGGGCAGAACACTGAAGGGTAGGCAGTGACCTCAAGTAAGCCAGCTAAAACTCACAAGACACAAGATCAAAGTGCACTGTAACTATCTGCAGCCCATCAAGCTCTTCGCAAACTGAGTAATTTTCATATTGTAATAGTTTATGTCCCCTTTGCCTCTTTATTTTCTGAATGATACAGGTCATTAGATAAGGGGGAGAACTCTGCATCCCATTACTACTATCACTACAAAAGCCAACAAGCATTGTCACACTATATAAGAGCCAGCAAATATTTTAAGCTGGTGGTGTAGTTGAAGCTAGTCATTGCTTGACCAGCATTTCTCACACTCGTGTGACCAAAAGATTCAGTGGCTAGCATGGAGAAGATAAGGGAAATTCCAGGTGACAGAAAGGCACTTTTCTGTTGCCTTGTGACAGTAATTTTTAGAAAGTAATTGAATTTTGAATTTTCTCTGCATCAACTAAAAAACAAACAAAAAAAATAATGGCTGGTTTTGATATTCCACAGTTTTATGAGAGATGTTTAGTTCAGATATTGTCAAAAACAAATGGGATAGGGCAACACATTTCTACACACTGTTTTAACAATTTGGAGAGAAAACAAACCAGAAATGAACAGATGAATATGATGTTTAAATATTCCAATTTAAAAAGACATCTTTAAAATATTAATGAAAAATAAAACTCCTGGCAAAACCCAATACCTTTAACACAGGAAGTCACCAAAAATCTTTTGTTCTTTTCAGCTTTCCAGCCCTCCATACTCTAAACTGATTCAGCAACAAGGAGAAAATTAGAGATACATGAAAGCATTTTAAAGATTTTCTTACCACAGATTGACTAGGAAGGGATGTTCCAGGCCTTGCATTATCTGCAGCTCCCGGAAAACATTGCGAACTTCATCTCTCTCAATGCACTTCTGTTTATTCATATACTTCATGGCATACATTTTCTTGGTGTCTCTCTTCTGTACAATGCACACCTAATTGACAGCAAAGAAAAATTTTGACACCTTGAGAAAGTGAATTCAATTGTGACTTTGGATAAAAGGAGTCTTTAATGATATTTCAATAACTCAGATCTAGATGCTACAACTGAGTAACACCTTCAGTAAGTTCACTTCACAGCTCTGCAGAATTTTTTGTAATATATTGTAATTAAAAAAATTAACAAAAAAACAACCCAACCTTGCATAAGAAGAAATGGGGACCCAGAAAAATATCATAACTTTCAGAACTTACATGGCAAAGCTGAAAGGAATATGCTGCAGTGGCTGAAATCACAGGCTATTTAATTAGTCATTACTGCCTCCTGCCCAGGAAAATGCGCAGTCATTGTCCTCATTCCCACAAGTCAATACTCACATCTTGATTACTGCATCATAAAACTTGCTTGTGCTCCCAAAGCTCAATATTTCATCTATAACATCAGAATTATGCTCCTTTAATTATTGTTGAAAATAAAAAGAATTTTCATACAGATATTCATCATAATATTTCTGTATTCACAAGAGACCATTACAATGATTTAATCTCTGGCAGTAAACTTCTATGTTTTTACTTTTTTTTTTTTCCTGACAAAAGTCAGATAATGTAAATGCATGAAGAAAATCTTAGTCAAGAGAACTCCCATGGGAAGTCTGGATTGTCTTCTGTCATGGTATTTTACCTTGAGGATGCAGCTGAAGAGTGTCACAAGCACCACAACCAAGCATCAAGTATCATTTTTGGGAACAGAGAAATACACAATTGTTCTATTTGAACTGGAAACATCTGCTTTAGGTATCCCAAGTCTGTAGTGTCTAAGTTCAAAGGTGTTCTGGATTCACTTGGTGTGGACATTGCATTTTATCTGTGTATTTAACTATGGACACACACAGACATACATACGCACCATTTATACTACTTTCCATATTATACATAGAAAAAATTATACTGTACACTCATAAATTCATGAATTTAAGGTAAGAGTTCAGATTACAACATGGTGACAACCAAAGAGAAATCCTTTGTGTCTAAGTTTAAGGAACTTCTGCGCCCAATATTTAGGAACAATCAGAAGTTACTAAGGCAACTTGCCACAGCTGAAACTGGGAGGAACAGAGCCAGTGAAGCCAAACCACGTTTATTTCTCTGAAACTCTATTTTCATAAAGTGTGTCCTTGAGTGCAAATCTACTCCAAATAGAGGAGTTCACAGAGTACCTTTAACCTATAATGATAAGGTATGATTAAGCAGAGTTTCTAGTTACCCTTCCTTATACCAGGAGATGTTCTGCTATGAAGGAAAACATGGATGGTAACATTTTGTTTTGAGCCCATCAATGTTGCACAATGGTGAGTCATGAAGTTTTGTTTCATTTTTCACCTTGGACTGTTATGAAAAATCTGAATATTGTTGATGGCCTTAAGATAGCTAAAAGTTCATATTTGCATGGAAAGAACCCTGGCTGTGGAACAATGAGGAATTGTGTTTGGTCTTTTGGAGGAAGAAAAAGTAGCAAGTGAGATAGAGGTGAAACTGAAAAGAAGGGATGGAAATTAATTGTTCCAGTTCCTTTAAAAGCAGGTCCTTTAAAAGCATAAGCAAAATTTTCAGGGGCAAATCCTGACATCCTGTCATAGAATACCTGGAGATTTCAATTTAACGAGTGACATTATAAAGTACAATATTTGAGGATTTTAGCTCAGAAACTAAGTCCAGAAATTCAGTCAGGTACATTAGTTTGCATCATGATTTTCATGTACAACTTGGCCAGAAGTTAGGTTTTTGTAGAAGTCTCGTAGTCCATTACATTAAAAGCCTCCCTCTTGAAGAGTTTACTAGAGAGACTGCTGGGAGAATGGGGTTTTACTCAGCTGAGAATTACAGGTTTGACCAATGTGGCAAACAAAGATCATATGCAGCACGAATATATGTAATGTAAATCAGTTTTGAAACACTCCTGGGACTCCAGAAGGCACTCAGTACTCTTACCTGGCAGTAAAGACAAGAGTGTTCAGCACAGCTGAAACAGACCTTCTGTTGTTGGTAGAAGCTTGCCTAACACACAGCTTCAATGCAGAATGATAGTAAACATTTTCTAGCAATGTGTACCTACACAAATCCTTTAACATTGCTACAAAATCAACAGGATTTTAATGAATATAATGAAGCTTCTTCCTAATAAAAATCGGGAAACACGGCGTGCCTTCATGCTGATTTTATTGTGAAAAATTCCTGACATTATGACAGCACTGGGTCATAGTGGAGATCCTCCCTGGCACTTCTACCTGCTGGCTGTCAGCTTTTCTCCTGAGCAGGACATCAATGGATTGAGACTTTCCACTAATGCAAGAAAGAAAGGAAAATCTCTTGAGCTATTCTCACATGTGCAGTCTTAATGGGAAATGTTTAAGTTGGGGGTTTATTTGTTCCAAAGGAGCAATTTTAAAATAGGCATAAACAGGTGCTCTGGCACCTCAACAAAAAAAAATTCTGTGATGACTCATTATGATGAAAGTTTATGCAGAATTGCCTTATTTACATGTATCAGTATGGAAGCCTGTCACACTCACACTCTTTCCATTTTTCTGTGAATATCATTTACCAAAGGCCAGACAGTGTGATGATTCAGAGCAAATATGTGTTCTCAACTCAACAACTATCCAGCTCCACAGCAGAGAGGGACAGCAGCCATCTCCACACAAGGAATGGATCTAAGGAGGTACAGGAGACTATCTCTGTACCTGGAATGGTTTCCCTCTAATGTCCCCTAAAGAGACTATAGATTACCAGTTTGGATATAGGCATCTGTGTTGTACATGTTTAAAGGTAGGCATTATGAACCCCATTAATTTTCTCTTCATTAATGATATGGTGCTATTTTTAAAAATCTCTTCTGAAAATATTGCCTTGCTATTTCTCGTAGAAGGTAACAGTGAGCTGCCTTAAAACCTATCAGGTTAGAAGAAATTTGACCAGAGAGCGACACAGAGCCACTTCCCCTCAGAATCTGGGGAAGGAAGCCAATAGATTACAGCTGCAGGGCTAAGCTTCATTTTTCAAGGACAAAACGTGCTGTGGCCCACTTCTAAACTACTTTCTTGGATTTCCTCTGATTTCACATTTGAAAAACAGAAGCTTGCTGAAGGAAGCTGCATAATGCTGTGTTGGCTGAGCAACCATGGGTAAGTTCAACAAAATTCTTCCCAGAGCAAAAGATGGTGATGGCTGATGGTGACTTGCTGCAAAACACAGATTTCTCCTGTTCCCCACTAGAAGAGACTTACAGCTGCTATGTGCATGATCTAGAAAGAACAAGGTGCACTTAGTCTCAGTTTTGGTCTAATTTAGCACAGTAGTAGTTAGACCTCTCAAAATACCACAAGATGTGGTTTCACATCAGGTGATAAAAGAGGAGACATGCAAACCCGCAGCCAGAGAAACCTCTGCAGGTAAGGTGGAGAGCTGGAAGCTGGGTGCACACTCACCCATGCTCCTGTTTGATATTTTGCCTCTCATGTCAGTAGATGAGATGGGGCAGCTCTGGTGGCTGGCATGAGGACTCCCAGCCCAGCAGAGGGGCTGTAACCCTGCACAGGCAGAGATACTCACCCCAACACAGAGGACTGCAAGACAGAAATCAGATAAACTCCAGATGGGAATTCATGAACCTGCTGTTGAGCATCTGCCTGAAATACTGCTCCCTTGTCTGTCCTACCCATGTGCTCTGAAAAATTAGTTCTCATAGTCTTAGCCTACAAGTGGAGCTAGAAAGATTTACACAAAGAGGCTGGAGAATGGATATCATAAGTTTGTCTTTAGGCTGCCAGGGGATTTCCTTTAAATAGGGAGATTCATTCCCAGATTCCCCTGAGCAAAGCATGACATCTGGAGCAGCTGAAGCATCTGCTTAGCATCCTTTCATATTAACTCAAGCTAGAAAACAGGTTGTTATACTGTGGAACAGTATTAATATTCTGCAGTTGTGTGTTACATTGCTTTTAGGATAGAAGTATATTTTTTCTGAAATATTTTGCATATTATTTACTAAAGTACCCTCAATCAGTGCAGACGTGATTCTGGGCTCCCATCTGGTTTATGCCACTGTAATTCCATTTACTTCATCACAGGAAGTCACTGTTTTATACAACCAAATTAATCAGAACTAAGACTTGTGTCTCAGCATCTTAGACAAACAGGAGAGAGTTTGTACATTGAAATTATAATTTTAATTTAATTTAAGGAGATCAGGTTGTTTAACATAGCTACTCCCATGAACAGAGAAGTCAGAGAAAATTGGTACTATAATATCTCTGAGAACTAGTTGTTACACCTGAATACAAATTATTTTGCAGCAGTAACCCTGCAATTACATGGTTATTGTTGCAGCAAAGGACAATGAGAATTCTTGTATTTCAATCCTTATTGGTTTTGTACTTATTGGACGATCTTCAAATATATGATTTTTTGCAATATTTTGTTTGAGAAGAGTGATAGCTCTACATATAAAAACATGGGGAAAAATAGCCAGATTAAGCAGGAGACAGCACTTCTAACATATCCTATGTCTCTACTGTCTCTGCCCTGGCAAAGGAGCCCTCACCCTTTCACATCATACAGGAAAATAAAACAAGCCTACATATTTTATGAATGCTTGTTGGTTGATTTTGATCCACTCTTCTCTACAGCATTCAGGAAACTGGTGAGTGTTTCTATGATATTTCTACAAAAATCTAATTTTCTTACAAGTTTATATGGGTGTGGTTCTTGTGAACCCATTCTGAGGAATCTGTATTGGTGAAAATAGAGTTGCACAATCCTCAGAGAACATGTTTAAAGTATGAGTTCCCTCTAAACTTAAATCCTTATTTTGCAGTTGTCAAATGCAACAGCAAAGTCCTTGGTGTAACAGGTTTCTTTTTCCCAGATGAGTACAGGCTTCTGACAAATCACCTTGTTTTTCCTTCCATGGCCAAGGGAAAGGAAGAAGCCCATTTTAAAATGACCTATTATAACATAGCCAAAAGCACAACATGGTAAGTCAGTCACCATTTCAAATGTCTGTCTCTGTGAGTCAGTATTGCCTTTATTGTTCATTTAGAAGCCTTGTTGCTGGCAGCTTTTCCTATTATTGTCCTTCTAGAAGTACCTGGCAGCTGAAAATGTCAAAAAAGGATGCAAGACTGTTAATCTCATTTGCGGGGTGTTTACTGCTCGGGGTCTGTTGTGCTCTAGCATCTTGCAACCTATAACACCATGTTCAGTATCACGCTTTCCTTAAACTGCCTGCTTCCTTTATGGCTCCTCTGTGGCCTTTTCTGTTTTCTGAAAGCAATAGGATGTTTTAAGACGTGCTCTATTTTTTTATTTTATTGCTCTTGGTACAATATCTCCGTCTCTCTCTCTCTCAATATTCCTTAAATTACTCTGGTTGCTACAGCAACCTTAGGCCTCTGCAGGATATTGCTGCAGGATGTATCTGGTATGGCAGTGCCTCTATGCTGCTCAGCCTCTTGTGCACAGAGCTCAAGGTGATGCTCAGCACCTCAGCTCCTCCACTGGAACTGGCTGCTTCAGCAGCCGTGACCTGTCCCCCCAGCTGGCCTCAGAAATCAGCTCCCTGCCCTCTCCTTTGGCATTTTCAATTCACAGTCACAACATTTGCTGTCACAGGAATTCCTAGGCCATTTGGTATCCAGTACTTTGTATCTCAGGTGCTTGTCTTTTCTGAGAAGTGGCCACCTGCTTTCAGCTGCTGCCTCTGTATCCAACTCTTCTTAGGGACCCCTTAAGGGCAGGTGCCATCTCGCAGACACTGATGCATATTTTCAGAAACCCCACAGCAGTTTTGATGATAGTAGGAATTGTGTGTGGAGTGAAGAGAAACCAGAAGCATGCTTTTTTTCCTGGAAATAAACAGGCTCACTTCAAAGGTGTACTTTGAGAGTTCAGGTTGCTCCTTGTTAAGGGACAGATAAAGGAAGTGAGGTCTGTGCCTGTGTACGACCATCACAACCACAGCTTCCATGTAAGCTGGCAGGTCTTTTGTTCAAGCCAAGTGACTGGGAGGCTGTGGCAGAAGGTGTGAGGCCACTCACAGAGCAGTTGCCCTCACTCCTGGGCACATGCAGACCTACCCGGGGTATGATCTGTGCAGACAGACATGGGCACAGACCAGGGCAGGGATCAGTCGTACCCAAGTAAGGTGCAAGGCACTACTCTAAAAGAAACCTTTCTGGCTTCAGTGACCTTGCTCTGCCAAGTAGGTGACAATAGCTCTTTGCTTATGCTTTGGTCTTTATAAATGACAGGAAACTTTGCTTGCTTGCTTGCTTGTTTGTGGAAGACCTTTAAGCTAGTTATGCTTAGCATATTCCAGTTACTAGTGATTCCAAGTACATTAGAAGAGGACAGGTTAGAAATTCTGATGAAACAAGTTTTATTTGTATATTAAAAATTTGCCAAGTGAGTTCACAAGTAGACAATTTGAAACCAAAAATACTGAACTCTGATCTAAGTAGCTGATCCTCGCAAGGGTCAGCATGACTTGGACATATCTTTAACTTTTTTTCCTGTACATAACTTCCACTCTTGGACCTTCATTTAGGTTGACATGGTATTCCACCTCTGTATTGTGATAATAAATAATCACAGATATCTGCTGCCCTGATTTTAAAGGGCTTTTAAGCACCTTTTTGCCCAAGCAGCATACACTCCTGTTGACCTCAAATAAGATTTCTGCTGAAAACTACTGAATTGAATAAGGACCATGACATGAAGGACCATGCTGTTCTGCTGAAGTATTTCTGGCCTCTCTAAAATTAAAGTCATTGTTCTGCACAGAGGCCAAGAACCAGCAAAATCCTTTAGCTGTTCTTAATGCATGGCTAAGGAAGTGCCTCAGCAGCCCTGAGCTGGTGTATACTCAGGAATCATTGAAATCAAGATTGAGACAGCTGTTGTCTGATCAGCCACCTGATCAAGTATCAGTCATATTTCACCTTCAGATGTATTCCCTGTGAGAAGTGGTTTCTAATATTTTTATATATTAAAAAGCCACTTTGCGGCTTTGTATTTGTATTCTATGTGGCTATGTGTCTTTGTATTATAAATTTAAAACCTTGTTATAATCACTATTATAGGAAAGAAAGGTTGTCTACTCAAGTGTAAACAAACCATTAATCTTCTCTGTTTCAGAAAAATCCTGTTGAATTGAACAAACATTTACTCAATGATCATAATTATATTGTATGTCAGCTTACAATAAATCCTCCCAAGAGGATTTATTCTATGTAAAGTGCCTCTAAAATACTGCAATTATTTTAAAGACACAAATAAGTTCAGAGATTTAAGAACAAGATCACTTCGGTGGACTATCTAAAGAAGTAGTCTGCTCCTATCTTTTTGTTGATTTTGTTTCCATAATAGATTTCTAAATTCTGGTAATCTCCATTTGGGATAATTAATTATTATAATTTTTGTTCAATTAATTTTAGTGAATAGATATGTAATAGAAACAATTTAATGAATAGATAGTTCATAGTGGTGGTCAGATGTCCTTAAGAAGGACAAAACCTTTGTTATTTTATCATAATCAAGCCATAAAAACACAAAGGTATTTCCTATTAGACATTTAACTGATAAAAATAAGTTGATTCTTACCTTTCCAAAACTCCCTTTCCCAATAGCCCGCAATATTTGAAAGTGGTCAAAGTTAACTGCAAAATAAAGGAGAGAAGAAAAGAGAAAATAGTTTGTAGTGTGCTAAGTCAGAATCAGAAATCAGATAAGAAAAGAAATTACAGTGTGTCCAACTACTGTGTTTTTACCATGTGGTGTTCCATTTTTTCTCTTAAGACGCCCAATATACTTAATAGCTGGCAAAGAGGAAGTTTGCTTTAAAATATGCTGTATTCATTTTGTTAATCAATTCATCTTGGACCAACGTCTTCAGCGCCCAGTGTCTCCAAAAAGAAATATATCTCTGTCCTAACCAAGTAACAAGACAGAAGTTAGCATTATGCAGCCATTAGCAAAAACTGCTTAGCATTTTCCAGAAATGTTGAGATCTAGTAAAAGGACACTGAATAATTCAAGTAAGTAACGCCCTCTACCTACAGATATGTAATAACATATGGTTAGTATTTTAACAGTAGTCACTCTTCAGGATAATTCCCATATTTCATTATAGTGGAAGAAGCTCCTCTAATGATGAGTTAGTGTGATCAGCCTTTCCAAAGTTTTCCACCTTAATGCAATACATAATGCTAATATTGTAAGACTATTTCATAATTTTAGCATAAGTTTGTTTTGAGAGATTGCATTTTAGGTTGGCAGTAGAATGGAATTACTTGCACTTCAGGAAAGTCTGACAGCACAGCCTGCTCTAGACACTGAAGTGTTTTGCTGGGAGGGTGAGTGAGATTTCATTTCTTAGAAATGCCATTTTTATTGGTGTTACATGAGTTTAAACACAGCATGACCTTCAAGTCTTCATTGGTGTATCTGGTGGTTTTTAAAAAATTCCAACCTCCTGAACAAAATTGATGCAAAGTCACTGAAATACAAACACGGCAATGTGTGATACAGTTTTTGCAATCACTTCTCAGAAAAGAATCACACTTAGAGCTAAATTCAGTGAACCAGAGATGACAAAGTTCAGTGCAACAGGATTTTTTAAAATTAAAACTTTCTTATGTCCCTGGCTTTGGCCATGGACCTTCATCTATGCACCTGTCATTGAGGAGACAGTAACTAGCAAAGTTCTGGAGACAGAGTGTCACTGGAAAAATCATAGAACCATAGAGTGATTTGGGTTTAAAGGGACCTTAAATATTATCCTTTTCCAACGCCCCTGCCATGGGCAGGGACACTTTTCCCTAGACCAGTTTCTCCAAGCCCCATCCAACCTGGCCTTGAGAATTTCCAGGGATGGGGGAGCCACAGCTTCTCTGGGCAATCTGTGCCATGTACACCCAAAAACGTCGTAACCAGAACAAATACAACAAAAATGTAGCTCACATCAAGATGAAGGAGAAAAATCCTATAAAACTCGTAATATAAATATTTACCAAAAAAGTTAACCATCTCAAGCTAAGCTTTGCATAGAAAGTTGAAAAGTTGACAGCTATTGAGCTTCTAAAGAGGGTTAATATCTTATTCCTCTGTTGCAATAATACCTCATTTACACTATTAACACCACAAAGCATTTGTTTATTTATGCTTGCTTATCCTGCCTTCAAGGAAACATGGTTGCACCTTTCATTAGTGCAGTATAACAACTACCTTCCTGGTAATTGCTGAAGACAAATCAAGCCCAGAGCTGACAGAGCTGAGAGCAGCAGACTCTGTTCTGCAGGAAAAAAAGTTGGTGAATATAGCAGCTTTAGAATTTGGATACTGAAATAAAAATGCATAACCTTGCAAAGGATTTATAACCTGCTTGGAAACTGAAAATCAGGAGGAAATTTTGAGCTGAATCCTGTAAAGGGTTAGGGTTGCCCAGAGGTTTGAGAAGCAGAATTGTCTGTCAGTAACCTGCAGCTGGGATCTCTACTGAGTTTTTACCAGTGGGGCACTGTCTTGTAGTTCTTGCTGGCCAGTATTGGTCTGATGAACAAGATAGTCAATTTAGCAAAGTCCCCTTCCACATAAACTTACTTCCACTTAAATCTTGCTCCCACCAGTCATCCTGCCCAAGTGCATTACTGGGCTGTCTAAGATGACCCTTACTTTAGGTAGGAATTCATCACAGTGTTGACAATATCCTAAACAACATGTTAATCTCATTCATTTATTTGATAGGAAAAAATAATCCAAAAATTCAGCACAGCATGCTGGTGGTTTCTGTGTCACACTTCTGTTTTCAAACTTTCTCATGTTTCCTGTTTATTCTGCTAATTTTTTTAACAAGCACATTTCTTTTAAAAAGCTTATTTTGAATTTGTTCTTTACCTTGCAGTCATTCAGCTGAGTCCAGTTGCCAAAACAAGTGAGAAATTGTTGAAGCAGTCTGTAATTATCTCAATTTGAGTCAAGCCACATTTCAGTAATACTTGACTATATTATATTCTGAAATCTGACATGTTTTGAAATACATCAGTTTGAAGAATGATTTTGTTTTCATAAAACTAAGCTCAGCCATTTATCTGTAGCTATGAAAAGGACATTTTTTATTGTCCATATAACTTCTATTTCTCTTCTACTTCCATCTTTCATGTGTTTATTGCTCTGAATGACTAGAACAAGTTAATTTTTAATTAAATTATTTGTAAATTGGACTTCTATAAGAATGAAATTATTAAATGAGGCACTAGACCATGGAGTTGAAGTTGGATTACTAGTAAGCTAAATAAGTGGCTAAAAATCATAGCCACAACAATTGATAAAATTTTCTTAATTTCTATGTTTAACTTGAATAGAAAGTGGGGTGTTACAGTTTCATATCTTCACTAAGAAATAAAAGATTTTTTTCTGTAGCTATCAGTCCCATGAGTCTTACTTAAATTAAGATACAATGATTGTAACTCATTTTTTGCAACAGAAAATAAAGCAAACTCTAAATGACTGAGGAAATATGTAAACATGCCTGAGCCTGCACCTAAAATGAGCAAGGCTTGCAGCCACTGTGATTCTCTGGAAAGGGATAATTCACTAAAGTGAGACAACTCAGTCTATTTTAATCATTCAAACATACTCACAACATTGCAGATTCACAAACTGAGGAAGTTCCTCCTTTGGGATAACAGGAAAGAATAAAAAAATGGGCTACCTTGCAGCTGAGACTAATACCAAATTCACTGAGTAAAACTAAGATACTTCAAGCAACAGTCCCATCCAGAACAGAGCAGCACCTCCCTGATAACAAGTTCACTGCCACCTTGGTACTACCTTAGCAATACACCTCAGGTGTTTTCCTCAGTTGTTTTTAATCTCACACACTCGAAATTTTGGGCTAATTTTGCTCATCTGAGACATTTTTTTTTTCATGTTCTGTATGTGCTTTTTTTGTCTTTCTGGTGAAAATTCAATGCCGAAATATCACCACTCACTCTGAGAAGAATTACAGCTCATCATGACCTCTGTCATTTCCAATGTTGAAAACATCACCAAGTTCAGGCACTGCCATTTCCTCTGTGCAACAAGGACATCACGACAATTAAATTCTTGCCCTCCACAACATGGCATGTCTAGTTCTTGTGGTGCCTGGTCTTGCAGCTAATGATATTTTTCTAGTGCTAAGCCCCACTGAGATAATGGTGTGGCTGGCAGAAGGACATTTTCTTCAGTATCAGTAATATGACTATTACTCTTTTGAAAATAGCTTTCTTTACTCAAGAGAAAATACTTCAATTCTCAAGAGAATATTTTCTTTTACTCAGAGAAAAAAAATATTTTCCAACTCTTTGAACACTTATTTCATTTTATCACCACACCATACTTTGGAGGTCTTATACATTGTGTCTCAATTTAAGTATAAGAATATGAACTGTTTTCAGAAAACAAAATTTGTTTGTATTGTCTTCAGGTAATTTTTCATACAAGTAAACCCACAGAATGAAATTTAATAACAACACTGTGAGAGAGTTTCTTTCCAGTTTCGTTGATTTCCATCAATTTGGAAAAATAAAATATTATAATTTTCCCTCTCTCATCTTCCACCTTCATCCCTTAAAATGTCACCATTAATTCAAAACTAAGAAGGAATATGGAATTAACCAGATATTTTGCTAACTAAGAGTCAAAATACATCAGCATTTATGACACCATGACACCTGCTTCAGGTTAAGGTATTAGAGAAATGGATTCCTGTTAATTTCACCAATTTGTTGTGTGTATATATATATATAAATACTTTATTTTGTTTCTTTCCATTTAGTCATACTCAAATAAACCTTAAATACATTCCATTGCACAGATTCAACTCTCTATTAACAACTTTTAGTGCAAGTATACCTTACTTGGATTAGAATCATCCTCAAATTAACCCCATGTGGAGCATTTTCCAGTAGTTTGATCCTGAACAAATAAGAGCCAGATGATGGTAACAGGATTCACAACTGAATTAAAGGTTTCATCCTGCTTGCCATGCAAAGTAAAAAAATGTGGTCCTAAACCATTACAGATACTTGGTCAAATATATTAGTGTACTCAAAAACTATCAGAAATATCTAGAAGGATGGTGCAGTGGTTTCTGACTGACTTATACACAGGAGCACCTCTACTGCCACAGTCTCCTCATGTGACCTTAGGTGAGTGCTCCAAATCTTCTGCCACTGTCTGTAGAAAAATGAATCATTACATCTCCAGGCAGCTGTAAAATTAGGTATAGGAAGTACCTTAGAGGTCAGACACACAAATCATTGAGAGTAGTAAAAGCCAACTCAGGTAGCAGTGCTTTATAAAAGCGCCATGAAGACTGAAAGCCATTTTTAAAGCATCAGGAGCATACACCACTGTGGAAAAGGAGGTGCAGAAATCAGTGCACTGATTCAAACCCCACACATCATGTTGTGGCAGAGCTGAGAACAGAACCTGACTTCCACTTCACACCTTCTCATGCATGTCTTCCAAACTGCACAAGTCCTGATGGAGCAGATATTTGACATAAAACTTTCTAGTGAAAGATAAAATAAATATTTCCTTCTCCAGTGCTCCCTGAGGATAATGTGTACTTTGGGGAAAATATTCATGTAACAGACTTGGGTTTTTACAAGCACACTGCAAAAACACTGGATAGTTTTAGTGAAAATGCATATTATTTTTTTTAATCAGTACAATATACATAATGATATGTGTCAAAACAATGAAGTATTTTATATGCATTCATCTCTGCTGCATTATTCACAAATGCTATGTTTACTTAAACAAAAAAAAAAAAAAAAAAAGAAGTTACATCAACAGCATACTTTTATGCATTATGTGTTTGATTTATGACCTCACAAAGGAATATAACATTTTTACCCTTTCTCTTGCAGTTTTACTGTTCAAAATATTCTCATGTTGCACATCATTTGTTCAAGTGTAAATTACATTTAGCTAAAGAGGCAATAGAAATATTGGGTGGATTCTAGGTAGAGCTGACATCTGTTTTCTCACTGCAGCTGAGGAATATTAATTACATGTACATGTGAATCGTCCAAACCCACTCAATAACCATTATCTGAAAGAACTTTGTTTCTCCTAGAGAAAATATCTAATTGAGTATGACCAAGGCACAGGCAAACACCTGCTCCGCAGAATGAAAAATAAAGTAGAGGCCTTTCTGGAAGAACTTGATAAGCTAAATACACTCTCCTTCCCTGGTTGAGTCCCACTGATTTATTTCGACTGTCTAGGAGTAGCCAAAACCAGAACATGATCCCTAAGGCATTAGGAGGTGTACAGTAAAGTCATATTTTTAACTCAATGAGCTTTTCAACACATCGAGATTCATTCTCACTGATCTCAAGAGAAAACAGAAACAAGGAGATATGATTTGGTCGTTAGCCAAGAAAATAGATTTTTATTTAAGTCTGACCCCTGTCTTGCAGGTCTGTTTTGGGGTGGTTTAATGCTTCCTCTTTCTGTGAATCAGGAAAACAGAATAACAACTAAATCAAATTTCCTTCAAGATTTGGCCTGGATGGTTTGACCTGAGACTTATTGGGTTGCACTGCTATTAGGATTTCAAACTAGTTCTGCAGTCTTCTTTTTATGTCTGTCTACTTTTCAGATAGTCCAGCCTTTTCCAGGGAGGGCCACAGGCTGTGCTGACAGGACCTCAGTAGATCTTAGCAGCCATCAGGTCTTGTTAAAATTGTTGCTGTCCTTCCACACATAACACACAGGATGAGTAACCAAGTATACACAGTCATATAAATTCAATACTAATAATAATATCCCCTGCTTGAATGGACATAGACAGGACAAACATGAACAGTGCCTAAAAATTAAATTAAGAGTCATAAAATGGTTTGGGTAGTCATAAGGAGTCACATTCTATCATGCTCTGTTCATGGTAAGTGCATTAGTGGAGAAAGACGCTGCTTAAATTAAGGAAGAAATGAATTTCTGCTGACAGAATGATAAAGCCAGGCATGCCTTTGAAGTGAATGAAAACTACAAATCTGCACCGCTTCATGGGTTTCTGAATAAAATGGGACATTACTAGACATTATTCGACTGGGAAACTTACTAGTTAGATAGAGATACATAACCAAGAAGTTTCAGAGCTGGTTTTATCTCACTAATGATGAATCATGATGTTTCCAATCATATTTAGGGGCTTTGTATTTAAATTGCATTACAATGTCTCAATTCTTCATGATTAATGAGTGTTTTAGTCTCAATATAAACTAATTATGTTAATATGTTTTTTTATAATTATTCAGACTTTATTTGCAATTAGAAAGAATTTAAGATCTTTGTATGCAAACCAAATTTTATTTAAAATTCAGCTAATTTTGTTTTGAACTTTACAATGCATTTTAGTCTGATCATGTTTACATATTTCACTTTCTTCAAAGTGAAATATTCCTATAGTGTTAAAAGACTTTCATTTCAGAACTCTTGACTGATCCAAAGTGTCTTTTCCACAACAGTTCATTTCTGTCTTTTGCTTCCTTGTGAAGCCACCTGCAGGATGGGATCTTTGGCTGCATCTCCCTTTCACAGGTGTTCTCACAGCACCTGCATGACCCATGCTTTGTTCCCTCAGAGCTGGTGGAGTGCTGGGCTATGGGAGTTGTAAACAGGTACAAGATCTGGATCTACAGGAGGGGGGACGAGAATCACATTCCAATACCTTTTAAGAAGTGTCACATCACAGAAATGTACTCCAGCTTTGAACTGGGCCAGGAGGAAATCTGGAAAGGTAAACTTGAATTCCATTCAAACTTTCAAAACCAGCTTTGTTTTCCCAGCAAAAGGCTTAATTTTTGTCAAGGAAAATAATGGCATTTTATTTTGGCAGCAGGTTTAGTTATCTATTAAAATTGTTTTCAGAGGGAAAGTCTGTTTCAATAAAAAAGAAAACAGGGTGACAGAGTTTCTTGTTATCTTCCACCTATGTCACGTTTCAAAGAAGACATAGGGAAAGCAACCTTTTCCCTTATTAAAATGGGGAGAAAATCTCAGTACCAGGGTGTTATATTACTGGAAAACCAGTAATAAAATACTTCTCTTATTTCTATATTCTATAAATAAATAGCTGATATCAAAGATAAAAGAGTGGGCTAAAGAACATCTGCTGTGATGCATCACAGGCATTCTGATTTCCTTATGTCAATCCTCCTATAAAGCAGTACTTCACATGCAATTTAGCTACACATTTGATGAAATTCACAGAATATTTAGACCATTTTCATCCAAAGCATTGCCAGCATCATGGGGTTCCACACTGTAATTAGTGAAATCTACCTCACATCACATCGTTAAAATGAGTGGGGTTTTCCCTAAATGGCTGGGGAATTTTCTGCATGTGTGAGTTAAAATGAATACTGGAAGGAACTAAAACAGCCTAGCATTTTCCAAAATGCTATAAAAACAGACTCGAAGAATTTGGTGAATCAGCTAATAATTTACACTGTTACAGAACAGGCATGTGTTGCCACAACCAGAAGTAAAATTGAAATTCTAAAGGAAATTAGCATTTGAAAGTAAGCAAGCTGCTAAGTAAAAATGATCTTAGGACTGATTCTCCAAACTCTTCTTCCTTTTTAATTCTGTAAAAGAGCATAATTGTATTTCTAATGCCAGTCTATAAAAGTCGCAAAAAAAAAAAAAAAAAAAAAAAAAAAAAAAAAGAGAGATTTTGCATTCATAAGGAAACTGTGACTCCTTGGTAAACAAGAATCTGTTTGAACCCAGGATCAAATGAAAACTTCTCTCCAGAGCTGCTTATACCCCCAATAAGCCAAATCAAAATGATATTGCCATTAGATACATCTATTCTGAAAAATGTACCAGGCAGCTACCTGAAGCCTGTGAAACAAAGTTTGCTTCTTGGACAAGTAGAACAGACTGCAAATCACTACAGCCTTTCTCTGAATGAAGTTTAAACTGAAACTCCTGAGTGCTACCCCACAATCTCCAGACCTTGTCTGGGAAATTGGAGGTCTGTCAGCAAACCAAAAATCAAGAAAAGACATCTGATGCTTTTGGGGATGTGGGTGTCAACTTCTGTGAGCCACTGGGAGGGATTTGTCTGCAAGACACTGAAGTCAGGACAGAGTCTTACAGCTGTAAACTGCAGTAGGATTTTGGTCTAAGAACACAGGCATCCGTTTTTGCCTAAAGTCTACAGAAAGGTTGGCCCTTTCTGATGAAAAGGTTGTTCACCCTACAGAAAGGTTGTTCACCTTTCTGGTGAAACACTAGCAAGGGTTTCACCAGAAGCACCAGCAACTCCAGGGGTTGCTGTAACCATTATCCTGCGGAAAAACAAAAATTCCTTTTTTGGTGTGGGGATGTTTAGCTGCTGCTTTGCTCCACAGGAATTTTAACACAGATTAGATGAAATTAGCTATTCTTTCTGAAGGACTGAGCACAAATAGGTGTTTATTGGCAAAGATTAATTGTACTGATCAGAAGAGCTCTGGTGGCTGCATCTCTCTCCCACAGTGTTTCTTGGGTAAATCAGATCGAAAAAGAAAGTTAATTTTCTTATCTTTATGCCTCTTTAAAACTAGTCCAAATTTTACCATAACAATTCCTAATTGAGATTTTAGTGTGCTGACTCCATCTTGAGACAAGTTATTCTGTTTCAGAGGCATACAGCAGTACTCTCGGGTGGCTGGGGGAAAAATAAAAACAACTTAAAAGCCAATTCTTGCCTGTGATGGTTTGTGTGAGCAAATGCAGGAGGAGGTGAGAGAAAAAACTATTCTTTTAAATAAATAATCTCAGTCTGAAGGATACAAAGCAATATGAAAGTTCTGTTCTTAGGAGTAAGGATATGATTTCAGCTACAACAAAAGCAAACAGAAAGTTACCTAGTTTTGGAGTCTTTCTCATAATTTTGCTTTGTGCTTTCTTTCCATTTTTCATCTTTTTATTGGAGAAAGAAGAGAAAGAACTACAAAATCAAAAGATCTTCACTGATCTCAGCTGAAATAAAAAATTTCTGAGTATTGATTCATGATTTCTGCTTCATTGTTATTGCTGTTTGTGTGCATTTAGAGTGAGTGCATTTCTGATTTTTTTTTCTGAAATGAAAACATTTCAAGAAATTCTCCTTTTCAATTTACTTTTGGCTTTTCACAGGAAATATTTCTACTTTCATACAGCCTAATAATGACAGGAAGTAAACAATATTTATATTTCCCAACATCAGAAATATATGCTTTAGTTCCTACACCATAACAAATATCTCTCAAAGACCACCTCACCGACTGTATTTTAGCCCTTTATGAACCTTTTTGTGTGATTCTATGATGAGAGCACATGATCATCCAGGAAAAGACTTGTTCTTTGAAAAGCTGACAAGAAAATGAGGCAGCCACAGAGACACCATGTCTGGCATGCTGCAGACAGCAGGAACAGAGGAGAGCACAGACATCCGTTTTGATGGCAGCATGGGTGGTTAGACTGGATTAACCTGATTGTGACACCTTATGATTCACCTGCAATGCTGCTTTGGTTAGAAGTCTTGTTGCAAGGGTAGTGAAATGAGATGGTCACCTTCACAGGGAAGTTACAATGCTTTTAGTACAGAATTTGTGTATTTTACTTTAACAAGGATTACTTTATATCAAAGTAGAGATCAAACTCTGATCCCTCCCATGGTTATATATACTGGCACCAATATTTGCATTTTCCCCCACACATAAGTGAGCACAGGCAATAATTACAAATCTAAAGCTATCTGCTAAGCATGTCTTTTGACTTTGACAGCAGTTCCAGGAAGGCAACCAATTAACTTTCTGAAAATAAGTAAGAATAGTAGTAAACACCCTATGTCAGAAAAATTTAAGCTAATATAAAGTTCAATTGCTATTATTTGAAGGCAAAGTTACTCATTCAAATTAATGAATTTTAAATTGTTTCTTATTAATAAACAACAAGAACAAAAAGGTCAAATATTGCTGTCAGAACTTGGCAAAAGATATAAGGAACACTAAATATGTGTTATCATTGTAAAAAGTCATCTGGACAATCTGGTAGGGATCAAGCCCAAATTCATAGCATGTCCTCATTGGCAGTGCAGTCCAAAGCAGGAAAGAATGACAATCTATTTAACGTCACCACTGATGATGTCAGCTGCAAAAAAAATTAGCACAGACAATGATACGTTTTAGTTGTCTTTTTTTTTGGGATAATGCAAGATCTTCAGAAATCCTGGTGATGACTAATGGTACAGGCAATTACCAAGGTGAAGCTCCTTTGACAAATTCCTAAGATTTAAAACAGCAGCAGCTGAGACAGTTTAAAAGGAAAAAGAGACAAAATACAACAGTGGCAAGCATGAGTGGAGGATTACACTGCAAAAAGTCAATTAAATTTATAATTATTCCTGTCTCAGGATATCATCAATTGAAAGGGAAGTTCAGAGAGGAGTAGAACTAGCACACAGTGAAGGCACAAAGTGGGAAAGACTCAGACTGTGACTAAGAAGAGAGATCTGTGCAGAGCTGACCCTTTGCAGGGCAACCACAAAAAAACACTTTTAATACTATTTCCATGCCCATGGAGGTGGAGGGTCACTGATCTGACCAGTCTGACAATGTGATATCATGGACTGAGAATGAGAATTTGAATGTTTATTATCAGCTCTCAGCCCAGATGGTCTTGATTGTGTGGGTCACTTTAGTGTAATCCTTCAGCAGCATAATTTAAAGCAGATCTTTTCAACATCTCATCTTCTGTTATGATGTCTGGTTAAACATCCATCAATTAAGCTAAAAAAGCTCCAAAACAATTGGACTTCAAATACATAGGCTTTTACTACTAGATTTTACAGAAAAGCAAAAGGAATTTGGAGTGCCAAATCTACCACTCTTTTTCAATAGAGTGAGTGAATAGCAATAGAGTGTTGTGAAAAGCCTGTAGCAGCTGATCAGGGATTTTACATATTGGTGTATAACTCAGTGCTATGAAAAATGTCATCAGTGGTCAGATGTTCCTCTGGATGGACTGAAACATGGTAATAATCCTTACTTTTGCTAAATAACAGATACTGATTTCTGAAAATCACCAGAGCCTGGTTAACACAATACTGAAGTCAGAAAAGATTTGCTAGTAGTTGAAAATAACACGCAGCATGGAAGGTATGTTCACTTCTTGCACACAGGCTTCAGTGTGATTGCTCACATGAAGCTGGCCACATGAAAATGGCCACACCATTTTATGGTTCTATGAAAGAACATGATTTCTCTCTATTTAGGCTGGCACTGAAGCTAAGTGACATGAATAACTGGAATTATTAGGTCATTATTAGGTTTGATGCATTGACTAACAATGAAACTGTTTTAAGTCCATAGCCCTGACCTCACTGTCACATGGAAATGATCAGGATTTACTCAGCCATTGTCAAATCTTCAGTTTAACCAGGGGTTAGTTTATCATAACAGAGCTGGTTTGGCTGCTTCTATGTTCTGTTAGCATACAGCTTTCAGGTAACCTATTTTCCAGCAGAAAGATTTCTTTTCATTGACTCATTTGGCTTAGTAGGAAGTAATTGGAACTTCTCATCCATGTATCCTATTATAACCAGCAATTTACAAAATTTTACCTTTACAAATCCACAAGCCAGTGAATTATTTTTAAGATCAGTGAAAGTGTAAATTAAAGATCCCTCTTTTTTTGCTATGAAAACAGTTCTGTTTTGTGACAGAACAGAGATTTTGGTTCAGAAAAGCTGTTAACTTAGTAGCACCACTGATGGAAACACATCAGAAGACATCAAAGAACAGCTGAGTTGATGTACCGGCCCCTATCACAGGCAGTGAATAGCAGGGAAGCCTCTGTGGGTCTCCATGCTTTTCATAGCCCTTTCAAAAGACACTGACATTGAAACTAAGGAGAAAAGTTTCAGGACCTGCTCCAATGTAAAATTTAAGACCTTTGTTAACTGTTAAAACACAGCACCCTTTTGTTGAGAAAAGAGAGATTCTGACTGGCCACGTTTTTCTCTTATGGATGAGCTGACAAAAACAATCTCTGAAATCATTGCAAAGAGAAACAGGTTGACAGATATAAGCAGCAGAAAAGACACTCCTTGAGAAAATGTATTGCTACAATATAGAAAATCTAAATTTCACTTTACTGTAATAGACTTCTCTGTGAGATCAGGATACACATAATAGACTATGAAGCATCTTTTTCAGCTGGAAAGTGGGAATATTCACCTCCCTCAGAGTTTCTATGAAAACAACCTCATTAATAACTGAACTGGAAGGCTCTCTGAGGGAAGTTGCTATGGGAATAAAATGTCAAATATCAGTGTACCAAACTGTTTTCTCCTGCAATAAAATTTATCAGAGTGATCCCCAGGTGAAAGAAAATTCTTTAAATTAAGTTAACAACAAAATCCTCAGTGAGACATCCATCAATCTTATCCATGCAAAGGTCTCTGTAATTCCAAACATGTCAGAGGAAGCTAATAAACCTCTTTGCTCTCAGCTCCTCGGGGCAGTAGCTCTGAAAGCACTGTTCTTGCAAGTCAGGGTTTCACAAAATGAGTCTTGGTGCTATGTTAATGGGAGGTTGGGGACCCATGTGAAGAAGATTTTACTCAAGCACCTAGAGATGGTATGATCTGTTCTCTTTTTCTTCTAAATTCAGAACCCAAGACACGAGGAGTCTCTCTCCAGAACTGAATCTTGAAGAATTATCTCTCCTATTTTTAACCAGAACTACAAATTAAATACTTGGGGTGAGTAAGGACACTAAAGATCAGAATTATTCCCCTTTCAATTGGGATTGCCTCGCATTTAGTGGTTTTAAACCAAACCATCACCCTGGGCTTCAAATAAATGAAAGCAGTTCTAACTAGCAGCAGAAGCATGCCTGAAGTGTCCCTGGCTGCTGCAGCTGCAGTGGCACATCCCAGGTACAGTCTGGGCCGTGGCTGTGGGATCCAGCTGCAGGCTGGGGGGTTGCAAAGCTGTAGGTGTGGGTGGAATGGGGATTGTAAACAGGAAAAACTGCTTCTCATAATGGAAAAAGGCAGTATTTAATGGAAGTAACAGCACATCTAGTGAGTACATTTAAGGTTCAGATCTCCAGTACAGAAGAATTAAAGAAAATTTCAAGTATTTCATTACTGCCTGGCCATAAAGTAACACCTCAGAGTTCAACAGACACTAGATTCCTCTTAAACTGGCCAGATTTCTATTGACTGTTTAAATAAAGGACACAACATATTTTTAAGAGGGCTGACCTCTCCACTAATTCTATCTGTTAGCCTACCCATAGTTATCCATCCTCTGCTGTTAAATGACTTTCACTATGTACTTCAGCGCTCAGGTTGCATTTTATTCATAGGTCTTGTAAATGTTTTAAACTAAGTTATACTTCTTAGAAAAAAATAAAATCCATTATAGAGATGAAACCTCAAATCCCAGCCTCTGAGGTTGTAAAGGCACCAACCTGAACTCATCTTGTCAGTTCTGATTTTTAGAGTTATCTGGAGCCAGGAAGAGGCTTCTCTTTGAAGCTAGGGTTCATAATATTTCACTGTGTGAATCATCTACCTGCATAAGAATCACTCCACTTCCTCTGCCATTTTGGAGGAAATGTGGTCTCACAGATGTTTTGGTTTGTTTTTTTTACCTACATGCTCCAGACTAAACTATTGTTGATCAAACATGATCAATTTTTTCTGACTTCAGATGAAGTGATATCCTGAGTTATTAGTTATCATTAACACCTCTGTATACAACAATTTTTGTGGTTGTTTCTCTTCTGGGTGGTATAGAAAGGGTAGGGGAAAAAAACTGATTATAACAGCTATATTTAATTCATAAGAAACTTCCATAATTTCCCTGCACTGCATATTTCTTCATCTCAGTGTTTACAGATAAATATTTGATGATGGAATCGGTAGTTTTTCTATGGAGACTGAAGAAAATGGGCTGACTGCTGTACATAAAATGACCACCTAACTGTAGAAGTTTTTTTACTTGGAGCTGATGATTTATTCTCATCATTGTGCTTCTTACCTCTGGGAAATCCTTGTATACTTATTTACAAGTTATTTATAAGTATGCTTATTTACACCCCACAAGCAATTACAGTAAAGCTGATAGGACCATTCATTGCAGGAAACAATAAATATGAATAAAGAGACCAAGCACTTTATCTTATCTATCCACTGCTACGATTAGGAGTTGTCTTTGTTTCAGCTGGAATAGAATTAATTTTCTTCTTTGTATCTATTCTAGTGTTGTTTATTGTTATTATTATCATCTTTATTATTATTATTATCATCATCTTTATTATAATTTACTTTATTTCACTTATAGTCTTATCTCAACCCACATGTTTTACCTTATTCTGATTCTCTTCTATCCAGCTGGGAAGGGGGACAGATCGAGCAAGCAGTACTTGCTTCTGTGGTACTTAGTTGTCATCTAAGAGATTAGAACCACAACTGAAGTGAAATATTAAAGACTACAAGCAAAGCAGACATAGATACAGTGACAAACCCAATCCACGTTGGGTCAGCTGGTACAGAGGTGACTGAGGAGAGGTGGAGGACTTCGGACCAGCCACAATTCCCAGATTATGGCTGGTGTTGGCATTAACAGCAGAAGGTCAGCAAATTTTAAGGTACAACTTAGATTTACCTTGTATCATCCCACAACAGGAAAAAATAAAAACATCCACTTAGTGAGTGGGGTGGGGAGCTGATAGGTATTAATGTAAGGAACATAAGTTCTAATTTTAACCACAGAAGTTATTAGGTGCAAAGCACAAATAGCGAGCTGCAGAGGATAAAATTGTTCAATGTAGCAGAAGGCTTGTTAGTGCCTGAAACATTCAGTGGCACTAAATGTGCTTATACCAGTTCCGTATAATCACAGAAACAGAACCTCAAATAAGTTTAATTATGGATGTTAGATGAAAATAATGAATATTGGTGACTCAGTTCTAGAGTTCCATACAGCATACACTGAGTTTGTTTTGATGAGAGTAAAGTATATAAAAATATCTGTGTATATATAGAGAAAAAGAGGGAGGAGGAAGAGAGATAGTCTCTAAAAAATATATGTGTATTTACATTATATTTTCTTAACTAGAATAAAATAGTAAATTGGTATATCAGAGCTTCTTCTGGCTGTCTATGAAACTAATATTAAACAACCTTGGCTTCTTCACAGTACAGAATAGAAAGCTTTCAACATAGAAAAAAGAATATTGTGGCTTTTTAAAAAATTATTTTCAGGCTGTGAAAAGGACTGGAAATCAACCTCATATCACTAAAGACTAGAAGAAACATGTTGTACACAACAATAACCAGCAATGTTTCTTGGGTGTTCTGCTGGAGTGTATTCTTTTCCAAATTAGAGTGTAGTGCTTCAGGAAGATCTTTACAGTATCCACGACATCCTGTCATTCAAAAATTCAGGATGTCATTGATCCATGTATGTCTGTGGATCACAAGATGTATATGAAATATCTAGTAGAGGAAGGTCAGAGGGCTGAGAGCAGCCTGTAGTTACTCTAAGTATTTGTATGCCCAGGGAAGCATTTAAAATTCTCTGCATCTCACAAGTGAGAAATCTGAATGCCACAATCGTTTCTCTGTAATGGACAGCTACAACAGTGAAAAGGCTGCCTTCTGTTAAGGCACTTTAAAATCCACTACTGTGCTTCACCCAACACCTCCGAGACAGACTGATGGTTCCTGGCTTAGCGGCACAAGCGACCCCAAGTCAAGGCAGCACTCAGCCTAAGTGCTTGGAGCCACTGAAAACATGGTATCTCTTCACTGCCACATATTACTTAATCTTTTCCAAACAGCCTACATAACCTCTCCTCTCAGAAAAGCTCTCAGAAAAGCCTCGTGAAAGCCATTCAGAGTGCAGATGCTATCCTAGCAACAGCTGGAATTTGCCTAGCCATTAGACAAGCTCCACTTGGATGTCCTGCCTCCCACAGCCACAGCCAACACCTGTGAACCTGATGCCCAGTCCTTTTCCCAAACTGTAATTTAAAAAAAACAATGGGAAAAAAGGACAAGACAGACTGGGTGATTGTAATTTTTTTTTTTTTTTTTTTTTTTTTTTTTTTTTTTCTATTTTGAAGCTGCCCAGGCAGCTCTCTTCTCCTGTTTATCAACAGAGAGCTCAGTAAATCCAAAAGAAAAACAATTGCCCTACTGAACATTTGGATTAACAGCAGTGGTAACTACTCTATGACTCCTTGTCAGCAAAATTGCACAGCACTTAGTGCGGACAATTTTGTTCAATAAAGATCAATAAATCCTTCCAGAAAGTCTTTCAATACTGAGATTTTTTATGGAGAATTTCACTCTAAAAATTTATTTCTCTTTCTAAAGTACTTTTCATCTGTTACCGTTATTTGCACCAAAAAAAAAAAAATCTGGTGTAATATCTTCAAAACTTGAGCAAGAGATCTCAAAGACATGTCACTGAGCAGGAAAAGACATGGCAATAAGGGCATAACTGGCATTACTGAAAAATCACATGCCAAGGCTGGGCATTGAAGAATCTGATGAATCTGCATAAAACTTCTGGGTAATCTGTTCCTCTTGTTATGTCCAAACCAATCTCAATAAAAGCTAACTTGGTTTTACAGCAATTCCCCACACATAAGATTGTATTTCTGTAGTTTTCACATGCTGAAAGAGTCAAATATTATCTGGGCTTAAGAAAATGACTTTTCCTACTTCTCAAAATGATCTTTTGATGATTTCTTGTCATTTGACTTCAAGCTTTGTGTAGTAGTTTACAGTGCTTAAGATGTGGTATTGCCCCAAAAGCATTTCAGGCTTTACAGCTTAGACAAAGATTTATCTAAACCTTACCCCAAAAGGCAAAAAATCAATCTTCATAACAAAATGTGAAAGCAATTCAGGGGGAAGTGGAAGATAGTTTCAGAAAGGTGTGAAGGACACTCAGGAGGCTGACAGTGATTTTGTGATTATATTGCACCTTTGTTTTAACAAGGTAGCTAAGAACAGTTCTCATTGCTCAGCAAGGGACGTGGAACAATCTCAAAAGGAAATAATAATTACTGGAAGGATTAGCTCAGTTTGCATTTTTATATCTTAAATAAGAATCAGAAGGTGTTCCCTTATCACTGCAAAAATAGGAAAAAGAAGGAAAGTATTTTTTGTCCACTGCAGCAGATTGCCTTGTAGTATATTTATCTTACTAAGTACAACAGTCCTTCTTAAACAGAACCCCATTAACAATGGAATGATGAAGTCAGTGCTCTATTTTAATCAGTATCATACCAAGCAAAAAAACGACAGGGCAGAAAAGTGCATCAGGTATAGAACTTATTTAAACATTTCTAAATTTCAAAGAATAAGAATTGATACTTATTTCTTAAAATAAAATAAAATAAAATAAAATAAAAATAAAAAAAACCAAGAAAATGAGAAAGAAAGTGGGAATAAACAAAAAAAATCAATAAAATATTATCAGATAGAAATTAAAAGCACCGATTTAATTCATATTTTGAGTCAGATAAACAAACTGTTGGCTAGATTTCATGAATATATCTAAACAAGTTTTTTTTCAAATTAGACCAAAATAGAGGAAGCTTAATGAAGTATAAACCAGAAAAATTCATATTATGTTGTGATATTATAAAGAAAATATTTATGGGAATATAAAATTTGAGGAATAAATGTCGGATTCATCAACCATGTTCAGTTATCATTACTCAAAAACCTGTATAAATACTATGCCACCAACCCTAATAATGCTTTCTAAGAACATCCTTCAATTTAAAAGGAAAATACCTTTGTCTTAATTATAAGATGAATAAAATTTAGGTATCTACACTGTACTTAAGACCCATATCAGAAAATACAATACAACATTTCTAAGAACAAATTACAGTGTTTGATACTTTTGTGTCAAGATCTGTGACAGCAATCATAGAAAAGGGGTGTAGGTGAAAAAATTATTATAAAGAATATTCCATTAGTTGTAGCAGAAATAAATCATAAGCAAAACTGGAAGAAGAACCTTGATGGACTGACTACCAGTAAAATAAACTGAAACCAAAGAATCATACTTTTTTTATGTTGCAAAAAGGCCTTTGAGATCCTTGAACCCAATCAGAAACTTAACACTGCTGTGTTCACCACTAAACCATCTCCATAAGGGCCCAATCTCCAGGAAGCTTTCCTTGCCAGGTTGGAAAATACAGAAAGCAATAATCTTTAGAAGAAAGGTAGTGAAATAAGAAGACTTTTACAAACACCTTTTTGCAGAATTCCAGTTTCCAGTGATTAAAACCAGAACTGCCAGTGACCTTATAAATCCTAGCCTTTCAATTCAGACTGTTTCATTTGCTTATTAAAATATAATGTTGATGAGAGTCAAAGTAGAAATTAAGAAGTTAAGGTGAGGTCAAACGGAGCATGTGAGAGACAGCTGCAGGTAAATAAGTCTTCTAATTATTAGAGTGGAAAATAACTTATTTGGAACAAAAGGAAGGAAATCTTCACTTATGTGATACAAGAGTACAACCCTACTCATACCCTTGTTGATGGATATTTGAGGTGAATGCTGACTGCCTAAGGGAATAGACCAATGTATAACATTAAGGTTTTCTTGAGGACAAGCTGAATACACGTCACATGCAGGGCTTTCATTCTCTTTGTCAGATTTTAGTAAATGAGAAATCTGAAAGGGAAAGCCTGGTAGTACTTACCAGTGAACAGATGCCTTCTTTCTTTCTTTCTTTCCTCTTTCCTCCAGAAATGTGTGTTTTATAAAGGTACACTACTATAGGGTAGTATATAAATAGTATATATTGGCCTAACTATAAAACTGTACTGTATACATGTCATGTAAAATTTAGACAGTATAATGTTAATTTCTAAGACTTTAAAATTAAATAAAAGAATGTTCCATCAAATACTGTATTAAGAGAATCAGTTCTAGGTCTGATGAACATATTTATTCTCAATATTCTCTTGTACTGAGAAGGTGGAGGCGTATTGGGCCCCACCAGTGCTCATCTGCAGATACAGTGTGATTTGAACATACAATTCTGATAAAGAAAATCAACTGGGATCAAGTGCAGCCAAATAAAAAACAGCATTATTCTTCAAAACATTTAAGGTATTAGAGACTGAATCCTAGAAAGTAAACCAACTTTATTCTTCTTTAACCATAGGGGAAAAAGACAAAGACATTTGCCTGTTCTTTTTTCAAAGATCATGTATTTTCTATTCATGCCTGATTTTGATTGAGTCCAAGGAAATTCAGAGTATGATTTAGTTAAGAAAACAACTTTTATTGATCTCTTCAGTTTTTCATGTTTGTATAATAATAATCTTTTACTTTCTCCTGTTGGGAAGCTTACATAGACACACATACACAGTGTTCAAAAGTACAACAGCAAATTAGGCAACAGTTCGATGCAGGTCTACATTAGGCAGTAAGTAATGTCATTCAAGGTAATCAATTAAACTAATCCATGAAACTAAGGAGGACTGTGCTCAAGAGAGATCACACCCTCTGATGTGCACTCTGATGACCCACTACTTACTACTGCTGCTCTTCCCCCTCCTAAAAGTCTAGGCTTTTCCTGCTGAGTTTGGTGAGTGTCCCATACCTTTTGCTCCTTCTCCTGACATGTTTTACCCTGATAGGATGCTGTGGAACTCACCTACCAGGCTGAACTAGACGTTTTCCTTTTTAATTGAATATTGTCTAAGAATCTCTACTTTGTATTGATTCATCTCAGTAGCAACCTTTTCCCTTCCACACCTTTCCCATCATCTCAGCATTAGCTCACTCTGGCTAAGTCAAAATGTTGTGAAACCTCCAAAATAACTTGACATTCTTTCCTCTACTTCACCCATCAGTGCTTAGTCACAGGTGTCACTACCCACCTGAAGGTTTTGCTTCAAGAAGGTGTCACCTTTTGCCTTCTCAAGCCTGATTTTTAATGAGAAACCTGGAAGAGAGTGAGTCTTGTGCTTGGCCAACAAAACCCTACCCTATTTGGTTTTATGCCACATTCAGAAAATACTTTACAAAGACAGTTCTGGTGAGACAGTTCTCTGAGGATCTATGAACAAGATCATAATTCCTTGCCATGTTTTCTTTTTCCCAAAAAATTTCTTGGCCATTTTCTAATTCAGTCAGGTACAACATTTGATTCCAGGCTGAACTTCATTCATTGGACAGTATGGTACCCAAGGTTCACAAAAAACTGCATTCCCCCCTAGTAGCTACTGCTGGCTTTGTAACCCACATTCACACATCCACATCAAGGAATCCCTTCCCTTTCAGGCCAAGTGCTATCCATGACTCAGTGTCTGTCACACTGCAGCCAGGTGGGATGAGGTAGATCTGTTCCCCCTTGTTCTATGGGAAGCTGTCAGATCTTTTGAACTCTACTGGAAGTGAAGCCAACATTGAGCAGTAGAGTCAGTTTAATATTTTGTACATTTGAAAACCATTTGTCCTGCGATAAAACCAAACATTTACTTCTCAGATTTCCACCCCTTCCATCATTCAGCTTTTCCAGTCCTTCAGAACCCAGCTCTCTGAAAGACTGCTCTTTGGCACAGAAAACAACAGCAGCACAGCTGAAGGAGGAAAGCCTTTTCACTGCAAGGAACAGCTGTGGGCAGGGATGGGAGACAATGTCTGAATTTGTGAAGGAGGGATTGTGAAAGCAATGGTGTTGAGATTGAGACAATAATCTTCTTTTCTGAGTTTATTTCACAATCAGAATTTTCCGTGATCTTGAATAGGAGTCTCTAAGCTTACCTTACTTGATGCTTGGTTAACTTTGATTTATTTACACTTGCTTATTCACAAAAAAAGCCTATCTTGATATCCAGGCACACTACATAACACATATTGCAATATGGGTAAAATGTTACCTCTCCTGAGCACTTCCTCAATAACAAGCCAACAAAAAATTCCCTCATGCTCAGAGTTAGGTGTTATGCCAACCACTTCTGCAAATTTTAGAAGTCTACAAAAGCAACAGGAATAATTTCCATTATGCCTTTGTTTAAGATGGAGGTCCTGACAAGGATGTTTCCATCAAAACAAAAAACTTCTAAAGCTTGGAATTGTTGGAAATATTATTAAGAAGGATCTTGAAAATTTATCTGGACCATCTCTAAGATATTGCTGGCAGATTTTGTTGAATTTGGATGATGTGAAGTTAAGTACAATTGACAAATACTTTAACTATCCCTGGAAAAATCTTTGTTCTAATCTTGACAGTAAATCTGATATTGCACAACATTTTTAAGATATTCAAATGGTGGAACAGAGATGCAGCTGATTTGAGCAAGCAGCTAAGATGAAAGTGCCAGATGCATGTTCTTTAGAGTTCCGTGTAAAAAAGGGGAAACTAATACAGTATTAAATTTCACCTATAAATATCATTTAGTGTCTGAAGAAGTACACATCATTTGTATGCATTGTACCAAAGCCTGAGTCAGGAAGATGAGGGCTGATGGTGATTGTGATGTCATGATATTCCTTCTGAACCTCCTTGGACACAGATCATATAAATTGCCAACAACAGCTTTGTATTTGGTGCCTCTGTGGCTACCTGAAATTATCATATTGTTTTTCTGTGCTCTCCTTCCTGTCTATGTTCTCCCACTGTCTCAAATCATGCTGTAAGTGTAAGCTCAACACTGATCTCTTTTGTTCTGTGATTGTACAGACACTGGTATCAGGGTTTCTGAAGTGTTTTGCACTACACATAATGATGACTTCCTGTCTAAAGTCCAATAAAAAAGAAAATTGTATAAAATTCAACATGGTCGTAAAACAAAATATAAAAAATCCAGTGGTCTGGATCTAATTTATCTAAAACATTGATATTCAGCATAAAATGATCTCTTTGGCAGCTGTGATTTTCAGCAGAACTGCCTTTGAGTAGTTTTTAAATCACATTTTGGTATTCTTATCCAATTCAGTACTAAATGGAACTGGAATATTCATCTTTGCAAGGAAAAAAATTAAAATGCAATGCAACATTATAGAACTTCCATGAACAAACTAAAAATCCAGCAGAAATATTGATCCTACATGATTTTTTCTACTCTAACAGAAGGTATTTAGGTTCCATCCCTTTATTTAGGGCTGTATTTTATGAAACAAGTCGTTTGAAGAGAGTGTGTTATTATCCTCATGATCTGAGCTGTGTGCAGCAGCTCTGTGACTGCATCAGACATTGTCCGTTACAGCTGTGTGGCAGCAGGATGATGAGCACCATCATATCACTGACAATAACTGGACACTGCACACTCTGTTCTCAAGCTGACTCATTTTGACATTTAACCATTGCTTTAAATTGGTTCCGAGTAAAACTCTTGTTTGTAATTTTTCCCTATGTCACCTTACAGTTCTTCAGCTTTCACTGCACTTATACATAAACTCAGCCAATCTGCTCAGAATTCAGCTACCTGAATCCATACTAATTGCAGGCATTTTTCTTAGGCTCTTTATCTGGGTTTTAGGCTTTTAGTACAAGTCTTTTCAGCAGCTGGCCATTTAATAATGATGTTTTCTGACACTCGCCAACAATTTAAAATCCTTCATTTAAGCTGAGGGCTTTTCTAAAGGGTAGAGGTAGAAATCAATTTTAAATTACAACTTCACATTGGAAGTTTAGCTCCAGAGGACAAAAGCTATATTCTCTAGTACATAAGATTTCCATTGAGCTCTGTAGTTCTGACTGCAGCAGAACAAAGCCTTATGGCTCAGGCAAGGAAGTGGGACTTCAGCACCTCCTTGAAGCAGATACATGAGCACTACAGAGAATCAGGTTCTAGCCATGGAGAACAAGCCAAGGTGTGTTGCTATGCCTCATTTCCCACTTACGAGACTACACTAGTGAGGTACAGCTTGTCACAGTGACCTCCACAGCGGGGTGTTCCAGCTCTGCAGCTTCAGGACACTCAGTGCAAGGTTCTCTGGAAATACATATTTATTTTAAGTGTAAAGTCATGTATGACAAAAACAAGACCAAGCTCTTTAAAAGTTCAGTATACTCCTTTCTAGAAGTAACTGTAGCAAAACTGACTTTTTAAGCCCCAAATAATCAAATACAATTCCATATCATTTGGCAGAACCAGCTTCTAACTTATAACACTTTGTTTCTTATCCTTTCCTCTCTATCTTCCAGCACAATGTAGGCAAAAATGTTATTCCTGTTTGATAGTAGTAATATCTCTCCTGAGTCAGCTCTTTTCTAAATTACTCTTTTGGACTATTTCATTTTCACATTTTGAATACGCTTGAAATTTTAACTGAACACAGTCAAGCAAATCCAGCATGAAAGATACTCTTTACAGTCATGAGGTTATTGCTGATATATTCATTACCTGTGATATTTACTGAAAATTTTCAAGAAGAATTTAACAGTAGTGAATATTAGCCTTATGCTTCTGTTGCCATTCTTGTGAACATATTGCTGTTTCTGAAGAGTTGAACATGAGGAAAAAATTTACTTATTTGCTCTCCTGATGGTAGCACTGGATATACATATTCAGGAGAGGGTAGTTGTTATGAGAATAGGAAATATTCAAGGCGAAGAGAGCCAGGTTCCTTTGCTTCAGTAGTATTAACCAAAATAAAACTGTTTTCCTTTTACCTGAATTGACTACACAATTTGTGTAGTAGCTTGCTTAAAATGCTTTTTAAATGTCTGAAAAAATGTTATAGTTCCACACCATATACGGGTCTAGCTTTGGTAAGAGGCAGTGGTAGTGATGCTGCACAACACCAGACCTGGTTCTCTGTCCAATCTATACAGCCATAAAAATCAAGAAATGAAACATATTTTTCCATGTCTTTAGCCACAGTACCAGGTCTAGGCAAACAAAGGGCTCTGTTCCCTGGATTATTCCTACCTGTTATTGTGCCTCAACCCTAGACTAAGAAGAAAAAATGAGATAAATACAGCATGGTTTTACCATAAGTCTTTTGCACGAGTAACCAGATATTTCTCCTTGATAACAAACTTATTTTGTAGATGATAGAGTTGGCTTAAATTTAATTTTTCTCAGTTTTGGTGGAATGAGATGTAAGAAAGTATAAGCAAAGCTGAATAGGGTGAGTATAAACCGACAAAAGGCAAGGTGGGCCTATTATTTCTGGCTGAACAGACGAACGGGGTCACAAAGATCATAAACCCCAGGACAGCATCTGTGCTGGTTTTGGCTGGAGTAGAGTTAAATTTGTTCAGAGCAGCTCATGTGGGGCTGTGTTTGGGATTTGTGCTGGAAACAGTGCTGGTAACTCAGGGCTATTTTAGCTATTGCTGAGCAGCACATCCACAGAGCCAAGGCCTTTTCTGTCCATCATCCCACCCAGCCAGTGGGGAGGCTGGGGCTGCACAAGGAGCTGGGAGGGGACACAGCCAGGACAGCTGACCCCAACTGACCCAGGGACATTCCACACCATATCCTACACCATATGGCTTCGTGCTCAGTATTTAAAGCTGGGTGAAGAAGAATGAAGGGGGAAACATTCAGTGTGATGACATTTGTCTTCCCAAGTCACCATCACATGTGATGGGCCCTGCTCTCCTGGCTATGGCTGGACACTGCCTGCCCCTGGGAAGCAGTGAATAAATTCCTTGTTTTGCCCTGTTTTTGTGCACATTTGCTGTCCCTGGGTCTTTATCTCAACCCAGGAGCTTTGTCACTTTTATTCTTCTGATTCTCTCCCTCATCCCACCTGGAAGGAGTGAACAAGTGGCTGTGTGGGGCTGAGTGAGTTGCTGCTTGGGGTTAAACTATGGCAGTAACACAGGTAAAAGTATTATTTAGAAATGGGAAATATGAGGCTGGCAGGGGTTAACAGCAAAGAAGATTGTCTGGATATGATCCAGCTGAATACTTACACAAAGTGTTCAGTGGTCTTGATAACTGACATGGAGTGATCAGAGTGGTCGTAATTTAAAACATTGCATAAAGAAGAATCAGAGTGTTGCAAGGAAAGAAGTGAGTAATCATCTTTGAGACTATGAATAATAGAAATGGACCAAAATTCAGTCCTGCTAAAGGCCATAGGATCATCAAAAATTTCTAATGTGGATTGGAGTTCATCAGTGGAAATTTCTGAGCAGGGCATGGACCACAGGGTGACAGAACTATTCACATGGTATGTCCATGAAAAGGGCAAATGTAATTATAGGCTGTACTAGAACTTATTTCCAGTAGAGAATGGGATGTATTCTTTTCCAACACAAGGTCCTGGTGAAAACTCACTTACAATTCTGTGTATAATTTGGGTTACCTGTGTGAAACCAAGACAGGTTCAAATGCAGACAGATGCCAGGCACAGGAAATGAGAAAGCAGTAGAAATAATAGGAAAATAGAAAAGATTTCCCTACAAATCAAAGAGTGAGAAGGGACATTTTTGCTGTCTATCAAAGCCCCAGAATAATCCTGGAGGGAGGGGGGGGGGGAGAATTTTAAACTAACAAATACTTGAATTAAACACAAATCTTATAAGTAGGTTAAGAAACCTAGTCAGGAAAACAGATGTTTCTAACCATTCAAAGAGTGAAGTTCTGGAAGTTCCTTCTAATAAAAATGGAACACAGAGAACTAATGTAGCTGGTAAAAATGGTATGAATTACTGGCTTTAAAAATATTAGGGTATGATAATGATGTGTTGTACTGGCTGTAATAACTGGGGACTAACAACATGTAGTTCAGGCTTCTGGTTCTCTAGAATATTTTTTCTATTATCCTGAGCATGGAGGGGAGTCTACGTACAGCTTAAAGGTTTTAGATCTACTCAATGGACCAGCACCTCTTCTCATCAGAAAGCAGGAGTTGTAACCCCAGAACTGACACCCTGTAGGCTTGTCAGGCAGCGCCTGGGTTCTCTTCACACTCTATGTCCATATATTTATTTATTAACTAATATAGTAAGTAACTTTTTTCTACTATTTCCAGAGTGATGATAAATTTTTTTAAACCTTTACTTCCAAAAATCATGTTTTATTCTACATCCATCATAAACATGCATGCATATAAAATGGCAACACTTTTTTCTGCTCATATTTATAATTTTAAGAGGCAGCTGTGACATTATACATATATATATATATATACACTAAATACTAATATTCCTATATCTTCACACACAACTTACCTATTCCAGTTCTCTTATTGTCATTCTTGAGCAATTATACCATCTCAAGAAACAAATCCACTTCTTGTTACACTTTTTCATTAGCTGTTACTTTGGGGTTTTTTTGTAAATTACATATTGAGTCCAATATTGTGGGAAATGGTGACTTCTAGAGCTACTAGTGGGAATATGAAAAAAACAACTTCATTTTGTATTAAATTCTGTAAGATACACTTTCAAATAGGAGATATTTCCCCATATTATCTAGGCACTTGGGAAAATGCCATCTTGAATAATATTTTGTAAGTACTATTGGAAATTGGTTATTGTTTCAAAAGTGATAGACTCTTCTGAACTAGATGGTTGTGCCAAGCAAAGTATCTTAAGAGGAATAAAAGATTATGTTAGGAACATTCATAATGGGGAAAACCACCTCAGAGCAAAACAAAGCCATGCAAAGAATAAATAATGGACTAATTGAAATCCATAAATATTTCATGTGGGTTTTCTTATTAGCTGTTAATAATGGCCGCATTGCAGAAATGTTTTCTGGATAGGAAGAGAACTAAGTGCCATGAAGATGTTTCTGCAATAATTTACTATTGAACTATGTTCATTTTGTTCAAAAACTGACCACAATTTTGTACCATGGGAAAAAAAAATAAAGGTGGTAATAATTCATGGAAACTGCTAACAAGAGAGCCCAGTTAGGAGTCTTCAAAGGCAGGAGCATGAGTATCTTTTTACTTTAGGGTGTCTAGACAAGATGAACAGCATGCTTTCACTCCGGAGTATTTCTCAGTGAGTTACCTCAAGGTTTACAACACCAACTGTTCATGATTGAGACTTCACATGGGGGAGGAGAGGGGGGCTCTTTCTCATCTGTATTGTTTACACAGCATGACCTATTGTAAAGGTCTGAAATTTTTTATCAGTACAGGAAAATGGCTCCACAATACACAAATGGTAAACAATCTGTCCCATTCCCCACACAAAAAATGGAATGTTGTAAACCAAACCTCATCATGCTTTGCCAAGGAATAGGAAATGGTCATTTCACCGTAAATGCAAGTAAAGATGTAGCCACCCTTTCAAGCACTTCACATGCCTTTAGACGTTCCCCCCACCAGCAAAACAATACAAACATCTCCATATGCCCTGAACACACAGGACAGAACATATGTGGTTTTGACTTGTAGTGAAACCCAGGCAGCCGGAACAATGTGAGTCTATTAAGGCACAATCACTTCCTAAAAAAAATACATTGGGAACTTCTAGTGAAGTTCCTCAAAATTAAGCACCCATTGTCCAGATAGGCAGCAGCATCTATTCCATAAGTAACATTAAATATTTCTATGTTAATGCACAAATATCTGCTTTCTAAGAGTACTGTGTTCTCTCTGCTTCAAGACCCAAAATTATTTGAATTGAAATGCATTCACATAATTCCAATTAAATACATTCTACACTGGAAAATTACATTGAAATGCATAAAGAAGAAAGAAACACCACATTTTAGGCAAACTTTTCCATTGCCTTCCACAAACTTTACAAGATACACTTTCGTATGACATATTATTGAGGTAGGCAGCAGAAACTCGGAGTAATAGAACATGCTAAAAAAAAAGTTTCAGAAAGTAAAGGTGATGGAAGAAATATAGACCAAGAGAGACATCACTATTTAAAGCAGGTGGGCAAAGAAACGAGTACAAACAAAACTGAAAACGTGGGATTCCATCTCAACAACTGCGCCCATTCATAAAGGCAGGTTTGAAGTTACCTGCCATGTGCCTAAACCCCGGCTGACGATGTGCTAGACTTGAGCCCGTGCCTAAGGGCAGCCACCCGCTCTCCCGGTGAGGCTGATGGACAAAGGCGGGCTCTGCCGCCGCCTCCCCGGGCAGCGCACCCGCATCTGGATGGACCCAGCCCGGGGGGGAATCCAGCCCGCGCCGCCCGCCCGGGGCTCGCCCCGGTACCGCGGACAGCTCCCACTCACCGTCCTCGTTCTCGTCGAAGACGGGCGCCCTGTGGGAGTGGCCGCCCCCCATGTTAGTCCGCGGCCGGCTCCGCATCCCCCGCCGCCAGCATCCCGCGGGGCGCGCCCGGCTCCGGCACCGGGGCAGCTCCCGCCGGCCCGGGCCCCGGGGAGCTCCGCGGGGCTAGCAGTCACCCTGCGACATGGGAGCGATCCGCCTGCCCCCGGCACAGCCCGCTGCTGCCTGCCGCGCACCGACTTGGCCCTTCTCTCATCGCGGAGGGGCAGGGGAGGAGGGAGGGAGGGAGTTAGAGGAGGAGGGAGGGAGGGAGGAAGGGAGGGAGGGAGGAGGCGGAGGTCCTGCTGCTGGTGGCTTTTGGTGAGCGGTAAAAGCTGGATCTACCTGAATCCTCGCGGATCTTCACTCCTCCGCTTTCCCTCCTCCCAGACCTCCACTGGGGAGCGCGGTGTCCCCGCTCCTGCCCTGCCCTGCCCTGTCCTGCCCTGCCCTGCCCTGCCCTGCCTTGCCCTGTCCTGCCCTGCCCTGCCCTGCCCTGCCCTGCCCTGCCCTGCCCTGCCCTGCCTTGCCCTGCCCTGCCCTGCCCTGCCCACCCCGGCGGCGATGTCTGATGGGGAGAGGGTGCAGAGCTGCTCCGGCCGGGCCGGCAGCACCGGGTACCCATCACTCCCGAGGCGCGGGAGAGGCGGGAGGGCGAACGCTGCCCTGGGTTCAGATGGGCTTTTGTTTTGCCTTTTGGGCGGGGTGCGTTCATCACCGGCAGCCCGGAGGGACGGGCTGAAGTTCGCCGAGTTTCCAAAGTGGTAAAAAGCAGCGGAGGGAGCGGGTCCCTCCCGTTCCCCGGGCGGGGCGGCCCCGGGAGCGCGGCGGGGACAGCCCGGCCCCGCAGCGCCACCTGCCGCCCGCACCGCGCAGCCCCGGCACGGGGCGGCTGCGCTGTCCCAGTGTACGGCTCCTGCGGGGATGGGCGGTGTGCCTGGAGAGGCAAAGGGAAATATAGTATTATATATAAATATATTTTTAAATATATAAATATATATAAATATATAAATATATAAATATAAATATAAATATAAATGAAAATATAAATGTAAATGTAAATATAAATAATGTATTCTTTGCATCCGTGTCTTTGCTCTGAAGTAAGGTGTGTCTATCTGATGCTCATCATCTTCCTGGGAGCATCAATGATTCTGCAACGAAATCAGAAGTTGTGTATGCACGTGTGTGTGTGTGTGTACGGAGATGGGAAAGGGGAAAATGTGTGCCTGTTTACATGTGTGTGTGCATGGGGATGGAAAAGGGGAAATATGTGTATATGTATACAGTGTGTGTGTGGAGATGGACACAGGTAAATACATGTATGTGTATACACATGTGCATCTGTACAGAGATGAAAAAGCGGAAAAATGGGTACATGTATACACGTGTGTGTGTGTGCAGAAATGGACACAGGTAAATATGTGTATGTGTGGAGATGGACAAGGGTAGGTATATGTGCATGTATACACATGTGTGTGCATGGAGATGGATACAGGTAAATATGTGTACGTGTCCATGCATACACACACATGTGTCTGGAAATCACTCCCCTCCAAAAGTGTGTTAGGGAAAACTACCAGCACCGGTAAGGGATAACACGGATCACCTGCCATGTAGCAAACGAGAGCTTTCTAGGCTTGCTGTTGATATTTATAGACAGAAATAGCTTTATCACTCCCTTACAAAAATTCCACCGTTAGCAACTTTTGAGGCAAAGGAGAAACAATTGCATTTGGCACTTCCTCCAAAGGAAAACAGGTTAAAAAATTAAATATCTATATTAATATTGTACCCAGATCAACACCTTTGCAGTTCCTGCAAGGGAAACTTGCAGACAAAAAAACAAAAACAAAAACAAAAACAAAAACAAAACAAAAAAAAAAATTTGGTTTTGGCTTCTTCCCTGTTACATGGGGAGAAGAGGGAGAAGGAATAGAAGCCTGAAGCCAGGGTATATGTATTTTCATATATAGAGGCAGAAAGGCTTTACCATTCTCCTGTTATATTTTCCACCCAGCCCAAGAACATATACTACAAAGAAGAAGAGCTTTCAGTCTCTTTGCATGTGATTTTTACCTGCCTTAGTTACTCTCATCACCTCTCTTTGAACCCAATATAATGCTGCTGTAACCTCTCTGGTAAAGGCTGATTGGACTTAAATGAAGTGGGTAAGATCCTGTGCTGTGTGGCTGAGAACTTAGAGCTTGCAGCCTCTACAAACCCAGAAAACTGATAAATTCAGACATGGTAGTATTTTTTTCCATAAGTAGACATGGACAGATTGCATCACCTGCTGATGTCCTTTACTTAAATTGTTTGGTTTACCATTATTTCCATGTGAAAGCATTTGCAAAATAGGGAAACCTTCCCTATTTTAACCCATGATTATTCTTCTAAAATGGAGTCTGGAAAGCATGACT
The DNA here is from genome assembly GCF_965231275.1 of Zosterops lateralis. Lineage (NCBI taxonomy): Eukaryota > Metazoa > Chordata > Aves > Passeriformes > Zosteropidae > Zosterops > Zosterops lateralis. The sequence goes on from NC_139766.1 coordinate 13,068,148, forward strand.
TACTCTTTCTAATTCTTTTGTTTATTACTAACCCATTCAAAGACTTAGTCACCCAGTCAGAAGCAGAAATAATGTCATGTTACTGAGTTTGTGTTCCTTCAGCCAGAAGACAGCAATAGTACTTAGAAATCACAGACCTTCACCTCTCTTTTGGGTTAACTAGCCAACCTGGTGCTTGATGTAAATCCATTTTCTTTAGCAGGAACAAGGAGGACTGCCCTTAGATTTCAGCTGATAAGAGTTACCTTCTGCCTGAGCTAAGAGCTTACATCCATTCAATCTAACTGCTTCAATTCACATGGAGTGTTTTAAAGTGACCTTCCAAGTAACATAAACGAGGAACTAGTTTGCCAGTAAGTCCCCAGGCTGATCATTTTATGCACAAGAAACCCATGCACAGAATATAGATATGAGGGATGAGCAGGAGCAGTTTGGCATTCCATTGCATGAAGAAAATACAAAATCATTAAAAACTACTCAAAACTGCCTCCGAGAGTTGTTCTTTTTCTTTTTTGCATCTGACTTCCCTCACATAGACCAGAAGTCTAACAGGTATTCTGAGATGACTTTCTTGATTTCACATGGTAAGGCCCATCATCAACCAAAACAGTTCTAACAATTTACAGAACAATGAGTTGCATCTATCCATTAATTAGTCATTCCAACTAGACTTGTGTGTTGTTTTGACTCCTTTTTGACAGCTTTGCAATAAATCTGCCCTTGATTTGAGCAAAATTGTGGCTGATGTTTAAACCTCGGTATAACTAGGAGGTTAAGACAAATGACACTCTGTGTTAATGTGAGATGTGAAAAATTAACATTTGCTAATAAAGGATTGATGAGACTTTTTTTTTATTAATTGATAACATCATGTTCCTCTATAGCTCTTGCACTTGAGTAGTGCCAGATATTATCCTTCACGGTAATCTTCTATAGAAACAGACCAAAAAAAAAAAGAAGACAGTCTGACAAGAATTGTTGGGTTTGCTGTTCTGAAAGCAATGTAATGTATTCTTTGCATCAGTGTCTTTGCTCTGAACTAAGATGTGTTTATCAGATACTCATCGTCTTCCTGGGAGCATCAATGATTCTGCAACTAAATCAGAAGTTGTTTACATAATGGTGTCCAATGGTACTAAGCTTAGATATGTGCTCAGAGCTCAGCAAAGATTCAAGGAAACCAGTGCCAGTTTTCCAGTACCTTTGACATGAGTAATATCAAGCCTTGGACACATGGGCTGTTTATTCACCTGGTCCTGGGTTCCTCTTTTTCCTTTGCAACTCTGAATGCATGCTAAACTCTGAACAGATGCATAACTCCAGTATCTTTTTTCTTAAAAATATTCAGAACAATTTAAATTCCACTGCATCTGCTTCAAATTTAGCAATAACTCTTCAAGAACAATTACTCATATGTTTTTCCAATTGCTTTTGTAAACCAGAAATAAATCTGAAATTCTCTATCATAACATCATGCATATCAGAAAAGCTCTCTGAAGCCTGAGAATTCTCAGAATAATTAAATGTTTACTCTTCTGGGACAGACATTTCTAAGCTACAAGCAGTTTCTAAGTCTTGCAAGACCAAAACCAAACCAAACCAAACTTCTCATGCTTATCTCTGAAAAGACAATCAGGTTTTGCTTGAGATAAACAAAATTCTAAACTTAAAAAACACATTTTATTTTTAGCAGGTAACTGCTGCATAGCCTATGCAGAAAACACAGTAGGGGAAAAGGACAGTCTAATAGAACTCTTTTCTTCTCCCTCTTTTCTTTCCCCCTTCCTCCTGCAATCAGCATGAACATCATTTTAAGATATTGTTTTACATTTTCATTTAAGGCCTATGTTGTCTGGCTTAGATTAATAGTGATTTTTTCAGATCTCCATGCAGTGTTAGCAATAAAGAAAATCAAATATGATTACAGTCCTTTGCATTATAAAACTTCCCTCAGGGAATTCAGTGGTTTAAAGCCAGTAATTCTGTGATTACAGCTTTTGCATTAAAATGCTTCTGATGAGACTTACGGGGCGAGGGTGACCTTACAGTTCTTGATTTCACAGCATATCTTGTTGATATGCTAATATTTGTAAATTGCAGACTGTTTACACTGACATTTTTGTGTTTGAATACTATCCTGGAGTTAACAAAGAAGATACTAAAATAGCAACTTTTATCTTTATGATTATGATTTATGATTACTTTAAAAGAAAGATGATGGCTTCAAAACATCCCCTCCTTGGAAACCAGTAGGATTATCTAATCTATTCTATTCTATTCTATTCTATTCTATTCTATTCTATTCTTTGACTTTGCACAGGACTGCAGTAAGCTCACTTTGGCTGTGCACTATGTCAGCTGAAGCAGTGGTAAATCTGCTCAAACTCTGTTTCCAAATCACATATGCTTTCCTCTGACCTCTTTCAGATGAGTAGGATGTGATAAAGGGCAGAACATGCTGAAATCAGAAGAAAAATTTTGTCTTTCTATAATTTGTTCTCAGAACATGACCTCTGCTCATATTTATTATTTTTAGAGAACTTGTGCATTGGGAGTATTTGCTAAAGAACCAAGCAAGAGGAAAGAACCTCAAGTACATGCTGACAGTCTTCTATTCCCTCTTCAGGCACAAGTGCTTGCTATTCCCAAGAATGACATAGACTGTGCAAAATGGCTGATTCTTATTTCAATCCAGATGAATTTGGAGAAAACTATTACTCCTAAGACTCTTTCAAAATAATGTTTAAACACTGGAGTTTTATTAAGATTTACTGTGAAAAGGGGTAAGTCTAATTGGCATCTTCTGGCATATCCATGCAAGAGGCAGAGTATAAGTTCAAGCGTAGATTAAAGTTTCCAACAACAGGTCTAAGCACAGATCAAAGTTTTCTTTACTTTGCCAAGGTTAAGACAATGCTGGAAGAGAGTGCCTTAGCTTGGCTTCACAACCTGCTCTCCCAACTGCTCCTTCCCCAGCAGTCCCATCTCTATTCCCCAAGGTACCAGTTTAAAGCTTGACAGTGTTTTGGACTAAACCCAGTATGGGTTACCAGGCATGGATTTGTGTGACGGTACAAGCATCTATAGCCAGGATAATGGAGTATGGAATAAATTCATGGACAAGTCATGCACAATCAAATCTCATGGTTAGAATGGGAGTGTTCCTTTTCCCATCATCCATTTTACAGGGAGACTGACAGATTTCACTGAAGGTTATTTATAAAAGGCTACCAGCCAGATCCTTCATTTGCATTTCATCTGTGTGAACACAACACAGCACAACACAGCAACACAACACCACAACAGTGACCATTTACTCAGACCTGTATCTTCAGCCTTATTTCAGGAGAAAAAGAAAGTGGTTAATCCCAGCTAAGCTTAGGAAATCATAGAAAACTTATACCACCTTTCAAAGGACATCAAGGGGAAGAAGAACAAGGATGCCGTAAGGATGAGTAAGTAAAGAAAAAAACAGGAAATTTTTGTTTGTCCAGAACCTAAACTGATAAAGAAGAGGAAGTCAGTTCTGCACTACATCAAATATACTGGGGTCCTAATAACAGTAGGTTTAGGGCTGGGCTTCTAGCTAAGTTCTAGTCTTACTTATCATATGTACTTTATCTGTACAATACTGAGATGCCAGCTAAGTAATCAAATGAGATTAAATTTCCTACTTGCACAGCAAACACCATTCCAGCATTGGCTCTCAAAAGAGTCCCCAACCCACTGGAGTCCATCAGATGATGATTGAAAGGAAGTCAGCTTCCCGTGCCTATTCAAGGAGTGAAAAGAAAATGGTTACTGGAATCTAAGATCAAAAGTTATTACAGGTCCAGGATTGCTGGCTCCAGTTTGGACATATTACTATTGAGTTGTGTTTTTGCAATTGGCTTCAGCCACAGCCTGATCAGGTCCATTATGCCCATCTTGTGATTTGACACTCTTACACTGAATCTCAGATTGATAAATCCTAGAGCAATTTTCACTGCAGTATATAGCAGAAATCACTTCAAAATAGAGAGCATTTTGTTCCTTTGCAGCTTTTACCTGTTTTCAGCTTTTACCTGAATTCAACGTGGTATGCATTATTTATTTCCCTCAGCACAGAAATAGCATGGAAAACTTGTGAAAGACTTTCCTAAGTACCTTCATTGATATGACTGAAGTTTTGAAGTCCAGAGTGTGACAAAGCAAACCCCAATGGTACAGCTGCAGTGTGAGAAACTCAGTGTCATCTCTCTGCAGGATTATGTGTGGCTGTCCTCTTAAGATCCCTGGCAATACTTTAGTCTGAAACAGCTGTGCTGGAGCAGAGTCAAATGATGTAAGACCAAAACAAGTATAACAAAAAGTCAAGACATTGGTCACAGCCTTTGGTTTTGTGTTTGGGATGTTGGAAAGGAATTTTTCTATGCCTTCTGTGGTTGTCCAAACATGTATAGAACAAAAGGCTTGGGAGACCACAGGACATTGTTCTGTTGAACTTACTGCAACATCATGTACTTGAGCATATTCAGCTTGGACATGAAACTGTGACTTGGGATCCCCATGTTCCAGTCCTGCTGCTCATGGTCCGTGACCACTACACCCTTTTTTATCTTTTCATCAGGTGTTTTCATGTACAAAGTATATTTTTCAAAGTAGACTTCTTGCAACTTAAGGAAGAGACAAATGGAAACATCTTGAGTTTCCTTTCTTTAGAGAGACAAACTGGTTCCAGCACCTAATATATTTCCTGGCCCTCCCCACAGCTAGGTATTCCAACGGAGGTCACACTAGATCTGTGCTTCCTGGGGCAGCCTGCTCTGCTGTTCTGCTGCTCAGCAGTGCTGCCATTACCCTGCACTGTAATAGCTCAGCTGTTCTTTCACAGCCTGTACCAGCCCTGTGTGGTTTATGTTCCCCTCAATCTTAGCTGTTTAATAAGCTTTATTGCTTAACGATTTTTTTCTTCCTCTCTTCATGTAATATAGCTGTATCTGGAGCACTGGGGATTCTCCATTAATAACTTGTCCTATTGTGTTTTGTCCCGTCCTTTCTTGTGACTAGTAATTTATCTGCAGCATTGATTGATGTAAAATTATAGACTTCCCAATCTTTCCTAGCCTGCAGTGTGTCTTTCAAGAACTCATGAAGTAGCTCAAGTGATGAAGAGCCCCACTTTGAAGAATAGTTAAGAGGCTGCTCTTTTAGAGCTATTACATTTGGGCTATTAAGGCAAAACACTTAAATAGGGGTGCCAGGGTGACTTACAGCTCTCTTGTTTCTTTTCTTCTCAGGAGTGTAGCTACACCTTCTCTTTTTGGTTTTGTGTTGGTTTTTTGGGTGGTTTTTTTTTTTCATTTGGACATAAAAACTCAAAGCTGCTCAAGACTTATATTCTCATCTTAGAGATAAGAAAATATAATCTTGTTATTTGAAAACTGAAGTCCTTTGCTGAATTCATGAGATAAAACCACGAAAGTTGAGGAACTACGATGGTTTGGAACACAGGTAGCTGAGAAATGAAAGAAAGAAAAATCAATTTTTCACAAAAGTGGCACCTGGATTAACTGTTATCAACAATAATTGGATGTATAAAATAAAAGAAAACATTAGTTGCTGAATAACTCATTCTCATTTGCTAAAATGTGTTAGAGTAAAGCCTAGATAGATGCATTTGTGAATTGTTCAAGTTTGCAGCAAAGGGGGAAAAAATTATATTCAAATTTACAAAGCAAGGGAACAAAATTTAAAAGTTTTTATGCGTCTGCTGAAAAAATAAATGAGAATCCAAGGTTTTATTGGTATTCTTGAAATTAGTAATTTTATTACTTTGCACTACCTTAATTGCTTAGAATAAATACTTGCTGATAATTTTCAGGACAAAAAGGCTAAGGAACAACACTGTAGTCCTAAGAAAGATATCTATATTTTCCTTGGTTCTGTTTGCTTTGCCCTTTTGCAGATTTAATCACATCTCTCTCTGCTCTTGTCTCATAAAGAGATTTGCTGCATGTACATTCAGTATATGCATACAAGACTGTAATCTATACAATAGGACAGTGGAAGAGACAAAGTAGGAGGGATAGGTTTAAGTGTGCTATGCAAGTGAGGCTCAGTGGTGCTTGAGAACTACATGGGTTTGGAAAGTTAAAGGTGTGTAATTGCACCTTATGAAAAATAGCAGGAATTATGTATCTGACACTTGTAATTTACCTTTGGTCACCCATAAGCATGGGAAAGCATTTTGCATCTCATTGCTATTACATTTACTGGAATCATATCTAATTAACACAAGAGCCCAGCTATCTGTCAGAACCTTATTATAGAGCCAAAGTCATCACCAATCTCGAAAATATACTTCCATGAACCCACTAAGCTCCTTTACCCCCAATCAAGCATTAATACTGCAAAGAAAATGAGACTAATAAAGCTTTCATGAAGGTATGTTTGTCTTCTCAGCTCTAGGATTTCCCTCAAGTGAAACTACTGCAGAGATGTCCTGAACACACATGTCCCTAGGACTGGGACCAGATGCATTTTTGTCCCCCAGCACTGGCTACATTGACATTGCTGGTCTGGTTTGACACAGGAGTGCACTTTTCAAGCAAACCTCGCAGCTGAGTCAATCCAGCTCTGGATTCCTTTGGGGGCACAGGACCCCTGTGCAGCCTAATGCTACTGGACATTCAGCCCACTGCACCAGAAGAGAGGTCATCCAAGTGAACCCCCAACACATACACAGAGTGTGGACATTACAGCCTCAGCATCAACCCTTTCCCAGGCCAGATGTGGTCCAACAGCACTGAACTGGTTGCTGATATAGATAGAGAAGACACCTCCAAGCCTCTAAGTGTTACAGCCCCTCTCTTTTTTGCCTTGCTCCTCCCTTCCCAACCCCCACCCCCAATGTTTCTGTCACCATCATGAACATGAGGCAACATATCATTGGACCAGTTGAAGAGTTTTTCTGTTCTTTCTTTGCTCCTTCTCTAAAAAAAAAAAAAAAAAACAAAAAAACAAAAATAAACAAACAAACAAACAAAACACCAAAAAACCCCAAACAACAACAACAACAAAAACAAATCTGAAAATACATCTTACAGAGAAAAGAGTGGTGAATAAAACTCTCTTGTTATGTACAGTCACAACAGCATTTAGTTCCATGTTAACACTCCAGCTTATCTCAATATATATTCAAGCAATGATTCAAACAGAAAAATGTGTAAAAGTACCAGGGGAGGCAGCCTATTTAAAGTCCTCAGTACCAGGCATGGGTGCAGGTGATGAGCAGATCACAGCCAGACACATCAGCTGTCCCTGGGAGCCAGTCAGCTGTGAGAAATGAGTTTGGCTCCTGGGGGGAATCCTGCAGGATAACATGGATTTGCAGCAGCAATTTTTTTCTTGTTAAAGTACAATTGGACACCCAGTTTGGTATAGTCATGCTTGGTTAGGAAGGGGAAGGCGCTCTTTCTACACAGACTAGTCAGCACAGAAGGGGAAAATCTGCTCTGCTCAAATTCTCTGGGGTTTTGTATGATTCCAAGTATATGGAGCTCTGTAGATGCCATTGATTTGATGGAGCTGTAAGTCCTTATAGTGTGAAGAAATTCCTTATTATTCTGCATGTCTATTTTATTCAGATAATTTAGCACTGTTTTCCTCTGAAAAATCTGTGTGATGGCATAGTTAAATTCAGGAAAGAAACTGCTGTCAAAGGTTAAATATACAGTAAAATTATACTTTTTAAATATCTTAATGTTAGCATTTTTTATGCCTTTAAAATAATTTTATGATTAAAAAGAATTTAAACTTTTCAAAAAGTATAGATCTATTAAAGGGTCATTTTATATGTCTGATATTTTTCTGATTTTTCAGGACACAATCACTCAGAAAAGAAGAGAAAAAGACAACCAACACTAAATGGTGATTCAATTTCTCCTGTCCTGATACAGAAATAAGACTTAAGACAATTTGGTCTAGATTTCAAGACTTTTCAGATCTACTGTAACCTTCAGTGCTCATCACCCTTCAAGCCTGTTTATTTTATATCTTTCCTGAATTCTGTTTTATCTTCCTGGACTCTTTCATGAAAGAGAATGGAGAGAGGAAGTAGTACATAAAATTTTCTACAACTGGTGATGCAATAGAATATGTGATTTTTATTTGAGTTTTATGATTTTACCTCCCTTTAAGGATGTTCAAAAATAGCTTTAGAGTACATTTGTGAAATCATGACATTTATAGACAAATATCATTCCTGTTAGAACCTTAACAATGGATCTAGCTTCCAGAAGGACCCTTTTTTATGTGCATATGAATGTGTTTGTCTCTTCTGCTTCTGACCAAAAACATTCATGAGTAGAGTTACAAATGCTGATCCTCAGCAAGGACTGTCACCTGCCACATCCATTCTTCTGCCTGTGTGTGTATTTTCCATAAGGAAATCTCCTTTGCATCTTCAAGATGGAAAATAGGCCTAAAGTAGTGATGCAAACGGTGAACTGGAAATTAAAGAAGCTGAAGAAAACAAGGCTTCTGCTTCCATTTCTCTGAAGCCAAAATCTGATTAGCATCACTGAAGGCAGCTTGCGAAAACTGTTTCATTTGGCTCATTTCATACATTCCCAAAAGTAGGAGTCCATTCATGTCTCCTGAAAAGCTCGAGAAGTTTCTGACTGCAGGTCAAAGCGTGATGTTTACCCTGCAAAGGGCTTTACCCCTCAGCCAGGAGGGGAGAAACTGCAGCAAGACCATGGGAAGGAACAGAAGCTCCTGCAGGTAGGCAAAGTGCAAATATTTGGGTTATTTTTTTCTGCAGGAAGACAATGTTTTATCTTGCTTATCTGTTTTGTTTCAGCTCAGTTTGTAGCCTTTGTCTTGCTGGGCTGGGAGATAGTGATTTGGGGTTTGTCAGGCACACACATTTGTGTGCCTGAATGAAGTCAGAGTGTGCTTGCTTGGAGGGAAATGTGTTACTGTTTCTTGCTGTGACACTGCTGCTGTTGATTGAAAGGAGCCTGCTGTGCCTTATTGCTAAAATTACAGGAATCTTCAATAGAGCGACCAACAGCCCTTGGAGGGGGATAAAAAACACAGAAAGGAAAATGTTGATATAAAATTATGTGGGTGGTGAAGTTTGTTGATATTAACTGTTCCTGCTATGAGCCCAAAAGTGACCTTTTCTCACACAGGGCACTGGAGCTTGATCCAGCAGGAAAGTATTTGAGAGTGTGCTCACTAATGAGGATTTTCCAGAAATCCAGGCAGTCTCCACGTGAGTCATCTCACAAGAATGGGGCAGCAGCAAGAGTGTGAGGGGCCAAATACCCCGGTTCATGCTGATCTAGTATGGCCCATGGGCATGGCAGCAATTTGGGAGCAAATATGTACTCTTGCTGATTTGAAAGCAATTTGGTTTCAGTTGATCACTGAAAATTAATAGACCAGAAAGCATCCCATTTTCTTCAGAAGAATACTACAGGGCAGTTTAGAAGGTAGCATGTGTAGGAGTCAGAATACACCTCTTACATTGCACTGACCAAGGGAAAAAGGAGTCTCCAGCAATACCTACCATAGTGTGTAGACTCTAGGAGTGTGTAGTTAGTGAAGCACTCAGTAACCCAATCATTAAATGTGCTTTAAAAGCTGCTTTTGAAGTTGAATATTACACAGGAAAGAAAAGGAGGCAAATTGTAAAAATCAGAGCAAAATATGGTGAAAGAATCAATTAATTTATTTTTGGTTTTGATTTACGTGCTACCTGTACCTAAAGAAGTGTGGTATATTCAGTTACTGAATAGACACATTCCAAGCCAGTGGCACTGTGTATGCTTGAAACACATCTGAATGTGTGTTTTCTTCCTATATTTTGTGAAAATATTTACTTTCTTGCCAAAAAGATCAGAAATTCTCTTAAGGCAGTGTCGAACACATAGCTCAAGCTTGCTTGAACACACAGCTTGTGTTTGTTTGCTTCCTTTATTCAGTGCAGAGCTCATTGGTCATTTACCACCACAATTGCTTGTCCACAGTTCATTCTGTGCTCTCCCACTTCCCCATGCCCTCAGGGTTTTTATCCTCACTCTCAGCAAGACACCAGCTCACAATATTTTATTTTCAGTCCTCAGTGCCATCAAGACTGAGGCCACCACAGAGAAGAAAACAACTCTCAAGCATGTGGCACACACAGTCCAGTGCCTGGCACTGGGCTCCTCTGTCTAGTGCCAAATGAGCCTCCATTAGAGAATTATGGACATTAAAGTGACAGGAATTGAGCTGAGGCCTTCTGAAGCTGAATTCACGAGCTGGAGCAGGATAGCCAAGTTCTTGGTGCTGTGAAAGCTCTCTGTTCTCTGGACCAGAGACTGAAGTGGTACTACAAAGGAAGAGTTTGCTTTTTGGGTTTAAACCCAAGCAGAAGAAAATTTTTAGAAAGATCAACATAGTCAAAGTGCTATTCATCCTAAATGCTGCCAGATGTGATAAACTCCAAAAGCAGCATTTCCTCTTCTAGGGAGAACTGTTGAAGGAAGAGCTGGCCAGTCTGAAAATCCCATGTACACAAAACCCCCAAACCAGTTACAGACTTTTTCAGATGTATGTATGTATGTGCTCTTGGAAGGGAGAGAAATTTGAGTGCCTTCTCAGCATGCCATCTCAAGAAGGAATGATTCATTGATGCCAATAGACACAACAGTGAGAAATCCACCATATTAACACAGACATTTTTCATTTATTGATTTCATGAAACAAATGTTAAGCAGGCTTGCAATTGCCAGACAAGCAAATACATTGTTATTAATTGACTGTAAGGAAACAACCTACAGGGAAAAACGGCACTAGGTTAAACAGAGAAGTGTGCAGAGGTTACAGCAAAGTTCTGTGACCCAGGGATCATCTTTTCACCACATATTTACACAGCTTCTAGCTCAGTGGGTGTCTTGATCTATGGCTTTGCCCCCTAAGCTGTAATCCATACAGCAGTGCTAACAACATATGTCATCTGGAAATTAGTCTCCAGCCCTCAGCAGTGTGGTAGGTAATGACATGAAGTGTCTTCTTATTCTGTGCTTCAGATATCCTCTAGTTACACTAACAGTAGATTTCACTCCCTCACTGGAGGCTGTGAGCCAAAAGACAAAAGGAATTAAATCAAAATAAGCATCCATAAATATAAAAAAGCAAGAAACCATTACAGTCCCTAAGGCAGTTATGCTTCAAAAGGACCAATGGCTACATGATTCATTAAAAAAGATTCTGCATGAAAACTCCAGCATAGAGTCCACCTAAGCATACCTTACTTGAATAGGTATTTGTACACAAGTATTTGCCCACAACTTTTTCTGGGTGCTTTTTATGTTCTTGGCACACACATGCACACAGTTTCAAGTCAGAGGGTTCCCTCAGTGAATTCACCAGGAGGCTGTGAACCTTGAGTTTTACCCCAAGAAGAACACCATCATCTTTTAATCAGTGCTCTCCTTGAAAAAAAGGTCAGCATCTGATGCTGGTCTCTAACACAGCTGAAGATCTTTCAGGGATTGAACTGGAAATTCAAGTAATTTATACACCAATTCTGTAGCAAGAATCTCCCAACATCAGCAGTCTAACCCAAAATTATTTTGTATTTCTTCTAAGAATATAGTTGTCACGTCTACTGTTTAATGTTAGCTTAAGCATCAGAATAATCTGACGAGGAAAGAAACACCCTCATTTACCTCAGTCTTATCCTAGTTTTCAAGCATCTGCTTTCTAATTACTAATAGAATGCTAATAAACTCATTTGCTAATAAATGATGATGTGTTCAACACTTCCCAAATCACTTATAAAAGCTTTATCCTACCTAGCAGTGACTTTTAGTAAAACAAGCTGCAACATCTATTGCAGAGCTTGTGATGTTTTCACCATGAGTGGAGTCATTTTTCTGTATCACTGCAGCATCAAACACTGGCACCTCTTGGCCTTTTTCACCTATGACAGGACCATTCACCTTCCATCTCTTCCTCTGCTCCACCTGGGGAAGCAGGTAACGGAAGCAGCCCCAGGAAAGAGAGTCCTTGAACTCGCTCCCATGAGGGGCTGTGGTCCTCAGGGACTTTGCCTGGGCAGCAGAGGAGGATCCCCTATCACTGGGTCTGGCAGGAGAAGTGAACCCCATGGTTTGTCCTCGTGTTTGGTCATCTGAACCATAGGCAAGCAGCCCACAAATCCCTGATGTCTTTAGTTCATGTGATCAGAACCCACAAAAAATTTAAATTTAAAAGTTCAATAGATAGAGAGAGGAATGTGTTAAACAATAATAAATAAATAAATAAATCACTAGAATATAATACAATTTCAGAGAAGCTCGGCCTAATAGCTACTCTGTTTCAGGGCTGAAGCCAAGTCCTAAGTGAGGGTCAGACTCTGATAGTTTTAATCAAGTTACAGTATCAGTTGTCCTGTTCCTGACACCAGCTGCCAAAGTGGATGCCAGCATCTAGATCCATCTGAGAATAAAATAGAACTTGATTGTTCTCATAGCTCTGCTTTGAGTGAGTGAAAAGAAAACAATGCATGAAAAAGTAATCATACATACATACATGACTTCTCTTACCTCCTGACTTGCATGATTCTCCTCCAGAGTCACATACTGTGCAGCAAACTCTGACTCATGACAACAATTGCCACTCTCCATGTCTGTCTCATACATGGCAGAAACAAGTAAGTGCTGGATATGGAAATATTTTTTCCATGATGGTTTTTTTTCCACCCTCATATGGCCAGAGGATATAGGTCTGTCCCTGGACAGTGCTCCCTGCATTCAGAAAATGCCTATATTGGTCCACAGCCCAGCTGTGAAAAACAAAGAATGTGAAAACACAATTCAACATGCACTGAAGTTCAGATTCCAGACCCAGTACTGGTCTGTTTTCTCTTCAAGCTTTGAATTCTTCTAATAGAGGACCTGTGTGTGTGCATGTGCATGTGTGTGTGTGGTTTGGCTTTCATATTTCCTGGAGGAATGTGTCCGCATAGCTAAACAAAATGCCTCCCTGGGGGCAGTTTGGGCTTCACAGTCACTGCAGCACAGAGAGAAAATTTGATTTTACAAAGACAGAAATGGAGTACATCCTTCCAGGGTATGAGAAAAGCTTCGTGCTTGACATCATTAATGGTCAAATGATAACATCAAAAAAATAATATTTTCCTTCAGTGCATTTAGATCAGATGCCTTGAAACCTTGTCTTTGTCTTTGGGAAAATAAGGGGAGATAGATAAATAAAAATAATCAATATTTTCCAGCTATAAAATAACTGACTATGGTCTGGCACCTTTTCCAAAATGCTTTTACATGCCTTGTCCGTTGCTTTTTATCCTGAGGCTTGATTTGCTAACAAAGAGGTGTATTAAATACAGATGAACAAAAATATGCTCAGAGCCTTTCCTTGTGCTTGCAAATGCTGATTTTTCTAAAGGGCTACTCAGGCCTGACACCAGGTCTCCCTCAATGAAGGCTCAGCTTCCTCAAAGAACAACAAATACATTTAGCCTTTTCCTAGTGAGTTCAAAACTTGATAGAAAGGCTTAGAAAATGCAACTCACTAAAGATTTTTTTTGTTCCTACTCCTATCAAAGCATAAAGCTAAACAGAGCTGGTTTATTGGCATCAAGAACGGATAGAGTGTGTTTGGAAATGTAACACTTCTTTGAAAAGTATGTGTAAAGCAGAATCAAAGAGTCTGCTTTGATCACTTTGATACTTTCCTGAATGTGTTTGGTTTCTTTGACTCTATTTGCTTCGTTTCTCTTTGGTGTCAGGGAGACAATGGTGTGGACAATGCCATCATTCTCTGCCCAATGCGTTATTACTGAAGCTCATGTACCTAAATTATGCAATAGGAAGAATTGGAACTGTATCTTTTTGATGTGAACAAAGTTGATGCCAATCTTTTTTGTTAGCATATATTTAATGAATAAAATGGGTTGATGTTCTGTGTGTAGCAGCTGCTTTGCTGCCTGTACATGTGCGTTTCATGTTCCCCAGGAGCAAAGCCAGCCTTTCTGAGAGTGCTGTGTAGCTGCACAGGGCTGCTGGCACAGCATTTTAAATGCTCCATTCAGACCAGGTGGCACAACTGTCCTTCTCTGGCCAGTGCATTGTCACGTCCTTCTCTGGGCTGGACTCCAAGGCCTCCAGCCTCTATTTCAGAGAGCTCTGAGCTCTGTCCTAGAAAGCCATGGACCATTGTCCTGTGTCTCTGCAGCTTCAGTTCTCACCTCAAAGTGATAGCTACTGGTGAGCCACCAAGGCAGAGCCCAATACAAAGGGTTGGGCACAGAAGCACAGCTCCTGGTCTCTACAGTCTCAGTGTGCCTGATCTTGAGGGACTGGGATTTGTGTGCATAGTGGTCTGCAGGAACACCTCCCTTTCCATCCCTTACTGCAGATTTTCCCAGCAGCAGCCATGGCAAAATGGATTGTGACCAAGGCAGGCTGAGATGGGTCTGGAGTGCCCTGAACAACAGAGCTGAGAGCTGGCTTTGGCAGGAGAGCAGGGCAAGGACCCAGCTGCTGGAAAGTAACTGAGCTGACAAGGAAAGAAGTCAAAGGGAAATATACATGCCTTGTCCCAGCTTTCCCATACACTGAATATTCTCACTGTTTCTTTCTGCACCCCACGCAGTCTGAATTCATCCTCCACAGCTATAGATGACCAAAAGTGGCCAATATACCAGATGAGCAGATCCCTACGTTTATATTGGCACCAGTATCTCCTTGTCCCTGCTGGCTGTTATTCCTCTGACACATCCTAAGATTAAATTCACCTATTTCATGGCAATTCTAACTAGTGGCATGATTAATGAGCAAGTATATAGTAATTAACTTAGCACTTTTTTTTTTTTTTGTATCCTCCATCATCAAAATATAATGAGTCCTTGCACTACAGTAGAAATTTTATGTGAAATCTCATAGAGAAACACATGGTGTTATTGGATTTTATTATTTCCATTAATCCAGTCTCTAGCTATCTGCTTTTTGTTTCTGATCATTTATGTTGATACAGACTCCTAAATATTTACCTTAAGTCAGTGAAAGGGTATGTGGTAATACTTGCCACGAAGATAGATCATGATTAATATTGTAAAGTTAAAAACTTCAGCTGTATATCTTTGTGTTACCAGGAAGTCATTATTTCACACAAGCTACTTGGTTACAAGGTGATGGGTACATTAAGTCTGGATAATTTAAGATAAATAGAGAGAGGTTTCCTTTAGTATTTATTCAAGATTACTGGGGCATTGGGAAGCCTTTTTTCCTCTTGTGCGCTCACACATGTTTTTACCCTTTTTGGGCCATTTATTTGAGAAACAATGTTTTTACAAAGAACATTTAAATTGTCCCTGCAGACTTTAGCGAGTTTACTCTTGTGTATTCTATATATATGTATATCAGAAGGACGCTTTACATTTCAAAAGCAACGGTTCTCAGTTTTTTGAAGACATCTGCTTATTGCAAGAGAGCTTCTCATTTGCAAGGGTAGCCTCAGCTCTCAGCAAGAGAGATCAGTGTAGTGATACAACTAACTCTCATTGCTGATAAGATTGCTTTTTGCCCAAATGCAGTTTGCCTAGTTTTCAGCTTGGGAAACTTCTTTAAATTCTCCAGTGACTTTGCCAGCTAGACAACGACAACATCAGAGTGTGAATCACACCATTTCAATGGGCTGATTGTGAAATAAATATGAACAGGAACAGCAGGGGGTAGCTTTTCTTTACCAGTCACAATTTCCTTTTCACTATATGCCCTTAAAATGCCCAGGCAGACCATTAGCAGAGGGGAAGATTGATAGAATTGCATTTACATCTTAAATCAAGCCAAGTTCTCTCTTCCCCAGCCACAACCCTTCCAAAACATCAAACAAACAAAACAAAACAAAACAAAACAAAACAAGAAAAGCTGCAGCCAAATAGAAAGGAGGAAAATAAATGTTAATTTGATTAGTCTTCCAATGGAAATTAGCTTAATGGTCTGAAATCAAAAGTATAGAGGTTTAAGACCTTGGCTGGTTCAACACATAAAAGATATAACGCTCCAACTAGAGTGATTTTTCACTCAAAATATTTCTTTGAGCCAGCCCTCAGTGCTTTCCTCACTACATTACCCAGCTGTAATGTTGTCTCACTTTTGTGTCACTATTTCTTGTTTGTTTGGGAATAACGATAAACCCAAACATTATAAAACTGTGAGAGTAAGTAGATACCTTTCTGCTGAGGAAGGCCCCTAACCAGCCTTGGCTTTCACTCAGGTGGTGACCATGAACACACATCCCTGGCCTGGCAACTGCTGCCCTGGGCTCCCCATGCCACTGCTGATCCCAGTGCTGGATTAACCCAGCTCTGGGCACTCCCTGGGGAGCTGCCTGAGAACCAGCCCTGCAGGCAGGAGGGGTCTGTTCAGCACCTTGCAAATATTCTCAAAACTACCTAAGAATGACAGGCCAACCTCTGGGTGCGGGCAAGAGCCACCACAAGCTACAGACTTATTCTTGTAGCAAACTATCAACTCCACCGTGCATGTATGCAGATAACCTCCATGTGTCTTTGACTCATTCCTTCCTTAGTCATCCGACTCAAACAAAACTAAACTAAAACAGCCCTTGTAGAGACACTTAGTCATCTGGGAACACAAGTAATAAGGGATTCAGAAGTAGAAGGAGATCCTTTTCTTGTTTTATTTTTATCAAAAGAATTTAAAGCAGAAAAGTTGTTCTGGCTTAGGTGACAATTACATCTGAAACACAGTCTGTTGTTAGCAGCAGTTTCTGACATTGTCTGGTATTTATTTTTTCTTTGTTTCAAGTCAAGCTGACAGAACAAAAATACAATTATTAAGCTTATGGATTTTTTTAAAATAAAATTAACCTCCACTCACTTTTATCACTTCTGGATGTTACCAAGTAGAGTATATCCTCAGCTATGCCCCTCTATTTTATACATTTTTCTTACTTAGAAGAGTATTTTAGCTGTACAAGGTATTTGTCATACCATTTGGTTTCAAGGCACTGACAAAGCTCTGAATCTGTATTGTGTCACCAACTCAAAGGACTCCAAAGGTAATACTCTGTGAGAAACAAGAAATAATGTGACTTATTTACTCTTATTTTGGCTTCAGGGC
Organism: Zosterops lateralis; assembly: GCF_965231275.1. Classification (NCBI taxonomy): domain Eukaryota; kingdom Metazoa; phylum Chordata; class Aves; order Passeriformes; family Zosteropidae; genus Zosterops; species Zosterops lateralis. The sequence goes on from NC_139766.1 coordinate 13,085,295, forward strand.
TTTTGTGCTACTAAGGCCAGTGAGCAGAACACAAGTTTTAATCTTAAGTGAGAATGTGGATCCACAGGAGTCTGTGACTTGTGTTACTGATTTCAGAGATGGCAGGATTTCTTCCACTATGCTTAGTTATAAAACTCAAAAAGCCATGTACAGGAAGAAGGCAGAACTAGGAAGACATGATATATAGTGTGGACTTGTACCTTACCTTTTCAGCCAGCCGAGAAGAGAATTTATGTTACCTTGCTGTTGCTGGAAGCACTGCTGTTTGTATCTAGAAATACACATAACAACATAAGCTATGACATTTGCAGTTTTCTAGGCAAGAAAAAGTACAAAACTGTGCCTGCTAGCATGCTAAGCAGCTACTGAAATGCTCTTGTGTAGGCAGTAGTTCAGTAAAGTCTCTTTGGATTCTTGTTTGGCTTGGACTGTTATAAAGAGCTGCACTTTCAGTCTCATCAATTTTTCTTTCTGTGACATAATTCTTCTGAAAGGTGCTGGAATACCAGTCCTAAAAAATACAGTCCCTCATCTCCTTACATATTAACCACAGTGTAGACAAGAGCTCCTTGGAGGGACAGCAGAGAGCTTAGGCCTTGTATTTTTCAGCATTTAAATTCCCCAGAGGGCTTGTATCAGGGACAAATTTGGTAGATGAATACATTTATTTATATCACCTCTGGTACACTCCTTGGTGGTTGATATAATTTTTCATCATGAGGGTAATCGGGGAGGGTGGGAAGCTGACCAGCAATGATAAGACCTGGAGCTATCTGCCACATTTGCATGTGAGAGAGAGAGAGAGAGGAAGGCAAGGCACAGCAGGAAAGTGTGAATAACTTGAAATACTGCTGCCCTAAACCTGAACACGGCTCCCTCCTTGAAACCCTGCTATTGTAACCCTGACTGCAGTGTTAATAAAGAGTGCTATTACCTTGGCATAACTCACACACAGGAGTGGTCTCAAAGCCCAGGCAGAGTCCAGACAAGGCACTTGTGTGTTACTGGGACAAGGCAGCTCTGCCTGTGCCCATGGCCAGAGGGGGAGCCAGGCTGAAAGCACCACTGTTATTTCACTGGAGAGGTCTGCAAGTTACTCTAAGCTAAAATTGCCTTTTTCTTAGCAAGGCGGTGAAGGCTTAAGCCTCTAAATCCTGCATTACTTGAATCAATACGCCTTGCAGTCACTGAAAAGAGTATCCCTGACACGGCTAAACCACATAATCTCCCGTCTCCCTGGTGCTGATGGCTGAGTTCCCACAGTGTCTCTGGGAAATACCATTATCCCCATTATGGAGACTGCAGCCAAGATAGAGACAAGCCAGGCTATGCCTGCACTGCAGTGACAGATGTTTGTGTGGAGATTTCTGAGCTGTCCTGGGCTCTGCCATCATCCAGAGCCCTGTGTGCCCTCTGGTGAAGGATGCTGCTGCCTGAGCCCCTGCTCTGCTCCACAGGTGGGTGGGACACTGCCTGTAGAGAGGGCTAGTCAGCACAGACAGTGCAAATCATTTAGTCACTGGTCTGAGGCAGCACATGGAAATGATTCCTGTTCCCCAGTTCTGCTGGGTAGTCCTGTCTCTGTCCTGGACCACAGGAGTCGCCATTTCCATATGTTTTTCTTCAGGGGAAATGTCCTGTGCCAGGTTTCTGCTAACAAGACCAAAATATTTCAGAAACCTAATTTCCTTTTCTGACCCAGATGGCTTTACCTGCTCCTATAACTATATCAGAACTATGTTTTATTAAGAACAGGCTATTGAGCAATAGCATTAGTTTCCTCAACATAGATGTAAATTTTTGAAAATAACAACACAAGGAAGAAAAAAGAAGCCTGTACCACTGAGTAAGCAAAAAGGACTTTTGCCTAATTATCATGGGGAAATGGCATTGCAGCACCAGCCCAGAGACAGCTGTGAGATCCTGCCTGCCCTGCCCATTGCTTGGCCAAACCACTCAGATCACCAGCAGAATCTTACTGCTATCACAGGAGAGAAAGTAAAACACATGGGATTCACCCCAGCTTCACATGCAGTCAGTGCTGCCAAACAAGGCTTCCCTCTGTGCCAGGACACTGTCAGGAAAGACTCAGGGCAATGTGTGAGGCAGCACAACCTCTGCACCGAATTTCAGCTGATGTTTACAGAAAAACTCAGCAAAGTGTACTGTTGCACAGCAAGGAAATATATGATAAGCAGATAAGACCTTAACCAAGAGGCTGGGGTTTCCAAAAAGTCTTGTCCTGAGCTGGAAGATTTCAGAGCAGTTTAGCCCCGCTCTGAAACAAGAAGAGGCACCTTCACCACAACAAACAACTGAGTCACCTTGAGGTGCTGCTTAAATACACAGGGCTTTCCCTGTTTTACTGTTTTTATGTTTTACCTTTCCTATTTTTCAGTATAATCAGAAATTCATTTCATGAGATGTCTCATAACAGCCCCCAACTATTTTAAAATAAATATCTCATTAAGCAAGTGGATTTTGGTATTAAGAAATCAGCAACTTGCAAGGGCTTTTATCAAAAGTTGGCGGACACCCTGGTAGACTGTTCAAACATGGGAGGAATTTCTGGCTGCATAGTGAGTCTTTGGATTTTTAGAAAAATATTATTGTTTGAGTTTTCAGTAAATTAAAAGTAAAAAGACAACATAGTTGTTTGTTTTTTTTTTTTAATAAGAATATATACAGTTATGCCATTGTAGGCTTCTAAGTTACTTCTCAACCTATGTGTCTGCTTTTGCTGTGGAATATTCCTCATGTAAGAGTAAATAAATGCACTGTGAAGAGCACTCAGAGATGCAGTGACATCATCAGCCTCAAGAGTTAATGCAAAATTGTGAGAGTGGTCCCGAGCCCTTGAAACCCCATGATCACTGAATAGAAAAACATGATAAAGATGTGTCTGTGCTAGAGGTATCCACAGTGTGATGGTCATAACAAATATGGAGGCTGACTCCTGCTGTGCTCCCTCCTAATGCCAGCCTGGGTGTTGTTCTAGACTGAAAGGGCTGTAAATAGCTGCTTCTCCATAGAGGCAATCCTTAGGCGAGTTTTGACTATAATATATTTTGATTCTTCTCCTCTTCCCCTCCTGTAGCTCTAAATTCTATTTCAATGTCCATTTTGAATATTGCCTCTAAGAGGCTATTAGCCTTTGTGAAGAACAGCTTGTGTTTCCCTGTTAAAGACCTTCTCCGCCCAAGGCAGGGAATGCACCAGAATTAATAAGTGGCTTTGCATAAATGACAGGATAAAAGCATAACAAGACAGTAGCACACAGCCCTGTTCTCCTATTTCTCCCCAGACGTTTTGGTGCGTTTAACTCAGAGTTCTCTGCAACATACAGAGTACGTATTTTTCTCCAAATCTGGTTTTCCCACCTTCCCATGAATCTTTCTGGTCTACTACAATGCAAGGGGACTGCATTACTTCATCAGATACTTTATTGTTTCAGTTAATACCTTACTAAAATCTGAATTTAAAAATTTGAGGGTGGCAAACTTTCAAAATAACCAGTTCCTCATTCAAGGATACCTCCATTTTACAAGACAATTAACATATAAAACAACATATGTTCAGCTTCAGGCCTGCATCCCAACATCTGGATTTCTCAGCTTCCTCTGGCATCTAATAAAAGAACAAAGACTCATAAAATCAACCCAGAAAGCGAAATAATTTTTATACTTTTATCACAGCCATATAGAGATGCCATTTGCTTTGCTTGACACTATGGATATGTAAATACATGGATGTCCCCTAGCAGCCATCACAAGCACTATGGTTTTGATTGACAAATTGTAAATAATAGAATCATAGAATTGCTTCTTTTGGAAACAACTTTAAAAATCATCTCATTCCACACTGTTATGGATGGGGACACCTTCCACTAGACCAGGTAGCTTGCTCAGAGCGCAGTCCAACCCAGCCTTGAACACTTCCACAGATGGGGCTTCCACAAATTCTAGAGGCAACCTGTTCCAGTGCCTCACCAACCTCAGAGGAAAGAATTTCTTCCTAATATCTAGTCTAAACCTACTCCCTTTCAGTTTGAAGCCATTCCCCCTTGTCATGCCCCTGAAAGAAGTTCCTCTCTCTCTTTCCTGTAGGGTTCCTTCAAATGCTGGAAGGCTGCAATGAGGTCACCCTGTGGTTGGTTTTCTCTTCTCCAGGCAGAACATTCCCAATTCCATCAGCCTTTCCTCATAGGAGAGGTGCTCCATCCATTTAATGAACTTGATGGCCTCCTCTGGACTCACTGCAACAGGTCCATGTCCTTCCTGTGCTGGGGAAGTTTGCTTTTTGGAAGGATTCTCTCTACCTGCAGTCTATGTAGTCCCAGGGCTCAGAGAAGAGGCTCATGTGCCAAAACACGGATAGGATTAGGGCCTATGGCACTTTGAGAACCCTGTGTTTTTTCTTACACACATTCCTATTGTTTGAGATGCTTGCTAGGTTGTTTTCTTTCTGGAATGAAGAGAGCCGGTGGTGCTTGTTTTTGTTCCCCTCATTCCCTCTTTCCCTGCTCCGGGCAGGAAAGCAGCTCTGCCTCATAGCTTGGCAGGAAATTTAAGACGGCAGTAAGCTGCTGCTCGGACCACCCCCAGGCTTTTCTTCCTCTTTATGCAGGAGACTATTTAATTGAGGGCTGATTTGTCCAGCTTACTCCTTGATGCTCAGCAGCACCTACCTAGAGCAGTGGGAGTGATTTTTTTCCCTCCCTTCCTCCTCTTTTGGACAAAATCCCCATGATGAAGATGCTGCTGCTCCTGGTTGCTCTGCTCTCTGCTGCCCTGCCAGCCAGCACAGCCCCTCCAACTTGCTACTCCAGGGTGTTGTCTCTCAGCAAGGAAATCACAGAGTCCTTCAAGGAGTTGCAGACCTCCAAAACTGTGGTGAGTCCAGCTAAAAACTGCTCCTGCACAGACACTGCAGGTTGCCACTTTTGACACGGATTCCTCTCAAAACAAAATCTCAAGGAGCCTTTCCTCTTTCCCACAGGACTCGTGTGTGGAGACGCTGCCCAGGCTGTACTTGGACATACACGTAAGTTTGCACTCTTCTTTCTTACTGTTGTGCAGTAAAAGCAGTTAATGAAAAGTGAGATTAACTCTTAATATTATACCCCAGAGGAGTGATTTAAAAGGATTTTTAAAAATTTAACTAGATAGATGAAACCTCTCAGTCTGAATCTTATTAAAATCCAGATGTACTTTCTGAGATTTTACTTGATTAAAAAATTTAAATTAGGAAGTTTTAAATTTTTTAACTTATGTAGATTTTTAAAAGTTATTTAAAATTTTAAGTTATTGCCATATACACACAATTAATTTACTGTGAGAGCCTTTTCAGAAGTTAAGTGCAACAAAACTTTGAATAATAGTGTAAAAGAAGAAATGTAGATTAACTTTCTTCACTTAAGAAATCTACTTCGTTTTATATCCTGAGTGGTTTTTGTCATGTAGTTTTAATGAAAAGCAATGCAGGAATACCTTGCTGGTCTTTTCTCTTTTAAATAGCTACTTGTTGAATACAGAAAGAAAAAGTGTGCCTGAGGATATAGAAGTATGATACTGAGGAAAAAAAAAAGTTATAGTTTCTCTCAGCTAAGGAAAATTAACCTGCACATACAGTTAGTGCCATAGTGTTCTGCAGTGGGATGTTTTGCTTCCTTTTCCAGTGTCCAACAAAGTAAAAAATAGAAAATATCAGACAAAACTAATTTCTGACACACTTTTCCATAAGCAACTACACCAAGTCTTGTAATTCAGGACGCTCTAGATCCCAATTGCAGAGCTGCCAGTGTCTCACATCATGGCAAAGACCAAGAAATGTGATTCCAGTGCCTCAGTTTCCCTGGCTTTAAAGCAAAATCTGGGGTATTTATTTACCTGCTTCATAAGGACATTGTAAAATTAATATTGCCTGTGTTTCATTTTAATAACACAAAGTCTGAGGTAAAAAATACTTCAAAAAAAAATCAGGACTGATATTCACAGTTTCTTCTATTGTACAGGAACAGAGAAATTGAGTCTGTGAGTTCTTGATAATCTGTTCATCTGCTAAATCAGGTGCTCTCTAAATAGTGAGACAGTGCACCTATTCTGTAGAATATTCCACCTACTATGGGGGCAGATTTTATTGTATTGGTACTGCTGCCTCCTAAAGCATGTGAGAAACAAGCTGGCAGACTAAGACTGTATATATGCAATTTTCCAAGCACTCATTTGGACCAAATGACTTTGTTATAAAATATTGATGATTCATTTGCCTGACTAAATGTTGCATGGAATACATGTACATAGAGGTAGGAATTCAAGGTTCCCACACAGCAGTAACAATTTTGGAAGTGGTGGACAAGAAACATAAATCTGTGTTTGTGCAGGGTTACACAGACCTCTTTCCGTGCTTTGCAGAATTACTGTGTGTTGGCAAAACTCCGTGATTTTGTAGCCTACCCTGGATGTGACAGACTGGTTGAAGTGGATGAGCTGAAGGAAAAAGCCAGGAGCCTGTACACCATCCTGATCTCCTACTGCAGAAGGGTAGGTCAAGGTGCATCAGCAGGGACACAGTCCCTGCTTTTAGCCCTGTGTGTCTCCACACTGACCCCTGACCACCAAAACTGGATCAGGCCCAAGCTTCTCACAGTGCTGTCTTCTGCCTTCCTCTTTATAAATCTTGTCTTGTTTGTTTGTTTGTTTGTTTATTTTGTTTCTCCAGGACCTGGTGTTCCTCACTGATGACTGTAATGCTCTGGAAATTCCTATTTCACCTCCCATTGAACACTCCATCACTGAGAGCTAAAAGACAGTTAACCCAAAAGTTACACTTGGAAAAGTTTCAAGGAGACCAAAAGTCAAAATACATATATGCAGCCTATAACATTAACAACTAAGATCTTTTTCAAGCACACTAGCAATATAATCTCAGACCTACCCATTTTTCTCTGCCTTGGCAGGAAATGAATTGCATGCCTTGCATACCTACTGAGCTGCTAGGGAACCTGCCATTAGGGAGCAGTTTTCATTTGGCAAGGTACAATATTTCAGCTTAGCCAAATGTATAAAGTATGTTTTGTTTAAACACCAGAAACTAGATTTTTTATTTTTACTCTTTTATGAATAACTAGACTCATGTATACATTCTCTCTTGACTTAGCTGTTTTTCTTGTATTAGATAGGCATGGAAGGGACCATATTTGTTTTTCTTAGAATGTTTCATAGAAGGAGAGTAATGCTATACTGGCAAATTTGTCTGCCTGTATAGCTCATATATATATATGTCTTGATAGTTTTTGATGTCAGATTTGTGAGAATAGAGGTGAAAGAAACATGTCTCTGTGGAAAACTAAATAAAAACAGACTTCTAATCCAAGATGCTTGTGTTGCAATATGTCTTTCAAGATCAAGCTGAAAGGTGCCATTCTTATAAACTTTTCGCAGTCACTTGCAAGTTGTTTTTCCCAGCATAACCTTTGTTTCCATAGCAATGCAAACTTTGTTGTGTCTGCATGCTTTGACAATGTGTAAATTTCTGCTAGTAGAATTTTTCTATACTACAAACAATTTGATGAAATTGGTGATTTGTTTTTAATGTTATTTCTGGGTTGTGAGAATGTAAGTTCTGAGCCAGAGGCTCAGAAAGCCTATTACAATTTCTGACAGTTTTTAAGGCATAATCCATACAGTTGAGTTAGTGGGGTTAATAAAACTTCCAGACAGTAATTCCGGAGTCATAGGTGTCTTCAGAATGTGCAGCACATGAGACCTTCACAACCAGCAGCTCTTTGGTGCCAAGAATAGAAAGTATCTTTCCCATATTCTCGGAAGCAGTTGCTGTTACCTCAAAGAATCCCTTCCTTCCCCCAGCGCAATTCCTCTCTCTCCAGAATAGTATTTGTTGGCTGTTCATCTACAGCACTGCCAACCCTGGTGGCTTGGTCAGTGGTCTCACCATGCTTTATTAAAGCCCCATCTTCATAACTGGATATTTACATGACAATCACAGCTCCTCTACTTGACACCCTGATGGTACAAATCAACTGTTACATAAATAAGATGTTACATGAATAATAAGATTAATTCAAAGCAAAAGGACTGTTGGGGATGGGCAGGAAAGGGGTTTTTCTTTCTTATGGAATCACCTTGTTTTGTTGAAACAACTAGTCTGATTTTAGCTATAGAAAATTTGACTGTCCCTTTGAGTCATAAAATAAGGATGGGAAAATCTGACCCTAGGAGAGGTACAGGGGGAAGAAATAAAGGAGTGCTTTTCTTTCCAGTTTGTTTCAATTCTAAGTGTACATTGAAGGAATGTGCCTATCAGACTTCGTAATTCCCTCTTGAAGATTAAGTCCTCATGTGCTAACCCTACTACTCCTTTAGATGAGCCATTCTGGCACAGTGGTTTCACTCAAATGTCTCTACAAGAATCTGGTAGAGACAGTAGCAACTCAGCAACCTAATCTAGTACTGGGTTGAACTTAAAAATATGCAACAGCTCAGATAGTCAGGAAAATCATTGCTTAGTTTGCCTTTCAGAATCCTTCTCTCCAAGCCAACAGCCTCTGTACAGGACCCAACACAGTCTAGAGATACAAATACCTATTTTTCTGCACCACCTGGACATGCCCAAGGCCAACTCCTTTCATAACAGCCACATTCTGCAATAAGAGCACCTCTTAGCATCCTGGCAGGTAGCCTGGTACCCACAGAAGGAGTGTGTGAGCACTGGCAGATCCCTGGATCAAGAGAAACACTGGTAGAGTTGAACTATCTGCTGTCAGACTCCAAGTTCAAATTTTTGCTCCTCTAACCAAGGACTGAGGGAATCTGTTGGGGTGTTACCTGGAGACCCCTTCTGGGGAAGCAAGCAGTGCTGGGATAACATCAGGTTCTATCCACCTCCATACAAGTGCCAAAAACACATCACAGCCTCTGTTTTTCATATCTTTATACAAAGCCAGCCCAGCAAGAACGTATGGTACAGTGACCACGGGCCATGGTACATACAAAGCTAACCCAGGGACTGGACAGCACACAAGCTTGGAAACTAGTAGCAGAAGTTGTTAATTTTTGGGTGTTTCCTCCACCTCCAGGTGGAGGTTTTAAATACTGGCCTGTTGTAAAGCTTGTATTGTGACTTGGCAAGCAAAGTTCAGAGTAAGGTATGTTTCCTCTCCTGCAGAAGCCCATACAACAGACTAGAACCTTGGGTAAACTGTGGCACTTCTGCCCCTGCTGCTTTCCTGTCCCAGGGACATATACTCTCTGAAACTGAGTATTTGATGAGGATTTTCTCATGGACCTCCTCAAAAGTCCTCTTTTTCTTTATTGAGGCTAATATGCCATCCCTAGACCTTTTGATGAAACTTGTGGTCCTAACTCCAGGTTTCCCCTGTGATGCTCCCATTCCTTCAACCATCTTCCAAATATATTTTCTCCTGTTTCAGGCTGATTACTTCTGAAGAAAATGTAACCTAATTTATTTAGTACAAAATATCTTTCAAGGAGTCTTTGGAATTGGGAACAGAATAGAGATCATTGTTTTATTTGCACTGTTTTTGTTAGTAACTTTAGCTTTTTCATGACTGACAGGGACACACTCTGCAGTACACTCAGCATGGCAGCTTACCAACAGCTCTGTTCTGCACTGGTATGTCCAGTTCTGCAGAAGCTGCAAAAAGCAAGTTGATGCTTTGGGGACTGTACATACTTGAACGGACTTTAAAAGCCTATCCCCATTTGCAGATGCTGTATATTTTATTCCCAGAATCAGGTCTTTCTTGTCATTGGTGTGCTTTTACAACAAGTATATTCTCTATGGCTTATGCTGTGACTCTCTCTACATCTCATATGACACTTTTAATGGAGAGTGTGCTGAGAGCAAAGCTATGCTCTTTCAGTTCACAGTAACCTCCTGTCATTCAGACTGTCTTAATAAGATTTGTGATTAGATGAAACCTTTTTATGAACCTTTTCCAAGTTTTCACAGTTCAGGGACAAAAAGAGGCCACTGATAAAGAGATATAATCCACTTCTAATTTGACAAGAAAACATCCACCTCTCCCTTTCGGTACAATGTTTAGTTTACCAACTTTTTAAGTCATCAGGTATATAAGGAGCAGTGGAACCATTCATGCAACTGAGCATTTATTCCTGCAACACAGCAGTTCAGACTCATTAGGGCTCTGGCCAAGAGGGAGATTGTGGAGGGGGATTAAGAAGAACGTATTTGTTGTAATTTGCCAACTGGCATCTTGCCTAGTTATTGCAGAATATTACTATAAGCACATCATTAAGAAACTGCACTCAGTTTGTACAGTGATTAGGAAAGAATAGTAGAAAAACAAAGCATCTGTTCTGTTTTCTTGCCTGTTGAAGGAGGTTTGCTGGAAGGAGCAGTCAATCCTAGGAACAGGTTTTCTTTTGCAGACTTCTCTGTCTCTGCAAGAAGCCTCACTAAAGACCTGTCCTAGGACTACCAAACTCTCTCTTGTATTATATGGAATTCCAAAGTCTTGGGTACTGTCTTTGCAAAGCTATTAAAAATATAAATTTCCAATTTTGCCAAAAATCCATAGATCAATTTCACTAAAACTGACTCCTTTCTCTTATCTTTTTTTCCAGTCGAATGGGCTTTTCTTAAGAGACACTGATCACTAAACTCCTCATACACTGGGTTTTGTGAAATCAGGAAGGATGGCAGACTTCAAACAAATGGTTAGGTCATTCAGGGTGATGAGGTTCCACTGGATAGAATGTTATTTGCTAGTAATTTTAGAGATACAAATATTAGGATATTTATTAAAAAACAAAACAAAACCAACCAAAAAACCAGAAAGCATTAATGCAGCATCGAGGAGGTATCTGATCTTTTAGGCTGTACACTCTGAGCAGAGCATTGCTTTGTCCAAACACCAGGTTTGGGAGTGCTCATTTGCCAATTGTACCATTTCCAATGCTTGTGGTGTTTGTACGTTGCCTTAATAGGATGCTGACCTAGATTTTCCAAAAATTTTCTACAATGCTAAAGTCTGGTAAATAATGTTCCCTTACAAGCATTTAACCACTGTACTTGGACCAGCACTTTTATCCACATTAAAAGCTTCTCATTTTTGGAGTGTATGGCAGTGCAGGTGAAAATTACAACAGACAAGCTCCAGCAACTTTATTTGTGCAATCTTTTGGGTTCACAATTTTCTTTTGCTGTGGCCAGGAACCCTGTGCCATCCAGAGTAAACAAAGCAGTCTGCAAGGGAGCTCTTGGTAACTAAGTCAAAATTCAGAGACAATGTCCAGAGAAGGGTCATGATCTTATTATCAAGGGATTTTTCAAAGTCTAAGTTTCCTCAGCATAGGGTAAATATATATCCTGAGATAAATAATATAGCAATGAAGAGAAAACCTATCAAAATATTTATCTTTCTAATACAAATAACTATATAGACATATACCCTGAAATCTTGTTTCGTATTTGCAGATCTGTAAAGAGGATGTGTTCAGACAGATAAGAGAATTTTGGAGGCAAACAGATATGAGGGAAAGAAAATTTCTCCAAAGTTGTTTTGCAATAGATTGAAATATATTGGCATTACTTCATTAATATTCAAATCTTACAGAAGAAAAAACCAAAGTCATAGAACAAGAAAGAAACTTGAGATCTCCTACTCCATCCCTTAAGCCCGAGGGCTAGCCTGGCTGTCACAGGTCTTTTCTGGTAACAGTTGGCCTGAAAGACTTTATGAAAGAGTTGATCTAGAAAGCTACAGAAGTTCAAATCAATCCATTCCAGACCCCCCTTTTGTTACAAAGTTACCCAATTTACCCTCTCAAAATTTAAACCCTTTGCTTTCAGATTTATTCATCATGGAAATAGGGATTGGATTGTTATTTCTTGTCCTTGCAACAGATGTTAGTTGAAAGACTTCTGTCTCTCTCTCCCTATTCTACAAATCAAATTCCTTCAGTCTTTCTTCATTGATCAGATGTCTAGAAAATACTTCTTGTATTTCTTCTATCTCTATTCATTTGTTTCCCATTTTTTTCGGAGCACAGTGCCTCATGTTAAATATAGACATCCAGCTGAGGCTTTATCAATGTCAAGTAGTGTAGAAAGAAAGGTTTATTAGTATTGCCATGAAAACAGTAGATTGCAAGTGAAAAATTATCTCCAAGTATCCGGAGACAATGTTTCACTTTTTTATTTAAATTTTAAGATGAATATAAAAAGTTAGAGTATAAGCTGTCCTCACTGGTCTATAAAAAATAAAATGTTTGGGGGAAAACAGACAAACAAAAGCAATGGATAATAAAATACAATGGCTGTTCCTTTTACTGTCCTGTCCTAACTAGTAAACACTTGCCTTCCTAATCAGAGTGGCTGCAGCTGAGTTGCTTCTTGGCAATGTTCTCTGGTCCATGCTATCCCCTAGAACACATCCAAAACTTGTTTGGAAGAGTGACATCTGCCCCAGGTCAAAACTGTGCCCAGAACTTTTATAAAAATTTCCAAGTATAGCCAAGCATGCTTCAATACCTGGAATGTTCCTAACACTGAACAAATAAATAAAAGACTGATTTTGGTGAACAAAGTTTCAGTTGTTCCCCTAGGAGAAGAGCTGTGCTTTTCAAATTTTTAATGCATTTCATATTTTTAGTTCAAACACAAACCCTGAAGTAGTGCAGGGAACAGACCCCAGATCTTCCCAGTCTCCCAATGACTTTCTCATTGGATAAGTAACAGATAAATGAGTTAGACAGGTGTTACTCCTACTGAGAGGAAAAGGGAAGCAAGAATGTAATTTTTAGCAAACCAAGGTGAGACAGAACACCAATGACTTCGAAAGGAAAAAATATTATTTGAACACTACAACCTTTTTTGTTTGTTTGTTTTCCACTGTTTGATACAGAGGGATCTTTTTCTGCAGTTGCAGAATCTAAACTTTTTTTTCCCACTGTGAGTTCTCTGAGGTCCAAAAGTGCTTGGCTGTTCCTGTCTTCTTATGACAGCTAGACAGTCAGAAGATGTGGGCTTGGAAAGCATGTTGTTTATCACAATTTTTTCCTTGATCAGGACACAGAGGCCAGGTCAAGAAATACTCTCAGGCTATTCTATAGCCTCCCTCTTCTAGTGAATAGGTCACTAGCCATACATCCAGGAATTTTTTGCTTTTGATACCCCAAAATGGAGCAGTCTGTCTTTTAGTTGCTGTGAAGTATACTGCTTGCCTTAGTGTCCTCTTCTGAAATTTTAATAAAGAGACATAACTAATTTTTTTAGAAGACCTGCAAACACAGTCCTAGACTAAAGCATCTAATGAGTACCCTTTGTTCAGCCTTCACACTCACCAGCTTGTGCAGCCACATCCAGCTGGTGCAATTAGCTGGGGAAGCCATATCTTTCTTCTCTTTCTTCTTTTATTCCCTTCAAACACTACTGTCTTGTTTGCATTAAGTATCTGAATGTGTAATGATGAAGAAGTCCAAGCAGTCTGTGTCCTGAGTTTGTACAGATACTGGGAGAAAGTCTATGGCCAAATTATTTGCAGCATGGGGTACCTATGACCTCCCTGAAATCCTCTGCATTAGGGGTAAAAAATGCCATGAAGTGACACAAGGGAAAGAAAGAATGATACAGCACCACTGTTTGCAGGAGAACAACAGCTGGGCAAACTTCCACCACGGCCACAAAGAGCATGGAGAAGGTCAGAGCCACATCTTCCCCCTCTCACATCCCAACTCACTGCTCAGCACTTGTGAGAATAAATGGGCTTGTCCAATTGCCTGAGATAAACATGACATAAACCTTGTCATTTTGCATGACTTACAGAGTCAAAGATTTTCAGCTGGTCCTAAATGGTCATTTAGTCCATTTTGGCTGAAGAGAGAGCAGGAAATGGGGATGGGAGTGAAGAAAGACTAGGCAAGAATATCCTGCCTCCTCGTTTTTTTTCAAAGAAAGGTACTTAAATTTCCACAAAACTCTTTTCCTCCATCAGTGCAAATTCATCAGTCTTGCTCCAGTCTCTTGTAATAGCATTTTATCACTTATGTCCTCAGAAAGCAAGCTTATGCATAAGAGAAATTATGCAAATAAAATAATTTCTAATCATCACTGTCTTCAAAAGAGGACAACAAAAAGTTGTTCTCAAAAAAAATCTATTGATAAAGATAATTATATTATTAGGCTTTCTCAGTCATCTCTTCATTCCCACATTAATTGCTTTCAACTCAGAATTTTTTATCAGCATGGCATAAAAATCTGGATAGAGGTGTAGACAGGTGAAGAAAAGATCATGGAGTGTTTTATTTATGTTAATTACACCTCATAATACCTCTGACCGCTCAGAAAGAGATTATTAAGTTCAGGCATTAAGGCCTCTAAATAGACTGCTTATTTTGTTATTTAAATGTGGGTTTGAGGATGTGTGTATGAACACTGTAGCACAAACAGCTAGCCTAGAATCAGACAGCAAATTGATGACAGTGACAAAAATAAAGCAGATGCCTTCTGAGCTTTCTCCTCCAGCACTCTGAGCAGTGACTCCAGCACACGCCCTCACACAGTCTGGGTGTGGCTCACAACCAGCATTTTACATGGCAATCAAATAAATTGCTATTTCATTGTTCTTGGCAAGCTTTTGGCCAAAGCTAGGTTTGTGGTCGAAATTTAAAATGTATCCTTATTACATGTGCCAGAACCAGTTTGAAGAACTATTTCCTCCATGCTAAAATTATTGTCAAGCCAAATAAAGGTCAGCCTATTCTCTGTAATACTCTCACAGTGACTTGCATGGGACTCATGATATTGAAAAACAAAGACCTCATGGTCACAGCAAAATGTACTCTACAAATTGATTTTTGGAAAGAACACAATCCAGAATCCAGCAGCAAACAATAGCTTCAGAACAGCATGGATTCCTAAAAAAAAAGGTTGAAATCCTGAAGAACAATAATAAACTGTTTAAGCTGGATCAGTAAAAGCACAGTGATTCATTATTAATGGCTTCAAAAGGCAATTCTGCAGCCACCAACACTGAGACCATATGATGTGTCTCCATACACATGGCATGTTTAGAGTCAGACATCAAGATAGGCTCCACATCTCTTCTCTCTTTTACTGGGCAATAAAATGCAATTTCATACCATGCCACTGTACAGCTGATGAAAGTCAAGAGTCCAGCCCAGATGAGGGTTGACAAATCTAATTAAAAAATGAGGGAAAGGAATCAACACATACAAGAGGGATTAACTGTATTATTTGAAGTTAACACTAGTATTTTAAGTGTGATTTGTACTGACCATAATGGTATGTTATTGAGAATTTAGGGCAGAGATCAGATCACATAATGGATCCGAGCAAACAAGAAGCTCTAGCAGGTAGTGATATATTCTTTAATGCAACTATGCAGACTAATGAATACCAGAATCTTACACAAACATGCAGTGTAATTAAAGGCATGTTCTGCCATACTGCAGTCACTGTGAGACCTAAAAGAAAACTCCCAGGAGAGGATGTACCCACAAACATACTGCCCCTTCTCCATCACAAAAAAACCTTGCATGAGTTGGCACTATGTTAAAACTCATGCAAGAAGCATAGAAGGTCTGCATTGGTCATAGATTTATTTTTAAAAATCTTTATAGCTTTCTATTACTGCTACTTGAAGCAAGTCAGTCTGTTAGGCTGTAAATAACCCTTGTTCATTGCCTGTTCAATCTGGAAAACGAATGCTGTGTCTCAGCATCTGAGTCATTGAGCTGGACTCAAAAAAAAAAAGCACAGCAGAAACACTCCAATCAAATTTTGACACTGAGTGCAACATAAGTTTTAACAACATATTTGCAGTGAAAACAGTGAAGTTGGCAATAATAACTCACACCTTTCATCTCTGATTTTTTTCCAAGCTTAAGCTCCCCCTTAAAAGACAGTATGCTGGTTGGTTCAAACAGCTTTTATGATCAGGGTTTTGTCATTTCACCATTTTTGCTTTTCAGCTGTTAATTTATGACTCAATCCAGCAAGTCAGATTGCAAAGTCAGATAGCTGCTGCATGGACTGTTTTTGTCTTCTTCACTCCACTTAGCATCATTGATTTTGAAATCTGTCTCTCTACAGCTGACTCAGGGTTTATTATTAACAATGGCCAGACAGATTCTGATTCTACTTGACGCTGAAGATATCTTTGGATAAATTGGAGGAAGATTGCTGTAATACAAGAAAGCAAGAGGATCAACTTTGTCTCTGTAAGTCTGGAGTATGGAAAGTTTATTGCCATATTTCATTTCTCCTTGCTGGAAGACATATGAACTCCAAGAGATAAATTTGTCCCAAATGCAGAGAAAACAGTGCATCTTATAAAAACTGAGTTCATTTATCCTTTCAGTCAATTCCCATAAATCAACTCCCAAAAATGCAAATTATTAGTATCCTATTATATAATGGAAGTTGCAGACTATAAATCTATTCCCCTTGAAGTTACATTCTCTGTGCTCCACACTTTTCAAAGAGCATATCTCTACCCATGTCAAAGCAAGAGCACCTAACAGCCTGCATAGGTGACCAAGGAGATCCTGTCAAAATTCAAATATAAAAATAAAGCTCACATGAGGTGATACTGGGGTCAGAAGGAGTATAGAGGCACTTTCTGGGCAATCTGAGACAAGATCAGGCAAGACAAAGCCCATCTGGACCTGAATCTAGCAAGGGATTGTGAGGGGTTCTACAGGTCCATGGACCAGCATTCCACAGCAGCATGGAGTCATTGCTGAAAGTGCAGAGGCAAAGCTGGAGGCAAAGGTACTCACTGCCTTTTTTATCTTCATCTGTACTGATAATATCAGATTTCAGAAATCTCAGGCCTCAGAGGCCAGTAGGAACATCTGGAACAAAGAAAACTTACTCTGGGAGGACAAAAGTTATGTGAGGAACATTTGAATGATCTGGACCTACTCCAGTCTGTGCAGCCTGATGGGTTTCACTTGAGAGTGCTGAGGGTTAGTGTCATTGCAAGGCCACTCTCAGTTATCTTTGAAAAGTCATGGTGTTTGTGGGAGGTTTCCAAGAACCAGAAGAAAGCAAAAGTCATTCCTGTCTTTGAGTAGGTAAAAAGAATTTGTTACCAGGAATTGCAGGTTGGTCAATGTAACCTCCATCCCTGAGCAAGTGCTCCTGAAAACTATTTCTAAAAGTGTAATGGGAAAGTAGGTGACATGGTTGGTTGGGATTTATGGAGGGGAAAATCAAGTTTAACCAGCCCAACAGACTTCTACAACCAGCTAATGAGAACAGTGAGTGAGAGGAAAACAGAGGATTCTGTTTACCTCAGCCTCAATAAGGCTTTTCCATAATATCATCAAAGACAAATTGGCATACAGCCTAGAAAAATAAACAATAAGAGGGATTGAAAACTGAATAAATTGCCAGATCCAAAGGGCTATTATTAGCAGAATGAAGTCCAGTTAGAGGCTGGCCACTAGTGACATACCTCAAGGGTTGGTGCTGGGGCCAACAGTTTTGGTCTGTTGTGCAAGGTCCACACCTGGAGAGGAGCAACCCCAGGCACAAATGCACAGTCCAAGATTCCAGAGAGAAGCTTTGTAGAACAGGACCTGGAAATTCTGATGGACACCAAATTAAACACACACCAACAATTCCCAACTGTGACTGCAATGGAAAGAGTGCTGCCAACAGGTTGAGGGAAGTGATCCTTCCCCTCTGCTTCCCCCACTCACTCTTACTGTGAGGGTGGTCAAACACGGGGACTGGCTGACCAGAGAGATTGAGGGGTTTCCATCTTCATGGATATTTGAAGTGCAACTGGGCAGGGCCCTCATAAACCTGTTCTAGCTGATTCTGCTTTGAGCATGTGGGGTGAACTAGACTTTCTCCAAATTCTGAACCTTTCTGTGATTCTGCAATGACATCCATGTGTTTTTGCAGGCACACACTCCTGATGAGCCTGTCTAAGGAATATAGGTTAGTGCAGCTTTACCAAAGCTATCTGAAAAGTTTATTTGGTTCTCAGCAGAGAAAGGACTCCATTGAAAGGTAGTTTATATAACAGACTCTGCCCAGTGCAGTTTGTCTTCTTAAAACCTTTTTCCTCCAAACTATTAGTTTCTCTGACAGAAGAACTAAATACAAACTTGGTCAGAAGAATAGTTGCAGTAGTCCGATCTATTTGAACAGCTCATGTGGGATTTTCCATTTACAAGAACTCTTTGCTAATTTTTACACTTGCAAATAGCTTTCTGTTAAGTCCAACTTGGAATTTGGAATAGCAGAAACAGTTTCTTCTGTCACAGAAGAGAGGAGGGTGGGGAGACCTGAATGTTGTCTTTGTTTGGAGGATAGACATTTTCCTTGAAAATGGAAAAACAAACTAAAAAAAACCCCCAAATACTCATCAAGAGCACAGAGCTGAGTAGCACTTGACAGGGCTCATTCCATGAGTTACTGCCTTCCCGTGCTCGATCACCTCCCTTTCCCTTCTGTTCTGTGACTGTATACTCAGTGTTAGAAATATTCTTCTAGGGAAGACACACTATTTCCTTTTGTCTCCTTTTTAAATTAAATTCCTAATCAAGTCTCAAAAAAGAAGAGATTTAAGATATCAAAGGCAGAACAATCACCACCTCTTGACAGCGTAGGATGATATGAAGAGATGTGAAAAACCTCCTGATGGCCCTAAAGCTCACATTGTATCTTTCCCTCAATAAAAGGAACAGTGTGTTGATGTGGTTCCACAGTGAACACAAGGACTGGATGGCCCACCAAAAATCTTTTTACCTGTTATCACCTGTTGCCACCTCGTTTAATGACTGTGGGCTCATCTGAACAAATTAGATAGATAGATATTCATTCAATCTATATTTAAATGTTATGCTGACTTAGAATGGATTTTAAAACACAGCATAGAATAAGTTTCTAACTGGGTATTACAGAAGAGTTTTGTAGGAAAATGTGTTCTCAGGCAATTTACCCAGGTAAGGTGGATCTATTTTACTTAATCCCCTTATTAAAACCAATGGTTTATGCTGTTCCAGTAAGAGAATAACAACAGCAAGGTTACATAAGGTGTTCTCCCGAATGATATGAATCTTTTTGTATCTAGGGAAATGAAAGTCTCTTTTCTCCAAGTATATAAATGCCGAGATCATCCAGAGGGCTACTAATAAGTCAACGTTTATTAGTTCTAGAAATACCTTGCTGACCAATAAATTGGAGGAATCATGCAACTGAACCATACTTTGCAGATATGTGGGTATGAAAAACATTATTTTAGTAATCCCTTTGAATTCAAGAGATTATTCTGAAGAGAAAAGTTACCTAATACCCCTAACAACAAACTTTCCAGAGGTTAAACACAAAAATACCTTGAACAAGATTGGGTACAAGCATCTCAAGAATTGTATCACAGTAATAGAAGCTGTCAGGAAAGTGTGAATAAAATTGATACCCACTGTAAAAGACTGGAAAGAGCTTAAAAAGATTTAGAGACTATTATGTGTCCTACCATTGAGGAAAAAAGTATAGGCAGGGAATAAGGCTCTTGCACAACTCTTACTGAGTCAAACAGTTTCTACAATCAGCAACAGAGATGAGTCCTACTGTGCCTATCAAATTTACTTGTGGTCTAAACAGCATATCTAGGAAAAAAGCTAACAGATGTATTTGCTTAAATTTTAGAGATTTCTGAAACAGGTTTGATTTCTTAAAAGTATACATTCAGGCTTTGTATGGTCACATCCAGAAGAACAGGGTACTTCAATGCTGTTACAGAACAACGGCAACAACTCTCAACTCTTCAACTCTCCCCCACTCCAGAAACTTGTCTCAGTTAATTAATGCTGATAAGTGCCCAGCTTTTGTATGGAACATACGTTCATACTTACATGTGTGTACATACTTACATATGTGTACGCATTTTTAAAATTTTTTTTGTCCAAAACTTACTGTTTGTTACTTTAACCATAAACGCGACATCCTATTACCTCAATGAGCCAGGATCTCACAGAGTTTTTTTCTGTGGTTGAGACCACAGAGGAAAACAAAGCCTCATTACAGTACAGAAAACAGTAAACAAATGTGCTTGATTCAGCACCACAGGAGGCAAGACCTGCACAGGCCAAACAATGAAGAGTCCCAGCCAGGAGGCCACCCCACCTTCTTGTTTAGATTGTTTCAGAGCTGTGGTTTAGTGGTCATCATGTGTATACCCATATAAAACCTGGTGTGTTCCTGTTTGCTTTGAGTCTGGTATTCGATGTCAGAACTCCACAGTAAGACCAGGTCAAAGTCTAAATGAGCCTGGCAATATTGTGACTTAGATAGAGAGAATTAAAAGCTCCATTAAAACAAAGTAAAACAAAACAAAACAAAGTGAAGCAAAAGTAAATCCCAACAAAAAAATTTACAATAATTCTTTGACCTGTAATCCAGCAAATTGATTCACATAACACTAAGTAACTTGAAGTTCTGGCAATTTTAATTATTAAGGATACTTTGCAAAATTTAAGTTGCAACAATTGAAGTGAGAACAGTTCACAGAATCCTGTGAACCACACAAGTCCTCTGTTCAACTATTACTCTTGCCTCCACTAATTGGTTTTGGCTTGAGATAAGAATGAGATTAATCCTGCTTTTGAGACAGCACACTAGTGACAAGATAGAAAATCCTACTCTAGGAAAGAGAGTAGTTATTGAATAACTGTAATTCGCTACTTAAAGCTTCCTTTAATTTTCTTATGCAAAAATGTGATTTGAAACTGTCCCATTCCAACTGAAGATCTTATGAAATCAAACACTCTTTAAAGACTTCATTTGCTGCATTTGTGAAACTTTTTGACATACACTGATCTGACAGAAAAAGGAAAATACGTGTACTTTATGGATCGCTCAGAGTGATGAATGCTGGCCAAAGCAAAGAAGAGCAGATTGTGTTAGAAATACCCTTGTGCTAAGCAATGGATGATAGAGATAAAACTTGATATTAAGTAAGGAGGCTTTTCTAAAAATAAATATTAGGAAAGATGGAAACCAATTCCAACGATCATCTGTCCAACAAGATAGGCTTAGACTCAGAAAACTGATGGGCTTTCATGGAAGTGGGTCTGCAAATCTCTGCCTGGTTTTTGGAGAAAGTAGAAGATGCTCTTACTGACACTTATGGGTGTGTATGGACCAGCATTGCCCCCCTCCTGTGCCTGACAGTGACTCAGGCCAGCAAGATCTGTGGAGAAACACTTGTGGACATCAGCCAGATCCTGAATAGCATTTGAGGATTCAGACCTGCTTAGACTGGGCAAAAGTGTCCTTCCACCTCCAAATGCCACCCCATTCCCCCTCCATTCCCCTTCACACACTATACCAGCTTTGCTCCCTGTTGCTGTAAGGACTCTTAAAATACTTCTTCCTTATCTCAAGCACCTCACATGGATGTAGGCAAAGCCATATTCTTTACAGTAAGAAATGCAAAAATTTCTGTTCTTTAATCACTTAGAATGCAATTACTCCAGTTCCATGGTCATATATTGGATTGTCTTTGTCTCATATTTTATGAATGAAATATTTAAAAAACCCATTCATATAAAAAATGCAACTCTCAACAGTATTTCCCTTCCAGGCTTGCTTGGAGCTAATTTTAGATCCAGCCACAAATTCCTGCTAGTTCACAGCCATCAGGGATGGTAAGGAGAAATCCTCCATCTGTTCCCTGACTTTCTAGTCTTCCCTTTTTTGCCAAAGAAAGTGCTACTGATAAAGAGAATGAAAATTTCCCACTTCTCCTGCAGAGAGGAGAGGCAGGACACACATGTTTATAATAGTTGGGATGCTTAGCTGTCACTCAGGTCTTGTAGGGCCTGAAGCCATTTTATCTCTCCTTCCAAGGATGGAGGGAAGAGCATTCTGGGCCAGCTGTCCTGCACCTCCCCATCCCATCCCTTTAGTTTCTCCTCTTTGTACCATCACCCTGCAGAGCACAACTCATGCAGGTGCTGCAGGAGAAACCATGCTGAAAGGATAATGATAACAAATGCAGAGGTGTTATCCAGCTCTCCAAGACAGCCACAAGGAGAACTTCTGTATGTTGAAATTTAGTAGTAATGGAACTGATGCATTTCATTTATCAGCCAATGTCAGTCCCAAGGAAGAGAATTTTGCTTGTGATGGACTTTAATCATGCACATCCAACTGATTTTGGTGGGATTTCCCACCAGCCATACTTCAGTACATGTGCAAATGCCCACGGGATCCAGAGCAAACACAAACAACCCTGGCACAGCTGAACCCCCACTTTCCCCAGCTGCTGAAGACAACCAAGGAGCAGCTTTGGCTGCAATACATGTTGGCAGAGTTCCAGGGTGGAAAAAGTAAAACCATGTGGTAGTTTTATTCTGTTGTGGCAACACCAGCATTGAGCAGGCAGGAAGGATGCTGAACAACTCTCCCTACACAAACATGCCTATTCAACAAGTGAATTGGCAAAATTTCTCTGTCATTTTTCATATACATTGTCATGATTTAACTCCAGCCAGCAACAAAGCCCCACACAGTCACTCGCTCACTTCCTGCCACTGGGATGGAGGAGAGAACCAATAGAGTAAAAGTGAGAAAAAGAGTTGAGATAAAGGCAGTTTAATAGGAAAGCAAAAGTTTTGCATGCAACCAAAGCAAAACAATGAGTTCATTCTCTGATCCCAAGGGCAGGCGATTGTTCAGCCATGCCCAGGAAAGCAGGGCTCCATCACATGTAACAGTGACTCGGGAAGGGAAAATTCATCACCCTGAACATCCCCTCTTCCCATTTTATTCCTCAGTTTATTGCTGACCATGATACCATAGATCTTTTGGGTCTTTTTGACCCAAAATCCTTGGGGTCAGTTTGGGTCAGCTGTGTGCCCTCCCAGCCCCCTGAGCACCTCCAGCCTCCTCCCTGGAGGGGTGGGAAAGGCCTTGGCTCTGTGCAAGCACTGCCCAGCAGTAGCTACAACACCTCTGTGTTACCAATGCTCTTTCCATCACAAATCCAAAACACAGGCACACATTAGCTGCTGTGAAAAAAATTAATTCTATCCTAGCCAAAATCAGCACACACCACAGTCTTCTGAAGAGTATTCCCCACAGAAACATCCTGTGCAGACACAAACACATTTGAGCTACAAGTAGAACAATTTACAAAAAACAGATATGAATAAATCAGATCTGGATGCAGTCACCCTTGGCAATAGCCATACCCCTTCCTGGTTAATGGAGTTTTAAGAGTGGAGGGATTCTGTCTTGGGACACATTGTCAACACTCCCACCACACCAAATTACCTAACACCATGGGTGACTTTCCCTGTGATTTTTATTTGGCATACTATATCAAGGGCATTAATAATAGTAGATCTCTAAATAAGCTATGCTTCTATTTCTGTTCAAATAGACTTCTGTGGAAACTGGAATTCTTATTATTCCCCTTAGATTTTACAGTCAGAGAAACATATAATTATTTACCATACAGCCATGCTGTTTTCAGGTATTAGTACTTACTTGTATATAAAAACATAAAAATTCTTTTTCTCTTGTCAGTTTAACATTCTTTCCTCCAATTTCTGGTAAGACATCATAGCACCTGCCTCACAATACCCTAGATTTGTCATTCAGAAATCTGGTCAGCTTATTTTCAGTGCAAGAGAATAGCTTATCATCTTGCTTTAGGGGATTGTGATTCTATTTTTAATTAAAATAGATTTATTTCCTTCTGTTATCACTAGGTTCAGACTCCATTTTCTCAAAATGGATTCAGGCCAGAAAGAAATGTGGAAACACGCAATGAATCCTATTAAACCTGAAATAGTTGTTTTAGCTGTATTCACAAGCCAGTCTGGTTTTGAGGTTTAACCCAGCTCTTGCAAAGAACATCCAGTTCTTTCTGCACTATACAATTCATAAGATGGCTTCAGATTATTAAAAAAATGCAAATTCTATTCCATTCTTAGTCATAAGAGTGTTTATTTTTTTCAATTTGATGAATACATCCTACAGAATTGATCTTTGAAGATGCTCAGAGTTCTCTATTCTCAGTACTTCTCCCACACCTCTTACAGCTTAACTTTTCAATCAATGAAGAAAGTTCTTTGAAATTGCAAGGATTTGAGCTTTCCCTGAACTTCTTTGTTTGGAGCAGGATGATAAGGACAGTAGAACAGAACAGCACAGCCTTGGAGCAGTAGATAAAGGACGTAACTTAGGCAAGGAGGAGTCATGCAAAACACAAGCAGGATGCCAGCTCAGCTCTGCCAGGGTGACAAAGCAGAAGTTATGCAAAATAACAATATTGTGCTTACTCAAAAGTTGAGTAAACAGCCACCTAAAAAGAACATCAGACTTTGAAGACAGACCCCAAAGAACCAAGTAAGGACTTCCAATAAGGAGTACAACTATATAAAGTAATACATAAACATTGAGTAAGTGGCCATAGACAATTAATACGTAATCAGTGTTTGTGATCAAAACTCTGTTTATCTGATGCTTGGGGCACTTGATTAGAGGAAGTGACCAGCATGCTGCAATAAACAACTCCTACTTTCTAATACTCAGAACTGTGTTAGAAAGTTTCTATCTGGTTAATTTCAGTATCAGGATTCAAGGGAATCAGTGCTACACAGACCTTTAGCATCAAGGAAAACCCCTCAGCTGTTCTATTTGAAACTGTTCAGCTGTTCTATTTTCTATTTGTATGGAAAGAGGGCAGTGTTTTCACAATAATGTAGTTCTCCAATATTTCTGAATGTTGGGCTGATATTTAGGCCTTAGTGAAGTAAAAGAGGTCATTTATTCCTGCTCCCTTGGAATTAGGATTTCAGACCTTCATATTAACCAGTAGCATCCACCATTGAAAACTTGATATTCTTAAATAAAAATCTCCAGCCTTCACTTTCCTTCAAACCCAGTGACTTGTTCAATCTCGTGGCAGCACAGGCAGCCTGACACAAATGAAGCACCTATTTTTGGCCTTCTGCTGTTTCCTTCTCCTCCCTCAAGGATCTTGGCTGTTTTGCTCCAGCATGAAAATTAGGGTGGGCAATGGGAGTGTTTATGTGGTGACTCTAGAATTGTCCTTTTTTCTCAATATATCTGCCTGTTAAAGATTTAGCAGATGAAATTTTCTTTATTCTTTCTTCTGTGAGGGACAAAAGGAGATTAAATGCTGCCACAAAGGATGGATACATCATTTCAGGTGCAAGACTCTCAGCTTTGTGGAAGGATTTAATATCTCCTTGATGCTCACATGGGCAGCTGGCTTTTCAGTTTTGGAAAGCTGAGGTATCTGATCAGTTCAATAAGCAATTATTGAAGGAATGAGGATTCCCTAGGTGGGATAGAGGAAGGCACTGTTCAAGTCCACACTGCCCCACTTTGTGAAGTGTAGCAAATCACACTGCTAAAATCCTCCACAGAGATGTCCGGTAACCATTTGAGAGAAGCTGCTTCCTTACCCAGAGGAAGCACAGACTGATTCCCAGCCTTACAGCTGAGAAAAGCTTTCCAGAAGCCTTTATGGAGTATGTTCCCCACAGGAATGTGAGTCCACTCTGAGACCTTAAAACAAGAATGCAATATTAACTTCAGATTTGATGCCTTGCCTCATTTTACGATGTGTATTAATTTAACTCCTTGTCAGGCTGTGGGGAATAAGGTGACAGCACAGATGCTGGGCAATTAAAATCAAAGTGTATATGAGGTGAATATGACTAGTGGCTGGTTACTTGCTGGTACCAGGTGGAGCACATCATTTCACTCATGTTTCATTGACAGCAGCACTGTGGGTGCCGACACAGCCACGTGTTAATGTGCTGCCTCCTGTGTTTCCCATCAGTTCAGGAGCCGAGCATCATAGGCCTGTAAGTTCTCCCCTTTCACAAACATGTATTTCCATTCAGAGTGGATTTTGTTGTGGGAGAAGAATTATAAGCCAGCATTGAGAACCATCTGGTCAGTGTTTAACAAGAAGCTGAAGCATATTTTATTCATTCAAGGGCTACCCTCCTGGCTAACAGCTAGCTGCCAGGCTCCCTAGGTCATTTTCCCCCTCCTTATCATATGCTTAGAGACTGATGCAATAAGTTTAAAAAGCAATCCCTGAGGTAAGTCATCTATCTCACCTTACATATCTGTCCTACAGATGTGATCCTTACCTTCTTCACCCCAGGGTCTGACTGGGGTGTCAGACACTGGTGTAAACAACTCCTTCTTCATCCATTCCAGAGTAGGCAGAAATACCCTGCAGACATGATCTCCATCTATTTCAGACAAGTGAGAGGTTTCAAAACAATCTCGGCAGATCTAGTGGGGCTGCTGCACTCCTGCTTTCCTCTTGTGTGGGGGTGCTGGAATGGTATCATAAGTTTCTTAGTTGTAGGTTTGATGTGATTTGGACTTTAACCCTAGCCTGGTAAAGTTCCTGTCTTGGATTGTGCTTATCAGAGGTTGATAAGAGTTGCCAAGACAACTCTAATCCTCTGCCCTGGGTTTCGATCATCCTATTGTATTTTCCCCCATCCCATTGTATTTCTCCCCCACATGTCCACCATCCCCCAGGCCCCAGAACCTTCAGGAGAGGTGTCTGACAGGGATTGGTGGGTCTCACAGGGCCACATCCCAAATTCACCTGATTTGTTAATGTTGTGTATTGCATTTTGACCTTACCCACCTGGCCTTGTTTCATTGGTCTGGTAACTTGTATCCACCCCTGAGATTTGGGGGAACAAAAACCCCCTGTAACCGAGGCCAGGGGTCACTCCCCAGAGGCACAGGCCTGGAACCAGGGGCTGCCCCTGAGTTACCTGAATAAAACCTTTCTCCCTGAGCCTCTGGAGTGTCCCCTCTTTCAAACCACGGCCGAGACAGCTAAGGCAAAAGCGCTGCGGAGCCAAGGACCCACGCAAAGGTACTGTTGGGCGTATCACAGCTAGCAGGGTGGCCCAGCTGACGCTGAGCTGACCTGAGAGACAGATACGCGAAGCAACACTCTTGGACACACCCACCTACCTCATCCTTCACAAAAGATGTTGATTTTCAGACAACTCCTTTACTGCACTGCCTCACCCCACGATTGCCTGTGTCCTAGTGGCAGGGTTGGAGGCAGAATCACCCAGCTGTGGAGGGCAGGAGAGTCCAGCTTAGACTGGGATGCGCTGCTGGGGAATCATGATGGTGCCTCTGCAGCAAGCTGCCTCGACCCAGGAAATGTGGACCTGCACTTAGGAGGCAGCAGCAAGCCTCAGTGAATGGTAAAATACATTGGGACTTGACTGAGGCTGAGGAAATGGGGAGGCATGGCCTAAGTGCAGTCAGGGCAATCATGTCCACTCTGGCAGAGCACCCTCAGCCTGTTTGCCAAAGCTGGTGCAGACATACCCATAGTGTACCTTCCTTTTACAGCACACCTTGTGCTCTTCAAGCACTTTCATGTCTCAGCTTCATGTGTCCAAACTACCCCCACTCAGCAGGTCGTTCTGACAGACAGGCACTGTCATGCCTCCATCCTGCCCAGACTGACCCTGAGGGTGCAGCACCCCTGAGCAAAAAAAGACCTAAAGACAGACCCTATCAGGGTTGTACAGAGAAATCCATGAGATGGAGGGATAAGTAACAGATCACTCATCTTCCTCCTGCCTCTCCAGGAACAGAAAGCATTTTCCAAAAGGGTAGGGGTTGTTCTCTCTAGTACATGCAACAAACAGTCCATAGTTCAGCTTCTCAGAACTTCTTGAGCCAAAGACTTTAAAAGCTGTAGATAACAACTGGAAACTCCATTAAGAAACAAATCAACCAATATTTTTGGACAAACACTGAAGTAATTCTGCATTCAGAACCCTATTTCTTCTTCTTTGAAATGGGCTCAATGCCTGGAAAATAATATCTGTAATTTAAGTCACTGAGTCATTAATGGCTCAACATTATAGGTGTCTGACACCTCTTGTTTAGGAAGAATTCTTAGTCTTGGCCTTCTCATCCCTTAGCAGGGTTTGGTTTTGTTTTGAGAGTGGTTTTTTCCCATGAAAGAGAATTTCCAGAAGGTAACTAAATTAACCAGACTAGGAAGGTATGAATTGAGATACTTTTTGCAATTGTGCAACCCCTGAGGCAGAAGATGTGGATGGGATTGTATCTGTATGAATCCCACCTAAATTCCTGATAGCTATGACTATATTTGCCCCTAAGGAGGTCCTTCCTTCCATATCACTTGAACTGTGATGAACTCACTACAGAAAGCTAAGAAGCAATCAAACAAATTTCTATTTTGTCTGCCCATGTTTTTCTCTTCCTATCTCCTCAATAGCTCATTCATTAAGCCAAGCAAGAAAAAAAACTCCACAGAACTACTTAAAATAGTAGTCCAGCTTGGCTTTGCTACCATGTGTACTACATGCAGACTGCCAGTGATGAAAAGTGGAATTCACCTCATCAAATACAGTTTACGGATTTGTTTTAGGATAATATGTCAGTAGAAAAGCAGATACATATTTGAGGCCCAAATTAAATACCAGTGTACAGTTCTTAAGTAATAGAATCACTGTTACAGCTACTGTTTATTAGCAACCCTAGGAAACCTCAACCAAAACATTTAAAACACTGGTTTAACTTTTAGTCCATCTGATCTAGTTTCTTACATTTGGTGGTAATTCTCAACCTGTGCTTTAGAGGAACTGCCATCCACAATGCTGTAAATAGAAGAGATCTCCACATATTTGAGACACAGAAACAATCAATTTATGCTCAAACAGTGTGTTATTTCTCCCATTGACACTTAAATGTCTGTTGATTTTAATGTGGCAGATGTAAAATGGCTTTTGTTGTCTTAGGGCCAGTGTCTATCATTCCTTATTTCTTCTAGCATTAATGGAATTTCATTTGATAATACAAACTGTTCCCGTCTTAGGAATCAGGTCTTGTCTTATGTGCCAGATGTCAGGGCTCATGAAGGCAGCTGGAGACAGAGTCCATTCCTTTTCCCACAGAAGAAAAGGTCTGCCCAAGAGGCTTTCACTCTATACTTCTGTTCAAATATTCAAAGCTCAGTTTAAACATCACAACTGTCTATACAAGAACAACAGAAGTGAACTCCATGACTGAAAAGTTATGGAAGCAGGGAATTCTCTCCTTCTTACTATGCTGGGCAGTATTGACAGGCCTGCCTGCACCCCCAGGCCAGGGCTGGAGGGGCTGGATAACCTGGCCCTGTCCAGAGGTAGCAAGGATCATTAACACCTTCTACTTCTGTCAGGCTCTAGGATCAGTACTACAGAGAATCATTTGTCACCCAAAAAGATGATTCTGGAATGAGAAGGAGGAAACAAATGAAAGATATAAATTCAAAACTGCAGGATTTTTCTGGTGCTTCTATGTCATACACACTTCCCTGTCCCCAGAGCTATCAGGCACCCATAACAGGGCTGAGAGCAGTGAG
Organism: Zosterops lateralis; assembly: GCF_965231275.1. Lineage (NCBI taxonomy): Eukaryota > Metazoa > Chordata > Aves > Passeriformes > Zosteropidae > Zosterops > Zosterops lateralis. The sequence goes on from NC_139766.1 coordinate 13,114,756, forward strand.
TGTTCTCCACAAAGCAGTGACACAGTTTTGCTTCAGTTATTAAGGAAATTCCTCTTCCTTGATGCATTGTGGCAGCAGCAATCGAAGAAGACGGATGCTCCTGAGAAGAGTCAATCTGAATTCATGAAGTTGTTCTACGCTGTCCAAACACAAGTATATCTTATGTCTCTGGTATTAAATGACCTTTGGAACAGCACTTCAGATTTATCCCAAACTGACAGTAACTGACAGGCATAAACTACATAAGGCTAAAAGGAACTTGAAGTGAAATAAATAAGCTCCTGTTACAAAGAAGTTGGCCATGCTAAACAGAAGGTCTGTCATTAACTCCTCTCCCAGGCAGACCACAAGTAACAACTGAGTGAGACTCTGCCCCATCCCCAGGTTTCAGCACAGCTGAGTCAGTGCAGTTAGTGCATATTTCAGCACCCAGGTGTCCTCTCTGTGGGGTAGGAGAGAACTCCATCTCAAAGAAATATCTATGAGAAATATTTCTTCTCAAAGCCTCCTCATTCAGACCGGCAATCCCTCTCCTGCCTTTTTCAGAAACAAGCAACTACTTTAATTCACAGCAGTCCCACCAGTGAGATGTACCTCTGTTTTATAAGTCATACTTTAATGCAGAAAACAGAAAGGCATTTTGAGATATTTTCATGTGAGTACAAGATCATTTTTCCATAAGGGTTCAATTTTCCTGGCTGCACAGAGATTAAATCCTTGTTTTTTAAAAATAAACCAGGGTTATAACATCAACATTCATCTGACTTCTGCTTTGTCTGTCATCAACTGCTACCCTTTCCTCATGCTAGCCAGGATCTCCAACAAGCCATGGTAAGACCATGGTGTCCAACAGCCATAGATCTGAGGGCACTGTGGGAATTTGAAGAGTTCCTACATATTTCTCCCCTTAATTCAATTTCTTAGAATATGAGAAGATGACCCATCTTCCTCCTTGCTTAGCCAGAAATAGATCAAGTTACTATGACCAGACTGAAAACATGGTAATACAGCAACTCATACAGAGGTTAAACCCTAAGCAATACAGACATGGGCTCAAGGTCCCACATCTTAGTATGCAGTAATGCAAAAGGCTAAGCAGCACCTAGATATCTCCTTGAGTTTGCAGATAATGTGAGATGATGCCTTTAGGAACTGGAAATTCCACCTGCTTCCCTGTGATGGTAAGCCCAGAACTGTGCAAGAAAAGAAGTATTAATCAGGACTTTCCCACCATGAGGGATTCTATTTGTTACAAAAAGAGAGAAAACCTGGCCTATCTATGGATACATCCTCACCCTCCAACTCCTGCCACCCTCCTCCTTTGAACAGAAGGAGGCACTCCTGCACAAGGCACAAATTTTAGTGTCCCTGGGTCAAGGAGGCTTTTCTCTTGTCCACTCCTGAGCAACACCTGCTGGAACCTGGAGGCCTCACCTTTAGTGTGACTTCTGGGCAGCAGCGTGGTTGTCCTCCCTGACTCTGCAAACAGCAAGTAACAGGCAAGGCTCTTACATGATGACTGCCAAAATCTTGTCAGGGCCAGGACATCAGTGGTCATCTTTTGAAACAGCATCTAGCAACAGCTTGGACATGCTCATACATAAAGAGTGTGAACTGTGTGATGTGGGTCTAAGTCCAGCTCAGGGCAACCTGGTGGTCCCCACCCCCAAAAAGTCTACAAAATCTCCATTGGCAAATGTATTACGCTCACTGCCAAATTTCCAGATGTTTAGAGAAATTAACAATATAATCCATATGGGATCTACATATTCTGTAAAATATGATAGAAATGCTAAAAATCTACCTCTTTTCCACCAAAGCTTTAGACAGTAACTAACCCTTTAGACAGCAACTTACCCCTTAGATAGTAACTAAACTTTGTTCATGAAGAAGTGTCTCAAGAAGCTGGTTTTAATCTTCATTTCTAGAAAACTTAAACCACGGGCTTGAAGGCTCTAGGGAATGTATTTTGTCTTTCTGTCTAATAGAGTAGGTGAAATGTTGGCTACAAATCTATGTAGTCATACAATAATGGGCTACAGAGCTACAAATATATATATATTATATATGCATATATATATGAAGAATATAAAGGATATAAAAAGGCAAAAAGGCAAAACTCAACTCGGCATCATAACCATGATCAAAAATCTTATGAAAAAGAATGGAACAATTTGTTATCAAAGGACTACAGTATCCACACAGCCTCAGTATGATGGATGTCCTCATGTCATTGTGGCAAGGGAAAATCTCCAGCAGTGCCCTCGTGTGCTGTGAGCAGGGAGGGTTATCCACTCTGGCACCTTACAGAGGTAAGAACCTCAAGACACACTGACAGGCAGGAGATGTGGAACTGTAACACAGGATCTGTGTCACATCCCAGCCCTGCTGCTTGGTGGGCTGCCAGGATCAGCTGTAATGCCAGGGTGGGATAGGAACAGGAACGTGCTGCAGTCTCCAGAATGTCTGGAAGGACATGGGAGCACACAGGGATTCCCTCAGGGGTGAGAGTAGGGAGAAGGGACACCTCAGGAAATCTGGTGGTCATTGCAATGTCACTACACATCCAAAGCAGTGCCGTATCTCAACATATTTTCACATCTTACATGGTTTTTGGTCCTTCCTAATCTCAAAATTAGGAATTTTCAAAATTTCACCTTTCAAAACACATGACCTACAGGGTGGAGAGCTCTGCAGAAATAGAAATTTTCTGAAAATAAAGAGAGCATTTAAGAGAAAATATGTTAATTTTTTTTTTTGGTTTTAAGTTGATGGCAAGGCAGTAAATACCAGGTATTGTATGAGGTTACCTTCAGGAAGAGCACTTAAAACATGTGTACAGTTCTGAATTATTTCCTCCAAGCTTTACACAGAAGAATTCTTTCCTCTGTCAAAAGAGACATAATCAGCTTAAATGCACCACACTTTCTTTCCCTCCTTAGATTCAAGACATGCTTTTAACTCACCAGTCCTGCTGTTTACTAGTTGCTGCCCTGTCTAGCAGCTTTTGCCAGACTGACTTCATTTTGAATTCAAATCCTCACTCAATTTTCACTACACAAATAAATTTTGCCAATCAATCTAAGCCGGCCTCTAGCCAAGGTGAGATGAATTAGTCACATGTAAATTAAGATACATGCACATCTGATGCAAGGCACTGCATTTATCTAAAAATACCCAGCTCCACTCTCTCCACTGGGGACCAAGCTTTAAGGGATTATCATAGAGGAAACAGTGAAGCAGGGCCACAGCACACGTCAGGACATAACAGCAATGTTGGCAACGGCCGCAGCCTGCAGGGCAGCACCACCACCAGCAGCCTTTGAAGTTTCTGCCATCTCCAGCATCAACACTTTCTTTCATTAAGCTATTGTAGGATTCAGCATCCAGTTTTAACTCTCATGCGTCCTTTGGGGCAGTACTGACGTACCTGAGCAGCCTTTCTACACCAAAAGAAAAAGCAAAGAACAAAAGACACTTTGTTTTACCTTTCTCTTGTGGGCTGATTTTGAGAGCACTTTGTTTTTCAGCAAGTGCAGGGAATGGTTCAGTTATGAACCAAAAACTGAGACAGGAGAGAGGTGTCTGAGGTTTAAAAATATTAAGGAATTATTTTCTCCTCTTTCTCCTTCTGCCATTTTTCCCTTATCTGCTCTGAGTTTGGGAACAAGCTCTGTGTTTGGCTAGTCAGTAGTTCCAGCAACATTCATTGCTGCACACTGCTATCTAGTGGTACAACCGCGGATGGTCGGGGACAAGGAAGGGTTAGCAGGTCTCATCCCGGGTGCCACTGCCTTTACACTCTTAACATCTCTGTTATGACAAGAGAATCTGTGACCCTATAAATATCCGTTCCCTTTAAATAGCCAGCACATGTGAAAAGAATGTATTTAGTGAAATAGGCCCATTGTAAAGTGTACTGCATACACTCTACATTTCACTATTTGTGAAGGAATTATTTTCTTTCAGATCAATGTGTGTGTCTAGCCCCATATGACTGTGGAAAATAAAACAAAAGGGTTATTAGAAAAGGTAAGTTACCTTCCTTAGGAAGAGCGATTACATGGTAGAAGAGAAGTTTCAGACCTCTCTTCGTTAGTTTTTACTCCCTGAAGGAACACCTGTGTTGGAGGAAAAGAATAAAAGAGTGGCTGAGGTTAGAAGGAACCTCTGGAAGTCACAACATTCAAACCTTCTGATCAAGCAGGGCCACCTAGAATCAATTCCCCAGGACCAAGTCCTGGCTTTTGAATAAAGAAAGGAATTCCACAACAACCCTAGGAAATCTGTGCCAGCCACAGTCACCCTCAGAGTAGAAAAAAATCGTGTCAGAGGAGATGGTTTCTGCCCTGTGACTGCAGAGCCAACCATTGCCAGCAGCAAGTGTCTGAACAACCCCTCTGGGCTCCAGTTCAGAGAGGGAGAAAACAGTGGCTTGTAATCAGGAAGTGATACAGCTAGAGGTTCTCATCTTTATTGCACTGAAAAGAATAATCATGTTGCCTGTGGACAAGTCATCCCACATACATAATCTGAAAAGCACCAGACATTAATTGAACTAAGTTAGTAGTCAGGTCTTAAAGATGAGGACTTCTTAAATTGAATTATCTGTCACAAATTTGGATCACTGCTATTTCTCAAACACAGGTTCAGACTCCTGATCTGTATTACTATAACAGCCACTAATCACCAGTGAGACATTATCCTACAACCTGTCAGTACAAATTTCTGCTTTCTTCTTGGGTATTATATGTACTGCATGAGCCATCGCTCTGTACAAGCTCTTCTTTCTCTTGCTCTGTAGTAGTAAATTATGGGGATTAATGAAACAATTGAATTTGTGGAGCCTCATCCTGTTTAATTAACTGTTTTTCTCTCTATATCCTCGGTTCCTTTGAACTTCTCCACAAAACTCCCTCCCCTTTCTGGGTGCCAGGTATCTGTAGTGCACCCACCACCATCTCTTCAAAACAAAATGAAACAAAATGTTTAATGAATGACAAAAGAAGAGGGGAGGTGTGAACTGAGAGAAGCCCAAGCTGCCCTTGGTAACTTCACTAGGAAATTAAACAGACTGTTTTCTTTTGCATCCTTCAATCCTTGTGTAGGAAAATAGTTTGGAAATCTGTTACGTCTTAATCTGTCTGCTGAAGATGAGCTGCTCTGTAATACTGGACCTGCCATGAGATATAATTAAGCAGAAGAAAAACATTTGAGGTCTAGGATGAACATCTGTTGAGATAATGAGCAGCAGAGTGATTGTTTTGGAGGCAAATAAATTACATCCCTTTCACCTTACATCACAGCCATACCCAATGGAAATGGGAAAGCAGGCCTGAGCAAAGCTAAGATTGAAGAGGACAGTATGAGTGGAAAGCCGCTCTGGCTGGGAAAGCTCAGCTCCTTGAAGTTTGAAAAAAGTTGCCAGAAAAGCTCAGACAGCAGTTGACAAAAACACATCTGCTGTAATGGATGATTCTGTAGGTCCCACCAAACTTATCTGGTAAAAGACCACCTTTATCTTATTTCTTCCTCCAGCTCACACTTTTCCAAGCCCTGCTGCAGTGGCACTGTGTGATTGTAACAGGATCCCTTTGATCAGATACTTTAACTAGAGACAACCTAATCCCTGAGCTTTTATCAGCTGAAGCTGCTGCTGACCATACCACAATGATACACTCCATGCCATATGATTTTACCACAGTACCTGTAGTATATCTGGAGTGAACAGAGGCCCCATTTCTTCTTAAGACTCAATATGAATCCCAGGGTTGTGGAAAACACACACACTCGAAACACTAGCAGTCTCAGACTCTAATTTTTGTCACAAAATAACTTCATGAAAACATTAAAGCTTGGATCTGGTTTAGTGTCCTGCCTTTGGGTGCAGCATTGCACATAGGAGCACAGAGGACGCAGAAAACTGAATGATTAATTTTCTTTCTTCTGCTTTCCCAGGACTTTTATGTTCTCCCTTCAGGATTTTGAGGGGAAAAAAAATAAATTGTGCTGTTAAATGCACTTTTTAGATTGAATCTTTTGCTCAAGACCCTGGTGCAGCTTTTGTCCATCAGGTTCCCCAGGTCCTTCTTGGCAGAGATGCTCTCCATTAAGCTGGCCCCCAGCCTGTGCTGGTGCCTGGGCTTATTCTTCCCCAGGTGCAGGATCCTGCATTTGCCTTTGTTGGATTTCAGGTGCTTCACATCTGCCTTCTTTTCCAACCTGCCCAGGCCCTTCTGAAGGGCTGCACAGCACTCAGGGCAATCAGCCCAAAGCTCCTCTGAGCTTTGTGTCATCAGTGAACTTGCTGAGGCAGTTGCCACTTCATCCAAGTTCATCCATTGATGAACAAGTTAATCAACTCTGGCCCAAATGGTGAGTAGCACAAGCTGACGGAATTAAAACCTTCATCCCACTACTGCACAGTTGAATTATTTGACATGGGAAGTGCATATGGTGCCATTGGTCCATTTGCTGGCATGTTACAGATATTTGTCTGGCTAAACACTTATACTTTGGAGCCCCTAAATTACATGTGTACATTGTGAAACGTGGATCTGTCATCCAGTGTAGGAAAGCAGAGGATTAAGGCAGAAATGGCAGGTAATCCTCTGGCCTAAGCAGGCAGGAGAGCACGCGTTGTTATCCTAATTAATGCCATGCCCAATTCACTGGGAAAACTGCCAGGGAACAGATTCAGAGTAATGCATCTGAGCAACGAATAAATTACATAAACCATCCTAAGTACAGTAATTCATCCCAGTTTTGTCTGCAAGATGTTACTCAGCGATGTCCAATAGAAATGAATCAGTATCAGGCCTGCCTGCCCTTCCCAGGGGGGCAGTCATTAAATCCTTGCTGAGTCATTGCTTTGCTGTGGTTAAGACTAAAGAGTTCAGGATTAAAGTACATTATAATAAAAACAAAATTACACTTTGGTGAAAATTCTATTGTCAGCTACAACAGGGCCGCATTGTACAGTGTGTGGTCACCCTGATGCTGCTCTGAAGTAAAAAATCCACATTTCACAGCTAGAAATTTTCATTCTTTGAAACACATGCCAGCTCATTAGAAACTCCTGACTTGCTTCCCTGCCATGCACGTACTCAAAAGAGATTTCATAGTGGACAGTTAAAAAGATAAATCTTTACAAGCAATAATGGAGAGAACCACACAGATAGCACTCCAGCATCCCCAATACATGCCTGATTTCCCTCTTGGGAAGAAAGAAACCTTGCATGTCTCTTTGAATGCAAGGGAGACTTTGTGGAGAGGGGACAAAGCACAGACAGTTTGTGGATTCATGTGGAACAGCTGAGAAATCACTTGAAATTGGTAGAAATGCAGGCAAGAGGATTAACTTATCCTGTTTGAACTGAAAGCCCTAAAATGTTCAAGCCTGGCCATTCAAAACATCAAATAACAAAATTAAAGGAAGAAAATTAAAGATTTGAAATTTGAAGATTTGTCACAGATTGAGGTCACTTTCAAAGAGACCTAAATCCTGGGCAGAGAGTAAGCTAGTATTGCATGTTAAAGTTTAGACTACTGCCATGCATTTGAAGTGAATGGATCTATGCCAGTATCTGACAGTTGATCAATAGTTACATCAGTGTATCATACAGCTGTGAAGGTTTTCCACCATAAGGTTGAAAAGTATCTCCGTAGAAGTAACTGATTTGACTACAACCTTCTTCTGCTATCATTTCCTCCACATGGTAGACTCTTGGATTTATTTACAAAAGTGAAGGCAAATAATTATTTTGTTTGTGAGTTAAAAAAAAAAATACACCAATATAGAATTAAACAGACTAGAACATGGAAATATTTTTGTTAAAATAAAAGCACAACTGACCTCTAGTGGCTGCTTGTCAAAATTAAAGTTGTTGAAATACTCCAAGAGGAAAAAATTCTGCCACGTTTTTCTGATTAAGTCTTCAGTATGGATCCAAAGACTCTTTTTTCCTCGATTTCTCTAGGAAGTATCACTTTTCCTGATGTATTTTTTTGCCAATTCCAGATCTCCTCCAGATAACATCTTAGAGTTTTGCAAGAAAGATAAAAAATATGAACTCAATTGTTTGTTCCTTTTAAGCAAATTTTTACTGCAAGTTTCCATTTTTCCATATTTTTAAAATATTTTTTAAAAAACATACATTTAAAAGTACCTGTGCTGAATAATTTATTAATTTGGTAGCACATTTATACCTCTGCCTCACATGTTATCCTGGGCTTATTGGATCAGGTGGGTGCAGCTCCATTTTTTAACATACAGTGAAATGGAGTTATGCATTTTTAAGCAGTCATCCCAGCCTGTTAAGTCCATACATGTGCCCTGGATAGGGCTGGAAGGGCATGATGTGAACAGCAACTCACAGCTGCCTTGCTAAAGGAGGAATCCCAACTGCCTTCCTGCCTTGGGAACAGCTTAATCTCTTACCCAATGAGGCCAAAAGTGGCTTTTGTATCACCTCCTTTCTTGCTGCCCCCTACCTGCCTGCTGGGCAGCACTGGGTGTGAGAGCCTCTGGAATCCCTCCTCCATGGCCTCATTCCTCCTACTCATCATATCACACCCAGGAAGAAGAAACTGCCATGAACACGTTATCCATCCGACATTTGACGTGAGGATGTCTCAAGTGCTGCAAGATTTGGGTTTTTTTTATTCTTCCTGCAGATGAGATGGGTTTCTTCATAAAAACTTCCTTTGTTCCTTGGAAAATACTTGTGTGAAGAGCTTTTGGTCAGTCTGTCTTTTGTGCTTCAGCAGGGCCCATGTCTCCCATCACCTCTGCAGTGTGTCAGAGCCAAGAGTGAGTATGGGGCACAAGAGAGGAGAAAGCCTGGCCATAGAGAGCCCATGCACATGCACAATATCCAGTGTGTTGGGGGCAGGACACCAAAGGCTGGCTCAGCTTGGAGAAGCGCTGCAAACCACAGGACCTACCTGTGTTCACCCTGCTGTGACACCCAGTTGGACCAACAATGAGCACAGAGGTGTGGTATGGTGGTCTAAGGATAGGAACAATGTCCTTTGGGAAAAGGCAATTACTATTATTCAAGCAGTTGAGAAGCTGGTGCACTCAGGAGTGTCTCTGTTTCTTCCAGCTCTTCCACTTGGTTATAGCATTGACAGGGAGCTGCAAATAAAGTATATCATTCCTTGAGACCTCTGGAAAGGTGGCTGATTTCTCTGGGTGAGGTCACCAATGCTGCTGTCGCTCGGCTGAAGATGGCACAGGTTGGGACATCTGTACTTCAGCCAAACTCCCTCACAGATGGGTCAAGGTCATTGTCTGGCTCACAGGTGGCTCAGATGGGGATGCTCATGCTGCTGCTGACAGTCACCTGCCCTGGTGACAAAGCAGCTCAGGACAAAGCCTGCAAATGACCTGGGTGGGCTTCAGACTGAGCTTTGACCAAGACCCTTGCAGGCTGTCAGCAGGCACTCTTTTATTCATATTGACATTCTTAAAAAGCCAAGACAACAGAAGTTTTTGAAATGGAGCCTAGATGCATAATATTTTTCTTGTAAATCGGTCTCAGAAATTGCACTGGGCCTGTACAAACTTCCAAAATGCTGAAAAGTTATATTGACGTGTGTTTGAGAAGTTCCAAATCAAGTCACTGTAATACCATATAAAAATAGCTAAAATGGAAAATCGTCAACAGAAAAACTAGGGCACTAAATGATCTATGTTATTATTCCCATAGTGATTCACATACTGCATTTTCCCAGCCTGTTGCAATTTATTAGCCCATGTTCCTCTGTATCAGTATCAAAAATTATTTCATTATAAAAACTTGTGTGCCTGTTAACAAAAAAAAAATCCAAATTAACTGTCAACATATGTTACTTTCACTTTTTCAAATTAGAGTAAGCAAACTGGCTCTAATTAGTTTCCTGATTAATGAGTGCATGGTAAGCAAGAGAATTACATTAAGAACAATTTCCAGTTTACACTGGTTAGGAGGAGGTAAAAAAATAATTTTTCAACAGGGATCAAATAAATCTACAGAACCCCATTTTTTTACAATGCTGTGAAAATATGCAAGGCATCACATTGTAAATTGCTGGTTAGGTCATTGGAGCAGGATGAATAAATACTCTTTGCCATATGAAATTGGCTAGTTAAATGAAGATCACAAAATTGTTTGTTGCTATATAAGGCTCATTTTTGTTATAAAAAGAGCAATTTTAATTTACAGGGGCTTAAGGCAATTTTCCATCTAATTTTATGTTTTATAATGTCTGCTAAAACACTGGTGCCTTATTAGTTTGTGTGGTCGAATATATATTGTTTCCAAATTTCAAGGCTATTGATTTATCTTGACCAAAGCAAAACAGGGTCACTTTTTTCCCCTAAGTTCTAAAAAAAAATCCACACAGGTCACATTAAAACACCTAAAGTAACTACATCATAGATGCATCTCTTTTTGTGACCAATAGGAAAACAGTTTAATTTATTTGGGTATGAGTAATGACAAGTTAACTTCACTGGTCAGAACTATAATCTGTCCCATACCATTTTTTGCTGTGCAATTTCACTCCCAAAAACCTTAAAACTGAAGTGAATTGAATGGGTGTTACAACACAGAAACAGCTGGATAGACACACAGCCTGATTTCTTGAACATCTGAGCCCTGTTTTCTCCAGCAAAGGTCCTGGCAGCCAGGTCAGAGGAAGCTTAAGGCATTTTGTTGTCCTGTGAATCAAAGGCTTCAGTTTCCTACCACTGCCCTCCCCAAAATCCACAGTGAGAGCATAATGGCACTGCCCTGTATCCATCAGCCCAGCCCTGGACAGAGTTGGCCTTGCTACCACCTGCCCCCACAGAGGCAAGAGTAACCCAAATTCTTGTTAAGAGATCCCTTGGGGTGGGTTAGAGAGACACGACACTGGATGATGGGTGTTTGTAAATACATATATGTAGGGTTTAGTTTAGAACAATTTGGTTGCAATGAAAAGCAGGAATATAACTGTTTTAGTTAGCATTATCTGTAGGAATGCATATGAAAGCATAAAAATATTAATTAAGGTAGGGAAAAGAAAGAAATAGAAAGAAAGCATAAGAGTAGAAAGATACATAATCACCACCACCAGTCTTCAAGGAGGCTTGGTTGTTGCAGTTCAGATGTCCATTGGTCAAAGTGATGGTCTTGATCCATCTTGATCTGTTGGAATTAGGAGAAGAAGCCCCCAAACACAAAGTCCGATGGGTTAAAATATGGCTCAGACTGGCTGGGGGGGGAGCTTTCAGTCCTTAGTGGAAGATTTCAGAAATGAGCCAATGGATGCCTGGGAGCCCTTTCATGCTTTGTGACACCTTCTCAGCTGCCCTCACTTCAGCACAGCTGAGCCAGTAATGCTCCATCAGACCTTGCTGGGCTGTGGGGGGGTTTTACAACGAGCAAGTGCCAGGCAGAGCAATTAGCATGATGAAAGCACCCTCCCGCCTTGTTGCCCCCAAGCCCAAAGAGGTTTGTAGCCTTCAGGAGGTGATCGTTCACCCCTCTGCCTTATGCAGACCAGCCATTACACACCCAAAACCTCACCTCCTCCTTCCAGGGATGCAAACCTGGCCTCAGTTAAGCACCTTGGAACCTCCACAAATGGGTAAATGAGTCATTAATGTTTAATAGTCCAGTCTCTCACAGTCCCCACTGCTCAGGAAAATCAATCATCCCACTTCTTGGCCCTGACATAGTCAAGAGGACAACAAGCAAAGCATCAGCCTTTCACCTACAGGCTAAATTGCGCTGAAACCTCGACCATTTATATATCTTGTCTAGCCCCAAAAGCAGACAAGTTTCCAGACAGATGTTCTTTTTTTTTTTTTTTTTTGGTTGTTTGTTTGTTTCTTTGTTAACACCCCTTTCCCTGTTCTTATTTCAGACACAGGGTCTCCAAAAGCCAAGAATGTATCTAGGCTATTTGTGTTTCTTCCATGGTTCACCATGAGATACCGAGGACAAGGAGTGATGGATTTGTGGTTGGCTGGGACTTTATGCCAGATCTACTCAGACAATACAGCCCCAGTTTCCAATCTTTTCCTTTTCTGAGTCCATCTGCACAGTGGAAATACCACAACCTAGCTGTGGTTCTCTCAGCCCACTGTACACACTGAATCAACTCAAAGAAAGGATGGTCTCAAAGACATTTCCTCCAAAGACTTTTCCAGCTTATGTTTCTCAGCCACTGGTATTGTATGGCCTTTGCTCCACAATTTCTCCAGATTTGTAAGCTTCTCTTCTTCCTTGCTGCATTCACCCCAATTTTTTCTTCCAGTCATCAGCTGTTCTTTCTGCCTTCTCTCTCTCTCAGGTGTGTCACAGCCTTTTACCCCAAGTACATCCTATTGTCATTTAACGCAACAGTTTTATTTTCAGATCACATGATTGTGTATTCTGAAGAAAGAAATTTTTTCTTTCTTTCTGTGCCAGTGAAATGGGCGAGGTGAAAGTTTGAAAACAGCCAGCGCAGCAGACAAGTTTGTCATTATCAGTGCTGCAATAGGCTCATCTGGATGCATCAGTGTGTACATGTACTCAGCACTAAACAAAGTCAAACCATGTTTATTTTCCAAGTAGCAAGAGCTTTATGTCAGGAAGCTGAATAGCTCTTGTGGGAGGGGATAATACCATACCTATTAGAAGGGCCAGTAAGTCTCCTTCCATCCTTTCAATTTTTGAACAGATGCTGATGTGGAGGGGCAAAAAATTTCATTTCCTGGCCCAGCAGCCCTGCTTTGTTGTACATTTCTTTGTACTGGTACTGCACAGAAAGGAGGACTCTCACCAAACTTTTGCAGGTATCTCTGCCTTGCTTTCACATTAGTCTGAACTTACATGTTGCTGAGGAGTTGGAATGGGAAAGTGGCTTGGTCCAAGGTGGCAGTGGCCTGGTGAGTGCTCCTGTCTGCCAGATGGGTTTGGCTGAAGAGGTGAACAATGTTGAGGAAAAATGGATCTGGGAGAAAGATGCAAGGCAGGAACTGTCTGAGGTGTATAGGCTGTTTCTAGCTAGTCAAGGACAAATGTGAGTTTTGTGTCCAAACAGAAGATACCCCCATCCCTCCTCTGCCCAGAAGAGCCACACAACTGCACTGTGAGTATAGTAACACATGGTAAGTGCTGTCCCACAAAAAGAACCAGCTCAGGTAAAATGCCCTTTATAGACAAAAATAGGATTAATGTAATTATTCTAATATGAAGCATTAGCAAATATTCCAACTAATTATCTTTCTTTTCCATGATCACGAAAAAAATCACATAAACATTTTCAAAAAAAACTTTCTTTTTTTAAGCTAACCAGGATTTCTGGTCATAAAGAATAATGGTAAAGGCAAGCGTTTTTTCCTTTGCATGAAAATTCTTGGAGCAGCATGCAAACAGACCTTCTTGTGGTATTAATATTGCCCCATTTATGCTGAAGCTATGCAAACAGAGACATATAAAACTGTGCTCCTAAAAACTTAGGTTGCCAATAAATATTTTTACCACTTTTAATTTATACTCTTTGTGACTTTGCCCCCTTGCAGAAAAGTGATCCCAGAATGCAAGCTAAGTTAGTCTGAAGTTACTGAAGCCATCAGACATTTAAACTAAAGATCATTTGTGTTCATCTGAACTTAACCTGTTGCTTCTTTGAAAGGATCTGACTAGGCAGTTTGCAAAGCTTCATCTCATGGACTAATGACAAAAATATAGACGTTTTAGCTTGAATTGATAGCAAGCAGCCTTGTTTACTGCCTCAGGAGATTTGAGTTCCCATCTTGACCTCACTGAATATGCCCCAGCAGCAAATATTGGGTGTATTTTCACAAGGTCACCTCTCTCCAGTTAGCTGTTGTGATATCTCAGTATTAAAAAAGTCTCAGTATTAAATAGATTTAATGTGCCTTGCTACATAAAGATACCAACCTGTATTCCATTAAAACAAAAACATAGCTTCAGGCTTCCTTTACAAGCTTACCGAGTTAATGGAAGTTACAAATTCTCACCACACTGAAAAACTGGTGTGAAAAACCAGCACTTCTATTCTGGTGCCTACATAGTGCCTGCTGGATTTACTATCTAATTTTCACAGTGCTTAAGGTGATATTAATCTTTAAAAGGTACAAGCTGTGCCTCAAATAGCTGGCTTATAAGTAACAATGTGGTTTGAAGTAATGAACCTGTGCATTTTAAAATTTTTTAAGACCTCTGGGTTCAAACTCCAAAAATTTTATCCATATTCAATAGGAGCAGAAAAAAGAGCTGAAGTTCTCACACAGTACTTGAATATGTGAGCTGTGGAATTCAAACGAAAACCAGAAGATTTGACAAAAGCAGGGTAGCTTGCAACTCAGTCTGCCTCGGGGGGTTACTGAAACTAGTTCTGAGCTATTATATTTACAGTTAAGTGAATAGAAAAAGTTAGAGAATACTTAGAAGGTCATGGGCAACCTTTCTTTATTTTTGAGTGCTTGACTAAACAAATTTTTGACTGTTCTTTTAGACGTATAATGCTCACACTTCTACTAAAGTATAGGTTCTGTATAGTTTTCATTTCTGTCACTTCTTCATTTTACAAGGATGTTAATTGTGGCAATTCTGATATTATCTATTCTAGCACTAGTTATTTACTAAAGAAACCAATTATTTTTATTTGGAATTTGCTTTGGTTTTAAGCAGCATTCAAAGCACTGATGTAGCTCCTAACTGACTGCTGCTATAATTTTGGGACATAAGCCCATAAAACTTCACGCATTGGCAAGCCTCTGATCTCCTTTCATTCCAAAATTCTCCTCCTCGAGATGAAAACAAAGCAGAAATATTTGCAATTATAATGTCGTAAACTTCTATTTGCTTGTTACATGTTTTCAGCTCTCAGCTTGGAACTGAGGATGATGGATTGAAACCTGCCAGCTTGCTAATGAGGCAGCCTCGCCTCGGGGAGGGGAGAAATCTGGGCAAACAGGTACAACAACTGCAAAAGGAGACAGCTGCAATCAAAGCATCTTCTCTGAGGACCTGGTAGTCCTGGGGGTGGAGGTGCCCAGCTGTGAGCACTTCTCAGTTCTGCGTAGCCAGTACAGGGCAGCTGTGGGCCCAGGGAGTTCTCTCTGTATCTCCCAGAGCACTGGGCATGGGTACCATGAACAGATCCTGCACAGCTGTTAAAATGTGCCCTGGTGCTGGGGGTTTGCACCTATCTGCAAGTTTTCTCAGACCAGGAAGAGTTTTGTGCATACACATGAAACAAAATAAAATAAAACCAAAATTTAGCAAGAGAGGAAGTAAGACAACATGAGAAAAACAGGCAAAAAGAGAAAGACAGTGGCAAATGTCACTGTTCAACAAAGCTTAGTTTTGATGAAGGTCAATGAGGCTGGTTGGCAATTAGCCTTTGGCTGTGTGAAGAAAGCACTTTTGACTAGTTCTTGCATTATTCTGCAGAGGTTAGTGTTATATACACTCCCAAAGTCCTCCTATGCCACCCAGCTTGCTAGCATAAAGCCAAGAAAAAAATTTTACTTTTTGCCAGTTGGCTATATAATTTTCAGTGGCCAAAAGCCAAGTAGTTGCTAATTGTTATTGCAGTGAAACTGAAAACAAAGCTCTTGGTATGAATACTTGGACTGTTTGTTATATTCCCCCTTGAAATTCTTCAGGAAGTGCCATGAACTGCAGCTCACACCCACAGCTCCCCAAAAGGATGAACTGGGTGCCTGTATCTGCACACAGCACCTGGTCTGCAGCCTTGCTGAATATTTTCCAAAGGCTTTCTACAGTTGAGATTAACTGTCTGAAAAGAAATTGTTATTTAGGTACTGTGCATGCTTTGAGTATTTTCCAAAAATCGGGTGTTTGTAGGTCCATGGAGGCCCCAGCAAATATGTGTGAGGGGAGAGAGCTGGTGAAAGGTGGAATTGTTTCAATAGTAAGGGAGATAACTCACATCTATTTATTATTTGTGGAAGAAACTCCTGAGGCAAGGAACAAGTCTTTGTTGGGTATTTATGTAGCAGCCAGCACGGTGGAGAGCTAATCCATGACAGGGAAAGCAGGGCACTTCCATCAGTCAAGTAAATAATGATGGTTATTTCCAAAGCTGACTGAGCAGGCACAACTGCATCACCTGTGCTCATCCTGTGAGTCACAACCACCTAAAGTAAACAAGAGAAAATTGTCTCTAGGATCATTCTTATATTTCCTTCACACAACCCACTCCACAGGACAGCAACACTGAAAAGAAAACGCTTCTAAGTGAATTTAGACATATTGATAGGCACCTCCATGAGTGCTTGGTTTCCACATAGTTACAAACTGAAGGCAGATCTGTGAACCAAAGTTTTTTGCTATTAGTTATGTTCTTCCAAATACCAATTTATGTGTCCCCATCAGCTGCTTTTGCTGTGCCGCCAAACATCTAGCGAGGATATAAAAGGTGAGCATCAAAGGCTGCCCTTAATTCCAGCAACACTTGTAGCCCCCATAAAGGCACCAAGGAAATACACATATTTCTCAGACTTCTACCTGCTAATGGTTTTCCCCTGGGGGGTGGCACTAGCGGCAGTGGAAAGAAGGAGGAAGATAAGAGACCTTGTGTACTAGAATTGAGGGACAGTGTGTCAGAGGTGAGCATTAAGTAGTGGAAATGGTGAATTTTGAAACAAAGAGACAAAGAAAATCTTGTGTAACTGCCAGCAAAAGAAAGCTGTGGTTAAAACCAGCTTTGGATACTCACAGTGAATCAGCCTATCTAAAGTCCCTCAGAAGAATCTACACCTTTGATTTTATCACCGATTTAACTATTTATTTGATATATACTAATGCCTAATATTGTTCATGCAAACATCAGGTGTGTTCCGGGATTACATAAAACCTTTCTTTAAAAATTTGTACTTTAGAATATCTGCCAATCGGATGGGTAAATATTTTATCATTAGTATATACTATTATGGGTTCAACCTTATGCAAATGTCACTAGAACGCAGAATCAGAAGCTGGATCCGACTGCACGGTCGGTTTGCAAACACGTAGTGAGACATTGTCCTTCCTCCAATGCAAATTTAAAACGATGATGAGCAAATACTTAGGTAAGAATTTCTACAAGCAATAGTCTAATTGGATGTAAGAGGATGGCTCCTGTGTTAGGTAAATAGTCTGCACACATTTGCGAGATCAAAGCCTTACTTAGGGCAATTCACACGTTGTGAAAAACACTGAGAGATAAAGAGAAAGAAAGGCTGAGCACAATAGTGAAAGAAACATGACATGGCACGTTAACATAATAAACTGTTTTGAATGCAAAGGTGTCATTCTAAAAACTATTAATGATGTTATTAATCTCCATAGTAGATGTGTCTACCACCGTTTGTCACTCATTATTCAATTTAATAACACAAAGAGGAATATATTAGAAATGAAAAAGGATTATCACTGTGCAGAAGCAGAAGAGGGAAATGTGTTTCCTTCTCCAGAAATTGCTGAAGGGGCAATCTCTGTCATTGCTCTTGCTGTTATTATGGAGAACTGAGAAACGCTCAAGACGCTGACCAAGTTCAGATCACACGGGACAGAAGGTGGTCAGTGCTGCTGTCCCCAGCTCTCCACTCTCATCTTCAAGGCTCACAGAGCCACTTTGCCTCTGGGAAACCTTGGGACATGTTCTTCCTCGGGGAGAAATAGATGTTTCCCAAGCTTGACAGCTGCTTTTATGCAGCTTAGATTATACTGTCAGCCTCACGGACTCAAATATTCTTAGGTAAAGAAAAAGTAGATTAATCTATGATGTAAAGTTTAGTATGTTTAGAGATTTTTAGCTGGTCCTTGGATTTCTGTCATGTCAAGAAATGCGTTTTTACAGTTATCCTGGTGAATAATAGGACCATGAGTTATCCACTTAGTTTAGAGAAACTGCAAATCTGCTGTAATATTTCTTCAGTTTTTATGAATTTACTTAGAAAAAATACCCAATATCATCAGCTTTAGAAACAGTGCTCAAGTAATTTGGCAAAATTATCTGAATCAGATATCTAAATACCCATACACAGGAGCAGAGAAATTTCATTGTGGCCATAGAAATGTGTCTACTGCAGATCTTGTTGGAAGATATAGGAATTTTTAAGGTTTTCTTTACTTCTGCCAGTATTGCTGTAAACCAAAACTCTTAAGATAAGTGGAAAACACAAAGCAAGATGCAACAGAACAAGCTAAGCCAATGTGGCATCACAAATTCAAACAATTACAACTTCTCTGGAAGATTCATTCACCTGTGGATTTGATAATATTACTAAACTAAAAATGCCTACCACTTATGTTTGTATAGTACTTTTTCTGAATGGCTTTACAAAGGCTATATATTATATATGCTACATATATTTCTGGTTTTATTTGTATTTTGCAAACATGATCATTCAAATAAAAATCACAGTGAAGTGGGGTACTTGAAAGCATCTTTACAGCAGAATATTAATTGCCTAGGAAGAAATGTATTCAGGTCAGCAAATAATGAAGGTTGAATGGTTTGACAGTTACTGAATTCTGCTAGTAGCTCCTATTGCTAATGCAGGCCTAAAATCATCCACTGTTATGATTGTTCACAGGGCATTTGCCAGGAATAATACACGTTTTTATTATATAGTTTTAGGGCACACTCTAAAACAGACTTCAGCATGGGAAGAGGCAGAGGAAGGCTCCCAGAGTGGGAGAAAAAAGTCAAGTCCAGAGAAACCACTAAGAACTGTGTTTTCTCTGAGATATAGTGTATTTATTTACCTTTAGCCAGTGATGTCCTGGTTAATGACTGTAAGGTAGCACAAGGCTGACCTTATAAGTTCAGAAAAGAATCTCAGCTTTTAGGCAACCAGAACTGATGGGCCACCTTGCAGAGAGATGTTTGTGGCATACAGGAGTGTGCCAATAATTCCTGCAGTGTCACAGGGGTGCTGCAGCCAGAATTCCTGGAAGATCTGTCAAGATCTCACAGACAGCACCCTGCGCCAGAGCCACACTAGGGAAGTACTTTAAAATACAGAAGCAGGGACCCCTGTGCTCTGAGGGTCTGGGGATTTGACATGTTACCACCTTTTGTCATAAAAATGTGTTCTTCAGTTTCAACTTTCCTTCCTTAAAAATGTGTGTGGCTCTACTTTCTGACTGAGAAAAAGCTTGAAAACATCTGAGCAAGAGAAATGCTCCTGAGACATGACTGCAGCCTCAAAATCTGTTGTTTCCTATTATGTTCCAAAACTCAGAAGTTTGGGCATCAAAGTGACTGCTTTGCTCCAGGCAGACATCACATGGGGTTTTTTCTGTCCCCTTCTCAGTGGGGACTTGCCTCTTGCTGTTCCCCTTTCCCCACAGAGAGAAGTCAACTGGACAACAGTGTTTGTACTCTTTACTATGTTTTATGGAGATGGGCAGCTGTGTAACAGAGAGCCAGTTTTTGTGGCTTTGACAGAGACCTTTCCCCTGGTGTAATTATAATTACCTTGCATAGCTAGGGTATAATTACTGTCTGGATAATGCCAAAGTGATTAATGATCATTCTTTCCTTGTGAAATAACATTTTTACAATTGCTTTTAGTATCTGAAAAGTAAAAATTAGATGTATATTTCATTGTTGTCTAATCTTGGGTGTGCTCTTCTTGGACTTCTAATCTTAAAAGTGTATTAACAGCAGTGTTTGGATTTTCAACCTTGGCAGCAGCCACTATTTCCACACACAGCACAACACTTTCAAATGTAAGTTTTTTAAAAATCTCTTGTTTTCTACAGAAAGGCTGCCTTGGGTCTTCAACATTGCTGCTGTTAATGACAGTTGTTCCTGTAGAAATCTCTCATGGCAGCTCCTTATCAGACTCTGTTTCACTGTAGAATTTCTTGGTGGATGGACTTTTCTACAGTGGGCAAGGCAGAACATGGGGAAGGCAAAGCCAGAATGCAAATGCCAAGGGGGGTTTCCCCATACTGTGAGATGAAGAATAAAAAAATGAGCTGTGAATTATGAGGGTACCTGAAATCCAGGGGTCACTTACCTGGCTGGTCATGACTTGGTGGTGTGACTCAAAGAACCAGGTATCTAAAAGCTTTCAGCATCACTGTTTAATACTTTTTCAAAGACTTTTGATCTTTCTGTTCCTGTTTATCTCTATCTTTCTTCCATGGGGCTGGGGTGGGGGAGATTAGGAAATTAGATTTTTCCCTCTCTTTAGTTGGTGGGAATAAGTGTGAGGAGATTAAGAAGATTTTTCACCTCCCCTTCATCCTTCATCCAGTTTGGCTAAAAGAATTGTTCCACTTGTAAAAACTCAAGTGATTACTAACACACCCACTAATTCTCAGATCATCTGAAACATTCCTTAGAAAATCAAAGGTCTTTTCTAGCTGGGAAGAGAAGTCTTTACATTAAGTACTAAAATAGAAGTACTCTGGCATTCTGCAACCTTCTATAGCAGATCATTATGCAGAGACAGACCGAGTTCCAAATTTTCTACCGATCAAAGCTAAAAATGTTTTACTGAAAAGAAGACCAAACACAAAGTTCCTGAAACATCTAAGTAGGTGCTGTCTTTTCCACAATAAACCATTTCACGTATTTTGAAGGTTTTTTTTCAATTTTGTGACTTATTTTTGTGTGTAATGTCAAAGAAGTTTCCTTTTTTTTTCCTTCCAGATCAATCAGATTTCTTTTTTTCTTCTTCCCAAGAGTTAAAGCCACTGTTGTTCCATATATTTCCCATTCAGCTAAAGATGTTTAGATTTCTTATTTTTGTTTTCAATTATGCTGCTTTGCTTTTAGGTATCAACACCTCTAAGTTTGCCTTGGACTGTCTTGAATTTAAAGTGTGTTGTAGGAAGGCGTTAGGCAATACAGTCAAAGAAAAAATGTAGACTTTATGTAGTAGGGTAGAGCACATGAATAAACACCCCTGAGCTACAGCAGCTCCCACAATGAACTTCCATTTGTTAACCCTTTTTTAGTGTATCACACTGAATTGTGATTCTGTGTCCACAGGCTTCAACTGTTTCGACCTCACTGAGAGACTTAAATTAGGACTAGATAAGATGATTGCAGTGGTGTTAGTACATAATGTGCCAAGTGCTGCCAGCACAGTTTTTTCTTGCTGATACATAACCCTGTTCAGTGGGACCCTAATTCTGGGACAAATTTCTTATATACTCTGTAAACAAATATACCTAAACAGAAGCAACCCCACAAGACACACTAATAATAATTATAATCCATATGATCACACAAGGTGATGTAATTCAATTCATCATTTTTCACATAAAGCTATATTTAGCTATGGAAATATGAGAGGAAATTTATATGGTTTCCTATCAGTTCATGGTTTAATATAGGCATGGTCTCAGATTGATTTTCCCTCTGCTTGCTCTCCTGTTCATTAGCTACAACATAGGGAAAGTGCTTTAAAGCCATTGAATATGGATTTCTGCCTCCATAGCTACTTGATTCCAAATGAAATATCTGATCTCTAAGTCTTCTGAGGTTTCAGACTTGTGAAGTATCTCACTTTAGCAGCTGCACCCATAAAATTGCATATACAAGCAAATTAGTATAGACCTGAATCTTTCCCTACTTCCTCATGAAAATTCTGGAGCACAACCAGTCAGATTGATGTATTTCCATTTTCCCAGCTGTTTCTTACCACCACTGTAACTGTCAAAGGAATCAAGTATAAAGGTACCTGTGGGCATTGTAGGGAAATCCAGTGGGATAAACTATGCTAGACTTGTGCTGAAGTGGATTTGTGAGTGGATATTTTCTTCTTCTGTGATACTCACAAGTCTTTTTGATGTCCTATTGCAGGGCTTTGTGCTGAGCAGTGCCTCAGTTGTCCAGGTGTTCCCAAAGCTCTCCAAAAGGCTACTGCAGGAAAAACCAGCAGCTGACACAGCTTCCTGACATGCTCATAAGTGAGCAGTGGTTGAAGTGAGCCTTTTTTTTCCTCCTGGTTTGAGATTAGGAGACTAACTCACCATGGACAGAGAGATGAGAGTGTACAGCAGCAATTAATACCAACATCCAAAATCATCACCCTTGCATGGTAACCTAATGAGAAGAAGGGCAAGCAAAGTGACTTAGCTTATATTTAACTAGAAACTAAGGAACCTCTTAAAATTACCCCTTTGAATTCTATAGCAAGGACATAGCTAGAAAGTGTTAGCAGAAAACAGCTGCCCATGGCCCCAGACTCTGATACTTAATAGCTTTTTTTGCTAGTTACCAGCTCTGTTCTGCCAGCTTCCCTCTCATTTTCTCCCAGGTTTTGACAAAAGATCTTTCCTTCTAGCTCAAGCTTCAATTTTCCCAGCAAGTCAGTCCTGGTGAGAAGGTGTCTGACTTCAATATTTCTTAACAGAAACAGCACTTCTAGATTTACAAGGCCCAGGAGAATAGCTGCATTTAACCAGAGCAGTCTCTCTTATAGGCAGAGTCTATAACCAGAACTGTGAATTCTCACATGCTGAGCATGGGATTCATGCTGGTTTCTCCCTGAGGTCCTGTGGTTAGGGATCTGCCCAACAGTGCACTGTCTCCCCCATTTCCCCTTGGAATAGAGTAGACCAGAATCTGCTAATGAGCAGTAATTGATACAGGAGGATGGATTTAGAGGGCTGGGGCCAGCAGGGCTGCCAGGGGTCCCATGCTCCAAGGTGCCACTGGAGACACGTTCCTCAGCTCCAGCCATGCACTACATCTTTTCCTGAGCACCTGCATGAATAAAATACCTTTCTGTGATGCTATTCATAGGTCCATCCTTACATATAATCTAGTGCCCAGATAGAGACTGCCCCTCAACATTTGACTGGAAATAGAGCATTAACCCATCTGATTCTTATATAAACATTCAAAACCATGGCTTGTTTGAATCACAGAAACTATCCTGATGTGAAAATCTTTTACACCCAAGAGCAGGGTGGTTAATGACTATTTGAGGCTGTTTGAGCACGAAAGCCTGAGTTCACTATTTCTGGGACCAAAATATTGTCACTCACACAGCAACCATGGCCATTAATGAGGCAAGACAGGGTTTTGCTCTCCATCTCCATCCCTTGCATCATGACTTCTCTTTATCTCAGTCCATTTTGAATAAAGACTTCAAAACTTTTACAGTTCATAAGCATGGGTACTTTTTCTCCATTAAAATTAGGACAATCTCTAGTTTTAATGAGTAATACATTGTGGCAGCAACTTGAAACTAATGAATTACAGAACAGAGGTTGGCAGCAGAGACCTACAATAAGTTACAGTGTGCCCAATTCTGCTAACAGTCTGGGTAGCAACAAGTGAATTATTCCAACAGAATATAAACCAACATAATTGTTTTCCTGCAATTTTTATATCAAATATCACTTTTTAAAAAAAACACATTTCTTCTTTCCTTTGCTGTAGTCTCCTGTTGAGGAGAAGTTTAATCTATGACTGATCAGTTTGATATACCCATTGGAAAAGAGAGGGCACATTGCTTATATGTGGATTAAGCTGCCTGTTTCCTCACAGATTTTCTCCTCTGATCTACCTTTAAGAAAGAAACCTGCACAAGGGCTTTCTCATAGACACAGTGAGCAGCATTAACTTTCAGTGTGGGCAAGTTGCTACAAACCCTGAGCTCAGACTCACTGTTGTCTCTTTGCTCATCTGTTCTAAAACCCATAGTGAAAACACAGCACAAGAGAATAAAGGGCTCC
Organism: Zosterops lateralis; assembly: GCF_965231275.1. Lineage (NCBI taxonomy): Eukaryota > Metazoa > Chordata > Aves > Passeriformes > Zosteropidae > Zosterops > Zosterops lateralis. Next base: position 13,138,461 of record NC_139766.1, read on the forward strand.
CTGACAGCACAGCTCCAGAGCTTCCTCACACAGGCAAGATGCACTGACACCACCCTGTATCTGTGTCAAGGGTTTTGCTGCACAGTTCCTTCTGTGAATGAATACGTGTTCTTTTTTTCTATGATTAGTGGGGTTCTTTCCATTCTGTTATTCCATATTACATAGTTTTAAAAGAAAATGAAACTCATCACTGAGACCTGGCCTTTCACTGAGGCTCTTTGGTCCAGTTTCAGGCAAGACTAAGTAATCACTATATATAAAGCATGTCTTAGAGTAATTTTGACTTTTTACTGTAAGGATTTGAATCAAAGTAGCTTTATGTTGATGATTTCTAATGATGGAGGTCCCCAGCACAGACAGTTAAGGAAAAAAAATAATTCACCAACAATGATTTTCACTCAGATAATATTTGGGGTGAAATTTTAAATAAAAGTCAACAAAGAACACAAGGGTAAAAGGAGTCTTTCAGTCTTTAAATTTGTCCTCTTCCAGGGGCACAGATTTAAAAGATACGACTGTTCTAGTATAAAACTTTACACATTTCTCACTCCAGAAGCTTGTAAAAATAGTAGTCTGGGGTATATTTTATTTTATTTCATTATTTATTATTTTATTTAATTTAATTTCATTTCATTTCATTGTATTTATTGCTTTATTTTCACAGACTTTGCTGATCACAGAGCCTTCAAGTATTCCAGCAGTGAGTGGTCACTGAAAGAGGCCAATGCCTGTGGCCCTTTAGGAGTCCCAGTGATGCACTTTGGCATTCCCCAACAGCCCCAGGCCATGGCATCTGGCCATGCACCCTCTGAGAGGCAAGGCCTGATATGAGCAACACCTCCAGCACCAGGAACATATGGACCATGCCCAGCCCCACCTTGGGACATGCAGTGCCATGATCTGAGAAGAACTCTGCAGCACCCTGGATTTCGGGCAGCACTTTTCTCCCAGATGTAGGAGGGCATTTCCCTGCCACCACCCCTCTGTGCAGCCCCCTGCCCCTGTGTGGTGTGAGTTCACTCCAGAAAAGAATGTGCAATCAAGATCTACAGTTCAGACCCAGGAGCAGAATGCTGTCTTTAATTTATAGAGTGTATACATGAAGTGAACTCTCAATCTGATTTGTATTGTTTGTGCATATACTATTTTCCTAGTATCAACACAGACTTATGCATATAATTTCATTTGTTTCGGTTGGGTTTTTAAATTTTAAAAATTCTTTTCAGCTTCTACTGCACAACACCCTTCCTGTCTCTTTCCTTCGCTTGGTGAATTCAAATGCGTACATGTGGTTGTGCAGATAAATGTGCATATACAGAGCCTCCATTCAACCTTGTGCTGCATTGAGGTTCCCAAGCTGTTCATGTCCTATTGCCCATCTCCAGCATCTCAGGAGATGGAGCTCTCTCTATTTATGTGAGAGTTGCTTCTACATAATATTCCCTGCATCATATGAGAATTATTTCTGATTATGTTTCCTGTGGCATTAGGAAGGTCAGGTGAGAAGGACCTTCAGGGATGATGACAGCAGTTATTACTTCTGCCTCCTTCACACAACAGCTTTAAGAAACCCAACCCATCTTTAGGCTTTACTGGTTACCAGAGAACTTAAAAAATTGTAATGAGCCAAATCATTTTTAAGAGGCAAAATCACTTACTTCATACAAGCATCAAATTCAAGAAATATGTCTGTTAAAGTTCCTTACTAATAAGGCAAAAGTATTTTTTGATTTTCGCTGCATTTTTCTATGTTGCACCATGTCCAGGATCTAGAAGATCAACCTGGCAGATGTTTGAACACTGTGGTTAGGCAAGCCAAGTAGGTCACTCAGAAATATAGGAATTATGTACACAATAGTATAAATAATAGTGAAAAAATGTTATCATGGCTAGCAAACTAACTAGAAACAGAAACAAAATAGTCTATGCTTTATGAAATATGTTCAATTGTGGATTATGACATTTCCTCTTTTCATCCAATGAATTAACCAAGAAGTAAAGTCTGGATACTTTCATTACTGCTGTTTTGGTACAGGACACATTGTTAAATGTGATCCCATTGTGACTGAAGGGTGCCCTACAACAACTCCTGTGATTGGGAGGTTGATCAATGCCATCTGCTTCCAGGATTGGAGAACTCCTGGTCTGAGAATGCAACACCAGCACAAAGAAATGCAGTCCAGATCCAGTGGTCTGGGTCCCAGTCCAGACCCATTGACTGAGTGGTCGATGGTGTAAGGACAACTTGTAAAAGAATCTTCAAGGCACAGAGTTTCAAAGGTGGAACTTGGCATGCACGAGCAGGGGGAAAGCTCCAAGGGTAAGAACCAGTAACAAAAAAAAAAAAAAAAAAAAAAAAAAAAAAAAAAAAAAAAAAAGGCAATTGTGGGAAACTGAGACACAGGAATCAGTAATGAAATACAATCAAAAGTCTATGGTTGAGAGATCCCAAAAAGAGGCAGAGAGGCTTTACCAACTTGTTTGTGCAAAAGTTGGAAAAAATGTCACATTCTATTTGTTGTGTTTTTTGGATGTTTGAAAAACTCCTTGAAGTCTTCCAACATTTCACAGGAAAAGATTCTGGGATTTTTTCCTGGGGGTGTCAGAAGGGGGAGGGGTCCTTTTTCATGTAACATTTTTAGTATTCAAATTAGAAGACTTTCAGCATCCTGGGGTGTAACTCAAAAGCCTTTCCCTAGGAAGCCTGGGAGCATATCAAAAACCAATGGCATGGAGGATGGAAAATGTTTCAAAAATGTGAGACTGGCAGGAAATACTGGCACATTTCTGTTTGATATTTACTTTCTTGGCATGCAGGGGCTCTTTTAGCGCCAATGGAAAATCATTTAGTGCCAAGCCACTCTCAGATAAATCTACACACAAATACACTTTGAATTGGCATGTAGCTTTTGAGATTAAGGTTTAAGCCTTGCCAAAATATGCATTTTTGGATTCTAGCATCTCTCTTAAGTTAATTAGGTAACTTCATAATAGTAAAATGCTACACATGACTGATTTGAATTTGATGCATCTGAGCTCAGCAAAACCAAATGAATGGGGAAGAGTGAAGACACCTGCACAGAAGAACAAACAACCAAGGCTCTGAACTTAGTAGAGACATTAGGAAATTGCAGCCAAAAAACTACATAGCCTAAACCTAATCTCTGGGGATGACTGAATCCCATTACAAGAGCAGAGGTGATCTTCACGTGGGTGGGGAATGTGGAAAGGTTGAGGAAACACAAGCAGACCTTAACATTTAGTCCTGCTAAAGAATTTTAAAGCCCGTTAGCCATCCTTATTAAATCCATGCTTGCACTATAACCTACTTAAAATCATAGACTTTCAAGTTCAACGTTCAACTGAATAGTCTGTATAATCCTGAAAGAAAAAAACTAAAACCATACATTATTCCAGAGTTCATGGTTTTCAGCTTAGCCTATTGACTATCCTGTCCCCAGGTTGGTCAATGACTGGGTGGAGGTTTACTGCTGTCTGTTTTGCTAATAAAGCATTTATGTGGGAATATCTCAGATCAGTAGTGCTCCCTGCAGCAGTCTGAGAGCAAGTACTGGAGCCTCAGGTCATGCAGGGATTGAACACAACTGCATTTCAATATAATAAAGTCCATGTGGCATTGTGGACACAGGCAGGGCATGCACATCACTGTAAGCAGTACCATGGTCACTGAACCAGGGGTGCAGTGAGGATCAGGAGCCAAAGCCAGGCAGCACAAACAAACACCTACACAGCAAGAGAATTTTATTATGGATATCAATCAAAGCCTGGAGCTGGATCTATTGCCCATTTCCCAGTTATTTCTTCCTTCTCATTTGTCGGCATTATGAAGAATGTTTCTCAGGAAGGGAAGGTTCTTTGCACCCCCTTTTTCCTCACAGCTTTGCAAACAGCATTTCTGACAGAGTGCCTCTCTGCAGTCAGTGGTACAGTGAGAGCCCATTGGTACTTTTGGGAAGCTGGTGGATACCACTGGATCAGCTGGAATTCTTGAAATTACATTTTTTTTCCTGCCAGTATGTGAAGACAATATAATTAATTGCAAAGAAATGAAAGGTATGAGACCAGAAATCAATTCAAGAAATTCTGCTGGTGTTGTTTTCATAAAGAGTTTAATTAGGCTGTTTTTAAAAGGCTAGGACACATGGAATCAGCATGAATCTGAATTACCTGCATTCCATAATCCCATTATTATACCTCATCAGAATGCAATTACTTGAAATATGGCTTGCTCTAAAACAGTCCCTTTTTGGCAGCAGTAGAACAAAAATCTTAAAGTTCAGCCACGTGAGCTAAGACAAAGCCTAGTGATGTAAAAAATTGCAGGTATGCAAAGTCTTCCATTAATGTAATAGAATAATATTAAATGTTAACAAAATACAATGGACATTCTATTCAATAAGGTGTGACGTACCTTGTTTATGTAATTTATCTCCTTTAATGTGGCTTCTTTGCCTTCAAACCACTTAAGTCAGAGAACCCAAATACAAAGTCTTTAGACCAGTATTTCTAGGCCTAACCAAGGCATGAACAATGTCAGGCTTCAGATTATTCTTACTGTCCCACTGCAAAATGACTTGAAATCATAGATTTATGAAAAGAGGAACATCAGCTGTCATCCTAGCTTTCCAGCATTTGGCAAACTTGCTTCTACCCTGTCAATAAAAGTAGGTTTTATTAACAGAGCAGGAACTCAAAGGAATTGCTCAAAGCCTGTTTCTTAGATACACAATTTATGGTATTCAGACAAATTCCCCAAAAATGTGTCAGGAGAAAAAGGTTATTTCATATATTTTCTGATCAAAGAGCTCATTATTTAAAATACTGTCAGGTTGTCTTTCATCTTCAGAACTGGCAAGCATAGGAAAACATATTGCAAATAAAAGCAGCCTTCCAAAATGTCATACTGATTATGCATTCACAAGTCAGCTACTTGAAGCTCAGCGAGACAACAAAATATCACAGGAACCCACTTCGTGTTTTAGCTGTTGTGGTTTGAGAAGCTGGACAACAGCATTTTCTGCACATATTGGCACAACAGCCATGTCACAATATGTATAACCAGTATATCACAATCTATACATTTAAGTTTAGGTTAATTTCTTTTGGTGGTTGATAGAATATGGTAGAGACAGGCATCAAGTTCCTAGAATTTTATCACACCACTTATGTCACAGGACATATGTTCTGTAATTTGGTCAACTATTTTTTCCCCACTATTTCCCCACACCATGACAGCAACTACAATATATGACAATTTGGCTCTAGGAACCTAGGAAAACTACTGTAATAAATGGTTAGACACTTTTTGTTCATGCAGGATCTTCTTCAAAGTTATGAGATGTTCCCCAGTCTGCACCTTTCCAACGTTAATGAGGTGTTGAGAAATAAAACGAATGCATGTTAAATTGTAACTGTTAATGGGAAGCAATTTACTTCCACTGGCTTTAACAGTTTTTCTCTCTCAGAAAAAAACCTTTAGTGTATATTTTCATTAGTATGGTATCCTCAGAAGAACAGGGAAATTGAGACTATTTAATGTCTCTTGAAGGAATGCTTTTAACTGCTGAGAATGGAGGGGAAAAGCCATGGAAGTAATTTGCTACTGAATTTCTTCATAATTACAGGGTTACGACACATGCAAAAACAATGAGTCTCCTTTTGAAATTTTACGTGGGTGAAAGGTGAAGACCAAGCTGAATTGGGTCACTTGTTTACTCTGACAGTGATGACAAGCTTGAATATATAATGATCAAGAGAAGCCAAGAGCCACATTGACATAAATTAATATTAACACACCCTAAATTTCAGAAAAGCCTAAAATTATTCAGTCTTTCTTTTTCCAAAATAGTTTCTGCAGATTCTGGTAGCACCAGTAAAAACTGATCAAAAACCAATATAGCTTAATTACCCCCATATTTTTTTCATGTCCATATAGTCTGTGTCTGTAGTGGTACCCATTATGACAGCCTTTTGTCTGTCTTGGAAAGCTGGCAATAAGTTAATGTTTGATAATACACAATAATTCAGCTGAAATGTTTAGTGGTATAGAAATAAGGTTTGTGAAGAAGCCATTACACGGTGTGCCACTGACATCTTAATCCACTAATGTTCTTTATCACACACAGGTAGGAAATTCTTCACTTCAAGCATGGTGAGGCACTGGAACAGGTTGCCCAGAGACGCTGTGGAAGCCCCATCCCAGGAAGTGTTCAAGGTCAGGTCCCGAGCAACCCGACTGAGTGGAAGGTGGCAGGGGGGTTGGAACTAGATGATCTTGAAGGTCTCCCAACTCAAACTGTTCTATGACTCTGAGCTTCATCTGAAATTAGAATTTCTTTATCAAAGAGATGGTGAATGAATCATCATTTGTCATGACCACTTCAAAGTCCTGCACAGATCAAAAAGTGTCACAGAAGGTGTTCACATATAAAGATGGTGTTGATAGGATTCCCTCTTTTGAAGAAACAGAATTATAAATATTTGTGAGCATAGGACACACCATTGTTTCATAATTTTTTCCTAGGCTATTAGAAACAAAATATTAGATTCAACCTGAATTATTCATGTAATTACTATCATTTCATTTCCTGTTTTAGCTATGTAGAGATCCATATTGTAAACCAGCAAACTCTCCTACTTTGAGTAGGAAAGGAGCCTTTTTGTGCTCAGATGGAATTATTTTGTAGGAGTCATCCTCTTGGGGATGAAGAAGCAGGCTTTACCAGGTTTTACATAGTAAAGAATTAGAGACTCCACATAACCAACCAGAGAGCAGGTAAATCCAGTGAGCTCTTCAGAGTCACATTGAGAGCTTGTAGCCAAACCTGGTCTTAAATCCAGACCTCTGGGAGCTAAATAACTTCTGTACAAGATCTTCCTTATCACCATGAACACCCAAACCTTGATTGAAAAGTAATCTAGGTAGGCTTATAATTATAATTAGGGGTATTATTAGGAATGTGTCGTGAGAACACCTTCCAGGTGACCAAATCAGACTGTGACATCAAGAGTGTTACCAAAAAGGAAAAGTATTAGAGAAAAAACATCATTTCAGGCTGAAAAAGGGTACCTGTTATGACTCAGTGTATTAACCTTTTCTTCTAGATAAAATATAATGGCAGCATGCCTAGTTTGTCATGGTGAACAAAACAATTTATTAGGTTTCTTTCACCTCTGATTTTAAAAATTACTTATCTATTTTAACAAGATGGGGGTTTTGACAAGGGCCCACAATAATGATGATGGACATACCCTTTCCACTTACAAGGGTTTTTTTTAATTTACATATATAATGTTTTCATACCAGTAACAGTATTCAAAAATATTCTGAAAAGGTAATTGAAGCAAGTCTAGATCTGTCTGTCATGTAAATATGTGGAGTGCAAATATACACAGGATGATTATCAGTAACTTAAGTGTCTTTTGTTGTAATGGCATTTAAACCTTAATTCATGTATTGTGAGGTTATTTTTAAAAATCTGTTATCTAAGAAGACAAATCACTTCCTGTGAGTTGTTCAGCCATTTGACTAAGAATTACTCTTTCCCCCTGCAACTATTCTCCTATAAAGCTTAAAGTCAAGATATTGTAAATATCAGGAATAATATTGCAATGATTTGATTTAAAGTGTATTTGTTTACTTGTTTTGGTTCTCTTCATTTCTAAAATATAGTTCTTAAAAGCTATAACAAGAACTAATTTAAGTAGCAGCCCAAAAAGGCAAAGAACTCTTTTTCATCCTTATTATGTTTGGTTTTCATTTTGTAAAATTAAGTATGAAATGAAGCCTGAAGCACAAAGATTAAGTAATGCAACTGTAACAAAAATGTCACCTCTCTCAGTATATAGTTTCCTGCTTCTTCTGATCCCAGTATTCATTTCTCACAGCATTATATCTGTTTCTCTACACAGACATATGGGCCAGAGGTTGATTTCTCAGCTATGGAAAAAGCCAGTAGCATAGAAAGTACATTCTTTTTGCAACTTGCGAAAAACAATAGTATAGAAAGTACATTCTTTCTGCAACTTGCCTTACTTACCTGCATATACCAATACCCATCACTCCTGCAATGGGATGGTCAGACAGCATGCAAAGAAATCTCTTTTTCCAGAAAACTCAGCCTAGCAGTAATTGTGGGTTTGCGGGAATAGCTCTGTCACAAGAATTGACCTAATCAGAGCCTAAAGCAAAGAGCAAACATTCCTTTTGCCTACACAGCTCCCTGTCATCCAGCTGTCTTCTGCACACCCTTGCACAAGTCAGAACTGCTATTTTGTGCTAAAAAAAAAGAACCAGGAGGCTTTGGCTGTACTGATGCACAATGCTAAATGTTGGTTCATAACACAATCAGATAAAAACAGAAAATGGGATCAGGAGGAAACCATGGAAAGTGCTACATCAAGAGCCTGAGAAGATTTGTTGAAATGGTAAAATCTCATAATTATTTTGAAGTTATTGAATACAAAAGTAAAGGTGGTTCCTAAGCCAGCAATGCCATTAGGCCATTTTGATGGTAATCTTTGAATTATGACATTGGTTATCTAGAACTAGGTATGTCCCCTTCTCAAGATGAAAATCATATGATGAAAACAGGAGCTAAAATTCTTTTTTTTCCCCTATTAGTCTGTTCATGATTTTTGAGAATAGGCTTTCCACTAAACCCACCTTTTGTCTAACTGGATGTGAATAACAAGATTAAAACTTCAAGGGCTTTGTCCTCAGCCAGTTTACATTTGAGTACAAATGCTGAGGCTTTGGACTAAACTTTTCAAAAGCTCAATTGTGTTTTAAAAATTTAAACAAACTTAATATTTTAATATTCCCCCTCGGGTTATTGAGAAAAATCAGATTTAATACTCACCAACCATCTGATTTATATAAATATCTTATAAAGTTTAATACTGGTGCCTTTGCGCACTTAAGAGCCACATGGGATATGAGAACAGGGAAAAGTTGCAGAGAAAGTCAGTGGGAAAAGATCTGGTTTCTTAGTTATAAAGCAATAAAAAGCATGCATTTAAAATTACATATTTTAATATTTCACATAACCTACACTGGATGCTGTGGAGAATGAGGCCGTGGGTCCTGAGCTTTGCATGTGCTTGTTGATGGTAACAAGTCCAGGTGGGGGGCCCTCGCTGTATGCTCAGGCACTGTGTGGTCAAGCATGCCTGCTGAGCACTGAGGAAAAATCATCCTTCTGAACCCAAACCCCATGACCACTCCTGCTTTTTATGTTATTCATATCCCTCATCTGTGGGGTTTACTGACAAGAAAGGTAACTGGGCTGCAGCTAACACTGATGGCAGTGATGTCATTTGCTGTATAGCACTAGAATGACACAATCCATTAAAATTCATCACCTGACTTGGATAAAATTTTTCCCTGCATAAAGGGTTGATATGAAATGAATGTACTGCAGAAGTTCCAGTTAAATCTTCAAAATAAGCTGCAGGCTGGGGAGCACAGGAGGGAAGCTGTGGGGATGGAGGCAAGAGGAATCAGAGAGTGGGGCAAGGTAAAAATGTGTCAGGTAGGTCTCAATGACAACCATCCTGTGTGAATCCTGGAGGGATATGAACACTCTCTGTGCTCCCCTGGAGATGGAGAGGAGAGTGGGAGGTCCCTCAGGGCACTGGGATAGCCCTGTAATGGCCTGGGTGTGCAGAGGGAGGACAACATGCACAAGGGGACTGAGGAAGGAACTCAAACCCACATCCTCATCTGATGTCATCTATTGCTGTATTACTTCACAGCACTATGGAGGTTTATTTTTTTTCCCAGAATTGACTGTTATCTTATGCTGTGAGAACTGAGGGGCTAAAGCAGGGCCTTGTGCTGAAAGCTGCCCTTGACCCAAGAGTGAAATGGCAAAGAGCTGCAAAATGCCAACAGTCAAGAGATGGGACAAGAGCCAAATCCCACAGAGGTTGTTCAACTCATAAAAACCCCTGGCTTTGTTCAGAACAGCACTGGGCTCTGATGTCACTTTGGAATCTAAGTGTATTTAAACCCAAAAGAACCTGACTCTTATTGCAGAGCAATCATCCTCCCAGACAGCAGTGCAGCAATATGGTGACACTGGAGCCATGGTACAAGAATAACTGGTGAAGCTTTCCTGTGATGACAAACCTCCAGCTGGATGCTCCCTCTGGAGCTCTCATGGCTGCAGATGAAAGGAGACTCAAGAGGGAGGGGCCCATAGAAGGGCAGAAGCAAGGGGCAGCCTCTGCACAGTGTCCTTCTCTCCTTCCACTCATCTAGGACAGTGTCACCATAGAGGAACCACCACAGGATCACTAAAAATTAAAGGAAACTTGAAAAGTTATTTAGTGCAGTCTCCTTTCTCCCTTTCAAATGCAGCATCAAATTTAAATCAACTCCTGATAAATGCTTGCTTACCTGTTTACCTAGAAATTAAGGAATTTCTAGTTATGGACAGTGCACTTTTCCTTACTAATCTGTTTTTATCTTTTTTCAGTCTCTACCATTAGACATTTTTTCTCCAATAGCCCACTAAACTAGAAAATTTAAGCTCGTAATTTATTTTAGCAGACAGAGAAATACTTTCTCCCTTCCTCACTTGGGAACACTTGACATGTTTGAGGCTTCTAGGACATCTTCCAGAACCCATCTCCTCAATTCCAGACTAGGAAAGGCAGGCAGATGGTAAATTACTTACACAGAAAGCTTATGTATCACACCCAAGTCTGTTAATGTAACACAGATATAACAGGATAATCCATCAGGAAGGAGCCCTTTACTAGGAGCAGTGATTTTAATGGTGGAATTGAGCAAATAGCAAAAATTAGAAGAATCCCATCATTTTATTGAACTCTGTGTTCCCGAACTGACCTAATCTGATTTATAAAAGTTCTCTTTTTGTTGTCAATGAAAGAGTGGTATATGATTCATGACCTCTGACTAACAGCTAAGGGATTGAGAGTGGCAATGTTTAGTTCTGATAAACTACTGCCCCATGGCCCATTTTGTTTATGCCACTCTTGCTGGAGGCAGATGTGAAAATGGAAGAGATGATTTGCACATTGGCCAAGCCTTTTGACCCATAAGAGTTTTTTATAAATATAAAATGTCCAGATGATTCCCGAAAGAGGCAAAATATTGGTTTTCTATAGCTTCTTAAAGTCCCAGATGTGTCTATGTCTCACTGCACACTGACACCTAAACTCACCCTCTCTAACTGAATCATCAAACTGAGGTCTTATACAGGCAGTACAGAATCATAGGACCCTCCAGAGAGCAGCAGGAAAATCATTCACTAATTGCCCATCGGCTTAATTGAGGAATTAAAGGCAATTTTATTCCCAACTTTGTCACTTCAGCCAAGCCATAGTTCTAATTATGTAGGCTTGAGAGAGGAATTTAAGGAATATGATCTCCTACACACACTGCTGAGGCCCATAGCCTACATAACACTGATACCAACAACGTTTTCCTGCATACCTTGCTCTGATTCCTGGCCATAGCTTGTCTGTACTGACTCCAACTGCAACCAGTTGCTCTGATATCTCTGCTACATTGTATTTATGATACAATATACCAATCCAAGCTTTTTCTTGGGATTTTGAGCAACATGAACAGAAAAACAAAATCTGAAACAAAGGAAAACAGGAATCATTTTATAGAAAATTTCCATCCTCCTAGAAGGTAATGTAGAGAAGAAACTAAGACATACAGTTGTATAAGCACAGAAACAATTTTTATAGATTTTCAACAGGTATAATTGGGCCTGAGAATCCACTTACAAAGCCTGACAGTTATTTACTAAGTGGGAGACATGTAAAGGAATATGGACTTTCCCACAGCAAGGTCACCTCAGAAGTTCTCCATGCTGACAGTAACCAAAAACTTTGCCACCTGGCAATCACTTCAGTGACTTGTGCAAAATAAGTAGATGGTCTCAGTTCAGTTTCCAGACGTAAGATGGCCACAGTGTGGAAATCTCCATTAAAATTAACAGTAATTGGCAGCTATGCCAGCAAAGCCTCAGATATCCCCTCAGAGCTGGGCAGGAATGGGAAGAACAGCTTCAGTGTACAGTCACTGATAAACAGCTTGCACCCAGCTGGCTCTGCCTTGCTAGTCTTACAGTACAGTAACCAGTAATGTCCACACACTTTATTTATGAATGCAAGATCTGAAGTATATTTTTATTTTCTTTTACAGCATTTATTTGTCAGCACCCTGAGTACCTGTGCAGCATTTTTACTGCAAACATAATTTTTGTGAAGAAATCATCATTTTACATATTTTCACTACATAAGGAGGGAAAAAAATATCAAATTCAAACATCTGTCCTAAATAAAATAAAATACAGCGCAGACTCACAAATCTGACAGGGAATTTGGTTAGCAAAAGCTTTATTAAGATAATGCAGGGCACGTTGTTTTTATAGCTGGGATGTGGCTGTTGAGGCAGCGGAGTCGGACCCTGCTTGGACAGCAGATGGTGTCCTACTGTAACACTAAGCTCCAGTGCTCAAAGAGGAATCTTAAACCAGCCTTTAAAATACTCTCCAATTTCCATTTAATTACTTTAATTGGCTTTATAGGCTATGTAATAAAAATGATGGATCTGTTTAAGCACTAGGCTAAATTAAAGAGTTTAGTGTGTCAAAATCAGTGATTTTGAAATATATGTCCGATTTCTATAAGTATTTTTCAATATTTAAATGATCTTTCAAAAAGTGTGATCATGCCACTTAGGTGCCTGAGCAGTCTTTTGCAAAGGTACCACAGGCAAACAGCTATTAGGAATCCCACTGAGAGTAAATGGAATTAAATACCTCCCAATTCTCTGGGCCTTTGAAAATGTTCTCCTTACAGTACAAGTTATCTGCATATAATAATGAAAAATATAAACTTGCCATTGTTCTGGTAAAGGCAATGCAAAGATTTATAAGCCTTCATGGGAAAGGACTATGTTTTTTCTTCTGTGCTCTATAGCATCTTCTGCTGTATAGCAACTTGTTCAGTGGGCATCTCGTCCCTATTGGAGCTCTCAGATGCCAACAGTACAATTAAAACTCCACAGGAATTAAATATATTCCTGATAAATTACACATTGTTGTTGTAATACTAAATCTAAAGGAATAACTTCATGCTTTCACTCTGCCATCAAAGATATTTTTCCTTTTATGTTTTTTTGGGGGTTTTTTCCCAATCTTTGGGGTCTGCAGAAGTTCCCAGCACTTTGTGACTAATAAAGTGAACTGAGTGGTGAAGAGAAACCTGTTGTATTAAGAAGCTCCAAGTCTGCTCAAGCCCCTGAACTTCAGGAAAGTAGATAGGTAAAAATGAGAGATCCTTCCAGGATTTCCAGTTTGAGGAACCCCTCCAAGTGCTGCACAGAACCTGAGTCATGACTGAGCCTGGTCTGAAAACCCTTCTCCAGATTGTCCAAATCATAGCTGTGGTCACTGTGGGGTCTGATGCATTGCAGCAGACCAGTGTGACTCAGCTTAGAGATATCTGAAGTTTGCAAGCCTAGATTGGATTTACTGTCTCTGGGAGGGCAAATTTTGTTGGGAACAGTTTTGTCATTCATACTGGGAGGTGATGAAATCTTTGCCTGCTGGAGCAGATAATCATCATCTTGTACAGCCAAACCCATGCTGGGACAACGGAGTCATAAATGGTGTTATGCCTTCAATCATCACTGAATTACTTTTTTTTTTTTTTTTTCCCCATACAGAGACTCTTGTAAAATTCTACTCTTTTTGCTTCTTTCATAAAAAAATTATTATTCCTCTAGCCTCAAGTTACAAGAGCAGTCTCACTAATTTTGGTGAGGTTCTTCACATGAGAAAGCACTCTGGACCAGATCCCTTAGAGAAATAGGTTAGGAGTACCTGTACAAATGAGATACCTGGTTTTCAGAAAATGTTCTTATTTTCTTCCTCATCCCAGATATGACAGAGGATGCAAGGGTCAATATTCTCCAAGAGCATTTACATAATTTCTTCAAAAACAATAAAATGATGAAACCCCAAATCTGCAAATTGTGGTGATTTGTAGCGCTTTGATTTATAGCCCTGTTGGGTTTGGAGTGAATGATTTCTACAGAGACCAGTCCCTCTAATCAGAATTTTACAAGAAACGGATGTGCTAAAAGAAACAGAAAGCTAACAGGGCTTCTGGTTACATTTTCAGCCTGATTTATAGAGCTGTAAAACTCTCTGTATCAGGGAGCTGACACCAATTTCTAGAAAGCTGTGAACATTTGTTTCCATCTGATTTTCCTGCAGGGCTCCTTAGGCTCACTTGATTCACAAATGAGCCCAGTGAAATCCACATCAGGTGTTAAAGAGTGTGGGACACTGGTGAAACGAGCAAGCTGGCAGCAAAGGAGAACAAGCCAGTCCTGGAATGTCAGTTTTGGGGACAGAAGTGTATTTTAAGGAATCAGGAAAGGAGAGGGAGCTGAGGTGGCAGCAGGCATTACCAAGGTTGAAATGGGTGAGGGAGGTCTGATTTGGAACAGCAAGGGATGCTGTGGGACTGAGTGTGCCTGTTGAGGACAAGCAGGTGCAGGAGGCAGATGGCCAAGCCTGGAGCTGCAGCAGCCATGCCACTGCAGCAACTTGCACCCTGACAGATGCAAATGTCACCTGCATGTGGATGCATTCAGACAGCAGCAGAGCAAGGCTGTGAGAAGAACTGGAGAGAAAATGGGCAACAAGCCAGGGATGGGGTGCATTCTAGTCAAGGCTGCAGCCTTGGTTAGTGCACACAACACAGCACAGGGACATGGTAAGACAGGTAGACAGGTCAGATAGGCAGAGAAGTGCCCGTGAGCTGTGAACAGGGAGGGGGTGGCAGGAGAAGGTACCATGGCTGTTCTCCTCAGCAGAGGTGGGCTGCAGATGGGGACATGCACTTAGCAGGCAGTTATGGCAGCAAAATTCCCCAAGGACAACCAAAGCAAACCAGCACCTACACCAAGCCAAGTGCAATGCCCAAGATGGGGAAGAGACAATGGTGAGGAGCAAGACAGGGTATGGATCAGGATAAGGATCAGGAGAGGAGAGATGCGAGTGAGCTCACAGGCCATCAGTGGGTAGATCACCAAGAACTGTCCTCTGGAGCTGGGCTGTGATTTGCAGTAAAGCATCCACTGATTAGTATTTGACCTACAGCAGGGAAAAGCTCCACAGTTTGGATATTTCCAGTTCCACTCCTTCTGATAGCTAGAATTGTGTAGAAATGTTTGTCTTGCAATTTCATGCCTGAAAGGAAGATGGTGTAGAGGTTCAAACAAACTGAGCAGAGGTCTCTTTTGAAAAGGTAAGGTGTTCCCTTCCAGAAAACAAATTATGTGTCAGTCACAGGTTTCTACAGGTGCTTTAACTAGCATTCCATCCACAGAGAGTTACAGAAGATTTTAGTGAAAAGGAAAATAGAAGATTACTCTAAACCAGCACTTTTAAGCCTAGTGGATCTTCAGATCCAAGGTCCTGATAATTCATTGTTCTCATGCCCTCTACATTTAAGGGCACTTAGCAGGATGCCCAGCTGGCAAAGGTTTGGGGATCAAAGTTCGAGGTATTTCTGTGTAGGTTAACAGGCAACATAAAATGGCAGCTTCTGTTGACATAGCATTTAAGAAAATGTTCTTACCTTGTTACACAGTTTAAAGAAACACTATCAAGTTGCTTTACTGTATAAATTTATTAAGTATTAAAGACATTATTTTATAAAATGGTTTAGTAATATGTTCAGTTATTTTGGCTTTAGAGCATTAAATTTAAAAAATAGATACTAATTAATAAAACAAGATGCATTTTATTGCACTAAGTGCAGCTACAAAGTTTATTACCACTTTCCAAGGATTTACTTCCTTTATCTAAAAAGAAATGTATAGATGTCTTAAATTAATTATAAAGATCAATCTTACATGGAGAAGCCCTGATCCAGCAAACACATATGCTTACGAGTAATTTAACTGCATGAGTAACTTCATATAATTCAGTGGGTGAGAGAGAAGCTGTGATCTGTGGAGCTCCTAGTGTGAGCAAAGTTATTCGTGGGCACATTTGCAGGACTGGAGCCAAGTACAACACTTATATGAATTCCTATCTAGAAGAAAAGGCAAATGAATATCTAGTAAAAAGCAATTACATGCTATTGAATGTTTTAACAACTATATATTCTACAATAAGTGCACGAACACAATTATGGGTTTGAAGATACTCAGGACCCACCCAAAATTGATGGATAATAAATGGAGAGGTAGAATGAAATGGAGAAGTGAAACTCTCATCATGTCTGAGTGTCTTTCTAATTTAGCTGTTTCATAGATGCAATATGTATACACAGAAAATATGCAGACAAAAAGAAGGGGATTGCTCTCAAACTACTGTCTTTGGACACTGAATGAAGGTGTTGTCTAAAGAGAGGAATTATTTTGGTCTCTCAATATGTTTTAGAGCACCAAAGGCAGATGCTTTACAGATGCTCAATGTGGTCAGTAAGTGAAAAGCAGGCATCTCTAAAGATTAAGAAGGCCTTCTGTCACACTCAGGACCTTGACACAGAAATTACCTGCACATTTTCTATCAGGTAACTGCTAGCCAGAACATTAAAGCAGAGCCAGGTTTCTCCTGTTCTTTGTTCCTGAGAAAGCCTTGGCTGTGCCTGTGTGCTGCACAGGGACATGGCTCCCATGGGAGAAGGGGGGCTTCAGGCCCCAGAGGGAGAATAGGCAGCTGCACTGGGAGGTGGCTGTGCTGGCTTTGAACTCTTGGTGGAGGGAAACCCTGCTCGCTCTGAGCTAGGCTGCTGTGTTTTGTTCCAGACGTCAATTTTTAAGAGAGTGATGCTGACAGACCTGTCTGATGTGGAATTCAGCACTTCCCAGCAGGTTGAGTGTCTTCACACCCTCACTGTGAGCTGAGCTTCCTTGAGAGAGAGTCATGTAGCTGCTGAGTTTCTGGTCGTTAGGAGGTGGTGTTTTGCTTTCAGGAAGCCACGTATTCCAACACAGGAGCATCAACCGGTTCTAGATAGCAGAAAGTATGCCAAATTGTTCTCCAAGATGTAGGCACCTGGAGCTTATCTATGCTCCAGGACAAGCAGAATCCAAATGGATCCATCAGCTCTCCCACAAAGCTGAAACCCTACAACTGGGAGAGGCTGGATAATTTCCTTTTTGGCCTGTCCACCTTATTAAAATGTGTGTGAATACCTTCAGTCCCCCTGGGCCTGGCTGTGGAAGCATTAAACACTCTGCAAGTTCTCCTTATGAATAGCCAGTAAAATAGATGGCTTGCAAATGTTTATGTTCCTGCACTTATTTTGCCCCTATGAAATAAATGCCGCGGCCAACCACAATACAATGCACCCAATGTCTTCTGCAGTATTCTTGCTGCTGCTCAATCTAAAATGCATCTTTAGGGGTGTGTTTCTATCTGTCCACCTCCCTGCCCCCAGCTGTACTTTGGCAATCCCTACGGAAGAGTTTGTGTTTGCTCTGTTTACACACCAGACATCCACTTGTGTTTCACTGCATGCTAACTGCCAATTTTTCCTTTGAATTGCTTTTTTCCATTCTTATTTCCCTGAGTTTGCTCTCCTCTGTGGCTGAGCTTGGCTGTCTTACATCCTACACATCTCCTGAAAGTCCTCCCAGTCTGGATGCGGCTGCAGTATGTTAGGAATACTATAAAAGATGCAATTATTTTACCAGCCTTTCTTCTTGGTGCATGCTCGGGATGCATACAGCTGATCACTGGGTCTTTTGTTCAGATATAAAATATCTAAAGTATAAAAATGCTTCCGTTCTGTTTACACAGGAAGAAAAGAACACCAACAAGCCTTAATGAACCCTTCTTTCTAACTTGCAATTAGAATTTAAAATAAAAGATCCTCTTCATATCAACACAATTTTTTGGTGGGGCAAGTGCCACTGTTTCCTTGGTGTCATTGTCACCTTACAGAGTTCAACGCGCTATTATTTTCTAACCACTTCTCCCTCGCCACACCCTTTTTGCCAGTGCAACCATCAGCAAAGGTCGTAGCTCTAAATCTCGTCAAGCAACTGATGCAGGCTCAAAAATGCCATGAAATGCTTTGTGACATATAGCCAAGGGGAATGGGGCTATGGGCAATGGAAGAAACGGCAATAGGGATAATGAGGAGCAGATAAGCTAGTGCCATCTCTAAAAGCCTCAAAATGTGAAGCCACGTCTTCAGGCACAATACAACCACTTCACAGGTAATCAGGAGCTCATTACTGGCCTGAACGTACACATACCTGAATAATCAGCGGTGCTGCTACCACTGAGTTTATATCCAGGCTAAATACTCGCAGGATGTGGGAAGTTTCATCTGAAGGTAGCAGCCAGTAAAAGTAAGGGTTAATTATACCTGCAAGAGAAAAAAGCTTTCCACTGGATCATGCAAAATAGTGCCCCTTCTGGGTTTTTTCCCCCTTTACGCAAGAATTGCTTTACTGTTCTTTGAATGTGAGCTAACTTTGCTTATCAGTCCCCAAAAAGCAAGCCCCTGCAGGGTCCCCGCTGACAAACGCTGCAAGGCAGTCATGCCCTTTCCTCTGCTCTGAACGCAGTAATCAGAGAGATGCAATTTTCCAGTAGTGCTTGACAGCTTACATCAAAGGCACAGAAACTGTTTCTGGACATTGAAAAGATAAAATTCTAATACTAACTGATGCCTCCTTCAGTTTTTATTGCAGTTCAATGTAAACAGATGCTGCTGGTTTTGAAAGCATATGTTTAGATCTGTCAAAGTGTATGTATGGCAGCAGTGATATCTGCCGTAGTAAAGGCTGATATTTGCCATCATGTATATATTCTTGATTCAATCATCTCTATGGCACTAGCTGTGTGTGTGTGCTTACACGTCCACAGATGTCTGTCTTTCCATGTGCATGCATACAAACACAAACACATGCATATGCATTAAATGGAAACTGTAACCCAACCTTAACCAGGGGTATAAATTAATCGTGATACATACACACGCTTACAAACGTTGGGCTATATTTAACTTTCACATAAGCAGTGTAGAACTATTATCTTCTGAGGAGCTCTGCAGTGTATGAGTCAGCCTCAAAGCCTCTTAGTTAGCCCGTGGAAAGACGCCACTGACTTTATTGGGCTTTGGATCAGTCTGAAACCAATGGTTAATTGTCTCGTATAATGTAACTTTCCCTTCCAGCAAACTTAAGATAAACTTAGATTCTAATTCCAATAACTCTATAATTTTTTTCAAACAAATTCCTTATGGAATGGAAATGCCCATTCTTGTTCTGGGAATTTTTCAATGCTTTCGTGTTTCTTTGTTTTGAAAATTGATTCAGTCATGTTAAACATTATGCAAGCTTGAAAAAGATCACAGTCTCCAACTATGCAAAGTGAAATTCTCATGCATACATAGCTCAGAAATAAATGTCATTAGCAACTTCAAACTTGGCTAGTATTAAAGCCATCTTTGAGGAAGGAAAAAAAATCACGTTTGAAGAAATTCAGCCTGATGTTTTAGAGAGTAAGAATAATTTAGGATTACATGTCCATCTCAGCTTTCTCATTTTATTATATACCCTGTACAACTTTCTATTTGCTTTCCGGGTGTTTTGAGATGGATTTGAGTATGTACTTGAAATTTGCAATTATTTAGAGGGAAAATTAACATGCCTGCACGGGTTTCTTGAATTAAAGGGAGAACTGTCCGAAGATCTACATTTGAACTCTGAACTCTTAAGGCCATTAAGTTCATCCTAATTCAGGTATCATACCTGACAGAAATATAGTTAAAGTAATGTCATTTTTAAGAAACTACTCTAGAAGGATCTTTTGACTGCCACTCCTCCTTTGAGTAATCTCTAAAATAAAAATCTGAGTTAGAAACTCATGACTAAGATTTCTGAATGTAGATTTTGTACACGCAGTTAATCCTTAAGCTGTTTTTAAAAATAATGTGGCTGTGCCAATCACTATAGAAAGTTTGCATTTGATTTATTATTTGTACTGATATCAGTGGTATCTGATATAATTGCTGTTGTGGAGACATCATGCTGCTTTCTGGCACTGTAGGCTCTCAGCTCATGGCCATCTCACAGGGTACTCGAGTTTGGGTTCTCTGATAAGAGGCAACAGAGAACATCTCTGTTCAATAAGATACAGTCTGCATATTCAGGTGGGTGCCTAGACTTAAATCGAGACTATTAATGTTTAAAGTGCTAAATTGTTTTGAAAACTACTGAATCCTGTTTCTATGTCTATTCCATATTCCCATGCCATATGTATTGTGTTTTTCAACCCTGTATTTTGTTTTATAAATAGAATTTAGTGTGCATTATTTATGTGGCCTCCTACCAAAAGAGAAGATTGACAATGTCACAGAAAGAAAAATCTTTGGTCAGACTGACAACATCTACAACATCCCACTGTCTCTTCTTGTGGTATACCACAGACTCAGTTTTCACAGTAAGTCCAAAGCTCATTACGAGGTTTAGAAAAGCATTTATGGCTTTTAGTGAGTACAGTGTGAGGAGCAGATGCTCCCCAGGACTAATGCACACAAGCTTGCCATAATGCAAGGGCAAGTCTCAGAGCCTCCACTCTCTTGCTGATGTAAATGGGAACAGGGCCATTGGGTTACATATAAATGCAATGTAATGTAAGTCAATCAGCGCTTGAGTTTTAAAGCATCCTTACTTCGGTATTTGTGTTAGCTGGTATTTGCATAATAATGCCCAATGCACACAAAACATGGCATCAAAAGAAAGTTGCTCCTTACCTTCACCTTGTCTTTTGGAAATAATTATCTTTTTCTCCATTCCCGGGACTTCCCCACACCACTCACAATCTTCCAGCTAATATATTTTTGCCATCCTTTGCTACCAAATCTCTTTCCCTCATGCTGCCACTTTCTTTCTCTCTGACATGCAAACGGAGCCTGAATTATAGCAAAAATCTCTACGTTCTGTCTCACCTGAGTGCTCTCTCTCTTCGTACCCTTACACTGGGCAGTAACCCTGGTGGTCAGAAGGTCTTGAACGTGTTTGTCGTTCTAAGGTACCTCTTTCTCCAATACACATCAGGCGGACACCCACCCTGCCTGTTGCTGTGTGCCCGACACAAAACACAACAAAAGCATTGCTCAATTAGGCTGAAATGAATATTTAGTTTGGGCTGCATCGCTTTGTGCTTGGGTGCCTGAACCTCAGGTCTGTCCTGTGCTAATCACGGTGACCCCACTGCTCCGTTGTGTGTGTCTCAGGTTCGATGGGAAAGGACCAGACACAGAATCGATCTCAGATTTTAAACATTCTCCTACAGAACTCTCTCCCTATGGTTTTCCTCACAGCTCACCAGGAGGGCCTGTACTATTGAAGTGGGTGGCTTTGATGGCTGTAGGACATACGCAAGAGATGCGTTTCCCCTCTAAACTATAAGAAATGCAGGGAGCGTTGCTCACACGGTCCCGAGGATGGGCTGTGGGCCGCGGGGACTCGGTCCCGGCCCGGGCAGCAGCAGCAGCAGCAGCAGCGCCGGGGGAGCTTCAGCCGCACCGCTTCCCCAGAGGAAAAGAGCTTTGCACGGGGGGTTTATTGCACATTCCTGGTCGCACGAGGGAGACTGGGTACAGGTAGCTGCCTCCTCGCTTTCCCTTTAATCACTGCAGGGTGGGAACCGGATCCAGCCTGGAGGGATAAAAGATCTCCGAGATGAAGAAGTACAATGGAGCAGAGTTAATGTCGATCGGTTTACTGCTGTAAGCAAATCACTGCCACATCTCTCTGTGCAGCACGTTAAAATTTACAACTCGTAGTTAAATGAGTCAGAGCTGTTGCTTCTGGTTCTGCCTCCAGCCTCTCCTGCCACAGAGCCGGACAGACAATGGGTCCGTGTTGCAGAAGGGGCCTCGGGCCAGTCCCAGGGAGCTGTGTTGCAATGCCGATTATCGCAATGCCTCATTTTTAGGCTCCCTGCTGTGGAACAGATTGCTCAGGCCAGGGACAGAAACCACTGTGCTTCACATAAGGTGTGGAGAGAGTTAAAAGCTAATAAAAGGAAATTTCAGAGGTTCACATACTCCTTGGGTTAGAATACATATATATATTCTACTATAAATACATATGTACAGATTATATAGATATAGAAGATATAGATGATATGGATATAAATAGATATAAATAGATATAAATAGATATAAATAGATATAAATAGATATAAATAGATATAAATAGATATAAAGTGGGGGCCAGAACTATGAAAGGCAGAGGGAAGGTTTCTGCTTCTGCCACAGACTCCCTTACAGTTCGGTGCAGAAGTCACATCAGTCTGCTTTTTGTGAAGAAGCAGAGTGAATGAACTACCTCATTGCATCCAGGAGCTCACTGGGTACAGCATATTATATTCCAAGCAGTTGGAGACTTACTCAGCAGTCACCACTCTGCTGGATTTAATTTGGACAGCCCCATGACTGCCCTGAGGAGTGTCCTGGTCTCAAGACTGCTTATGCAGCTGCTTTTTCTTGTTCTCTCTGGCCACCTCCGTATCTAATATAAAATCAAATGTATCATTAGAAGAGATGAAGAGCAATTACCTCGGAGTCTCTAATAAGCCGGTGACTGGTGTTTTCGCTTTGCATACAGAACACCTGAGTTCAGCTGTTTGCCTAAATTCAGGCAGTACCAAGGAGTTAGTGCCAAGCATCCCACTTCCTCCTGACGGTGTCCAGCCAGTTTGTTCCACAGACCTTTCACTTCCCAGATTTTTAGGAAAAAGGTCTGATGTGGCTCAAGAGATTCACACAAAATGATGAGCCTGGATTTAAGCTTATAAGCGCTACTGAGAAGCACTCAGCCCCCTCCCTCCCTTCCCCTGGCCTTTACAATGGGTAACTTAGGCAGCTTCGCTGTTCTATCTCTGATTTCTGAAGGTTCTGTTCTCAGGCACAATCCTGAGCAGCAGGAGGCTGCTGCTGCGCCTAACTCGCTTGCTGAATTTAGCCTGCCCGAACTTTAGAAAGCAAGTTTTTAAGCTCCCACTTCTCTTGAGCACTACGGAAAATGTTCGATAAAGTATTCAACGGGGCACCGATTCGTGTTTCGAGTGAAAGAGCGATTTTGGAAACCCCTAAACCGGGAGAATTTCAGAGCAGATGACGAATTGTACGGTTTAACCAACGATTTGCGCAGCAGGTTTACCCGGTACTCACCTTCTCTGTAGCTAAAACTGAAGGGAGAGCCTTTCCTTGCATTTTAAGCTCTGGGCCCTCGCTGTGTGCCACTCTGCCCTGGTGCCCCAGCCGGAGCCGGGCGCTCCCAGCCGGGGCTGAGCTCGCCCGAAGCCGGGGCCGGGAAGATGCGCCCGGGAGCTGCCCCAGTGTATCGGTAACGGAGCCCTTCCCCTCCTTTGTGGGGATAAGAGCAGAAAAATGGCTTCTCTTTCCTTTTCTATGTGTTTCTGCGCGTGTTTGCTCCCTCTCCGTGCCCTGGCTACCGTGAGCTGTATTTCCTACGCTCCGTGGAAAGTGTCGCACCAAGGCGCTCCCGCTTTCCCACGGCAGAGCCGGGCCCGGCTGGGAGCCCGTGGATGTGCTCGGGGCCCCTCTGCTTTCTCTCGTCTGGCTGCCGAGGCTCTCTCCGAGTGCGTGTGGAGATATGCAGGGAGGGGAGGGGGGTACCGGCCTGACCGGGGAGGGGTGGCGGGGGAGAGGGGAGTTATTAGGAAACTTTGCTTTGGCTACTCTCTATCCTTGGGGCTGCGTGGCGCCAGCACCCTCAAGTTGAAAGGAAAACAGCCATTCTCACTTCCAACTGCCCACTGAGATCCTTAAGGCGACAAAGACACAAAAGTGAGTTTTATTTGCTGGTAAGCCAGAGGCAAGAAAAAAGAAAAGCCAATTCCCCCTTAAAAAGAGCCGACAAATCCTTTTTGCTCTTTTGTGTGAGCTTTTCCTATTCACATGGAGCGTTCATCCGTGTGATTCCCAACTTATTGTCATTACTTAGTTATTAATTGTTCTCATCTGGGTTTAATTGAGCAACCAAGGACTTTAGCCCAAGGGTCAGGGGGAAAACTTAAAGCAAAGACATGTTCAATAGGAATCCTGCGCTTCGAATATCCACCCCGAGTTAACATAATGTTAAAAAAAAAAAAAAAAAAAAAAAAAAAAAAAAAAAAAAAAAAAAAAAGCAGAGACAAAGCGGAGAGATGAAAGGGTCCCGCTTTGCCAGGAGCCCCGCGCCACAGCGCCCAAAGGTGCGGGCAAAGGGGAGCAGTGCTTGCGGGGAGCCAGCTCCCAGCGCAAGGCGGTCCTCGCTGTTTAAAATCTCTCTCGGATTTTAAGGGCATCTTTACAGGATAAACCCGGCCTCCTGCGCGATTAGATCTCCCCAAAGCCGCGGTCTAATCGCACAGAGGCGAAGTTAGAGAGAGAGATAAGCTGGAGATATCCAGCCTTTTTCTGCCAGAGACACAACGTGGGAAAAAGTCGGCACGGAGCTCTCCCGCTCCGGAGCGGCGTTGGGCGCTGGGGTCAGGATCACAGACACTGTCATTTGCACAGAGAAAAGAAATGATCGGAAAATAAAAGAGTTGGGATAAAAAGTACAGGGAAAAAAAAAAAAAAAAAGCGAGAAAAGAAAACAAACAACCACAAAAGCCCCAAACTCACCCCAGCTCAAAAATGACTGGGCAGCCAGAGCGGAGCGGGAGACGAGAAGGGGGATTAGAGCAGCGAGCTCTGGAGAAAGTGACTGTGTTCAGGTATGTTGTTTCGCTGAGTTATTGAAAGCATCATTGATACTTAGGAGATGATAAAAGTCCTGCCTCGCCCCCAGCTACAGTCTCGCTGGAGCCACAGTGCCTGCAGAAGATTGCCGAGCCTCATTACAGCAATTATTTTCCTTCTAACTTTGCTTCAACCTTAAAGTTTTAAATTGCTGGAAATGAAAGCAGCGGGGTGGGGGGGTGGGGGGAAAGGCAGAAAGAAAAATGTAGAGTCCCAATTTCTCAGCGGCCATTCCTTGAGCACAAAGATAAAGCACGAAATTATTGAAGGGAAAAAAAAAAAAAAAAAAAAAAAAGGGAACCAACGCTCTAACGCTCTCCCTTACCCGAGGGATTGGCCAAACCAAAGCCGGTGGAGTGGCGCACTGAGGGGGCTCAGGGCGCAGCCGGCGGGGAGAGCGGCGAGGCGGCGGCGCCGGGGCCGGGCAGGCGAGGCGGGCGCGGAGTCGGGGCTGCGTTTCCGCCGATTTCCTCCGCGGGGTTCTCGGCAGTCGCCAGTGGTTTCCTCGGGGCCGTGATGGACCAGGACGTGTTTCCAGCGGAGCCAGCCGCTAAGAACGGCGGAGCGCTCCAAAGCCCGAGGGCGGGCAGGAGACACGGCGCCGAGCGGTCCCGACCGTCAGTCCCGCGGGTTCCAGGGCCCGCACTCGTGCCCTGCGCCATCGTCCCCACACCCCATCCCACGGGCTCCGGTGCTGACACCACCCCGCCATTAGCGCCCTTATCCCCTTCTTCAGCACCAGCCGAACCGCCACAGCCCCCTCTCCGGCCCATCGCCCCGAATCCCGGTGCTCCGTTCCCCCGAGTAACATCGCCCGGCAAATGGAGCTCTGGGGAAAGCCCTTTATCTCGCGCTGGCCTTGGCACCAAGGTGGGACACGTCAAGCCCTCCTTAATCTTCACAGCCAGCGGGGGCTGCGGCCGGGACCCTCCCAGACACACGGGCCAGGAAGGGAGAGGAGCAACTTTGGTCTTTCCCAGGGCTAAGGAAACACGGCCGAGCCCAGCGCGCCGGGGGAAGCAGCAGCGATCGCACACACGCACCTTCGGGGCAGGGATGCGGTGAGAATTGCTGGCAAGGAGCAGTGCGGGGAAAGCAGGAAACCTCAAACAGCTGTGAGAACAAGGCAGCTCCGGGATACAAAGTTGAAAACTCAGCTGCTGTCTCACTATCCAAGGCTGAAGTACCCCGGAGAAGAGGCAACACGGCTACTATAGCCAGTCCCTCTCTCATCCCCCAACACACAAATCCACTCTCTTCTGTCACCCCCGAGAGGGCAAAGAGCAAGCAAACAAATTGCATCAAACAGTAGCTTAAAATTAATTTATTTAACAAATATAGCTATAATATAAATGATAATAAAATTTCAAATATACAGTATATTACATAGTACACAGAGCCCCTTCCAAAGGAGCTGGTGGAGGAGCAAAGAAGGTAACAGACAGCGCTGTTACATGGGAATGGGAAAGGCTGTTTTACACTTCTGCCTCTTGACCTCGCCTTGCAGAAATTAAAGAGAAACGTCCCTCAGTCCCCTTTTTCCATCTCTTCCACAGTTCCTTCCCCCATGGCAGGGGGCTCTCTGCAGGCTGCCAGCTAGACCCAGAGAAGCAGGACACAGTCAGCCCATCACCACCCTGCGCCTGGAAAAAGCTGGGGCAATGCCTCAGGTTTCTGCCAGCTCCCCAGGACTGCTGAGGAGATCAGAACAGTGCTGGTATAGGGGCTCAGCATCAGAGGGGCAAGCAGAGAAGTCAAGCAGAGCCAGACCGGAGGAGTCTCTGCCATAAGGTCCATGGGGAAGTCCACAGAGAAGAGCCGGAGGAGCAGGGAGAGAGTGTGTGTGGTGCCAGCAGGAGCAGCGCTGGGCTGGGCTCAGCTCAGGCTCTATGTGAGGTGGTACATGCTGTATCCCACATGTGCTGTGTACAGTCCCACAGGAGCCACGGGCAGCCCTGCCCGCTGAAAAGGGCTGGAGGCGCCGTACAGGGAAGCGCCGGCCACGGCCGGGCCGCCCAGTGGGAAGGAGATGCCGAAAGCAGCAGGCGGGAGCATGGGCTTGGCTGCCATCTTCAGCTTCTCCAGCTCGGCCTCCTGCAGCCTCTTGGCCTTGGCGCGACGGTTCTGGAACCAGATCTTCACCTGGGTCTCGGTGAGGCTGAGCGAGCTGGAGAACTCCGCACGCTCGGCGATGGACAGGTACTGCTTCTGCCGAAACTTCCTCTCCAGGGCCAGCAGCTGCGCCGTGGTGAAGGGCGTCCGGGGCTTCCTGTTTGTCTTGTGCTTGCGCAGGGTGCAGGCGGGGGGGCTCAGCCGCCCTGTGCCCGGGAGCAGCCGGGGAAGAGGGGAAGGAGAGACACCTCGGTTAGCAGTGCCCAAACCCCGCAGCCTGCAGAGCCCCCACCCTACCGCAGCTGAGGTGGAGAAAGGGGAAGTAGGGTCCCACTTGAAGCAAGCCGCCCCAAAACCACGAGGGTTGCCTGAGGCACATCTAAAATTGCCATCTCCCGTTCCAAAAAAGAGAGTAGTACTTCGTATCAGGAAGCTCTGACTCCATTGAGAAGAGCCTGGCAAGGGGCAGGAATCAGACACCCACAAACCCTGTATCTCCTGCCTTCATGGCTACCCTGGCTCAGGCAGAGGAGATGCAAATAAAGGGAATGGCCTTCTAAAAAGAAGAAAAAAAAGCCCTGTCCTTTTTATTGGATTACAGGAAAAAAAAATAAACAAAACGGGCTGGCTTCTCGGTCTCACACCCTCTTCATTAGGCCCCTGGGAACCGGATTAAGCATGTAATTAATTACGAGGTTTGAATTAACACTCATGCTCTATCTACCACTCTTCACCAGCCTGCTCCTCTCCTCTTATTTAACATTTCTAAGGGTCTTCAACATCCATCTGTCCCGAGTTTACTTAGCAACAGCAAATTTTACTTTGCAATTTAAATAAATTAAACCGCTGCTTTACTCTACACAAGTCCTGTCGGGAAACCTGCCGTTCTTCAAGGGACAGAGAAAGCAGGTCTGTTTGTAGCTTTGCTAAGGGTACCCCAAACGCTTGGGGAGCCCCAGACCAAGGTAATTCCTTTCCCCGGGATCCCCGGCAGGAAGGGAGCGCGGCCAGGCCGAGGGCAGCCGGCCCATGCTATCCACACCCGGGCTCAGTGCAGCCACTGGAAATTAACGGGCTTCTCTGATCTCGGCTCGCACGCCGTTATTTGTATTAATTTAGATCGCTCTGCATTAAAGCAGAAAAACATCATCACTGATTGCCGCTCTCCGGACTTTGGGGATGCACCATTTAGGACAGCAGCCGATGGGACTGAAGCCCGCAAAGCTTCCGCTTCTAGGAAACCGGTCTGTGCAGATCCTTGTGGAATTGCTTCAGCTGCTTTCTGAGAAAGCCTCAGCGGTGTTGAGCAAAAAACTATGTAGCTAGTTCGAGCCCCAAGTTAAATCACCAGGCTGGCCGTGTTGCTTTTTCTTTCCCCCCTCGGTTAATATTTGGCACAAGATCTCAGCCTGGCACGGCCGCGTTCGCAGCCATCCTCCACACACTCTCGAATCCGTTCAGTACTTTGGACGGATCGAACTGGCTCAGAAAAGTGCAAACTACACGGAATAATAATAACACCAGGAGAGGCAGGCAGGGCGAAAGCGACAGGAGAGCCCCGGCCATCCTCACGGCTTTGCCCTCGGCCCGCCCGGCCCCACGGGAAGGTCGCGGCCGGCCTGGAGAGCTCCCATTCCCCCTATTCCAGGACCTTTACTTACTCGGGGGAGGCGGCGAGAACCGCGGGGTTTGCATCCAGGGGCTCCGCTCCTGCTTCTCGGGGCTCTCCGCCTTGACGAGCGCGTCCTCGGGCAGCTTGACCAGCCCCCCGACGGAGAAGTGCCCGCCGAGGGGCAGCGGGGACGGCGGCGCCTCCGCCGACAGCGCGCCCAGCCGCGGGCTGAGGGTGGCGCGGGCGGCCGCCCCGGCGCCCTCGGGCCCATCCCTGCCTCCCGGCTTCCTGTGGTCGGCCATGAGCGCCTCCACGCTGAACGGCAGCAGGGATGGGGAGACCTTGGGCTTGTCGCTTTCCTCCTCCCCGCCCATCGCCGCCGCGACGGGGAGCGCGCCGCCGCCGGGACTGCTGAAGGCGGATGCGGACAGCTCGTCGCTGCGGACCCCGGTGGGCGCGGCGGTCATATCCACAGCCGGGGCCATGCAGGGGCGGCCCGCCGTCGCCACCGCAGCGCCGGGCGGGAGCGAGCAGGGCCGCCGCTCATGGGGCCGGGGCGCGGCGGGAGCGGGAGCACGGACAGCCCTCAGCGCGCTCCGGCCCCGCGCCGCCGGCACCGCCTCATAAAGCGGCGCGCGGGAGGCTCCGCCCAACCGGCGCGCGGGGGGCGGGGCCGCGCCGCCCCATTGGCTGTGGCCCCGGCGGCGCGCGGGGGGGGCGGGGCCGGGAT
Organism: Zosterops lateralis; assembly: GCF_965231275.1. Classification (NCBI taxonomy): domain Eukaryota; kingdom Metazoa; phylum Chordata; class Aves; order Passeriformes; family Zosteropidae; genus Zosterops; species Zosterops lateralis. Next base: position 13,167,722 of record NC_139766.1, read on the forward strand.
GGCCGTCGGAACGTCCCGCGCGCCCCGCCCCGCCCCGCCCCGCCCCCCCCGCGGCCCCGCCCCCCCCGCGGCCCCGCTCCGCGCCCTCACAGGGCCGTCCGGCCGGGACAGCGCTCCGCAAGGCTCACAACTCGGGAAAAAACGTGTTAACGGGAAAACATGCCGGCCTTTCTGTTCGTAAAGCGCACGAGATCGAGCCCGGCCCCGCTCTGCTGCAAAACAAGCGAATACCGGGCTGTCCCCAGTGTGACCTCCGAAAGGGAACGGGACCCTGCCCCTACCGCAGTCGTTCCGTGCGGGTATTTTGTTTGTTGGTTTGGTTTGGTTTTTAAATGAACGCGGCCCCGCGGTGTGTTCGGTGTGGCTGTGGGATCCCCGGTATTTACACACGCACCCGTTATTTACACACAGCGCGTACACTGAGCTCCCGCTCAGGGCACAGACCGTGCGCGTCTGCAGATAACGAAATGTCCCTTCGCCTGAAGAGGAGCACATCAACCCCTGCGCCCGTAAAGTCTCGGCTATTTTGTTTTGTAAATTCGTTTTACGATGCCTTATCCCCGCGCCCAGGACGGATGTGCAGTAAAACGGAGCCGCTCTCCAATAACGGGATTGGCCGCTCGCTGAGAAAAGTTTATTGATGGCTGCAGGGCTCTAATCTCCGCGGAACACAAGAGCCTCTTGCAGTCATTTAAGGGCAATTATCTGAACGGGGAGGGACAGCGAATTTCCTTTCCTTTTAACTGGACCTTATAAAGATGGTAGATTAGGAGCAGATAGATTATGAAATGAATTGATATAATAGACATTTTATTAACTGATAAGCAACAGGATCTGATTGAAATGAATTGTCCTGCGGGCAGCTCCACACACTTATCTCACACACGCGTGAGCAAATGCCCTCGCGGGGTGTTTCCGTGTCCTGCCCGAGCATCACACCCACCTCCCGCCTGCGCTGCGCTCACGGACGGTCCCTCATCCCTGGGGGGATCCGGCGGCGGGTTGCGGGCTTCTCCCGGAGATTCCTGTACACGAAGGTGAACGCACTTTGCACGGGTACACCCGGCTGCCCTCCTGCTCCGTGCCAGCCCCGCTGAGCGCTCCTGCCCGCCGGGAGCAGCGGTGCCCCAGCCCAGCCCGGCCCGGCCCAGCCCAGCCCAGCCCGGCCCGGCCCGGCTCAGCCCAGCCCGGCTCAGCCCAGCCCAGCCCAGCCCAGCCCAGCCCGGCCCGGCCCGGCTCAGCCCAGCCCAGCCCGGCTCAGCCCAGCCCAGCCGCCCAGCCCAGCCCGGCTCAGCCCAGCCCAGCTCAGCCCAGCCCAGCCCAGCCCGGCCCGGCTCAGCCCGGCCCAGCCCAGCCCGGCTCAGCCCGGCTCAGCCCAGCCCAGCCCGGCCCGGCTCAGCCCGGCTCAGCCCAGCCGGTCCCCGCGCTGCCCGCTGCCCCCATCGGGCCGGGGGCCGGGTCGGGCCGCAGAGGGGATGGGGGGGCGCTCGGAGAAGCGGCTGCATTGCTAATTGCGAGAATAAACAATCTGTCACGATTAGTCAGTGCCTCTAATAGGCAGACAAGTGATGTTGTTTTTAGGCGCCAGCAGCGGTCTGATCAAAGGCTTCAGCTGGAGGGGGACTATTGAGGAGGTTAACCCGCATCAAGGGAGCAAGGCGCCTTAGCCCTGGGACATCGGCACATTCAGCCTGACAAAATTAGTTTGCTCTACCAATCACACGACATTTTCCCAAAGCCCGGCACTCGGCACGGAGATGCACCCCCACCCCACCCCCGGCTAAGAAAACACGCACATACATCGATGCATCGTGTGTCACACTGTCACCGTGTCCCCTCCACCCGATCCTACAGGTAGGATCTTGTTTTGTTTGGGTTTTTTAATATCCCCCCCCGATTCCAAACTTTACCATGCAAAAGAAGAAGTGTTGTATTTATTAGACCTCCAGGCAGCCCCTGGGCTGAGTTCAGTCTCGTCGTTTGATGAAAATATGAAAATTAGAGCTGGTTTTTTTTTTGTTTGTTTGTTTTTTTTTTTTTTTTTTTTTGTTTTTTTTTTTTTTTTTTCCCACTCCTCGCTTTTCTTTTGCACAATGATTTGAACATTGGGATGTTGCTGAGGTTTGAAGAGATGCGTGTGCGTCCCACACCGGGAGCTCGATCCCGCTCTCATTTAGAGTTGACAGAATGAGATAATTAGCTCTTTATTTATCTCCCAGCAATGAGCGCTTTGTGTTTACATTTCTGTCATACTCGCTGGTATTTCAATCACTGTAGCAATCACCATAGCAAGGACTCGATTCTAATTCATATGCTGGCTTTTCATCTGTACGGCTGAAAACGAGATGCCAGTAAAGTTTCTTTCGTTTCTTGCTCATTTTTTTCTTTCCCCTTTTCTTAATGAAATCTCCAAGTTTTTAATTAGGAATGGAGAAAATGAATTTGCAAAACGAAATCTCCCCCAAGATTGATTTCTGTGTTCAGCGGGAAATTTTCAGTTTCCAAACTCTTCCTCCTTTGCTTACTGCGCTTTGGGTGACCAAAACACCACTGGATTTTAGGAACATTTTTAGTACCTATTTCGTGTTGTTGATGCTCTGATTTGCTTTTGGAGGCACAAGGTGCCTCTCTTATGTTCCGCCCTGGGCTGGAAGGAAAACCGAAGTGAAAGGGCAGAGGGAAATAGGTGATTTTATTGGTGCTTGTTCCAGTCCGGTGTTTTTATTGGGAGCCGTGGCGTTTCCCTGAAGGCAGTTGTGCTAGATAACAATATTGGGCAATTAGCATCCTAAACAGTCCCGTTTCAATATAATGAATGTGCCAGGCAAAGCCATTACCCGTACCATTTTATTTCGGTGGGAATAGAACAAGGGCTGGGAGGAGTGCGGGGGGATGGGGAGGAAGGACAGGAGGCAGCGCTAAGCCAATTCAGGGCATTGTCTGCCTTTTGTAAACGTTATCTTTGACTTAAAGGCACAACTCAGAGAGGAGAGGGGTGTTGTTGTTTCCCTTGTTTCTATTTTATTTCTCCCGAGACAGCAGCTCTAAGGACACAGACAGTCCCGCGGGACAAGAGCCGGCTTTGGGGACGGGCAGCGCCGGGCGCTCCCTGCGCGCTCCCTGCGCGCTCCCTGCGCGCCCTGCAGCAGCCTTGCTTCATCTCTCAGACACACAGCCCTGAGGGCAAAGAGCCAGAACTGTCTCAAGTGCTAAAAATGTCCCGCGGGCTTTACAAGCTCTCAAAGCCCTTCAAGTGCTCAAAGCCCTCTCTGATTTTGTCGCTGTTTTCCGAGTGTCGGCAAAATGCAAAAACACCTCAGTTCTTCTCTTTTTATCTTTTTCCTCCCCTTTCTTTTCCTTTTCTTTTTCCTCTCTTTCTCCCTACCCCTTTCTGTCCAGATTAAACATAACCCGAACTACTTTTAAGGCTTCAGGCACCTGGACTGGTCCTCGAGAGGTCACCAGGAGCTGTTTGGATGTCCCAACTCCAGTCTCGGAGGCGTCCCCGGCTCTTTGAGGGTCGGAGGAGCCGGGCTGAAAAGAAGGCACCATTTCAAGTGGCCGAAATTAATTTGATCGCGACATTATGATGCACTTGGAAAAGATGAAAGAAATGGCTGGCCGTCTCCTCCAAGATCTCTATAATTATAGATAATATATCCTATTTCAAAGCAATTAGCTCAATCAGGCGTAACGAGGCACTTTGCTGCCAGGGAGTAACAATGCCTTACGGTTATTTAAGCTTCAAGATGTCAAGCAGACTTCGAGACTCTGCTCTGCCCAAAAGGGAACTTGGCTGCCTCGGTGAAAGCCCCGTGGCTAAGGCACTGGTCTCCCTTCAGTGACAACACCCTTATTTAATTTAATATATATTTTTAAAGCTCTTGCAAGGGCGTCGGCTCTGCGGAGAAGAGCACCGCTGCTCCAGGCGCGTCTGGGGCCGGTCCTGAGCGGCATCACCTCTGCCCCTGCCCGCAGCCCCGACCTGCCTCACCTCGCCCGCTGGCTCCGGGATACTCGTGCTCTCCGAGCCTTTCTCCCGCTCGGTGCCTTTCTTTCGTTAGCGTTTTGGGGTGATTCCTTCTATGTCTCACGGAGCTCTTCGGGGGCAGCGGCTGACGGGGCGCGCCGGTGGATGCGCGGCTCCGAGCCCCGGGGCAGCCGTCCCTGCCGGGCCAGCGCCTCCTCCCAGCCCCAGAGCTTTGCCCTGCCCTCGCCTTTTACCTGAAGGGCCCGCAGATGGCGAGGTCCGAGAGCACCGGGAGCGCTGCGGTACCCGCGGGGCCGTTCTGCGTGTGAGCCCGCCCGTGTGTGGGGGGCTCTGACTGACACCCCAGGGGAGCGCGGCCGGAGCCCCTAATGCTGCCCCGGACCCGCCGGTGGGGCGCGCAGAGCGGGCTGGGTGTGCGGGTTTGGGCCGAAATGCCGAAAAGCAGCTGCTGCCCGTTTGCCGGGGCCGCTGCGATCCGCCCTCGGAGCCGCTCCCCGCCACAGCCCTGCCGGGCCCGGGCGCTCTGCGGGGCCGCCGCGGGCACCGCGCTGGGCGGGAGCCCCGGCCCGGCCCGGCCCGGCCCGGCCCGGCACGGCACGGCACGGCACGGCACGGCCCGGCCCGGCCCGGCACGGCACGGCCCGGCACGGCACGGCACGGCACGGCACGGCCCGGCCCGGCCCGGCACGGCACGGCCCGGCACGGCACGGCACGGCACGGCACGGCCCGGGCCGGCACGGCACGGCACGGCCCCGACAGGCACGGCACGGCACGGCACGGCACGGCACGGCACGGCACGGCCCGGGCCGGCACGGCACGGCACGGCCCCGACAGGCACGGCACGGCACGGCACGGCACGGCACGGCACGGCACGGCACGGCACGGCCCCGACAGGCACGGCACGGCACGGCCCGGCCCGGCCCGGCACGGCACGGCCCGGCACGGCACGGCACGGCACGGCACGGCACGGCACGGCACGGCACGGCCCGGGCCGGCACGGCACGGCACGGCCCCGACAGGCACGGCACGGCACGGCACGGCACGGCACGGCCCGGCACGGCACGGCCCCGACAGGCCGCCAAAGCGGAGCTGTGCTACAACCAGTCTCTGCAGAAGGAAAATTATTAACTCCACAGGCAGCCTGTCAACGTTCCTTTCGGGGATTTTTACTGTTGGAGGATAACTGAAGGGAAGAAAAATTAAAGATATATATTTTTTAAAAGATGCCCTAAACTGGTAAAGCAGTTCAAGGGAAAGAGGAGGCCGGCGACGTGAATGCGAACCAAACAAAGTTTAACCACCCCTCCTTCTTCTCCCCATGCGCAAAATGGAAACCTTATTACATGATTCACTGTGAATCACTGGATTGAATGCGATCATTATGAGTGAATGATAGTCGGAGCTCTGCTGGCCCTTTCTTTCCTAGAGGCAAAAGTATAAAATATGAAGGGTATAAATGATCTTCTCTCTGCTCTCTCATAAAGGACATTCATTCAAAACCACACTCTGTCTCTCTCCCAATTGCTCTGTTCCCCTCGAATTTCACAACAATCAAGGTAGATTATGACAAGTCCCAGTTTATTTGTCTTCATGTCCATGTTTGTTGGTGGAATATCACAAAATGTAATTTGTCCCAAATTCTTTAAGATGAGAAAATAGTTTGTGGTTGAAGGAATCCATGCCAGTACTGCCAAAGCAGTCTCCAATGCTCAGAGCAAGTCCATTATCGTGCTATTTTATAGCATTTCCATATTTACTCCTCATTTCTCAGGAGTCTTTTACATATTGTTGCATAAGAAAAGGATTTTGACAGTTCTAGTTATGAGATTTCCTAGATTTTTTTACAGGCGGAGCCAGTTTACAAAAGCTGCATTGTTTGACTGAGGTCTGGGTTTCCATTTGGGGTAATTATTGTATTCCCAGTCTTCTTCTAATCATTTGCTCACAAGGACAATTTTTTTTTTTTCTCTCGCTTTTTGAAGAAGATGAAATGCCCCAAAGTTGCAAGACTATTGAAATAAGCCTCCCACTTCTTTGTCTATTGTGTAAAAACTATTTCTTGCATCTCTCTAAATTGCTGGAAAATGTGTGACACAAAGGACCATATGAAAACATACTGCACAGTAGAAACGCGTGTCACATCTTGGGAAAACTCTGCAATTCTGATCTAAGCCTGATCCCACTGGAGAGGTGTGTGCAAATGGAAAGGGGGGACAAACACAAAACAAACCCTCTTTTCAGAAGGAAATACATTTTGGCTCTATAATTATCAGCTCCTGAGGAGAGAATACCCGTAGAAGGGAAAATGAAGTGAAAGTAATGCCTGTGTGTGTCAGGGCTGCCTGTGCAGAAGAATATCTCCTCCAGCTGCTGCCTCCAGCTGCAGAGCTGGAGGAGGGCCATGAGCCATGGCCCCACAGGCAGACACTGGCTCAACTTGAGGCACAGCAGAGCTTGGCAGGCCTCTTCTTTCCAGCACCCCTTTCCACCTTCCTGCTGGTGTCACTCAGCATCCCAAGCCAGACTGCTTCTCCCCCCTGCCTTTAATTTGCATTGGTAAAATCCAAGTCCCAAAAAATATCTCTCTAAACTCACAAGGAAGAGGTTAGGGGAAAGTGTTTGTTTTCTTCCTCTGCTAAGATGGTTCAAAAGAGATTGCCTTAAGCCAAACCCTTCCACTTAGGAAAACATATATTCATGCAAATACATGTAGAAGGATTTTAATTTCCTTGTGTAAAGGAAACTACAGCTAAACAGCAGAGTAACTGGTGTCAGGTATCTTCCAGACTCTGTCAATTGAAAAACAAAACATCATCACACTCCTGTAAAAACCAAAGTCATCCTCAAGTATTTGAAACTGTCCTGATGATATGTAACCCCTCCTTAGGAACTCCAGTGCCTTATTATTTTGGTGATGTGATCCCACCACATCCTTTTGCTTAGTGGCAACCGATGGCTAGATATGATACTGGGAGCTACATCATTCTAATAAATCAATATATCCAAACAAATTCACTGCCAGAGGAGGAAGGAAAAAAAAAAAATCCCAACTATTTTTGTAGGGAAACTCTCTTTTAGAAAGCTTATGTTCCTCTTAGACTTTCCATCAACCACAAGCATAGTCATAATGTAAAATGTTCCTGGCTTGTCTGCTGCTGGGCTGATTAGGTTTTGGAACAGAAGAAATAACATTTCTAGATATTGGTCTGCCTTGTGCTGCCTTCATGTTATTCTCAGTGTATGTGCTTTTGACATTATTTATGTAGCAAGTGTGGGCTCTCTATTGGTGTTGGGTCACTTTACTTTTCAACAGCTGGGGGTTTTCCTGTCTCTCAAACAGTGTCAGATTTCTTGCAATCCAAGGCTTTAAGGTACAACAGCCTCCATGCACCCTCCAGCCCCTGCAGGGGCCAGCCCAGGCCATGGGTGGCCATGGAGTGCCCAGACCAGGAGCACCAGCTGCTGTCACCTACCTTACCTCTGCCAGCAGCACCAGCCATACTATGGAGTGGGATGATGTCCTGCCATGGGGTCTGAACCCTGCCAGTTTATAGTGGCACCAGATGCAGCCTGTCTCCTGTTATTAGTGGTCCTATTACCTTTGGATGGATTTAGGTCTGTTTGATTTTTACTTCTGAAACAATCTTAACATGGAGACACAGGGAGGAGGCTCTGACAGCAGGCAGAGCAGGGGCACCTTCGACACACAGAACTGGTTATCTCTTTGAGGTTTGCTGGGACCATTTTGCAAGTCATTTCACCTCTTTTATGCAGAAGTCTCCCATGAGAGTCTAACCTTTACTAGCTCCTGAGTGCAGCTGCAAACCCTGGCAGTAGGTGCCATATGAGTGCACACACACATACATACATACACACATATGCTGCACATCCTGACTCCCACACTGTGGTCATGGGGGCTTGGACATGGGGGAAAATCACAACACACTTGACCCAGCAGTAGCTATTTACAGAAAAAAAAAAAAATCATGTGCAGCAACCTCACAGGTGAATTCAAATCCTTCTCTCTAGCCAACACAAGTAGCTAAGTGGCAGTGATGCATAAATCTGGGGGCAGAAAAAGAAATGTGACAGGAGTGTACATTGACCTGGCAAGGAATGGAAGCAGCACATAGTGACAGGGAACACCTTTATTCCAGCAGAGAGTTTGAAAAATAAGAGTGGGAGGGAAGGAGAAGAAAAAGGGGAGAAAGGAGTACCACGAGCATCTTGGAAAGTCACCGGAAGCTTTGTTCTTACGAATAAATCTGGCTTCTTGTGATCCCCTTTCAGCAGTTCTGGCTGGGAGCCAGCTGAGTCCCCTGGAGTCCCCCTGGCCTTTTTGTCTGGAGCCTGGGAATCTGTCTAGAGCACAAGGCTGGGGGGACCAGACTTGTATTTGCAGGAGGGATAGGCTTAGGCAGTGGCCACGCAGAGGAAAGGGGGTTTGCAGTCCTCAGACCTTTGGGAAACTTTCCCCTGGGCTGGTGGGTGGGCAGGGAAGTTTCCCTGCTTCAGGGGCAGTCTCGAGGGAGGTGTGTGGACTAGGGAACAGGAGGAAATGCAGGCTGGCTGTCTCCAGGCCTGAGATGCTGGAGCAAATGGGGTGGGAAGGAGGGATGGAGGGGAGTGAGCAATGCTCTCTTGGCCCTCACCCAGCTGGCCTGTGCAAGTTGCCCCAGGGTGTCTCACCCTCCCCAAGATATTGTTGCAAAGACAAATGCCAAATAAAATGATAAATTACCAACAAACAGAACAAAACCAAAAGCCTTGGACCCATGGAACATTATATTTCCCTTGCCCCACTATGCCTTCCTTTCTGCAGACCTCTTTGAGGGTGATGAAAACCTGGCTCTCAAATCTCCCTGTCAGATCCAAAGATGGTGATTGGTATCTTTCCAATACTTACAGGTTTTCACACATGATTGAGACATTTCCAAAGATTTTATTAATTTATTCATTCAGATCCAGTTATCCTGCTATCCAGTTATTCTGCCTTTATTTTTTATTTTCCCCCATCCCCTTTATGACCTTTAGAAATAAAATTCAATTTATTTGGCTACTTCACAGACAAAATCTAAAGCCTGCCTTAATTTGTAGTTTACCAGCCCTCTGATGTGAGACTACATAGAGAGCCCCTATCTGATCAAATGGCTGGTACCTGACACAGTCCAATTATGTGAAAATATATCCTTGCTTATCATTTCAAATATCGTAAAAGTGGAGAAACTGAAGTAGCTCCCTGTCTGTTTGATTTTCCTGTTCAGACACACTTGTTTAAACAGGCACCGTGAGACTTTTCTGTAATCTTGGAGGAGTTCAAAAAGTGTTTTCTCCTTGAAAGTCTCAGGTGGGTGATGGTGACCACCCCCAGCCAGCTCCCAGTCAGGCAGGGCAGGGAGTGGGTGAGAGGGTGAGATGTCCCCTGCAGCTGAGCACTCTGGCCATGAAATGCACCTGTGGCCAGGTATCTCCCTGCAACCTCCTCCAGCTCTGCTCCCCAGACCAACCCGGCTCCTGAACTGGTGCCCACCCCACCCCACAGACCTCCCCATCCCAGCCTGGTCTCTCTGCATCCCTCTTCCCCACCCACTAAAGGATTCTTTCAACTTTTTGATAATTTCATAGGACTAGATTTCATTGAAATCAATGATAACACTTGGAGTTGAGTACATAAAATAGGTCTTGGGGGTGTTAAGTATTCTTATGCTTCCCCTTTCTAAGCACCTGCAATAATTCTATCTTTAGACTTGACAAAGTTGATTATCTGTTAAGGCATATGCAGAACTGGTAAGACACTGAGGAAACCAAATTATGTACAATAAGTCACTGCTTTTGAAAAATCATATTTTCTACTAATTTCCTTCTTTTAAACTTTTTTTACTTGCAAAAATATTTTTTCTTGAACTAGAACTATGTTAATAATTATATTTGATAAAGAAGATTCCCTCCTTTTGTTTTGATCTAGTTTTGTTTATGTTTGTGTTGTTTTTGGGAAGACTGACATGTTGCTGGCTAGGTCTTCCATTGTGCTTCTCTGTGGTTCTTTAAATGAAGTTATGCCTGAAAGGAGCCAATATATATAAGCAGTTGAAGTATTCAGTCTTCTATTTAACAGTGCTATCAGTTTGCAGGCTTGAGAAAAACAAATTTCTTACAGAGAGAGGAAGGAACTTGTGAACATGTTGAAGCAGACTGTAGCATCAGAGATATTAATAGCCAAACCAGTCAGAGGCTTCTCCAGACACAAGGATGTCAGCACCAGGTGGGAGGCATTCCCTGGCTCATCACTCTAAGGGGAGGGTGCTATTTAAAGAATAGCTTGCAATGACATTTTTCAGGTATCTTTATGGGAGGTGTTGAAAATACTCAATTGCTGACGCATAAAATAGAAAATGAAACAAAAAACTCTCCTGCAGGGTGCAATCCTTAAACACAGGGTACTCTGAGTTCCTGCTTGGATCAGGGGAAACTGAATAACTGAGAGCACTCCATACAGAGCCAAGGTCACTCCATACAAAGCCAGGTGTTTATCCCAGCCCAAGTCAGGCTTTGGCTAAAGGCCTGCTTTTAATTCACATATAAGAGACCATCTTGCAGACAATGCTGTCTTGCAGAAGGCAGTGAAACCATACAACTCTAGGCTTGATCACAGAATTCTGGTTGCACTGCTTGAAATGGAGAATTGTACTCTGGGAGTTGCAGTCCTCACACTGTCATCACCCTGAGAAGTTTCTGGGTTCATTTGTAGTGTATAAGGAACATCATATTCTTTAAAATGATCTCCTATAAGCCTTTACAGGCCTTTTCATTGCATCCAGTTACAATAGCATTGAGTTCAAAAAAGTGTGTACTTGATAAAAGGTAGTTTCCATAAAGGCAGCTGCTCATAAGCTGGAAATACTAAAATATAAAGAAATCATCACTGAAATTCAGAGATTGTTTTAGCAGTTAATTACGTGAGCAGTGAGAAGCCTGTTTTAATTCCAGCATAACTCTCTGTTCTCAGATTTTTGTGTTGTTCTATACAGCTATCACTTCTAAATAAAGAGATTATGAGCCTTCCTCCTGTAAGGAGATGAAACGTTCTCTCATGTTTCCTTAAAGCAAAGAAACACCTGGATGGAGCTGTTTCTCCATCTGTCTGCTCTTGTTTCCAGTCTCTAGACCATCTGTGTAAGTCTTGTTGACACTCACTCCAACACTGTGTCTTTCTCAAAGTGCAGACATGAGGCCTGGCTTTGCTCTTACAGGGTGCACTTCACTCAGATGGTGTAGGCTGATGCTCTTTGAGCCTGTCCACACTTCTGCTCCTCATGTCTCAGCACCAGTGAACTTCAGGTCTACCACTGAGCAGTCATCCTACTGCCCAAAGCAACAACCAGCTACCAGGAGCATCCATACAGACAGTGCTTACAAATTATTTAGGTGTTCTCAGCATTTACTCAAGAAGCCAGGCTTGCAGGGCTTCCTGCAGTCCACAATAAGGTGTGAGAGGTGAAGAGGCATGGCCAGTTCTCCATAGATGAATCTTCCCTCTGCCTTTTACAGCAGCCTTAAAGGGAAAACCCTGAAGCAGTTGTCAGCTGTATTTGAATATGGAGTCACTTCTGCTCTTCATGCATGTCCCTAAAAATTCACAGGATGCACCATATGAAAAAGGCTTTGTAGATCTGTGAAAAGGCTTTGTGGATCTATGAGCTAATGGCAACAGCTGATCTATTACGCTGTAATTCACACTCTGCACTGACTTATCCATCACTTTTCCTCCTCCTTTTAACATTTATGTGCAGTTTCTGTGCTTGGTGTACCTGTCAACTGGGTCAACAGTAATCATTAAATAGGTTGAAATATTCAACATGCAATATATGTGTTATCCACTTCTATGGAAGCATACGTTTACTGCAGGCCTCGTAACTTTTGCTTTACTTCCCCCAGCATTTGTGAGCAGTGGCTTTTTTTGAAGGCATATGTCCTGTGACAGCAGAGGACTTTGTCCTTACTCTGTCTCCACAGTGTCCTTTGCTGGGCATTTGGTCCTAGCCAGGCTGTCCTGGTGTCCTGCAAACACGTGGTCTGTGATCCCACGGATTCTGCTGAGCATGTGGGATGAAAACTGGGGCTTGGTGCAAGATTTTTAGAATTGGTTCTTTGCTTATTGTCCTAATTTCTTTGCATGTCAGAAAGAAATATGGGGTGGGAGGATCAGGAGGAAAAGGTGGAGAGTACCAGAGAGGGGAGGCCATATTCAGCAGTAGCAGAGTCTGGTTTCTAATGTCACAGGGAACCTTTGTGGAATGTTCCTCCTTGATGTGGTCAGAAATCTCTCTTTAGGACAGACTGACACAAAAGCTAGGCAGTCTGGCACAAGTTTGGCTTCACTGAGGTTTTAGTGAGCAGGTCCACTGGGCTTATTCACATCACTGAAGGAATATGCAGGACCAGGGAAAGACAGTGCCCTTCATCTGGAGCATGAACTGGAAGGTAAACTCAGAGTTTAGCCCTTCAATCTGGAGCAAAATCAGGCAGTTTCCTATTTTCCATTTGTTTGGGTTTTTTAATTTCCATTTCTATTATAACATCCCTGGCATTTCTAGACTAAAAGGGACAAATGCACCTTAACCTGGGGCTCAGTTCTGAGGTGAAAAACTCCTTGTTGTAAATATTGAAGTCTATTGGCTCCTATAAGAGGCTTGTTTTGGTCCTGTCTGTGATAGCAAAACCTCCCTGAAATTAGCAAATACCAGCCTGGAGGGAAAATCAGCTCAGCACAGAGGAAATTATTTTATCTGAGGGATACTTGGTATGGGCTTCAGTAACAGTTAAAGGAAAAATATGGTAACACTTAAGAGTTCAACAACAAGCAAGAGCAAGTCATTGACTCATTGCAGTTAGTGCAGCCCCCTTGAAGTCTACAAGACGAATACATGGGAGCTACGGATCTGTCTATCCTATGGGCAGTCTCAGATCAGATAACACAGATGTGTTAGATTAGGGACAGAACCTTATAAAATAAAGCACTGGCTGCACTGGCAAAACCTTTTTTTTCTTTTTTTCTTTTTTTCTTTTTTTTTTTTTTTTCTTTTTTTTTCTTTTTTTTTCTTTTTTTTTAAATCTGTCTATTAAAACATTAAAAAAGCAACAACAACCAAAAAAGGCATAAGGCAGAGCAGAAAGGTAAATCAAAGAAGTTGATGCACTCCTCCAGATTTATACTCTTTAGACTATTTTTTTTTTTTTTTTTTTTTTTTTTTTTTTTTTTTTTTTTTTTTTTTTTTTTTGTCTCATGCACCCAACCGGTTTAAAGGTCTATTCTCTTTGTGGTACATGCATGCACATAACTACCATTGATGTGGAGTCTCCAGGTGATTTGATGTGCATTCCACATAAGGCATGGTGTCAAGTATATGATCCCCACACAAAAGAGCTGCCTGAGAACTACTCTTTGGAATATTTTTTTTTTTTAGATTCCTTTGCTCTACATCTAGAATTTAGCAGATCAGAGTGCCTAACCAAGCAGTGGAACTACTACTGCTACTCTTTCATCAGCTTTGATCTCTGTCAATTTATGAGGGGGGAGGGGAATCTAATGGGAAGAAAATTTTCAAATATAGGTGCAGTCTTGCAAAATGTTGAATATTTTGTAGCAAAATAATAGGAAATAAGTAAAGGAGCTTGAAATTTTTTAGCAAATCAAAAGAGGCAAGCAGGAGTGAAAATGTATGTTTTTGGAACACACAAATTAAAGAAATCATTCCACACATCACTGTATGGTCTCTGTTAAGGGTTTTTAGGTCTACACTGTGACTCATTCCAGCTCAAGCCTGGAGTGAGCCTGCTCTCCTCTCCAGTGGGTGCTGCAAGCCCAGCTATACAGGCACTCACAGCTCATGTGAGACACAGACATTCAGCAAAACGAGCAGGTGGATACAGCCATGCCCAGCAGTCGATTTCATGCAGGCGTCAGCCACAACACCGTAAGTCAGGATGCACCAAGACATGCTTTAAGGGTGGACTGAAGCTGTATATCAGGCCCTGAGCTTTCTATTCTGGTTTGATATATTGTCCTTCCATGGCAAATACAATTATTTGAAGGTAAGATTTTTGTACAGGAAAGAAATAGGTGGTTTTTTTTCAGATAAAACCTAAGCCCAGTGCTCCGTCTTGTCAACATTAGACTTTCCCATGTTTCAGAGACAAGCACCAACAATCTTTGTTGTACCAGATTTCTTCTTTCTTGTACACAGACATGCAGTCCACCTCCCAAGTGGAAACCAGATAAAATTGTGATAGAAAAACTTCTAAATTATTGTCAATTTTATTATTTCAGCAGACATTTCCCATTTTAAACCAAATGAAAATTTATCCCTTTTGGAACAGCTGTATGTGTACATTATTTTGAGTTTTCCAAGCTTGCCTTCCTGTCTTCTATTCTTCTTCTCTCTCAAATGCCCTGTTTGAATGGAGGAACAGAGTGACTAGAAAAAGGGATGAATGATCTGGAGAAAATTTGGGTGCATGGTTTGAGGGAATGAAGGGAATAGGCAGATACAAAGAGAGTTTGTGACAGGGCTAGGATGGGCTCAGCAGAACACTGGAAACAAAACATTATGAGATTCATATGGATATGCTGTAGGTTTCTTTTTTCAAGGAGAAAGAGGAAAAGGGAAATTTAGATGGTACCTTTTTTTTTTTTTTTTAATAAGGAAACTGAGCTGGAAAGAATCACATATGGTAATAGTCCTTTGAGCCCTCTGATCTAGTTGCTGTCTGAAAGATTTTTTCACTGGAAAATGTACACCTAGATAAGACAAAATCAAATGCTATCAAATTTGCTTTTTTTTATTCAGACAAACTCTCCTCTAATTAAAAAATGTCAGATTTTTTTTTTTCTGTTGATACCTACTCTTTAACATTTGCCATTTTTAAAACAGGAATAATAAAAAAATTAAACTCAATTTTATTTTTGAAAAATTTGCAGATTTTAATCTTTTATTTCTGCATGACAAAGGAAATTTTAAATTAAAGTCCCTCCTCCTCTAATTAAATTCAGAACAACTAAGACCCTTTCTTCTGCAGCATAGCTGCCATTTCTATCCACATTTTTCACCATTCAAATCATTAAGGAGCACAACATATTTTGATTTCAGTGTCCTTACTGCAGTGAAACACCAAACATACACTGTTGGGATGGTGCCTCTCTCAGAGATCACACAGAAACTGATATTATCAGGTGCTGAAACAAAAAACATATTTCAAAGCCACCATATGCCATCTGACCCTGTACCTCATGGGTTCTTAGCAAGACAAAACTGCGAGGGTTACCTGCAGTAGGAATCACAAAAACCACAATGGGCCTTATCAGTTGCCAAAACGCTTGGTTTGTTATCAATAAGCACTGGCAGAGGTTAAAGGGCTCCTCTGGCTATGGGGCTGAGGATGCTGAGATGTGGCTGGGAACAGGACCAGACAATGCAGGGACTGGGGAGGAGGACTGCAAAATGGGAATAGGGAGAGCTGAACTACCAAAATACTTATCACCTGCTACTCCAAATACCTGAGCAGGACTGCTGTGCAGTGGGACAAGCTTAATTCAAGCAAAGCAAGAAGCAAGCAGAAAAAACACTTGCTTCTGACCTAGATAAGTCATGATTTCAAGAATGCATGTAGATACGAGCTACAGTATTTTCACAAATGTATTTTGAGTTGCAACTTTCCTGTGTAAACTATTGAAGCAGCACCTCCTCAAACTGAGGACTGAAATACATTTGTACAGATTATTGTGATGTCTTTAATAATCCATTTGAAAGTGCAGCTGTATTGTGGTTTTGAGAATCTTTTTTACAACATGAATGCCTATCATACACCTGCAGTAGGACCATCAAAAAAACCTCTTTTGTAGATGCAAGTGCCATGTAGAGGATTTGGTTCTAGATATCCCTAAGGACTATATTTTGCTTTTAATGCTTTGATTTAGCAAACACAGAAAGTTTACAGAAATAAAAGTTTACTTAGCAGAGAGTTGTTCATTAGCTAGTCTGAGTTACACATACATTGAGGCACTACTAACCATTTTTGTAAAAAAAAATAATTTAATTTTAAATAAGGTTTGGAAGGGAGCATGGCAAAAAAACCCTCAGAAGTACCTTGACACTGCCAAAATTTGTTGAGAGGCTGTGAAATTTTTTTTTAATAATTTTTCTCTTTAGTTTTAATACTAAGAATACTTTTCATGAAAAGACATGATCAGTCACTATAGTGGAATTCATATTCTTCACTTAATTATTCTATATTTGAAGATAGCTTGTAATTTATGACAACACAGTTATTATTTTTCTTAGCAATGAATAGAATGACAAGACAATCATTAGTGTGTGGGTAGAAGACCAGAAGATAGCAGAAGTTGCTGCAAACATCTGATCCAGAATTTTGTATCCTGCCCCGAAGATTATTTTGCAGAGAGTTCAAACAATTCTTTGTGAAGTTTTCAAGCCTGTGAAGTTTTTAATTAAAAAATAGTGAATTGTTCCTTCTGCCTTTTGGAGTTTATATTTATTCTTGCATCTACATGGTATCAAAAGTCTCCATCCTCTCCAGGTTTTAACTGCAGCAAATTGAGCCTGCTAAGGTCTACCCCACACTGTAGCTGACCAGTAATCCAACTTCCCACTGCTCAGAGGAAGGGATAATAAATCCTGTTAAGCCATTTTAGCTCACTATTGTCTTACATCCATATCAGGAACTGCTTTCTCTGCCTTTCTTATTCTGACATTTCAGACAGCTGAAAACCAGCAGGTTTTTGGGTTTGCGGGTCAGTGGCAGTGCCATGACTGACTGTGCTGGGATCGAACCCATGATGCAGCTTCACAAACATTGAGATTTGACCAAAGTAGCTGCCAGAAAGTGTATACAGAGTTTTAACAGTTTTGAAACTTAGAAAATGTGTATTATTTTGCTTTTTAATTGCCCAGAAGATCTAAGGCATTGAACATCTCAATGTGTAGATGGGATATACCTATTCTCCTGTGAATCAGTGTGTGTGTGTGGGGGGGGGGGGGGGAATCCAGACATAAATAATCTGTCAGCCCAGCTGCCTGGTATGAATTCAGACAAATATGTTTAACCAAACATGGATGCTTCAGAGGGTGTTCTTGTGGTTACTCCAACTGCTTCCATTATACTTTTATATTAACAGTATGTCTGCTCACCATGTGCAATAAAACAATTTCTGAGGCTCAGCCTTGGAACATGGGGCTCATTCACTGTCTTGGATAATAGCGTTGCTTGTTTGCACTGTTCTTATTGAACTTTCTAAATATATGTCATTTTCCTTTTCATTCTAGGAGTGATTGTACATTACAGCAATTACAGACAAACCCTTCCAGACAGTTTGAAGACCAAAACTTTCTTTGTGTGGAAGTCCAAAGGCAATTATTGGCATTACAGTTTAAGAGAAGCATTCCATCTCCCTGATGCAACAGCAGTAGCTTTCTGTGGCATGTTAAATAAAGCAATTTGCCCTGTAGGAGACTAATGCATGCAGAGTCATGATGAAAAAAAAAAAAAAAAAAGAAAATCAAACAGCTGCACTGAAAGAAATAGAAACCTTCTCTTCAGAAAGATACAAAACTTATTCTGGCACTGTTTTAACTGAAAGACACCAAGAATCTTTAACCTTTGCCTTAAGCTCCTTGACATTTCATATATTGCTTCAAGACTGAGACTCTGTAAAGACACAAGCGTGCTAATTATCAGTCAAATAGTTGCTTTTTAACCAAAAATAGTTGATAAAAATGGAATAAGACAGTGCTTTCATAACACATGTCAGAATGTAGAAGTCAGTTCAAGCCAATTTTTTGTTCTCATAGCAGTTCTCATTTGCAGAAAAGAAAGAAATTAATAGGCTTGAGCTAGAAATATTGAGACTTGACCTCTAAAGCAATATCTTCTTATTTTGGGGAGTCTTGACTATTAAGCAAATAATAAAACCAAAATTATTGACTCCCTTCAAATATGCAATTTACAGTTTTTAATTAAATTATTCACCTGACATAACTGAATTTTTTGCCTAGCTTATGAAGCTGTGTGAGAGGATCAAATACACTCAGACGTGAGCACTTTAGGAAAAGTTAGAATATTCAGCAAAACCAGTAGACAGTTTCCTATCATTTTGAGATCCTTGGAAACACCAGGGGCTTGATCCTGGAACATTATTAATTGCTCACCTTAAATGTATTTTCACAAACTGAGAATTAGTCTGGAATAACAATTGTAAGAAGATAAAGAGGACACAATTATTAAAACAATGAATGTGTAACAAGTAATTGTCAGGTGAGAGTAAGAACAAACATGTCTTCAGAACAATGTATGTGATTAAAATAAATGTATTGCATATTACAGCAGCTCATTGGCATCTATGAATGGAATTGTAACTTTTTTTTTCCAGAAAAATTTCAGCTCAAGAGGCTAGAAAAAGCTTTGAAGAGAAAGGAAAGGAATTGATTTAATAGCTTTATTATAATAATGAAATGCAAGACCAGCTGATTTCACCACCCATTACACAGACTTTGAAGGGTGAATGTGATGAGATTTTCAAACTAGAGATCATTAATATTTCTGAGATGGAGCCAGGTTTACTAAGACAGGCTTGGAACATAGGAAATTTCCCATTTTTAAGAACAAATTAAGCCACTTAACTTTCACTTAAGTAAGAATGTCAGAATGAATTCTAGTCTTGCAATCTGATGGAAAAGCTGGAAAATTGGATCCTAAAAGAGGAAGGAAAGATAGAAATGATTGGCCACAAAGTGTTTCTTTTTTGAATCATCAAGTGATAAGGCAAACAGTTGCCTTTCCATAAGCCTTCAGCATGCAGAAACATGGGCTTGCTTATATTGTATTGATGTTCTCACTAGGACTTTTTAAAATGTGAATTGATTTAAGGATGGTTAGTTAAATGTGACCATTAATTTGGGGTTTCATGTGCTGTATGTGCTGTGGAAGGGCTCAGTTTGTATTGACAGTTTGAGCCCTGCATGAAGTGTGATTATACATGGCATCAGCTGACTGAAACCCCTATCACACCAGTTGCAAGGCCAGATTAAGCTGATTAACAGTGAACACTGATGAAGTACTCTCCCACTGGTTGCCAAGAACCACACCGTGAACATCTTTCATCATCTGGCACTCAGCTTTTTGTGTATGGTCTGGGTTTAGATATAATGGTGACTCTTCAGAAAGCAAAAAGGGGTATTCAAAGAAAATGTTTTTCTGAAGTTGGAAGAAACAGCCTGGCTATTGTTTATTCTCTGACCACAAAAATACCTTGTGGCAATTATGTATTTTAAAACTGTAGCTCTGTGTCAGTCCTTGCCTGTGAACTGCTCTGTAATAGCAAATAACAAACAACAAAAAATCACAACAGAATGTCAGCTTTTATTTGAAGTTTAGAGGAATTATAACATTGAGTAATAAAGTGATAAAATCAGACTCTCCTGTTGTGTATGTCAGCACAAGTTGCTTGCACCATGGTCCTGTGTGTCAGGTAAGGACCTTTCAGAGCTCTGCATCATTCTGTTCACATCACTTCCATGGCAGGGGACTGGAACTGGATAGTCTTTAAAGCCCCCTTCCAAACCAAACCATTCTATAATTTCACCATTAATACAGAGCTTTCGTGTTCAGAACTGTAAATATGTCAGATCACACCCTCAAAAGCAGCTTCTTTGAAAAATGTAACAGAAAAAAGGAAGAAAGTTCACTATCAGACAACTTCCACCAAAGAAACCAAACTTGCCTTTTTTCCATCCTGGACATTTTCAAAAATCGAATGAACTGAAATATATGGGGGCTGGGAGCATTTTGGAATGTAATTAAAAATAGGTCAGGAGAAAAAAAAAAGCCTTAGACTCTTCAACAAATGATCACAATTAATCAACAAGAATGGAAGCTGACTCTTTAATAAATGTGTTGGAATTATCCTCATTTCTGGGGGCAGGCTCTTGGATGTTAACAGAACAGCTCACAATGTTTATGGTTTTGCTGCCATGAGAAAGAGTTGCGGGATGGCATCGTCTGTGGTTTAACATGATCCATCAGCTGATGGCTTGTTCTGCTGCGAGGCAGATCACTGACACC
This sequence comes from Zosterops lateralis, assembly GCF_965231275.1. NCBI lineage: Eukaryota > Metazoa > Chordata > Aves > Passeriformes > Zosteropidae > Zosterops > Zosterops lateralis. The sequence continues at coordinate 13,187,847 of NC_139766.1, forward strand.
ATTACAATTTCATCCGCTGCCTCAAAGCCAATTTCCCTGCATATAAACGCTTCATTCAGAGCACAGAAAAAATACATTAGCGAAACAATATAGCATACTGTACAACAAGGATTTTCCTGCACTGTAACTCTACAGCTCACCAGGCAAAACCCACTTCTTTTTATTCTAGTTCCCCAGGGTGCTACATGGAGACACCAATCCTGAGACGGATTAACTGTGGCGCTTTCATCAAGAGGAACTTGTCTTCACTCTGACTTTGGAATAGAAAGGACGTGCTATTACCCCTCCACTTTGAAAGAGAAAAGCTTTCTACCTGCATTCCTCACTCACTTCCAAAGTTTAGCTCATAGGGATTAGAATTTGCTAGATATAGGATAAGCTTCTTTCAAAATACTCATATAAAGAAAGATGGAGAGAGATTTCAGATCTATTTACTGAATGTTTATTAGTGTTAGAAACAGGTAAATTTGAGTTAAAGTATGAGCAAAATATTAATTCTTCATGTGAAATAAATGAGAGCAGTCAGGAAAATATGACACCTTTTTTCCCTCAGTGTTACTTTTACATAAAATCTGCTATTTGCTATTCAAAACCAACTAGTTCTTTTCCATAATACATGACTGATTTTAGAGGTGTTTTAATTTTGGGAACCTGACTTGATCCATACTATAGAGCAGAAAGTTTCTGGCAGCAAGTGTTTAATACTTCCTCAGTATTGATGTCTCTGTAAGGTATTTCATACCTTGCCTTGCAGTGTGCAGAAAGCCTAAATCACTATGGATCTCAGGCCAACATCCCAGCCCCATCCAGGACATTTTTGTGTCATTGGCTTCAAAGGAGGCTGAAAATACTAAATATTGGGTAAGGAGGTCTGGTATCACATGATGACTTTGTAATTATTTTATAACTATAATTATCTCAGATATGAGAAGAGAAGCAAAACTCTTCTGTGTTTGACTTGGATTTCATTTAAACCTGTTTTAAACCCTGCAATAACTTTAGCTGATTTCACTTCCCTGAACAAGCCTATCATATGAAACATCACCCACAGCTTCCTGGCCATGGGCAGGGTCAAACAAAGCCCAGTTTTCTCCCTGGGCTTTCAGAGCAGTGTAACCAGTCACAGAAACATGGGGCTTGCTGGGAAATAAGTAGCTAGTCTGATTTGGGAGAGGATATTCTTTATCCGATGCCCAACAATATTGTTTCTGAAACTGATGCCTCCAGTTTTAGATAAAACAGACAATTTAGTAGGGCAGCAGTGTGCAGAGGGCAGTCTGACACTGGCCTTGACTGAGCAAGCCAGACTGTCCCTCATGGTGCTCCTGCTGCAGGTCACAGCTCATCCCTCACAAAGGACTGTCACTCACCATGGGAAGGGCTGTCCCACACTGGTGGCAGGTGACCATTGCCCATTGCATGGTGGCTGAGACTGATGGTCTGTGTTGGCACAAAAATGCTCTTCACACACCACCATCTCTTCTCACATTCTAATGGCAGACCAAGCACCTCAAACACTACAAGAGGAATGAGCTAATGTCTTTTATCAATGTCCCAAGTCTTGCCAAAAAAAAAAAAAAAAAAAAAAAAAAAAAAAAAAAATAATCCTGTGAAAATACTGACTCATAGTATCCCCATTATTTCTAGTGGGAAACACTCTGGTAGGAAACAGCAGGCAGAGACCTAATGCTTTCTTACCTTTCCCGTGCTGCCCACCCTGCTGTTGGGGAGAATGCTTGTGCTGCTCTGCCAAGGAAGAGGACTAGGGTAGCTGCCCTAGCAGAAGTCCTCCCATGGGATAAAGGGTTTCACACCCTTAGGTCTTAGCCAGCCTGATTTTCCCCTTGCTTGGCTGGAGGAGCAGCTCCATGCACCGGTGACAGCAGAAGCTGGAAATGCTCATACGGGAAAAAAAGAGAAGCCAGGAGGCAAATTGCTTTCCGAAGTGTCGGTTTAAACGCTTATCAAATGGCAGCGTCATTCCCATGAGTGTGTCTCCAGTGGTGCAAAGCACTCGGGGCAGGGGCTGTTCACCCACCCATCTTTCCGTCTTGCAGCTGCCCGAGCAGAGCTCTGTGCCTGCACGGCGAACCAGAGCAGGGAATCGATCTGGTTGGATAAAAAGTGTGCTAAAACACCCTCCAAAAAGCAGCATGTTTTTCTTTCCAGCCAGAATCGCTTCTCCCATCTGGCCGGGCGCACAGCTGCACAAACAGCTGCGGCGGCGGCGGGGCCGGGCGCACCGCCCGGGGAAGGGAAGCTCCGCTCCGCTCCCCTCCCGCACCCACCGCCTCCAGCGGCGCCCTGGCTGTCCCCGGGAGGCCACGGCTGCTCCGGCACAAGGGGCACGCAGGGGCATTTGCAACCGTTTGCTCCTCTGAACTCCTCCTGGAAGACGGGCTGTTCGACAGCCAGGAGCAGAGTCCTGTTTCAGGTCTGGGATTAAGGGAGAATCCTGCAGAAAGGTCCGGTTTAAACCTGAGGTACATTTGGAGAGGTTGAATAGATAATCATATCCAAAATACGTTCCTTCAGGGAAATTAAAAATGGTTGGGATCATCAATAACTTTCTCATCCCAAGTGCTCATGACCTTTATGCATGCCAACACCACCAGATGGTGGATGGGGTTTTTCTTCAACAACCAGAGGAGAAGGTGGTCAGGTACCGAGTCATTTGTACCAATACACTGGGAATACAGAGCAGTTGCTCAAGTAACCCAGCATTAGGTTAGTTCAGTATTTGAAACTGCACTAAGGCAAATCAAAGCTGGAGGTATAACTTAGGCTGCAGTAACTGTTGACAGACTGACACAGTGTTATCAATCTAAAGTACTGGGAGGTCAGTCAGCAAGTGTTCCTTCATGTAAGGATCATTAAATACTACTTCTGAAGTTTAAAGCTTTAGTTCATAATAGTCTCTAATATTTGTTGCGAGACTGATATTGTCATACCTTCTATCAATAGCAATAGTGAGTTTTAAAAAAGACTCAAGGTACAAGCAGCAGAGCTAGCCAGTCTGTTAGGCAAAGAAAATAGTTCCACTTTCAGTTTCCAGGTGCAGAATGCTTGAATTTACCTTTGTGACAAACTTTTTCTTCTGTTAGTCTTCCTTCACGTGGCAGGATTAAAGTCTTTACAGAGGTATATTGGTTTTACGTGAGTAGTACAAATTCCCTCTTCAAAGATGCACTAAGCATTGCATGTAAAAGCTGCACTCCTACTCCAAGAGTGAACATGCCATGTGATTTGAATGATGTTGGTAAGATTCCTGGTGGCACCCTGTACCAGAATTTCTGATGGTGTTGTATCACCATTGTCTTTGGATAATTATACAGCATCACAAGAATACAGGGTCCAGCTGGTGGATTGGAAAAATATTCATAGAGAATGGAACAGAAGGTCCATCCTCATACAACTCAGCTGATACTGCAGCTAAATATCGAGCAAGATGGACTGGTCTGCTGACATACTGTTTTTACCATTTTTAGAAAATGTCCTTCTATTTCTGGTCAAGCATATTTTACTGCAAATACAATGATTAAAACTAAAACAAGCCACTCAAACAGATTTTGACATAATATGCATAGGTTTGTACGTGTGTGTATATATGGATACACTAAAAACAGTAGCTTCATTTTTTTCTGCATCCATAGTTGTTTTTTCCCATGCAATGTATAGCAGACACTTTTTTTTTTTTGTTTTGTTTTGTTTTGTTTTGTTTTGTTTTTGTGATTCTAAATATTCAGCTCAGTGTAGCAATTTTAAATGGTAGGAGCTTACATTCAAACAGGCATGGAGTAAAATGCCATATCTGTCTTGCAATGGAATTTTTCTGACTTTAGCTCTGATTGAAGCTCTCCCCAGTTAAATGAGAAATACATTTGAATAAATGATGAGCTGATTATTATGGAATCAGTTTCTGTTTAACAGAAACATTTCTTTGCATTGTATTATTACTGTTATTAAACATTTACATTCTGGTACCATATACACACAGAACATGATGAAAAAGAGGCAACACAAAGAAATATTTTTTTCCTCGTATTACAATTCTGGGTCTTTATTAGCTGTATCAGTAGAGATAATATTATATTGCTTCCAATCACCAAGAACAATGTATTAGAGTAAATATACAGGTTATCCCACTGCTTGAATATGCTCCCAAACAGTAATTTCTCTAATGTATAGCTGTGGATCAGTAACATTTCTCTCCTACTGATTTGTGGAAGACCATTTTATTTGATCTGTGCTGACACAACACTTTTACAACAACAAAAAAAGAAAGTTTCCCTTAAAAGCTGATTATTTTTCCTTATATTCTATAACTGATTTCTTAAGTGGGCTATTTTCAAGGGATGGTAAGCAAGTTAGAAAAACAAATTCATTTAAAAATTATTCATTCATTCTTCCACTTATCCGAGACAGCAAACTCTAAATTAAACCTTTCAAAATGATTATGCTTAAAAGTTTCACCCTGATAGCAGACAAAAACCTCTTCACAGTATATCTAAAAAATCATTTTACTAAAATGTGCAATAAAAGTAAGTAATCATTTCTTTACTGTCTTGTAACTCACAATACACAATTTTTCACTATATAGATTTTGCAAGACTGTGCTTTGGTTACTTTTTGTCTAGGAATTCAGGATGCATAAATATTGCAATAACAAAGCGGAAATCCTTGGAGCCAATTTATCTATTGAAATGAAGTCTACACATCTTAAAATATGGAAATGGCAAAATATCAAGGGGAACTTGTTTACTTTCTCTACTGGAGACTTCATTGAACTAAAGCTAAATTTCAAGAATAAACCCAGTCTTTCAAATGCACAGGTGCTTAATTGGAATCTTTCGTTTTGCAGCAGCAGAACCAAGATGAGAATCTGGCCCTGGAGCCGGCAGGAATGCCATATGATATCTGAATGGTAATTTTCTCTGTATGTACCACAATAATGCCTCAGACTTGACCTTTGGCTTTGTTGTCACCAAGTATTATCATATGTATAATTTGACCTTTCTTACTTGTATGAATGCTTGGCCTTGAACTCCATCTAACCTTCTAGAAGCTGTAAAGATAATTTCTATACATTTGCAATAAGGTCCCTGATTTGACCTATGACTCAAATGAACAATAATATTCCCATTTCTCCTAAGACTATTTCCTGTAATAGTATAATAATAAGGCAATAAAATGTCCTTCAGTGTGAACTCTTGTTATTCTAAATTTTGAAGGTCTGTGCTTTAGGGCATTCACAGTTCATTACATTTCTGTGTTGTCAGAAGATAGTATCAAGGCATCAAAAGTTTCTAGAATTTAAATCAAAATGAATGAACGGACAAAAGTGACATTATTTCACTGCGTCTATATCCAGACAAAACTAAAGATTTAGGGACAGTGAAACAAAAGCATATCTTAGCACTAGCAGAAGACCATTAATACTTCTGCCACTTCTATTTAGCAATTTCAAAGCAGAAAACAAGCATTAAAAAATTTCAGTTCTGACCTTTGGAAAAAACCTGTGCATTCCATCCTTATGCAACAAAACAAATAATCCAACATTGTGGTATTCTCCAACAAAATAGAGTAAATATGATTTTTTACAAGAAAAAAAAATCTTTGTTAATATTGGTACACAAAAGAAATGCAAACTATTAGAAGTGTGCAAAGGGGTTGTGACTATATTGAAAACGGATTCTGCCTGATGACATCCAGTGTGTGATGCAGGAGCAGCCCTTTCAGCTGTGTAAGACTGCAAGATCACCCTTCCAGCTATGCAATTTGCCTTCAGCACCTAAAGCTGTGTTTCACACCATATTTTGCTTAGAGTGGAATGCTAATGGGTCATCATATTTGATGATCAGGCCCAGAACAAAAGTTTTCACTTTTCATTCAGCTGCACCCAAAACATGAATACATTTAAACACTGCCTGCATATAAAAGGCTCTGATTTGAAACTCAGTAATTCAGGAATTTGGTCCTGTACAGGTAGAATAGAATATATACAATTAGCTATCATGGATAAGGTAAATACAACAGCCAACACATGGTGATTGAAATCAGCAGAGCTAAGAGCAGCTGCCAGCCATTGCTCAGATTTTGCTGATATCAAGGCAGAGATGAGTTTTGGGGACCATAAAGTGACTTTGGTAAGGCCAGCTGCAATTGGAGTATTTACGAAAGGAGGTGTGCAGCAATACACCTGCACTTGCTTTAGTACCATGACCTGATCTACAATCCTTACAGTGTCTTCCTTTTCAGCCACCCAAAAAACCCACCCCTACACATACTTTGTAGTAGATATTCCATGCACTCCTTAAGATTTTCTTGTTTTCTTTCTTTCTTTTTTCTTGAAACTGTACCTCTTGGAAATTACTTTGCATGGCTTTCACTTTCTTTGGCTATTCAAGCCAAGGCTCTTCTGTGGAAATGAATCTTTTCTACTTAGAGCTGAAGTGTCTATGTAACTGGTATAATGCTATGACATGATCAATGTGACTCTCCTCCTTATACAAATTGCTCTTTCCGAGCTATCTGTCTTGCTATCATAGTTTTCTTCCCCACTGCAAAGGCTGGTGACACAAGACTAGCTCAGACACATCACTCAAGATTAATCTGAAGCTTCAGAGTACAGAGAACAATGCAAGAGATAAAGACCAAATTATTAGTAGAATATGCAAACTGAGAGTCAATTCAAAACCCTTATGCTGCTCCTCTTTTTTTCTTTCAAGCAGAGGGTTTATATACTCCAGTCTTGGTGCCAAGGGCCAGCCTCCATTGTCACTCAGAGGTCAGCTGCCACAGACAGAATGGAGGGTTGAAAACTGTGTGATGAAGGTGCCTGCAGCTAAACAGATCTCCCAAACATAAAGTGTTTCTTTGGAAACAAGTAAATGCTTTGGGTTCTTTAAGATTAGAGAGATATAGTATGATTGGCCAAAAATAACAGAACATTCAGAAAAGTTTGGCTCCACAGTGTATCTCTATCTTGAATAAGCAGATTAAGAATCACTTATTTTCCCAACAAGAGTGAGCTTGAATGTTTGGCTTGCTGCAGATGTACTGGTCAAGAGATACTAAAAGAACAAAACCTCAAGGATTGAAGTTTTAAGTTCATGTTCTGTCAGCACAGATTTTCCAGAAAAATGGAAATTTGACACTGCTCTCTGATCTAAGCTTTGAGACTTTCATTAACATCATGAGTCCTTCCAGAAATATCCAACAACATTTTCTTTCCACTTACAATCCTCTCACAGTGTCCAATGGAGGGGTTGCTTAGGCAGCTCACTGACATGGTGGGATCTGGTGAAATAGAGATCATGATAGAGCATGGGACACAATCCTTCTGCTCTTTCCACCAAGCCTCAGAGATCCTGTCTCCTTGCAGAAGGACTCATGTGAAAAGGCACTGTTGAGCTCAGCTCCTTGCCCTCCTCCCAGGCATTATCAAGTGTGACAAAAGCAGAGCATCCCAAGAGTCCAGCCTCAGTAAATGTTTTTTTCAGGCAGTAAAAAGCCTGTTGGCTTCTAACACCAGTAACACTGAGGAATGAGTGGTTGAGCTGGCTGCATTTGCTCCCTCACATTGCACTGCCAGGCTCCATGCCAACGGCACCCCTAAAGGCAAAGGGCTCAGCTACCTTACACTCACCACCCAGAACGGAGGGGTGAAAGCATCTGTTGGGGCTCAGGAACAACAGGAAAAGAGAGGTAAAAAGAGAGTTAAACAAGGAAAAGACAGAAGATGGTGGGAGCTCTAAGGGATGAGATGGAGCTGGCAGTACTTTCCAGGCAACAGGCTATCAGTCAGATGGCCAGAAAAACAACACTGCCATGGAAGGTGACAGGCATACATGAGCAGGAGCTGTGCTTCAATGGTTTCTGGGTCTTGCACTGGCTCTCTGCTGAGGGTGAGTAGCTTCCTTGGCTGTCAGACCATTGGAGAAATTCTGTTTTCCACACTGCTCCTCGAGGGATGCAATCACAGCTCTAGTTCTTTATGTGAGAAGTTTTGATTCTCTGGGATGTCCCTTTTGCTCTGGGAGCCCTTTTTTCCATTCGCTACCCAGCAATATTAACAGCTCCATCACAAGAATAAAGGCTCTTCACCCTGCTTTAAGGAGAAATGAGTGTAAAAGCATTTGTTACTGCTGATAGTGTAACTAATGGCTTTTTTTCTAATAATTTGTTATTATTTAAAGCTGTTACTGAAAGGCAAATAGCTTTCAAAGGCACAATTTTCACCAGCCCCTAGAGATTTTTATGGGGAGTTTGGCATCTATCTGACCCCAACAGTGTCATAATTCTCTGCTAATAATAATGAAAACAATACATAGTACTTAAAACATAAAAAGGCAATTTTTATTTTTATTTAACTTAAAGTTAAAAAAGGAAAGGGTAATGGAAGGTTAAGGGGAGGAGGAATGGGAAAGGGAATGAAAAGAAGAAGGAGAAGGAGACCAACCGAACAACCAAAAAAAAAAAAAAAAAAAAAAAAAAAAAAAAAAAAAAGGAAAATGAAAAAAAGGGGAAAAAAGGACTGAGAGTTCCAAAATCCAAGCTCAACTCTGCCTCTCTCTCCTCTTTCCACTCCCTGCAAACTGCTTTCTTATGCAGTGGATTATGAAGTTTTCAAGGCTGGATTAGAGACTGCTATAAAGCAGTTTGCCTGACACAGAACCACATTTAAATTAGCAATGCCATAAACGGCCCTGCGAGGGAGGGAGGGCCTGCTCGTGATTCAAGGATATCGTCTTTTGTATAATTTTTCCAGTGTCATAAATTTCTGCCCAAAGTTCCTAGCAGAATAGCAATGCTCTAACATATATTGAATAGGTGTCTTTCATAAAATGTTATACATGGAACAGAACTATGATTTGCGGATCACATTTATTTAAGATCAGTGTAATTTATATATGTGCACCTCAACAATATGATTTAAACCCATAGGTCTTTAGATGTAATGTTTTACCTTTCTGAGACCTTTGTGCTTAGCTAGAGGGTGTTTACTGTGACTGAGGTATTTTTTCTAAACAGAGAGGCGGATTATTTAAAACCGCCTTGGTATGGAAAACCCACAGTTTGTCCACCTCAAACAATCTCTTCTCTCCCCCAGTTGTCACAGCAACAACTTCAGCATTTGAAAGGAATCCACTTCAATAATCTAAGCCTCTGATCTTTGACAGGCTTATAATGAAGGAACAGTTTGTTAATGCTGACATAAACATTTTGAAATCTTAAAGGTACAATTATTTCATGTTGTTTAGGAAGTGAGCACTACATGGTCAAGAGAACAGCACTCTTCAAAAATATTTACTCATGCAATTTCCTAGTGAGAAAAACAACTGCTGACTGTACAGCTGAACTGAGATTCCAGCCCTGTGGTTTGAGCAACAAGATTTTTTCTTTGTCTCCTGCCCATTTATAGTTCATTTTTTTTCTCTCTAGAATCCCATGATGATCTTTTGGATAATCCCAGGATATATCAGCCCAAGCTCTTTATTTTAAAAGATAAAAAGCCGGGCTGAATCAGACCCAATTCCAAGTGGGTCTCCTGACTGTGCTGCTTGTCATAAAAAGTCAGAACTGCTTCTCAGCCAGCCAGCTGGGATGGAAGTTGTTTGCCTGTTTAGCAAACAAAGCTGTTATTTCTGCTGGGAGGAGGGCAGAAAGCTGACACGATGACAAAGTTCCCCAGGCTGTGCTCAGCAAAGTAGCCCCTGTGCTTTCTGGGCAGAGCAAAAGCCAGAGCAGGCGACAAAGTCGGGGCTGCACTTTGGAGTCACAGCTCCAGTTGCTCCGGGGACACCATCACTCCCGGAGCAATTTCCTACAGTAGCACCAGGGCTCCAGTGGTCCTCGGGGGTGAAATCCATCATCATGCACGCTGCACTCTATCAAGTGGGGCTCCGAGAAAGGGTCAAGTGGTCCGCTGCCATGCTGTTTGAGCTCATCAGAGACATATTTAATTTAATTAAGGTTGTCAGCACTATTGATTTTGGCAGTTTCAATTACCATGCTGTTATGGCTTCTGGATCTACTGATCTGTGATGAGCCCTATCAGCACTGGCACACATTGAGGAAAAAGCCCTTTGTCTCCTTTAAAACCTGACACATCCTGCCATAGGCCATAACTTATTGCTTTTATCCAGCCCAGCTCCTCTTCTGTTCCTCATAATTAATTTCTCATTAGACAGCTCTTTATTGTTTAATTTGTGCAGTTTATAATCAAATTGGGCACATTAATTGTAGTTGAATTTAAGGCTAATGAAAAATAAAGGTTTTCAATAACTTACTCTTCAATTATTTCAGACAAGATAAAATAAAACACTTTAAGAGTTGTCAGCTTTTTAAATTATAAATTAGGTTGTTTAAAGAGCATGGGCATTTAGGAAGCAGTTATCGCACATTTAGTAATTATAAATCCTATGCTCCAATACAATTATTAGGATATATTTACAATTCCTCTTAGTTTTTTTCCACCCTGTTGTTAGTTAACTGCATAACATCTAATTGTTGGTGGTTAAAAATAGCATAATCTGAAGTCTCTGGGCCTGATTCCTCCTCTTCTGCAGACTGAACTGTAAATCAGCATGTCTGAGGAAGACCATATCTGTAACTGAAACAGGAGAGGTGTCTGAAACAGGGGAGTATCAGATAAAGAGGAAGAAGACCCCATTTGGTAGAGATTTTATAAAATGCCAATCATTCTTCTAGGCAGAACTGTAGGATTCAGCCCCTTTTCTTCAAGGAAACAGTAATACATGATTTGTATTAGGACCAGAACATCAGCTGGCAAAAATCAGTGATGTCCTCTGGATGTAGACTAAAATTTGTCCCATGATGTGCATAATCTTCATTTTAGCAATGGGAAAACAAAGGCAGAGAAGCAGCTTATTTAAAAAGGCACATGGGAGGTGAGGACAGCCTGCTAGTTTTTTGGTTTGTGTTTGACGTTTTGGGGTTTTTTTTGGGTTTTTTTTTGTTTGTTTGTTTGTTTGTTTTTGTTTTTTTGGGGTTTTGTTGTTGTTGTTGTTGTTGTTGTTGTTTTTAATTTTTTTAAATTTTTTTTTTATTATTATTATTTTTCAGTTAAAAATGGACAGGGAGGGTGAAGGAGGATGAGAAAGAATATGGGACAAAAAATTCAGGAGATACCCACTTTTCGTGCCAAGATGAAAATCAGGAAAACTGAGTTTCCTTCTTTTCTCAGAGGCTGCACTCAATGTGCAGCACTTTAAGGGTGAGCAAGAAAAGCAAAGGAAAGGAAGGCCAGTTTCTTGTTGCTGCTGAGGGGAAAGCTGGGGTGCTGTAGGTCCATAGTTTGGATGTGAGGAGATGATGGGAGAATTTGATTCCTTGTGTGTTCTAAGACCTCTCCTTGGCCAGGCAGGCAGGGTCCCAGCATGATACACTGTGTTATGGTATCCTGTAGAGATCCATCCAGGGCAGGGATCCCTGGTCACAGTGTGAGTTTGGGAAGGGTGTGTGTGAGCTGCTCCACATTCCCTGCCCAAGCAACCAAATGATCACCCCTGCTCCTGCCCAGTGAGACCTAAAGCTGTGCCTGGTGGTGCATCTGCATCAAGGAAAGATGAGTCAGAGACAAAAGCATGTCCAGTAGCTACGGACCAGAAAATGTATAAACTGAAATACTGTAGAGAAGATGGTCACATCCACTGCTGCTAAAGTGCAAGGCTGCTGGTCTTTTTTAATATTAAAAAAAAAGATGCTTTTGCTATTCAAAAAGGGTAAAATTCATCCACATCCTCACAAGATCTATTTACTAACCAAATCCTGTACATAAAAAAAGACAATGTCAGAAATTTTCTCTGTGTACCCCAGTTCAAACTGAGGTTATTTTTTATTTCAGCAAAGTATCTTGGTCCAAAATTCCTTGGTGGGGTCCCTGCCCTTGTGGATTTGTAGGAATCTTCCAATTTACATATTGCTTCCTGTCTGGAATTAAGAGCAGGTCTCTATTGCTAAATATTTCAGTATCATGTACATTCTCTAGTTCAAAATTATTTGGAACAGAAGGAGGAGATACTGTTTTCCCAAATACTCCCAAACACTCTACATCAGCAGCTGAATATGACAATCTTCACCTGCCCAGCTTTTTGGAAGGGAAAGAGAGAATACCTTCCTTCAGTGCTGGATGCAGGAGTTTTGTCACCAGCATACGCAGTCAGGGAACAAGGGAGCTGGAGAATCAGGAACCAGGCTGCACTCCCCCCGTGCTGAGTGCAGGGGCAGGAAAGGAAATCAGTGCATTGGTGGGAGAAGAGGGCTCCTGGAAACTCAGTGTCTGATAAGGATACGTGGGAACAGCAGGGGAAAAACAAACCTTGAGTAATGTGTGATGGGAAGGCAGCACACACTTTGTCCTTGGCCCGGCTTGGTATAGCCCATCCAGTGAAAGGACAAGTGCACCTGGTGGGCACCACAGGCAGAGGTTGCAGTCTTTAGGCTGCTTGAAGTTACTCTCTTGTAACAACTCAATGTGCACACCTCTCTTCTGAGATGATGAACCCACTGCTGTTGTGCTCTTTCTTCCCTCAGCCTTTACTTTCCTGGATATATAATTTCCAAAAACCCTGGCCTAAGGTCTGCACTCTTTCTAGGAACAGGTATTATCTAAGTAGACAAGAGCAAGAGATCATCCATGCAATTTGTCATCACCCCTTGACAGCAGTTCAGTGGTTTTGTGCCATGTCACCCACAGGACAATCAGATCCCCTAATTTCTGGCTGCATCTAACTCTAAGCAGAACCATCAGACCTGGCTGTATATGCAGGGAGTAGGCATCTGAACCCTACAAATATCTTTCCCTTTCAATTTAAAAATAGCAGAAAGATTTTTAAAAGGAAATTTATATTAAAAATATTAATAATAATTGTTCCCAGGCAAAGTTTCTTTCAGCTAAGTTTCAGCTGCAAGAAAACTTTCATTAAGCAAGAAATTAACTCATGAAAAGAGAGGTTTATAATGGAGCCAGTAGCAGCACTGCTAACAGGTGCCACTGTTACAGCAGTGACAGGGTAAGACCTCTAAAGAAACAATAGCTGGGGCTGTGCCCACCCATGCAGCTAAAGATCTACCAGGATTTCTGCTATGAACCTCTGTTTGCAGGATCTTGATACTTCAGTCATAAAAAGCATACCGCAGGCTGAGCGTGAGAAAATAGAGACACAGCACTCCAGGGCAGTTGGAACAAAAAAATTATAAAATCCACATAGGTGTTTTGAAGGATCTCTTTGGGATTTTGTTATTGAAAAAAACATGCTTCTTTTGCAATTAAATTTGGCAGATTATCGGTCAATAGCATTAACTAGGGAGAGGTTTTTTTTCAGTTTGTTGCATTTTAACTTAGAGCCCCTAAAATGCCTGTGGCATTTTTTAAGCTTAAAAAAAATCTTATAGCTCAATTAAGGGATAACAGAAATAAACCAGGATTACCTGTGTGTAATTACACAAAGTTAAATCCAAGAAAACAATACATTACCACAACTCTCTTGGGTAATTTGAGCAGTCTCCCTAGGATCTCCAGAGGCAAAAAAAGAGAAGGTTGTCTCAGCTCATACCTGAGCATTTACTGCAACATAGCAAAGGACTCTAAGTCTAAAAGACCACAGAAGTAGATAGAAAGAGCTCTCTTTTTTTCTTGATGAACCTTTTAAGAGTCTTGAGGGATGTGCTACAGAAATGAGCAAACTCTATACCAGGGCACAAATTAGATTCATTGCTCAACTCTCAAACTTTCTTATTGCTCTTGACTGTTCTGCTCCCACTGTCTTCCCCTTGTCCACCAATACAGTAGTGCAGTCCAGTCTGAGCTTCACTAAATACACTTAACAAGAAATAATTCAAATCAGCTTAGTGTACCCAGATCTGAAGGTAGAAACTATTGTTTAATACTTCCTAGGAGGGGTACAAATTTTCTGTATACGTCAAATTAATCCTCAAACTGCTATAAGATGTGAAGACATTTCTATTGCAACTATTTGAAAATATCAAAATCAACCAAATACCCTGTCCCATTCCCAAAGAACAGGAAAGTGTGTCAGAAGAGTTAGCTGGGGAGCTGAACAGCTTGTTCTTTCTTACCATATTCCAAGTGGAACTACCTAAACTCAAGGCACATTTTGACTATCATACCTGCAGGCACAGTGGCATGTTAGCTGAATTTAACTCCCTGTGTTTGGACATTGTATAGCTGGATGAAATTCAACCTGTTTGGGTTTAAACCTTTTAGTCTTGAAGCATTTGCCCAAGCTTCAGTATTTACAGAGTAAATGTATATATGAATGATATAAGTATATATGAATGATATATGTATGTATGAATGATACATAAGGATAAGGGGACCCACACCTTGACTGCTTGAGAAAATTTGCCATAAAACCAGTGCCAAACACTTTCTTCCATCAAAAACTTCCAAAGGGAACAGATTGAGTCCATCTGCAATTATAATATTAATTTCATTATAGCCATCCCAACCTCAATTTAAACATGAGTATGTGAATAGCAGCACAGTATACACAGTATATATGTAGCACTGGTTTATGCCATGTCAGTAACTCAAAACATATGTCATATGTTTCTTAAAAGCAGCCAGGTAGAGTGTAGCTATCCCCTTATCACTGCCAGAGTTCCCTACCTGGACCAAGTCTACATATTTATTGGTGTTGTACATGAAGTAGTCCTGCCCTCAGCTGTATTTGGTTAAACTCGGTATAAACGGTACCTTTCAATCCTGAGCTCCTTCACCAGCCTGGTGATAAGGCATCCATTCCTCAGTATATTATAGCAGTATATTATAGCCTGTGAGCTGGGTTAATTTACACCAGCTGAACCAGTCCTGCACAGACCAGGCAGACACAACACCAAGACCCTGGGAGGCTCCTTGTGTGTTACAGAAATCCCTGGTCTCCCCTTTGGAGCAACCTTTCTGCCCCCACCACTGTGGAGACAGTACAAAGCATCTGAAGCTTGGGCCCTAACCTTTTATCTTTGAACTTTTCAAATTTATTTTTCTATGCCTGAAGTATTTGCTTATAAAACTTACATGACCACCAGGATAAAAATGAGCAGTGACTCTTAGCTTTGTCTTCTGTGCTCTGCTCAACAAGACATGTTCTGTACACTCAGACAGGGAAAGCACAAGGAGCACCAAAGGCAAGGGTTTGGAAACTGAACACATACACTACCTCTGCTCAGCAGGGCTAGGAATCTATTTTCAGATGGAGGAGTGCAAATTGATATTTATTTTGCTTTGCTGCTTAATTTTAAGATACTTATTGTCATTTCCCTGGCAGCAGGGTGTTGGAGAGGATGAGATTGCAAACTCAGAGGAATGACCCTTTCCATTCCATCTGCCCTTATTTAGAAGTGATGGCCTCCATTTCTTTTTTTATTTTTTTTTTAATAGAAAAAAAACCCTCTTTATTCTGTCCTTCAGGCAAGTTCACTGAGTCCACTGTATTTCAACAGGAGCTAAAGACATGGTTCTATTTACCCTCCCCCAAAAGGTCTCTATTAATTGTTTTCAAATGTTGGCAGCCATGTGAAACCCTGCCTAGCAAGTCTGGCTCCTTATATGATTTTTATTAAAATTCACTTTGCACACAAGGCACATGAGATTTATGGCTGAAACTAATAGGTTGGTTCTCACTAAGACATAAATCCATAGGCTGTTTATTGAGGCTCATGGACATTGAGAACACAGGTAATTGTTACTGTGACTGTTCAGCTTAAAAATAGTCAGTTATGTCTCTAAGGAAATTTGTTTAACTAAGCACACCACATAAGCTCCTGAAAAATTGCTTTATCTGTGATGGTGAATGGAAGGACTGTGCAGGGTAAATTCTGTATCTCATCTGTATGTTTAATTTCACTTATTACACTTTTCGTATTTTCCTTTTACATGGTGTCTTCTATTACAAAGAGCAAATGCAAAAACGATCCCATTCATTTTCTTTCCATGCCTGTTCTAGCCATTCTTGGTTTATACATCAAAATTCCTGCTTTCTTGCTAGAGACCCTTAAAAACTCTAGCTGAGGTTTTGCAAGTCCAGTTCCTCCTGGCTCACTCACAATCACAATCTGCCACATGATCATCATCCTGGTGACAACACACAAGGTGGAGCAGAGCCTGGGCTGATCTTTTCCCCTCAGGCTCCAATCACATTGCCACATGCTGACAGCTGCCAGCTAGATTGGCAGGTGAGCCAGCTGTACTCTGGAAGCCATTTAGATGTGTCAGCTCAGTCCTGTGTCCAAGCAAATAAGTCCTGCTTCTCAACATTATGTTACCTTTCAGCAAGACCCAAATCTGTCCAAATGGCTTTCACCTCACATTTGTCTTGCAGCATGTCAGCTCACAGGGGAGAGAGAGGTAGCTCATGCCATTTGAGTGGATGTGGGTCTTACACAGGTCCCATGTTATATCTGCCAGCTTCATGTGACTGTCTTGAGCACCCTAGGACATCTCACAGAGCTCTTGACATTTTTACCTGTACACAGTACACCTCAATGAAATATACCAGCTTCTTCTAAAAAAAAGTAAGGATCACAGAATCATAGAATGGCCTGGATTGGAAGAGACCCAGAAGATCACTTAGTTCCAACCCCCCTGCTGTGGGCAGGACAACTTTCACCTGGCCAGGTTTCTCAGAGCCTCATCCAACCTGGCCTTGAACACTTTCAGGGATAAGGCACCCACAACCTCCCTGGACAACCTGTTCTACTGTCTCACCACTCTCACAGTGAAGAATTTCTTGCCAATATCTAGTCTAAACCTACTCTCATTTAATTTGAAGCTATTCTCCCTTGTCCTGTCACTACATGCTCTTTTAAAAAGTCCCTCTCCAACTTTCTTTTAGGTTTCCTTCAGGTACTGAAAGGTTGCAATTAGGATACCTCAAAACCTTCTCTTCTCCAGCCTGAAAAATCCCAATTCTCCCAGCTTTTCCTCTCAGGAGAGGTGCTCCATCTCTGTGATTATCCTGGTGTCCTCCTCTGGACTTCCTCCAACAGGTCTATGTCCTCCTTATGCTGGGAACTCTGGAGCTGGATGTGGTGTTCAACGTGAGTTGCTATTGCTTTTCTAACACATTTACCATACTGAACTTCTGATATCAGATTTATTTATTTTTGTGGCCATGTCAAAACAAGCCCAAACAGGTGAACATTTCATTGAACGTTGTGCACACACACATGGGAAGGCTCACACACAAAGGTTACTTACCGAAGGCCCAAGGAGTGTCTATGCTATGCATAGGTGTCATACAAAAAAGCAGTGGATTTTGCATCAATGTTGGTTTCAAAATAACTAACCATTCTGACTGATGGAGTCTAGTAGCTTGGCACATTGCTATACCATTAGAAGCGTATTGCTTTAGCAAACTAAGCTGTGGCCTCTCAAAACATTTGCTTGGATGTAGATTTTTGTCTCTTTTACAACATGCTGCCAAAACCAAAGCAAACCAGCCCTACAAAACAAGGATAAAAGGGTGGGAGAGTACCTACAATGCAGCTGAGTATATTTTTACATTGATACCTCATTCATTTTAAAATGGTATGTAAATACTGAAGCCCCCCAGACAGCTAAAGAAATACCTAAAATTCCATAAATTCTTTAGCAGATGAAGAATTAGAACTAATACAGACCTCAAAAATTTGCAGGAGCCTAGGTATCTTTATGTCAATGGTGTTTACCCTGACTGTCTCATACATCCTGGTACTGGTGTTGAGAAAAAAGAAAAACACATTTTTGGAACACCTTTCTCCCTCTGCCCCAGTTTTTCCTTCTCAACAAGCAGCTTCTGCTTTGCTCCTTTTTGCAGCATTTGCTTGGTAGTCTATCAGTTATCTAAATCTGTTAGGTTGTTGCTTGCTGATGAAGTCTCAACGCTCTTGTCTGATCTAGTGACTAGGTCAGCAAGGTTGTGTGTCCTGGGGACTTGGGGAACTGTATGGAGGTGACCTCTGACACTCATCAAAGGCTCCACAGCACTGTTTGTCTCCTATCAGTTTAATCAGCTGGCTCATTGCTGCTCCTTCACCATTCATGACATGATTCTATCCCTCAGTGCCTGCCTTTCAGAGCACACAGCTCTGCTCACACGCTGCTGCCTCACACTGAGCCTGGCTCCTGCCAGCGGCCTCATGCCACGTACCATTCATTCTCCACATGACTCACATTTTACAGAAAACTTCCTTCACCCTGAGAGGGAGGGCAACAGATAGGAAGCCCTCTTTTATTTCAGAGACACAGAGGTCAGTATTATTCCCGAATCTTTTGTGGCAGTTCAAGGTGATGCTTAAACTGTAAATTCCATGTCTGTTACATGCTTTCCAAGAATTAGAGGTATTTTTGAAAAAAACAAACCAAAAACCCCCAAACAACCCTAAACTACAAACTAAATAACATTTCCATGAAATATATGATGAAAAACACACATAAACTACTGCAGAAATCTGTCTGCTTTTATCTAGTGAAATAAGAAAAAGTAAAAATTGTCTCAAAGTGTTACTTAGTTTTTTTAAAAAGTTAAGACCCTATAAAATATTTTCCCAATTTTCTTCAGAAGCATACAAGACAGATTTATAAATAAAGTTAAAGAAGCAGTCCCAGGTCCCTTGCTGCTCCCTGGTTTGTTCCACATATTTGGAGCACATACTCCATGCCACTTGATGGAAAAGGTATGAAACCAGGCTTGATGGCTTCATTGTGGCAGCAACTGGGCTTGCCAGTGGAGGACCAAAGGAATGAAGGCACAACAAAAATTTTAAATTTGTCAGCACCAACCCTTTAAAATCTACTAGGGGCTTTGTAGGAAAATTTCTGTGATTTTTCAACTAGATGACAACAGTCACACATCATGGATTATTTCAGGTGTGTATCTTCTCCCCAAAACTATCAGAATCTCAAGCGTGATTGAAAAATTAGATTACCCAGGAACATTTCAGCCTTCTGATGAAGGAGCTCAATTTCCTGTGAGATAAAGAACAAGTATTGTGTTCTGTGTTCCATCCATGCAAGTGAAGGACAACTTGGAAGCTGAATAACATTCCAAATGGACTTAGATTAGCAAGTGGCCGCTGCAACCATCGTTTCTTTAGACACAGAGAGGTATCCCACAGTATATCACAAAAGCTATCCACAACAAAATGAGCTCCAAGAAATGCCAGAGCAGGGCTCAGACACCTTGTCTGCAATGAAAAGATCATAGCAGATGATCTTTTTTGTCAATGTGGACATTGACACAACAGCATGAATGTGTTTAACTGGTGCAATATCAACTCAGCTAAAGCAACATAAGTTATGTTGACAATACTTCTCTGTGCAAAGAAATGCTTAAACAGCCTTATCTGAATGCATTTTTTTGCAACACAAGAGAGGTAGATTATATAAATTACATCAGTTAATAGCCTTTTGATTCATCACCAAATCTCACAGAAATAGAGTCTGAAGTGATTCCTGAGGTGGATAAATTCTGTTGTGTAATGTGAGGATCAGTCTTGTAATCCTTGCTAAATCAACAATACTTTGCTCCCATTGAACTCAAAACCCGTCCTGAGAGAACAGGAAGAAAAGTAGTCTTTCACTATAGAAAGCAAAACTATTTCTAAATATTTATAACTTTTTTTCCTGCAAATGTTATTCATCAAGAAACCTTCATTTTTTGTAATACATTTCAGAGCTTTTTCTTTTAGTCCTATTCTTTGCTATTCACTCTAAACTCTGAAGTGGCAAGTTAGACTGGCAATCTCATTAGCAATTGGATTTGTCTGTCTAGTCTGATATGCCTGGCAATGACCTGTTAGTATTAATTACTAAATTTCCTTCTGTTTACTGAACACTCTTAGCCACTCAAGCTTCATAAAATACACTAATTAAAGTGCATGGATTTATGTTTTCTTTAATAACAAAGATAAAGTATATAGAAGACATAATAAGAAGAGTTACTACATGTTTTTGTGCTGCTGCTTCAGCAAACTTTCAAATTGCAAAATACATACCATCACAATGAAAATAACAAGAAGATGAACTTGTATTTCTAAGGTATCAACTCTTCAGCTGTTTTTGATTATGAAGCATTGCCTCTTGGAGTGTAAAATAAGTGAGGTTTTTCTCTGCCTTCTCATTCCTTTTGCTGAGTTGGTCAGATTTCTGCAATTAATGCATATTTAGTGCTATTTGTCAGGGCACATCAATATCACTGTTACACAGAAATAAAGTGTTATCATCTATTTGGGAAACTGAGGCACAGATCTGAAGCATCAGGTCAATAGTGGAGCCAAAATATGAACAAACATCTATCGTGTTCCAGATTTTATCTCCAACCTCAGCTTCACCCTACCTTAAGAAGAGAAGGAATACTTCTTTATTTCTGTCATATATTTTAACTTAATGACATAGATTGAACCAATTCACTGTGATCATAAATGAATTTCACAAGAGCCCCCTTAAAGCCACTGTTATTTTCATGTTGCTTTCCCAGGAGTAGCTGGAGGGAGAGTCCCTGGCTTTGTGCACCTGCAGTTCCATGGAAATTAATGGGGTTCCTCTCAAGCACAGCCTTAGATCTCTGCAGGGCAGCTTTGGAGAAAAGTGGGGCTGTGCAGGGACACAAAGAAAAACAACACTGCCAGAGGGAGCAAGCATTCAGCTTTGGGTACTTGTCCCATTTCTTCACTAGCATGAAAGTAAAGGACTAGAAGTCCATTTTATGCCACATTTTCCACTTTAATGTGCTTTTAAAAAGGCAGGGGGAAATCAGTTACCTTGTCTTCCTCTTTTACTGAGGAGTAAAAGGCTTTTCCACTTGCACAACAGTTGGGCTTCACCTTTATTTATTTAGTTAGTTACCACCAAAATGTTACAGGATGCAGATATACACACCTCTGTGACTATAATATGTTACACAAAAAGAAATATTATAATTCAATTAAAAGAATAAGCAAATATTTTGGATCTACCATCCACAGCTAACCTTTCTAATGGATATGCATTTCAATGGACATTCTATAAAATTTTAGACTCTTTAAAAAGGGGAAGGGGTTCTAAAATTAAAATGGTGCCATATAGCCTGCATGGAAATCAGAAGCAAATTAGTACTTTTAGAAGATCTCCCAGAATCAGAAGTACAATTTTTAGGGATTGGCTACTAGTTCATCCAAAAAGAAAAGAATGGCAAATATTAGACTTTATTTCTATTTGCTAGCCAACTAAAGATTCTGGGACTAAAATGAGGTGATATAGACAGGTGCTTTTATTAATGCAATGGTGAGACACTGATGATGGTGACAATAATGAGGTGCAAGTATCCACATAGGTCAGTGGTGCTGAGGCTACAGAGGTGATGCCTCCTGAAAGGCAACTTCTTTGTAGCATGATGGGGTCAGCATTACAGTAACTGTGCTGTGCAGGAAATCTTCTTTAAGAAAAATGAATAAACAAAGGCCATGTTAAAAAGGGAGAAAGATTTATTTGGCACCTTTCTTTGGATGCTGCATCAGCTATTATTTAGCTAAACCTTGGCCCCATGTTCAGATGAAGGAAACATGAGTTGTCTGGTTAGAAATGAGCCAGAGCCACTAATCCTATCCTTAGACACTTTCCTACAGCAGTTCTATGCTTTGGCTTTTAAGAGAAATGGGAAACACATAGTTTTACCTGGAACATGTTATACCTGGAACACTCTTTCTTCCAGCAGCCACATTGGAGTTGAGAAGCTGAGGCAGAGATTCATTGTCCACCACCACAAGCTCTCCTTCATTCCTCAAACTGGAGAGTTCCTAATGGGAATTCTTCTTGGTCACCACCAAAAAGCAGTACCAAATTGGACTGGGGTTTCTTTCCAACCTAATCTAATGCATTATTCATAAATGTAGATTAATTCTGTCAACCAAGGGGTAAGAAGGGAGTCAGTCTTGTTTCACAGAGACTCTGTAGCATTTGCTACACTGGCAATATTTTGGAGTAAACATCAGCAGTGCCAACTAACAGCTGTGGCAAACACTGGTGCTTGGGACATGGACGAAGAAAGTGGAGAGAGAATAAGAGAATGTTAAAGTAATCTAATTAAATTTCTAATCCAGGTTTACATAATTAAGCAATAATGACTACGGGGAAGGGCATTTCCTGGCAGTTAATGACCGGCTGGAGGATTTGAGGGCTTGAGGTAAAGCCAAATGTTCTTAACACTGTCAGTCATTAATTGCCAGGAAATGCCCAACTCAGAAGGTTATTACTGCTGTTATAAACCAAGAATAGAAAAAATATAAAGAAAAAAGACAGTAATTACCTTTTTAAAGTGTTGAAAGCTGAGCACTGAACTGCCTGTTGCTATGGAGACAGAGTTTTATTTATAGCATCAGTCCTTTGCCAGTGTTTAAAGACTGCCTCAGTACCCAGAGGAGGGCAGGAGTTACTTCTCAGGTCTCCATTAGGTATATAATTGGTAATTCAGAACATCAGCTCTGTGCCACGGGCCACATAACATCTGCAGACATCAAGAGTATCACAAAACTTTACAACACTGATTACAAAATACTGGCAGCCACTCAAAACATTTTATAGTTACACATACCTTCAGAAAGCATTTCCAGTAGTTCCTGCTTTGATCTACAGAGTGTGTGTCTCTAAATAGGATCCTTGTAATGTCACATTGTGCTGTTTCCTAGAAATTAAGTACTCAGGGACCAGATCTTTAAAACTGATTAATGCCACAGGTCTGTGCAGTCAGACTATGATCACTAACTGATTTTACAATTGTGTAACTACTGATTTCATTGGAACAGCTCCTGATTTACACCAGTCAGTGTAAAGGTTGAATTCAATACACATCAGGTAAAAATGCAAAGCCCAAATCCTCCTTCTTTCTAGCCTCTGAAAGAAATGATTCAATAGCTGATTCCTAAAGTAGCTAAAAAGAAAAGTTATTTTGCTCCTTTTAATGTTCATTTCCCAAAAGATTCTGTTGCTTTTTATGTGATATGGTATTTGAAATCTGGCCAATGCTTCAATGAACACAGCCTTACAAATGAATTGGTCAAAAACTCAATTTCTATAATTTAATTAATTTGGAATAATAATTCTAAAGAAAGCCCAAACAACAAAAAAAAAAAGACCCAAACCAAAACAAAAAAACTCCAATAAAGGACTTAGGTACCTAAATCTGAGTGGAAGCAGGACTGAGGTGCCTGACAATGAAGTTGCAATCAAAAAAATTGCTTCATTTTTCCATCCTGCTAAGTTCACTGATTATCAGATCTATAAATTCTCACTCTGTGCAGATTAGGCACAGGGCCTGATTTCTTACACATTCTCAGAATAAATGGAGCAGACAACAATAGAATTATTTAATTTAAAAACAAAATTAGATGAGGGTAGGTAGGTGGCTTCCACTCCCACCTCTCCTCTCCTCCACCCTGTCTAGCAGCCTAGAGTATGAGTACTCAGCCAGGAATACAAGTACTATACAACATCAAACACTGAACCTAAGTCTCTCTAATCCCTGCTGAGTGCCCAAACCATTATTACAGGGTGAGGATTCCTTTTGTGCTTGATTTCCAGCCCCATTAATCTTGCATCCTTTGCTGACTGCAGCACAGATCAACAGAGGGGTACTTGTGTTTCTTTATTTGGCTGCATTTCAAAACAGAAGCCTGGGCCTTCTGAGCCAAAACAAGCCCTTATCTCAGGACTGATTTTGAAATGTGGATCTTTAATCACCTCCCCAGAAATGCAAGCACAGAATTTTATGCTTAGTAAAATTAATATACTCAGCAGAGCATTTATGCTTCAGAGAAAGGTGAAACTAGTGCCTCCCTCTTCTCTCTTTTCCCTCACCTCGTAATTTCCCTTTAGTTCCATCCATTCAGAGGTTGAACCACACAACTGGCTGTAGGCAGATGTGGCCTGGCTTTGCCTGTTGTGTGAGGTGCTCTTAGAAGCTTTATTAGCTCAAGCCCTTTGTCATGCTGGAGTGGTTGAGTGGCTCCTGGACTGATGTGACACACTTCAGTCAGAGCCATCTAATGTCAGAGAGAATCCATCTACAGCCTGGTGACTAAAGCAGGAGCTGCCTAATTGTCCAGGGAGACTTCATGGGCAGGTTACTTGCTGAGTTCATGAAGGCTAGACTCCATCCTGGGCACCAAACACCTAAAAATCTAGAGGCTATAGAGTCTTCACTGTATTTAGGTGAGGCTAGATACCAGTAAGATCTTCGATACTTTTCCAAGCACTCCTCAACCTATTTAAGATAGATGATGCAGCATCTTCATTGTAAGACGTAATCCACCACAAGATGGGCATTTTTTACTAATTCCTGAATTTAGCACCTTAACCTTGAAAAATTAATTTTATTCAGTGCTGAAATTTCTTTTATCCTGGTGCATGAGCCAGTGGTGTACTGGATGACGTACCAGGAGACACACGTGGCACGGCCAAGGTGAGGACACAGCACAGGCTTCAGCAATGTGCAGTGACAAGGAAACCTTTGGGATGGGATTCTGCTTTGAACATGATGCTGTGGATTCTCTCCTGCCAGACACAGCTGATTGGCAGATGTGGCCAATAAACCATATCTTGCGCAAGAAGTCATGGAGTAGTGAAGAGGATGTGGAGGTGCCCTGTTAATGCCTAAGACACAGATGTAGATGTGAAAGAGAAGGAGGTGAAGATGGAGGCTTTGGCTTTTTCCCAGGAGAATCAGTATTTCTACACTTGCAGGAGGGGAGAAAGAAAAGGTGATTTTTTTTTTCCTTAGGTCAATGTAAACTCTTGGCCTTTAGGTCACAGTGTCAAGTTTTTCTCTTTTATTATTAAATCATGATAACTTCCAGATTTCTTGATGAATATATATATATATATATGTATATTTTCTTACAGAAGATCTTTAATACCACCATTCCATAGCATATTTTTATCTCCAGTTCAATAGTGATATTCTTCCCTCTTGCCTAGAAAAGGTCTATTCTATATCCAAATACACACACACAAAAAAAAAAGTTTCAGTGCAGACCATTTTCCCAGCTGTTACTTTGATTTTTTTTTATTCTGGATTCTTTCATTGTACCCTTAAAATATAAGAAATGAAATATAGCAAAAATATAGGAAAAGACTTGTATTCTTGCAAACACTGCTACACAATCTTGTTTGTAGGTGTTTGTAGGAACACAACATTGCTATAGACTATTTTGTTTGTGAGACTGAGAACTACCCAGTGTGTTCCCCAAATGTTAACAACGTGGTTTTGCCAGTTACAATCCCAGTAGTTATTCTAATGACCAAACACAGTTGGGAATACTGCAAACCACTTGAGGAGCTCATGGCCCAAAGCAGTACAGCCACAGCCATATGTGTCCTATCATAAGAAACAGGAAGGAAAAAATGAACTTGGAGTTTTCCCACTCAAATCAGGAATGTCAGACTGTCAAGGAGGATCCCACACTCCTGCAGATTCCAGGTTCCCCAGTAGACATCAGGTTTGTCTGTTTCATGTCCTTTCAGAAGACTGCAAAACAATGGCTGTATTATTCGGTTTTTTACCTATTTAGATAAGTTTATCCTGGCTGCCTAGATTGGAGAAGCAAACATACTCTTTATTTTCAAGGGAGATCATCAGGCTTATGCAAAGAACTAAGGAAAACTTTTAAGGAGCCTTAAAACAGAAGATACTTACACAGAGAAACAACCAGAAAGTTGTAATTGAGCTCTTCCTTGCTTTGCAGGTTTACGGATTAGCAACACGTGGCTCCTTTGCATTCTAGCTTTGAACACGGAAGCATTTAGATACAAGCTGGAGTTCATTCATTATAACTTAGATTTACTACAAACCTTGGAGATTATTACAGAGTCTCTATTTTTCTAGTAAATATTTTAAAAGTAGCAAATTGTAAAAAATTACAATATTCATTTAGGAAATTGGAATCACACTGTTTATAACACTTTTCTGATGTGATGGCATAGTTCATAGGGGGAACAATAATCCAACATTGTAAAATTGGATTTAGTTCTACTATATACAGCTAGAGCACATTATCCCATCAGCTAAGAGTCAGCATGTTTTTCAACATTTACAATAAGCTTTATTATTTTATACCTAATTGAATGTCCATCATCAGCTTTTCAAGCGAAGTTAAACCTGGTAACAATATTAACTGTACAGAGCAGCAGAGAGCATCATCAAGTGTGGCCCAACAGCTAAAAATATGGGTTTTCTAAGTCGTCATAAGCTGATTACTTATAAAAGGAAGAACACTTCTGAAAGAATTTAAGGCCAGGTGGATGGGACTGGGCAACTTGGCCTAATGGGAGATGTCCCTGCCCGTGGTAGGGGGTTTGGAACTAGATGATCTTGTAGGTCCCTTCCAACCCAAACCATTCTATGATTCCATGATTCAACTTTCATGCAATATCATGTACTAATGAACTTGCTCATGAACAAATCTCTACATATCTGAGTCCCTAAACACAATCATTACAGGCAGAGTGAATGCAGATATATCAATGGATACTGCAGCCTGTACAGCAAAGATGAAATGTCACAACCACCCCAGGCTCGTTGCAGGTGCAAGACTTGACAGACCTCTGAGCCCTGTGGTAGCAGGAAAAGATAAATATTAGAATCAAAGAGAAGATAAAAATTCTATTTCACAAGGTTTTCAGTAAATTCCCTTGACGATTATCCAGAAAGTCCTACAAATTGAAACAAAATGCATAAATAAAATCCTTAAAAAATATTATGGTCACAGCATTAAAAGTAATTTTATTCTTTTTAATTATGATTTGTCAGATATAGTCTATATATTCTAACTAGAAGAGAAATGAAGTAATTTCAATATAAAATCATTAAATAACTTGGCTCAAGACCTGTTGAAATGGTACATTTCAGTATTTTCAAACTTCCATAATTTCATTTTACTTTGGCAAATATATTCTATGTTAATGTGGATTAGCATTTTAGTTTAAACTTAGTAAGTTAAAAAGTTGCTTTTTTCAGTGGAAAAAACTTGCTTTTTTTGAAGAGGAAATGTTTTCATATTGAATACAAATTTTTTCATATCTTTTGTCTTTCACAATTATAAAAAAGGGTATATATTTTAAATTAAATGTCTTTCCACCAAAGTGAACCTTTTCTCAAAAACATGCTCGAGTCAAGAACACTTAAAATATTTGCTAAAATAATATTTTTAATGAAAAGAATTATGTGTGAAAAAGACATCTTCTATTTGAAAACAAAAATTTTAATTACTTTATAAAAGATTATCAAATTATGGATCACCAATAAATTAAATAAAAGGAATGGTATTGATTTTTGAATGGACATGATGAAAGGACATGCAAAAGTTTCTACCTGGAATTCTTAACTTGTACTTGGGGTGAGCATTAAGTCACCAGGTGATTATTAGACATCAGGGAGCCAAAATAAGAATCACAGAGTGAAAAAGATATCTGCTTTTTTCTGTCAGCATAATGTACAAATACTATGAAGCCAATACTCTGACTCTAGATTGGATTTTTCTGATGTTTAGATTGCTCTATAATTCATTTACAGGGAAGTACCATCACACTATGAGGTCAAATGGGTCTCACCACAAAAAAGAAGGGAACTGTAATGCCAGAGTCTGCTGCCCAACGTGGGATCAGTAACTTGGACCAATAACTATCTACAAGATCAGGACACACAGACATTCCTCAAGCTAAAAAAAATGTAAAGAAGTTGTTTACTGAAAGTGTAAGGAATGATTTTGAGGCTGAAGTACAAATATAGTTAATCCAAAGATCGCTGAAAGATTGCAGTGGGCTTTGAAATCCAACTTTAAAACTCAATTGGAGCCCAAGTTACTCCTTGCACATCTCCTCTCATTCAGTTTGACAGGTCACCGCACTAAGTTGTGCCCTGTGTTTTGCTTGTGCTGCCTAAGACTGAGCCAGGCTCATGTTTGACAGCTGCAAAGGGTGTGATGGAGCTCAGCAAAATTGTCAGAGCTATCTTCAAAGGTCTGACTGGCTTGTGACAGGCTCTCCCATGACACAGCACAGCTTCTTCACAGTCCTAGCACTATTCTGCACCACTTGCTGCTGGATCTCTGCTTCATGTCTCAATCCACAAATTCAATAGCTTTGGAAGGGAGCTCCCAGTTGAAAAAGAAGAATTTGGAAATATCCTTTTCTTGCCTGGAGAATGGGAAAATGTATGCAGAGCCAAAACATGGTCTGACATGATGCATCAAACAGAAAATGGGTAAGAAGTGCTCATGTTCATATTTAATTGGAAACATCCAACAAGCAGAGGTTATTCTAACATTTAAAGAAAAAAAAAGTTACTCTTTAGGGTATATAATGAAATATAATGAAATTACAAATTTTAGTTAATGACTCACAAAAATTTCCTTACCAGATCACTTCTACAAGTATTTTTGGACACGTTGATAAATGATCAGTATCAGGCAGAATTTTCCTCGTGTGAACTAAAATTCTCTCAAAGAACAACTGTAATAAGGGTTAAAGCCATATCTTGGTTTTAATGTTTTGGGGTTTTTTAATCTGGTTTTAATGACTTTTTTATCATATGGAAACCAATCTACAACCAGATGTCATTGAGTGTTCTGAATACCTGTTGAAATTTATCCCTTCACACACAAACAAGTGAAACAGACAACCCAACCAAAAAACCACAAAATAAAATAGAAGTTGGACAATGAGTCCTGGTACTTCTGGACTCTGAATACAACCTGCAAACAGAAGAAAAAAAAATTTGTTGCTTTTCTGAACCTTTTCTGTGGAGGTTCCTTACTCCTAGATTCTGTGACTCTTGTATTAGTCAGAGTTTCCAAGCTGCAGGAAGCAGGTCCTTCAGAGGAGGATATTGCTCACAGAGCTGAACACTCCTTCTAAGCTCATTCATGTGTGTGCAGTGCAGAGCCAAGAGAAGATGCATTTGCCAGTGCCAAAGCAGCCCCAGTACAGTGTGAAACTGAGGTGAAACTCCTGAGGAAACACAGGCCACCATTTCAGCTGCATGAAGCTCTGGAAACAAGCACTGATGCTAACACTGCTGTTCCCACTGTGGAGCATCCTCTTCCCTTGCCCTGGCAGGCCATTCCCTGCCCTTGTCACTCCATTCTTTCCATTGTGCCAGCATGAGAGTTTGTACAGCTGAACAATGACTCAGAGTGGGGAACTGATCCAACTGAAAACTGATTTTAAAATCCTTTTTTTTTTTTTTTTTTTTTTTTTTTTTTTTTTTTTTTTTTTTTTTTCTGGCAGCGTTACTCCTACCCTCTCTCAACTCTGGTTCACTGTGTGGCCACAAGAAAACTTGTTCCAGCAAAAGTAAAGGCTCAGCAAAAAGAAGCAAGTTCCACTGTACTGGAAGTGCTGGATTTTATTAAGTGAAAATGATCCTATGGAGCTCTAGAAGACTACTCCCAGCTACAAAACTAAATTGCTGTATGGTGCATGGCAAGTTGCTCCAAGTCTCTCTCTTCTCAATTTCAGTCTATTTAGACTATATGTTCTTCAAAGCAGAAATGTTTTGCTTATTATGTATTTGTGTCATTAATTCCTAGTCTATGTTGGGGAACTGTCATAATAAATTGAAATAAAAATACTGATTTCTAAAGGAAGAAGCAGTTTACTTTTCAGGGATTCATGTTAGCTAATGGAAGTGCAAACCAATAATCACCTCCTACACTTCAGTCCTATACTGAAAACTGCAGACATGATATTCTGTTTATCAGTGAGATCAAATTTCATTATGAAGTCAAGAAACTCACAGGAAAAATATCTATCTAATAAAGGAATTTGCATTACATACAAACTGTTTAATGATAACATTATATTTGGCACTTGAAATGTTACAGGCTTTTTTTTTTCTTGTTCATAAAATAAAATAATCTAAACTTTTTTTTCTGCATTTTAATTGTTTAGGCTATCAGGTATATATTTAATAATAAATTACTAAAATTGTTCTTGGATGTTATCTGGGGGGAGGAAGAGGGAGATATGATTTTCAGATTATTTTTATAACCTTTATATTATTGTATCAGAGCAATGTGAATGGATTATACCTGAGACAAGGAAGTTGTTCCACACACAAAGGAGATATAACAAGGGGTTCCTAGGACCTCCTCAGGATCCTCTTTGGCATTTCATCACCTTAGAGACTTTAGTGGGCTCTTAGCGCTCAAGGCTTTGCTTCTGCACCAAGACCCTTGGCTACAAAAAGGCTGATGGATAAATGCTGTGATAGTTATTAATATTCCCCTTGAAAATGCACGAGGTTGTCCACTCCAGATTTTTCTCCATGCTATTCCGGTTATTGGTGT
The DNA here is from genome assembly GCF_965231275.1 of Zosterops lateralis. NCBI lineage: Eukaryota > Metazoa > Chordata > Aves > Passeriformes > Zosteropidae > Zosterops > Zosterops lateralis. The sequence goes on from NC_139766.1 coordinate 13,218,192, forward strand.
ATATTTCACAAAATGGAGGATCTCTGCATATTAGCAGTGGTTACCCTGGGGATAGAGACACAGTCCAGGCAGCATCTCTACCCTCACAACTACTGATGGGGATAAGCAGGGATGGCATCAGTAGGAAAGAGCATTGTAGGACAAACCAAAGGCAAGTTGCTGCTCTCTCACTGATTTAAATTAGTAGTAATGGTGCTGAGTGTGATGTAAATTCCTTGAGCAAGAACAGATTCCTCACTTCAGGGACTCTGTAGGCTATACTTTTCATCCTACACTCAAGGTCTGATGCCTCTTAAAAATAATTTTTGCTTTGCTAGTGTCCCAGTAGGAGTTTAAGAAGTCAGTTGCAGCCAATTGTACGTTCTCCTTTCTCTCTAAAGGGGATAAAGCTTTCAAACTATTTGAATAAACTGTGATTACATCTTCATTTGTCAGTAATGGGATTACCACGCTGATAAAAGAGACTTCAGACAAACATACATGTTTAAGATTGGTGTAAATTACCCAAGAGGGTCGGGAAAATCCTTTGGGCTCCTTAGGGCCCATCCCTCCTTCCTTGAAAGCTGGCTGGCACCAAGAGTCCTGAATAGGCTGGGACCAGCTGACCATTCCCTGCTGGGGGTTGTGGCTGTTTTCCTGCGCATATGTTCACTGAACTGGAAAATACAATTATGCACATCCAAGTTCACAGTTAATTTTTTGACTATAGCTAACAAGCTAAAGATTTTTCAACTAATTGATTTTATCTCTAGATGACGAAGATGTCATAAATCTCGGCCAGCTAATAATGATTAAGAGATAAAGGCAACCTGAGAAAAATATAAGTGCTGTTGTTGCTAAATGCCGATGGACTCCATGGTGAGATAATCTTTTTAACATGGCAACCCATCCCACATACAAAATGTTTCCCCAAAGATCCATTTGTGAAAGAGAACAAATGGAAAATCTGAAAGCAAGCAGGAAAGATATGAGTGAGAAATGAAACGCAGATTCAAATCCTGTTAGGGCTAAAGAAAAAGAAAGTCTGGAAAATAATCCTACTTTGAGTCTCTATAATGAATTGCATATTACAATACAGAGGGATTGCTCAGGAGGATTCTAAACTCTGTAGAGAGCAGGCATAGGGATTAGTTAACTCTGTAGTTGTCTTCAGCTTTATGAGGTCTTGATTCTGCCATCCATATACCTTTTCAGTGGGGTTTACTTGTATTGGCACCACTGGGATTCCTTGTCCTGCTAAGTGTATGGGCTGCAAAGCTGGGTGTTTATATTGGAAACTGAGAAATAAAATTTGAGTATGTGGGTTAATCTGATGGGAAATAACTTCACTGAATTACATCAGAATTACATATGCAAAACTCAAGGAAAAAATAAAAAGAACAAAAAAGTATGGTTTGGAGATTTGCTATTTATAATACACAGCTTTGAGCAGCTAGCCAGAAAACATGATGTCGTAAGATTGGCCAAAGATTTGCTGATGGCACCTTTTGCATCTGGCATATTTTCTTGAATACATTATACTTCTTCATTGGAATTTATAGGAGTCAAAATTTCCTACTACAGTGAAGCAAAACTTCTGTTTTCCTGCTATTATGTTGCAGGATATAATATAACAAGCTTCTGACTAAGCTGCAGTATTTAAAGAATGCTTCATTCAGGAGAAAAGAAGGTCTGTAATGAATCTTTTCTGTCAAAGTTTCAGAACTTTCTGGAGAAAGGATTCCCATTACTTTGATAGCATTCAAAAGCAAAATATATTTATAGATTAAGAAACTAAATGTGAAAGAACTAAAGCTAGGTTCTGCTGATTAGGAAAAGTTTATCTTCTTTCTCAAGGCTTTCAAAGATTGCACCACATATATGCATAAGAAACAAAAGGGGTGAATTGCCATAGTTTAAACTTTGTTGTTGCTTAGCATTCTTCTTAAGTGAAGTGATTGACTTTTGGGCATCTTATTTTCAACCCTGATAGAGGAATCTATTTTAAGGAAAAAGTGAAGGTTGATATTATGATGATTCCCAGGTTATTATTCAGGAAAAATAAAGCCATCATGCCAAGATGCAAACAAAACTAAATAAATGAAAACTTTGTGACAAAGGTCCCACTATCTACCAAGGCAGGATTCAACAATTACCTAGAATAAATAATGAGGAGTAGCATGACTAAAATAAATCTCTTCATCCTCTCCTGAGAACTTCCTTAGTTGCCAGTCACCAGTTTCCCCATGATCCTGCCAGAAGAAGCAAGTTTTGACCTGTTCAGTGTGTTCTGTGCATAAACAATGCTATGGAAGAAAAGAACATGTAATACTGAGAGGGAGCTGAGCTGCCATCAGAGCTGATCTTTAGGAGTGTAGTAAAGTTGTATATAACACGTGGGAGGAGAAGAAGAATTCAAAGGGAGAGACAAAATGCTCAGAATGTAATGCTAAACATATTTACAGCTATAAAGAAACCATCTGGACAGATGTGTGAGGATGATGTAGACACCAAGGAAGGCCTGGATGAGAAGATTACAGTTGTGAGGTTCCTCTGGTTGATTTTGGAAGAAGAAAAGACAAAATTTCAGAGAAAGCAGAACAACAAGGTTTTTGAAATGTGAAATGAAAAATTAAAATCAGGAATGGCTTTCCAGAAAGGAAATGAAATTCCAGTTGGCATTAATTTTTATAGTGACAACTATAACATAGTAGTCATTATCTGTGACCAAAAAAAGGAGAAAATAAAAGGAAAGTGTTTAACATTCTAACAAGCATTAACAACTTGACAAGGGATAGATTTTAATATATCATATTTAAATAGATACACAGGTTAAGTATAGATGAAAAGTGATAGAGAATATTGGTGAAAGTAAAGGACAAAACCAAATTTTTGAGTATTTGCCACAGTAAGGGTAGCAGAGAACCACCATATAAAACGGTGATGTTGTAGAATCAAAAAGTTGAGAGAAAGCAAAAGAGAGCTCTGTCAAGTGGTACAAAAAATAAACCACCTAATTAAAGAAAAAGAACAACATTGCAGCAGACAGAAGAGTAGAAAGGGGTAGACAAGAGAGTTAGTCATAACTGAAGGAACTAGTGAGTCTGACAGAAAAGTAATAGAAGGATATTGTCAATGGCTCAGTAAGAAGTTGAGAGACAGGCAAACAGTGAGTTGGCAGGGAAATTAATGAGAGAGTGTTCAATAACGCAACAAGCTAAGCTTTAAAATAAGGCAATATAGCTGTTGAAAGGATTGCCAGGCAACAGGAGCATTGAGTTAATGAGAGTCAGTAGGTAAATGGAGAAGAGAGGCTTCTGGAACAGTGATATTTAGAGCTCAAGAGTTTTCAAATTATCCCAGAACTTGTGGGTGCCAGTAGTGATCCAAAGTCATGATGTGAATAGAGGGAGTCCTCCTTCCCAAATCTCCTCACTCATGATGCCAGTATCATCTGATGTCTCCCTTTCATTCTAAGCACTAAAATTGGTCAGAAATCTCAAATAGAGATCATTCTTTTCCCCTCCTTCACCCTGTTTCTAATCTGTTCTGCAATGAGAAAAGCCTCAAGGAAGGATGTGTGTGATGTTCTTTGAATCAGTAAATGCAGGTTCCAAAAACAGGACTCATCTGCCCAGAGTGCCCTTCCATTGTATACATGCCATTTATACAAATTTATATATTTATATTTTTCCCCTTCCTGTTGGACACTTCTTTTCCTTCTAACGATGGAACCGTCAGCTACAGAGAGAAATTCTTTTATGTATCATGTATATTATGTATACCATGGCCAGAGTTTCATGTATGTTGAACATCTAACAGCTTCTTAATAAATGTAATAACTTAAATAAACTATTATAAACTGCTAAAAACTCAAGTCTTTTGGAAATTCTATCCTAAGGAATAATGTTAAGAGAGTTAAAAGTCCAAGACTCATGGCTTTCAATTAGATTTATATTCCTATTTCCCTTGTGCACATTTAGAAATCCTATTCACAGAAACTTTGATTAAAAAAAAATTGGTCCTGATTCTCAAATGTATTTCTATGTTCTTGTGATTTCAAAGGAAACTAAGCACAAAAACCTTTGGAGGATTAGGTTCTCAGTGTGTAAGAGCAGCCCAAGTCAAAGTTACTCCAGGCTTTCCTGGAAAAACACAGACTTTAAAACTTGAGAGCTGATAAACATCACAGCAAGCAGTAGCAGCATACTTTGTGTGAAGCTGCACTTAATGACCAGACACTGTAACAGCTGCAATTTCTGAGCAATTTGAAAGGACAATATTGAAACATCAAACACAAAATCCATCGTGGAGAGGTATGTATCAAAAAGAAAAGCTAGCAAAGACTTCATGGAACACACAAGCTGGAAACAACTGCACATTTCCTATCCAAAAGTGGTAGGAAATCTCACAAAGCATTTTTGAATGTGAATTGGAAATGGCAGCTATGGCCACTCAATCAAGGGCAGTAACATAATCTCTGCTTTTCCATTCAATTATTTCTCACAGTCTAAAGGATTTCTCAGACTTCAATTCTCTGTGGGGAATGAAATTCTGTCCCTGAAGATGTAAAACCCAGAATCTAATTCCTCACTCTTTTATACATATTTTCAGTGACTTCTATTAAAACTGTCTGGATGATCCCTGTTGTTACAATCTGAAAGAATAGCACTAAAATTTCCCTATTTAAATATCATGGAACTGAAGTGGAAGGATGCGAAGTGGGGTGTCTCATATCATAACAAGGAGTCTGTATCCAAGACTCTAAATCCAAGATAAGTTGCTCTGACCCTGGGGGCCTTAAGTCTTCTCTGCATGACAAACTATATGAAAGCTGCATTTATGTCTCCCATCAGGGTTTGGAAATATATCCTCTAAACAGCCCACATGTCTCTGATTTTATTGCAGGACTGTTTATAACATCAAGTATTTGTCCCCATCACCAAACCACTCCAAAGTTTTACTTTTACATGTCAGGCCAACACCTCTCATATGACCATGGATGCTTTCCTAAGGTGGTTAAATGCAAACTGAGCACATCTCTATCATTCAGGCACTTTTCAGCCCACTTGAAGCACTGCTCATACAAAGATTACTGTGTGATTACCTGGGCCCAGCACACAATGGCATGGCTGCAGTTTGTCAGATTAACATCCTTCTTGAGTGTAGGACACAGTCATGAAGAACTGTGCTGAGAAGAAAACATTTTTAACATTTAATCATTCCTTGGATAAGTATGAGGCCTTCAGGAAAGAAGACAGTAAGGAATTAAATACCTGCCCTCCAGGCTATTGAATGGTTATCTCTGCCCTAATAGTTTTGAATTCTTAACAAATAATTTTGCAGAACTCAGATGTAAGATCAAATTGTTTGTTAATAAGTTTGTCATCGCAAACACCATGACTGGAAAATCCTAAAAGGAAGTTACTTCCCAGTTTGAATTAGACAACATCCTTGTCATTGGTGTTAGGGGCAGAGGAAGAGACAGATAGAAAGAAGATTTCAGAATAAGAGAATGAAGTCATACTTTAAAAACCTATGCAGACTCCTCTTACAGAAAAATTATGTGATACCAACATAAGACAGCCAACTAGTTAGAGAAGAGAAAAAGAGTGACATTCTGTATCTTTGTACAACTGGCATGTAGCCAAGATTTTTTTCAAGTATTTGGTAGAATATATAGATTTTAGTCTATTGGGTTTCTTTGCTCTGCATCCTTTGTCCCCTGGTTATATATTCCATATCACTAGATTTTTTTCTCAGCTGTAAACATCGAGGTCACCCTGAGGACAAGCCTATATGGTCTATAAGATGTAAAATTTCTTTGGCTAAGAGAATACTTGTGGCTGGGTCATGTGATACTGCCCTTTCGTTTTATTTGGAAACTTTCAGATTAGAGAGCAATGACCTTAAAAGCTCACACAATACTCTGCAAAATAGTCCATCTGTCTATCAATCATTCAATTCCCTTTGCAGCCCACTGTGGTGATTATGAAAAGGACAGTAGTCCCTGGGTGACCTTCAAGAGGGAGTTTCAAAATAAGTCCTCATAGGATATTTGAAAGGAATCAGTATAGTTTTTTTCCTAAAATGTTCTTCTTCAATAACGACAAAATTTCTCTAAAAAGGTTCTGCTTCTTTATAATATATTCGCACAACTGTAAATGTACAAGTACAGTATGTACATGGCTACATGAGTGGGTTGACATTTCTAACCTATTAAATATGAATCTATGTATTTCTTTGGAAGTATGTCAAAGTCTGTATGATGAAAGGCATATCCAGATCCACAAACTATTTATACAAGGACAAGCTCAACAGCTGTGGTCAAATAAAATATAAAGAAAATATCACAGCTAGAAATCATTTCTGAGAAATAAACCATGGAACTGGAAAAAAGTTTAAATGTTTTGATTTTACTGACCAGTTCCATCATGTGGAATGTTTCAACACACTCCTAAAACTGACCCTTCACACTGGGGGTAGAACACACTGATTTACATAGTTTGGATCTAGGTTGGCTTTATGTTTCCAAATATGCTTTCCCAACCTCATATTACCCTCTGTTGTAAAACATAAATGCCAGTGGAAGGAGAAAGAAAATAGATTATGAATCAGAGTTCATATTTTGAACGCTGAGTAATGGTGATTTAAGTTATCTAGACTCCATTACTGCTTTAAGAAATAATATTTCAAATACCATTCAAACTTTTTTGGAGCTGTCTGTAAAAGTTAGGGTAAAGAATGCAACTTTTAAACACAGGTTTTAAAATTTAGTAAAGATTGGCCTGAAACTAACCAGGCATCTGCAGATCTGATCACTTCAGATGTATTGACTGGGCTTTGGATGCCTTCTTGTACACTCCTTGCCTACAGACATCACTAACTTTCTTGCACAAAGCTGACATATTGCTACATAATACCCAAAACCTAGCATTTCTTACTTGCCTTGCAATTTGGTAGACACTGAACGTCACCTTGATGAAATTTAGAGTGCCAGATTCTGTCATTTAACACAGCTGAAGACTGTCACTAAGCTGCTCTTTAGAAGCAAGGAGGTAAAACTATAAGGTAAAAGGTTATTTGTACCTTAAGCATAAATCAAAAGGCTCTGCAAAGATGTTTGTAAGCGTGTATGACGGAGAAATAACATAATATGTGTATAAATTGAAAGGTGTGAGACTCCCAGATTGGCCAGTGAAAATGAAGGAAAAGGCAGGAAGAATATACCACAAGTAACCACAGAACTAGTTTAAAAATATGAGAGTTCTTTTTAGCCAGAGGGTGGATTAGACATGTTCGGAGCTATCTGTGCTTATTTGTCTCCTCTTTGATTTCTTCTGTGCTTAGGGAAATAGGATTTGTACATTGTAAATGAGCAGAATTGCATCAGATATGTTAAACCAAATTATCTCTCCCCCTAATGAAAGGCGTTCATGAAGCCGTGTACTTAGGTGAACTGTTCTGTTCAAAAAACAGTAATAATAATAATGATGTTAACCTGGTGCTATGTTGATTCTTCATCCAGAAGAGGAATTACAAATAATGGCATGTGGCAGATGGATGCACTAAAAACAACAGGGACAATAGGGGACTGTATTCTACACTAGAAGTTTGACAACATATAAGGAATCTGGCTTCTGATTTTTAATTATTTTGTAAATGTGAATTTCCACAGCATTTACATCATGTTACATGAGGAAATTAAATGAAGCTTGTGATTTCAGCAAATGACTGCTTGGGTTTTCTCCCCACACAGAAGTAAATTTTTGCTAATCTGTGAACCAATGTAATTGAGCTGAGCCCAGCTGTGGAAACTTGACAACTGTAAAGAGAGTAGAAGAGATTTTCCACTTGCTGGGGGGGTCTGCCACTGGTATCACTGATGATCACTGGATTGGAATCTGTGTCTCCACATAGAAGATAGTCATGCATTGTTTGTATTTCTACAGAGAATCACTCTGCAGCTAACCAAGATCACAGGCATCTGCCATAATAAACAAGATTCTATCAGCTTGAGGTAGGAGACAATCTTCATGCTCACCGCAGAAATTGCTGTCCTCTAGAGCTGGGATTTCATACTTGGAAGGAGAAAAAAAGCCATATATTAACCACTAAATGGAATATGTTGCTGCTCATAAAACTCTATATGTCAACATAATTGTTTCACCTACAGATAAATAATAGAGTAGTTTTTAAATAGATATATATATAACTGCTACATGACCACAGAGTAGGCATGGTTTGAAACTTGACACCATCTTGGCTGGACCTCAGCAGAGCCTCAAATTTAAGTTTCTTGGAGACATTTTTAATACTCAAAGGCACTTTTGGTAACAATAGTTTCAGAAGATAATAAAAGTAGAATGATTAGCATTCTGAGGTAATATAATACTACAAACCCACACAGTCCCAACCTTACTTGTGACCATTAATTTTAGTAAACATTTTTTAAAAACAAAATTATGCCTCTCACAATTGATTAATATGTTTATTGGCAATGATATTGAATAACACACAAGTGGACTCCCACTAAACAAATGGTAACTGCAGACACCCAATACTGGGTTTTTTTCTTGTAATTTAAATGAGAGTTTCAAGAGAAATTGAGCTGATTTCCAAGACTTGGATCTTGGAAATTCTGTTGAATTAATCAGGTTTCTTAAAAGATGGTGCCAGGCAAAACATAAATCATATGTTTGACATCAGTTTGTGCTGTAAAATTTATTTTAGAATCATTGAATAAATCCTAGTGAGAAAGGTGAGCTGCCAGGTGGCAGTGGGCTACATGGTGCTGCACAAGATCTGCCAGAAGGCAAGAGCACTTGGCATTCTATAAGGGAAGGTTACAAAGCCAAAATCTGGAACAACAAAAAAATGGGGAAAAAATTCATGCATTGCACTGGAACTGCATTGTGGTTATTAGGAACCCCTTTTTCATCACTAATTTTGTTAGAGTTTAGTAAATATCTAGTCATAATATTAGAGTGAGTAAGTTATTGATGTAGCAACAAGACAAAGAGAATAAAGTATTTAACATCTTCTACTCATAAATCTCTGGAATGTCTCATTCAATGGACTGGTAGAATAGAATGAAGTCTCTTTTTCACTTTGCAAACAGAATTTGGAGGAAAAAACAACACAGAGGGAAAAATTGCACTTTAATTCTCATCGTCATGTCTGCAAGGTTATGTTCAGACCATAGTTCCCAACAGTTTTACATTTCAGATGCAGGTCTCCAGAATTTCAGAAGATAAGGTCCCAAGACTTCAAGTTAAACAGCAAGAACATTGAGAAAGAGTTTTTCAGCAGGACTCTGAATAATTGATGCTCTGTGAACATCTGTTGCAAACCCTTCATTTAAAATAGAGGTAGATGTTGCCAGGCAGATAACTGGGGACCGTCACCTATGAGAATTAACACTTTTAGTATTATTTTAATTCTTTGATAGAGTTAATGAACTATTCACAAATAAAATTAGATACCAAAGAAGGAGATTCATAGCATGTTACAGCTAATACCAATAGAAAATGATACATTTTTAATGTGAAATTCTCAACTCGCTTTAGGCAGGAAGTGTCTGAGCTAGGTATTTTAGCATTTGAAATACATTTATCATCCCAATTCCCCATGAACTCATGCAAAACATTAAAGCCTGAGAGGTACCTGTGGCTTTTGGCTGATAGGCCTGATATTTTTTGGCTATATATTTTTAAGCTTATCAAAAATGGGACAACTCTGGTCTGAAAGCTGTGAATTTGCTTCAGTGCTATGGTGAACCTAATTAGTAGACCCTAGAAATAAAAAGCTTAAATAACACTCTCACTTTAATAGCTGTGCTTTTCTGTATTGAGTTGTACAGATTCAGTAAAGAAACACAGACAGAGATGGAGTGGTGGCTTAAGTTCATCAGGTGATGGTCAAGTACTGCGGGGAAGAGCACTGCTAGCAGGTCATGATCCTGCTCCCCTACTCTGCCCTCGTAAAGCCTCATCTGGGGGTGCTGTGTCCAGTTCTGAGCTCCTCAGCACAGAAGACATGGATCTACTGGAGCAGGTCATGTGGAGAGTGGTAAAGATGATTAGAAGATCTCTTTAGGCAGAGTGACAAACATGATTTGGACATTTATCTTGAGAGGAAAGGCTGAGGGAGCTGTGTCTGTTCAGCCTTGAGAAAAGACAAGTTCATCATGAGGGGACCTTACCAATGACCCCCTTGGACACAATCTTTGCCATGTACTTTAGGGTGACCCTGCCTGAGCAGTGTGGTTGGACCAGATGACCCCCTGTGGTCCCTTCCAGCACAACCTCTTTGGTGATTCTGTGTGGATGACTGCACGTTGGAACAGGTTCTCCAGAGACTGTGTGGAGTCTCCCTCACTGGAGATATTCACAAGCTATCTGGACACTACCAGACACTATCAGACTAGGCTAGGTTTAAAGTAGGTATTAGAAATAAATTCTTCCCTGTGAGTGTGGTGAGGCAGTGGCACAGGTTGCCCAAGGACATTGTGGATGCCCCATCCCTGGAAGTGTTGACCAGGTTGGATGAGGCTTTAAACAATCTGGTCTACTGGAAGGTGCTCCTGCCTGTGGCACGGGGGGTTATCTTCAAGAAGCCTTCCAAATCAAACCATTCCATGATTCTAGGATTCCAGAATCACATGCCCTTAACTTAGACACTTGAGACATGATGCAATGTAGCTGTTATTGATAAGAAACAAATCAGCAGAAAAGTGGGGCCAAGGATAGCTGAAGCACATGATAAGACAAGCAACTATCCTTCTCTAAACAAAATTTCTTGGCCAATATGAGATGTTTCTACAAAGAGATCATGTCAGAAAATAATGTGTCCATAACACTTGATATTATAAAGGTTTTCTCACTTGATATTATAAAGCTTTGTCTTGTGCAGACATCTAAGGAATTAAATTCCTTTCCCAGAAGCAATCTGTCTACATTATGATTCCCAGCACAATGGCCAGATAGATATAGCAAAGAAAGAGGAGTTAAAAAAATGGCTCAGATTTATCCTGCCTCCCACACAAAAAAAAAAATATTAAGAAACTGCTCCTGCAAAGGAGTAGAAAGAGATTATGGGCTTTGATTGTCTTTTCTACTGTAATAATGACCATAGTCAGCACAGTTTGCTGCATGGGAAACAGGGAGGGTTGCAGAGAACAACCTTCCTTGCATAAAACTTTTCTGGCAGGAATAATCTAACCTATAATAATTACCTGGCAGAGAATCAAAAGCAAACTGACATTGAGTTAGATTTTTTTTAGCTTTGATTACTGACTTCTCAAGAATGACAAATTGTGATGGAAATTACGGGTTTACCGCAGTCTTGAGAAGATGCTGCTGCAGGCAGGGTTCATTTGTGTGGTAAACCATGGGAAAGGGGTGTAGGTAGAGATGGTGTTAAGGCTCCAGTTCATCATCATACTCAGCTGAAGCTCAGAGGAAGAGACAGGCATAATATCTATTGGAGGCACTGACAATTCCTGCTTTTCAAAGTTTGAGTGAAGGTAAACTTTATAAGCAGACTATACACTCTCAAGTAAAGGGTGTCTAACCCAAAATCTTTCTTGAAGGATTTTCCACGAGAAAAATATTTGTTTGCTAAGGGATTTTTTGTTGTAGCAAGATGGCAGTTATTTTAAAATTTTGGCCAACCCTATTGAAAATGCAGAACCTCTGCCTTTCTGCACATCTGCATTTGGCTGGGCAGCTTATGGTGCTGCTGACCAAGTGGGTGTAGTGCAGTACCACAACTTGCCCAGGTAGTACTTGAAAGCTGTACTTCACCACGTTACCAACATTAGCCACATTAGCAGTATTAGCAACATTAGCAATATTAGCCACCTTAGTACCTAAGTCAGCAATGATTTTCCCCAGAAAAGCTTTACTCTTTCTAACTTTATGCTACACTATTTTCAGCCAGCAGGCTAACTCAGCAAAAGCTATGTGAAGGCAAATGGAGAGGAAGGCAGAGGCAATGGCCTGTTCCTGCAACAGGCTTCAGTGCAGGGAAAGAAAACTGATTCCATCACTTTCATCCATCATATTTCATTACAGCATTGTATTGAAATGAGGAGATACAATGAATAAAGCCACTGTAGTATTCAGTTTGTTAATGCAAGTTGTGCAAGTTCATTCCCCAAGAAAGAAATCCAAGTTCAGCTCCTAGAAATCTAACTCTGATGGAAATGGCACATTAAATTCTCCAGGGGGAATGGACGTGTAAATAGAATGTAGTGCTTCCCGTAGCTGATACATTTGGATTTAAACCAGAAGGTTAAGATTGCCTGAGCACATAGTTCAAACACTCCAGGAAAAAAATGCTCAAGTCCCAAGACAAAGTAGACAAGTATGGGTTTATGCTCCTGGTAGAAGTTTTTTTAAATTAACAGAATGTTATCAGTTAAATAACAGCAGCTCCCATAATGAAGATACGGTAGAAAATCTGTGTTTCTCAAAATTCATGCTTTGCACAAAAATTTGGGTTATTAGGCCTCAATCCGAAGACAGAAAAAAAAAATCAAAGCTACCAAAAAATACAGAGGCCAAATATGTATTTATAGCTGAAGGGCCAATAAATAAGGAACAGTTTTTAAGCCACTTATTCACACTACTGAGATCTTACAGGAACTAGACTTAAATATATAAATAACCGTTAATAAATCTTTTCAAATGGTTTTGATCTGAGTGGATACTTATATATCTCTTTAATCTACAACTTGATTGATGTCTTTAGGTATTTTAGAAATAAACAGGACCATGGAAATGTATTTAAAATGCGGTTTACTGTGAATGGCCTCTAAAGTTGAGTGTATTAGCAGCTCCCTGAAATCTCTTCCATCTCCCTCTGAACTGCAGGACCTTACTGCATCTCCCTGTGTTGCCAATAGAAATGTTAGCAGAATCAAACCCTTAACAAATGCATGTCAACATGGCAATAATAGATTCCAGTCCTGCACAGACTGGTGCGTGTGCTTAATGTCAAGCACATGAGTAACTCCAGGCTAGAACCTGAGCATACAAAGGAGCACAGTCCAATCCATTGAACTCCTGTGTACTCTTTGACAGGTATTCTTTTGCTTGTCACCTCCACTCCAGCCCCCAAAACACAAGTCTCCCTTTTACTGGTTTCCCAAGCATAGATTTTTACCATCATTTAGTGCTTTCAAGGTCTCAGAAGAAATAAAATATCTAAGCCCATTATAATATATTGGACAAATGCAAAAATTATCAAGGCTTCAAGATTTTGTTAAAATAAATTAATAAACATGTGCCCTGCTCTTCAATGTTATATAAGCAAGAAAGGTAACAATTTAAGGGGGAAAAAAAAACAAACAAAGCAAAGCAATATAAAACAAACTATTTTCAGGGAAAAAATTCAGTAGAAATTCTGTGAATTTTAGGATGACTCAGGAAGACATCCTAAGTGGGGCTAAAAATCATCATTAATTCACCTTGCTTTTCTGTGGCATGCTTTTGGCATATCCTCCAAGATGGCTTAAGAATGTTGGTGACTGTATCCAACATTTGAGGTGCTTTGTTGAGCACCCCGGGATAAGCTGGGAGGAGTTTTGGTCTTGACTTCCTGGCTTCTTTAGGCTTGTCAGTAGTCTGTCAGGGTGCTTGGGGTTTCTTTCCCCATGTAAGAATTGAATGCTGTACTGACTGAAGCCAGGGAAAATATTATGTCTTTAAGCAGACAAAGTTTTCCCATGTTAGAGTACTGCTTGCAAAGAATTTTGAGCTATGTCTAAACAAAGAAATGGTTGCACAGACCTGAATTTTTCAGTGGGTATCAGAAAAGTACCTTTTAGGAAAAGTGTCTTGGCTTTTTGATTTCCAGCTGTAGCAAATATTTGTTTCATTATTTTTATGTATTTTTTTAAATATTACTTGCTATGTAATACCTATTATTTCACTGTTTCATGCCCTATAAACACTGTTTTCAGTCTTGTCTCTTCCTGCAGTAGTAGCTTGTTGTAAAAATAAAAGTAAACTGTTTTACAACATCAAAGAATACAGCTGGTCTGGATTAGACTGTCAGCATGTAAAAGCCATGGGTGCTTACCTGTCTACAGTGACATGGAGTTCCTTCTCTATTAAATTTTGGACATCAAATTGTGAAATGCAGTTGTTTCTAAGCAATTTATTGCAAGGTGAGAAACTCCCATTACTTTAATTCAGGTATTTACCAAGGACAGAACAACAACTGGACCCAGCAGCACTGGTACCATACCTGTGCTCATGGCCATCAGGAATTGCAGCCTTGCATGTGCTTGTACAACTTCCTCCACATGTCTCTCCAGTTTAGATGTTGGTCGTCAGTGGTGTTCAGTGTCTGCCAGGACTGGTTTCAACTGCTTCACTTAGATGAGGTCTTACTCACTTAGAGATAAGCATAGGGTGTGAATGAGTGGGAAAAAATCACTGCAATTAGTGAGATTGAATGGATGATACTGTGGGAAGGATTTTTTTTTTTTAATAGACTATTTGAGGGATTACTGCTATTCAATTTTCTTTAAAAAAACAACATATATCAATCAATTAGTCTTCTCAGTGTCAAGCAAAATACTTCATGGCTTAAAAAGTGACTCTAAAACCTCATTCCCAAAGCTTAATTATTTTAATAAAAATCTCAATTTCCAACAAAATGAGGTTACCTTTGCAAATGTGTTTACCGTTGTCTGTTTTAAAAATAACTACTGTAGAAGGAAGGATAAGAGGCTTTTTAAATAAGTGATACTTTCCCTGTCCTTTGTTTTCATGGCATGACAACAGGACTGAGGTCTAGCAGAAAAGCCATTCAGCTGGCCAGGGACAGCACTCAGCAGCTCCCCAGATCTGCAAACCATATCTGGTCATTTGGCAGGAGTGGCCAGGAGACGATAACTGACCAGCTGTCCCCAGATAAGGGACAGACATTTCATCCCAGGACACAGGCTGGCTGATATGTGGTGAAATTGGGCAGTCTGAACTGCTGTAACCCACGTGTGCAAAGGATACATAAATCACTGCAAGCAATAACAAGCCTGGGCAAATTCAGGAACTGGAATAAAATAATTCTTTCCCACTCTTGTCCCTCACCTCCCTGGTACTGGATGAGGCCTCTGCCAACCCAGCTGTGCTGCCATTTGCACTCAGGGATGTTTCTGCCCTTTCCTAGGTCTCCATTCCTCTGTACTGCAGCCGTTCAGTCCAGGTGGGTGCTGCAGAGGGGAGGC
Organism: Zosterops lateralis; assembly: GCF_965231275.1. Taxonomy (NCBI): domain Eukaryota; kingdom Metazoa; phylum Chordata; class Aves; order Passeriformes; family Zosteropidae; genus Zosterops; species Zosterops lateralis. The sequence goes on from NC_139766.1 coordinate 13,233,412, forward strand.
AGAGCCACCCTGATCCTGTCAGAGTGTGGCAGGAGAAGGGAGGGCCTTCTGCCATTTGGGAATGTCCTTGTTCTGTCCCCTCAGAAATCACCCCGAGGATGGAGGGCTGAGGGGAGCACCTGTCACAGAAGCTCTGACTGCCACCACTGCCACACAGGGGGAGGGCACAGAAAACAGCCATTCCAAGAGAGCTTTCAGCAGGAAGCCTGGCCCCTGTAAGAGATGGGTGTGAGAAGGCAGGGCAGGAGGAGGAAGAACTTCATGGACTTACAGAGCTTTACGTCCTTACAGAGAGAGCAGCTGAGCCTGGCTGGATCTGCAGACAGCAGCACAACCCCCACAGAGCCCATGGCTGCCCTCAGCTAACCCAGGGCTGTAATTAGCCTCTTTTAAAACCTGCTATGGCCAAGAGCTGCCCTGGGCAGCCTGGTGAAGGTGGCTGAGAGCTGCTGTGGGCACCCTGGCCAAGGTGGGTGCTGGGGAGGCAGTGCCTGAGGCCAGGAGCTGTGATAGATCCCACATCCTGCAGTGGTACAGGGGCTTTGTGTGGGGAGCAGAGAGCCCGTGGTCCCCCTGCTTCATTCCCAAACTCAGGTGGCAGTGACAGCAGTGAGAAATATTTAGGAGTGTGCAGGAAGTGTGGAACAACCAATTCTTAATGCAAAATATTTCCTCTTTTGAGTACTTGCTCTTTCACATCCTTCTCCCATACCACTGCTTTCCACGGCAATTCAGGAACGGGTTTCTGCTTTGCACTAGAGGTAGATGTCTGATGGTAGGCAAGTATAACCATAGTCTTTTATTTCCATGACAATCCAACAATGAAAAGTTTCCCTGCTGCCTTCTCATGAAATAAAGCAGAGAGACAAAGAGAAGTGGTCAGGCAGAGAAGTGAAAGACCCTCTCTTGGAGCCAGTCATTTAACAATGATTACTTTGCAGCTCCTTGTCCAGCAGAAATGAGATGGAGGTGCATTAGGGTAAGAAAGTGATTACACTGCCTCCCTTTCAAGCTCTAGACCGGTGCTGTGACTTGATACGGTTTTTATCAGAGACTGCAATGCTGCATTACCAAGTAAGCAGTAAATTATGTCGAAATCAATTATACTACCCCAAGCAGAGATTCTGAGTAGAAAATGAATGGGTCTGGGGGTGGAAGGAACAGACACTGCTTATGCATTTTGATTAGATAGCTGGCTATCATCCTCCACAAGAAAGGAACAGCCAGCAAGTCATGAGATCAGGAATATTAGGGTGACTTTATCACACATTATATTTTATGTGTGTTTTACTGTGGCCTACAAAAGGAGATCATGGACTTTACTAGGAGTCCTCTTGTAAGATACAAGCTTTTCTGTTTTCAAGTGCTTTAATCCAGCTTCTGAAAAAAATTAGTTATATGATCTGTATGTATAGGCTGATGGAGAAGATATTCACTATGAACCTTTATGTCCAGAAAGTGTATGAATCAATGAATATTTATTTTTAAAAGGCAAGGTGACCAATATAATAGATTTATGTTGAAAAAACTCCCCATTTTGTTGCAAATTGTAGCAGCGTTTGCATGGAAATCATCAGACAAAAATCCCTCCTGAAATTCTAATGGGTGAAAAGATTCTTGTTACAGTAGATTACTACAAACAAAAACCAAAGCATTTACTGCCAGCTTGCTAAACAGAGCAGGAGGAAAATCATGCAGGCTGAAATTCAGAATCTAGTTACAGGCCTGTAAAGCTGAAGTAAGGACGGTTGAATTTCCAGAACTTGGGTAACTCCCAAATTGGTGAGAAATATTTCTGTCTTCTCTGAAGATCATGAGCAGTGCTTACATTTGATGACTGACATCTCTGTATTGAGAGAAAAATAATCACTGTCTTTGGGGTTGTGGGGATTTGTGCTGGTCAAATAACGGGGCATCTGATCCTTTTTGCATACAGATTACCATTCAAGCAGACACCCTGCAATTTTAGCTCCCTCTAATTTCACTCCAGTACCATTGGAGCAATATGAATATAGTGAGATACAGTGAAAGGCAGAATTCCCTTCTTTAGGTGTAAATATAAGCTACCCCATTGGATCTGTGCTGACTATAATTCTTCACCCTAAAAGCATTTTTAGTCTTGGAGTTTCTTTACACTGCAGCAGTAAAAAGTGACTTCTAGGAGATCCCAAGAGATTGATATGGCTTTTCTCTCACAAAAATGTGTACTTCCCTGTGTCACTACTTTCTCCTTTTTTCCCATTTTTGCAGAAAGTAGAGCTAGAGAGAAGCCATTAGAGAGGTGCTAACCCTTGAAAAGGCTCAGCAGTCCATTCTCTCCTCTAACAGCCAGCTCTGGGAATAAATTCCACTCAGAAGCAAAACTGTATTCTCTACAAAGATGAGACCTAAAATGACCTAATTTGTATTATAATGAAAATGTAATAGAAAGTAAAACAACAACAGCCAAAAAATAACCAAAAAGACAACCAAAAAAGCCCAACAACCCCAAACAAAACCAACAAAACTAAAACAGTTACATAAATTTTAGCAAATTTCTAATATCCTGATGGATAGCTTGCCCCATATTTGATTTACCCTTTTCTTGCCTGCAAAATCTTGTCCTATTAAAAAAAAAAAGGCTGCTAAAACAATTACACCTGTGGAAGCCTAGCTTATTGAAGAAACCTAGATTTGATTTTATTTGATTTAAAATTGATTTCTAATTAAAAAAAATTATGTTTCATACCTAACTAACAGTTTTCTATAGGAAATTAGAGGCTTGTTTTAATTTCTTCTGTCATGGGATGCAGCATGGATAATTTTCATGACTGCACCACTACCTTTATGGATGACACCACTTTAATTACTGTGTGCTTCAGTTTCTGCATCTGTAAAAGAGGTAGTTTTACCTTTCAAGATGCTTTGAGATCTCTTGTGCAAAGAGATATTGAAGAATTTACCGCTGGAATGATAATTAAATTACATTATTGATAATAAATTCAGATGTTCTGACAGCCATCTATGTTATACCTAATAAAAAAGGTGTTGCTCTACGATGCTGTCAGAAACCTGCTAGAAGTAGAGTCTTAATAAAGTTGCCTTCCTAAGCTCTTGTGAGCACAAAATTCTGCCAGTCTGTGCTGTTTCAGCAGTGCAGTTTGCAGAGCTGGCTAAAGCTTGCACACTCCATAGCCCAACTTTTTGGACTAAGTCACAAGGATGTAAGAAGTCTTCATGGTGTTTTCTGACATTTACTGGCAACCTGAGTTTTCTGGTACCTGCAGCCACCGTGTTTCCTGTTGCCATTTCATGTCGTGGTCCATGCCAACTTTTCTGACGACAGTTACATGTTGGTGCCACAAAAGCAGATGTCATTTATGGTTCAGGTCCCCCCACATTTCAGGTTTGGGAAAATCTGTTCTTTGTTCCAAAATAATAACCTATGATGATGATAACTTTAAGACAGGAAAGTGTGGTGTCAGGCACAGATTCAAGCTTTGCTTAAATTATGCAACAGGTATCCAAAGCTTCCAACTACCACATGTGAAAATAGATGCATTGATTTCCTTGCCTGCTTCTCTTGTGCTCCTTTTCTAAATTGCGCAGTCTTGGATAGTGAAAAAATGTCCTATTTCGCTTCTGAGGATGATGTCCAGTTGCATGTAGTTGCTGCTAGATGCCCAGCATGAGGTGAGAGTTCCTATAATACAATCCCAAATCCCGTGTCCATTACCAAAAGCAGATGGGATCTGGCTTTACTTGTTTTTCATCACTTACAACTGGGGACACTGAGTACATTTATAAAGTAACATGAATTCTCTAAAGTGTCCATCCTGCCCTGACTTAGACTTTGCATATCCTGGATGGGGGAGGCAGGGCCTGATGCCTCAGCCTGGGTTGTGACTCTGCACATCTTTACAGCAGTAGCTGCACAGTGTGAAGCAGGGTCTTGCCTTCCATGGAAGGAATCCTTCCACCACCAGTTCAGACTTGGGTTATTCTATGCTTGCTGTTCCTTATTTCCTTGTTTGTGTCTGTTCTGTCAAGCTGTTAAATAACTTGATTTTTTTCTTCTGCTTCCTGAATCTGAACTGCAGCTGAGCTAGACAGAGACCATTTCGGTGGAATAAGGGCATAGAGGCGTCTGTCTATGCATGGGGAATAGAGATGTCTACTTGCCAACACAGCAGAAGGGGCAGCTAGAATGGGAAACTCCTTACTCCCTCCCATTAGAAATGACGTATTATAAATTCTGATGTTATTATTTTAATGTGTAAAGTCTGGCAGCATCAACAGAGGGTACAATAACCTCATTCTTCGGGGCTAGGATGGGTACATACACCCCAACACTTAAGGAGTAATGTGTGGCTGGAGCTATCCTTGAGAGGCACTTTATCCTTTTTAAAGGATAAAGTTCTTTCCTTGTGAAAGGAGTTACCTGGGTATACAAAAACTGTGGTAGTTGCTGTAAAACTTACGAGGATATTTCAATGATTTGGAACTCAGATATGAATGCCAGTTGTGGGGACTTAGGCTCTTATGCAGCTTCATTGCTTCTGAAAATGTTACGTATTTTTGTACCTTTTTAGCTTCCCAACAGGGAGTTTCTCTGTGGTGCTCTCATAACTTTTTGTCAAGGCACATTTTACAGCATAGTTTAGAAAATCTCAAAGGTTATAATTTAGGAAATCTTGCTTTTTCGTTTTATTTAAATAATTTTTTCTTACCCCTTTTCTTCTTGCATCTTTAAATTTTCTGCATATTTGAAAGCCTCTTTCGCCCATCAATATGCAAACTCTAAAGAAAAAACAATAAAGCAAGGCTCTCCTCCATTTGCAGGCAATTTTCCCCTAGATTCTAAGGGAAAATAAAGCATTTGAACACAGTGGCTTACAATTCCATGCTCAATGTAAAGGCACTATCAGTGTAGTGTATACAAAGTGATAGTGTAGTGTCTGTTCCCTGAGGAAGAGTAGATAAAGTAATCTACCAACACAAATGGACTTCAAACAGTAGTTTTCAGCTAACAAAAACAAACACCATGTCCCAGATTAAAAAAAAAGAAAAGTAAAAAAATTCTTTGCACTTCTCAGCTTTCCCCCAGGAATATTCTTCCTTCCTCTGACTTCCATGTTGTCATGGAGAGTGATGTGTTGAGGTCTGTGAAACTGGCAGGCTGCTTATTTTCAATGTTTTAATTCACAACTAATGTCCACTAAGCAAAAGGAGGCCTTGTTACTGCTGCAAAAATAATAACTTTATAGTGCAGAACTGGCTACAGAGTAGGAAATGTAGGCATCTTTCCCTGAAGAGTCCATATTTGCTCAGGTGCTTGAATTAAGTATTTCCCTGAAAAAAGGCTCTCTGATTTAAACTCGTGAGTGCTGTGGATTCCTCAAGCAGAGTTTCTTTCACATTGATTCAGGATGAAATTACTGAAGGATACAACCCTTAAAATATGTGTCTGTATTTGACATCTTACAAGAGTCAACTGTTTGGAAGGGTTTGATTTGTCAATTGCTACCAATTTGCAATTGCAAGGGAACAAAAACTTTCAAGGAACAACCAGAAGACTGTTTGAGGGAAAAGATCAGAAAAATAGTTGTGAAAATGAAGAATTAAGTCAACATCAGAAAGCTGAGAAACAATTTAGCTGAAAATAAGATGGCAGGCAAGATATTGGAGAGAGAACAGCAGAAATTAGCAAAAGAACCAAGAAAGAACCCTGCAGCTACAATTCTTTCCTTAAATATTGCTTCATTTTAAAACAGGTTGCTCACAGGAAGGATTCCAATGTAACTACCATTACTATAAGACAAATATTTGCTATATTCTCAAATTTATTACCTTCTTTCTTATAATATGCTTATCTCATTTTCATCCTGGATTTTGTGGAGGCGAGAGTGTCCTAAAAGGCAAAATCTTATGAAAACCAACGAAAAGTGTGTTTGCTATCACATCAGTTAAAAGCAGCATTAACCACTTAAAACTAAAAATCATATGATTATAGAACTAAAATCATAAAGAACATATCTGTATCTGTATTGAGAACTACAGAGTATCTTATTTGAATATGTTTCTGACAGTGCTGACCCTGTACACATGTAGAGGCAGCATTAGCTATTGATATAGATTCCTTCAGTCCTCAGTGTAAATGCATGGTGTTTATAGTCCAGGTTTTCATTTTTTAAGGCAATACTAAAACTAACTTAGTTGAAAATTTGTAGGACCAAGTCTAATATTCCAGCTCTTTACTGATGATATCAAAGAGTTTGGAAAAATTTGACTAACTACTTCTGTAAACAAGACAAAATACTTTTGTCTTCTTCCTTTCACCTAGTATACTCAAGGCTTTTAATAAATGAAGGTAATGCCATTCACATTGGACACATTACAGCAAATCTGAAAAAAATGGATCTGTTTTGAAAGACAAGATAAAAATCACCTATTTTATTGATAGTATTTGAATTTAAAAACAATGGCAATGCTCATCTCTTCTGCAAACAGTGTAAACAGTGCAAACAGTGTATTTTACCCCAGATTTACTGAGTATATCCCCACTGTTTACTAATGTAAGATTTTCTTCCTAACCTTGCTACAGAGTACTGATTACATTTTTCCTGTTCTTATGCAAATTCTCTTTACAGTTGTTGCATTTTTGCAATATTTATTAGTGCTCAATGAAAGACTACTTTGTGTGGGTTTTAGCACATAAATAGTCATGCTTAGTTTTTGAGACTTTGTGTGTCCTGTAACACCATGTCACTTAAGCCACCACTACCTCATTTTTATTTCTCCTGCTGTTCATAAGTCTCTGTCACTTAGGTCTTTGAAATGGGCAGGGAATTAATCTCCAGAAACATTTTATCTGATGGTACTGCACTGATCATAGAATAAAATGGCACTCTGAATTGTGAACAGGTTGTTTTGGTTCCTTAGTTTCATTGCAATCAAAGAGAAATTCCTTCTATTTCCATTAACAGGGACTATATTTCAGTAGGTAGTAATGTATATACATTACTCTTAGTGATCAGGAAGATAATTTTAGCTTTCACAGCCTTGATAACAAGTGATCTTTCTAGACTAACTCCTACAGCTTAGAAGGATTTCAGGATAAAGTATATTCCAGAATCAATGGGTATGAATCTTATAAATAATGAATCCTGAAAACAAGCCAATACATATTTGGATATTTCCTCCACTGGAAAAAAATGAGCTAAATTCCAGTGAGAAACCATTAGGTCAGTAGTTGGTCAACACAGGCCGGAAAAATTGACAAAATAATTCATATAGTACATAGGAACTTCAAAATCCTGCAGATTAATTTTGACTCTTTGCATAATTTGAAAAGGAAAAAACTACTGTAAAAGCTTTTGACAGCAAGTGTATGCTATTCAACCATAATAAAATTATTTGGCTTGGAGGAGAAATAATTTGCTGAAATAACAACTAATACCTGTCATCAATGCAGTAATTGAGCCAGACCCACTAAATCATTGCTGGGATCTAGCCACTGTGAGTAAGTCAAAGGTGCTAATCAGAGAATTTTCAATTGCCTTTGTATGAACTAAATATTTGAAAGAGCCATCTATCTTGAGTGTTATTTGCTGATGTATATTTTCCTAGGTTGCCTTCAAATGTGGAGTAAGAATGACTGAGGTATTTAGTAGTATGTAAAACATATTTTCAAGGACATAAATCCAGAAGTGCTGACCTACAGTACCTTTATGTTAATCCATATGGGTTTGGACTGACCTTTAAGACTACTAAAATGTTTGGTTTATTTGAAGGAGGGTTTTTTTTCTTCTTCTTCTTTCTTTTTTTTTTCTTTTTTTTTTTTTTTTTCTTTTTTTCATGCTAACATGAAAAAAAACTACCTTGAGTCAGGGTTTGACTGTGTTAGGCAGAAGCTACTAACATGCATTTCCTTCTGCAGAAACTCAAGAACTTCTCTGTTCAGCCAATGTGACTGATGGAAGAAAACACCATGAAATCAAAGAGTTGACCACTCCATGCCATGTGCAGAGGTAAGGTAATGCTAAGGTTGGTATGGCTTTGGAGAGTGGCCAGGCAGCTGCAGCAGAGTTTTGGCAGTGAAATTAACTGGGTAACAAAATACTAAAACAGGGGCAGTTACAGAGAGTCATGGGACATCACTGTCACCAAAAGAAAATGGGCTAAAAGTACTTACCCTTGTGTATTAAGTACAAGCATTCTGATCATCTCCCATGACAGAGTCTGGTGATTTTCCCTTTGCTGGACATGACCTACTGCTTATGCAAGAATTCCCAAGATTTGGTTTCTCATATTTCACATCACTCATATTTTGTTCCATTTTAAAAATCCCAAAACCCAACTAACTAAACTAACAAACAAAAATAGAAAAGGAAAGAAAAAAAAAAGCACTAAAACTTGCTTATAAAATTTTATTTCTTCTTTCTTTCTTTTTCCTTTAAAAGGAAACTATGTAATATGTAGAAAAAGATCTCGTTCCTGTTTGGTCATGTAGTTATACTTTCCTATGTTCTATGTTCATGATTAATAAAATAATATCCTCTGTAGAGTCACAAACCATATAGACAAAACTACGTGGATCAACCCTTTTGCCTAGTAACCTTAACAACCTACTTTTAAGCTAATTCACAGATGAATGCTGAGTTACAGCAACTGAATGAAGGAACAGCCTCTGCATGTGGGAAGGAGACAAGAATCACGTAGTGCAGAGTCCCACTGCATACAAACTGATGCAAAATAATTTCACTCTAAGTATATAAGCCATAGATGTTTTCTGGGAGATAAGAAATATTGTCATTTTGATGCACAAAGTGTAAGAAATGACTGATATTACAGAATTTTCATCCACTCATGGTGAATGGTCTCTAGATTAGAGGTGGGGGGAAATGAAAAGATGCATATATGCAATCTTTGCAGTCTTTGGGGGATAAAGCAAATAAGAAAATCAAAACTCTTTTGTTTATACTTGAGGGTAATTCAATTTCATCTCATTTAGAACATGACAGAAAGATGAAAACTAAAATGAAAACAGCTTTTGAATTACAGACAATCTTCAAATCAATCAACATTAAAGAAGAAAGGAATTGGAATAATAAGTGAATGACATGCGCTATTGCTTGGAAACTTTTGAAACCTTATCTTTGTAAACAAAAGAAAATCTTCTATATTTGTGTATTGATGGGACTAATTTCATCACTTAAATTCCCTAAAACCATAATACACCGGGTGACTCCAGTCATATTCTGTTCATAAAGCTGTTTGAAATTTACTCTGATCTTTTAATATTTGGGTAGTCTTTACATATCTAAATGTTCTATTCTCTTAACAGAGAATATCTATCTGACATAAAATTTGTAAGTAGTTCTGTTTACCTCTTGGTTGATTAATACTAACTTAGGAGTAGATTGTAGAAATGTCCTTGCAGTCTCATGGATGAGAACATTCAGGATGGACTGAACCCAGTAATTCATTAGAATTAATTTATGCATGACATCTCAATCTCATAATCCAATTCCTAGTAAGAATTTTGGTGTATAAAAGTCCATTTTATGTACTTCCATGTCATTTTGGGGGATTTGGGCATTTAATTAAGGAGCTTTAAAAATAAATTACAAGCTACTCTGTTCTCTACTATATTTCCCCAGAGAATGTATTAAATTAGGTGACAATAAGGTGAATTTATATTGCACTTGATTAAATAATTGATTGAATTAAAATGGAACTAACTGGAACTGCATGAAATGAGAGGTTTGCACTTCATCTTTTCTTTTATGCCACATGTTCAAGTGTAGTTCAAGTATATGTCCATGATATGCCCAGTTGCAAGAATATAGATGTAGATGATATAGATATACACATATATATGCAAAAATGGTGTTCCTATAAGAAAGTTCAGCTGAAGACACTCATGCAACTGAAATATTAGGCATTTGGTCTAGTGGTGGTATTGATGGTATGTTCGGATATTTTACTGCAAAGGCTTTAATGTCAGTTTTTAATTAAAAAGTATCATATTTTATTTTTTCTGCTTGTCCACTCTCATGTCTCACACTTTCCCCATGCTGCCCATTTCAGCTGACATATTCTCTTTTTGACCATAAAAGTCTCTGTTGCCTTTGTATTTTTCCCTGCACTACTCCTAAAGCTAGGAATTTCTTGCCCGAAGTAAATATTCTTCCTCTTTCATGTGTCTCTTCCATGGTTCTACCACAAAACAGACAAAATTAGCTAACTTTAAATGGCTAATTGAGAGTCATTTGGAGCCTGAGGGACTAGTGGAGAAAGACTACTTTCATACATTTAATCAAAACCTGATTAAAATACATATGAATTCAAAAAGGTTTACATTAACAACCTGTTTTTTTTCCTCACTCATTACCTTTTGGTTTATTTCCATAATTTCTTTCTGGAAGAAGCCATATTTCATTTCTGTTATACACTACCTGGTACAACAGATCAGTTCTCAGTGGAATTTCTGGATTTTGCTATAGTGGAAGTGTAAGAAGAGTAAGGCTCAAATTTTTTGCAGTGTTAGGCAGTCATTTTAGGCTAGTTCATATTCCAATAGAAGTCAGCAGACTAAAATTTGAACTTTTATGAAACAAATCACAAACTCCAATTGGCTCTCCCTTTTTTTTTTTTTTTTTTAAAGGAATGAAAGAGCCCAAAGAACAATCCTTGAAGTGATAAGAGTCGGTGAGAACCATCAAGTACTTTCTGAGTTTATTCAACCCAGACACCTGAGGATCATGATCTGCCAAGTAAATCTGGCATCTATAATGCAATGCAAACTAACACAATATTAAAAAAAACCAAAACCCACAAGAAACCAAATAACACTATGGGATATTTTTTGTACTAAACAAAACTTCAACTGGTACATCTGCTTAATAACCATGCTCCATTCAGGAAATATCCATTATTCATTTCCAGTGTACCTTCTGGCTGATTTAGTGAATCTACCTTCTGTTGGAGAGTTTTCTGCTAGATTGAATCAGCCTTTATGCGGCAGTGCCTCAGTGTCCAGGTTTTTTAGTTTCAGCTTTTTGCCATGCTCTGTGTCTGTAACTCCACTTGACATCAGCCAAAGTCTTGGGAATTTCCAGCAGGAAATGCTACCCCCAGTATGATCAGGCCCACTCTTGTCTGCAGTTGATGTTTTATTTTGAACACCAAACATTCCTCCCTTCATATATCTGAGAGCATTTCAGTTTTGTGATTAAGGCGGGTATTAGATGACCTTTACTCTTCTTTCCCTTGCTTTCCTCTTAAGAGTTAAATGAAAGCCTTCCGTTCCTCTACAGGGTACTTAGAACTAAGGCTCTATGGCGCTGGCAGCAGGTTGGTTTCATTACATTGATAGGATACATGTGCTGTTTTTTATCTCTAGCATTTTCTCAGTAATTCAGCACTTTAAAGTCTCAGCTGTCTACCGATCTGCAGACAATTGTTTGGTGTAATACTATCCGGAAAAAGCTGATAAAACACAGATGTGACTAGGTCTCTGAAATTTGTGGTTTGCTAAGTGGTTTTTTTTTCCTTTTTTTCCTTTTTTTCCTTTTTTTTTTTTTTTTTTTTTTTTTTTAAGGCCATTCTTGCCCATGGCAAGTTAGCTTCCCTACCAGGCATGAAGGCACAGTTTTATTAAAATGTTGCAACAAGGAGGAAATTGCTAAAATTTAGGAAAGTTAGTTGAAATATAAAGCAGAATAATTATAACTATTTTCCCTATTTTTCATCATAACCTCTGGCAACTATTTCTCCGTATTTTTCCCAATGCATATACAAAATAGTTTTGTTTTTCAAAACCTTCCCACTAAAGTGTGGATTTCTGGCAATCTTATACAGATCTGTTTAAAGAAAAATGGTTTTTAGGCTTTTTTAGGCATTAAGAGCCAACATCTTGATTTTTCAAAGTGGCTGAGATTTTACAGTCACAGTAAGGCTTGTCTAGATAAAAGATTTGATTGTGCTGGTACAAGATTGGAAGCAATCTAGTTAGATGGCAGGATGTTACCATCTCTTAGTGGTTAGTGTTTAGACAAGGACAAATTATTTTCACCATAGCATCAGCTGAACACAATTTTTCCTGGCTTCCATTGACCTCTAACTTGTGACTGGCCTCCCGTCCTCTCACTCAGCTATCATAATTCCATTCAAACACAGCCACATTTTGTAGTGTAGGCAATCTTTTCTGACAGGATAAGAACGGTTGCATGTGCTCAGTTCTTTTACCAACTGGCCCACATCATCTTAGGCATTTCTACATGAGGGTATTTCTTAGACAGTTCATATATTGTAGATGTTTCTGAGCATGGTAGGCTTCCACTCTGGTTGTCTGAATTATCATTTTAGCTCTGGTTGTTAGTTTATGATTTTTTTTTTTTAAATTTATATAACTGGGCTAGTAAACCTTTGAATGTGAATGCAGTTTGCTGGCACAGTGGTACTTCATTTACCCACACAGGAGTTACCACTAAGATTTTAAGTAGTATAGCCCATTCCCTCCTCCAAAAGGCACTCAGTGTTGTAGCAACCAGTTTTACTTAGAACTGGCTTATTTTTACTTACTTACCCTAGGTTTCAAAGTAAAATGAGAATTTCAGGAGACCAAATAAATGAACATGTCGGAAAGAAACCAGACTATGCTGTAGAATTCCTACTTGGTTGTAGAGCGTGGGGGAGGGAGAGAAAATTGCAAAAGGCTGCTGATTGACATCTGTGTGTCTGTATGATAACTACACACAGCTTTAGTGATTTATGTGCTAGACAGGTTTTCCATTCCGATTCAAATGAAAGGCCATCTTGCAATTAAAGGCTCAGTTTGCAGTTCCTGATTTCTGAAGGAAGAGGGCGTTTCTATTTATTCCAGAAACATTTAGTGGTTACATGCATGGCTGGCAGCAATTTCCCACAATGTGTAAATTAGTCAATCCCAAAGTCAGTAAACTTTTGCTTTGAAGTGGACATTAATGAAGTGCACCATTAGAGCCTAATGATTGTTCACATTTGTATTTTAGGGGCCCCTCTTGCTTTTGATGTCTTAGTGCCTTGGTTCCTTGACTTTAGTTATCTTAGTGCCAGGACTGCTAAACTCCTAAGAGAACTCAAAAAAAATTTAATGAAAAAAGTTAGTACTAGCCTGACTGATGTTGGCACTTCAAAGCTGGAACAGACTAAATTGCTGTAGACTGCTTAATTCAAAAGTGCTCCCTTGTGGATGACAGTGCATGGTGACAAAGTTCAATTGGCAACAGGAGACAGGCAAGATCAAAGACCCTCTATTGTAATAGTTTTGTTCCATGAAGAATTGCTTATTGTCAGTAGTTTTTCAAGCCTTTACTGGCTCCAGCTTCATATCAAGATTCCCTGGTTCAGAACCAGCTTAAATAAATAATTGTAATTACATCCTTCTGATAATGCATTGCAGTTCTAAATGCTGGTCTCACCAAGGTCCAAAAAAGAAAAGTGGGTGTTAGGAACCAGGGCTTGGGGGAGAACCTTCTTTTTTGTAACCTTCTTTGTTCAGAAGCATCCAAAATACAAAGTACTGCAGACAGTTAATGCCATGTTAGCAGCAATTGAGACTTGCTCCAGACAAAGCCACACTGCCCTTCTACCACAGCAGTGATGCTGCAGTTTCTAGTTTGCATTGCCTGCCAGTCTGATTTAACATTTAGTTTAAGATTAAACTGACTATAATCCTGTAAACTGTGCTTGTTCTTTCTGGCTAAGGCACAAGTTTGAATAAACTTTTAAGAAATGCTGAAATCCATGCTAACAATGGTAATGCTACAGAAATCTCAGAAATATTCATCATTCACAGCATACTGCAACTGTTTTCCTCTTCTGACACATGCCCTTCTGAAAAATAGGATTTTTTTTTTCCCAATCAGAAGCAGAAAAAGAGACTCTGTCTGAAGTTAGCCAGTTACACTGGAAATTCTGTTTATTTGCAGTATTTTTGCTATTGTGTTGTTTGGGGGTTTTTTCCCCAATAGTATTCACCATCTGTAAGGAACTGCTGAAAGACAAGAAAAGCACCATCCCTCAGTAATAATATTCAGGGATGTTGTCTCATAAAATGTACATGGTATTGTCAGAATTGCTTGTCTTGAACTAATTACAGAAACATGTTTGGTGACAATTAAGGAAGCCACTGTGTGATCATTTTCATGCAACATATTGACAGAAGTTACTTTTATTTTTTAATAATCACAAATGACATTTTTTCACTGAAAATGTCATCATATTTTGGCTAGATGAGTAAGTAGAAAGGAGAGATGAGCAAGTGCACTTAGAAAGGAGGCAGCAAAAAACCCTGCATTACATTTAAATCACATCTGGAATGAACTTGGAGCTGTTGATCTGATTTTATTGATAATTTTAATTTAAAGAAACTAAAAGATAGCATACTAGTTTCAATCCTTCCTTAAAACTCATTTATGAAAAGCATCAGGAGTGTGGTTGGGTTATTTTTTTTTTTTTTTTTTTTTTTTTTTTTTTTTTTTTTCTTTTTTGGCAAGAACTGAAAAAACATTTTAAACAGGATTAGAAATTTACTATGTCTATGCAATTTAGCTCTAGCAACTTCACGGTTGTAAATTATGATGGAACACATCATTAGCTGCAGACTTGTATGTTCTCCCTTAATCATGCTGAAGTACACATAAGCCCCAGCTGAGCAATTATGAATAATTAAATCAATTAGAGACAGTCTAACACCAGGTCTTGTGGCTAAACTGGTGTCAGCATCCATAATATTTTAACAGTAAATGCAAATGTGTGCATTTGGGTGGAGGGAAGGAGGTGGACAAAGGCTTATACAAATGCCAAAGCATGTTGCTTAGTGATGGCTTTGCAATAATATCATGAAGATTATAAGCTGCCTTCCCAAGGAAAACAATGGTAATGAAATTCCAATAAAATATTTTTGTACAAGATTTAAAGCTTAGAGATGAGTTCATTAAAAAAGGATAAAGAGCAAGACCTAAAAAATATGCTGAATAAATTAGGACTTTACATTCACCCAAAACAAATACTTTCCTTCATCAAATGAGCCCAGCCTCCTTTCTTTTGACATGTTATTTTTCTGTAACCTGGTGCTAAGAGCAAATAAACAAGCCAATACAATTTCCTTAGAACTCTGTCAGTAAAAAAATTTACACATTTTCTCTACATTTTGTAGAGAAAACTCTGAAGAAAATATGGAGATTTTGCACAGAACTGTCACCATGTAGGGCAAACCAGATGCGTTTGCTAACAGAAAGACAGGTTTTAGACCTCTTTGCACTCTTTCTAGGATATGGATGTGAGAACCTCTTTATTCTGTGGCCACAAGGTGCCAAAGCTCTGCTGTGCAATGCTCTTCTCCCCTGTGCCAGCTGCCAGACATAGACCTTGCTCTGCCACTGTGGCTGCAGCAGGTGTTGGGTGCTTCTCCTGCTACCTCGTTCCTCCCAGGGAGAAGGAGAGAACAGTTTTGTCTCTCCCACCTTACCCTCTCACTCAGGTGAATGACATATTTCCCCTTTCTCCAGATTAACTGCAGACTAATGAAGCAACTCAGAATTAGCATCTATTTAGAAGGCTGGTCTCCTATGTGTTTAACTTTAAGGACACATTTCTATTCTCTTCACTGAGGTTCAAATCAGGTCCTTACAGACAATTAAGAACCTAGAATCCAGTTCTGTGCAAGGAGAGTCACAAGGAGCTGTGTTCAAGGCTGTTTGCTCTCTCAACCACAGAAGCCAATAAACACTGAAATGAATAATCACTTGATTTTTTTCCTACAAACTGATTAATTTTGTCAACAAAATTACTTGAAAATAGTATTTACTATAACTGGTAACCAAGAGATTGTACAAGGACTGATTCTGCTGTTCTTATTTGAGAACATCAAGACTTACTGTAATCTCCATCACACTTTTTGGTTCATTTATCTCCATAAATGAACGAAATGTCCTGCTTTGAGAAGGCTCAGGGTACCTTGAAGCACTTGACAGTTGTTATGATGGGAAACAATATAAGAAAGTGTCTAATGATTACAGACATAGGGAAAGACAATCAGAACTAAAAATATTTAATGTATATTGTATTTAAGACTTGCTGAACATATGAATGACATAGATACACCCAATTTGTGCATCCCACATGAGGTCTTTGGGTATGTTACAAATGCAATTATTAAAGCCTATGCAGCACTCAATGGGGGACCAGAAATAGGATCTGTTCCAGAACGTCAGCCCTACTCCTCCATCTACCAGGCACCTCTGCCTCCTTCTCCCTGTGCAACTTGTTCTATACTGACTAATTCTCACACTTCATGGTGAAAGAAATGTAAGAAACAGCCTCACACGTATACCAACTAAGTTAGACACAATAGACAAGGAAAGCTTTACTTTCTCTCAATTGTGGAGAATAGGTCAGTTGCTCTGTAAAAAGAAACAAAATCTTGGACATGTTCACTTTTGAGTAGGATTTTTTTTAATTTACTACACAAAAAATATGCATAATTATGTCCCAAACTCACTACCAGATATGTTAGGAAAACATCTAATGCAGAAATGAAAATATGAACTGCATGACAAGAAAAAAATCTCCAGGTCTTTTAGAGGTGGCTTTTATTTTCTCTAGATGTGACATTTTGAGGTTGCTCATATGATCCTATTGATCACTGTGAAATAACTCCCCATGTGAACTCTCTCCTGGAATAAGGGGTTTCTTTCTAGAATGGTGACTCTTATTTGGAAAAGTAGTGATTGTTCCAGGATTAAATCACTTTTCTTCAAGAACAGACTATCCCTGAGTGGCAGTTCTACCATAACTATTTCAGTGGTTTTCCTCTGTAGACAGGCCCTGGTGAAGTTCAGGGGACTGGAGAGGTTCCAGAACAAAAACTAAGACTGGGACTGTCTGAAAATAAAGCTGCAGCTACAATGGTATGGAGCTTTTCAGAAAAAAGTCCTTGCCAAATTTCTTCCTCTGCCTCTTCATGCTGTGGGAACTAATTAGCCTCAGCAGCCTGAACTCATACACTCTCCTGAGGACCTGCACAAGCTGCTGCAGGGGCTCAGTGCCCCTCTCAGGGGAATGGTAGCACTCTACACTGCTTTTGCAGAAGGGCAGATGAGAGGAAAGTGTGATTCAGGAGGGCATAAAGCCTTGCCAAAGAGTAGGACTGCTTAAATATTTGAGTGATTATGCTGCTTCAGTCTGACCACAAGGCGATGCAGAGGTGCCAGAGATGGATGTGTGACAGCCAACCTGAGCCCTGCAGTGTCTGTTGAGCATTGTGGGCTGATACCTGGACTGCTTCTGCATAAGCCAGGTCAGGTAGAAAAACAATCTTACCTAATTAGCCAGGCACTTTGCTAAGGAGAATAATCCTTGTGGGTGAGCTGGCTGGTAGCACTCACAGAATCTTTTCACTGCTCTCCCTTATGTGTTGTAGACATAGTTTGCGTGAATCGACTGGGAAAAAATTATATGATGATGACAAGCATTTGAGTTTGAGGATCTTATATACATAATCCCAGTCATTCAAATAATTGGACATGAAATTCTTCCCTGGAACTGGTTTGATGAGGTAGGATTACTTTCTGAAGGACTGGCGGATCGACTTTCTATAAAAGAGAGAAGAGATGTAACTTCTGTGGTTAGTGGTCACTGCAGAATCAGATCCAGTTTGCAATTTACCATTTCCTTTCTATATACATATATGCAATAAAAAACTATGCTAGCTTGAACAAGAACTTCAAATACTGGTTTATTTTTATGCTGATCTTGATTAAAGGCAAAACATTAGAATAGAATAGAATAGAATAGAATAGAATAGAATAGAATAGAATAGAATATCTTTTAAAAGTCTAGTAAACGTTCAGTTTTTTGTCTGAAATGCAGTACTTGTTGCACTACAAAATAATTTGTGAGATCCATCAAAATTGCTGCTTCTATCAACCGTTTTATGTTATGTATGGTGGTGTATCAGAAAAGTCTTTGAAAAAAACGTTAGCCTGTGGTAAAAATCTGTTGGCATAATTGCCAGTAACTGAAGGAGCCAGGGTATTACAGCATTGTTTTTGCAAGGAGAATTTTGAATTTATTAACATAGCTTTAAAAACACATTTTTAGATTAGCAAATTATTAAAATACTAGAATATAATTGCATCTTTGCTAATAATTCAT
Organism: Zosterops lateralis; assembly: GCF_965231275.1. Classification (NCBI taxonomy): domain Eukaryota; kingdom Metazoa; phylum Chordata; class Aves; order Passeriformes; family Zosteropidae; genus Zosterops; species Zosterops lateralis. The sequence goes on from NC_139766.1 coordinate 13,251,595, forward strand.
ATTGAAGGGAAATAAATCCTGGAAAAAATATTAAAATGGACCAGCTATAGGAAAAAGAAGTCTTCCTAGTTTTGTTTTTCTACATTGCCTTTAGGGAAACGATAATACTGGCAAAAAAGCTCTTCTGTTAAGCTGTTGTTATTACTCCTTTTGTCTTCATTCTCATGACTCCATATTCAAGGTGAACTGATTTTCTGAAGAAGGGTTTTTCTTCCTGAGCAAAACCAAAGGGGATAAACTGAAAGCAAAATCAATCACGTTTGAATTTTTCATTTTCTTCCATTTTGTTTTCCCTCAAAACATTTTTTTTCCAAATGCATTGTCTCGTTTAACATTCTGGCAATCTGAGTAACTATTGGTCTGGTGTGCCTTTGTTCACGCATGTGGAACAAAGTTTCCTTAAATACAAAATCAAGCCCTAAATATACTGAATTCTCTGGAATTCTATTTATGAGCTGTGTCTTACCTTTAATAAGAGTAGATGAGTGAGTGCATCTGTAACCAAAGTCACAGTAAAGTTTTATCTCTTTAGGAATTATTCGCTCTTCCTTTTTCTCCTCTGTTACTTCTTGGAGAAAATAAAATATATTTCTTTATTGTTCAATGTAGCGTATTTCCTTCCTCTCCTTCAGTGCACTGAAGTGTTGGTAAGGCAATATACATTTCTGTTTTCTCCTTGGCTACATATTCCTCAGTCAGGAAATAAGATATATTGTCCAATGAACTGGGATCTGCCTCATGATGACATGCAGATCAAATGGGCGGCTAGTTGTTTATACTTCTGGCAACAGTTTTCATAGAAGAAATTATGAAAAGAAAATCTGTAATCTGTAGTAAGGCAAAATCTGTTGATGACCTCAAATTTCATATTCAATGTAAAGCATGCAGATTTGAGTATCTTTGATGGCCGGTGGCTCCATTAGATTCTCTAAATCATATACTAAAGGCTTTTAAGGACTAACCCTCTCCTAGTTTGCCTTGCAGAGTGCTAATTAATTTGCTTACAGTTGGACAAAGTTTGGACTTTGTCATTGATCTTACTTTGCAATATTCTTTGGAGTCAGCTATCAGGTGGAGATATGCAGACATTCCATCCAAGATAAAACACTGCATCAGAGAATAAAACAGGATATCTTAATTTTATTTTGTTTCTCTTCTGGGGGAGGTTATCTTAATCAGTTTTCCTATTGAAAATCAGAATGAATCTGAAATCATTCTTGCTGCTCATCACTAAGTATATCCAGAGTGTGAAGTGCTGTGTGGAGGCATGAGATTAATTAATTACTGTGTTTATTTCTTTTTAACAGTCAAAGATAGCATCAGGTTCAGAAATGTTGTGTTCAAAAGAAAATCAGACTATGGTCTTTAGGGAAATCTCTGTCTCCTCTACATGAAGTGGGTTCCCAGAGGCTGCTGGGTGTCCATGACACACCTCTGCCCATCAGAGCACTGTAGAGGTATCTGCAGCAGAAATACCTTTTCTTGCTTCTAAAGAGTTTACTGTCTAGAGAAAGGAGTAATATAGTACAGGAAGCTACATGAATTAAATAAAACCAAAACAATCAAAACTAAAACAACGAAACAAACCCAGGAAAGCAGTTTTCAGGTGAGAGTGTAAGAACTTGAAACAAAGAAATATGAACAAGAAATAATTGAGGACTCCTGGCTATCCCTGTAAAATTGTTTGCTCAATTTCTGAATTATATGCAAAGTAATGACAAGAATCAGATGGTATCTTTATTTTAAAGTGACATTTCAATTTTTTACAGACATTATTAATGTAGCATGATTAGCTGGCCAGGAGGGAAAAATTGAGGATAAATTGTATGGTTATCAACTGCAGGTTTATTGGTCTGAGACTTCCACCACAGGGAGTGGCTGCTGTATGGAATTGATAAACGTAGAGATTTATAAGGTCAAGTTTTACGAGTCTACAGATTCCTTGTGGTGTATTACCACATCCTTATTACAAGCCCCTGCTGCTGTCCAGCTAAGCCACCAGAGGTAATATATTACACTTGCTTGTCTGTTCTTCAGGGGTTTTTTTCCAAAGGAAAAGAGGAACAGGTCAAAATAAAATACAGCTTTCTGGGGTTGTATTTGCAGCTTGCTTTGGGAGATGTAAGAGCAGACTGTCAGGAACTGGGGAGTCAGGCTTAAAAATGTGTGAAATAGTGATTGTTTGTGACATTGGGAGAAACATAAAGTTACATTCTTATGGGGGTAATGATTTTGTTTTCAGAAAGATAAAGAACAGTTGCATTGAATAGTGACATCTTTAGTATAAAAAGACTCAGCAGCTTGAGTACAGTAAGATCAGTAGGCATAAGGCTCCCACCCAGCAGCTGATGTCTTGCTAAATGGTTATTTCTAATAATTAGCTAATTTGGGAAAAGATGAAAAGTCACAAGTTACCTGATTAGTCTAAGTTGCTCGTATATTGGATAAAGTTTTACATGATCTGAGCAAGCTATTTGTGAGCCCATCTATTAATAGGATTGTTAGCTGTCCATGCTATAACACCACACATAAAACATTCTCTCCCTGCTTTCGCTCTGTTTTTTTCACAAGGTTTCCTCTCTATCATATCAACAGAGAGCTATTGCATTGCTGTTGATGATATTAATTGAAATACACTGATCTCATAGCCAATTAATGAAAATACTGAAAACATTACTGTTTGGTTTTTTCCCAATTCTGTGATATGTCACAAGAAAGGACTTGATGATCCTGGAGGTCTTTTCTGACCTTACTGATTCTATGATCTATATATATAAAAAGACAATTGGTTTGGCCAAATGGCAAAGGACACATGACTGTATAAAAATCATTTAGGGTCAGAAATTAAGTCTTTCTTAGTGACTGGCAAAGCAAAATTACTTCAAAGGAATTTCATTTGATGTAAGGGCTATTTGCTGAGGATGTTGAAGAAAACGGAACAGAAAAACATTGATAGGGAGAGGTTTTTTGTTTGTTTTTTTTTTTTTTTAAAGAAGAAGAATCTCTAGACATGTTAAAGTCAGTAAAAACATAATGGAAGGTGTTGATAATAAAAGAGATAAAAGGAAATAAACATAAAATATTTAATGGAAACAAAATAAGATGGTTGAGAAAAAGGGACATGACAAGAAAGAGGAATGATTCCACTTACCCAGCTACTTTATAAAGAAAATACTTGTACTGGTAATAGTAAACTTCTCTGACTCTGTTTTTGCCCTACCTCTGCGTATGAGAGTTTGGTCAAATGATGGTGTCCTGTGGCTGCTGAGACAATTGTTGGGTGACACACAAGCTTGGAGATGAGATGAAGTTCTTCAGATGACAGCCTGGTAGATCTCTGCTGCCTTTTGCTGGTAGAGAGGATAAAAAATTGGAAAATATCTTTTCTCCCATGAAAATAATACACATCATGTTGATGTCTTTGGATTTAAGTAACAAGTATTTAAAATATCATATACAGTGGGTTTAAGGCATTTATGTAAAATGGGTAATAATTAATAGGGAAAAAAAAAGTGAGAGAGACTACAGAGCAGGAAAAGTGATTCCCCAACAGATCAAACAATGCAACTGGAGAATGAAACAAAAAGAAGGTAGAAACTAATACTTAAAACAAGATAAGGAGTAAAAGAAATTTCCCTCACTTGATTTCTGTCCTTGTTCTTTCAGTATTCCTGCTCTTTTCTATTCTTTTCCCTTCTTTTTTATCCCTCTTTCCTCACACGCTGTCTTTTTTTTTTCCCCTCTCAGTTTTGAACTGAGTGGGATTTATGTTTAAAATGAAATGTCCTTCTACCCTCACACTGAGAACACACATTAAAAGAATCTCGGTATGACAGAGAGGAGAATGGAGGACCACTCTTTATGTAATACAATATTGGTTCAATACTTAAAGAGAAAAATTCTCTAAGGCTGTTTAATATGTGTTTCCTGACCCATGGGACTTGTCAAATCCTCAAACAGTTCCACTTTATTAAGAAGTAGTTAGAGCAACTGGAAAGTGCTTTGACCTGTTGGCACATCCTGAAGAGCCTCAGAGATTCTTTTATACTTAAACTTAGCATTGAAACAACATTAAACCATTGAAATTTCTAGCTCTTTTTTGTTTTTTATTATCTTCTCCAAGCCTTAAGAGAAAAATCAATGTTTTATTTGTTTCTATAGCCATTGCCAGCTTTACACATTGTTGCATATTTTAGCCTGCTCATTGAGCTCAAACTAGGTCAACATCAATTTAAAAAAAAAGTTGTGTCTATTTTCTGAAGTTCAAGATTTTCAGTAAAGCCATGAAATAAGTCAGTGACAAATCTGATGCAAAAAGAGAAGACAAATCCTAAATATAAATGCAAATGAAATGCAGAACTCCTATTCATAAAGCTACCAGTATTTTATTTCGTTTTTTAAACTCCTAAAGCCAGGAGAGGTGAATTGATCCCTGGATACTAAAACCACAAGGAAGGTCCAAATCTTTGCTCTCTTACTTGGAATGGCAGCTTAATCATTTCTATTGCATAGTGATATATGGCTCTGGGAACATAAAAGAGACAGACAAAAACACGTCATAGTCACAGTTGCTGTAGTATCCAACTTAGCCCTCTCTTTATATTGTAAAGAGAGAGAAAATGTCCACAGAAATGGTGGATTTGTTTTGGACAGATGCATTCAGCAGAGAGCATTACTTTCAATACCCTCCTAGGTGCAGTGGAGTGCAACTACTGCAGAAATGTTGGCAGCTGAGAAGCAGGACTACTGCTATTATCCAAAGAGCCAGGAGCTTGATCCAAGGTTCAGTGGATCAGAGAAAAACCTGCATGGGTTTCAGTGAGTTTTGGACCAGATCCCATTTTTTAATTCCTCTTTGCTTCCACAAAGTTTTACACTAATGCACTTCCATTGACTTCAAGTGAAAATACTACTGATTATAACTGCAGCCACTCTACAGCACTTATGCTCTTCTTGATTGTCCTTATACCTTGTACCTGGTAATAAAACCAGAAGGCACATAATGATTTTGAAGTCAATGAAAGGTACTGTCTAGCAGAACTCTCTGCTGAAACCAGTGATCTTCCCATTACTTCTCCACATCATGGTCATGCTTATAAGTAATCAAGAACTATTTGATTTTGGGATTTAAATGTTAGGTAATTATTTATGATGATAATAGAATCAATGGAAATAGATGAGCACTTGAAGCCGGTAAGTCACCCTAAGTATTTTAGGAAGGAATCATTCATTTTCTAGAGTTCTCCTTTTTACTAAATAGATGGGAAGCTTAATTAAATTATCCACCTGATTCTTAGATAGGTACCAAGTCAGGGGAAACAAGCTGAAATGTTAATGTGTTTAAAAGCAGTTCTTTTTGTTATGTATTCACTAGATGTAACACTGCCTTCAGTTCTTTTGCAAGGAGCAAATGTGACATGTGATTGTACCATAATAACAGAGCAGCCCAAATGAGGTATATTTGGCTCTTTCTTCTGGGCAACTAAAACTATTTGGGAATGATAGACAGGAAATGCTTAGCCACACTCTGCACCTTGTAAGTTTTAATTAAGAAAAACAAGGAGAAAGGCAGATTTTATTGCATGCAAATGTAAACATTTACATTTGCATGACACTTAAATCTCTAGACCTGTGTTATACTCTATGCGTTGAAAGAAAATTAGCAATTGCACTTAGAAAGCAATATTTCTATTTTATCTTACGGAATCTTTTCCTCCCTTAGCCAGTCAGAGCCCTGCTATCTTCATGACTTTGGAGACTAGCATGATGTGACAGACAGTGTCTGGCTTTAAGAGTCTCATAAATCCTTTTGTTTCTCATCACCTCATCCTTTCTTACTCGAAGACTACTTCTGATCTTCCAAGTTCAGACTCATGTTTTTATAAGGACCACTGATCAAAGATACTTCACACGTGAAAAACATGAAAAACAATCACAAATAAGAATCAAAGACCAATTTTTTAAATGGAGAATAATTATGCGACAATCATTTGTGTACTGGATTCTCTTTCTTCACAGGTCTTCCCTTTAGACATTTGATAAGGTCTGTCATTAGATGTGGGAAGAATGCAACTATGTATGGACAGTTACACGCAGGAACTATGTCCTCATTATTTTCCTGAGCACATAACATTTTAAATGCTTCCCTTCTACTAGACCCTCTAGGGATCTTAGGATCTAGGTGACTGAATCCTGGTTTGCATGTCATCTGGTCCTACCTGGCAATGGCTAGGTCATTTTCCATAATGCTGACTGAAACTGTTTGTGATGGTTTAAGGATAAAGGGGGGTTAAAAGGGGAACAACTGCCAGCAGTAGGAGAGATGAAGGTGTTTCAGGAAATCAGTGTGGTTTGGCTTGGAAATTAAAATTTTGATTTTGCTCAGGAGTATTATTATTGAATTCCTTTGGTTTAAGATCAGGCCTTACCTAAGTATTTCTCAGATGGAGGAATACTTATTTGCCCCAAAACACCAAGGAAAAAGACATAACAAAGTTCCACAAAATCTTCTGCTCTTAGATTTACATCTCAAGCCCAACTGCATGCCAGTTCACACTTCACTAAGTGGACCCTTGTCAACAAAAATAATATGTCTTTTCCTATTGGCTCAGCCAATTCTTAACTAATCAGTTCACCAATAACTAATTCCAACTTCTGAGTTTCATCTTTTACTCAAGTAAGATTGTAGGTTCAAGTACTGTGAAATCCCAAGTTGTGTCATAGTAGTAGACCAAAGAATGGACCTTATACAAATCCATTCAGAACAAGACTCTTTGCAGATTTTAACCAGTAAACTTTATAGAACTTTAAAGGACATGAAAGAAGCAATTATTAAATCGTGTCTCAAGCTTGAGTCAACCATTGTTAAATTTTTTTCTGTAGCATTTCTTGAAACTAGAAAAGGATTGTATTAATTATTCCTATGTACTTCCTGTGCATAGAAGCATTGGTCTATGTGATGGAGCAAGAGCTCTTGCAGAGAAAATCACAGGGAGACTTTGCTTGGAAATTAACCTTAAACCAAATAATGGACAACTATAATTAGGCTTTTATAGCATTAAATATTTGACACCTTAACAGTGATAAGTGTCATGAGTCTACTTCTTTTATCATGTGGTTACATTGAGGTAGTGCAGAGCACTTGCATCTTGATCTGTTACTGAATCCTGCTGTTGAGATTAAAACACAGAGATAAAATACACCTCTTTCGTAATAGCTGTATTATAAATCTTCTTTTTACTATTATTTAACTAAATCTATATTTGTAATTTGAGAATTGTTTCAATCACAGCTCATATGTGATTATGATTTTCACTGTTAAGGTGCAATTGCTGATATAGCCACATATATATATATGTATGTATGTATATTTATATATGCACTCATGAAGCAGCTGTGATTGGTATCTCAGGGTTGTGCTTGCAGTCACCAATGATCACCCTCCACTTCAGAAGGCAGGCACTGAATGTTGGGAAGCTGTCATCAACACAGCAATTCAATTTCTAGTTACTTTTCTTGTTAGGGTCGTAAATTCAAACCACATTGACAAAGACAACAGACATACTGTGAGTCACCATTTGCACCTGAGAAGTGTAATGCCTAATTGAAGCCATTTCACTGGCTCAAACTGAGGTTCACATGGCTTTACTTGACTACGGAGGAGCTTTGCAGTGCTAGAGCAGTGGTTGTGGCTGGATATAACCAACCAGGGAAATCCCCTATACAGGACAAAGTGTATGTTTATCTCATTGCACATGTCCCCGTGTGATAATAATAATGCTGATCTGACTGATCAGTAAAATATTAGCTGATCCCTCCTTCAGTACTTTTAACATGAAGAAACAATGTTGTTTCCCAAAAACAAGGGCGAGCAAATGCTGTGTGACTCCTCAGTGGACGGTGCCATCGTGTTTTACTCAGTGTCATTCTGCCCAGAGATACATTTTGATGAACCTTGAATGAGCCAATGGTTGTGTTCTGGGAGACCTGAGCTTTTCTGAATAACACATGCGCTGCAGCTGCAGTTGAAATCTGTTTCATATTTAGTGTAACAAATTATGCAAAGTACACCAAATAAGACCCATTTCAAATTCCAGTGGGCCTTTCTGAAAACATTTTAGAGAAGTGTTTTCTTTGCTGTTTCCCTTCTGCTCTCATTAAAAAGGTGAATCACTAAAAGTAATTGTGTAACAAAGCAAAGTGGCAGTCTTTTCAGAAAACTGCATGATGGGCTATAGAGTTCCCAAAGACCTTCATGTCTTTTATATTAGTGAGAGTTTGACTACATAATTCAGAATGGACACTTGGCTTAGAAACTGCATACTCCTAGCCAACAAGAAATATTTCTCACCAAAAACTATTTTAAACTACCCTTTTTAACATTATTCTGTATTGAATATTTCTTTTTGTTTTCATGGAACATACCACGTAACATCAACAAGATGGATTATTCTGAGGACTGTTTAAGGAATGGAACAGTTTTAATAGAAAAGTTAATTAGAAATAAAAAGGTAAAAGAAAAGACTGGGAGTAAATAGATGTCCTTGGTTCAGATCAAAACGCAGTTGGTAGTTACCAAATTGTACAGTAATTTGTTTGGGTTCCTTGGGGGACAAAGTCATCTTGTTTATTTGTTTTCACATGACATTAACTTCATATTGTTAACCTCAGACACTAAAGTCATGTCAGGCCACAGAAATAATGATGCTTAGAAAACTAAGAACTTGGAGGCTTTATATTTGTTGTTTTGGTTTACAGCTTTTCTTTTTAAAAATAAAACAAAACACCACAAACCCAGTTTTAAGGACTGGAATTTTTTTGTCTGACGTAATTGCATGATTCCAAAACAGGGGCTTTGCAGAGAAGTATCAAATATCTTTGACCATGATAAAAATCACAAGAACTAGGAATACTCCTAATTAGTGGATGATGAGATGAGGGAAAATTAAATCTGACTAACAGTCTTGCCTTCAGAAGTTACTAAGCCATTTCTGTCATGGCTGAGGCATATGTGGGAAAAACATTGCTCTATTTGTGTGTTCTGTATAATATTGGCAATTATTTATAAGTCTGTGGTGTCAGGACTCAGCCCCCTATGAGGTCACTTGGCTCAGCATCCTCAGCTACTCACTGGCATCATAACACTGATCTTTATTGGTAAGTCTATACAGCCATGCTGGTTTATGGCTCAAGGCAGCATGCAAGACTAAATTCCCCAGCCATCCATACTTCTCCTATGAGTTGTCTCACACTTTGGCTCAGACCTGGAGCAAGGAAGCAAATTTGCCAAGCAGAGAAACTCAGGGATGGATTAAGCAGTATGGATACAACTGAACCCGCAATGAATAAAAATCTGGGCACAGCTAATGAAGTACAGAGACATCCTCTGAGATTCTCTCAGTGACCAGAACCAGCTACTGTCATGTGTAAAGGCCCTCACCCCATGAAGTGCTGGGAAAATCTTGCATCCTGATAGCATACAGGGAGAACTCCTGTCCCACATGGAATTCTTATGCCTTTTTGCCCTTTTCAGCAGGTAAAAGGAAGGTAATAAGCAGAAAAAATCCTAGAGAACGTGAATTTATTCAAGCTCAAGGGCAAATATGATGGAATTCCCTTTCTCATTTCATTATCAGAAAGTAAACTATTCATTCTTGACTTAACTGCATCTTTGGCATTGAGGATGATATTTTCTAGAACCTTTTTTCTATTTCTTCATTCCAAGGGAATGTTTTCGATTTTGTTGACTTTTTTTTTTTCAATTGAGTTGGTAGCTTAAGCTATCTTGTTAGGTAAAAAGACAAATAGTTACCAAAGATACAACAAATATAACAACAAAATTGCTAAATCATCACTTCACAGATATTTCTGTAAGATATCCAATCCACGTCATGCCAGTATAAAAAAAATATATCTTTGGCACATTTATATTCTGTAAAATGTAGTCTAGATGGCACGACTTCAGTTATCATTCTTCTTTCCTTTGTGCTTTATGCAGGTAATGCATCTTTTCAACAATGCAGTTTCAGGAAGTTTAATAGTCTATAATCTTATAAGGGCTTATTGTTGTATTCTTTATCAAATATTGTTATTTCTCTAACAGTTTAATACTGAATTTAATTATTTCTTCTTTTGGCTGACATATTGCCTTAGAAACTCATATGAGATATCCAGTTCACTCAGTATTATTTCTACCCATGGTCTCAGTACTGCTTCTTTCAAAGCAGAACTACCAGCAAGCATAAGAATGAAGTATGCTCAAGTTATTGGATGGCAATATCACATTTTCATCGTAAATGGGTGTTCTGCTTGTATTTCTAGCCGTTCAGTCTCCAGCATCACATACTCCTTCAGCAGTAGCATCAGCACTTTGTGTTTGTTGGTAAGTGCCCACAGCACATCAGGTGCTGCACAAAGCCTTGGCATAAAGGCAGATCTGTGTTGCAATGTCTGTTCTATGCGTGAGCTAATTTCAGGAAGGTTAGCTGGCTTCAGAGCTGTCACCCTGTCCATCTACCAGACCACCATGTGCCTTGGTTCAGGTAAATGTCCTGTCTGTTTCTCTCACAGCCCCTGGGCAGCCAGAGGAGCACTGAGCTCCCCTGCCAAACTGAGATAACTGTGACTGGGGGGCTGCACTGACCATTCCTCCAAGACAACAGTTTCCTCCCCCACTTTTCTCATCATCTACTAATTTTGTTGTGCTCTCCCATAAAGAAAACAAAGCAAAACAAATAAACTCATCTGGCAAGAATTACTCTTCCCCAAGCAATTGTGGTTGATAGTTCAGCTACCCTCTGAGAGAGGAATTTTTAAAAAATTCAGCGCTAACCTAACCCAAACTCTGTCAAAATCAGTGTTATTTTTATCCTTGGCCTAAAATGAGCAAGTTGGCCTAATGTTGGGAGTTTTATTGACTTTTTTTTTCATTTTTGTTTATGTTTTCTTTATTATTTTCAAGGAATAATTTAAAATTCATAGTGCTTCCATTCTCAGTGGGTTTTATTCTTATTGTCTGTCAAGGGAGCTGACTTTAAAGGCTGATGTTGAGAAGATTATTACCAATTCCTATCCTCTCTTCCATTAGAAAGAAACATACCTCCTCAAATATTTGTAAAAGCTAAGTATTTTTTTCTGAATCCCTCTAAGAAGAAAACTTTGTCTTCCCATCTGTAAGCTTTAAACTACCTTGTGTTGGACTGCACTCCCTTCTCCTTCCCTCTCCCTCTTCTTGCATATTCATCTGTATCTGACCTTAGATAATTAAAATTTCCAAATTTTTCATGTTCATGGAGAGTGGACTTTGTTGCAGCCTATAGTGGCTCAGATCTTATGCACACTCTTCAGTTCAGATTTGGTCATATTTGTTACTACCTTGATATTTAAATTATTTTGCCTGTCGCTGTGGCCATGTGTCTGGATACTTTGATAGATTGGTGCAAAAAGAGCATACAAGAGGTATACAACACTTACTAAGGATATGCAGAGTATTCAGTTTTCAGATACCTTCAGATTTTACAGTTATTGTTGATTATTTTCAGCTTTACATTCAGCTTTGTATCTTATATTTGACTTGCATTGTCAGATTATAGCTGTGAGCTTGTTTTTAGTTATGACACTAAGGACATTTCTTATAGACATCTTTCTTCTTATAGCTGAACTTAGATTTCACTTCACAATCCACCCATCAGAATATTCATTATGCCCCCAAAGCCATAATCATTTTCAGATGCTGTATCATTCCTCTTGATCATTTGACATATTCCTCAAATATACATACAGACATGGAGGTAATTAAACTCATGTATCCTTACTATTCTTCTTCTCTTGTTTCAGAAAGCCATGTCTTCCCTTTTACTTTGCAAGTAATGACATTTGAGTTAACAGAACTCCATGCAGCTGCTATAGTTTGAAGTCTATTCAATAACATCTTCATGTTTATCTGTACTCCTCCTACTACAATGGAAATTGTTTCACCCAAACAGACCATTGCCTCATTGAGACATCCTGAGAATCATAAACCTGCCTCTTTCTGCTGCCATGATGAGAATCACTCTACGTGTTTGTTCCCTTTTAACACTCTCTGTCTCTTTATTCTGAAATTTCCTCAAAACCAGTGCCCAAACTACGTTCTTCTGGAGGTTAAAACTTCATAGCTTAAAATGATAAAACTTTCCCAACTGCAAATGAGGTATCTGTCATGAAAGAAAATGGATGGTGAAGTCTCACAGCTCCCTGAGTAAGAAGTTGAAGGTATTGGAACTGTACAATATCTGTGATTTTTAAAACAATAGAGATCAATGGAGGCTAACTGAAACTATGTATGGTGTGTGAAATTATCTGTGGTCTGAAACTATGTGTATTAGGCATCTCTATGTAAAATTATAAAAGATCAGAGCAACATGTTAAGTTGTACAGGTTGCTGAGAGCTTGATAATCTAAAGGTGAGTATAGAAAAGCCACATTGTTCAAGAGTGTTCTTTGAACACAAGTCCATCTGGTGATTTGATAAAAGTATTTAGTTTCTCAAGGCAATCTGAGTGTATACTCCCTAGGCGCCACCGTTTATAGCTTAAATATGACTTGCATGTGGATTCAGCATTACAAATAGGAAACAGCAGCCCTTGGACTTGTACTCTAATGTAGTCCTTTCATCACCCAGTTACCCTTAAGCATCTCCTTTCCTATTGTAATTTGGTCTAAATGCAAAGCATTAGTGCTATCGATAAAAACTAAGAAAAAGTTCTACTTAGAAAAAGAGAGGTATATTTAAAATAAAGGAAATGGCTGGCTTGCTTTTCCTTGTATCCAGGAAGTTAAGCAGGGATACTGGCCTGCAGCCATCTACTTCTGGACACAGGATTGTAGAAGTAGCACCATTGTCATGAAGAATCAGCCTACACCTGCATCCTTCAAATCCATTTACCATAATAAAATGCCATATTCTAGAAAATCAAGGCAGAAATCACATTTTCAACTGCTGTTAAGCAATGTAATTATAGTAAAGAGAAGTACTTTTAACTGCCAGTCGCAGAAGATCTGACACTATCTCTGTAGTTGCTACTAAGACATTTGAAATAGAGAATTGTGTAAATTCCCCATGTCATCAAATATGTAATTTGCATAAAAAGAGAATCTGCACAGTAAAGCTGAGAGAAATATTTGGACAAGCTGCTGTGTCAAAATTCGAAGTGCTGGTTTGTTCAGGAAAGCAGCACTGAATCCTCAATCTTATGCCTCTTCACTCAAGAGAAAAAGTTTCTTCATGGGACACCTTTCAAAGTCAAGCAGAAGGGTAATAAATTCTGTGCAAAACCTTTAATTGCTATGCACAGTCACTACAGTGAACACTACAGAAGAAACTAGTGAATTGTAGTCTAGATCTCACCTTGGTAATCCAGCAATTTCTTACACTGGAAGTCAGCCTGTTCTTATGCTTTGGCATAGCTGCAGTTTGGCAAAGGAAGTTGCAAGAACCATGGTGGATAAAACTAAACTATCAGCTTTTCAGATAGCAAATTCTTTTGTGACTTGGACAATGTCCTCTGTGTAGTGTGCAGCTTCAAGCACAGCAAGGAGTGTTAGCAAATAGTCTCCCATCCTCACTTTCCAAGGAAAGGTTTGCCTCAACCCCCCTATTGACTTACCCTGTTTCCTCCCAGCAGCCTGACAGATTCTACTTCCGTTACCCTCTTTGTTTCACAAAGGACACATGCTTTTGTTTGCTTCATGCTTCTTATCCCTGCACAATGATTCTCCCTTTTTCAGATCTCTCTCCAAAGCCCTCAGTTTCCAGTTAGGCACCCAGTGCTAAGCACTTCAGTCTTTGTTCCAGCTTTTCCATTTCAGTTTTCTGTAAACAGGCAAGTTTTGTCTCTAACAGTAAGCATATTTGTGACCTTTCAATCGTGCAATAATTCCTGTCATCTCGCCCTTTTCCCAAATATTTGCACCTTTTTTTAATAGTTACTGTTTTAGTTAATTGGGCTATGGCCTTTTTTTTTTTAAATTGCCTGTTAAGCTCCATAGACACCTGGGGCACTGGATGCATAAATAATACTTAGTAAAAAACAATGAGATCGAAGCTCCCATTAAATTGTTTCATGGTAGCTTTCACCTAATGAACTCACATCCGGCAACAGGAAAATCAGATACTTTGTAGGGAGTATTAAAGCAGGTTTTGGGGTTATTCATAAAAGATACACAGTCAAGAAATCTGGAGGACCTGGAAAATACCAGCTAGGGGTCTTTGATTAATGGATATTTTTAGGTAACTGAAATTGAGGAAGCATTTTCTAGATTACAAATAGTCATGGAAAATAAAAGATGAACACTGGCAATTAGTTCCATGTATTAGGTGAGAGGGAAAACCTATTAGTCTCTCAGTATGTTTGGAATTCTCACCAAAAAGCTCCTAAATGCATACATCCATGATATTCAGAAAGAAGTAGTTCAGTGACAAATGTCAGTGATTCCAGTTCTTCTGAGTTGTGTTTTAACTGCTCATATTTTTAGGGGAATGGTATATAATCCTAGATCTCGTTTTAATAATTCTGTTACCGTCATGGTCTTTAACCTCTAACACCTCTGTACTGTGAGCTACAGCACAGTAATTGTCCTAATTTTAGATATGGAAAGCAGCTACCCAGGGAGTCATCCTTAAATGGACTTAGGTATCATGGTCACATGTAATGTAGTACCTAACCTTTGCTACCTACTGCAACCCATAGACATAAGTACTTCAATCCTGTTTACATTCCATTGGGAGATTTGAGAGGCCATGAACATGGTCTGGTTTGAATATTCAGATATAGGAGAACTGCTGAGTTTCCTACCTTCCAGAAAGAAACTCTGAACTCCCAATGAATGATGTCCTTTGGTAGTTAAACAAAGCCTCAAGAAGGGCATGAGATGGCCGTATATGTGAGTCTTCTATTGGTCTGTCTCTGTTTCTATTTCTTTGGCATAATTAAAATGTCATTGGGCCACAAAAATATGAGAAGAAACAGTGAAAAAATATTTTAATGAAGAGACAACATAATCCTGTATGTAAGAAACATACTGTGATGGGATTATTTATCTGCATAATCTTACAACTAATTCTGAATCCAAAAACCATCTTCGTTTATCATTTGCAGGATTCAAACCTTGATTTACATCTTCTAAACTGAGTACTCCAACTCAGAACATTATTTAGTTATGCTCTAGCTTTTTGCTTCCATTATTCATATCAATCAGCAATTTTAAAGGATGCACAGCAGGGCTCCATCTCAGTTTAAAACTTTGCAGTTCAAGTGCTCAGGTAGCAGAGAGCAGGGGCTCAGATTATTTTATGAAGAAAAGGAAATCTAATTTAACACACCCCGTGTCACCACTAACCTTTGTGTTGTGGTTCCTGCTGAGTGCTGTGGGTTTCAGCAGCCATGTCATTACAACATTCAGTACAGAGTCAAGGAGCTACATTTTACTGAAGCTGTGTTGGCTCCAAAAGAGCTTTTTCAGGAAAATATGCAATGCTCCTCCAAAAGTGAGAGGTCTGAGGAAGCAACACATTGCAGAGACATATTAGTGTCTTTGGAGAATTATGGAGTTCAGCCAACATGTTTGGGTTTTGCCAGTGCAGGAAGGGGAGGTGGCACTGTGAGTACAAGAGACACCAGCAGCCTGATGCAATGGAAACAAGAGTGAAGGGGCAGCAGACGAATGCCTCCTCTGGGGAAGAGGAAGTTAAGGTCATTAGAGTCTAAGAGAATGGATGGAAGAAGCCATGAACAGTATTGCCTAAACCCAGACATGACGATTTTATTAAATGGGTATAATTTACGAAAACATCTGAAATTTCTGAGTTAAGTGAGTGAAACCCTCCTCCTCCTGCTATCAGTTACCACTCAGCCTATGGATCAAATCCTGCAAACAGCATGGACAGTTCACCTACCGCAACTGGGGAGTTCTAGGCACTGCCAGGAGCATGATGTGTAGTGAGCTTTCAACTTCCATGTTGTTTTCAATTAATCTGTCTTACTTTGGTTAATTTACATTAGACAGTGTTTTGTTGCAACATGTAAAACTTCATCAAGACATGAAAAACTATCCACAATAAAAAGAGTGCACAATTGACTGTTCTAGAAAAGCACTTGTTAAAGACTTTACTAAGTACTGATGTCAGTTTTCATTAACTTCTAAAAGTCTAAATTTGCTCCTGGTGTATGCATTTTCAGAATATGACTTTGAGACTAAGAAAAAGCTGTATTAGTGTATAAAAAGCATGTGTGTCTCTGTGTGTTTGTGTGCGCCTGCATGACATACGTGCACGTAGAAGTATAAAAGTGTTGCAGCGGTTGCACAAAGAAGGCTTTTATTTTACCTACAATATCCTTATGAGGATAAAACCCTGGTCTGTAAAGATAGCCCATAAACATGTTTTTCCTACTTGTTCTTTTTTGGTTTTGTCTTCTACTTGTTACTGAGAGAAACGGTGAGAAGGGAGGCAATAGACATCAGTGATCCCATAAAACGTGTTCAATTTATAAATAAGATTTTAGAAAAAGATGAGACCCAGCAGCTTGTAGACAGGAGTAAGTTCTACAACAGTCTGGTTACCAATCATTCTAAGAGCCAGCTAACAGCTGTCTGACCATTGGATATGGCTATTTGCATGGCTAACAATTGGATGTCTATCTGCTGTGTGAATGGCTGGCAACAAGCTGTTTGTTTGGGGACTATTCATAACGGCACAGTCAAAAGTCTCCTGAAAGGCATACTCGTTTCCATTTCTGTTCTTTACCCTTCTAAAATTGGCAATTTATTACATCAAAAAATAGCAGTCAACCCAGAAAAGGACAAAATTGACACAGTTCCCTTTTGATCTTTCAGTTTTGAATAGGCACCCACCAATGAACTTCCCAATGAATATTCATTGGATGCAAAAGAAGTACCCAGCATTTTTTAAAATAGAGATTTTACTCTAAATATTTAATAAAAGAGATAACTCTTGATATTTTCTATAGCAGAGATACATTTCCAGCTAACTTTAGGAAAAGGAGTTAATTTCTTTGCATGCTTTTGCTGTATTATTTTCTTTCATTATATATATAGTCTTTTCCTGTATTTTCCCATGTTTCTACCCTTCTAGCAAGTCATTCCATATCTCTTCTTTGCACACTTTCTTTTACTTTTCTTTAAAGCAATTGTTAGTGTTGTCTTTGACATAAGTAGTTTATACCATCAATTTGATCCAATATATGCCAAATATTGTCTTCCTTTGAAATCTATAGAATTATTTAGGAATTTACATGGAAACTATATGAAGCTCCCTTTTGCTACAAAAAAGTAATGGGCCAAAAGGCATTTTTTGTGTGCCAAATTCCATTAATTGAAGTTTCTCTGATTTCAAGGCAGTAATTCTGAATTTTCACCAGTGTAATCAAGTGTGGAGGTGGGTCCATCATTTTAGAAGAGGTTCTGATTTGCTACAAATGACTAAAAAAAACCAAACTGAATTTAAGTATGAAAACTCAGCAGAAGTGGGTTTTTTCACTCTGTAGCAGGAGAGATGGATAATGGTACTTCACGTATGACACACACATACATTATTGTCGATGTTGTTTTTTCTATTAGACCTAATATGATAAAAGCTAAATAAGAGCCCTTAAGGGTAGAGTCTAGCATCTTCACACAAGATATTTTATAGCTTCCAAAGGAGAAGATATATTAGTTAAAATATTTAATCAATTAATTTTACATCTACTGTAATTTCATACCAAATTTTATTGGCATGCTCTACATTAAAGTATTCAAATGTTCTCATACCAGGACCATCTAAAAGGACTGTTCAAGAAAATCAGCATACGCTACAGTTTTTAGTTGCTTCTTCACTGCATAAAAGGCTAGTCTTTTTCTTTGGGATGTCAGCTTGCTACTTCAGCCATCTTAAATAGAAACTGGTTTTGGCTTAGAAAATGTACAAAGTTCAGTCCCAGTGCATGACTGCAGCAGGAGCTGCTTTTAGAATCCTTACCAAAGCAAGGAGCTGGAGACTGGAGTTGGCTGCAGACAGGACCAGGTGCTTTCGCACATTTCTTCAACTCACGTTGAAGCAGCAATTTAAAAGGCAGCAGTTTACAACTGGTAAGATACAATGCTACTCAAGATTTCTGTTGATATGATACTAAGATATCTGGCAATGAGATTTATAACACATTAATTACAACCGCTGGAAACAGATTTTTTAAAAAAATGCAGGTTCAAACACACTGAAGGAAGTTTACTTTGTTTTCCTTTTTAACTATAAGTTCTGCCCATTCTGCCACATTTTGCCTACAGTCATGCTTTTCCATTCACTGATTAGATTACCATGCTGCTTGCTAAACATATTATGCTCCTGCAAGTCTCTCAGAAGCTCCAGCTGGTGCAGATGCAGTGACCCGCTCCTTCAGTCAGACTGGTCAGAAGAAACACACTGCACTGGTGCATTAGTTACTGCTGCCCTTCACAGGGCAAATTACCATGCTTCTTTCACTTGGAGAGCCTTACATGATCTGATTTGACTACCTGAGACACACTTTCTCTCATGCACTGCTGCAAGCCTTTTGAGAATTGCTGAGAACAAGGGATCCAGTTGCATTTTAACAGCAGATGAGGACATAATCCCATCTTCGGAGTTTTCATGCCCATATTATAATGGCAGTTGGAGCTGCATCTTCTGCATGTGGAAATGGTAGTACTTTGATTAATTAGCTCTGCTTACTTAAATGATGCTGTCCTAGTGATGGATATACAGCTATTTTGAAATAAAGGTCTTATTTTTACTTTATTACTCTTACGCTCAAAACACCAAGAATAGGATTATTCTGGAGTAATATATCTACAACATGAAATATTCCAGCTGAACAAATCATTTAGCCTTCCTTTGGAGTCAATAAGGAGAAACAGAAAGAAAATTATTCTCATTACTTTGTGGATCAGATCTACAGGGATCTAACAGTGGGAACCTGTGGTTAAGTCTGTATTCTGTAAGACAACTACAGTAAAGATCAACCAATCAATTCTGATTTGTCCACAGAGCACAATGCAGCAATAGTTTAAAGCAGATGTTTAAGCCCAGAAGCACCATTGCCACATTATCACAGATCTGTGGTCAACCTACTGTAACTATCCCTAAGATTGCTCAATGCCATCCAAACAAAGCTACAGTTGTTGACTTCTATAAGATATCTCTGCAACAGAATACATTGCAGACATGCTCCTTTACATTTATTCATCAGCAAGTCACGCTTTCATTGAAATTGATCTAGGGCCTGATCTAATAAGATCAAGCATCTTCGTACGGATAGAGGTACTGATATCAGGGTTATATATGTTTAAATTCAGTCCCTACACTGACATATTCTAGAAAGCTACACGTGTAGCCCAAGTCACTCTCTGTGGACCTTCAGGGCACAGTGCAAAGCCCATCTCTTTATTCAAGCTTTTCTCTAGTGTAAATAGCCTTTTTTTTGTTTTGTTTTGATTGCTCAGCCAGAGGGTTAAGGACATTACTCATGTGTCTTTGTTGTATTATATCATAGGTAATTGAAAACTTAAGTAGTTTAATCTTCAGGCAGGCAACAGTTGGCAACATATCAAATTTTATTGAATGGTTTTAATGTGGGGTGTACTGTGAGGCCAAGGGCAAGGCAGAGAGTCTCAGTTTTATTGAATCAAATTTGGAGAGTATGTATTTGGTCTCCACATATACTCTATTCATGTAGAACATCAAAGACTTTTTAATCATCCAAGCCTTGGAATTTTATCTCTTACTGCTCAGGCCGACTGTAAACATGTACTGTTTACATGTTCCCTGGTGGATGTAAATTTTCCAAAAGCCAGTATAAATGCCTCTGGTAGGGCTATGGGAATTACAGATTGTGGCTAATAGCAATGATGTCTCTGCTGGAATATTCCACTGCATCACATTTTGTTTTAGTAGTTACAGAAGAGCTACTAATGCATGTGTAGCTTGGAACCCATGGTCTGTGTTCCAGTTCTGTTATGAACAGCAATAGGGGGTGAAGTTACTGGAGTTTGGTTCAAGGTCAGTGATAGAGTAGATGTGGCTCAAACCACCCCAGTGTGAACTACCCACCATTACATATCTTACTGCCTCTTAGACACAACTACACTGATAACTTCTCATCCAAGTTCTTATGTAACATCTGGATTATTTTTACTCGAACAGATGCAGTTTTGCCTCATACATGTCAACACAAAATGTTCCCATTCGTCACACTGATCACATTACATTTCCCATGGCATCTCTCAGTTGGTTCCCATATCCCTAGAAGACCCAAGGTAGGTGCTCTACCTGAGTTACAAAGGCCTTTCTGACATACTGCGTCACTCATATAATTTCTGTGCACTACCCAGAGGTTTCTTACCACCTCTTATCATGTAAACTGTTTTGTACATGTCCCAAATAAGCACTTCAATGATTTCTCCCTTGTTGGGGAGAAATTTTCTCTAAATTTGTTCAAATTTTTCTCTCTTCTTTCAAACCCAACCAGAGAGTCATCCTGCTAAGACTCTCATCACAGCCCAGACCACTGCTTACCACAGCTGACAGGAAGGGAGATCTGATGTCAAGGGGCTGCTCATCTACAGCCCAGAGGGCTTCCCTTGGGGCACAAGTCATTACTTATGACTGTCATGCCTCCACCAAAGGAGGAACAGGCAGCAGCCAAAAAGATTTTCAAAACAGCCTGTAGCCAGTGGCTTGGTTGTTATATGGTAAGTCAAGATGCTCAGAAATATGTGATCTCTTCCCTCCCTGTGGGAAGGGCACTGCAGCAAGCAACTGAGTAAGACTATCCAGGGACAACAAGGAGGCAGATTCTCAAGCAATCACAAACTAAGCACTACAAGCTTTATAAGCCAGAAACACTTAGACTTCACCCAGAAATTAGTGCAGAATATTGCCCTAAATACAGTTTTCTATGGGGAAGCACAAATGACCTGTATTGCTCTTTGAGAAGTTTTGTGTCCTCAAATACTTGGATTTCCAGTAAATAAAACGTACTGTGTTGGAGCATGATGTTTGTAAGACTTAGCTTCAATAATTACAAAACATCCAATATAAATAAACCCATATATATTTGGCTTTATTTTGGCATATAAACCTACTTCAGAAATCTGCAGTAAATCTCAGTCTCTTCCCTGTTATGAAAAAGAAAAGCCTGTGATGGATTTGTCACACAATGAGATATAAAGGGAAGAATTTCTTTGGGTATATACATTCAAAATACCAGCAATTTCTGGGTAATAAATAAATAAATAAATAATCAGAAAAGTTCTTTTACATTTTTCTGACCAGCCATCCTCAGGATGTGCTATGACTCCCAAACTCCTGTTATCCTCCATGGGAGCATTTTGTACACACCTTCATGTAGTATATTACAATTAATGGTCATAGACCACATCACAGCAGCACTGAGCAGATATTGGTGCTGTGTAGATATTTTATAATTAACCAGCCTCCATTAACTCACTCAGTTTTGTGTTGTCCACTTGTGTCTTGGTGAAGGTAAAGCCATTGGCTGTATAATCATAGTTTTTAGGGCAAGGATAATGAGTTTGGAAGTATTCAGGTGCTCTAATAAACTTGATGGTGCCATGTTGCAGTTGCCACTGTATACGCTAGATATGGTTAAAAATAATATTTAAACAATGGCAGTTTAGCTGATACATATGAAAAAGTGCTACAGTTACACTTGAATATACAAATTATACTCTATGGTTTGTTGGATTTTTTAATATGTCTAGAAATTAATTACCAATAAACTCTATAAATAGAATGTTTACTCTCAATAAACATTATTATTAATGTAGTCAGGTTTTAAAATATGCATTAAATATGAAAATACAGTAACATATTTACATGTTTAGTATATAAATTTGAGAATTAGTCACAATTCCTCAACACAGCACAATGTAGAAATATTCTAGATATCATGTATCTATAGTGTTGTTTATTTATGCATTACAGACAATATTTTCAGGATCTGCTCTATGACATAAAAAGCTTAGAGTGTGTGGCCCAAACCCTTCTCACTTCTCAGTCATTATTTCTTTTTGATCAGCTCCTCCTGGAAGCTCTCCAGTATTTAAACATGACAGTGAAAGACGGGATGTTGGGATAAAGATTTGTCAGAACACAAAATGATGGAAATTGTCTTCATAATCTGGTACAATTCATATCATATGAGAAGATGTTTTAGTTGAAATATTACCAAATAAATCTTTTTGTAATTAAGCATTTATTTTATTATGCTCTTCACAAATGACAGTGAATTGGGGTGCTGGTTTTAGACTTGTCCCCTAACATGCAAGGCAGGCCCTCACTACAATATGCGAGTATTTTTAATCCCTGATTTATTTATCTTTATTAAAAGTTTCTGTGGTAATGATAAAGTAATGCCCATACATAGATGAGAACTGAGACTCAAATGAAAGAACTATGGCAAGTCTTATTCTCAATTTCTAATTTAAAATCTACACACATTAGCAGACCTACTTTTTCTAACAAAAGTGTTTATGACAGGCTTGTAGCTCCATGCACCAACTGCAGTTCAGTGTTTCTGATGAGATTTCTGAAATTAAAACTCACACATCCTCTCAGCTGAAAGTTTAACAGCAGTGAACCACAGTATGTATTTGGTTTTCCATTCTTCATTTTGAAATTTGACTCTTCTGGTTCTCCCTTTTTCTCACCTTTCCCTTTATCTTTCATGCTGTTTTCTTGAAGATGGAAACATCTGAATACAAGCCACTTTAATGTCACTCATGAAAGTATCGTGTTCTGGTATAGCTCCAGAGTAATGTTATGACATTGTGTCTTGGCAGACTTCGGCAAGAAAAAAGTCTTCAAATTTCCAATTACCAGAAATGGCTGTAACCATTCTTTTACAAAAAAAAAAAAAAAAAAAAAAAAAAAAAAAAAAAAAAAAAAAAACACCAACAACAAAAAAAATCATATATATTTAAAGGTATAAATACCTTTATATTTATTCCTCAGTGATTTGTACATCTCCATAACTGTTTGTCCTTTGCTGTGACATCATAAATTCACCATCCATAAGGGGTTAGCTGAGCAGTGAGTGCCTTACCTCCAATGTCACACCTGTACCATTTGACACTAAGCTTTACCAAAAGCAGCAGCAGAAGGAATGAAGCCAGTAGTGGTGGAGGGGGGCAAGAGAAATCCACTTCTGTGCCAAAGTTCCACTGTTTGTCTCTACTTCCTAGCCTAAGTTTGTTTAAATTGTCACCAAATTGTTTTTGTTTGATTGGAATATCAAACACCACAATTTCCAGCATGTCTGAAGGATAAAGAAATCTAAAACGTTAGCTGGGAAATCAGTTTTGCTCACTGTACAAAATAATACTCACCGTACATTACCGGAGTAGAAAAGGCTTGGTAATTCATGGCCATCAGATTGATGAGGAGAATTTTATTGAATTACTGAAGCTTCACAGCAATGACAATGAGACCCTGGGAAGCTAGCTGAAGAGAAAACAAGATTACACAAGTCCAACAATTCAGAATGAAATCATCAGTCTAATGAGCCGTGAAGTTATCCACACTATTGTAAAGGAAATTAATTGTGGTTCACAATACCATTCTGTCATAGCTGATAGAACTCAGGATTACATAGATATACTACGCAGAAGAAAAGTGTCCATCTTCACCACATTGACCTTGGCAAGCAAACTAACAAAAACTTGGTTATAATTTTCTATACCCCAAACAATTCCATGGACTTAATTGGAAAAATTGCTTACTGACATTGTGTACTTGTTTGTAATGCACAACACTCATGAATAAATCAAAAACAGTCTCAGGAAAATGTCCATAATATTCAGACTTCTTCTAGTGAAGATATATTTTGAAGTAGAGATAGGATTCATAGATCATCTAGTCTGCTTCTCTGCAAAAGACCAGTTTCAAAATAATCTACTATCCAGCCTTGTGAGACATTCAGAGGAAATTAAGACTGGAGGTATAAAAACTAAGGCCAGCAGTGTCTCAATAGGAGGATGAAACTGTAAATGTGCTCGCTTTAATGTCCCACACTCATAAAATCCCTGATGAGTCTGAAATAAAAGTTTATAAGAGGGGCAAAGCACAACACTAAGCAGAGTATGTCAAGTAAATTCTGTCAAAGGAAAGTTAATGAGGCAAAGAACTGATTCAACTGTGTCTATTATTAAATAAGCAGAAGAAATTGTCCAAACATCAGACTTGGTTCCAACAGCACCTCCATAGCCCAAAGTTTCCTCTGCTATTTAGCTGTTAGAGGAGACAGAAATTTTATGTAATCAAAGGAAAATAATTTTTCAGACTGTAGTACTTCAAAGAAATTTAAGTGTGTTTTGTCCAGCTGAAGACCACATTCCTGTAGGCTGATCTGAATGAATATCCACAGTTGGAAGGAATGTTTCCTGTGGATGTGAATGAGGAATTTGCTGGCTGCGAACTTGAGGGGGGGAAAAAATCATGATTAAGAAATATCCCCTACTCAGAATCTGACCATATGAAATACAACTAGAGACATTTTACAGACTAGGACAACTCCTGTAGGGAGCATGCAGTCTGGTAACTGTCTCAGCACAGCTGCAGTTCCTTCAGTGTGACAACTTCACCATCAACTGCCACAGAGAGGCTGTGACTGCAGAGCTCCACAGCTGAGCCACCTCCAGACTAGACTGAGGACAGATTAATTTATTTTCCTTTTCTACCAACTTTGCCTGCAGTGTCTGTTATTATACTTACCAGCCCAAAGATTCACAGCACATGCTGTTTCCTCAAATGTCTGCTTTGTTCAGAACTCTGAATGCTCTGCAAGCATCATGTCATCATTTCAGGTCATACCACAGGACAGCATGCTTTACTAGCTCCTTACCCTTTAGGCAAAGCTGTGCCTTTACCCAAAGAAAAACAAATGTTTAGGCAAAATGCTTAACACAGAGAGCTCTGAAAAAGGAGCAAAAGAAGGATCTCAGGTGACCCTTGTTAAAATTTCCCTATTGTATTGAAAAGGTTGTTTGGCTGTTACTTATGCCCACTCTCACTACTAGTGAAACATCCTTTCTGGGTGACACCCCTGTAGCTCTTAAAAATAGAACTAAAGACAAATTGTAGTGACTTTGAAAACATGTGTAACAGCAATTTAATAATTCCTTTTCACCCAAAAAGCTCAAGGCATAAAAGGGATAAAATATCAGGATCACAAGCTACCATGAGATCAGAGGAATTAATTCAGAGGTAGAAATGGCTATCAAGTACACAGAGAAGTTGCTGACAAAACCCATAGTTTTCTAGGCAGATGATGTATTTGATGGACTTCCTAAGTATAGCTTTGAGTTGAAAACCTGAAATTTCAAGGTAAAAGTGTACAAATGGTGAAATTGGGTAGAATAGTATAAGAAACCATCCATTTACTTGAAAACTAAATTATTCTGGCCTACTACATGACCTCCACTTTTTGTTTCAGAGAGTCTTTATTTGGGGGAAAATATTTTAAACTGTGAGAATATTCTGACCTTTGTGTATCAGCCAATGGTTATATTTGATGAGGGGAATGAGATGATTGCCAATTAGAGATGCTTCTCTCCAAGTCACGATATAAAAATTTATGTAGAGACATAAAGATATCAAAATAATTTTCTGAGTAATTTGCATATTGTGATTTCTTTGTGTCTAAAAAGCATTACTTTAAAAACTTATTTTATTCAGTGAAGAGATTTTAGACTAATTTGTCTCTAAGTTATGTGTACAGAGATATCCCTGCATCTCACTGCATCACAGTTTATCCATTATGAAAGGAAACAGAATATTTTGACTTTTTAAAATAATTTTAGAAAAACTGATGTCACACAGTAGCAACTGTAGTGAATCAGATCCAGAATCCTGATTCTAACAGCAAAATATGATGAATGTTTCAAAGAAAATGCTATAATAGCTACAATCATATGCCACTCTAGACTTTGGAACAAAATCCTGAGGCTGTTTCCTTTGACTGCTTTTGTTCTACTAAAGCAAAAGCCCAGTGCATTCATGATTAATTTCTACATTCCATTCTATCTTGACTAATTTTGGAGTGAGGTTTCTCAGTGCTGTCTGTTCACCTGTTCATTACTCATCTTTTTCATTTTCATGCCTGACCAGCTCCTTACAAGTATTCATACTGCCAATTTCTTTACTAGTCTCATCTTGCTATCTGTGGCTGCTCTTGAACAATCCTGGTCACCCCTGTGTGCATCTGAAGGGAACCTGAACCTGTGAAAGACATGCATGGCAGCAAGAGTGAGTGTGCACTTCTCAGCAGTGTGCTCAGCTAAAATTTGGAGTAAACCAGTGCAGAAAGCCAAACCAAACTGGCCATGAGCATGAATATCTTGCACAGTACACACAAATATATCCTTCCACATCCACCACTTCTGAGGAGACCTGGGTTGTCTGCATAGGCTGATGTTTTCTGCTACCCAGTAACCAAATACATTTGTTAAATAAGATCACTTTAAAGTCAAGAGTTCACAAGATAATCAACTACCCAACTGCAGGTCTGTGCATGAGCCTCTCTTGTCCTGTATCTCACAGTGGCCCAAAGCCATGGTCTGGCTTGCAAAAAGCAATAGCAATATCTCATAGTTTGAAAATGCAGATATTCCTCATAATTTCAAAATGATAGGGAGAATGAAAGAAGGCAGACCTGGGGGCATTTTCAAGAACACCTAGTAATGGAAAGAGGGAATTCAAAAGGCACTGTCTTAGATAACAGCACATCAGTGACAGTATTGTGTGGTGAGTAACTGTCTGCAGAGCTGCATCACTTTTAAAATAATCAAATTTTCCCACTCAAGGAAATCCAAGGACAGCAAAACCCCTTGAGTAAAATTTATCTACCGTGGATGGAGTTTACACCCCATAAATGGGCAAGAAGTAGTTCTGTTCTCTCAAAAAATACTCTATGAATTGGACCCTCTCCTTGGATTCTGTTACCTCTCCTACAGCTCATATATTCCCACTCACATCCTGGCCACAGCAGCCATAACTCTATCCATAAGTGTAACACACTAAAGCACTTAGGCAAGTTCCAATTCTGCAACTTCCTCATAAAAAAGTACCAAACGTAGAAAAAATCACTTAAACATAGATCAGCTATTGAGACATTTCCATGAATATTAGAGAAATACAACTTGCAGCTACCATTTTTCACTGTATCTCACTTTCTTAAACATCCCAACATAAAACCACATTCAGAATTGCTTAAAGTGTAGTTCACCAAAGCCACACCAACCCTAGAGTAATCATTGTATTGTAGAAACTTATAACCGATAAATGTTGCTTAAAGTACAAGGCTGTATGGTGGTGGTTCTGAGCTGAGGTAGGAGTGTGTGGCTTGTGGGTGACAGAAGGGAAGTAGTTGGGGTTGACAGGAAAAATTGATCAATGATTGTAAATGGGGTGTGGAATGATTTAACTGCTAGTTTGATTTCATTTGTGGGCTGTGAAATTAGGAGCTTTTTCTCACAGTTCATGAAGATCTGGTGCATGTGTCCTTAGTGTGAGTGTGGGTGTGAAGTAAAATTAAATATATATTGCCTTGTGTCAGCTTTCGTGTAGAGGAAATTAACTAGAGTATCCTGCACCAAAGCAAAAGCGGTGTCGTTTAACTGAGAAGTTGTGAGATGACACTGGTAGGAATTCAGTGAAAATGAGAGTCAAAAGCTAGAAGTACATGACTCATGCCCGGTGTTTTACACAGAGCTTATAGAGCAGCATTTAAAGAACAGACACAACATCATCTAAACGCCCCCTCTTGTGTTTGTTCTGAAAACGGCACATTTTGCTCAGCAGTGGGAGAGGAGAAATCTGCTTTTGAGTTGACAAGTCCCTTACAGCAATGCTTAGTGACACTTTAAAGACTATATTGTATATCCCAACTTTGAATGTAAAGACAAAGTAAAATACCATGTGAAGATTTTTGTAAAAAGTCAACTTTCAATGTGCAAAAATGTTTTGCTGTTATAAAGGCACTTCAGTAGAACGAATCCTGAACTTCTAAAAATGCTCTTCCTTACAGAGAAATCTCAGCTGTTCTTTGGAGATACAAAACACTTGCATTTTCAAGTGTATTTTATGTTTCACAAAAAGCTATTGTAGAAGCCCAAAACAGACAAATGTGAAATGATACTTTGTTGGACAGCAAGCATAGATTACTTACAAGCAAGGATTTAAAGGGTAATGTTCATAGAAAATTATATGTGCTAGTGAAGTTTCACTAAAGAAAAGGAGTATATATAACATATTAATATATATATCTTAAAACTCAGCCTAGAAATTTCACATGAATACTTCAACTTCACATTTTGCCTGGAAATCTGACCACTCAGAAAGTGCAGTATATTTTTTTTAAAGTCTTACTGCCTGTGGCTTGAAAGCATTAATATTAAAGTACAAGAATTTTAAAGCAAAAGTAAGAGCTGCTTTGGCACAGGTTTTTATAGCTTGCATACTTGAGGTTTATTTAAAATCTGATCCCCAAACTACTCTGATACAAACTTGCTCGTTTAGATGCTGGTGGCACTATTGGTCATGCACTAATTAGTCTCATTTGACAGAGGGGGTGCAATTGTTTTTTACAATAAAATATTACTTTTGTAACATTTTCTGTCACAGAAGTGACAAAATCCTTTACTTAACCATGGAAGTACATGACAGAAACAGGAGGTTGATTGGAACGAATAGGAGACAATGACATATTGGGAGACTCATAACTAGACAGACAAATCTAAACTTAAAACAAGAAACTGCTCCATGTTTTCCATTGCAAGATGTCATTTCAGTTTTCAGCTTCAAACTATTTGAAGAATTCTGCTTGTGATGAAATTCTGAGAGAATGCATATATGGGCAGATATGTTTCCAACAATTCCATAAGGCCTTGGCAATTTTTAATTAATTCTCCACTCATTTCAATGATTATTTTGACTAAGAACAAGCAAGACATATCTCCATATTTTGTCAAGATTATCATACCAGCGTTAGTTCTTAGAAATCCTCATTCATATGAATTCCTCTGCAAGTGTGGTCTCCCCGTCGTATTGGAAAAAAAGAAAAAAGAAAAAAGAAAAAAGAAAAAAGAAAAAAGAAAAAAGAAAAAAGAAAAAAGAAAAAAGAAAAAGGAAAAAAGGAAAAAGGAAAAAGAAAAAAGGAAAGCCCTACTCTTAATAGTGGAGTGTTGAAGGACTCAGAACTGAGTTTTCCCTGTTGAAGTATATGGAACCACATAAGTGAGTCTTTTTATCCAGAACATTAGTAACAATTATAATGCCACGTGAAAGCTCAGGCATCCTTTTGCTATTTAGACTGTTATAGAATATTTCATGTCCCGTTTGTCACAAAATGACCCCTCTCTATCTCTACATGCAATCCCCTTCCTGGATCATTCCTGAGCACCCACAGAAGAGTTCAGCTCTGAATAGACAACCACTAGCCATTTTATTGCTCTTCCTCAAAACTTTCTTTAAGAACGTTCTTTGAGAAGTTCCAGCAAGAGCGAAGGCAGTCAATTCTCTGTGAATTCATTCCAAAGCTAAAGATGGGAAAAATCACATGACATATCCTAGAATCTGTGTGCTATTATCCCTCAGCTCTGGAGACCCAAAAATGTCTTTGGCGGATTTTCTTCTACCTCTTGTAGCCAAATGCATATTTTTCCCTTTGATGGTGATTCATATTACGAGCAATTAGGTCTTACTCAATATTATCTTTCCACGTTCTTCATTGGTCTGAAGATTGAAACTCCTAACGATGGCTGTCCAAAATAAGCCTCACTGGTCTGTCTTCCATCATCCTAACCACATGCTCTGCCCACTCAGGTCACTGGGATTTCACTCCATTCACTGCATTTGGCTCTTCTTAGACCTCCCACAGTTCCTTGTTCAATAGTTCTCTCAACACATCTCTCTCTCTCTCTAACTGGTCTAAACATTTATCACAGGGCTTTATTCTCAAAGATCTGTAACCGTGTTTTTTCCTTTTTAGTAGATTGCCTTGTTTGCCATCCACATCTCCCAGCAGTTCCATGCATTGGCAGCCTGGTCTTTCTCTGCAATTGCCTCAAGCTAAACATTATCTTTAGAGAAAATCCACAACTGTTCAACTCTGTGCTGACTGAACATTTTCCATCACTAAAATGTTACTGGTTATTTCTGGAATTCATAGGTGAAATGCTTGATTTGGTAACTATCTTTAGAAATTATGAGTTCAGTGGTTTTGATTAAATGGCTATATTTATCAGATTTTACTAATGTCTCGTTAATATCTATCATAATGTTTTTATGACTGTTTTATTTTTTTCTCTGTCACCTAAATAATAAATTTGCAAAGCTAAAATGTAATTTCTGACTTTGTTCCAAGTATCTAGAATGAATTATATATGCATTATCATGTGTACTTATCTTCCCACAGCTATTGTTGTTTTTCCTGTTGCTGACCACTAAGTTACACAATTCCAATATTGCATATTTATTGCAGATTACCATGGAAGTTTCTCATACAAACAATAGTTTTATTACATTTTACCCATATTTACATTTTTTTAAAATCAAATCCTCTAGTATTTGATTCCACGGCAGAGAGGGAACATAATATGCTATAAAATTAGCCTTAAATCATGTAAATATCCCCTAATTCCTTTACCTCCAGGCAAAAGATGGTATCTCTGAGAGAAGAGATTTTTAAAGCTTAAGGACTCCTATTTTGCATCCAAGCAATAAAAGCCGCTGAAGTATTGCTGTTACCTTTGTATCACTATTTGTAAAGAACAAAGGACTTTTTAAGCACTGAAAAGCATATTGGTGCAATTAAAGTCTGGTAATAACAACTGAAATTATTTTCATAAGTCAGTGCAAACTGGGGTTTTAATCTTCGGTGAAAAGTTTAAATCAGGAATTTCTATAACACTGTAATTACTGTAAAAACTGCCAACTGGTAAGGAGTTAGAAAGAGATTTTATCTTGTGTTCATCTGTCCATATTTTTTTTCCATTTTATATTGCCTTGTAAGCTCACTCTTTATCCATAGCTTTAATTTCATTCTCATACTGCTTTTAGTCTTTGGCAGAATGTAGAATGATCACAACTTCTGTCAAGTTTTAAAACTAGTTGGGCTGTAAGAAAATGCTATTTGGAAGTGCACTGCATTTTAAATGAAAGTGCAAAATAAAAGCATTAACCCAGAAAGAAACAAAATGAGATACAGAGTACAATGCAACAAGAGCACGGGAAGGCTGAACATCACTTCGGTAGGGTTTTGTGGGAGCTGGATGGGGATGAAGTTATGCTCTCTGCTATATATTTTACCAATGGAACAAACAGACCCTGACATTTGAGAAAGGGCCAGCAGCATGCAATAATGCCAACAGACTCTGTTAAAATAATTTATAAATACTGGTATTAAGGAACTGCTTTTCTTGCAGGTGTTTGAATGGCTGCAAAGCCTTCATATTGCAGCTTGCTGTGTAGGTATCAGGAAGACTTTTCTTCTTTTTCTTTTCTTTTATTTTCTTTTTTTTTTTTTTTTTTCCTTTTTTTTTTCTTTTCTCTTTTTTTTTTTTTTTTTTTTTTCTTTACACAGGCAGACAAAGGCTTGTCCTCAGAAAGCTTTGCCTTGCAGAAGGCATTTCCTGTGCCATCTTGGCCTAGTTTAATATTGCTAAACTGCACTTCACACCAATGGGCATGTTGAATTCATATGGGCCTTGAGCCAAAGGATACAGGGAAGGACTGGTGGCAGAGGAACCCTGGATGCAGCTTCCTTGCATGAAGGGTTGATGGGAATCTTCCCTTTACCCTGCATTTAATCTGTTCTTCTGTGTAGAGTGTATGACCTGCAGACAAATGAGTGTCTCTGCTCACAGACCTTGTCTAAAGTCCCTGGAGCAAACAGAAACACTTTAGTGATCCTCAATTCCCTGCATTCCCTGTGTGTCCATGTGCAATAATTCACCCAGGCCAGGGCACACTGATGCTGTTTCCACTACAGAGAAGTTACCTGTCCCCCTGTCACAAAGGCTCAGTTACTGTGAACACAAAGCAGAGAGTGGATTATCCAGCAAATCCACCCTGTACTTACAGAACAATTTTGGAGCACAGGGTCAGTCTTTTTAAGTCTCCTGCTGAATACATTTTCTTAATTTAGACATAATTTGTTTAAAACTGGTTGGTCCTACAAGAAATCTAGCATCAGTGTCAGTGTTTTCTTTGAGTCTGGTTACACATAATGGTAATCCAAACATATTAAGATTAGAGCAGTCTGGCACCTAACTTTAACTCTGCCCTTCCCTGATACCACAAATAGTGAAAACATAGGATTGGAGAATCTCATCTTCTTTTAAAAATTAAATATAAATCGCTTTAATTACATTCATATAATTACCACAGAGTTAAAGATGGGTCAGAGCCTTAAACTTTGTTGAGTACCCTAATGAGTGTATATCTTTTAAGTATAATCATGTTTTCCAGCTTTGAATTTGATGTAATTGAAACAAATCTGAAAAATATTTTTCCTTGAATTAATTGTTTTCTTGGGTCTAACACCATCTTAATTTAGTTTTTTTATGAGGGCATACCAAGAAATTGATTTCTAAAATTAGTTGCTATCAGCTTACATCAATGGAAAACATCATTTTTCAATAGATTTATATGGCATGTTAAAAAATATTTTGCTTCAATTGAATTTAATTCACTAGCAGTAGGATCTACAAGAAAATTTATGAACTTTACAGCTCAGTAGGTATATCTTCATGTATAATATAAATATTTGCTTTTAAATAAAAATCTTAACAATCTTAACAGT
This sequence comes from Zosterops lateralis, assembly GCF_965231275.1. Classification (NCBI taxonomy): domain Eukaryota; kingdom Metazoa; phylum Chordata; class Aves; order Passeriformes; family Zosteropidae; genus Zosterops; species Zosterops lateralis. The sequence goes on from NC_139766.1 coordinate 13,284,489, forward strand.
TTTTCACATTATTTAATTTTTGTATGTTTCTTAGTGCTACAGTGTTGTTGGAATTTGATAGCAGGGTGTATTTCACTAGGCACAGTTCTTAAAGCAGAACACAAAAGTGTTCTAGCAGAACACAAAAAGTAAGTACTAGCAGGTAATATTGCAGTTTATATATCTTTATCTTGGAATCACCTTGTCTCTGGTCTAAATACGTTCGTTTTCCATATGTTACTACAAATTGGTCTGTCAATAAATGCCTTTGATCAGTATCTAGGCAGAAGCACCACACTTCGATTGTGATATCTATTTCTTCAAGCCACTCAGTAGTAAATGTTGATAAGAACAGAGATAAAAGGTTACCAACAGCCCAAGTTGGAATGCAGTTGGAAGTTAAGATACCCACAAATCAGTGGGGTGCTGTTTAAAGACTGGGATCATCAACAAGAAACACTAAGAGTGTGTTTTGCATGTTATAATCATGAGTGTTATCCTTGCTTGTTATCTGTGTTGAATGACTAATGACCAAGCACTACACTTTGAAAAGGCAGAATTAAAGGTGGAGCTTTTAGGACAAATCATTGAAAGATTTACACATGAAACTGTCATAGATAAACTCTTTGCATCAAAACCTGGTAATCGACACATATTGTGCTGTAGCAATACCTGAATTTGCAGAGTCACACTCCAGTGCACAAAATGTAAAAACATAAAAAACTCACCCAGTGCTCCCAGGTGGTGCTGCAGCCAAAAGGGGTGATTGCAGTCCTGCAGTCAGACATGAGGTGAGCTGTGGTGGTAGAACACTGCCTCCCATTGAAGAAAATGAAGATGACAATGACAGTATTTATATAGATTTCCTTTTTTTGATAACCTTTTTCATTTCAGTTGGCAATTCAGTATGGTCCAGTCTGTGCCACCAAGTGATAATGGTGCCTTAGTCTGTGCTGCCATTACTTGGAATGGGGAAATTCAACCTCAATCCACTGAAATTTAGACAAATGGCACCATCTACATCCTGATATGAGTTGATTGTGATGCCTGCTTTGATGTTTTGCTGAATGAGGACTAGACAACAAAGAAAGCCAAGTGGTATTTCAACATTTTAGGGGGGGATGGGAAAAATCAGTCAAGCTCTAAATAAGGAAACACAGTTCACTGCACTATATAGGAAATATCTAATTTTGGCAGAAGTATTTTACAAGCCATTGCACAATATGAAGAGCAGTGACTATATGAGTAACAATTTACTGTGTTCATGGTGCTTATTTTCTGTTCCCTTCAGCATTTTTTGACAACTAAAAAAATATTTGAAACCCTTTTTTTTCTGATTATGTAAAACAGCACAGCGTGCTCTAAGATTGGATATGATCTACACTTAAAAGTTTCTGCAAGAGTCTTCTATGATTGCTTCCTCTGACAGGACACTGGGCATCTATTTTTGGGATAATTTTTATTGACTACCCACAGAGGCACACAACATGGTTGAACAAGTGATTATACCCAAAACCTGAGCCTATTCAATACTCCATACTGCAACAAAGCCCTGTCTGAGACCAAGATTGCCCCTGCCTTCTGGAAGTTTCTAGTCCATTCAGGATAATTATTCAGGCATTCACAGAAGAGTATTAAAATTAATACTTTTTTAATAAATACATATTTTCCATGAAGCTCACAATTATTTTTTGTCACTGAGAAAGTTCTCAGGGTGATAGTAAAGCTTAAAATATATCCCTAGAAGGTGAGAATATGAATATTCACATTAAGCTAAGGAGCAGAGAGTAAAAGAACAATTTTTGTAAAGTGGTGGCTGAGCTTGTTTTACTTACTAGCTACATAATTATTACACATATAACAATCAGTTAGTTACTACACAGTAAAGACTGGAGTAGTCACTGAATAATTGTGTTAGTTTTATTTAGTTAAAGCTCAAGTACTCAGAAGTTGTCTTCTCACTTCAAAAGGGCTATGAGTTTACCCCCAGCTTAGCAACTTCCCTCAGCTCCCTGGAGGAAGTGAGAAATTGCATATGGGATTTATCTTACCTAAACATAGCTGTCTTAAGGTGAGGAGTCTAGTCTGCATCACTTACACAGACTTCCTGCATGGCCAGTGAAAAACTATAGTCGTTTTATGCAATAAATTCCATCTACCTTGGATGCTTTATTACTGTTGTAGCTACACTGCTATGAATCTATAGCTATGCTCTCCCAAAACATCATGGAGTATGTGCTGCTTCCTTCTCTCAGCCTGCAGAACACTTCCCTTAGTGATGCTCCTGCATTGCTGTGTCTGTGAGGTTAGCTCTGCATGGCCTTTCCTACCTAGCTTTTATTTTCAGCAAATGCTCTGGCTTCAAAGAAACCCTGTTGATATTCCTTGTTACCAGATACAATCCATGAGATCATTAAGCTGGAGACACACACAGGTTGCTGGGGAGGGCAAGGAAGGGCTGCAGTCAGAATGCTGATCTCATGAGGCTGTAGCAGCTGAAACAGCAGTGGAGCAGAGCCATGGCCCAGGAGTTTGAGAGCTGAGATTCTGTGTAGGACCTAACTGCTGAGAGGCACAAGAGCCTCCTACTCCATCTCTCCACAGCTATGACTGTATGGATAATTTATTCTATTTTAAATAACAAAAGGATAAGTTAAAAGCTTCCTCTTTAGCAGAGATTTCAACTAGCCTTTTGGTTTGATTTTGTCTTAAACCACAGACCATGCCATATTACTCAGCTGAGCAGCTCCTATCTGAAAATCAGCATCTCTTAAACCATTCCTCATATGAAGATTGTATTTCCTAAACCAAGTCAAACCTGAAAGGTTAAATTACTTTTAGAACTTAAGGTAATACCATGTTAAGCAAGTACTTTAAGAAGCTGTTCCTTTCTGCTTTTAGTAGTGAATTACCACTTTTCAGCTAAGACTGAGCAACCAATACATATGTATGTGGAGACTTATCTGGTTTTCACTAAATAGGAAAATCAACATGACAGGTTAGCATAATCCAGTTTGGGGATTAGAATATAGTTGATTTTTTAATACTAGTTAAATCTTGCTCTTTATGAAGACATTCTCCCTGATAGACTGAAGCTCTTCTGCAGAATTTTTCCACAGAAAACTTCTTCTCCAAAGCATGATATTTTCATCTTCAGTTCCTTGTAGATCAGTAAATGGTTTTGTAGTCTCTCTACCTTCTGCAAAGAAGATTCACAGCTTTTGCAAACATGTTTTGAGAAGAAGAAAAGACTAGAAAGACTGCAGTCTTAAGGGATCATATAATCTGGTGTTTTATTCAATTTTATCTTCATGTTAAACTCCATAAACTGCCTACTCATGCATCATCTTGGCTGTTTCCTTCACTGAAGTTTCCAGCTGCTGCTGTAAAGAAAAAAAATCATGAATTCTCAGTGTTAACAGATCTCTTATTTAAAAGCAATTACTGCAATATAAACCTAAGGATGGGTGGTAGAATCATCAGGGATTTATTTGAATGTGTTCTACTATTTCAAAATTATCTACAAATAATTTAAGTAAGATGTTTGTCTAAATTGGCAGGAAGCGACTACATAAGGCTGAAATTAAATGAAATGTATTTATTCATTGTGAGTTGAAAGAGAGTTTGATTATTCTAGTGTAGTTTGAAGTTACATCTAATGTCATGAAATTACACTTGCGACCCTCAAATGGGGTTGTTCTACTCCTGTAGTGGTTCTTTCATATGCTCCCTGCCATGTCACTTGCTTGGACCTAACAACCAAGTGACCTACATGTGAGTTAGTAGAGTATTAGTTAATTTGCTGTTCTAGTGGAAAAGTAATCCACCAAAAGAAAAAAGATTTTCTTTTGTCAGTTCACTGAACCATCTCGTACTCTGCTAGAGCTGTCACAAAGAAGGGAAAAAAAGCAAAGGTTCAGGAAGGGAATGTGACCAATCATTCCAGAGGATACAGAGCTTTGATCACAACAAACCTCAGATCCCAGTCTTACAAATGCTTAAATTTTATCTGATAAGAGATGCTGCCCAAAAGCCCAATAACAATCTCTGTGCTGCTGATAATATGTTCTCACATCCCTTAGGTTGAAATTGCATTTGAGCATTTGAGCGTACTTGAGACAGGCACCTCATGTACAAGTGTTGTGAAGAATCAGCAAATCCAACTAATGGATTAAAAAAAAAAAAAAAAAAAAAAAAAAAAAAAAAAAAAAAAAGGGCAGCTTTATTTTTATTTAATTCTTATTGGTAAATTGAAATTCAGGTATGTCAGTTCCCTGGTCAAAATCATTGGGTAGGTATCTAATTCCTAGAGCTGGCACAGGAGGAAATGTCAAGTTATGAGCAGAAAAAGGTCCCTTTGGTAGTTTATCCCTATATCATCTCAAAACAAACATGAGATACAAGACTACACCCAGGCCACAATGGATATCAGGTGTAGATCTGAAACACAAAGGAGAAAATACCGTCTGCAGCAATTTTTTCACATCTTTTTGTGCATGTTGCCTCTTTTATGTTTTTAAGGTTCATGTTCTCTGCAGAAATAACTGCAAGAGCTGGTGTGGCTGCCCCATCCCTGGCAATGTTCAAGGCCAGGGTGGATGGGGCTCTGAGCAGCCTGGGATAATGGGAAGTCACCCTGCCCATGGCAAGGGGTTGGAACTATCTGATCTTACAGTCCCTTCCAACCAAAGCTATTTTACAATTCTAGGATTCTGTTCTTCTAAGACTGTTTCCAGCAAGTGTTTTCTTTTCTATACTGCTATAGCAATTATTCTGAATGTCTGTAAATATTACATGACATTCTGAATATGATTTCTGGTTTTGATCTGTTGATTCAAATAAAATGTGTCTTTAATTAACTTCTGAAAGGAAATATATGTTGGGTAAAAAAATAAATAAATAAAATAAATAGATTACCAGCCTAGAAAGACTCTGCTCTGCTACAAAAATGCTGTCCCTAATCCACAATATAACATGAATACTCAAGGGACTCAGCTGTACACAAAATGTGGATTAGAGGCCAACACCTCCATGATATATTTTTGTGTTTATTTTATATAATTGATTTTTACACCATGTATTTCTTCCTTCTTTCCATTAAACATGAGGCATAGGTATGGGAGCCCCTTAGTGTAAAAGTTTTATTTCCCTCATTTCACACCTTCTCAGGACCTTTTTGCTAGTCATCTATGGCATACCTTGCAACTTTCACCTCTTCAGGGGACAGAGAGACTTCACCTTCCACTCTGCTGCACCTTCTTCACTTCTGGTTATTGCTTGCAGACAAAACAGATCTTTAAATTTCAGCCAAATATCTCCCTTCCAAAACCTGAAAATTACATCCATCTAGTAAATATAAAGATCATCATCAGGCATTTTAAAGGATGATCCTCACACACAGTTCTCTTAATATTTCTTTATTTTTGCTTCCTGTGACAATCTGTTGTGAAAAACAGGCATCTGCCAGTACTGAAAAAAAACCCCTGCGATTTTTAAAAATATAAAAACGCTTTCCGAAGGTGAAGATAACAAGTACAGTACTTGTTTCATTATATAATTGTTTAGAAAACAGAGTAGGAAATCAGTAACTGTTGTGAAGCAAAAAATAAATACAGAAATGTCTTAGTGGAAAAAAATGTCTAAGATGAAATCCTGACTCTTAAAGCATGCATTTCCCAGGGATTCCTACAAGGCAAGGCTTTTATTCACTAACATTTGTACTATTTATGCTTAGTACTAACTCCTTCATCCTCTCCATGGGACAGTAAATTCTAATTTTCTTTTTTCTGTCTTAGAGCAACCTGGGGATGTGCAGCATTTGGTCTCACAGGTTTCAGCATAATCCAGGCCAGGGGTCAGCATCATGTGAGTGATGTGGTCACATTTTAAAAAATGCTTGATCTCAAGTTATTCTGTCTGTTTTCTACAGCAGCTGGAGAGAGGGGTAAAATACAACACTTGGTGTTTACCTGCAGATTCTCTATTGCAAACAACCATGAAAGGGTACTTGACACAATGAGCTACTTTTAGCTCCAAGTATCTGAGCTTCTTCCCATTTTTTACATGTGAAACAATAATGTTGTGGGGGCCTTTCATCTGCATGAGCTTTCATGGTTTTCATTGTGAAATAGTTCTTGGGAAAACATGGAGCTAGAAAGTGGTTAATGAGGTTGCCTTGGTGCCATTAATTCAACAGAGAAGCACAGAAGATGACTGCCCATAGTAACCACAGAAAAGTTGCAAGACGGTACCCAGCCTCTTTCATCTTCTGAGAACACACCCTAAAACAGCTCTAAAATATGAAAAGTGGAGAAAAATTAGTTGCAACTTGGGTATTCACACTTCTTTTTATGCAGTGCAATGTAACACCAGAGACTTAACATTATATTTCTTAATTTTAAATAGCTAAATTACTATTCTCTATTGACTCTGCTAAATTGTCAGAGTACAGAGAACTGACAAATATTTGAACATCCGTTCTTTTTACAATGAAAACTACAGAATTATATCTGTGTTTGTGAACCAAATTTGTGATCAACTATGATGTTAAACTTTTACCACAATCCCTGGGACAATTTTAGTCTGTGCCAAAAACAACCCCTAATCTCCCAAACTGCATCTGGGGCAATGAACATTATCAACACAGAGCCTGGATTTGACTTCCTGATACCAAGAGAATTCAGCCATGAAGATGTGAGCTGTGTCACAACACTTAACCATGGGGCCTGTTTTATTTATTGCTATAGATATGATCTAAGTGTGTCAAAGAAGAGGGACTATATTTTCTGATGCAGCTTAAGATAACAAGAACACTGATACTACCACATTCTTAAACATGGCAGCTACAATAACACACAATTCCATAAAAATTGAGTAATATAAAAACACACTTTAATGCATCTTAACATCATGTTAAGATGCATTTTTTTCATTGTTAAACTCTTATCAAAATGTCATTGTTTTTTATAAAAAATATGCTGAAGGTTGCTTTAAGAGCTAATAAATTTATCTTCTGACTTGCATCATCAATAGAATCTTGTCTAGCTTGCTCATCACACTCATCAAAAATTGAAACATGGTATGTTTAAAAATGTTTGTGATCAGAACAGGTGAACTTTAAAACATGGTCTCTAATTGTGTCCACACATTTTTAATTGCATTTGACTCCAGGTTAAAAAGAAAACCCCAACATAACTGAATGAAAGGCAGCAAATTCTTGCCCTTGAGTATTAGCAGCACCTTATCTCAATGGAAAAAAGAACTCTATGTAGAAGTTCAGAAGGAGAACAAACCAGAGGATTCTGGTAGTCACATCACTTGTCATTTGGCATGATGTAAAAGTTGCAGTTTATTCCAATACCAAAGTGGGGAGAAAACAAATCAAAAGTTATAAATTAGCCAAGATTTAATAGCACTATAGAGAAACCAAAGCAGTTACCAGACACCGTGTGTTTTACATGAATTCCAGCATGTTAAAACGAATGCAATTTGCTTTTTAAAATAAATAATAACATCCAAGCATGCCTCTTTATCTCATTTGAAAAGATAAGTGGTCCATCTGCCAGTAGTCTCTGCCTACAAGGTTGGGGTTTATCTTATTTTATATTTTCCGTATCTAATTATCAACAGTGATCTTGCCCATGTGGAACTGCTTTGGCATTTGATCATCTTAATCCTATTTTCATTTAGCACTTTAACATATGATTAATGAAAAGCAAAATTAGGTTGCCAATGTCTGGGTCTTAAACGTCATTTTTGTTATGTCTGCTTTCCTGTTCTAATAGTTCATATAAATCACTGGAATTTAATACCAGTAATCACCTGAGCATTTCCCTCTTCTTACCCTTCAACTCTTATGATGGTGAGAATTATGCTGAGTTCTTCACTGCAGAAGGTGAGAGAAATCTGGCAGTAAGTTTATGCAGCTATAATGCTGCTCAAACTGGAAGCACCAATGTATGATATGCATATGTGATAACTTTTCTGAGAAGAAATATGATCAGACAAATCATTATACAAGTTGTGGTTTCATTTAGCCTTTTTAGTCCATGAACAAATTTAATGTTTTCTTAGAGCAAATCTAATAAATTCAAACATCCCTAGACTTTCTGGCCACCATTGTCCTTTGCTGGCATGTAGATCTCTGAAACTTGAATATCTGGAGGTAAGTTACACAGTCTGTTCATGCTACCTTTGCTACTTACACTTTAATCCCGTATAAAGCAAATAAACTTTCATCTTCTAAGCACTTAAACTAATTACGTTTAGCCAGAATCTCAAGTACTAGAATCAGTTCTATATACAGCCATTAAAAAGACAAACATCATAAAATCCAGATGCAAAAAACTTAGTCTAACAAATTTTCTTTGGCGTGAAGTATAAACAAAACTGTATCAACCACTGTGGCACTTCAGATGTCACACTGTTAATCAGTGTTTTCAAGTAAAAACTTCTTTTACTATTATGGCTATACACATGTACATTATTACTAAAATGTACTTTGATTCAAATACCAGGGGATGTTAGTCTAACTTGTAGAATCTTTGAAAGCATTTTTGCAGAATAGTAATTATGAGTTATAGAATCAATTTCATTTTAATTTGATACTGTCTATTATTTTTTCCATTTAAGGATTTTCTGTATTTTCATTTCTATGCCACAAGTACTGGGGAATTATTGTTTTTTCAAAACCTACTACTAGAGTTCATAGTTTTAAAGTCCTTTTCAAATCTATCCTAGTTTCAACACAAGTTAACCCTTCAAGCTTTGCAGTGCTTGATTGTTCTCTCGCGTTGTTGTGTAAAACTGTTCCATCTTCAGTGCTCTGATTGCCAAACTCACACCCTAGTTCATACTGTTGCTCATCACCTTAGGTTCATAATGCTGTTCATATAAAAGTAAGCCCCAATTATTGTATGAAATTTATAGGATCTATAGTGTACCATTTGAGATAGCTTGGGAGTTTTGTATCTTATTAATTAATTGAAACTTGTTTACCATTGGGTTAATTTAGTAGAAGGTACACTGTGAATGAGTGGGAAGTCCAGCTCCTTTTATGTTACAAAAGTTATTAAAAGATTTATCAACTGACAACATCCTGAAGGCAGCCTATGAGCTAGTCTGCTTTTGAGTCATTATGAACCCTCTGTGCCTGTGAAGTAAAGGTGACAAAGAGTTCATCAGGCATTTCCTGTCATTTTCATCAATGTCAATCAAAATCAAAACTTCTCAGTGGGATATTTGCACCAGTTCTAATGAAGGTGTGATTCTTGTCCACAATAAGGAGGAGAGTAACCCACATTAGATTAGTCAGTATCAGGGATATGAAAAAAGTTCAGGATTTATATCTAGTTATTTAGTTTTTTAAAAACAGCTCCTACAAAAAGGCTGAGAAGATGCGGCTCAAAAGAAGCAGATGGAGCCATTCATGGGGTATTCAGGAGCCAGAGGCAGGCACAGTTACAGTAGGACATGCTGAAACTCTCACTACTCCTTTTGGGCTGCAAACTACTGCCCCAGAGCTCTGCTGGAGGTTCATGGTGCCTCAGAAAGAGTTAAGTTAAATTAAACTATGAGCGTAGGTGTTTTGGTATTGTTTGAGATGGGCTAGAGAGTGCTTTTGTTACTCTTCCTCCATCTTGCTGCTGGCAAAGAGAAACAAGATAATGCACAGTAAGTGTTGCTTGAGCTGAGGACACCATCTCCACTGCCTTAGATTCCAGTCCTTTGTCTCCCAGGCAGTGCATGATGTAGGTTTCTCATAGCACAGGTTTAGATCCCAACTAGTGGTTGTCTCATTTTCTTCTGCTGTGAGATAGGAAATGTCTTTCCTTATCAGTCTTACTGGGAACCATTACATCCCTGACAGTGAAAAGCTTGAAGAGCAGGAAGGTGAGATATTCCAGGATTCAATCCTTCACATGGCTGCTGCATTGCAAAATGCATGTTAAAATTTGACTAAAAGCTGCCTAAGTAAAATTTTTAAGCATATTTCATTATTTGAGCATCAAACACCAAACTAAATAACAAGCCAAACTTGATCAATTCTCTAAGCTCAATAAATTTCTGAAGCTGACAAAACAAACTTTCACTGTAACACATTTATTTACACCTTTAAAAAAGGACTGATCAGGATTTGTCATTGTTGCAGTTGTTATATGACTGATGGCATTCCCTGAAAGATGATCATTTCAAGGACAAAATGAAGCTTTAACCTTTAAAAGGAGAACAATGATACTTGCATTTTGAAAGGAGCCAAGACTACACAGGTTACACTCCAACTTCTTCACAGGTGACTGCCAAATTATTTTAGTGCTTAGGAGCACTCCTTCCTTCACCTAAATAAGCAATAAACCAACAATACAACGTTTATAATGCTGTTCTAACAACTCATGTTATTCCTTTTCCCCAGGACTGCTACAGGCCCTGAGCTTCCTCACAACCTTGTTGTGAGATTAGGTCCAGACATTTTGCACAGGGAAAAGCTAAATATGTTTTATTTACACTCTACTTTGTTAGCACATCTCACACATTAGTACACATTAAATCAAATTATTTTAAGTTTTTACTCTCCTTATTAATATATTCTATTCTCAAATTCATACATTGTGCCTCAAGAGAGGTTATACTTACAGGAAAGGTGTCCATATTATCCACATCAGAGCAAGCATGATTTGTAGGCTTCTTCTGATATACCACCCATATGTGTCTGAGGAAATCCCAATTTAAGTGGATTTGAGTAAGGATAATGCCTTATTGTATCAGAAATTAACTAAATATATCCAAATTGATTACAGTATTTAAAATTTTATGTAGCTGCATTAGTGCAAACCTTTACTAAAATAAGCTTATTTGTCATAAATCAGGAGGGCAGGCCTGACATTTCTCAGGTCAATACAAACTTTTGCACAGTGAGGGTCAGAATAAAATGAAGTATGCAGGCTGGTCTCAGAGCAAATTTTAATAACTGATGACACTATAGACCTTCAAATGCATGGGTAGCACTGGATTGCTTACTTTCCACCAAAAGCCAACAGCAGCTAGATGAGTAGTTTCAATGGTGTTGCCTTCCTGTGCAATTTATTTCTCATAGCCATGGAATTTCTAATTTACAAATACATTTTAAAGTAAAATAAAAATAATCCTCCTTTCACACACTGCTCATGAACTTACAACTTGATTTACCCCACCCATGGAAAAAAGTGGTCTAAAGGGAAAGATAAGGCCAGCTTGCAATCACTGTAGAATTAAGAATCTGGTTCAATCTAAGTACTTGATCACGCCTGAAGTACAATAAGCCATTCAATGCTTTTATATAAAATGGTGTTGGAGCAGTGTACAGACACCTAGAAGGTCTCTTTTAGCTATACATTTTATTTGGGAATCAATTTGATGTTAGCACACATTTGCCATAATGCTTCACAGTATTACAATTCAGAGGTCTTTTTCTCCTCTGAAGTCAGGTCCCTGATGTAGCAAGGTCACATCTCCTTTCTGGCTCACTGTGCAGGAGGGACTGTCTGACACAGGGCATTCAAGGACATTTATAATGGATGTTCAGCCAGTGGAGGAGTACCAGGCTTGAGTCACTGAAGCTACAATTCCCATGAGGCAGCGTGGCAGCTGAAGGATTCCTAGGGCAGCATGCCAAGGCTGGGCATTTGGGCTTGAATCTGTAAAAATGCCTAAGCTCTAATTTTCTTGGCATTAGTGACACTGCATTCCAAAGGGAGACCTATTTCTTCAGATGTCTGCCCTAATAAATGAGTTATTTGGAAATACATTTTCCAATACAAAGCTAAACAGCGAAATCCTTAATGTGCTATTGAGCCAGCCATGTGCTTTGCTTCTTTAACCAGAATGACAGGAAATGTAACCATCAGCATTTTCTAAGACACTCACACATTCAGCTTTTCCAAATGACATGGATATCCCATTGCAATATGTGAACTCCCTTAAGAACAGCAGTTTCTTCTAAGGATGGGGGTGAACTTTCCTAACTACTTTTCCTTTTCTTTGTTTTTTCCCCCCAAAATACATAGTTTTAGTGAGGGTCCAGTGGGCCGTTAAGGACTGTCTTTATTTTGGCTTTCCTTTTGACTGAGCCCTTTATAAGAGATGTTGTGTGGTTTCCCTTTAGAAGAAGAAGAGTTTTGTGAGTAGTTAAGGGCAAAAAATTGAATTTGTTAGTGGTGCATTCCACACTTTTATGACTAAGCCCATAGCACATGTCTATGTAACTGGTACATAACATGATACTAAATCAGCCCGCATAACTAAATTGCAACATACCATTGATTTTAGTCACTAATAAAACACATACATGTGTTTCAAGTGGTTTTAATTATCTGTTTATTATTAAAGCATGTTTTCTTTGCTGTGTTTCTATAAAGTTTTGATGTAAGAAAGAATTCTTCTTCCAAATTTAAGCTCAACTGTATTACTTGATACATTTTTGGACCAGGCAAACAGTGTCAAATGGCTGTTCACCAAACTATTGTTCCTTAACTTTGACCTCCTAAAGGTGGCACAGAAATCACGCCTGAGACTTGGCGTTCAGGAAAAGATAATTAAAGGTCTGATGGATTGCATTGATAGGACTTTGTCATTAGCTTCACAGAAATAAACCACTTCTTGAGCTGAGGCCAGAACAATCTGTAAACCTGACTAGCAAACTCACAGCTCTCTGCACACAGTCTGTTCCACTCTCTCTCTGATCTGATAACTCCTGCCTCTGTTATTCACTGTCTTCCACTCTTCAATTTTTTTATCCCTTCCCTGACAGCAGAATTCTAACTCACTCCCACTGCTCCTTTCCTCTCTTCCTGATCTTGCACAGCTCAGTATGACTTGCGAGTTTGGAAGTCTTTCTGTATCATAAATGTGTTTTCTCTCCCAGTTTTGCCATTTCCCTAAGTAACACTGTTCAGAGCAAATATACTTAATTCCAGTACCTTTTCCCACAGCTCTGATTTACTCCGTAAGTTTCCCCTCTTCCTGTATCCACTTATCTCTCTACTCAGATGGCATCTCATTAAAATCTTTGGAGAGGAAATCAGCAAAGGCTTCTGCTGTGTCTTGCTTTCTCTTCTCCCCAACTTTCCTTTACCGCTGAGGCAGAGATGCTGTAGGGGGTCTCTTCTCAGAGCTCTGCTTTCTTCAGCAGTCCCATCCCTCCACTTCACTCTTCCATTTTATCCTTTACTCTTCCTACAGATGTTGTCACTTTCCCCTTTTAGTACAATCCTGCTTCACTTGATCCCACAGTCACCTCCCTGCCCTTGTCTCTCCAGCAAGTGCCATATTTACCTCCTACTTTACAGGTTCACTGAATGAAAAATTGAGCTTTTCTCCTCTAGTTCCATCCGAGGCCAAATTCTACTCAAACATTGATTACCAAAGTCTTTTTAAACCTTTTGACTATGTATTCTCATCCTGCCTTAGTATCTCTCCCTTAGTTTCCTTTTTTGGCTCTCAGATCTTAACAGAAACATAATGGTGCTCTCAGCAGCTTATACTCACTAATTCTAAAACAAGGATCTTAATTCCTCTTCCAGCTTTGTTCATTATGCTTGGAAGGAACTATTGACAAACATTGACAGGATGTGGTTTCTTTACAGTCAGAATGTTCTTTCCTTGATCTCTGTGGATGATTAGAGAAATGCTAGATTACTGGCCTGCAGAGACCTTTATCACCACTTTTGATAAATTAATTTGATATTGCCTAGTTTCCTTGAACTCATTTGTCTGCATCTTTTCCTTTGTCTTATCCTTAGATGATTTTTGAGGCAGGACTGTGGGGTCTGTCCAAACTTCACAGAACTCTTCCCACAGTGGAGTCTTGGTCCATGACTAAGGCACCACTTGATTTTGTTAGTAACTGCCATACCTTAAAGGCTTAACTGAATTTCAGCTGTACCTAAAAGCACATAATTGTCAATAAACCAGCTCTTATTTTTATTTGAATTGTTTAAATTTAAGGCCTTTTTCAGTAATTTAGTCTACTTTGTAATTAGCAATAGTGAGAAACATATGGTCACTCTTTTTGATGTGAGCAACTAACCATAATTTGAGATCTCATAGGTTACTCCCAGGGGATGGAGAAATTGATGGGGTAAATATTCTTTGATGTTTATTTTTCTTTATTTCTGAAAAGGTTTATTTCTGAGAAAGAAATTCCTTCTTTCTTGAAAACATCAGGATTCAAGCTGCCAGAAATAGTGCATCCCTAAGTCAGTACCCAAGCAATAATACACTCTGTGGACTTTTCCTAAGGCATAGTTCTTTTTATGTCTTCAGTTATTACTGAGCTTTGCTCCACTTCTTAATTTGAAACCTCTTCTCCATACACATGCATGTTCCAAGCTAAAAAACCATGCTTCACTCTTTTTATTTGGATTTCTGTTTTGAATCTGGAAACTCCTGCTTGCCTACATGGAGGGCTTGAATGATCTCTTACAAATATTATTATAAATAAGCAGCAAGTTCATCTCAATGCAAATAATTCATCAATTAAATGGATGTTCCTTTCAATAATTGTATGCAGATGCATTTATTATGGATTTTGCTTCATGGTCCGTAAAATCCCAACAGATAATAAAACCAGTTTTCTATTTTGGCTTTATAAATCTCTGGAAAAACTCTTTCACTCAAAAGCATAAAGGATTTTTCACAGATGACTGGAAATGCAACATTTACATTAAGACATTGAGATATATTCATTTTTAAATTGCAAGTAAGATTTTTTTAATGCAGTAAGAGAGACAAAAGTAGTAGAAGTCCTTTAATAACACTCACTGTGCTCCATTTCAGAACCTGTCAGAAACCCAGCCAGAGCCTTTGCATGTAGCCTTAGGCTTTGCTGTTTGTGTGCATTTGGAAGCTCACTTGTGAGTTTCATGGTTATGTCATGTGATTTTGTGGTGTCATGAATAAAAGGCACATCACAGACTTTATTATAAACTGTAAATAATGTAGTACAGCCCTTGCTAAACCATATGTAAGAGCTCAGTAGCTTCACTCACACATTCCATAACTAGTATTTTGCTGCCACTTTTTATTAGCACATTTTAGCTAAAAGCTATCTTGTAAAGTCTAATATATTGTGATATTTTAAAGAATGCATAATGTATTTCTGTCAGGAAGAATCCTTTTCAATTGCCTTAGTTATTCCTCTGTGCTTTCAATTCTAAATTTGTTTGTATAATCTTCTGTACATACCCTGTATGCAATTACTGTCTCCCAGTAGCTGTGGGGTAAAAAAACTAATTTGGGATTTGCATCCATACTTTGTGTCATTTCCTTGTATCTTAGTTCATGTTGAGACACCCTTTGCTGCATTAGTAATCCTACTGGAGCATTATCCTTTTGGCTTTTTTATTAATCTGTAAGTTTTACACCTCTGCTAGTTCTGACAAATAAGGGTCAGTTCTACCAGTGCTGAGTTCCACTAGGTAAAGGAACATATGATTATGCCTTCACAGACCCAACAGACAGGAGTGTGCCCTGCCCTGGTTCTGGGATGGACTCCTCCATCCCAGCCTGCTCTAGTCAGAGAGCTGGTTTGTGTCCCCAGCAGTCACGTTTGCTGAGAGTGGAGAGAGTTTTGGGAACAGGGCTCCCTAATGCAGTGGTGTGGCTCCTGGATTGTCCCCACCAAGCTCACAACAGCTTGTCTAGACAGAATCAGAGTTAAAATTTTGTGGTTTATATATTGTGTTCTTCACTTGACATTGTTCAGGTCACTGGGGCATTGTCTTCATCCAGCCTTATACAGAAAATTGAGGGACACCTGCTACAGCTCTGTATATGCATCCTCAAATGATACCTGCAAATTTCTGCAGGCCCATGAAAAAAGTTCTTTTTCAGCCTCATTTTATAATATAACAAAGTAGTTGTTATAAACTGTAACCTTTCAACACTGATCTTGATGAATATGCAACAAAAAGATAAGGGTTTTGAGAAAAGCAATTGCAATGATCTAACTATAATAATACCTAGCTTCTGTACTGTCCTTTTCATCAACTGATCTCAGAGCACTTTAGAAAGGAGATCAGTATCATTATCCCCATTTTACTCATTGGCTTCATTTTCTTACAGTGCATTGTCCTGATTTGCAAAATGTATACAAAACTCTTTATATTCATCTTTCAGATCCGATGTGAAGTGGGAGTTACACTCACTCTGGCATGAGAGGGTGCTTTTTGCCTTTCACATCCTCCAACCCCTACGCACACAGACCCTTCTATTTTTTCCTGACTGAGTGGTTTTGCAGAGCAGAGATCAAAAGGAAATTTATCAGTATCTGTCTCCCTTCAGACCATTGAAGCCAGACTTCTGACAACAGTGTAGCAGCCTTAAAGCTGAAAGAACCATCAAAAAAGGGGAAAGAAAAGAAAGAAAAAGTCCCATGGCTACCCTGTCATTGTCAGATTATGGAGGAGGAAATTGCAGTGTGAGAGCACCACAGATGCTTTGAAGGTAGGGAGGCAGGGCATAGGGACTCTGGACTCACTAGATTATTGGTTTGTCCAACCCAAAAATCTCCAGGACCCCCAGCCCCCAAAGACTCTTGAGCTCTGAACTTGAAACAGCATACTTGTGTATTATACAGCTGTGGTTAAAGGTGACCTAAACTGCTTCAAACACATAAAATTCATCAGGAAGTGTGTCAATTAAACATAGTCCTTTCTTCATCTGGCTACTAAAACTGGGGCAATAGGATTCAGAATTTCCTTTGCTAGAAAAACTCTTGTGTATAAATGCTGAAACCTGGAGCAAAAACTTACTAGTCTGAACTTTTCCAGACTCCAAAGGATTCAGGCTAGGGATTGCCTGAAGCTCCTTGCCTCAATACTCAGCCAAGACTGCTGAGGTGATATTAGACAGCACAGACTGTTCAGCTAAACCAGAGGAAAAGCCAGTGGTTCTTTTAATGTCAGATGTGTTCAGTACCCCTTTAACAGTATCCTCTCTCCACTGTATTCCAAGTGACTTCAT
Source organism: Zosterops lateralis (assembly GCF_965231275.1). Taxonomy (NCBI): domain Eukaryota; kingdom Metazoa; phylum Chordata; class Aves; order Passeriformes; family Zosteropidae; genus Zosterops; species Zosterops lateralis. The sequence goes on from NC_139766.1 coordinate 13,301,466, forward strand.
TGAAGCACTGGGGAGTGTTCTGCTTCTGCATTGCTTGAAATAATCATGTTAGTTATGTGATTCACTGATGAAAGAGGAGCAGATAAATCCCTGAGCTCTGAACTTGGATAGCAGAAAGAAATGATGGATGAACCTTCTGCATTGGCAATTCAATTGGGTTCAGATAATGAATCAAATGTTTAGCTGCTTACCCAGACCGTATCCCCCCAAAACTCTCCAAACAGTTATATCTGACACTGGGACTTCATCCAGCTCCCTTTGAAATCAATTAACAGACTCTGATGACTTCAGCTGGGAGGCCATCAGGCCCTAGGGCTCAAACAGGTTTGCTCTCGCGTGACTTACAGATTGTTTGGCATTGTGGCTGAGATGGGGACAAGGTTGACAGAACACCAGTCAAAAGACAAATCTCCAGTCTGGGAGAAAAGGGACAAGTGAAAATTCAAAGGACTTTAAAAATCCTCTAAGAAAACCTCTGGTGGCAAACCATTATCGTGTACTTATTTTCTTTAGAAAATAGTTGATTCAGTTTGGCTTTGTGGAAAAAGAAAACCAAAACCAAACCCAGACATTCTTACTTGGACTATTATGGTTCACCCACATCAGTAAAATGCATTACATTTTATTGTCAATAGATAATTATTTTGAACTTGATGACTGAGAGATGCATTTTGGTAATGAGTAGGACCTTTGAAAGGTCCTACTCAATGAAAGAACCTTTTCAAAAAGTGTTCAGACTTACCTTTGAATTAAATAATGGGAGCATATCTAACAATTTCTCCACTCATGGTCAGGCAAGAGTTTAGAGGCTCCATATGGCAACTTGCACCAAACAAAGGGAACCTGACCAAAGGGGTAAATTTATTGGGACACTTTGTCTCAAAGTTTTGCACAGTGTCATAACTATCCAGAGATACTCAACAGGATGCGGTTGCATTTCATCTTCTTGGCATTTCAGAAATGTGTCTGAGCCTGCATTGTTGAACCCTTTTCAGATTTAAGAGCTGTCAGTCCCAATACTTTTGTGTGACAGTGTAAATAAGAAAAGGATAAATGTTTATGGGGAGGTTGTCAACATAATATTCATGTATTTACAGGGGAAAAAATCTATACCTTACTGGCAACTGGCAACGGAATTTATTTTCAGGAAATAACATTGGGATTTAATTTTTTTTTCTAAAGACGATATAAAACATTTTTAATTGAAATATAAAAAAAACCCCTTTAAATCAACCATTTTCTCATTAAAAAAATACCAGACTGATCAAAAAAATGTCACTTTCTGATAAGCAAAAACTTCATGGTAAGAAAATGAGCCAGTTCTCTTAATAAATCCTTGTATCTTCATAACTACTTGACAGATATTTCTGGACTCCATGGTTTTCCTTCCAAATTAACCTTACTAATTTGAAGGGGAGAATAGAACACAGATGTGTTTTGTCTCTGTGCAGCAGTTGGGTCACAGTTGAGATCCATTTTATTAATCTCTTAGTCTGTAGACACCCAAAAAATAGTTTGAAAGGCCTCAAAGAATTAAAATTCCAGGTGTCAATGTGGTGGTACCATTTCAGGCCATCTCTGTGAGAACACTGAGCTCATTTGGCACAGCTGACAGGAGCAGCTGTAGGGATAACCATCTACCCAGTGTGCACAATAACACGAAAATATTTTAAGTGTAAAAGGCTCTGATATAAAAAGACTACATAGAGCTGAGACAGAGAAGACCATACACACCCTTAAGTGCGTATTTCTGACCCTAGTCCGCTGCCTGAGAATTGTTTCATGACCTTCTGTAGGATGCCTGTGGTCTGAAGATTTTGGGGAAGGTACAAATTAGTGTATGCCTGTACAAGGAGCCCAAATGCCAGAACTGAGACCAAAACATTTTTTAATCCAATTTTCTTATTATTACCTTCCACTTAAGTAAAAGGCAAATGGAAAACAGAGAGATCCATGTTACTTTTTTTTAATAGCTGTTTTCTGGCTGGTTCATAGTCTGGTTCTCAGGAACTCATAGAGGGTTAGCTGGGCTCACAGCACTGAAAGAGAATGTTCAAATGCAAAACATTTCCCTTTATAATGAGCAGAGATCATGGCAGTATTTCCATTCCTACTGTCTTTCAAAAACCAGCTTCATGAAATATAACTTGAGGCCTCAAACCCCATGACATAGTCTTGCTAGTAGTAAAAAATAATCTGAAAAAAATTGCTATTTTACCTACTAGCTACAATTTCTGAATGTTATCACATATTTTTAATTTCCACTCAGTTGTAGCCTATGTGAAAGCTCTTTCCTTGAGGAAAAAGGCAGACCATATACTGGTTCTGGTAAGTTGGCTTCACTACATCTGATAGAGGGAAAAAAAATATATCAGGACTTGAAGTGTGTTTCTTGCGACTCTTCTTCTGTCCTCTCTGAAAATAATTTAATATTGGTCTTATCAGCAGCAGGTTACCTCTCATGTCTGGATCTGTTACTTGTGGTACAATGTACACAGTGCTGTAGAAGACAAAGCATTGCCTGATGTGTCACATCAAAAACACAGGAATGTCATAAGACTTTTTCTTTATTTTACCTTTGTCTGAAAGAATTGGCCATGAACCCCAGAGCCCTGAGTGTGCTCATCCAAATGTGATCACTGTGAGGTGCAGTTTGGCAGATTCTGCATCACACTGGCATCCAAAGGCTGAGAACAATCTCCCCAAAGTGGACATAACTTCTCCCAAAACTGTTCTGGAAACATCTCCCAGAATATTAAATGGTTTCTTCAGCGGGCTAAACAACGGGAACCTGAGGTAAAGGAATCCTAATTCACAGGAAAGACTGAGAGAGTTGTTTGCACTCTCGGTAAGATAACAACATAAGGCAAAGATATTATCTATTCAGAATAGTTTATTATGAATGTCCAGCTCCGACAAAAATCACCAAAAAATTCTTCCATCTCTTGTGGTGTTTGTCACAACCAATGATAATCTCTTTTAAACGGTTTTGGGCAACAGGTGCTTGTAGAAAACCCTTTTGTGTAGTGGGTAAGAATGTGTTCTTCCACTAAAAGTATTGGAAAAGGTAGCTTTAGCTATACATCACCCTACTGGAGATCAGGTTATTTGGTTGTTGACATTGTAGTTCCAAACCTGATGTCACCAATTCTCAGAAACGTCTACTCTTTTTTTTGTCTAATATGTCCATATGAACAAATGATAGTGCAATTTTGGTCATGGAGGATGCCTTCTGAACTGCTCACACATATATTGAAGAAGAAATTCAGATGTAGCACAGAAACTCTATGTTCTTGAGAGTAATTCATTAATTTATTATAGAAGATGTTTTATAAGAAAGTAACTACAGCCACTTGGACATTTCTTTGTCATGACTGTCTCAGGTGATATAATTCCTAATAGTCAGGTCGAATCACACATTTGTAAGTCTAACTGCTCCCTGGAAATGCATCCCAGGGCACAATAATGACTGAATAGCAATTAAACTGAAAACTGGAAAAGCAAAACTGGATAGAAGAATGGAGAAATTATGTATTAGGCCCCTTTATCCACTGAATTTAGGAGGCCATATGCTGAAGTCCTGACTCAATCCTTACTGTCTTAGCTAAGGAAAACATCATCCAAGTTAAAAAGTAATAATTAAATGATAAACCAACAAAGTAGGTAGATTTGGGGATAGAGGGAATAAATAGTAAGATTGATATTTTCACTATTGCATGCATTAGAATAGCCACATTTTTAAGGACATGATAAAGCAGACCAAATTTTTGAAAACTGGAATCCACACAGGAAATAGTCTTTTCTCAGTTGGAAAAATTCCTTTCTTTTTTCTTATTCTCTCCAGAACTCTCTTCTCCTTTCTTCTTTGGCATTCTTTGCTTATTACTATATTCATCATGATTGTGGTGCATTTGAAGAAAGAGTATGTGTTGATAAACCTCCTCATTCATTATGGACCCAAAATACAATTACAGCAATTACATATAATAGTGGCAATATATTTTTAAAAGCCTCGCTGAGACAGCTGCTTTGAAACAATAATGAACACCCATGGTTTAAATCACTTTTGTCTGAGATTATCTCTTTTGCCTTACTTATTTCCTGGAAACATTATGGAAAGTATTTAAAACAGTGCAACACAGAGTTGTCATTGAAGATTTGTGGCAAGACATAAAAAGAAGACCTAAAAACAGAGATGACAGTCACCTACTGCATTGCTCTAATTTTTTAATGTCTTATTCCCATAAGCAGAACTGAGGCTCTTAGGAAGTGTTTTAGGAAGACATGACCTCTTTCTGTGCCAAAATAAGTGGCTGACCTTCACAAATTCAGCACCACTTGACAGAAGAAAATGCCTCCCCATAAGGTCTACTCTGGGATCTGTTGTGTGCCAAGAGCATTTGAAATGTAGGTCTCACTTTCCTGGTGGGTAAATCCTGTCTAAGTGGGTGCTGAATTTATTTGAAATGCTGGTTCTCTGATATTCCAGTGATGAACTTTAGAGAAATGAAAAAGCTACAAATACCTATTTCCTGTGGTTTAGACTACAACTAACTTTCAGGAAAAAGTCCTGGTGTTATCTCCTAATAACACATTTAACTCTTACTTGAGTTAAAGAACTATCTGCTGACTCCTTGCTAATGTCCATCAATCAAATATGTTTTCATCTTCATTCTACGTCAACTGATGGGCATTTTATCAGACAGACTTTTCTGCAGAGAGGGAGCATACAATCAGCATATAGCCACAGAGTTTGCATTTCCATGGTCCCAAATTGCCTGACTCAATATATTTTTAGTCATCATCATCTCATATATTTAAAAATTTTATAATTAGCACTTTACAATGACTGAAGACTTCTGGAAAACTTGGATGATACTAAGCTATCACAATCTGACAAAGTTTGCACATCCTTTACTCTGCTGAATCTGATGTCATGGCAGAAGGTATATGCTATATATCAATTTGTGTACAGTTACAATGACTGCAGTATATGCTGATGGTGAGGTTTCTTTCATAAACAGGGAATTTGACTCCTAAAAAGTCACTCAGGTAGAATTAGCAACTTTCTGTCTCACCCATTCTTAACCTGTTATCCAACCTATTATCTAACTAGATAATAAACTGCACCTTTCTTCCCCTCTCGTTGCATTTTTTATTTTAAACCCCCTTCTAAGTTATTTAACTTTTGCATAACACTGGAAGCTTTGCAGTATTAAGTTATTATTTCAGAAGACAGATGACAAAATGTTTGCTACAGCACCATTTAGCATTATAACTACACATCTTATGAGACACAGCTCCTAAAGTATGGTAGGTGAAGCTTTCAGAGGAAGAGCAGATAAAGAAAAAAGAACACAGTTGAACAGGAATGATTAAATAGCAAAATTTTAGTAATGAAAAAGTCATTAACAGGTAACAGGTCATTTATATTCCCATGCAAATCAAATGCATTTGGACATGATGATGAGATTGGAGATCAGGTGGGGATCAGTAAGTATCGTGCAAGATTAGACTCATGTGATGTTGTCCTTAGAATTACTTTTTTACTCACCACTAATCTCTTCTACTGCCTTTTCTTTCCTAATCATTTTATTTGTTTCAAGGGGACTGATAAGGCCCTTAAGGCAGTCCCATAATGATACTAATTAATTAATAATTGGTAGCAATTTGGGTGTGTTGAAGAGCTGACCTCAGATAATTCATGCATTGTGACATGATGTACTTGACAGTGCCAGCAGCAGAAACAGCAGGAGTGCCATCCTCCAGCTGCCAGAACTAATTATAAGCAGTTTGTCTTTTCCCTCAATGGCGGATTCTGTTTGTTTCACAACAGCCAATTTAAAAGTCACTTTTAATATCATCATCAACAAAAGAATACCTGGAAAAAAATGTGTTCACTTTTGACCAAGAAACTGCAGAATGAGTTGGATTTCCATGGTCACTTTTGCTAATTCAATCACTGAACAGAAGCTAAAAAGCAGATGGAAAGTTTCTCACAGGAAAATGTAAAAACCACTCTTGCTTTTGCACAATTGATGTGGTGCTGATGAGTTAGTTATACAGCAACTTAAACAACATAAAGTCCCCTCCTGAAGCTCTTGCATTTTGCGATCAGGCTTAATGATAAAGGACCATAGGCTACATTTTCCATGAAAACTAATTCTGTGTAAGTCTTAGCAAGGATAAGGTGCTGAGAAAGTCATGTAGTCTTATAGAACTATCCCAGCGTCAGCTGACGGTAATTCACTGTTATGAATTCTCATCCTTCCTATTACTTTGTAGGCTCACAGCATTAAAATCCTGTCTTAAAATTTCATCCTTCTTCTATAGTAAGGTGAAAAGGTTAATTCCCAAGGGACTAATCCTGTGAGGTGCTGGGCTCTCTCAGCTCCCACTGACTTCAAAGCTAAATATTTGCTTCACATGAAAGCCTCTTTAATACCCCATTACTGTAAGGTATACTTGTATACAACAGTGGGAGCAGTTGTCATTATAAATCAGACAGTTTATCAGGGGAGCTATTCTCCAGGGCAGAGCAGATACTAACACACCACGACATACTTTATTTGTTAGCCTTAGTTCCACAGGAATTTTATTCAGGGAGACACCTCAAGGCATGCATCTTTTCAAAGTGTTTAGGCAGGAAGCGAAATTCAAATTAGATACACTTACGATGCAAATGCATTATTATTTAGCTCAAAAACGACCGAGGCTCGGGGGTTGTAAATCCTGCCATAAAGAGATCTTTCAATTACCTTCTGTTCAGTGAATCAGAGAAGAGGAACCCTTTCCCTGGCTTTTTCATGCAGAACAAATTTGACTCCTAAACAAATATCAATCACCATAATACTCTATATTTTGGCTTCTATAGAGACCTAACTCCAAGTGGTTTTATATGAGACTTTCTTTTAAGATGGTGTCAACCCAAACCCTTGTATCTTTAGTGTGACTGAATCTGAATCCAGACTTTAATGGTGCCTCCCTTTGTAAGCTCAGCAAAACTCCAGAGGATGTGTGAAACCTGGAGCCATACCTAGATCTGATTTGGGATTTTTTTCTTTCCTCAGCTTATCCCTGTCCTGTGTTCCAAACTTCCAAACTGCAGATAAAATATATTACTGCTTTCCCTCTAATATTTCCACAGCATGACTTTTTCTGATGGCTCAAATTTCCCTTCACCTTCTTCCTTGATGTTTGACTTTTCTAACGTTCAATTGATTCTCCTTCTCTTCTTTTCCTGTACCCATCTGATACCACCTGCCTGTTTGAAACATGGCTTTTATAATCTTTGCCTTACATGGAATCCTTTTGTTAGCTTCTCTCATTCCACTGCACCACATTCACACCTTATTCCCCTCAGAACACCTTAAAGTTTTCCTTTTCCCTCTCTGTTTTTGTGTTATATTGATCATTCATACCCTTCTGCTCCCCAGCAGCCAAATTTCACCTTTCCATCCTTGAGTTTTGTGGCACAAAACATTGGGAAAGTTTTATGTTTGCTCTTCTGATGAGATGAAAGAGCAGACAAGCACAACTTCACTTTTCTTATAACTTTAAAAAGCATGTGAACACCTGTGTCCACAGACAGTGTCTTGGCTGGAACTGTTTACTTGCAGTCAGCATCAGGCTTCAATCAGTATAGTTCTTGGCATGTATATCCACTTTTTAGATTGTCTATAGGAAAATTCAGCTTTCTCATTGCACAGTGATAATTGTAGAAGTGGTGGTTTAGAGCTTCTGTATGACACAAACTAAAAGAAAGAAACAATTCCTCAGATACACAAATAAAATTTCACAGAAAGCCTACTTCTCTGACACGGAGAATCAGCGGGCTTAAGTTGCCCATATTTTTTAAAAAATTCTTAAATCCATATTTAAATATAATTTGAGGACATATTTATTAAAAAACCCATATATTCCAGCAACATTTTTTGCAAATATATGTTGTATATATGTCAGAACAACATTCAAATATGTCTTCTTAGCAAAACTAGTGAAGCTAGTGAAGCTCATATTTATCAAACAAAATATATGTTTCATTCATCGAGTTAAATATATAGTTGTATTCTAATTGTATATTTGTATTTTCTCACAGAATAAATGAACAGTTAAACAAGACCATTCTTTCCCAGAACAATGTATGACTGCAGTGCTGGTGAAAAGTGCCAAACAAATGTCTTTGGAGACTGCGGTTTCCTGTGGGTTTCACGTAGAGACTACTACTTTACATTGACAATTGAGGAAGGTACAGGTCCTGTGGTTAGGGAATAGAGGCTGTGTCAGGAGGTCAGGGTTCCATTCTCCACCCTGCAGGAGCTGCTGCTTCACCTCAGGCCACTCACCTGAGCTCTTTGTAACTCAGTTTGCCCATCCGTGAGGGGGCCTTAATCTTTCCTACCTGCTCCACAGGGAAGTTACAAAGCTTATTTTGCTAATGTTCATTGAGTGCTTTGAAATATGTTACTCGAAAGCAAAACTTTTTTTTCCTATAGTGTTGTTTTTTCCCATAGAATTGCTTCTACATTTGTAGTCATGGTACCAGCTCTCCAACACCACTTATAAAACTGAGAAGACTGGTTTCCATACTGTAATGTTGGAGGTTTTTTTCTGTTTGCTCTTGTCCTGTCAGTTCAGGTCATGATTTCTATGTTTTTGGTGGTGTGGGGGGGCTGGTTCTTTTGCTTTGCTTTTTCCAGACTAAAGCTGCAAAGGCTCAAAAGCAAATAATAAACTTTTCTCTCAACCAAAAGGGGGAAAAAAAAAGTTTGGACTGTGTACATTTCCAATTATTTTTAAATTAACCTTCATGAGCATGTATAGCAAGTAAATGCAACCACAGTGCCACAGCTTCAAAGATAATATCAGAGCTTCTTGAGTTTATGCAGGCCTGCTTAGGTCTTTATCTGTGATCCCACTATCTAAACAAAAGCTTAGCTTTCTTTTGCTGTCCTTATCTTGTTCGTCAGTTGATTGTTTGCTAAGTATCTCAGTGAACAAGACCCAAATGAAAATGACTGTTCGTGTATAATTTGTTTGGATCAGATTAAATTGGAAAGAAGGTAAAAGTGAGAGAGAAAGTAGAAGGCACTTACAAATGAGTAGTGAAGGTCAAAATGAATTACCAAACATTGTGCTTGAAGCTTTCTCTTCCTCTTGTCTGACTTTTCTGTGCACTTTGTAGCTATAACAGCATGTCCAAAGGAAATTCTTTAGATCAAGTGAATTTGAAATGTCTATACATTGTAATAGGAAAACATCTTCTATAGAATAAAATAATCTAACACAGTTAAAGCTACCATAGTCAGTTCCTTTGTCACACTGCTGCCTGCCGACGATTCTTCCAGTGCCTGCTATTACTTTCTGTTATACTCTGCATTTCTCAGCTGATTAATTTTAATTGCTGTATCCATGCAAGTCTTTCAGATTGATCCTAAATTTCTTGCAAAAAGACTCAGAAATTTGATGTGATTTGGAAGTGAGACACTAACCACATTAAAGTTCTCTGGTTTTGATCTCTTGCAATAAAACCTGTTTGTGAGAGTTCAACCTTTTTTTTTTTCAGAAGCTGCACTCTTACGACTTCATTTCAAGTAGATAAGATAATCACAGGATGCCTGGGGAATTAAAATCCTTGCAAGACATCATGACTTGCCAAAGGCACAGCAGGCCAACAGCATCAGGGCCAGGATTCCAGAGAGCTGTTGTGCTTCAGCAGAATCTGCCAGCTGCTATATATGCATCTTTCCACTTCTCACTCTCTCCTCAGCTCCTCTTTACTTCACTCTCTCATAAAAAGTAAATGCTGAGGGAAAAGCAGTTATCTAGTCGATGCCCCTTTATCATCCTACGAGCTGGATAATTTTGTAGTGGCACCCTTCTTCCATTCCCTCTGGCCTATTTCTTGATTAGACTTGTTGATTTAAAACCAAAACCCAGGGCATATCACCCTATGTAACCTTGTCCTCTTGTGTAGCATCTTTCAATGGTACATTTTTTAAAACATATGATTTATTTTTTTTCTGGATTTGACACTTTCAGTTTCCCAGATGCTGATTCTTTTTAAGTATTTGTCTGAGAGATTAAAATATCTCAACTAAATGGATGATTTTGAATGGTCTTAAGCTTCTTTTAGATAAATTAAATAATTAGGATTTTTAGTTATTCATGCATATTTATAGCTGTTTTCTGTACTTCTACCTTGCCAGTATTTTCCTTTAGCAAAACAAGTATCCAAACTTAGTACAATATTCTCCTTCTGCAGCAGTTTCAGAAAGACCATGTACAGTTGCAATATTTTCCTTGTGTTTGCCTACTCCTCTGCTGACACATCTAGAGATTTTCCAGCCATACCACATTCAGGTCATTATTTACCATGATGAAAAAAGTAGATAAGCTGAACATGCCTCTGTCCACACAGATTTTCTGGTGTCCCACTGCCACAAGTTACTGATGCTACTTGAAGATTTGACCACCCCACTCAACTGAATCCTCCATCAAGTTACCTTCCCTCCCATGCCTAACCTCACAGCCTCCTATGTCATTCTAACTCTTTCCTTGCCTGGGCCTTCACTGAACCCCACAAACTCCACAGCTATTTTTTTCTTCCCTGCTGTAAGCATGTCCAACACTCCAACACGATGTGATCAGTGCTATCTGTCGGGAAATCATTTACATCAGAGACAGCCCAAATGAGAGACCCCAGCCATCATCACTGTGTGTCCCCAGAGTCTTGTTCTGTAGAAGGGAAAAGGTCAATGGGAAGGTAACAGAAGACAAGAGGAAAGAAAAACATGTAGCAGTGTTCTTTCAACAAACTACTTCATTTGTATGCTGTAGATGCATTTTTACAGTTTTTAAAATTTGCAGGACTGTCATGGTTCCTTCTTTTGCCCATCTCATGGAGACATTCTCAGGCTTATTTAGTCTGATGTGTACTTTGTGGTTCTCAGTTGACAAAAAGCCATAAACGATTATTTATACAATATTCAAACAGAAGCCCCCAACTCGAAGGGTGATGAAATCACAAGTAATATTAAGTAGCCTTCAGTCCACAAATTGCCACCCTAAACACTCTTAAAGGATCTACTCTGACGTTTTCAACACCCTGATCACCTCTTTAGGACTACAATACCTACCACAGGGCTCGGTTCAGTAACTCCCTCTTTGTGAACTTTAAGAGTCAGTGGTTCTTTCCTTAACACCTCCAGGAGGAAAATGACAGAGTATATCCTTTTCTGAAATAATGTGAATCAAACTCAAACATAAAGTGAACATTTTCTTCCTTGCTTACTGTGATCCTCATGCAGAAGATTTCAAAATTATGCCAGCTGGGCAACTCCTACAGTGAATATTACATCGTGGGAGAAATTATCCATGGAGAATAGTTTATGATGTTGCAGCAGAGGACCAGCGGGTGAGGCCTCGGTGATATTTGACAGAGGCTTCTTCTGACAGGTTTGTGTCACTATGTAAACAGGAATGTTCATAACTATGCTGGAAAAGTGAAAAGTTTGTTGGTGGGTCAACATTACACACGAATGCCAACCAGGATGGATCAAATTTTGCCAATATAATTATTCATGCAGCCCAGGCTGTGGCCCTTTTGTGCAGGTCTGACTTTCCCAGGAGTGGTTTTGTCGATGTGACTTATTTATGTCCCACAGCCCCAGCAGCACTGAGCTCAGCTCCAGCTCAAACCCCAAGTGCAGCCCCAGTCCCTGTACCAGCCCCAGCTCCAGCTCCAGCCCCTGTCCCAGCTCCAGTTCCAGCTCCAATCCCAGTCCCAGCTCCAGCCCCAGTCCTAGACCCTGCTCCTGCTCCAGCCTCAGCCCCAGCTCCAGCTCCAGCCCCAGCCCCTGTACCAGCACCAGCTCCAGCCCCAGCCTCAGCCCCTGTACCAGCCCTAGCTCCAGTCCCAGCCCCAGTTCCAGCCCCAGCCCTTGTCCCAGCCCCTGTCCCAGCCTCAGACCCAGCTCCAGTTCCAGTCCCAGCCCCATTCCCAGCTCCAGTCCCAGTCCCAGCCCCAGCCCCAGTCCCAGTCCCAGCTCCAGCTCCAGCTCCAGCCCCAGCCCCAGCCCCAGCTCCAGTCCCAGCCCCAGCCCCAGCTCCAGTCCCAGCCCCAGCCCCAGCTCCAGTCCCAGTCCCAGTCCCAGTCCCAGTCCCAATCCCAGCCCCAGCCCCATTCCCGGCTCCAGCTCCAGTCCCAGCCCCAGCCCCGCGCACTGGCCCCGACCCGGGAATCTGGACAACCGGCGCTCCAAAACGGCAAAGCTTCCTCTGACCCTTAAACCGATCATTATTCACTTGAAAGGCAGGCTTGCACAAACAAATATTTTGTGTAGCTGTTATGATTATTGTCAGTATCTGTCCCCATTGTTCAGGCGCAGGAATTCCTTTGGTCTCATAAATACTGAGCCCGGCCCTCCCCTCCCCCCTTTAACTGTCAGATAATTACACAGTTGGCTTTAGAGTTTAACTTGTCAAAGGAGTTTCATTACTTTGTTCCTTTTGGGCAGCTTCCACTATTGTGCTTTCTGAACACTAAACAGAACCTATATTAACTGTCAGTTAATTACACACCGTTTTTCTTCAGTATTTACCAGTCAAAGGGGCAGGTAGGCTGCAATCCTATCATCTCAATCACTGTCTCTGCTCACAAAAGAATCAATAAAGATGAGTCACTTAGTGTCACCCAGTGTCTGATACTCAAAGCCACCCATTCCTAATTGCCTTTAGAGATGGATGATAATACAAACTTTGAAGTGATAATCAGCCTAATGAGTGGCCTTGCTGAGAGGGTAGATCATGTGTCAGAACAGTTTGCAGATGCTTACAGGCAAACAAAGCCAGCTTTCCTTTTAGACCTGAGAGGACCATGGCAAGTCTGGTACCCAGAGCCCCGCACAATGGCAGAGACTGGAGCACAGCAGGACGCTGTAGCCTGCTGATCACAACTGACTCCATCCATCTTGCTCTTTGCCTTTAATCAGCGCAGTCAGAACGAGTCCTCCAGATCTCTGCATGTTTATGCTGGATGTTTCGGCAATAACTGTGTAAAAGATAAATTCTCTGATTCTGAGTCATTGGATTTAAATAATAGCGATTGGACTTGATAGGTAATGGCCGGGGATCCCGGCTAAAACTACTGAGTAAATGTAATTAAATACAATCGGGTGCAGTCAGCCAGGCAGAGCCAGAGACCATAAAAGGCTCATTCAGACAGCAATGAAAACAAACAACGTCAGTAACAAAAACAAAACCAGTGTTTGGTTTGCTAATAAGAGCATGATCTGAGGCCTGATCTACACTCAATTTTTGCACCCAACAATTTGACCAAATGAATAATTTGTAAAAAGCCGGCAACAAACAAATAAATAAACAAAAAGACAAATTAAATTACTATAATCTCCTAATCTGGATGCAGTTATATTATCACAAAAACATTTTCTTTTAAAAATAGTTAAACTGTCATAAATTCAGTGAAGTATGAACAAATAGTTTATGACCATGTTTGTGCTAATATGACTGTCTCAATGTAAAAGGGTTTTGTTGATTTGACAATCCCTTGCTAATTTAGCTAAATTTTGACAAGAGCTGACCATAGACATTGCTTCAAAATCAACTCACAAAGACTGGGAATCTGCAGTATTCCACTAATTTGACTTCTAAGCATAAACAAAATACATGTGAAAACAAATGTATGAATGAGTTAGCATGCTTAATAATTAGGATGTAACAATGTAAAACTATTTTGGGGGCAAATCTGTAATCACTTTTGTGGTGAAAGTGGCGAAAAAGCTGAACAAGCGGGTTCAGGATTTACACTGTTTTAATTTGAAGCCGTCAAGTTTTAATATTTTGTAGTCAACTATTTTGCTTGTAAAGACTGTCGTTCAAACAAGGAAGTAATGCAATAAACCAAATGAGAAACAGAAATTTTCATAAAAGCAAACCTACCCTTTGAAACCAGGAGCAAGATTATTGCTGCCATTTCTAAAACTACAGAATGAGGCCTCTTTCAGAAAAAAACAATCATATGTTCATATTTTTACTAGCTTTATATCTGCCCGCCTTCCTTTCTTCATGTCAGTGAGAAAAGTGCAATCTTTTGGATCTGAAAGTACAGAAAAAAAGCCTTTTATTCTGTGTAGTTTATATATGAATATAACAGAGGTGCCTGTGGAAAGGCTTTAGAGTTTTCTGATTTGAAGTTTTGTTTTGAGACAGTATTCTCCAGTAAGTGATGTCTGGTAATATTTTCTGCATGCTGACATAAAAGCCTATGCCTTCAAGCTCTCTGCTATAATTAATATCAGCAATTACCCAACCTTTCACTATTTGAAACTGAATGTACCAGAAGTTAATTTCTTTTGCTAGAGAGTATGGGAAAGAAAATACTTCACTGAACAAGTAAGTGGGCTTTAGAGGCATGTGTCCATCAGCACTAATAAGTTGCCAGAGCTCACACAGGTTATCCAAGGTTCCTGAATTCACCAAGCTGGAAACACACATGACTGTCTGCCAGCGCCCTGCTCTCACTCTTGTGGCTGTCACACAAACTCAGCTCTGCTCAGCTCCCTCAGTGGCAGCTGGGAATAACACAAGAGTTTTCCATGCATTGAAGCTGTGGGCTTGTTCCCTGTAGACCTCCAGCCCCTTCATCCCTGTGCACAAAGCAGCCAGAGAACCAGACTTCTCTAACAATGCTATGTCAGAACTTTTGGGAAGTGGCTTTGAGCTGTGGAGGAACCCCATGTTCCTTCCTACCTGGTGAATCAGCTGGGAAAGACCACCCTGTCCACACTAAAGTAATATTTTTCTCCAAGAAATATTCTAATCCACAGTTATATTTTTCCTACCGGAAATATTCCTTTAAAATTCTCTTAACTTACATATGTATAGTTCATATGATTCAAGTTAATTGTTAAGCAATAAAGTTGCTAAACATGCTTTTTAAAATCACTGTATAACTTCACAGGCATATGCATTGGACTATATGTACACCATATATAGTTTCATAGTAATTTAATTCCACACAAATGCATTCCCAAGCATGGAAGTCTAAAAATAGCCTTTCACGCACACTATATTGCTGTCATTACATATCTTATCACTTGTAATCACATTCAAAATCTCCATTTCAGCTCGAAAGTGTGTTGAACAAGGGAAAACTTACCTGCAGTCAGACCTGTAGAACTGAAGCTGATAATTTGTGATTAGTTAATGGAAATGTGTTGACAAATTAATTACAGTTGCAAGTTTAAGCATGTATGTTGCAAGCAATTATGAATTGGAAAGGAAAGGAGACAATAAATTGAATAAATGGGTTTGGTGATGCATGATAGCTGATACCCACTCAAGTAATCTCCATTCACAGTTTGGATTATGGGCAGAGATGTTAAAATTCACATGACATGATACACTGCAAGGTGTATCTTTTTAAATTTTATTTTCTAACTTTTCTTTTAAAATTTTCCTAACTTTTAGAAAAGTTTCTAACTTTTTTAAAAAACAAAGCAAATGGGACTTTTACTGTATCTTTGAAATCCACTCGTTGATACTAACCTTAGAATATTAATTTAATGTTATTTTGATATCTCATATTTGTATTATACTGTCTCATAGTCATAAAGAAGACGGTTTTGATTCTCAGCTCCATACAGTTAACAACCAAATAATCCATGTCTGAAAGATTTCCATAAAGTCCTAAGAAAAAGAATTGTAGCCAAGATTTTCAGAATTTTTTTTTGTCTATGTGTGTGAGCTAAATTTGAGAACCTTAAAGGTATCTGGCTACCAAAGGATTTTTAACTTCACATGTTCTAAAAATATCTTAAATCAGATACCCAGAAACAAGGGCAGCCATAATCACTAGTTGTGTTTAAATCCCACAGGTGTGGTTTCTCTCTCAGCTCACGTCACCCTTGCATGGGGTCACTGCTGGAAAAGGGAGTCCTAACCTCCCCGTCGCCTCTGGCTATGCACTCTCACTGCATTAAATCTGCTGGCACTCGTGCTGGTGAGCAAGCCAATCTGATGGAAACATAAGCCTACAGAAAATGCAGGGTGCTCTGCTTGGCTGGGCAGCCACACAAGTGGTAATGACAGCACAGGGGCACAGGCTGCCAGGGCTGGCTGCAGGCAGGACGGGTCTGTCAGCACCAACCCCAACCTGCATTACCCTGAGTGAGCTGGTGTAACTGCATCCCGGGGCTCTGTGTGTGTGTGTCTGCTTCTCCTGCTCTGTAAGCAATCTGCTGGTGCTCTGCCAAGGAGCAGCCAAAGGAATAGAAACAGCATGATAAATATTAACCTTTAATAAAATAGGTACTTTAACTGCCTGTTAGAGTGAGGGGAAAAAGTGAAAAAAAAAAAAATTATGTTCTTGCTTTAATCTTTTGGTTTACATATTGAGATTTCCAGTGATTATGAATTTAAACTAGCATCTCTTTCAAACAAGTAGCTCTAAGTGTTCCACAGATACCTACAAAATTCCATAAATCTTTCCATAAGGCAGCAAAACATACCAGGAGCCAGTCACCTGTTAGTGAAATGCAAGTACATTTTGAGGAAAACGCATCAGGGGCAATAAAATCTAGCACCACTACAAATAATGGAAACCACAGGAATTAATGAAGGTACTCAATAGCTACTGGAGATGAATTTTAGCCAAGACAGGATGGTCTACAATCCTTTTCCCAGTCTCAGTCCTGTTAAAAAGAGCCATGAAACTGGTAATGACAAAAAGGAATGGGAGACTCCTTTTGTCTCATCTGAGATGTATCTCTGGAGTAAGAAGCTTGCTTTTAAAATGGTTTCGTTTGTATTTATTCCCTCTGAGCCAGTGTAAACTTTACCCATTGTTTTAATTGGACCAGATCCTTAGTGTGTTACCGAATAAATTACCAAACCCACTTCCTACTTTTCTTGGAAATGTCTCCATACCCCATATTCATTCAGTTCAGCTCTTCCCTGAGCTGCAACTCTGTCCAGTCTTACAAACTACTAGGACAGGAAAGAACTGTAATTTTGGAACTCTGCAACACATTTGGAACTTTTTTTTTTAACACATGCTGTATGGCACTAGGATTTTGAGCAGATAAACTCTATAGCAAAAGTCACGGACAGAAAACCAAATGTGGCTTTTGCAAAGTGTTTTCTTATTTTTTTAAAAACCCCACTATATGATCGCTGTTATGCTAAAATGCAGCCTGATTCAGCACTGGGTTGTATTGCCTTCCCTCCCATTGACTTCAAAATGAATAAGCTCAGCCTGGGTATTTGAGAATTCATTGCTGTGAAGACATATTCTGGCAGGTCAACACAAGCATTATTCATAGGCCTCAATTCAGTCTGTCATCTGAAATGAAAGAGAGCCTTTCTTTAAAAGGCTAAAATCCATCTTTAATTTGTTATTCTAGTAACTGTATCAAAAACTGTTATAAAACAAATATTAAAAATGAGAGCAAGCTGATGAGCAATTGGAACACAGTAAAATAGGTCTGGAAATGCTGCAGAGCCACCAAATCCTTGCTCCAGCTATTGCAGACAACTAGTTTATATAACCTTTTTCATGAATGTACCAAGATCTCTCTTAAAAGCAGCTAGTTTTATTTCTTCATTTACTGCTGCTGTACAATTATTTGTAGTTCTTCCAGTCTGAGTTACAGATTCATGGATTATATGCCAGAGTGGACCACTGTGATCATCAAATTTGACCTTCATAATCTTCAGGATTGCCCTGAATTCATTTAAGAAGCCAGTGATTTTGTAACCAGGAGTTTATTAGGGAAAGGCACAAGAGCCATGGTATCAGTGTTGACTGATGGGATTAATCAGCTCATGTTAACACACTGATTATCATATAGTAAAGGGAAATGTTTCAAAAGAATACTCCAGTCTGAAACATAAAGCAAAATCATTTGGACTTCCAGAGAGGTCATGGTTGAAATATCACAAAACTCTCTTTACTCAAAGCAGATGTTTATTAAGATTAATTTAGTGTGAAAAATGAACCAGAATGCATATAAAAGACAATGCCTCCTCAATTATGTAATAGGACACCTCCTCATTATATTGTGTTCACCAAAGATGATGGTATTTTCCTAGGGGATGTATAACTACAACTTTGCCAAAGTCCCTCTCCCTCATTTTAGATTAAATATCAGACTGCAGAGCATGAAGCCAAGTGAACAGAAACAAGAGAACTCAAATAAACATAATTTAAATGAAAAAGAAAAGGCCTCTTAAGCATGTTTTCTGAGTAAACGTATTCAAAATAGAAAGTTACAATGATGCCAGGATACAAATACAGAGAAAAATCACCAGATCTTAATATAAGCAAAAATACCTCTTTCCTACATCTGTACATGTATATGCAATCTGTAAGTGTAAATATTAACAGAACTTTTTACAGAACTGAAACAACTTCTCTGTCTTGCCACCTTTTCTCTTTTTCTCCTGTCTCTTTCTGTGAGCTCCCTCCAGTGTTCTCAAGGAAGTATTGAATCATTTCATTTTGGTATATTACATTTTTATCACAGGAATCATCATGATAAGAAAGATTATATTAATCTAATCTCCAAGGATGCCCAGTCCGGGCTAAAGGTCTGATCAAAACCTGGTTGTGAAAACAGGCACTGGAAGAATAAGATGTCCCTCACCCACCAGAGATGTCCTTTAGAATGAATGGCACATATGCTAAAAGGGCTGCTGGCTGTAGAAGTGACTAGAGAATGAGCTGAAACTATGTACCAACTTTGAGATTATTTAATTAAGGAGTATTGATTATTTCCCTATTTTCCTCTAGGGACTAATAAGAAAGATTTCTGCTCTAAACTGCAGGTTCATCAGCTGGAAAAGAGAAAATGACCAGGAAAACCAGGTCACTGACTCTCAGCCATCAACATGAAAAAAACAGGGTTGGCTCTAAGACCCTGTAGGTAAGGTACATTCCATATTGCAATAATAATGCCTTTGTACAAATCTAAGCTGAAAAGGGATATGATTACACTTTGGCAGAAACCAACCAGGGCACTGAATCCAGTACGCTGTGGACATGCCAGTCTGCTTGGAGCCAGTTCAGGGATCTCTATACAGAGCTGCTATGCAAGCTACAAACCTGCCAAAAGTGCTCTAACACCTATTTACATCTAGTTCAACTCCTGCTTCTACCAAGATAAACAAAAATAGAGTCAAACACTTTATTTCTATGCCTCTTCCACTGGCTTTGTGCAGTTACTAAACAAATGAGGATAAAGTCATTCTCTGTAAGACTACTCTGCCTGGTTTATTTCTGCTGGTTTGTATTTTAGTGTTTGTTCACAGACAGAATAAACCAGTCTGAGCTGGGGCTGTTGCAGCACATTCTTACCCTTTCTTCCACAAGTTATTTGTTCCCATCCCTTCCCTTGTACCCACAGCTGTGCTTTGGGCAACTGAGCCGTGAGAAGAGTCAGGGAGCTTAGTTGTAATAAAATCAGACAAATATTGGGAGAACATACAGAAGCCTAAAGTTATAAGTAATAGACCTAAAGATAACTTAATTTTGATTACTGCAATGTCAATTAATTTAGTGTCTTTACTGGTGCTTTAGTTACTGTAAAGGTGACTGTGACAAGCCACTCTCCTGTCTAATCTGCATGATATCCAGCATATAGTGAGCCATTGCTTAACCTCAGAAATGTCCAAATGGAACTATGGAATTACTCCAGTCCTTTGTGGGTTTGGCAAAGACCTTGTAGGATTTCTAGTGACGTATGCTGGGCCTGACTCAAATCCCAGCAATGGAAATTTCTTTGATTTGGCTTATTGTTGTTTCTGACCCTGTAAATGTGGGAAGCACTCAGGCATTAAGAAAGACATTGTTTCCCTGACATATCAGTTGGTCACCGCTGTTTACATAATTGAAACAGAATTAAAATTCCAATTTGATTTTTCCTCTTTTACTTTCAAAGCACTTAAAATAACATCAATTCAATGCCCGTCCAACCATCATGCTGGATGGTTTGTTATGTACACAGCAGGATTTGAGTTTCTTATGAGAAAATTGAAAAAAATTATGCAGATTTCACAACTCCCTTTCTCTTATCATTGTCTGTAAATAACTTCAGAAAAGCTCTTTCCATTTTCTCCCTTCTTCTTCACAATAATTCTTTATACAAATTCTTCATATATTTTAATTTTTCTACCCTTTTTGCATTTTTGTTTTACCCATCCTCTTGTAAAAGACACCCTACCATCACTTCTGCAAGTTGTTAACATGGAATCAATGGAAGATCACTTCTCAATAGAGTTCCTTTTTAATATAAAATATTAGTATGTTGTGTGCTGTGTTCCATGACTGAAGTGCATCTTAATGTTTCATAACAGATTTTTAAATAAATTTTTTATTAAGAGGCTGGAACTTTAAAGAGTTTGCTTTCACTCTGAAACCCATGAATCTGGAGAATAATTTTCCAGTAATAATTTTCTCTAAAAATGTCTATTGTTAGACAACATATACAGACATGTTTTAAGACAAAAATATATTTTACACAAAGGGATTCTGGTTTTTAAGTATTATTGGTATAAATGTTGTTGTGATGGTCTAGTTCCAAGAGGAATAACAGAATCTTGATGTTCCTGCCAATTGAACTGATTTCTAGCAGCCAATATTTGTGGCCACAGACAACGCAAGTCTCAGTTCATATACATTCTTTCCACAAAACTTTGTCTCAATGAAGTGACCATACTTCTCTTGTACAGGTTGTCTTCCAACCCCACTTTTAAACACTAAAGAAGATTTCTCTGCACACTCACAAAGTTGTATTTAATTTGAGTGTAAGCCAGTAAGTATGCACGATATTGGTGTTCACACTGTCATCAAATGGAGTTTCTCCCTTTTTGAATTGTCTTGGTCACAAATGTGCACTGTGAGCAAATTGCCTTCCTCTTGATAGTCTCTTCAGTTTGCAACACTGCCATCACACAAAGAAAGTTACTGGGTTTATGCCAGAAAAAATAAAAAATGCATAAAACGGACCACATGTAGTTTTCTATTGCCTGTGCCAAATTAGGACCTTTGTAGTGTTGGGAGGAAGTTCAGGAGCTTTATCCCTTCTGTTTGTCATTTACACCAAAGGCAATTACAATTGTAGGAGTTACCTATCTCTGAGACAACCCCACTAGCCCCTCTTTAATGGGCACATTGATTGATAATCACAGGGAAACATGAACTGCTTTTCACTGGCAGATTTTCCTAGGACTGCCTGTTAAGCAGGTAAGTATACCAAGACCTGATGGTCAGCTTGCTGTCCTAACACTGCACAGAAAACTCTTGTAGTTTACAATGTCCTATTTTCTTCTCTTCCAGACATGCTCCTGCTGGGGCACAACAGAGTGCACAGTGCATGTGGTCTCACCAATTTACCTGCATTGCTCGTGGTGGGACTGTAGTGCTTTGTGTGTGTTTTTGGAATTTTACTCCAATCTTGAAATCTTAAATTTCAAGGTGAGTGTTTTTAGCAATTACAGGAAGCTCCAGCATGTACTATTGAAACCTACCTACTCCAAAGTAAGCTCTAAGCTTTTAAAAGAAGGTGGCTGTGGAAGTGCAAATGACTACTGAGGAGATGCAGTTACTGTATACAGGAAGCTCGGATCAAGTTCAAATGAAAGCTCTGGGGCACTAGTTCTTAGCAACTGATTTTAAAGCAGTTATAATCTTCAAAGCTATCTATCTCTACAGCAGAGGCCCTGGGTATTATATACCTAATGAGTTAGACCATTTGAGCAACCTTCTTTCACATTAAAAAGGTACTTTAACTTTTTCTTTTGCCAGATTAACTGTTCAGTTTATTTCTCACAGATGAGATCAGCTATATGGAATTTTAATACTCTGTTTCTTCTAAAATGTGTCTCTGTTTATTTCCTTGGGCTGGAATGGAAGTTTTAAGACTGTTGAGGTTCAAAATTGGTTGTGTAATATTACTATTACTGTTTTGGGGTGTTTTTCAGTAACTATTGGTCACATGAATAAAACACAAATAAATAAGTAAAAGTAGAAATAAAGACATGATCTTGTTCCCAAAGAATTTCCAGCTAAGGTCCCGATCTAGTAAAAGAGTCATGTGCTTAACTGAGTTATGTGCTTAACTGTGTGTGCCCTGTGAGGTTCCACTGACCTCAGTGGGAGTATTCAAAGTAGTTTAATATGTGTATAAATCTTTGCAAAATTAGGAGGTAAACTATAGTATGTCTGTTAAAATTTACTCTGCTTTAATGAACTGTAGATTCCTTTTTTTTTGGTCAAAATATGTATAGAATATTCCAGTTATTTTAAAGAATCTAAATCTCATTAGAAAACAATCAAACTATTACTTAACACAGGCACCAACGCATTGTTTTTTTTCTAAAAAGTGAAGGCGAAGTTCAAAATTTCAAAATAGCTTTCATATTTCTACAGTTTAAATGTGAAATTTAATAGGAAAAACTGTAGATTCTTATCTACTTGGCCACTTAAATGAGACTATTTTAAGGGAGTGTAAATCTTTGCTTCATTAAATATTGGAACAAACCATATAGTTGAATGCTAATGCTATCACCTACACTTTCAGGAGCACACTACCATGGGCCAACATGTGGCCTTCTTATTCCTACAGACAGAAACTAACCTGTGCAAGTGCCTGTAAAAGAATGTGTATGTGGAATGAATTATTAGTTATGATAAGGATGGCAGAACCAGAGCACATGAAAATTATCTTAACTGGTGGCATTCATGAACATGTCTCAGAAGTGTCTTCAAGGAGCTTAAGACTGAGGATGTCAGCATGATAAAGTCATCTCTCAGTTTAATAAATGTGAATTTGTACCAGGTTTTGGTAATGCAAGAAAAAGAAAATCCATCAATATTGGGAAACATACCTGATTTACTGTATGCGTGTTTCACACAGCTTTATTAAACATGTCCTTTGCTGAAGTATCATTATACTGAATTTCTTAATCTTGAAAGAAAAAGCATTTGGCTCAGGTTCAATCAAGTATTGCTTGCATTCCTGGAATTACAAGTTTAATCTCCTTCATTGTCCACTTATTTAATACCTTAAATATATCCTCATGGCAAATCCAGCACCGAGGACAGAGACTTAAAACAGTTTATTCCTTTAATTAGAAATATGTAGCTGTACCACAATAAAAACACAATTTAAAATAAAACAATAATAACAAAGTATGAATGAGTGCTAATTACAATATAACTATGAGGGAACCACTAATATGCAGCTAAGGCTGAATTGATGGGAATTGAACTGAAAGCAGAGTAGTAATCAACATGAGAAGAAAGCCTGATACCCTGGAGTAGATGGGAAAAATAGTTCTGGTTGATTAAGTTTCAGTCCGTTGGGGTGAGGTAGGATTTTGAAATTGTGTTCTTTGGAGACTGTGTCGGGGAATGAATGTGCTTCTGATCAGTGAAAGGACAGCTGAAAACTACACGGTGTCTGCTGGATCCCAGAGCACTGGAAGGCACATCCCTATGCATAAGCATATTTATATAAACACCACCACGAGTTATTCCCCTCTGTGCCATGCAATCTCAGTAGCTAGGCCACTGCACAGAACAGGATAATAAAGTTGCCTCGATAACAAAGGTTATTTAACACAATTTATTCTGCAATCAGATTACAAACACTGCGCTACAACTTGCAGGTACCGATGTGACACTGTGCCAGGGCAGGTGGCAGCAGATCGGGGACCTGGGAACTCGGCCTTCCCTTCAGGAGAGGAATCCATCGCTGCAGGCTCCAGGTGTGACAAGGCTGCTCTGCCTGCACAGGGATGTGTGGTCATGGGACATACAGGGAATCACAGACACACAGAATATTTTGTGTTGGAGGGGACCCACAAGGATCGTCGGGTCAGCTCCTGGTCCCGCACAGGACACCCCCAGGAGCCACAGCTGAGAGCAGTGTCCAAGCTCCTCCTGAGCTCTGCCAGGCTGTGCTGCGCCTGCTCCCCTGGGGCCCCTGTGCCAGAGCCCACACACTCTGTGGGTAAGAACCTTTCCCTAATATCCCACCCAAACCTCCCTGACACAACTTCAGGCCGCTCCCTCGGGTCCTGTCCCCGCCACCACGGAGATCAGTGCCCGGTCACACCTGAGGGCATTTCGTAGGGGAGCCTCCCACCGGCGCAGTGTAGATCTGTAAATATGTATTAATCAACTCTAATTAACCTGCCGTGCACCAGCACCGCTTGGGGACACCCGGCAGGACTCTCTGGCGGGGGGGGGGGGGGGCGTAACAGAACACATATCACGCTCTGTTTTCCGCACAGCGTTTACACAGCGCGGCCCCACGTTCGGGCAGTCCCGGGCCGGCCCCGCTCCCGTCCCCGCTCCCGGCCCGGGCGCGGCTCCCCCGCCGCCCCCGCCCCTCCGGCCCCGCCGCGCACCCGGAACGCGCCGCGCGGGGCCGTGTTGCGCGGGGAAGGGCGCGCGGCGGCACCGGCGGCCGCCATGGCGGTGGACATCACCCTGCTCTTCAAGGCCAGCGTCAAGACCGTGAAGACCCGCAACAAGGCGCTGGGGGTGGCGGCGGCGGGGGACAGCGCCAGGGACGAGCTGCTCAAGCGGGGCACCGCCCGCTCTAAAACCGACTTCACCAGCAGGGCGCGGGAGGTGGTGAGTGCGGCCCCGGGGGGAGGGCGAGGGGCGGCCGGGGCCGCCGGCAGCGGCTCCGCCCGGGCGGGCAGCCCGCCCCTCTCCGCCGCCTCGGAGCGTCCCCGGGGAGGGCGAGCGGGGCCCGGAGTCGCCCGCAGAGAGCCCCGGGGCAGCGCTTTCCCACACGGGTGTGGGCTGGGAGCGCGGCGTGAGAGCCGGGGCTGGGCGCTGCCGGGGCCGGCTCCGAGCCCGCCTGTCCCCGCGATCCCCGCGGCCTCTCCCGGGGGCTCCTCCTGCCCCTCCGGGCCGCGGCCGTGTCCGTGTGTCCGCCGCCCCTCCGGGCCGTGCCTGCGTGCGCACGGCTGTTTTCTGCTGCCGCCTGCCACGTAACAGCGCTGCCATAGCACACGCGTTCGTCAGCGCTCGCAGTGCTGCTCCTGGCGTGCTTGCTTCCGCCGTCACACCGTGTGGCAGTTCAGTGCCAGCCCTAGGCAGATTACATGTACAAGGGTAATCGGAACGTTTTAGGACAAGCACTGAAAAGTTAAGGAATTGCAGAGTTGAAAGCTGATCGTCATTAACAGCAGTGCTCAGTCCATAGTCGTTCTGTAAAAACAGTTCTGTTGCATATTGTTTTCCTCCATACTGAGCCAAAGGCAGGGCTGGAATAAAATATCTTTGATAAAGCAGTGGACTGTATTTTGAAAAACTGAGAGGAACTCTGAGGAGACAGACTTGCAGAATGGATATGCAAGCTTGAGACTAAATGAGGAATATGCAAGTGTTTTATAGTAGCAAGGGAAGCACAAGGAAGTCTGAGGTTTTTAGGTTCCATTCTAGATGCTCTTACAGCCACAGATTTGTTTGTTCCCTCTGAACAAGCCTTTTGCCCCATTGCCACCAGTGTTATCTCTGTCTGAATTTCGATTCCTCCGTGTCTGTATTTCAAATCATTTACAGTCTCAGACTAGGTTCATGCCAACCTCTTCCTCCTTCTAGTCTTTGCTCCCCCTTACCTTCTTACTACCAGGGCTTCTTTGCTTTTGCCTCTTCCTAAGTTTTGGTTTTCTTTTCCAAAGTTCTGTTCATACTCAAGCCTACCCTCACCTCCATCCTCTCCTTGCCCTGCTGTAGTCCTGTGCAGTGATAACATGCTATAGCCACATCCTTTTTTCCCTTCCCTGGTTCTTTGCCTCCCCCCTGTTCACAGCTGCTGTTTCCTGATGATCCCAGTTTTCTCACTGAACTCCTCACCCTTTCTGAGTTTCCTCAGTGCACTGTCCAGACAACAGAAAGAAGGACAAAGGCGTGGACAAAAAAAGTGTCTTGTTTAGTTTGTAAGAGCATCAGGGGAAGTAAGCAGCTAATGCCAGTGCGGGTGAGCTGAACCATCTGAGGGGGACAGTGGCTTTAATTAATGGTACCTATACAAACAATGATTTTGGAGAAGAAGCAAAAGCCGATAAGTGTTGCTGTGTGGACACGTGGGGCCTCTTGACAGCTGGTCAGTGAGAAGGAGTGAGGTGGACTGGCCTTGCTCTGTAACTCCTGTACCTTTGCCACAGTGAGCCAACAGCCCACCAGACCACAGAGCATCATTTTAATGTGTGAATAAAACATTGAAATGGCAGCTGGGAGAAGCTTTATAGTAAAATAAATGATGTTTTTACCTGTTTGTTTCAGCCAAATGCAGTTCAGTTTATGTATGTGTCAAACCCTGTTCCAAATACTTTGTTGTAGTCTTTTGATTAAAAGTTTAACTCCTTCAGCCAAGACTATGCACCTTGGCTTGGTATTGTAATATTTTGACAGATGCATTAATTCTTTAATGTATTTTTTTTAAGCTAGTGAATTCTTGCCACTGAACAGGTTTTTTGTTTATTTTTTAATCTGAGGAGGATATCAGACAACTAGTGTTGTCTGTAGAAGTTTTAATGAACGACACTGGTCAGAATCCATATAGGATAATAGTGAAGACCCTGAATAAGCTACACTTAGTCACCACTTTTTCTTTATGCCTTACTTGGTTGCAGAATAGAATATTTCAGTTGGAAAGCACCTGCAACTATCATCTACTCAAATTGCCTGACTCCTTCAGGGCTGAGCAAAAGTTAAAGCAAGTTATTAAGGACATCATCCAAATGCCCCTTGAACGCTGACAGGCCTTGGGCACCAACCACCTCTCTGGGAAGCCTCTTCTGGTGTTTGACCACCCACTCATTATAAAATGCTTGTTATTGTCCAGTCTAAGCCTCCCCTGGCACAGCTTTGAACCATTCCCAGTCATCCTGTTCCTGGATACAAGAGTAAAAAGATTGGCACTTCCTTCTTCATGTCCCTTCCTCAGGAAAATGTAGAGTAATGAGGTTGCTCCTCAGCCTCCTTTTCTCCAAACTAGAGAAGCCCAAAATCCTTAGTGCAGGTTCTCCATCTGACAGGCAGATATGGAAATAGTGAAATAACAGAGTCTACACAGAGAACTACTACTCCTTTCAACATTATGTTCTTTGTGGGTTTGTATAGCATCTTGCAGGTACAGCTGTGCTGATGCTCTTGTGCTCCAAGCTCCAGGAGTAGCCGCCAGTTGCTCACAGCTGCAGCACAGCAGGAGTGTGGGGACTGGGCGGGCGCCACAGAGGTTTTATCTCACGTATTGTGCTTGAACACTTTGCTGATCTGTATTAAGCAATATAAAACTATCATATATTGAATATTCTCTCTCTCCTTTCTGCCCCTGAAGGACTGTGAGTTTTGGTGTAGGATCTGAGGACTGTAGAGACTTTTTTGGGTTTTGACTTATTTGTATACAGTCTCTAAGTGATGTTTAAGAGGGAAGATTGAAGGTGCTTACTGTTTGGAGAAGAAGATGACAAAATTGTAACCAGTTATCCTGCACAGCTTGTGTATTTACAGTAGAGGTTCATTGCACCTGGGAGATAAAGTTATAAATTCCTATTTTATGCTTTCAAAATTAACATGATTTTTGTGAAGGAGGATTGAGGATTGAAGGAGGCACAGAGAATGGAGAGTATAAGAGTTTTGACTTGAATCAATATTGTGTGGGGAAGCTGGTTTAGAGATGTGTGCTCTTGGTGTTTTGTGTTAATCACAAGAAAATATTTCAGCATTCTGTATTAATTTGTATTTTTTTGAAGCTGGCTATTTTATGCTCAGGTATATTGTGTCACTGCAGTTTCTGGTGAGCTGATGAAGGTTTTTGTATTTGAGATTTAAGTTCTTAACACAGGGATGTTATGAGCTTGTCTACAACCATGTATTAATCACAGAGACAGGTGTTGTTGGTGATGTTGTTAAACTGTGATAAAACTGTTCCATTCATATAAATCGAAGATGAATGTTACAGCTCTGAGCTGTTGAAAAGATTTTCTTTGCCCTGGCATTGACTGTTTATTTGATTTGGAGTTTTTTTGGTCTGTCAGCTGCCATTGTGCAACCATTGGGTTGTCTGATATGTAATGTGACTTATGCTTTTTTATGTTGAATATTTTTGGCACCTCTCAATCTCTTCATCAGCTGTATATTGACTAGGACCAGGTGAGAAATTATTTTAAAGATGAGCAGAATCCTGTAGCTACAGGAAAGCTACAGTTACAGAGACAGACTTTCCATTACTTGCAGTTTATAAAAGACTTAGAATTTGTTATGTGTATGTTAGTGCTTTTTAGTGAATGAAAACGAAACTTTTTTTTTTCTCTTAGACTTTACAGTGACATGGTTATTTAAAATGCACTATCCAGGGACATTAAAGTTTGCATTTCTTCATACTTTTATATAGGCTTATGTAGTTTAGTCCTGACTGGATGCCAGGTATCCACCAAAGCTGCTCTATCACTTCCCTCCTCATCTGGGCAGGGGAGAGGAAATAGAATGAAAGGCTTATGGGTCAAGGTGAGGACAGGGAGGGATCTCTCAGCAACTGGGTCATGGGCAAGACTGACTTGAATTGGGGTAAATGAGTTTAATTTATTACCAATCAAATCAGAGGAGGATAATGAGAAGTAAACCAAAATACTAAAAACATTTTCCCCTACTCCTCCCATCTCCCCAAGCTGAACTTCACTCCCAGTTCTCTACTTCCTTCCTACCAGTGACACAGGGGGACAAGGTATTGGAGGCTGAGATTCCTCACACATTGTCTCTGCTGCTCCTTCCTCCAAAGGGAGGACTTCTCCCACTGCTCCCCTGATCCAGAGGGGGGGTCCCTTCCACAGGACACAGTCCTCTGTGAGCTGCTCCAATGTGGATTGCTCCTGGGGTCCTGCCAGCAAAACTGCTGCAGTGTGGGCTTCTCTCTCCACAGGTCCTGCCAGGAGACTGTGTGAGCTCCCATGGGGTCACAGCTGCCTGTGGGCATCCAGCTGCTCCACCGTGGAGTCTCCATGGGCTGCAGGGGCACAGCTGCCTCACCATGGGCTGCACCAGGGGCTGCAGGGGAACCTCTGCTCTGGCACCTGGAGCACCTCCTGCCCCTTCTGCACTGACCTTCATGTCTGCAGGGCTGTTCTCTCACATCTTCTCATTCCTCTCTCCTGATGCAGTTACTGCTGGGCAGTAACACTTCACCTCTTTGTTAACTCTGTTATTCCAGAGGCACAGCCAGTGTTGCTGCTGGGCTCATCCTTGGCCAGTGGCCTGTCCTGTCTGTCCTGGAGCCAGCTGGCATTGGCTCTGCTGGACATGGGGGAAGATTGTGGCAGCTTCTCACAGAAACCACCCCTGTAGGCCCCCACTACCAAAGCCTTGCCACACAAATCCAATACATTTGTTCCTTGGTGTGGTGTCAGGTTTGAGATGAAGCTAAATGATTGAAAATTTTGAAGATTAGAGCAGAAGTATTTAAGTAAAAAACAATGGGCTTGCAGTAAGTACTCAGTGACAAACATAAGCAGTTCAGAGCCCCAGTTTGTGTGACACTGGTTCACAGCTTTACAGTGCCTTAAATCTATTGTTTTGGATGTTTTAAAAGATTGTCGGTTTTGCAAAGTATTTGGTATTCGAGCTTCTGTTTTAGGACAATATTAGGAAATCTGACTCTTTTAGACCTCCCCTTTTACTTTTTTATGGTGAGTATGAGCAATTGGGAATATCATCTGTCAGATATGCTTAGACATTTGAAAATATTGAAGGAACAAGAACTTTTTATGATTGCTGACTGTTCCATATGTGATGGAGAAATGGAATCAAGGTTGATACAGCCTGTAAACAGAAGTAAATATAAATTAATGGTAAGGCAGAATTTAATGATGTATTTAATTGCAGTCATGAATAAAATCTGTTTTGTTTTGGGAAATTGTCTTTAAGGTTTTGTGAAAAGCTAAAAACGGAAGAGTTGGAGCATG
Organism: Zosterops lateralis; assembly: GCF_965231275.1. Lineage (NCBI taxonomy): Eukaryota > Metazoa > Chordata > Aves > Passeriformes > Zosteropidae > Zosterops > Zosterops lateralis. Next base: position 13,331,466 of record NC_139766.1, read on the forward strand.
AATTATTCAAAAACAATATCAGGCATATCTGAAGAAATATCCTTGAGAATGGAAAATTTGAAAGGTTAATTACTTCTAAATCTTTAAATGCAAAATTTCAGAATGATCAAATATCCCTATTTGAAGCTGTTGAACACATAAGGATGCCAGATTCATGGGGCTGCAACATCTGTTATTCATATAAGTTCTGTGTATGGATCCTGTAGGATGATTAACTGATTCTTCAAAAAAAAAAAAAAAAAAAAAAAAAAAAAAAAAAAAAAAAAAGATTGGTACAATAGGCCAATATTCACACAAAAAATATGTTCAGCTGCTCTGTACAAATGTGTAATGAGGAGGAAAAATCTCCACATAAAGCTTGTCTCCAAAACTAGTTCTTGTGAGAGCCAGAACAAATGACATTGAATATAAATTTTAAGCAAACCTTTTAACTACAAGGCCACTTGACTTTTGTAGTACATTGCTTTGGCTACACATAGGGCAGTGGTGACTTTATAATTTTATTTTATAATTTTACATACTCTGTGTAAAACAGCTTTTCATGCATACCTGTGAAAGTCCAACTTATTTCATTGTTTGGAATGCAGCCTAAGGGATAATTTAAAATAGCAGTGCTGGGAGAAGAGATGGACAGGTGGCGTTTTGTCCTAGGTGCCAGATTTGAGAAATTCCTGCACATCTTTGTATTACAAATGCAAATAAATACAGATTGGTATTTAGAGCATTCCCCTAGGACAGAAAAAGGGTAGGAGTGTTTGTATCTGGTGTTACAGTTTATTCATTGCCACTGTCACCACATTAAATAAAGCCTAAAAAAGGCACAGGGAATGCCCAAACCAGGAGCTGGTCCCCCAAACTGACTATGGAGGACCCCCTTGAATAGCATCATGTTAATTGTTGACCTAGCACAACTAAAAGGGGATGTTTTTAAACATACATACTTTCTGATCCCTTTCAGAGTGTTCAGGATTGTTTGAAGAGGTACCAAGAATAAAATCCAGCCACTGAAATTGTGTAATGTATGCAGTGCTAATAGAGAAAGACAAGAAAGACAGGACCCTCACTGGAAAATTTCTAGATGTTTACAAATAAAAAGTTTGAAAAATATTAGATGTAGATTAGATTAGAAGATAGATGAAATCTGAAGATCTAGATTTCAAACAGAGGATTCCTAGTGCTTATTACAATTCTAATATGATAAGAAAAAAATTGACTTGCAGGCCTGGAGAACTACAGGCTTTTCCACTGTCTACTGATTTCAGATATATCATAACTTCAATGATTGGCACCAATGTGCTCTTGCAGGGAGTGAAACCATCCTTGTTCTAAAAGTAAAACGTATAGAAAAATAAAAATGCCAAACATTCGATGTTTTATTGGCATACGCAGTTATTGTTGTGATGCTGGTTCTGGGTCAAGTTCAGGTTGATGACTCCAGAACAGTCAGGTTATATATGAGCTTTACAGAAGACTGGGAAATATCCAAAATAATGAAATAGTCACTTTGTTGTATTAACTTTTACAGGATGGGACATGTATTCTCCAGGGCTAAAACAGAACTGAAAGGGACTTAATCCTTAAAACTTTCATATCCAAGAGTGGTACCATTGTGGGCAAACACAGGCAGAGCACCAAAGACTGCATGGTCATGTAGTGAACTGCTTCTCTTGTAATTGAATAGCTGATACTTACCAGTGCTATGAGGGAAACAGCCAAAAATGGTTAAAGTTGTGTGCTTTAATGGTTTTGGTTTTATACTCCAACTAAAAAATTATAACCTGATTTAATAAGGTTATTTAATACAATTTTTTGACTCTACTGATTACATAAGAATAACTCCCATGAGAAAATATTTGAATGCAGGGGAAATATATACTGTTTGTGGTGTAGCCAAATTAGAGTCTTTATTAGAAATGAATGACTGTGCCAAATTTTGGACAGTGAGTGATATTTCAGTTCACTTAACTTTTAATGAGAGGGAAGTTCTATTAAATTGGGCCCATTGCTGAGGTCATTAGGATTAATTCTGACTTCTCCCATGAACAGTTATGAACGGTCACTCTTCCCCCCAAAGTTCATCTATGATGTTGTATTTTGTACTCATTTACATACACGTGGGTTTTCCTCTCCCGTGTTGTAGGCAGAAAATATAGTTTTAAATTGTATTTTTTCAAATAGGGAGTTACAGAGTACTGCTGTCTAATACCTCAGATTTATCTCTTCCCCTGTGCAAATTACAGTTAATGTTAGTTTTTTATTATGAGCATTTATTGGTTTTGCTTCTCATTTCCTTCATCCTTGTTAGAGAAATTTAGTCTGAGAGATGGAAGGAAAAGACGATAATTTTAATTAGTAGATGAGAAACATCTAAAAAGCTAGTTAAAGAAATAGCAGCATAAAGATTGAAAAAAAATCCAACTTGGAGAAGAATGAAATGCTGACCTTGTTCAGTACATTAGGACTGAATGCCAAATCACTAATGTTCCCCATGTGATGCTTCTGGTTTTAGCAAAAATCACTTCAGAAACAGTGAGGAGGGTATTGGTTGGCCTTGGGGAAAAGTTATGAACTCCTGCATTTTGGGAAATGTCTGTGCAAATGTCCATCATTGTTTCCCCTTGCTTTGTTTGTTTGTTTTAAAGTACATTCTCAACTCCATGGGAATTATTTTCTGAATTTAACAGAACAGCAGGATTGAAAGTTGGCTTGAGAGACAACTTTCCTTAGTTGCCTCTTAATTTTGTTTTGACTAACTGGACCTCATGTGGTGCTGAGGAGTCCAGAAGTATCTAACCCTGCAGTTCCCATTTGAGGATGTTGTCTTCGTCCTCACCTCACCTCCTTCCAGGATGCTTGTGAGAGGTTCTTTCCTGGCTTGGAGTTGGAGGAATTGTTAGATCCTGCAGCTGCTAACTTTGAACACTTTCCTGGCTGTGGTCTTCCATTAAGCTGACAGCTTTTGCAAGTTCTTGCTTTTTCATCCTGCCACGAATAAGGATAATGTTTGTGGAAATTTGTAGAGTATGTGGAAGTAGAAGAAAGCCGAGGTTTATCATAGGTGGCCTCCTTCTTTTCTTAAACATAGCTCACATTTGTGTAACCTCTGAAGGAGAAAGATGGGCTAGGGGCAAGGTGATGGGCCTTGAAGTGTCTGAAAAGCTGGAGAGACACAGTGGAAAAGAGAGACAATAGAAAGTGTGCAGGCCTAGCTGGAAGAAAATGGAATGATCAAGGTTGTAGAAAAGACAGTCTAACATTAGAGGTAGAAATACAAGTGAAAAAAAAAGAATATCAGGAAATTATATGAGGTTGTGATATAGTTCATCTAAATAGGGAAGAGAAAAAGGAAAATGGAAGAAGGGAGAAAAAAGATGGAACTTAATATTTTAAGGTTAGTGAATTTTAACTGGTGTGTTTATACTTTTTGCTATTTATCTTGAGTTCTTTATCAAAGATTTTGAAGCAAGAACAGCTCATTATTTTGAGTACTTTGGTGCACTGCCATTGCTACAAGCTTTGAGCTCTATATTTATGTATTTTGAAATATAATCTCTTGTTTGGGACAGAAATGAACATAAAAGGCAAACTCAAAAGAATATCAGTGTGATTTGTTAAGAGATGTAACTGTGGGGTTTATTTTTCCAGCTATTAATACTGAGGCCAAAATAAAGCTTATTTCCTTGAAAGTTGGTAACTTTAAGGTGTCTGATTATTCTCCTCCTCTGCTTTTTTGAAAATAGAACAAGTTTGGTGGATAGCAGCCCAGAGAAGGTCTTAGCTGTGACTCTTCCCAGCATCCTGCAGTTCTTTCTGTGTTCATGGTGTATCCTGCTTCTTCATTTTGGTAGAGAGGGATGTTCTTGGACTCACACTTGTGTTTTTGCTAATTGAGGCTCAATTTGGTCATCAGGTTTTGTTTTTGCTGTAATGTTGAGCTGATAGCTTGTGATTTTCTGGTAATGAGTCGATTAAGTTTTTGTGTGTTTCACCGTAGACAAAAGGATACAATCTTTCTGTGAAAGATTATGTAATTATATGCTTTGAAACTTCAGTCCTCTATACTTGAAAATATTTTTCAAACTGACAAATATTAAAACCTGGCATGATAGCTTCAGCAGTAAGAGCAATTAAAGGGTGAAAATGGGAGGTATGAATCATTTCCAGTAATTTGAGGAAAATGTTCTTTAGTGTTGAAAATATTACACTGTGGTATAATTGCATAGAAAGTTAAATGATGGGTACATTTTTGAAAATGTGAGTTTCCTGACTTCAGGGTGGTGTGTCAAAACTTTCTGTCTGGCAAAAAAAGCACATTTTGTAGTGTTCAGGTGTTTGTTGTTCCTTTTTACCCTTTCATTCTGACTCTGTCTTCTCTTTTGATGGAGGCTGGTGAGACCTGTGGAAAAGTGCATGTGCTGCATTGACTCAAATTTGCATCTATTCTGTTTCTGCAGGTATTGTCCAGTGTTTGAAAAGCAAACAAAATGAAAACCAGATACAATTAAATGTAATCCAACTTCCTTTCACTCTTTGATTTTCCACTGTTAATGGATTGCTTGTCATTTCACACTGGGTAGTTTTTAGGTTGGTTTTTTTTTGTGGACTTTTAAGCAGTTTTGAATGTGGATGAAATCTCACAGATTCTAAATTGAATATTTCATTTCTGTTGAGAAATTTCTGTAGATGCAACTGACTGGTGTTTCCCACCTCTCCAATTATTCAGTTGGGTAGGAAGAGTGAAGTGGGTTTCTAGTGAATGTTGGTGGAGGTTCTGTGGGCATATCCATAAGCTCTCAAATGTTTTGTTGGTTAATGGTGGCAAATAAGAGAAGGGGCCTTGGTTTTCTACTAAATTTATTTGCCCTCTAATATGAAGTATTATTCTAATATTCTAACTAGAATAGCTATAATTCTAATAAGGTCATTCCGTGAATTTTAAAATTTTTCTTATGGTAAAAACCGTAAGTCCTCCAGTGTTTAGTCAAGGTGAAAGTAGAATGTCACTGTATTTAGAAGACCGGAAATAATCTTGCTGCAGGATTTGTGGTGATTCCTGGAATAAAGCACACACCCAAGGCGTGTCAGGTGAAAGAGGAGGTGGGAAGGGAACATCAGGTTGTACTGGAGCCCACCATGAGTGCGCTGGGGGCTGCTCACTGGCTCTGTGGGTGCAGAGCAGCCAGAGTCAGCAGCCTCCAGAAAAGGGGAGAGTTGATTAAAAGGATAGGAAAACAGAGGAGTTGGTCAGTAATGAGTTGAAACCAAGGTCTTTGGTGTTTTCGGGAGGAAAACAGACTCTTGGGGATCTCAGTAGTTATAAAAGCCTTGTGTCATCTGCTGGTTTTCAGACTGATGGGTAAAATCTGGATGTAATTGCATGATGGATTTTTTTTTTCTTGACCATTTTCAGGACCTGGATGTTTTGAAAAACAAACTTGAATTCCCAGGACTTCCGAGATTTCTCTCTTAAAATTTCTAGCCTTCCTTTGAGAGCTTTTGGCTGAGCTAGTGGTCCACTTTTCCCTGATCTCCAATTTAGCAAGTTTTTTTTCTAGCTTTCACTCTAGTTCTTTCCTGTTAAAGAAAGATTATGTGTGAGCTGTGGAAGAACATACTGCTCTTAGGATGCTCTGTGTGTAACATACACATATTATACATTGTATCGGCCTTTTTATGACTAATTCACTTATGTTAAAATAAGCACTGCTAGCAAGCAGGAGTGAAAGACAAACACGAAGTGGTGATGAAAACCATTTAATGATTAGTAGAGAAACATATTTATTGAAAATAAAAACCATGTCTAAAGGCTCTAATGGTGACTTCTTGAAACACTACCATGTTGTGGTATTTGCAGTGCTGTATGTCCTGTACAGTAGATACTGTTTAAAATTGCTTGGGAACTGGAGCTTGCAATTGTGAGCTTGGAATGTCCTGCAGATAATTAAGTTGTGGTCAGGCCTTACAAAAATAAAAAGTTCTCGAACTATGATTTTATAAACATACTACAATAACATTTCTTTATATCTAACAGTTTCTTACAGAAAGCTGATACTCTCACAAGGAATTGACTAAAGGTAAAACATCAAGAAAGAAAAAATATTAAATTAAATCTTCACTTAGGATGTTGACAGTTTGCTTGTAATATTAAACAGATGTGTGTGTTCTTGGAATATTCTTCTTTCAGAACCTTGTTGCATACTAGTTTTCAAGTGACAGTTACAAATTTTTGATTAATTTTAAATTCTGCTTTCTTCAGTTGTCTTTGTTATATGTTATTTTCTTTGGATCTGTTCAGCTGGACAGTGTGATGCCAGCTTGCAGTTTCTGCCGTGATATTCGAGGGAAAATGTTCCTTTGTGTAGGCTTAAATTGAGGCATTCCTCATTCAACTATATAGAAAAATTATTACATATATGCAAATGTACATATATGAAATGCATATATGTATCTGTTGGGTGTGATATTACCTTGGCATGTGTAAGGTTGGCATTTATTGGTTCTGGTTGTGGGTGTGGTAGGGCATAATTTGGCCTTTTTGGCTCTCAGTAAATATTGCACATAGAAGCCAATACCAAAATAATGGAACTCAAGTTTTTATAGGATGTATATTTAATGAAACATAAAGGGAATTACCAGTTAAAGGGAAAGTGTATAGCACTATTAAAATGACAGAATCTTGTGTCTTGTTCTGATAACAACCTTTTCCAGAAGTGTGGTAGTGGTGGGATATTGTTTTGTTGGGTTTTGGGTTTTTTTAAAATAGGAAGAACTACAAAAATTATCTAAAGTCTGAAAAATCTACCTTGTAGTGAGAAATCCCTTAGCTTTATTTTGTTATGACTCATGATCATAAGTAAAAAAGTCTCTGATTTCTTCATGGATCCTATGAACAGCAAAATAAGATGCAGTGGTGTAAGTTATTTGAGGTGTGATTCAGCTGATCCTTGATTTGGTAAATTCTGCATCACTTGGAATCTCTTAAGTCAAGTGCATGTATTTCAAAATACAGATGGTACTGAACAAGTAATGCAGCAGTTAATGCATAGAGATGGCTCTGGAATTCCTTTTTACATATGGGACACTGCTTCATACCAAGGCAAGGAATTGGATACTGGCTTTCCAGATCCCAGACTACTGCTCCAGTGACCTGTGACTCTGATCAGTCTGACCTTGGACTGTGCAAATGTATGAATGTTCTCTCTTCATTTTTAATAATAAATGAACTTACAGGAAACATGCTAGAGTATTTCTAAAATAAAATAGCTGTATTTGACTTCACAGGGTGCTTAATCTACCACAGAAGTTCGTGGCTGTGAAGTAAGCAACCACTTTTTAATTTTATTTTTTATTATTGTCAGATTTGTTCCCCACAGATTTCAGGGTATGAATGATGTACAAAGATGGTTAAATTATATACACATATATAAGGACCAAAGGAATCAATGTGAGGTGATTGTTGATTATATAGTGCCACATCACCATAGTCTGCATACTGAATCTGTTTAATATACATGAATAGGATATCTTTCTTTTTTTTTAATGATTGTATAAAGACACAATGATACAACATAATATGAATGAGACTAGCTTGTAAGAGTACACTTTAATTTTCATAATGATGTTGCTTTCAGTTCCCACAATTTTTAGCTCATTGTGGAATCCATTAAAGTATAGATGGGAAATAATTGCAAAAGCTCAGGTACTGTTTCTTATGGGTTTGAATATGATGTAAAGAACTGTACAGCAAATATAGGAAATTACTTATTACAGATAGTGAAAATGTGAAGCAGAAAAAGAAAAAAATATCAAATGCTGATTAGCTGGTCTAAAACATGACCTAGTATAACTTCTTATATTGTATTTATTTTCTGCCGTGTTACAGCATACAGAATGTGTGGTGCTCTGGCTTGCCTGGTTCACTTACTTGACCATTTCTTCACAATTTATTGTCTAAAAAATTACGTTACTTTCAGAAATAGTTTGTGTGTTCTCACAACACACTTGAAATACTTACAGTTTCATTTTTTAGGGAAAATAAGGCATGTGGTTTTTTTTGAAGGAAACCTTTTGTTGCTTACAATGAGGGAAAAGAAGCCTTTTCCATATAGCTCTTAAGTAAAGGTTGAGACTTTTCACTGGATTAAGCATAAGCACCTAATGCAAATTCTGTATAGGAGTATTATTTCAATTTTAAAGAAATGCATTTAAAAGCATCTATTAGAGGTGTGGGGGAAGAAGATAATGCAAATATTAATGGATTTTTATCTTTTGAGTAAAATTGCATGCTTGTTTCAAAGACAACTTTTATTTGCTTGCACGTGGTTGCTGCCGATGCTCTTATATTTAAAAAAGAGCTACTATTGCAGAAACCCATAGTCTTCTTGCAGGCATTTATGGATTGAACTGTCTTGAACAAACTGATTTGTATCAATCAGTTCTTAAAATGGAGCAGAAGTTTCTTTTGTTGGTGAGATTTGTAAGTTGTGGTGGGAATTCTGTGCAACTGGTGATGATGGACAGGATCTTCTGTCTGTCTACAAATAATTTGTTTATTAGAACATGTCTTTCTGCTGGGGCTTTGTGATTCTTGGTTCTACCTTCAGGTTTTGTCCCTCTTGTGGACGACTTTGAAATAATATGAATAAAATATTCATCATGGAAATTACATGAGAGAACTTGCTTTTTCATTAGTCCACTTGGAGACAGAGATTATATTAACATAGTTCCAATTATCCTTGTTGCTGGTGCTTGAAAAGCAGGGCTCTGGCAGAGCAACTCTATAGATGTGTAGATATAGATCCTACAAAGATAACTTGTTGGACTGAGACTGCTGCCAGTGAGATATTGTTGTTGATTAAACACAAATGTATGTTTTAACAAAAAAACAACAACAAAAAAAACAACAACCAAAAAAAAATTCTTAATGGAATTTTATAAGGAAGAGGATTGTTGCAGTACAAAGGAACTGAAACTCTTGAATAGTAAGTTGTTTGGAATTAAGTTTCCTACCTCTTTTATGACTATGAACTGGACTATTATATGGCCTTCTGATTGCATGGTGTGTTTTCTGCTTTAAATTGCTATTACAGTAGCTTTGAGAGTCCCTAACTGAGAGCAAAACTGGATTCCCTTTGCAGAGTATTTGAACTGTTAACTAAGCAAGACTTTGAATGATGCAAGATGAAATCCTGGTTGTACTGAAACAGGCTGCAGAGTTATGGTTGATTTAATTGAAGAAAATACTGTGCAAAAAAATCTTAGCTGAGTGAAAGTTTAATGCTTGCTCATTGTTTGTTCCACATTTTATTTTGACTAAGAGTGAGGATAAAGGCTCAAATAAGAGATTATAGAAAAAGAAGTTCCCTCAAGTGTTCGTAAGTATTTTTTATTTAGGCGTATTTCACTTTTTTTTTGTTTTGCAAGATGTGAACTAATTCAGTTGAGACTATTCAAATATTGTTCACTTGGGTCCTGTGAGAGCATTCCCCAAATGGGAAGGCATTATGAGAAAGGACATTTCTAATTTGTGTCACTTATTTGTATTTCCAAAGATATGCTGTATCCTAAACCAAAATAATTCTGAAAATATTTATGCATAACAGTTGTTGGGTAAAAGTAGCAATTTTCTGAAAAAATGTAGTTTTGAAACTCTCTCTGAGTTGTAGCAATTAACCTACATGCACATTTATAATTCTAGAAAATGGACAGCATATTACATTCAAAGACTTGATCTGATAGACTCAAATTGCTTAAAACATCAGTTATTGAAGATGTCCCCCTGGGACTTTGAGAAACTATTTAACAGATGAAAGTACATTTTGAAAAGTCTGACCTTACAGGCAATCATAAAATGAATCAAAACAGTTCTTTCCTCCCCTGAAATGTACAGAGCCCATCTGTATCTAATCCAGTAATTATAGACTGAGTTCAATTACCTTTTCAAACTTGGAGCAGACTGGAGACTAGGCAGTGAACAAACATAGGGTTTTGTCTAGACCTCAATTGACCACAGTCTAAAACTTGAATTTATATCTAATTTTGTTTTTAGCGTCGTTTGATAGTTTTTAAAGGATTTATTTTGCTACCTGGTTGCTAGATCATGAAGGTTTTTATTTGTTGACTTAGTGTTTATGGCAACACTTTTTATTCCAGTGAAGTTAATAAACTGGCACCAAGTCCTAAGAGTTTACTGTATAAATAATTTTTAAATTTTAAAAAAGTGGATTAAGCAGCTCTTTTGAATCTTTTATATTACTGCAATGAAATTATGAAAGAATCTGAACAAAATTATGTAATTTAATGTCTGTGTTCATGTCCATACATTTAATATTCCGATTAAAACACCCGCCTTGGATGGTTTTGGCTCTTTCAGAAAAATGAACCCCGACTACCTGACTGCAATATTACCAGTGGTTGACAGAGATTAGAAACTGTGCTGAAAATAGATTTTCACCTATTTTATTAATTTATTTCAGTTAAGACAAGTAAACTATCTGTTCAGCCACACAATGTTGGAGAATACATAGACAGCTACAAGTTGTAGAAGTTAGTATAAGTTATCACTTCCATCACCAAGTTGAAGCCCAGGCATCTGTTGATATTATCCCACAAGCAGAACAAACCACATAATATATAATGATCTATAATATACATATGCTGAGAGGAATCTCATGCTGTGTTCACTGTCTGACATAACATTTCCAACACGGTGTTGTTATTCCTTGTAGGACAGCTCTGAGCAGCCTTCGCTTGGCAGGAGTTCTTTGCAACAAAGCTGTGTAGTTTGCAGAACCCAGTGCAGTGCACAGGACTGAGGTTGTTACAGGAGAACATTTCCTATCTCTTGGGTAGCAGTGGAGAAGCAATGATTAAGGGCAGAATAAAGGCTTTATTTTTAACTTTTAATTGTGCAGTGTGTTTTTCATAGATAGAATGGTGTTTCTTGGCAAGTGAAGCCTATGATAATTAGTGCGTTTAGTTTAACTTACTTATTCTTAATAATAATCAGTATTTTGTAGCAGTCGCTGTAATTAGTTAAGAATGTGGTTCATGATGACTTCCAAGTCAACACATATTTGATGAATAAGGCACACTGTTCCAGTAAGTAGTAAATTTGACGTGACAAGCAGAAGTCTTTTGATGTTTAATTGGCTTTCCTTGTAACACTCGAGGAAAAAAATGATCTAATGAATGTTGCGTTGACTGTAAAGCTGAAGCCCAAGAGATTGCATGGAATGTATTTTGTCTCCATATTTTGTAAGCATGGGAAAAGCTCTCTAATATTTCTCTCTTGGTGTGTTTTTTTTGGGTTGGGGGTGTTTGGTTGGTTTGGGGTTTTATCGTATAGTAGTTTTCTGGATGAATGATACTGTTCTGAAGAGGTAATTTGGAAAGGTATAAAATTATATTTATAATCATAATTTAAAAGCAAAATTTGTAATAGTGTATTATCAGGAAATGTAGTAGTATGTAACATCCATCTGGTTTGTTGTTTTGGTTTTTTTCCCTCTCAAAAAGGAAAGACTGTCATGCACTCAGAAGTCAGGAAATCCAATTTAAAATTTTAGTCCTTCATCAGAATCCTATTTACAAAAGCATTGGGAAGTTCATTATTTCCCCCTGCCTTAACTCCACATCAGGAGCCAAGAAGACCTTTCCAGCTGTTGCTAATAGGAAATGTCATCATCTGTTGCACAATTGTATTTGTATTAGTAGATTTATCATAGAAGATATGATCATAATCTGCTTCTAGTAAGTCCCCTAGCACTTTTCTTTTTCCTCCTTACTATTATGACAATAAGAAATAAAATTCACCTAGAAATTCTATTAAAGTTTATGCTGCCATAGAATGTACCACCAGCCTGCAATAGAAAGTAGGGATGGTTGATGTAAGTTTCTGAATTTTTAATAATTCTGTGTTACAGCTTCATAGGAACAATCTGCTATGACCAGGAAGTGCAGTCTGTTTCCTGTGCTCCATTTCATTTTGCATGGCTTCAGTACTGCACAGAACTTAAGGAATGAAAGCATTTAAGACCAACAGCTGAATTTAGTGTGTTCTGAGAGTAAACTAAGGCAGTACCTGTAGCCTGTTACCTGAAATGAGTCTAGATTTAGCACTCTGTTTATTTGGATCTGGATAATTTTCATTCTAAAGGATAGTGACACTACTGACCCCAAATTCTAAGGCTACTGGCAGTAACTTTAGAATTATGCTGGCTGCAATAGACAGAAATTGTGTTACAGGAAAAAAGGCTATTTCATAGTCTCAAGGCTTTTCATGACCACATCAAGTATTTTTCCCAAGTGAAGGTTGATTGGTTTGGTGGTTCATCTCTTTGTTCATTAGAAAAAGGACTTTGTTTTGTGACCATTGCAAGAAACTCTTAATTTTCACTTGCATTTTGACACTGCCTGATAGATTTTCCACTATGTGCATTGCATACACTATATTTGTAGTGTAAGATAAAAACAGTATTAAAGAAACAACAGTGTTTTTAGTTTAATGGAAAGAGAAATTTTAAAAGTGAAAGCATTTGTCCTTTGTGCTTCAGTGGATATTTGTGTGTCGGCTGTTTTCAGACCAGATCACTTGAGTCAGCTGCTGTAATTGTACGTGTCCCCTGCCTCGGAGCAGGCGCTCAAACCAGGCTGAGAGCACGCATCTTTTAGCTGCCTCTGTTCAAGGGAATACATTGAATTCCCCTTGAAAGATTATTTTTAAATCTAAAGGGAATATTAACTTTATTATAATCCCTGGTATTAATTTTGAAAAAAACCTGAAGTTCTTCAGGAATCATCCTATTTTCTCCTGTTTCACGTATTTAAAAGAAGCAACTTCTCTTTTGCCTTCATTTGTTCCAGTTTTTGATGTGTACTTTTCTTTCTGGTTCTGTGTATTGTATTTTGTCATAGGTTTCTGTTGAAATCTGTCACAATTTTAGTGTCAGATTTCTTACTGTTGGTATTCTTAACTTGCACTCCATTTGATTCCTTTGTTACTATATTTATTTCCTGATTTTTGGCTGATTTTATACACATTAGAGAATTAGTAGATACTTGTTTATTTAAGTGGTAAGAAACTCTTAACTACAAGAAGGATAATTTGGTTGACAAATAAACTAAATAAATAAATGAATAACTAATTAATAACTAAACCCCAATTTAGTTTTACTTTCTGCAGTAAAAGGGAAGCTTTTTCCTCTTGCTGCTGTCTAGTTTGTTGTATAAGACAAAGGAATTCAAGGTACTGTCTATGTGAAGCTTAATATTTATAAATAATTTTTCCTTTGTCTTTTTTTTCCTTCTTGTCCAGCTATTGCTTTTTGGACATTTTCTTGACTCAATTTGTGACACTGATTAGTATTAATAATGGCTACTAATTAAGCAATAAAAAGATGCTTGTAGTAATTAAAGTTACACTTTTAAAGAACTTTCTAAAGTGCAAATTCCTCAAATCACTTTAAATAAGAGAAAAATCATGTTGAATTACTTGACCTACGTAATGGCTAATTTGATACAGTGCAACAAGACAGAAGTAAACAAAGTTATGTGAGTAAAACTTTCTATTTAGACACTGGGGCTTATTTTCCTTCTTTTTATTTTTCTATCCTTACTCACTTCTGTCTCTTCCGTGCTTATTGATGCTGTAGTCACACAGACACTTGAGTTGCTTATGCAGGAACCACATTTGAATTACTCTGTAGGGGACTGAAGAAAATTCAGGACAAAAAATACTAAGTATTTTCAAACTAGTTTACATGTCCTGACTTTAATGATGCACCACTGCTATACCCTGTGTTCAACAATATGCTTTTCCATTGGTATGACATTAGAGCTACAGGCATTTGAAAGTGTTGTATGTTTCTGTGGGCAAAATTGAAATTTTGTAATTTTGGAATGCTCTGGTTCTAATGCTGATGTGCCGAGGAGTAGAACATGTTATTAAAACATGAGGTCAGGTTAACCCTCTCCTTGCTAGCATAGATATAGCATGAAGTCTTTTAGGGTTTAGGCTAGTTTGAACACTTTCAAGAAGAATATTTTACAACCTAAGAGATTTAATAATTGGTTTGGGAGTTTGTTTCTTTCCCCTTTAAGTGTGGAGTTTGGGGGTTTTGGTTATATTTTGGCTTATTACCCTAAATAAGGGTCCTGTTCTTCTAATACATGCTAGGCTCTTGTGTCTCTGATATCTGTCTCATTTGCACTGTAATTATAATTACTGCTTTACCTGGGGTGAAAAAAACTACTTTTCATGGTTTTTCACTCTTTTCCTCAGACCATGCCCTTCTGCTTCTATTTCTGTTACCCTTTCCATCTACAAATCTTTCCTTCCTTCACTTTTCAATGTTTCTCTTATTTTTCCACCCTTGTGCCACAATGAGCTTTACCAGCTCCTGTTCCATTTATTCATGCACTCAGATATCTACTTCACATTTACCACTTAATCCCAACCAGTGTCTATGGCAAATTTTCTTGCTACTATTAAGTTTTCATTGTTTTAATTGTGATTCATAGCCATAACATTTTCATCTTAAAGTTGCTAATGAGATAGCTCCTCAGCAGGGAGGTACTTCATGTGCTCTCTTCCTAAGCTCATGCCAGTGCATCAGCAGACTACTGAAATACTGATGAAATGTATTTCAGTGATACTGACTCATCTGTAATGCAGAGCAGAGCTGTGGAGCAGTGGCATGACATTTGTTAATTCAGGTGTTTGTAACTCAGATAGAAACTGGAAAATGCAGTATCGCTTCTGTCTTTTACTTGAGAGTCTGTTCACTAATTCATTTTCACTAATTCATTAAAATGCAGTAGCATTTTAGTCTAATCTTGAGTGAAAATTGTACACCAGCCAGTATCCATCTTACAAGAGATACTCCAATTTCTCCATATGCTTGTCTGCTGAAACACAAGTATTTTTCATCCAGTGGTTCTGTTATTTGCCCACACAATGGAGTAGCATTTAGCTACTGCAATCCAGCCTGGACAGTCTAGTTATGGCAAAAGACAGAGGTAGCATTTTTTCACTGTGTATGGGTTGGTGAGATACAGTGAAACTGTTTGATAGACACTGGGTATTAATACAAAGCATCTTAGTAAGTTTTACAACTTAATGCGTAAGCTCCTGGACAGTTTGTGTGTGTTTACTTGGTTGACATGGTAGTGGTTTAGTTACTTGATGGTTAATTCTTGCCCTACATGCTACAGCAATGGCCAAATGGATGTCAGCAGAAAGTTGTGAAAAGATGGTCTGAATGAAAATGGTAGCATCTATGGAATGTGTGTACCCAAACTGTTGAAAAATCGTGATGTTGCCTATGAAATAAAAAGTTGGAGAAAGGAAAGTCCTTTCAGTTTTATTCACTCTAACAGAGTGTTTCAGATAAAATAAGAACTCAAACTGATTTTGTGAAGTATTTTAATAGATTTTTGTCTTCTGAAGCTCTTCTGATTCATCAGAGTTTATAGAGTAAGCACAGTCTCATTGTGCTGGTCTGTGATCTTATCTCGGTGTACTTAAGGTGCTGGATGGCCAATGCAGCTCTCACTGCAAAGTCCTTGTGAGCAGGAATCCGTCAATAAATACGTGTCACTGTCACCATCTTGTTTCCTAAGATTGTCTCACAACTGGCTGGGCACTTAGTAATTTCAGAATGGAGACTGTGTTCCTTTCCTGAGCAGCCATGGGGATAATGCTGTAGTTTACAACCCTCCTTGGAGGCCCTTTGGAGTTGACTGCTGATTGGAACCTCAGACTTAATGCAGCAGTATACAAAATTGTGGTGGTATGTCTCAGTACAGATGCTATTTCATTTTATTTCAACCAGCCCTTTTGTTTTCTTTTCTTAGGCATCTTGGTTTCCCCTTAGTTTTTGTTTGTTTCTGTTTCTCTCCCTATTTGCTTTTCTGTAATGTGTACCATCAAAAAGCCACCTATTACGTGAAGTTATGGGTTCTTATGAATTTGAGACTTTCTAGAGATAGTACTAATTTCTGAAAGAGGTTTATCTGTGTTGCAGGGAATGGTAGCCAATGACAGGATGCAGGTCAGTTAACTAGGAGACAGAAACAGACTTGTATTTTGAGGTGTCTTGCATGGTCTTGCAAAGTTCAGTTCAATGAGTCTCATTTGGCATTTTATTACAAGCCAAGCTTTGCTATGTCCATGTGAGCCTTGGTTTGGCTCTCCTAGATCATTCTCTCCTACAGACTGAGTTAAGAGAAGGAGACCACAAGTTTATATCTCTTGAGGTTTTCAGAGTTTGTACTCTGGCTTATGAACAGTCTTACTAGAAACTTTCAGCTTTTAAGCAGCTTAATTTTTTTCTTTCTTTTGTTTGATAATGTTTTTTTCGTTGTGTAACAGAATAATTGAGTTCACCGTTTAGTTGTAAATAAAGCTGAACTTCATTATTTATTTTTATTATTTTCCTGATATGGTTTGATTATTTCCTATTGATATGGTCAAGGAAGGCTTGCATGGTGACTTACATACAGGTTATGTAACCACCAAAAGTGCCACAGAATAGTTTATTGTAAAACATACAGGAATTAGATTATCTGTTAAACTGTAATTTTTTGATCAATCATCCTTCTACTGTTACTTCAGTATTTTTCACAACTTTACATGGCTATGACAGATGTTCCTACAGGAAACTATTTCAGTCTATTGTGAAGTGAGTTTTTTTCTAGATTTTAGGCTATGGTTTGGTTTTGTGTTGTTTGTTTTGTGTTTTTTGTTTGGTTGGTTGCTCGGTTGGTTGGTTTTTTATGTTACATTGTAAAGCACATCAGTGTTTCCTCATGTGAACTTCTTTTCCTTGGTTTTTGAAAATACAACAAATGCTGTTGCTCTTCTAACTCTTACTTAACTAATGTATAAATACTTAATTAGTTTAACGTTGAATTTCTTTATGTAGCACAATTGTTGAGGGTCAGCATGCTGAATGTTTCAGGCAAATTTGTAAATACTTAGTCTATAGGATCCACTATTTCGGGGCTTTTTTTTTAGCTATGCTGACATATAAAACACTTTCCAGTTTGTGCATTTTTATTCTTCTCTGTTATTCCCAAACTTTCTCTGTGAGAAACTCATAAAAAATTTTGGGCTGAGTTCCTGTTGGCCTTGCAATGTCAAAGAAGTTTCTCATGATTGCTCTTATCATTAAAAATGCTTCATATATTTATTTTAGCTTTTTAAATCTGAAAATCCTTAGCTTCTTTTTTTTAGTGATTGGCATTTATATCAAGTAAAATTAAAACTCAGATATCTGAATACTTTGTTCAAATTGGTTAAATGAATATGATTAAGTTGTAAGAAGTAGCCCATCAAGTAAAATCTTAAAATTGCATACAAAACTGTCTGTTGAATTAAAAAACCAGAAACCCAACTTTCATTTGCAATAGCACTGTTCTGATTTTCATTAAATAAATTATGTTTTACTCTATTTTGTTTAAACTCTAGATTAATTTCTATGGTTACAGTGGATATAAATCTCTAGATTGCCTTTAAAAGGGATTGTTTATTCAAAACAGGACTGACAGTCTCTCCTCAAGAGAAGCTATTACTTAATTTTATTTTTCTAAGTTTAAATGCTTAAAAAATATTTGTAATGATACCCCAAAGGCATAATAAAAATGTAAAAATAATTATACTCTAAAATTGCCAAAATTACAGGAAGTGGACGTTTAAAAAATCCTACTGAGATTCATGGCTGAGAAAAAGTGAGGAAGGAAAAGTGCTTTACTTCACAACTTGAAATCTTGTCAGAGATTTCTGCTTTCAGTGATTAAAAATGATGTGTTTGGATTGTCAGTATTACTCAGATGTGAGAGAATAGCATTGATTTCCCTTTTAATTACAGCTAAAACTTTCCCCTCACAAATTCTGCAAGCACTTTCTAAAGAGAAATTTTTATATTTTTTCAGGTAGAAATTATTCTCCCCATGGTGGCACATCTTTTTCATAGGCAAAACAGCTGTCAAATACCCCTAGGCAGATGAAAACCAGCATGGAAAAGCATTTTGTGATGAGCAAATCCTGGGCTTCAGAGGTACTTTTTTTGGACACTTCATGTGTACCTTGGGGGTGTAGTGGTCATTTGGTACTGGAAATGACCTTAATGGAAATAGGGAAGGGCAATCTGCTCTAAAGGAAGAAATTCTCTTGGACTTTGGTCATGACAGAAGATTCTCAAGTGGGAACAAGACAAGGTGTCTTTGTTCCATGATGCTTTTAATCCCACTTATGCTCTGATAAACTTCTAGCCCTTGTTGTGAGAACCTGTCATGGTTTCCCTTGATAACAATTTATAAGACACCCGTTTCTCAGAAAGAGACAGGATGAAGGGAATTGGATTATATTTGGATTACAGATTGATTTTTTTTTTTTTTTTTTTTCCTCCCTTCACCTCAGTTTACCGTTATAAGGAGTAGTGGACAAGAGTTATTTTCCCCAGGGATGGAGGAGGTATTTTTTTGTATGGTTCTATTTCCTGGGTGCTCTAACAAAGGAGTAGTGGCTTGTTCAGAAAAGGCAGTGAAGCAGAGCATTTGAGGTGGGGCAGAAGAGGAGATGTGTATGCCTGATGGAGCAGCTCTGCCTGGGTTTCCTGAGGATGTGAATGCCTCTCTCAGTGCATCACTCTGTGTCAGCCATGGAAGAACTTACACCTACCGGGGCCCAGGAAGTCCCCACCATTTAGGGCCGAGGATCCAGCTCTTGGGGTTTCCTGTTACATGAGAAGAAGGGGCAGAAAGGGCCCTTTCTCTTAATTCTTATGCTGATACTGTTAGAGAGTTTTTGTCTGTCATAGTTGGATATTGGTATTAGATCAATATCCATATTTTTAAAATAAATCAGTACCATAAAGCACTTGGATTAAAACCTTAATGTGTACAGAATTGGCTTATTTCCAGTATATTTATTTATTACTTTTGTGCCTGATCTATACATGTTCTTTACATGAGGATTAATAACCATCTCATTTCTGACTGGATGTTTTTCTTGGTGTTTTAGTGGAGGAGAAACTTACTTGGTATAAATGCCGGAGCAACCACTAAAGTAATGTTCAGTCTGTATAATACAAATTAAAGTGTTGAAACATAAGTAGAAGTATTCTTGCGCTAAGTGATGTAGCAGTACCAGTGCTGAAAATCCAGGAAAATGCTTGTCCTTCTGAAACAGTATTTGACAAGAGTTGTAGGGTTTTGAAACAGAATATGTGTTGTATCCGTTCATGCTCTGTCAGTATGGGTGTATGAACGTAAATACACCGAAAATGTGGAGCTCTGAGTGGGAAGGGCCTGGCACAGGGACGGCGGGGCCTGAGCGAGGCGAGGCGCTGGCTGCGGCTTCAGGGAGCGCGGCGGCTCGGCCCCGGCCCCTGTCCGAGCTCAGCTCTTGCCCCGGGCTCAGCCTCGGCCCCCGTTTCAGCTCTTGTCCCGGGCTCAGCCCCAGCCCCCGGTTCAGCTCTTGTCCCGGGCTCAGCCCCAGCCCCCGGTTCAGCTCTTGTCCCGGGCTCAGCCCCAGCCCCCGGTTCAGCTCTTGTCCCAGGCTCAGCCCCGGCCCCCGGTTCAGCTCTTGTCCCAGGCTCAGCCCCGGCCCCCGGTTCAGCTCTTGTCCCAGGCTCAGCCCCGGCCCCCGGTTCAGCTCTTGTCCCAGGCTCAGCCGTCGCCCCGGGCTGAGTTCCGGCCCCGGGCTCAGCCCCTGCGGTGCCCTGCAGTGGTTACGCCGAAGCAGATTCAGCGTACTCCCAAAGTGAGGCACATGCACATGGAACTCTCCGGATTGCACTGCAAAAGCCTTTCAGAAAAATCAAAAGATTTAATAATAATGGTCAGAAAGAGTAGCCATTTATTACTGAGTGTCTGTTAAACGGGACTGGACATCTCTCTTTATATCGTAGAACATCTTTCAGTCCAGAAAATGTAGTGCTAAAATGAGCTCAGACTGTGGGAACAGGGGACAAGGAAAATATCTCTTACAGAAAGACACAAGCGATGTTGAATGCAGTTACTGAAAGGTTGTAAATGGAGCATTTTCAACAGCAGTGGTAAAGGCCAATTATTGCAAATACGTATTTTGACCAATTTCCTTGTATCTCTCAACCAAAACATTCCCCACAATTGTTGTGGGGTATATATTTTAGTCCATGAGGTTTTGGATGGTTGTGTAAAAATATAAATGTTAAAGAAAGTTATGATTAGAGTTGGACAATAAACAAGGAAAAGGGAAATAGTAAATTTTATTAAAATCAGATGTGCTCTTTCTTTTTTTAAAATTGAAAGTATTTGTTGCCACTGACAATAAATGAAAACTAGTTACTAAACCCATTTAGCATGATGCTACATTGTAAGAAGGCTACTGTTAATCTTTTCGGGTCATCTCATGTTCCTATTGACTGTCAACAGACCACTTTCAGAATACCAAGATGTGCTTCTGAATGTGATACTGTCAAACCAGTGTGTTCCACAAGAGCAAAGGAAACAGTGACAAAATTAATGCAGACCTCTATATTAAAGTTGATGTGTTTTATATTTTTCTGGTTCAGAGTTGAAATTCAGTATTTGTAAGTAATTATTACCTTAAAATAAAACTTTTTTTTTCCTTTCTGTTTACAAATGCCTGAAGTACAAAGCGTTAGAACCAGTTTTAAGGATATACAATATATTTGAGGGTAATTTCCTAAAAAAAAAAAAAAAAAAAAAAAAAAAAAGAAGAAAATAAAAGCCAAAAAAACCAGTGACTTCAAAGTAATTTTTCTGTACAGGTGGAATTTGCTGTCAGTACCATACACATTTTTAAAACATTTAGCAGCCTTATCCCCAAATAACACTCCAGTGAAACCTTCATCCAGTGATAACACTGGATACTTTCAGTCTTTGTTGTGGTCTGTAGAGAACTGAGTTTTTGAGTTTTTGAGCTCTTGGATCTTGATTTTGTTTGTCTCTCGTTAGAAGAGTCTTGAACGTCAAATGTTAGCAGTTGTGTCACAAAATTGCAGGAATATTTTTTTCTTTCTATATTTGACTGAATCTTACACTAACTCTGGATTATTTTTATGGAAAACATAGTAAAATGAAATGTGAGGCTTTTAGGCTGAGAGTGAGTTATTGACTACCAAATTTTCCATTGTGGGGAATTAACAATGAATAAAAAAATAGAAAAAAACCAAATGCAGATCTAAAGTGCACTTTGGAGACAAAGTATTTAAATGTAATCTGACAGTAGCATAAATCACTGAGGCAATTTTTGAACCACAGAAGGTACATATAAAAATATGTTAAGTAAAGCAAGTAGTAAAAAAAGAAAAAGGTTTAGAGCCAACTACGGGTTTTTTTGTTTGTTTTGATGTACAAGACTGTGCTCTTTACTTTTTCCTTTTTGACAGTTGGATATTGAGCAAAATGAAGTGTTTTCTACTCGAGACCAGGTATCAGGAAATTGGCTTTGCTTCTTACTGCAGTTTAAAGGTTTCTTAATCACTTTGTTAATGTGCACCAAATACTGCCTGTGGTATTCTGCAGACAGGTTTTAACTTCCAATATTCCACAATGACTAATGGAACCTTCCGTGGTGATTCCTTAAAATTTGACTTTCATTTTATATTAAAAAAAATGGTGTTGTTTTAAATTAGAAAAGCATTGATAATACTAAACTTTTTAAAAAATATTTTACAATTTTGTTCCATCTTTACCGTTACAGGCTTCTTTACCTTGAAGTTTCAAGTAGCCTCACTCTTCCTTTTCATGGCTTTTAATTGAATTTTAATTGAATAAATTCAGTTTTGAATGTTCTTATCCCATATACCACACATTTTGGTAACTTGACCCCCCCATTCTTGGTTAATTCCTTTGCTCCAAATGCAAGACTACGACTAAAATGCAATAAAAAAATGTTTCTCTGCCCGTTGCCGTAATGTATATGCTGATGTAAAGCAGAAACTGAACAAAGTCACAATTTTCCTGAGATTAGAGGTAGCCAGGCTGGCTGTCTCCTCGCCTCCTGCTCCTCGCTCCGGGCCACCCCCACGCCGCAGTTTAGATATTATTTGCTCTTTTGGGTCTCAGATTACGAGAGCAATTGATCTGCGTGACCTATTTTAGAAACTTTCACGTTTGCTGGGGAAACCTAAACCAAATGTATCCCCTCAAGAGACAAATCAGCTGCAAACGGGCCGGTTGACGTGTGGAGGCCGCCGGTGTGTCCCTGCGCCAATCCTGGGGGCACAGCTCCACCTCCTGGCGGGCTGGGAACTCGCCAGACAATCCTTTAAACAGCAGCCTTCACACGGTTAAATTCAGAGTTCTGCCTCCCGATTCAAACTTTGGTTTAATTTAATTGGTTTAGTCACTGTACCAGAGAATTATATCTTTTGAAGGTTCCGGTTCTGAAATGTAGAATCCAAGTAACAGTACTTTAAATACAAAAATGTTGTCAGTTCTTAGCAACATTAAGCAAGAGCCTGTGTTGATTCAATGGCCTGACGGTGTTTAAAAAATAACATAGGTAAAATATAGCAGTGTGGAACCTGGCCTGTCCTGTATTTTTAAAAAGTTCATATATCTAATCAAAGGTAGTTTGTGCTGGGAAAGTTCTCTGTAGGAGTATTTCTGCATCAAAACATTTCTAACTATTTTCAGCTGTGATAGTTTAGGTGAGAGCCAAATCTTTTATTTTAAGATTTATTTAATATAAATTGTGCTTGTATTTATAGTATCTATTCTGTTTGGGTTTTACTGCAGACTTCTGAAAACACCTTTGTTACGTGCACTAATCATGGAAAATTTCCTTTTTTCTTTTTTCTTTTTTCTTTTTTTTTTTTTTTTTTAATTTTTTGTCAATAAGATTTAGACATTGGAAAAACAAGTTTATGTTCTTACACTAATTACTGTATCTCCTCCTAGTACTGAGATTGTACTTTTTTTGGTCACAAATATGCAGTTCCTGTTCATAAGCTGATGTCTTACTGAAATCCAGAATTTCCCTTGAAATAGGCAATGGGTATGTTTGGCTTGACTATATGTTTAGAATTGGAAACATGAGAGGTGTCTAGATATTAATATTATAACAATCTTAAGCTTTCCACTTTTTGCAAAGGGGCTTGTAGAATATAGTCACCTTTCCATAAAGCTATAGATGGAATCTATTTGGGTAAGACATTGGAGATAATGTTTTTCAAACATATTGGAGAATTAAATGTAAAATTTTGTTTAGGGTTTTTTGCCCCTCTGTTTTTAGGGTTACTGTGGCACCATAGTCAGCGGTGAGTGTTAGTGGTGCTGAATCAACAGTAAATACCATGTCTCTCACAACATTTACAAAAGCCTTTCTATTATGTTTTGGTTTTAAGTAATTTTTAAAGTTTCTTTTAACAAAGTACACCTTTTAAAAAATTCAGAGCGGCAATACAGCGCGAAGTGTAACAGTCAATTTTATACGGTGGGAAATAGCTGCGCATTGTTCCGATGGAGGAGTAAATTTGATAAAACGCTATATTTGTTCAGTGAAAATGACTATTCAGCACGGCTGAATTCTCTCTACAATATGTCACGGGAACCTACTCCAATCATTTTAATCGTAAACAATGCTGCTGCTCCTTGCAGTGGGTTAAATGCATGCAAATTGGAACCTACTGTTTCATGAGTGATCAATTCTTTGTTGGGAGTGGAAAGAAATGCCGTATGTATTGCTGAGCGACTGAAGGAAGCGTAGTCAGCGTCTTCGTTCTAAAGTCTCAGCATCTCATCAAGATGCTGCTTTGGAGGCAATGCTTTCCTGTTTCTTGTCTTTTAAAATAACTTAGCCTGCTCTGAAATCATTAGAGAAATCTCTAAACAGAAGAACGTCTACCATTTCTGGTGCAGACCCCAAGTATAAATAGAGCTATGCATGCCACCTGTGGTAGCAGATGGCATCTATTCACAGCTTCCTTTTGTGTTGGACCTGCATTAGATGCAATAATTGCTTTTATAATTTAGTAAGAGTTGTTTAAAAAATCTGTGATGGCAATAAAACACAGATATATGACTTAAAGAGAGAGGTTACAGTGAGGATCAAGTGCAAACTGGAACCTAAAGTAACTTTGAAAATTATGTTACAGGCTTTAATGTGAATTTATAGTGTTTTTCACTTAGATGATGTTGATGCTTTTGTTTGCTACATAGTGGCAAACTGCTGCTGCTTCACTGTAGAGAATCACTTGGGTTTTCATGATCAGAACTACACTTGGGAGTTTTTAAATAACACCTGTAGTCTCCAGATTCAGTACCTGAGCCTAGGAGGTTATCATGTTGAATTTTTAGGTTGTAGTTAAACTTACCTTTATCCATTCATGGCGGATGCATCTTGTAGAAAGTTCCCTACTGGCACTTTTCAGCTCCTGCCCTCCCTTGGTGGTGCCTTACTGCCGCTAATACAGGTATTTGTGGAGCTGAAATGAAAGAAACCAATTCTTTCCAGAATAGTCATTAAAAAAAAAGTAATTTCAGTGTTTTGGGATGTGATACTGACCCTCAAGGGAGTGTCAGTGGGAATGGGAAGAGGCAGAGCCTGGAATTTCCTGAGTGGTCTTCATTGTTAGAAGGAGCATAACCCACTGTATTCTGGTAGTGAACTTCTGCTCAAGAAGATGCTGTTGCTGTAATGATATAACTGGTGCTTACAATATTGTGAAGAAAGGTGTTTTATTCCCCCGATTCCCTTAGAAATGTCAGTTATCTGGAAATTCAGCACTGTTCTTCCCTGTAAGATGTTTGGTTGTTATGTAGTGCGAGAGTGCTGCGACTATGAAGGGCTTTTCTCTAAGCCCTCCCCTCTCTGCAGGGGTGGGAGAGAGAGAAAGGAAATAATTTCTTTATTTCAGGGTTGAAAGAAAGGCTTATTTCTCTGCTCCAGACTTATGGAGAAAAAGAAAGTCAATTTCCAGATGCAAAGAATGAGAACCATGATGAGAGGGTAATACTCAGATGTGTTTGTGCTTCTTCAAATTGCGCTCATCTATCCTTTTGACACCTGTGTCAACTGGTGGTTTAAAGGTTTTGAAAACAGGCATGTCGAGCAAATTGGAAGCTGCAGTTATGATGGATGGGTAAATGGAGTGGAAAAATGGGTGTGCTGAAATGCAAGTGGGATTTAAAATTCTACTAGATCTGCTTGAAAGATTAATTAGAGAAGATACAAAAAATTATTCTAGAGGCAGTGGAAAGCAGGATGAGAAAGATGGACCTGGCCAACAAAACTCTGGCAGAAGGGAAGACTTTTTCTACAGAGATAAAGTTAGGTTTGGCCAAATTCTCAATGAGTTGCTAATGGTATTAAAACCCTCCTAAAGTTAAAATACTCTTTAGCTATTTTAATGAAAATAAATTTAGCAAATGTGTGGATTTGTCATGCAATTGGAGTATAGATGAGGAATGGTTTACTCATGGACTCTAGACTAAATTAATAAGGAAAAAAAAATGGACCAGTGGGGTAAAAGCAAGATACATACTGAGACCTAGAAAAAATAGTAGAAAAAAGGTGTTCCCAGCAGAAGTAGTTACAAAGTAACCAACATCAGTGAATGAATGCCTTTCTAGTCATTTGCATTGGAAATGTATGAATACAAACTGGAACAAATGCAGAGAAAAGCTGTGGGTTCCACAACTTCAGAACTGTTTTGTGAGAAGGAAATAAAAGTTTGGGGTTATTTATCTGGGCTACAAAAGATAGATAGATAGATAGATAGATAGATAGATAGATAGATAGATAGATAGATAGAATTTCTGACAGTCAGACATGCAGGGAAGCAGAACTTTTAAGGGAATGGACCATTCTGAAGCAAGAAGAGTATAGAAGTTGGTAATCAATAAACCTGGAAACTGGGCAATAATTTGACAGTAATAAGAGCAATAGGATTCTAATAAAGCCACTCACTAGTAATAGGGAGAAGCTTTATTCCCTTTAGGCTGGAGTTGATAACTTTGTAAAGAGTATATAGTGGGCCTCTGATAAAACCAAATAATTGCAAGTTGATGACCCTGGCAATATCTTCAAGATTTGTGTTTGTATAATGAGGGATATTTTGTGTCTGCAAAAAGTGAAGCATCATACAGAAAACCAATCAGTTTTTAAAATAAAATTAACATTCCCTCCCTTTAATAGTAGTGAAACCTTCTTTTTAATAAAAAAAGTTAATTTTGCTCATATGGTTATGACAAATTGAATTCAAAGCTATGCCAGTAGTACATGGTAACAAAAAGTGAAAGAAATATCGGCAGTGCAGGATTCTAGAAGATGCTGTTAGAATTTAAGGGAAACTAAAACAAGAAGTCTCACTTCTGATGCAAATCTTGGGAACTAAGAGCTTGACGTGAGTATGGGCATAATGGTGTCATTCTAAATTCATGAAAATAGCTTTACAAATGAAGGAGAGGCAAAGTGGGGTCAGTGCAATTCAAACTCATGATGACAATTTTAGCCTAAATAGAATGCTCTTTGTGACTAGATGAATTAATTACTGTAAGACAGTGCACTTGCTTGTCATTCTGATTCTTTCTGCTTGTTAATCACTCCTAAATTGTACCTATTGCAGTAATATTAAGATTTATTTCTTACAAAATTTTGCTTATCTATATTCTAGTTTGGTGCTCATGCATTAATGTAAATGCTTTGGAATGTTTCTTATTTTACATTTGTTTTGTTGTCTGTAGTACTTTCTTTCTGCCTATTAAGTATTATTGTTCCACTGGAACACTGTATGACTGTTTTAGATGTTTTGCTTTCATAGTCAAGCGTGGTTTATCTATTCAGCAAATTTGATGACATACCAAGTCTGAGCTGAGAAAGAGATTATACAATATCTGTACAAATAATAAGTTCAAGTGGCGATGAGAAGGAAGATCTGTAGAACGATTTAGCTTATTATTTGTGCCTCATTGGTCTTGCAGCAATCGCAGTATTTCCCTTGCTGTGTATAATGGTGCTAACCCACTTTGGGAAACTCCTGAAGGTACTGACAGGCCTCAGTCTGCTATGAATGGGATGAAATTTCCTGTGTTAATCACACAGAAAACTTAAAACAGGAGAACTGGGAAAATCCTTATCCAATATGATGAATAATAGTAAAACTGAAACAGAGCAAATAATAATAATAAAGAAATGGAGGGGTTTTTTATTTGCACAAGGGAGCACTTATCTTGAGTTGTACAAATTACTGTGATTTTATGCAGTACGTTTTATTCCTTCCATTTTTTTCAAATAGCTGCTTTTGAAAAAAAATAATTGGGGGAATTAATCTTCTATTTGTCCAAACTATTCTGTGTTCTTCGGTGTGTTTTTTTTTTTTTTTAGTTTATTTAATTGCAAAGATCATTTGCATGAAAATGGGATTTTAAGACTTGAACAGTTTCTGATACTTTTTCCCAGATACACGGAGTAAACGGCATTTATTGTAAATGAAAACACCATTTGTTTTGTAAAATTCCTTGCATGCTTTGTTTACATAGAATTAATAACTAATATTTGAGAATATAGTTTTAAAAGTTGCTTTGGAAAATATATACTGCTAATGTAGAGAATTCTTTTCCATTTTCCCCCTCCTCACCATGTCTTCTCATTTCTCTGGTGAATTAAGCTACACTTCTGTAGTTCTTCCATTTTCTAAAATAAACAGCATTTTATGCTACACCAAATCTTTTAAATCAGACTGAAGTTTGCAAAAGTTGTTTCAGATTATTTTTCTAAAGGATCATTGTAACAATCTCTTAAAAAAGAAAATAAAGTGATTTATAGTAAAAGTTATCGAGACTGAGGTGGAAATTCAGAAATGGAAGTTTGATTGGGATGTATGATCCGGCAAAGTTTACTAATTATTATTATGTATTAGAGATACTACTTTAGTTTGGGCACAAACTGGTCACTGTATTATGGCAAAAGTAGAAACAAGACTACCTTGCCATACAAGTTTTGACAGCTGAACTTGAATATATATATCTGATGAGTAAAGAGTTGAAAAATTTCTTGTGTGGTCTTCCAAAATGAATTTATTTCCAAAGTGTACATTAAATTCTGGAGTAATTAAATTCTGGATTGATAATTTAGATAATACTTTGTGTTACCACTTTTAATATTTTTCATTTTGAATACTGTAGTTATATTTACTGTTTAGTTTATGCTTTCTGGGAAGAAGACATGCTTTTGCTACAGTTCTCCAAGCTGGACCTTCGTACAGACCTTTTTTAGATAACTTTTTATGTATTGACTGCTTGGAAAATGTGAAAATCCGAGTATAAAAGAGTAAATTTTATTATTCTATTTAATTATAGAATAAGAAATTTATGAATTCGTGTTTGAAGTGTGGAATACTGAACTTCAAACATAAAATTATCAGTTATCTGAAATTTAATTATGATTTCTATTCATTTAGATTTCTCATATTGGAAAGCTGAAAGATTTTCTTCTACAACACAGAAAGGATTATATTAATGCTTACAGGTAAGTGTGCACTGTGTTTAAATGGGTTTATCTATTATTTATTTATCTTAATGCTTATAAAGTGAACACCTTTAAAACCACAAGCATAATGATTAAAACCAAAACAGAGACTGTTATTAATTGGCTTACTGTAAACCACTATAAGATGGAAGAATAATGCTGTCACAAAAAAACAGAGTGCCTGAATAAAATGAGACTCGGAATCTGAAGATGATTTCTGGCTCTTAGGAGTGAGTTCTGAAAGAAAACAGCCTGGCAGTCCAAGTCCCACACTTTTTAAGGACCTGCAGAGTAAGTTTCTGAAGGCGTTCTTGAGAGAGCAGGGAAATCCAGGTTTTCCCTTTTACTCTGTGATACTAAACCCACCTGCCATGCCAAAGTATAAAGTCAGTAGCCTCAGCAAGTCCTGGAGGACAATGATTCAAACTCTTCAGGCTCTGGAATGTGAATTCCACATGAAGGGCACCAGTGGGGAGATGGTGTCAGGGGACAGCAGACAAGATTTGTTTTTCTGTGACAAAAACTGTAGGCTTCAGCTCTGGTAGTTATTATTGTGTGAAGAAAGTTTTGATTCTCTTTTACCACTAGGAAGCATTCAAAGCTTCTGTATCTGTTTACTTGTTGGTAACATTAGTAGTAGGATTTTTAGAAGATTAAAATACAAATTTATGTGTTGATGTTTGTAAGAAAAAATAGTATCTTCAGGTCTGCAGATACTAAATCAAGTTATCATAAGATCTAAACGTTAGTGCAGCTTGTATTTTGGTGAACTGAGTAGAAATCATGGTAGCATTTCAGAAATGTAAAATTCACTTTGTAGTGAAACTTTGTTACATGCAAACCGGGTAAATCAACCCTGTCTGCTTTCCGGTTCTGACACAGCCCTGACTAAAGCTGAGCTGTTGATTCAATCAAGGTAGATAAAATGCAGCCTAAAATCATGTTGGGTTAAAAGCTTCCTAGATACCAAACAGAATTGCTATCCAGAGAGATATTCTTTCCCCAGAAAAGGACAAAGAGAATAGACAAGCCTTCTGCTATTTCTTAGGCTCAGTCCATGTTGGAGGAACAGTTTTTCTGAGAAACAGCTCTAATCCTGAAAGGGTCTGTCACAGTGACAGCAATACTACCTCACCAGTGGAATCAAGTGTGTTCTGTCTGATAAGTTATCAGAAGACTTCTGGCACCCTTTGTTTGTCTCCACAAGAGTTTTAAGGCAGTATTTTGTTATTTTGAAAACAAAACAAAAAGATGGCTTCTTTTATATGTGAGAGGCTGTGGGAGCTCTTTAGTCAGTGCTGGTGAAAAAGCTGCTCGGGGTTTTCACAGCACTGCATGTGAGGTGGATGAGGGATTCTTTTCCAGGGGGCAAACAGAAGCAATGTATGTACAGCTCCATGTTGTGACTGGCTCTCTGCTTTTCAATGGCTGTTGGAATAGGGCATGAACAACACTAGGTGGAGCCAGCAATTTATTACTGACAAAACTGGGTGTACTGTATGAAAACTGTGTGCACACAGAGGTTGAGAAACTGCAAATAATTCCAGTAAGAGCAGTCAGTAGCAATTAAATTTTGCGTTGTGTTTGTGTTTTATTAACCGTAGTGTGCTTAAAATGGAAGTGATTAGAGTAAAAATGAGTCCAGGTTATTTTGATTTCCAGAAATTTTTAATATTCTTTTTGTAAACATGTTGCAACAAGGTAATCTCAGTGCTTTTCACCTTCCTCTCCCCCCCCACCCAAGTCTTCATTAAGGAGAGGAAAGAAGTGTCATTTCCTTTATTAAACCACAAAATAGTCCTGCAGATCTCATTTGTGATTGCACTTGATTCTGTTCTTAGTGGTCAAACTTAAATTGTTTATGTATAATTTGACATAAAAATGTCAAATGATTACTTGTGCTCTTCCACTTCATGGATGCAAAGAGTATTGTAGCCTCTGTGCTGTCAGTCTTGCAGTCTTAGCAAATGCCTCACTCAATAATTTTTTAACAACTCTTCAATAATTAAGTAATGGGGACAGTTTTTGAAAAATTTAATATTAAAAAGCTGTGCTGAAATTTATGTAGAAGATGTCAAATTTCATGAACAAAATTACTACTCTATATTTTGTCAGTTCTGCTGGGTTTTTTCCCAATTATAGCTCGCATTGGTGAAATCGAGCTTTTGAGTTACCAAGTTGTATTATTGTGTGCCTTTTAAAACTTCTTCATAATGTGGTACAGCCAGGTTCTTGATTGCTTCTTTGACCTTACCTTTGAAGACTATGAATTCTTTAATAATGGAGTTTTTATTTTTGGCATACACAAAATATCCTGCTAAAGAGGGTATGTCTTTAATTCATTTTTAGAGGAAAATTCTTAGCAGTGAGAAAGTCAGTTGGCAGATTGGTTATTTGAAACCAAGACCCTGACCTATTTTATCAAACTTTAACTACTTAACTGAAATACCTAAACTGACTTAGTAATTACTTATTCACCTTCTTTCTTCTTGATTTGGTTATTACCTACAAAATATCTAAGTGGCAAGACACAGGAAATTCTTGATGTAATGATCTAAGCTTGCTGACTTACAGGCCACTGCACCTTTATCCTCTCTTGTTTATTGGGATTTATTTCCTTTCTCTTACATGTAGGGTTTTTGCCTTCTGTGATAAGGAATTTTTCTCATAGTTTTAACCCCAGCTGGCAGCTCAGCCCTACAGAGCCACTCACTCACTGCCCCCATAGTGGGATGGGGGAGAAAATCAGAAGAGTAAAAGTGAGAAAACTCATGAGTTGAGATAAAGGGAGTTTAATAGGGAAAGAAAAAGCCACATGCACAAGCAAAGCAAGGAATTCATTCACCATGGACAGACAGATGTTCAGCCATCCCCAGGAAAGCAGGGCCTCCATCACATGTAACAGTGACTTGGGAAGACAAATGCCATCACTCCAAATGCGTGTCCCCCCCTATACTTTCCTCTTTTCTTTCTCCAGCTGTGTGTGCTGAGCATGAAGCCAAATGATCTGGGATATCCATGTGGTCAGTTGGGGTCAGCTGTCCCAGATGTGTCCCCCCACAGTTCCTTTCACCTGCAGGCTCCTCACTGGTGGGGTGGGATGCAGAGCAGGAAAGGCCTTGGCTCTGTGTAAGCACTGTCCAGAAATAACAAAAACATCCTTATCAGTGCTGATAACTCAGCACTGTTTCTAACACAAATTCAAAATGCAAACCCCATACTTGCTGCTGGGAAGAAAAGTAATTCTATCCTAAGCAAAACCAGTGCACACAAGTTGATGATGACTCCTGGAAAGGAAAAGACAGGGACTCTTGAGTCCTGAAGTTGTTTACAAAATGAGGGCACTTTTTTCATATTTTCTTACTAAGCAATAACTCCTTTCAGAAGAGGATTTCAGATGAGGTCCCATTTTTAGTATCCTGACTGCTATACAGTCTGTATTCTTCCTCTCAGTCCATTTGCTATAATGTTTTCCTACATTGCTTTTTACACTGTGCTAGGAGAGATTCTGTCTTCAGTCTTTGGTAACTTGTCTAAAGTCTCATCTGTGAACAGCTTGTACCTTTGCTTTTCATCATCAGCTCCTTCATGTTTTTGATCACTAGACCACCAAGACAATTCATATGTTTGTGTTAATATACTTCAACGAACTAGCTGTAGTGCCTTCACACATGGGAATTTGAAATGATCCTCTTGGGATTCCTTCACAGCCTTCAGTTTCTCTGAAGGATCTTTCAAGGTTTAGGCAGTTTAAAGACCACTCATTCCTAGTGTTTTAATTAGAATGTTTAATTGGAAAGGAATTGTGAGAATTCTAAATTTTTATCACAGAACACCTCATACTTAAAAGAAAAATACTTGAGAGAAGGGCTTTCTATCTAGGATTATTAGACATCTAATTAATTGTGTTTTGCGACTGCAGAGATACTTGTAGTTGTAGTGTATGTTGTTCAAGTTATGTACTTGTAGTGTAGTTGATCAGTGTAGTGTAGATGACTTTGAAATAGAAGTGTCACTTTTTCCACCAGAAAGGCTGCATGGGTGGCTTTTGATGTATCTTCATTACATGCTTCTGTGGTCCTTCTGTGCAGTTAAGTGTTTGAAAATTTGTTGTTAGTTGCGAATAATATACTTTAAAAATTGTTAACAAATTATCTTTCTGTCTTGAAAAGTAATGTTAGTGCCCAGTAATTGTCTCCTGCCCTAGCATTTATCTGTCTCTGTCTTAAGGCAATAAATCAGCTACATCATTTGCCACTTAATAGAAAATCATTGAATGCTTACACAGAGCTTTGTGGAGAGTGTTTCCTTGTATTTAATGATAAAAGAAGTAGCCATTAAAGGACTCTAAAAATAGTATTTTACTGACTCCTGTACAATGCCAGGCTGCATTATGTTCTTGACTTAGTCACATTTTTACAAGAAACAAGGCCTGCTTTGTTGTATTCAGGTAGTAAAACATGTAGATGATCAGTAAAGACTTTTTCCTGGAGGAGTACATTTTTCTGTCCTCGAGGGAGTTATTTTCAAATAATTTATTTTCTTTCTTTTTTTAAACTACACTAAATGCATATATCGCATTTCAGAAATAGTGATTTTTCATAGTAGCACTCTGGAGTATCTCAGCAATATTTTACAAAACTGAAAATGCTAATTCAGGTATGTCTATATTACCTATTCTAGTAGTCGAGGCTTCAACATGGAATTAAAAAAAAACAAACCTATGTAAAAGTTATTGTGAAATGTTTTGTCATTTGAATCAAGGACCTTTTAGCTTGGATTTATGTCAGACAGCATTTGGATGGAAAAAGGCAGTAAATGAAAGTGCATAAAACTTAGCTAAGTAAGAAATAAAACAATTTAAAATACACGAGAGGCTCAAAGAGAAGAATGTGCTACTGTATTGGCAGCTAAGGTAAAACATACTTACATGTGCACTTAATGCATAGGGAACATTTCTGTATGGATTTGCAAGGCAGTATCTGCAGGTGGTAACTTGGGCAGATCTCTACTATTTCACAACTGATTTATTTCTGCTTATTGCCTCTCTCTCTTTTATAATACAGTGTTGGAGGAAAATCACAATTTTCTTCTTGATTTGTTACTTTTATTAGATTAATAAGCAGAAGATATTTTATGTACCAGCAGAATTACTAATTCCAAAAGCTAACGTAGCATCGGCTTTGCTTCCTTGTGCTTTGCCAGCAGAATAGGATCATAGAAATGTTAGGCTGGAAGGACTGTGGCTGAAACATCCAAAAAGAGAATGACTAGAGTTTTGCTTGCTTTTAAATGTTTCTTTCTGTGGAGATTTCATATTCTCATTCTGCTTTTTCCTGTTTCCCCATCCATGTTACTAGAATAATGTATCCCACTGCAATGATGACTTTAATGCAACAACATGTTGTTGTTGTGTTTGGTTTGTGATCCAGTGTGATCCCAGATGACTTTCTGAAGAACCCTAATCAGTTGTTTCCCATTCTCTGTGGGTTCAGATAATTGTTCTTGCTGCAGCAAAGAACTTCTGACCATTCCTTATTCAAATTCTTCGTGTCCTTTCTCCAGGCAATATTGTTTTGAATTGAAGTCTTGTTCTTTTGATGAGGTTTTAATATGCTTAACTTTATGCCTCTGAATGTTCAGTAAGTATATACTCAATTCTGCTGAGTTATTAATGAAAGTACTGAATAGCATCAGATGCAGGACAAAATCCTGTGAAACATGAGTCAGTGTTTCCTTCTGTTTTGTGTGTAACTGCCCTGAGTTCAGCTTTGCAGTTTCACATTCAACTGGTGCTTATTTCTTCTAACTCGTTTATTCACTGGGAGCTTGTGAGAATGTTATGTGAGATGATAACAAGAGCTGTATACCAAAATATAGCAGTGATTGCTTTTCATCCTTCCATGAGACCTGTTACTGCATCCCAGCAGTAAATTACACTGCCTATGACGTACTGCTGATACATCTTGGGTACTGGTAATCTTTCTGCTCTTTCCCAAGTGCTTAAATATTACTTATTTATTCCTGTATTTTTATAGACCGAGTGGTCTGCAAGTCTTCTGTGCTTTTTTTTTCCCTTTAACCCTATTTTCAAAGATAGTTGCTAACCTTTGTCTCTTTATCCATCTGTCATTTCCTTATTCCCTCCTAGCTCTTGGCAGTGAGGATACATCTTGTCATTTGATGCATTTCCCCTTTTATTGCAGGGCTTGGTCTCCTGTCTCTGCACACTGTATGTGCATTCGCCCTGGGCTTTTTTGGAAGTTGGTTAGTTCCATTCGAGAGCACAGCTTTGTCACACAGATAGGAGGGAAATGCACTTCACCAAGTTTACCTTCAGCGTTGTCCCAGGAGCCTCTGCACCTTCAGGTACACTTGTATGCTATGACCTGGTTCATGTAGCTCTCTCTCATACACTGTTCACTCAGCAGCCTGTTGACTACATTGATACATTATCTGACACTTGATATTGCTGATGATAATATCAGCAAAGAATTACAATCTTTTTAAAATGACAGAGGTATTGCCCAGATGATTTAGAGGCAGTAAGCTAAAAGGAATAGTAACTGCAGCTTTCAAGTGATATTAATGATGAAAAGTTAGTGCAAAAAAAAAACCAAAACAAAGCAATAAACACGTACAATTAATTCATACTCTGCATATATATGCATATAATTTTACTTATCTGTTGAGTAACAAGCCAAGACCACATTCTTAAGTGTTTCTTATAGTAATGTTTGCAGAGCAGTCTCTTGTTATCACTGGCATCCCTTCCCTGTTGTCTCATCCTGCACTTGACACTTTTCTGACTGTGTCCCTGCATGCTGTGTTCCTTTAGACTTTTCAGTAGAAATCAGAACTAATTTTCACTTTGTATTCTGATCTTTCTGTTTGAGCTCAACAAAGCTCAGTTGATCTCTCACTGTATTGCCTACTCTTTGTTTTCATCAAGGGCAGAACTGCAAATTATCATAGTGAAATTTCTGTATGAAAACTACTAGTTCATCTGAATTCTTTTCTGTTCCTTTTTAGGTTTGCATTTTCTCTGCAATTTGACCTACTCATTTTTCTAGACTGATGAAATCTGCCTGCTTGATGGTCGCTGTCTTCATTGTATTCTTCACGCACTGATAAAAATCACAAATAAACCAAGTTGCCTTCTAGTCCAAGTTTCTTATGAAATCTTCTCATATTGTCAAGGATGAAAGTCCTGAGGAATTTCTTTTCCTCCTTTCTCCACTCTTTATCTGTGAATATCTTGGCTAATTATTCTGTTTGCTTCTGAAAAACCTGATTTGCTTGGCCCTCCTTGATTTAGTGATGGAACAGTCCACTGCTGTGATACTGCCACTGCACTTCTGAGCATGCATTTGTATCTCTGACATACAAGACACAGCTGGATTTTTTTTCCTGTGGTTTTTGTTTGTTTGTTTGATGTTTTTGTGTGGTTTTGGTTTTTCTTTGGCCTATTTTATTTTAATGAATGGTTCCTATTCTGGTAGAAGATGATGATTAAATGGATTTTCAGTATAATCTCCATGTGCAGATTTACTGGGGAGTGCAGTGGGGACTTCAGTGCCCTGTTAGTACTAGTGGATGCCATATGTGTTCTGACATAATGGGATGTGATTGTATGACTCCATTCTTGCCTTCCCAAGGAGGTTGGGTTTCAGGTATATCCTTCCCTCTGAGTGGCTTGACCAGCTCATGTTCAAAAGCACTGGTACCAGACACTATGTAAGCTGTAAGCAGTTATAAAAGGAAAAGTATTCTGTTTCTTGTTTACTGGATTAAGCTGCATTTTGCTAGCTTTGAAGCTGTGAAACTCCTGTTTAAGAATTTGATCTACCGAGTTTTTCTGTAAGCAACTAGGAAAAGTAACTTAACAAGTTGGTTCCCAATGTTAAAAAGCTGTTGCAATTATCCTCAGTGTATCACTACACTACCACTAGTTAAACTGTTAGTAAAAAATGAAGTGTGCCTGAGGCAAGTTTTTTCATATTTATTTCTACGTCTGATTTAAAAGAAAATTCTGGTTTGCATATTGTAATCGTTATTTTACCCTCTTATGTTAAAAAGTGCATGGAAAGTGTAGAGCTCTGGAAAGCTGGGAAGTGTACAAGAAGCTAGACATAAACACTATAAAGGATTTTATATCCTGTTCAGTAGCAGACCAGCCAGAATTTATTATTGTAATCTGAAATACAAGAATGGAGTTATTTCATCAAGGAGCTGTCATGCAGCTGTTACTCCATCCTTGTTTCCCACCTAAATCTGTGTGCCCCAAAATGTTCAAGTAACTCTCTAGGCTGAGCTCACTGAATGATATTATGAATTATGCCATACCAGATGGTCGTAATGGTCCCCTTCTGTCTTGGCCTGTGTGGAGATGGATGTGGGAATGGATTTTTCCTGGATTTACACATGCTTAGAACTTGCTTATCCAACAGACTAGCAACAAAAATAGCAATACAAGCTGTGTAGAAGGACTAGGGGAGAGGTCTGCCCCAGTATGTTTAACAGTATGAGTTATCTTACGTTGCATTTGTAACTGCCAATATATCATCTTAGCCAGGTTGGGGAAATCTCCTCTTATCAGCTCGTTCTAAAATCAGGCAATTTCAAATCTTTCATCATTCAGAAGGTACTTTCTCAGAAAGTGTGATTTAGAGATACAGTTTATAAAAACACTGATTATGGCTGTGATAGGGATTTTGCCACGAATTTATGAAACCTGTCTGTCCTGAACAAAGGAGAGCAAAGCAGCTACTAAAACATAAATGGAAACACTAGGTATGGCTGGTTTTCTCTAAGGAATAAAGAATAATTTTATGAAATTTAGAATAGTTTTAACTAGAGGGGGGAAAAAAAGCCATGATATTTAGATGTCAAATACATGGCAGTTTTGGAAACAAACACATGAAATATAGAATATTACTTCTAATTAGTTTGTCTTACTGTTTGCTTGCTAATCTGTGCTTCTGTGCTAGCTGACCAGTAAGCAGAAAACTAATTTTCAAGCCAGATGAACTATATGCTGATTTTTTATGTAAAACCAGTAATATGGGATGGGAATGAAGAGATTTTGGTATAATACTTGCAGACTGTAGAGTATACTTAAAGCTTTGTGGCGGAGATCTGGACCTGTGCTTGCAGCACATTGATGATGCAAGAAGGAGCTGCTGGGTTTGTGTAGGATGAATTGATGAGATGGGGTTGTGTGAAGTGGTTGTGGGCATTCCTGCAGCTGGGATTGCAGCAGACACAAGGGAGCTTTGGCATTATCGCAGTGAAGTGTGTAAGAGATCTCTTAAGGATATTAGGGTAAATATTGAAGGTCCTCTCTTTTTACTTGTATTACTGCATTAATGTAGTTGTATTACACATGAGGAAATTCTCACATATAAAAGTAATAATTTCAAATGCAGGTATGGGTTAAGTTTTCTTTCCTTTTTTAAAAAAGCAGATGTAATAGGCTGTGGTCACTGCATCATCAGGAAACCAAACATGAACTTTTTTTGCTGTAGCAGAATTTTATCATCTGGTCACCTATGGATTTGGAAACACTCTTAAATACCTTTATACAGTATGCTTTTCTGATGGTTACCTACAGTGAGGTAATATTTTAAGGACAGGCTTCCATTTTTATTAATTGACCACAAAAAGATATTAGCGTTAGAAAATACTAAATGCATAATGTGTAATCTAAAATAGAAGTAAACAATGGGAACAGGTTTTAATAAATATTGCAATCAATTTGATATTAAAATTGTGCATTATTTCCCAGTATTCTTCCTCTAGTTTGAATTCACAATTTCATAGTACAGCTACTTTAAAAAGCTCTGTATTTAGGGTAATGAAAACATATTAAAGTAAAATAAGTTCCATTTTTTTGTACTTCTTTCAGTATTTGAACTATTCCTTTATCTTAATTGGTTTTGTGTTTTTAGGACACTTTATTGGAATAAGTACTGAGGGAAATCCTATTTTCTAGTTGTATTTTCTCCTTATCTGCTCTGTGTTTGGTTATGTACAAGATGATAGGAGATACTGCTTTTTCTACATACTTTACGAGTAAAGGTGTTCTAAAAAAAAAAGCCTCCCAACTTTATAAGAGTGGCATTTTTATCAGTGGTAGTTACTACACTTTTTACTACTTTTTCTGTGAAATCAGTGTTGCAGGAAAGTTCTTGCAAAGATGGTGAGTCGGAAGAAGGTCTGAGGTGTGTAGTTGTGGATTTTATTTGGAGATTTTTTAAGTGACAAGTTTCTCTTGTTTCTCAGCCATATTATGTCTGAATATGTGAGGATGACAGACACAGAGCGTGACCAGATAGATCAAGATGCCCAGGTGTTTATGAGAACATGTGCTGATGCCATTCATCAGCTCAGAACAGAAGGTAAACTAAGCAGCTCTTACATGATTTTTTTTTCAGTTCTTGATAAAGACTAAGGTAATGCTGAATACTGTTGAATAATAGTGAATCTTAAATACTTTAGGAAAAAGATTGGGGAACTCTTGTTGTCTTTTTATTTGCATTGGTGTAATCCCATTGGCTGATTAGTGCTGTAATTCAGTTTTCTTTAGTGATAGTGGAAAGAGCATAGCATTTTGTTTATGTGTTCAAATACACCAGTTAACAAGTGTAAAAAAGAGTCTTAAATATTTGCTACTCGAGTAGTAATTCAACACTGTGGCACAGAGGCCTAAACCAAAACTCTCTAAATTTGATGGTTGTTTTACTATTTTGTCTACCTGTAAGGTATTACAGGTATAATACTTCCAAGTTTGAGGTAATTAAATAACTTTCATAGATTCCTGGTAAATAAAAAGTCTTTTTGACAACTTGAATATGGGATCATACGTTTACTACATTGTCTTGTAAAAGTCGTAGAGAGATAATTTCTGTGTTGCCATTTTCAAGTTGACTTGCTGCATCTCTGTATTTTACTGATACACAAAAGATTTTCATTGGCTTTAAATGCTATCTAGACATAGTTGTAGCATTATTCAGAATCACTGAATGTCAGTCATGCATGGGAATCGCATAATATAAAAATGAAAAATATCTGTATCTGTGAATTAAAAGGATATTTGACACAATAAATCCCCAAAATTTCCACATAGTCGGTACACCAGAGAATTTAAGCAAGTTCAATAATTTAAGCAAGTTAAATCTCTAGATCTGTTTTGCTGTTCTTAGCTAGATGCTGCCTATTGTTGTTTGGAGTTTAATTGACATAATAGAACTCTGGCATATATAAAAATATTATAGGACACTAGTTATTTTCAGTCTTTGGTTTGTTGTAATGACTTGCTGTGTTAGAGAATCTATATTTAAATATAGCTATGTTTAAAAGAAATACTAATATATAACACATATAAAATGTAACTAGGCTTTTGCATATAACTTGCATATCAGCTGAAAGTGAAAACTATTGTGGAATTCAGTAAAAAGTTAAAAGATTGTTTTATATTTTTCTTTTGTATTTCAGCACACAAGGGTGTCCAGTCTGCTCAGGTGAAGGAGCACAGAACAGCTGTCTTGGACTTCATTGAAGATTACTTAAAAAGTACTTAGTATTTACTGAATAGTTACAAATGGATGACTGCATTTTCCAAGAAAGGAATCTTGCTCTTTTAACCTGAAATTTTGTTTACTGCTGTCTCAAACAGGAGTGTGCAAGCTGTATTCTGAACAAAGAGCCATCCGAGTCAAGCGAGTGATAGATAAGAAGAGACTGTGAGTAGCACCAAAAATAGATTAACTGTGCGTTTCACTTGTAGGACAGTCAACAAAACTATTGTTCATGTTTAGATTCTAAGGAGATTGTTTATTGGAAGTTTGTGGTTGGATGAATAACTTCTGTTGTCAACAGGTGCATTCCAGGGCTCTTTACACGTCAGGCATGGGAAGTAAGTCTGAAAGTGGCAGTGTCATTATACCTTTGTAGTTCTCATTTAGGTAAGGGATGAAAGCACCAAATCAGTAAAATGTGGGTTAATAAACCTATTTGACTTCTACAAATTCACAAAAAAAATTTTTTTAAGGTCCTGTCTTTCTGCTAAACAAGTGACTGTGTTGTTAATAAATACTACTTGAGATGGCAGGTGTTCATGGCAAGCAGAAACATGATGGAAATGAAAACTAGAATGTAACTTCTGAACTGAAACAAGAGCTTCCTGTAGTGGCACTTTTAAAGGCTGCCAATGTAGAGCTGAAAATGTCTAGGAGACATTAAAGGTCTTGCTGCTTGCTGCCTTTTTCATCTGGTGGGATTTCTTTTTCAGCCAAGTTTTAAACCCCGTACTTCTTCACTTTCTTTTTCAGCATACTCCCAATTGTGAGAATGATAGGGAAAGTGAGCAGGTTTGCAATTTATCTAATACCTGACAGGCTTTCCATGTCTTCAGATTCACTCAAATATATCCTCATGAGACATAAACTGTAGTACATGCGGAGAATCAGCCCAAAACCAAGAAAACAAAATACCCCAAACCACTTCTGAAATTTGTAAGAAGTAATGAGAGAAAAGTAAGGCCTTGGTGTTTTTGTAGCTCCCATTCAGAAAAAGAAACAAAGCCAGAAAAAAACTGTGTGATATTTTTAACCTGTAAAAATACAGAATCTTATCAGTATTCTTCATGTGAAAGAGCTTTAAAGAAAGATGGCATTGTTCCTGCAGTCATAGCAGTAGCTAATGAATACCAGCTCTTATGTTAATACTCTTATGTTACTGGTTCCATGTGAAAACCCAGGTTCAGGATTTCCGAGATGAATAAACAGAGAAAAAGACCCTCAATTTGATGTTTTATTTCAGAAGTTAGAGTACCACTTACCTAAAGAGCAATAAGGCATTAATTCATAACCCAGAAGATACATTCTTTTTATTGGAGAGTCCCTCTATGCCTCTCTCTATGGATGCAAGAACTAGAAAACAGATGTTGACCAGGTGGAGTCTGAATGCATCGTACATGTGATATAATGGATAAATTGTCATTTAAATTAAAATTCAATTCAAATAAATAACAGAGCATAACCCAGTCTTTATTATGACTTAAAGAAAAATAGTATCATTGGTTTGTAATTTCCCTGAGGATTTCAGCAGATGCTTTATTTGATAAGAACATGTACTCTCTCTTAAAAGAACCAGGCATCCTTTAAACAGTGCATCCCAGACACTTTGTTCATTTTAAATTGAAAGTTTCCTGTATTCCTATACTGTGCACAGTAAGGACAACAAACAATAAAAGAATGTTTCTTTAGAAATAAATTAATCCTAGTGCAGCTCTTCTTTCCTGTAGTTTAGTGAATTTAAAATATGTGCATATCAGACAATACTGAAAAGTTTGTCATAGAAATAGATTTCATCATGTTTCCTTTTATATTGATAACTATCCTAAGCTCTTCAAGAAATTGCCTGAGTGTTATAATTTTCTTACAGAAGTTGCCTTTATGTATTCACTCACATTTTTCTGATTAAAAAGTTCTGCTGGTTGGGACTCATTTTGCAGAAAGAAAAGCTGAGAAATAGAAACACAAGCATTTTTTTATCTGAAAGTACTTGGTTGTAATTTTCAATTGTAATGTTTATTGGTATTCAGGATTATATTTAATTTCAATTTTAACCTTCTTTTTCCATTAGAATATTTTGTGAATTATGTATGCAATTATTCAAATCAAGCTGATATTTTTGTTACCTGGGGAATTGGTGTTTTATTAGTATTAAAACTGTTATTTGAACTGCACAGATATGTAGATAAGTATTTTTTCTTATTATTAGGCAAATTTGAGAGAGAGGAGATGAGAGTAGAGTTCTTCTCTGTAAAATTACCAAAAGCCCAGAGGTTTTATAACTAAAAAAAATTCCTGCTACTGTTTTTTCTTGTTAAATAGCGATCAGTCAGTGATGACAATTGCATTTTATTCTGTTTTTCACAGAATTTTTAAATTATGAGTTAGAATATAGACACAATGCTAAGAAGGAACACAAAAAGCAACACCTTCTGTTAGGCACAGGGGAGAATTGCAAATCATAATGAGATTAACTGTTGGTTATATGGGAGAGGGTGGGAAGTGAAAAAGGGTAGGGTGGAATCACCTGCTATGCCAGGTGATTCCACCCATTGATTTTTGGTTCTTTACCTTCTCCAA
Organism: Zosterops lateralis; assembly: GCF_965231275.1. Lineage (NCBI taxonomy): Eukaryota > Metazoa > Chordata > Aves > Passeriformes > Zosteropidae > Zosterops > Zosterops lateralis. Next base: position 13,374,105 of record NC_139766.1, read on the forward strand.
CAACATTACTAAACAATTAACTGCTGCTATGTAGCAGTTACAGAATTCATTGTAGACAACAATAAACCACAGAAATTTACTGGAAAAAATATGTTACCACTAATTTTCAACATTTTTGATGCCACACTGAAACATACTTGACAAGTACTTAATATATAATCACTGAACAAGCTTCTCATGTTTTGCATTGCTTTTGAATTAAAACTATGTAATAGGGACTCAGAAGTAGTATAAGAAAGCTAATTCTATTGTATTTCCTTTATATGATAGTTGAAAATATGAAGTAAAATTATCATTTGAAATAAATAAAGAAGTATTGCTTGGCCATTGCTACTAAAATTTTTTCAGTATGATGTAAATGTTGGCTTTTTAAAAAAAAAAATACATTGGATTTTTGAAAGGAAGTTTAATAAAGTGTCAGTATTTTTAGGCTGTAGCCTTCAATATCTCAACTCTGAGCATATGTGCTGCGTTTTCTCCAGGAATACTATCCATGTTTTCTTTGCCTTTGTAACAGTATTTCAGTGACAGTTGCTAAGTGCATTGTGTGTCTTGGCTGGAAAATCTTTAATGTGAAGTTTGCAAGAGTTAAAGTATTGAATTTAGTAGTCGGTTCTCTTTTTACAGAAATACATCTGTGTAGTATCAGTTAAATCATAGCCTCTTGTACTTCTAGGTCCAAACTTGAACCTGAGCAGAGCAATGTGTCCAAATCTACTCTTTCCACTGAAAAATCTTCACAGAGTCCTTTAGAGGATTCTGAAGAAAAACTTTCTGCTGAAGAAAGCAAAGGTAAGAATAAAATGTAGTTACATTTTACTTCTTGTGGCAAGACCTGTCTGATCAATAGTACCTCCTTCACTTTGGAAAGGCCAATTGCTATGACTAGTATGTTTTCCATTTTCATCTTCCTTGAGCTGATCACATGAGGCATATTGTGAGGCTGAGGAAGCAAAATCTTAAACTTTTTGACATGCCAGCTAAACAAGTCATATGCTTTGCTGAGGTCTTTATCCTCCTAATACCCTCTTTATGAACTCTTCCCTTTTCATTTATTTTTATCAGTATCATATCTTCTGAAATTTGTCTGACTTTTCCATATTCTTTTCACTGAATGCAAGGAATTAGAAAGTAGGTCAGCAACTCTCTGGGAACATTCTGTAGTTTTTAAGCACAGAGACCTTGAGTTGGACACTTCTGCAGTAGGAACTCGAAGGTGGAACATGCTCACAACAGAGGAGGTTATTGGCTGCTCAGATCCAGTAGTTTTGGAGCTTTCTTCTTCATAACATTGAGTTGCCCTGCTGGGAGGATTGCATCTCATCTTTCAGTGGGCAGGAGATAAGCTAGAAGTCCAAAGCAGTATCTCTCAGCTTGGGGTCATGTCAGATGGTACAGATCTTGGTGGGATTTGTAAGCATTGCTTTTGATTCCTGGTTGCCTTATTCTCAGGCTGAGGGATAGAAGCTATTTCAGTTCTCTTAGCCATTTCTGCTGTCCTGGGATGTGTGTGCTGGCAGAGCTTTGGAGCACAGTGCCTTTTGGAGTACCACCACTATGCAGATAATTTCAGGTTTCATGCCTAAAGAGAAATCTTGTTTCTGTGATTCTGAAGTTGCTTTCCCTGGCTTGAGGTCTCCCACTTGTGTTGTCTAAAGGAGACAAAAGTACCCTGTGATTTACAGCAGGAATTTTTTTTCCTTCTGATTACATTACATTGGGATAATTATCAGGATAGAAAAAATTGCAAAGGTTGGACATATTATTCTGACAAACAGTTGTTGTTTCTTTAGTGATTTTTGTTAAAAGAGTAGAGTTTCTGTTAGGTGACTCCAGGGCCATACAGAGGGTGGATTCATGTGAAGTGGATGCTTCACTTCTGGATGAAGTCTCTAACTGAATTACCTCACAATGTGTGAACGACTTCATTTTCTGATAATGGCTTTGCTTATCTTCCTAACCAGTTTGTACTTCTGCAGCCCTATCAGTGTGGCCTTTTTTTTTTCCCTCTGACACTGAATTTATCATAAGAGGTACAGGTTTTGATTATGTGCCCTTTCTAGTGCTTACCTTTTTATAGTGTGTCTTTAGTGATGCAGCACACAGGCACACAGATGAGTTTCACCTCAACCTGTTATCAGTGTTTTGCAGCTGTGAGCTGGTGCCACTGATGAAGCAGAAGCACAGTAGCATCTTCATTGTCCTGTGCTCTTTCCTTGTTACCAAATGTCCCTGCAATCTCTGGAAGTGTGCATTCCCATCACATAGTGTCATTACAATTTTTAGCTCCAAAAATCTGTGCCACACCGTGGAAAATACTGTTCCTTGGTTGCCTTGGACACAGCAAACCACTGCAGTAGATAGAAATGCAGCTATTTTATTGCACATTAATTTTGGTGACTCCAGTTGTCACTTTCATGAGCTTTTATTTTAATTTTTATGAGAAAGTAGGGGTCCTGCCACAGAAGTGGTGCTGCTGCAGTACTTCTGAGGGGTTGCTGACTAGACTTTGAGAAAACTATGAAACTTGTATATCAAAACAAATCTGTCTGGAACAGTATGCAAATACATACAGCCTGTGATTCCTCACATAAGGGGAAGTGCTGGTTGCTGCTGCTTATAGGAATCAGCCTTGTGACTGCTGGTAGGTGGTTGTTGAAGTACGAAAACAACATGAACAAGATGACTAGGAAACAAGAAGTTCAGTTTAAATTTTACAGCCTTTGATTTATACTTTTTTTTCCAAGTAAGTTTTCAATTTTTTTAGGAAGCCAGAGAAACGTTTGCGTTTTGAAATAAGCTGTTTCATCCTCAGGATGTTGGTGGTTTAGAGAATCGCAATAATTTGGTTTTTTATGGATTAGTGGGCCTGGGTTCCTTGGGTTAAATCTCATCTGTAAAGATACTTTTGAGAGCAGCTTGTGGTCCTGTCCTTAATTTGAACACTATGATAAACAGCTGAATGTGCTACCTCTTGTGCTGAAGCACCACTTGGATTTTGTCTGTTTTTTTGGCAGAAACCAAAGCAAAATGTGATTACCTTTGTTTTGAGGCAAAGCACCTGTTTACATTAGAATTATAGTGGACATGTCTCATAGTAGTAAAATAGTCTCTCTGGAGGGTGCTTTTATATACTGTGGCAGTATTTATTTGCATATTACAAATTTGGTATTTAGTTTATGGAAATAAATGTAAATAATGAGTAGCTTTTGAACTGGTCCACAAGCTTAGCAGCTGTCTCCTTTCAGCATGGAAAAAGGTTCACAGGATTTGATCATTATTTTATATCTCTGTCATGAGTTAACTACTTCTGTTTCTGAAATAGAAATGCAGTTTGGCTTTTGCCTGCTGAATTGCAGAAAAGCATTAATGTCAGCTCTGTGAAAGCTGCAGAAAGCCCAAAACATACCACAGTGACAGGAGGAACCCTGGGGAGATACGTGTTTCTTGCTTACCTCTTACCATATTTGCTTATTAGCCATCACATTGGATACAGGTGATGGTTTTTAACAATGCTGGCAAGGCCTTAAACTAATTGGTTCCTCTGGGATAAAATAGGAGGGTTTTTATCCTTTTTTTTTTTCTCTATAAACTAATTATCTTATTTTGTTTGAATGCAGTATTATAATTTTGATATAACATAAATACATTGATTACCTAAAAAGTAAGGTTTTTATTTCTGTGAAATAGATTTTGAAATACTCATAATACCACATGGAAAAAAATTAGTTGGATGCTTTCTAAACAATCTTTAAAGAGATTCTTGAGTTTATATTTTACTTACCATTAGAACGAACTGATTTATTTTTTGGTTTGGGTTTTTTTTTTTCTAATTTAATATATTCCTTATCCACATCCCTCATTTGTAACATTGTCATTGTTTATGCATCCTGGTTAGGTTGCTAAGAGGCCAAAAGAAAGTCTATAAAGGAGACATACACAGTACTCTTTTACAAAATTAATTTTTTCAAGACTTTGCACAAATACCATCTTGAAGGACAAAAGGGAAAAGCTTCTCCTTATATCTCTTTTCATATATGTGTTTATGACTACTCCTTTCAGAGGCTTCCCAAGACAAGACAGTCTCTGAATGATGATGCATCAGTGCTGCTTAAGCAATTGAAAAAAATTATGTCTAGGAAGTTAAATTAAAATACACATAAATGCTTAAAAGATTGACTGGAATAAATAGGAAGCCTGAAATGTATGAAAAGATAAAAACTAAATCTTTCTGTGTTTTAATTTGCAACCTGCCTCTGATGCATCAAAGCAGGTTGAGGGTTGATCTATTGTGAGGTGGAACAGATCTCTCTTAATTTTTGTAAGATTGTTACAGCCAGTGGGGAGAAGAGCGGCTCTCTCAAGGCTGCAGTTCTTACAAGGTTTTTAAACACTGATGCTAGAACAGCTTCAGAAACAGTGGATTCCTGTAGCACAGCTTCTTTTCTCTCTCATTCTAACTTCTTCCTCTATAATCAGAAGTATATAATTAAGCCTAAAATTAAATCTTCCAGAAGGGAATAGCCCAGAAATAGCCCTTCAAGATCTTTTATGCCCAACTCATACAAAGATTTACGCAGATGAGTAGCTTTAATCAAAGGGGAAATACTACTGGAATGAATGAAGCAGCTTTGATGTGTTATGGCTAATTTGTGGAGTTGGAACTGATTCCTGTTACATGCAGGAAGACCCCTTGTACATTTTGGTGTGGGATTTGCACTGTAATAGAACTTTAAAGAGCATGACAAAATTGAGTTTGTCTTTGAGCTTTGCTCAAAACATCTTTGAGATTCTGTCTTTAGTTTCTGAAAGGAGGAGCTGATGGTTCTGTCAAGTCTCACTGGAAGATAACACTTTACATATGGACTGTCATTTTGAAAATTGTGTGGTTTTATCTGTTAAAAGACAACTGCTACAGTATTTTTGTGCCCTAAAAACTCTGAATGCATTATGAGCTGTTTTACATCCTTCTCCATCAGTATGTTAATGTAATTCTCTTTTAGTTCACAAAATTAAACCTACATGAAGACTTCTGGCCCAGTTTGGAAATTAAAAGTTGTTGATGTAATTTTGTGCTGTAAATACAGGGTGAATCTCAGTGACTGACAAAGGAGATACAACAATTCCACCATCAGTCTAACATGGATGAAAATTTATTTTGACTTTTCTCTTCAGTGCCCTGTGTTATTCAGTGTCTCAAGTTTGGTGGTTCTTTTACAGACAGGAATCTGCCTGATGCCCAGAGTAACCCTGGATTATGGGGGGATGGCAGAAGTGAAGATGAGCTGTCACCTGAAGAAATACAAATGGTATGCTTATCCTGTGTCTGATTATCCATTTTATTGTCTTTTCTGCTGTATTCACATGTGGTTAAAAAATAATAAAAAAAATTACAGATTCAGCTAAATTAACTTTACCATTCTATGCAGAATAATGCTGTGAGAAGATACACCTTTTGCTTGTAACTTCCTGGTTCTTCTGGTAGCAGCTAATATTTAAAAATGCTACAAAATATTTACAAGTAGGCATGAAATTAATAAAAACTATCTTTCAAAAATTGAAATTATTTTCCACCATTACAATCACTAATTGTTTTGTTTAGTCAGGAAACAGTAGAAGTCAAGGCAACATCAGAAGAATCATTATGAAACTTCTGAAAGAATAAATAGTTTGCCCTCCTTTCTTGGACAGTTTCTAGAACACAAAGAGTTGTATTATTTAACTATTACTGTGAAGTTACACCTCATTTTTTTTCATTTTAATTTTTTTATTATCAAAAATTGGTTAGATTCATTTTCTAGAAGGAATAGCTACAAGGTATCTGTCACAAGAGAATTTCATGAATATTAACATTTTTGCATTTCTCTGCTATCAGCATATTAACAGATTGATCCAATTCTGTTTACATTTGAATAGGAAATTTCTGACATAGGCATGATTGCTGACAGCCTGTCAGATTTTTTGATATCCCTAAAATTTATCATTTTGAACACAGCTCAAAATTCTTAGAAAACCCCTCTACATTAGCACACACTGCCTTGGGTTTATATAAAGAAAAAGTGATTTCAATCAGTAGCTGTGCAGATATCAGAACAGTGAGCTTTATAGGGCAAAGGGCTGCAGCAGTATGACTTTGTGAAGCTTCCTTGGCAGTGATTCGAGGTGTTCCCAGACATAGTGCACATCATTCTTCCAGTCAGAGATGAGTAAGTTGCACATAATTATGGTATGGCTTGTTAAAGAGAAAATGGTCTTCAGAGGCTGCTCTATATGCTGTCACATTGTTCTTGAGTGCCAGTCTAAAATCTGGAGGCTTACTCCTGCTTTCTCTTTTCTTTGAAAAGATAATTCTTTACATATTTTCTTTCTGCTGTCTTTAGGCACAATACTGTTAGGCCCCTTTCAGCTTCCAGTGAAACAGGGTCAACAAGAGGTGGGGATGATGGCTCTGACAGGGCCTTCTGACTGAAAGCTCAATGCTGGTTGTGTTTTGTAGGCTTAGGATCATAGAAAAAAATCTCCTCTCTGAAAGGGTTTTCGAGCTTTGAAACAGAATGCCCAGGGAAGTAGTGGAGTCACCATCCCTGGGGGTATTTAAGACAGGTAGACACGGCACTTAGGGTCATGGTTTAGTGGTGGCCTTGGGTTGTTACCTTGATCTGTAAGATCTTTTCTATTCTAAACAATTCTACGAAAATGGTAGCTTGCAGTCTGTAAACTGCTGTGATGGTTTTAAATTGGAATGGTTTGTGTCATATCATACTTAGCAAATCCCTCAGTCATGGTTCTATGATCCTTCATGTAGATAAAATAATGAAATAAAGTCCTATCATTGCTAAAGAACGATTTTCTATCAGTATTTTACCCTCAGGAGAGAGCTTGATGTTGTTCAAAATGTTTGCAGGCTACTGCATGATTTAGACAATAAATTTAAGTTTATAACTCTGAATACAGGTATATTGATGCTTTTTACAGTTATTGTGAGCAGATGTTTTGTGATTGCATTGAGTGGGAAAAATCTGTCTGCTGTATGGAGTCATGAAAATATCTACTTTTTATCTTTTTTATGGTTGGTTGGTCATGTCTTAAATTCAGGAACAGCACATCTAATGACTTCTCTCATAGGATAACTAATAGGAGTGGTGATTATTTCTTTTATGCCTTGGATTTTTAGCCATATATTAAGCAGTTTGTCACTTTATGCCATACTTTCATAACAGAATATTTCACTGTCATGAAAGAGGCTGCTTCAGTAAGCCATAAATCACTGAGCTATACTGATTGCTAGAGCTTGATTTTATGTTCCCATCATGTAAATCCCTTTGTGACACACTGGTGTATGATGTGTTCAGTGCTCAAACCCTTTGTTCAATTGCCTGTGTTAGCATATCTTAACTGCTGTCTGTGCAAGCACTCCATCAGCCATGATTTCAAGTCGCAAAAATCATTTAGCAGGTTAAAAGGCAATCTGTGCCAGTGGAAAGCTTTAAATATCAAAGGGACTTTTAAAAGAATACTTTCTTAAGTGAATTTGTTCTATTTGTAAAGGATTGAAGTTATTCACTGTTTCTCTACTGAAAAATTGTCTTCTCAATTAGTTACCATCTCAGTTTTTTAACTGCCTTAAAAATGGGGAATTTCTAATGTTGACTATTTGTACAGATACCCTTACAGAAGTCAGAAAAAACAATTGCAGCATGGTGCGCCCACTCGGCCACTCAAGGACCAACCGGAGATTGCAGCACTAAATCTCGTGGCTTTATTCCATTGCTCTGTTCTTGGCCTTGTTGTGAGGTGACTCCATGAGAACCAGACACAGAATAGTCATGAATATAAAGCAGTGCAGTGATGAAGCACCTTTAGCCATCTGTTGCTGTGAAGTAAATATCACTGTATTTTAGGCAATTATATTTTCAAAATTGCTGTTCTGTAGGTGGTGTCACTACAGACAGCAGTGACAATGACACTTGAATGTATTCAACATTGGTACTACTTTATTTGACAAAACCATTGGATCTTTAGAGTGGAAATCAATGGGACTTCATGAAACTGTGCAGTATGTTGCTCTCTGTTCCCCTTCAATTCATGGAGCTGGACACCTTCCCTGAGACCTTTACCTCACGGTGAAGGTGGCAGTGCCCAGTAACCTTCCTCTTAGACTCTGTGGAATTCTTCAACCCAGGAGAGAAGGCTGTTCTTACCAATGAGGTAGACAGTGAGCCTCTTAGTACAAAATGAAATCTAGATGTTAAAAGAAATAAAAAATTTGTCTTCATTCTTTATGATGGAAGTTACCCATGTCAGAAGACTAAACTTTTCTCTGGGAGATTTACTGTTACCCTTCTTCAAACATATACCTGTCACTTCAGACTCACTTCTGGGGAATTAAACCTGTAAATTTTGTGTGTCATTTCCTTCTCCCCTTTTTTTCAGTTTGAACAGGAGAACCAGAGACTTGTTGGTGAAATGAACAATCTCTTCGATGAAGTCAGGTACAATTTTCTGTTACTTGACAGATGGTGGCCCATGCCAGTCCCCTGCCCCAGTCAGCCCCAATGTGCAGGGCATTGGCTGCAGGACACCTGCCTGCTCTTGCTCTAGTGGTGTGGCAGGAGCTGGGACAAAACGCCAGTGCCCAGGAAAGGAACTGTGTGCTGTCCCACAGTGTAAAGAATGGTAGCAGTGGTTACATTTGGAAGGTTTACATTCTACCTTATCCATGTTTTAAAGTAGTAAATTTTCCATTTCTGTCCTGTTGTGTGCTGGATATCTAGATGGCAGTAGGGGAGGTGTCATTGCTGAGCTCATGCAGAGACAGGCAGTGGTGTTATTAACTCTCTCCAGCTGTGCAGAACACTCAAACTACTCAATTTCACCCAATTTCTATTCAAACTAGAAATTGACTTTTGGATACCAGTCCTAGGCAGGGTGAACTGCACACACCAGAGTAGCATATGAAAAGGGTGTGACAAAATCAACTGCTTAAGGCCCAGCATGGATGTTGTTATATGAAATGAAAGGGTGAAACCCTGGCAATGAAAGCTGCTCACTGAGCACTTCTGGGGGTGCCTTTCCCAGGGCTTCACTGTGGGCTGGTTGTCTTCCAACCAGGCACTGTCCAAGCCCTAGTCCCAGGCCATTGCTGCTCAAGACTCACAAAGCAGTGGCTTGAGCAGCCACTTACTGGGCTGGAGGGTCTGAATCTGCAGCAGCAAGACATGTCTGTGCTACTTTCTAATGGGGTGTTTCTGTCCTTTGCCAAGACAAATTGAAGGAAAAGTGGTGGAAATCTCCAGATTACAAGAGATATTCACTGAGAAAGTCTTGCAACAGGTTAGTATAATGTAATACTACAGCAGTAAATACACCTTGAAGATTTTCTTGGGGGCATTTTGGTCTTGATTGCCAACTTGTGAACATAAAACTAATGAATCTTTGAGACAAATGTGAAGGAAAATATTTTTGTTTTTCAATTTCAAAATCATGATATTTACTGTTGTTACTTACTAGTATGTACCAGGAATGTGTTAGAATTATCCCTCTGCCTCAGAACTGGTGTCCTGTTAAATGTGTTATTTAACAGCATCCTTTCTGGAAATGTTGGCACCTCTTCCAAAAGAGCTGAGAAAAATCAGAAAGGTTAGATTTGACCCTAGATAAATGGGAGACATCCTCTGGTCTTGGTGGTTTCCATTCAGGTTCGTGAAATCACCAATAAAGAAATTACAACTTAAATGTATTGCTCTCTGCCTTTGCATCAATGAAACAAAGATGTTAGTAATACCAGATTTTATTTTACTTTTGAGTTCTGCTTGTTCCCCAAGTCCTTGAAAGTGTTGTTTTGTTTTTTTTTTTTGTAACATTCATTACTATTTCTCAATTTCATTTCTTTTTTAAACAGGAAACTGATATTGACAATATCCATCAACTAGTTGTGGGTGCAACAGAGAATATAAAAGAAGGCAATGAAGACATTAGAGAGGTAATATCTTGAAGTTGTGTTTTACGCTCATTTCTCTTAACTTTCAGTTTTTTCCAGGTGTTGCTCTAAAAACAGCATGTGCAAACTCACCCACAGTGTTGGGTGGTAGTTGGGTGTCAGGACAGAGGTTTGGGAAAGGTAGCTGAGCTTCTCAGTAGTTCCCACATGCTAAGCATGATCTGAATAGCTACACAGGACTGCAAAATTCTACTTGGCCTCAGCAGTTTTTTAAACATGAAGGTCACCTGGCTTGCATTTAAGCACCTGTGAAGTTGGTTTTTTTTAAAAAGGGGGGGGGCAGGACAGAAATTGCAGACTACCAATATGAGAGAGTGCTGAAACAGTTGAAACAGAATGCTCAGTGTTGGCAGAAGAGACTCTTTACCACCTGAACATGTCTTGCATGCTCCTAGTAAACAAATCTCTTCCACTCTGTTACTAATTAGAAGGAAAGGATGTTGTCTTTTGGGAACTGAGATTTCAATAAAAATTGAGTTACTAAATTAGGCTACTGAGTAAATGGCTTACTTCATTCTCCCTCCTGAGAGCAGACAGAAAAGGTATCTCAAAGATGAATTATTCACTGCTTTGCTCTTCTGAAAAGTGCACCAAACACGGCAAGAAGAACCAAAGCTGTATTTTGCATCACTTTTCACATTTTTAGGTAGAACTAAGTTTCCTAAACCATCCCAAGAAACAGTAGTGAAAAGTGATAAAATAAAAACTTCATTACTCATGTTAGTGTTTGTATCATATTAAAAAAAATCCATACGTAAATCTAAAAAATGAGAGCAAAACCAAGTCCCCTGCTGGTCTCAGTTTTGGAAAGGAGAAGCCAAGAAAAATACTGGCTCTGAGACTGAAATAAGTGATTATCTCCAGAGGTGTCAGGGATTTTGTTTCTGTTTGTTGTTCGGTTTTGTTGTTTCTTCATTTGTTTCAAGTCAGATCTTTATTAGAAAGATGAAGGCCTGATTACTTTTAATCAAGGAATTTCACTTTTGGAACTTAAAACTAACTTAGAAGTGTGTACTTTCTGATATAGTTCCTAATGTTTGATGGCATGAGATCTTGGGATTTTAATCCCAATGTTTTCCAAATGCACAATTTTAAGATTTTGAGTGTGACTTCAGTGTGATAAATCTAAGGAGGTACAGCCAACCTGACCTGTATTCACCTGAAATTAAGGGCAAATTTTGTTGTTTCTCTTGTGGGAGGGAAGGATGATGCCACAAACAGGCATTCTGGATTGCCACTGTTGAAACTGTATTTGCTGGTAATGGTAACAGGGATAACTTTTCCCTCACAGGCCATCAAAAACAATGCTGGATTTAGAGTATGGATCCTCTTCTTCCTTGTGATGTGTTCATTCTCCTTGCTTTTCCTGGACTGGTATGATAATTAATTAAACAGACTGTTGGCTCCATGCTCTGTAAATGGTCTGATATTTTTTTAGTGGAGGGGGGTATAACAGCATACCTATGTATTTTATGCATTTTCTCATACCTCCATGATGGAAATATTTTCCAATAAATAAGTGTGTGCACATATTCATTACTACATTCATTTTAAATCCCTGTATCAAACATAAAACCACACTTATCCTCTGGAGAGCATAAATCTTTGAGAAAGCTGTGAAGAAAGCTACAAGCTGGAACAGAGCTAACAGAAGAAAAAACAATACTGGCTTTGTCACAGCCACCCACCTGTGCTGAGGAAAGTCCAGCTCCCATCCCAGATCAAGAGAAAACTGTTACTGTGCAAAAGCATCTACACTGTCTCAGGCGTTTATTTCATCACACCACTTCAGTACACAGTGATCACTTTGCACATAAATTACCTTACTTCTAATCCTTGGAAACTACTTGACTCAGAAATCAGCTTGATCTAATGGTAGTAATAATGATAAGGAGTCAACAAAAGAGCTTTACTGGTAAGTGAAAAGAGAGAATACAACACAAACAGATTGTGCAATGAAACAGATGTTCTGGGATGCTGGAACAAATCCAAAGGATAGACAATTAAAGTAAAACTCTTCAAAGTACTAAAACTGGGAGCAATTTGTTAACTAAAAAAAAATCTCAAAACCAAGTGGCAATAAGACCCAACAAACTCCCTCCTGATAAATCAGAGGGAAAATGGTTTTGATTTCAAGAAGCATAAACAATCTGTTTCTCCTAGATCGTAAGGCTTACTAATTTTTATTGTTTATTGTTACAACGAGAAAAAGAAGTTGTTTCTCATCAGTATTTACTTATGCATTAAAGATTTTATTGTCCTAAATTTAAGGAGAGGAGATGTATCGTGAATCATTTCTATTTAGGACAGTCTTGGGAAGCAGACCTTTCCATCCTGTAAAATCTGAATGTCCTCTACAAGTACCTTGACATGAAATGTGTGTGTTTTCCTATCTCTCCTCTGAAATGTATATTTCTATACATTTCATGCAACAGGCAGCATCATTCTTATTCTTTACTCTGCACAGAGTGAAAATGTCAAAAGTTACATGTGAATTAATTATATTCAATAAAGCAAATGCCTGTTAGAAAATGCAAACATAGTACATTTTAAAGATCTTAACATAAGCGTGATATTTTTAAATGCAAAGAAAAATTTGGCACATTGTTTATTGCTTCTTAGGCATTCCACATCCCATGATGACTTAATAAAAAGCCTTTTACAGCTGCACTGTGTAATGCACATTTCCTATCAAATTTAGAGCACTGAGTCATAATGGTTATTTTTACTGTATTGGGATGACAGGCTTCTGCTGGAGAAAAACAGAAGTAGAGCTGACCACATTTGTTCTACTATAGATCTTGAGAAACAGCCTATACTGATGTTTTCCCTTCATTTTTGTACAGACTCTATCAAAGAAAAAGGAACTTTTGACATGTCCACTCTCCCTTGTCCCATTCAAGTTACATGAATAAAAAGGCAACTTGCTCAGATGCTTCACACACTTTTGTATGTTAAATTAATAAGATGTCTTTTTATAATGTATATTTAAGATTTATAATAAAAATGAAAACATGATTTCACACAAAGAATACGCAAGTTTGTAATTACAATGGAACTTTAACGTGCATCCACAATACTATGTTGTTCTACGTCTTTTCCCCTCCCAAGCCATACACAAAACAGTTCTACTCTTCACTTTGTTTCACACGGAGCTTTAACAGCCAGTTGTGGTATCTAATACACTACTGTTTCACTTGTGATGCTCCATGTTTTAAAAAGTATCAAACTGCAAACCATACGTAAACAGAAAGCTCTTTCTAATAAAAAGGGAAAATGTGAATGTAATAACATGAGAAAATTTAGACACATTACTCCTTCAGCTGTATCCAACAAATGACATAGTGGACTACATGTACTGTGAATAGGCTTTCTGCCTCTTTACTATGATCAAAAGATGTCATTTCTCATTAGAACATCCTGAACTGTATATTTTTTTACACTACCCTCAACACCCACCACTAAAACTGCCTGTGTTTTTCCAAAATGTCTATCTAGTTTGTGTTCAGTGCACATCCTTACCAAGATGCTAAAGCCACAGTGGAAATGCAGTTAAATCCTGTTGACAGCAATAAGAAAACATTGAGCATGCCTTGTTGCAGAGAACTTCATTATCACTTACAAAAAACAGTAAAGGAAATGTAAGGAAAAATGTGACCTGACAGTTTCTTTCTCCACACAAGTCATTACATTATGTCCCGATGTCAGTGCTATCATTCCTGCTTGAGCCCAAACTAAACATCACTTACAGCTTTCAGCTAAACAAGAGATCACTCTAGTTATGGCTGGGGTGTTTCAGTTTGCAAAATGACAAAGAATTCAAAAACTTAATAAATTAAGTATCTGTTCCAACAACAGAACACATGATTTATCTAAAGTCCAAGCCCTGAAAATCCAGTGACAAAATCTATCAGTATCCAATAAACTGCAAGAACATATCTAACATTGGAAATTTTTTTAACATTGAAAATGGTGTCAAAGCTCTAACAGCAATGCTGATATGCACCTGGGGTTATGCCCACGAATGTTCTGCAGCAAGTTTTTATTTTCAGTTTTTTCTCTTTTTTTTTGCAAAGCAGTATCAGCAAACAGAAGCAGTTACACCATAAACATGAGTAACCTCTAAATTATCCATAATTATATTTAATGAAAAGTTCCTTGAAGTCCCTTAGTTACCTTCAAATGACATAGTTTTAATAATTAGCTTATCATACTAAGCTGATTTCTCAGCAGCTTCAGTCTCCTGTTCAGACAGTTTCTCTTCTGACAGTACTGTCATCCACGGGGACACGGAGCGCGTGATGGTTTGTTTGGCCAGGTTGTAGTGGTTTATGACTGTGTAAAATTTCCCTCGAGCACTGGAGTCTTGCTCAGAGTAGTAGTTTTCCAACCCAGCTGGAATGCACTGATTGTTCTGAAAAGAAAATCCATTGCTTAGATTTTAGAAACAGCCCCCCCCACCACACACATGAAGCAGGTTAGGGTTTTTGTCTCCTTTTCTTTTTAGTCTTAATTCAACAGTCACTTTCTGTGAGTCAAGATGCAACATACAGTAATTAACTACAGTGTTGTCCTGTGTTCAAAATGTTCTTCCCTGCAGTGCTTAAACTACTGGTGCATTTGCCAGGAAGGCCAATCTGGGTTTATATGCCAGAATAATTAACATACAAGAAATGTGCTTGCCTAAAATTATTTTTTAAAGTATTCGATCTCCAGTTCCAGCCACATTTTGCTGTTTATTCCTGCCCACCAAATTCCAACTGTTTGGTTTGCAATTACAGCTGTCTGTATCCTACTGTTATATTAACTTTAGGCATTTTACCCTGGTGTTTGCATTCTGAGAGACAGAAATTAATACAGATATATTGGTGCCAAGGTATGAACAGTTTTACAGCCCAGTAGTTCACACATTATAGGGAAAACTCTGTGGGTGGCTAAGCATATGTGTAAGTGTGTGTACACACATACAAAATACCTCACCCCTGATTGTCAGAAAGATGTAGCAAACAGCAGGCTTTTAAAAAGCTCTCTGGAGCTGTGAGACTACATTATTTCATTTCCCAAGACTGTAGGAGCACTAAATAGAACCTGCTAGATGCTCAGAGCTTTGGAAAGTGAAATAGATAATTTAGAGAGTAAAATAAAAGTCGAATCCATTTTGCTGTCATCTTAAAAGCCAAAGTGAATGTGCCTGTACAGGGGGTTTTTGTCACACGTATCATCATCCAGGAACTCTTCCAGTCACGGTGCAGGAGAGCCTACAGAGCAGCTTGTTGCACCAAAGAAAAAAGTTACTGAGACATATACTGTGAGCCCCAGGTTCTGCCCCAAAAGGTCTTGGGGTCTTTCTGCAGGTCCTCTTGCCACACTGGCCAGTCCAGGCAGTCTTGCCTTACATTTCAACATGTTAGGCCAGTCACCTGAGAAACTGAATTGATTCTTGTAAGCTAGAAGTAGCTGCAGCTTGAGGAGAAATTAATTGTTTTAAAAAGCAATAGGATATTCGGTCTTTTTGTTTCCAGAATCAGAGGACTAAAATTTGTAACACTACAGCAGAGCACCTTTGAACTGCTACTGTTGTTCTACTCAGCAAACAAAATTTTATATTGGGAATTTCTCAGCAGAAGAACAAATGCAAAAATTCAGGACCAGATTCTACCTTAAAAGTGTCCACATTTTCTTCTGAGTTGACTTTTGTCCATGTCAAAAAAAAAAAAAAGGCATAACTAAACAACAGTAACAACAGTTTCAAATGGTTTTAAGTCATTATCTGTCATCTTTTGTGAAGGCAGTAGCTGGGGCAAGTCTCTCTCCCAGTTTTGTTGAAGTAGCACCACAAAGCAGATGGGATTTAACCCTGGCTAAACAGCACCTGTAAGTCAACAGAGGCTTTCCCATGCTCATACCCAATGTATTTGCCAGCTGCAAGACTGGGACCTAGATTTATAAAAAACATAATCCAAGAATAGGGAATAGAGCTATTTGATATGCATATTCATATACATCAACCATGTCATCTTCTGGAAGGATTATCCATGTTTTATCTGGGATAACTTTCACTACTTCTGATGTGATAAAATGACTAAGAAGCACATAGACACAGACATATTTGTAGCGATTATTTCACTCAGTCATGGGATGTAATCACAATTCTAAATATTTAAAGTGGGGAAAGGAACACAATCCATTGAACTAATGAAATCTGCCAAGGAAATTCAAGCAAATACAATTATTAGAACTGAAGACAAGCCAAGATTACTGACACTCTGAAAAAAACTCCTACAGAATCTTGTGTTGTCTTCAGAAGCAATTTGCTTTGTAGCAAACAAAAGTGACTCAGTAATGGTTTGGGGTTTTTTGTAGGGGGGGAGGCTTGTAGTCACAAACATACAAAACATCTGACAGAAGAGCCTAAAGAAACATACATCAGTTTCCTTCTTGACTGCATTTTTGCTCCCAGGATTTCATGATTCTAGAAGAGATGGGAAAACCTCTCCTTTTACTGACTGCCCCTTGTGTAGTGCCTAAGGACAGCCCCTTGGCTTAGTTCCCAGTCAAGGCAAGCCATGCAGCACTCAGTGACTGAGTGATGGGAACTGCTGCTGATTCTTACCCTGCCACTTGCCAGAGACTCTCAGCTGTATAGAATATTCATTTCCATCCTTTTTATTAGCTTCCAGGGTTCCCAGGTGAGAGAAGAAGGAAGGCCATGAGGAGAAACTGGGATGCTCCAAGAATGACTTACCAGTCTTTTTTTTACAACCCTTCTATTCTGGAAATTAGTTACAAGTTATGACTTTTGATGCCAAAGAAAACCCTGGTTGCCAGTCTATATCTGGCTGAATTAAGAGGATTCCTTTTGTTCCTTTCACATGAAGACCCCAGTGGTATTGATTTATAAATAGTATCTTCTGTCACATTAACTTTGCTGGGTCAGTAACTCCCAATTTAACAGATGATGGTGTGATCTTCAATGCACTGAAATGACTTTGTTGTACTGTCCACAAGTCTGTCAGAACACAGGTGCTTTGGCAACAAAAGCTAAAAGGTAACAGATCCAGTACAGAACATATTGAAACCCTGGGGAAATTCTTCAGGATGTAAGTGCACTCAGGTTTTTGTGATGAGTTTTACCAATAGGTTCTGATGAGTGCTCCAGAGAAGCAATCTGCACAGCAGCAGTACTAAGGCTGTCTCAGAAAGCTTAAGCAAGCACAGAAGTAAGACTGCTGTACAAAGGAAAATGAGCACCTTTTTAAGCACACCTTCATGCCCTGGAGGCGTAGTACAGCAGAAACCTTTGGAACTGCTCCATGTATGAGAGCATCAAAGCAGAGCAGAGTGAGTCTGACTCAGAGCTGTGGTTAGCTCAGCCTTTATGCAGAGATTCCTGCAGTACCAGGCTTCCTGAGGCAGGCACACCTTTGCCCTTAACCAGGAAATCACTTTGGCATCTAAAACTTAGGAACATCCAAGGCCAGAGAATGATGTTGAGTCCACCTGAAACATGAAGCCTGTCCACAGAGACACTGTCACAAGGTGACAGACTTCATGTTTCCTAGGAATCTGTGCCAAGCTATACCATCACATAACATGGACTCTCCCAAAAAAGACAAATAAATACAAAGTCATCTTAACAGTGGCAGTTTTTATGCCTTGTGTCATTTGCAAACCTCCTTATCCTGTAGAACTCTTTCTTAAAAGAGTTACATGACTAAAGATGCTGTCTCCTGGCATTATGCCATCAAGCAGCTGGAAACAAAACATCAGCTCCAAGAAAACCACCAAGAGAATAACCGTGATGCACCCCTATGTATGTGCTGGAGCTTATAAACAGAGCATGAGCTATGGGGATGTTCTGCCTAACTTCTGTCCCAAACACAGGACCTGAAAGAGAGACACAACCAGACTCTGGTCACAGGGCAACTTAAATATATAACTGAAAAATGAGAAACTGTTCTTTCCTTAAATATTTTTGACACTGGCAAGAAAAGCCACAAGAAGCTGGAAACCTGCAACTCAAAGGAGAGGACAACTTGGTGTGAAAGCAGGCAGAAGCAGGAGGCCATTTCTAGACTCACACAGGAACATGTAACTGGCTGTTCCTGTCAAGTCAGGATCACATCAAGACAGGCTTGAAAGGAACATAACAGTCCATATTCCAAACTGCTCAATGCCAAGACAAAGCTTAGGGGAAAAAAAGGCCTATTGTCCCCTGAGACATAGACACAGAGGGGCTTCAGTGCCTGTCTGAGACAACACAAAAAGCCAACAACAGAACCAAAAGCTGGATCTCCTGAGTTACAGCCAAGTATTCTAACCACAGTATCTTTTGCCCTTGAACAAAGGGGAAGCAGTAATCAACTGAATGCTCGAACCTAAATTAATCCAGAAGGGCATCACTAATTATAATTTTGGACTAGATTCTTGTAAGATATTTATGTGCTTGAAGTGACAGATAAAATCCTGAACAGGATTGCTGAGGAGTGCTGAGGCAGCCATCCCTTCTTAAATCCTTTTGAAGTTTGTACTGGGTACCCATTTGATTTATTACGTGACTAAATATATTAAAAAATTAAAGGGAAGAATGCCATTATCACTGCTACTTTTCTTACCTCATTACAGCCAAGTTCAACTCTGCAGAATTTACAACTGAGAAGTCAATGTTACTTTTCTGACTTTCAGCCCAGGTCATAGCAAAGGAGCCAGCACCAACATCTCACACAAATAAAGCGAGCCCAGCCTCCCTTTTGGTTAGAACCAGTGTTTTTTTACAATGAATGTGTTTTCCCTTTTTTGGCATCACTTTTGGCAGTAGGGCTCGGAGGTCACTGTTCTAGAACAAGTAGTTCTCCCTACAAAAATAACCCTGAAGTAACTCTACTACTCTTAATGAGAACATCACTCTACTTTGACACATATTCCACATTTTTTTTCTCCACACTTTATCATTTTCTTATTTCTTAAGACACAGTAATTTGGAGGAATGTGCAAAATTAAACCTTATGACCCATAAATGAGGGCTTTGTCCAGACAACTGCAGGTGAAATAAGTCTGAAAGACACCAGTTTTTAGACTTTTGCTATATATTCAATGTTTATAGCATTAGTAAAATAACACTATTAATCTTGTGCAATAGTACAGCACAGCAGGAAGCACACTAACCTATGTAAAGAAACACCAAATCTATGCAATACAGCATGCCTTAATCAAGGTTATGCCTAAAACAACACAGAATATTACATACTATACTGTTTTTCTAGAATGGGTATGCAATTTACCTTGAAAACAAATCCTTCTGGACAGGTATGATCATACTTGTAAACCTTGTAGACTACCAGAAATACAACACACGTTAAGAATGCAAGGGCAAAAAGGACCAGCACAGTTACCTGTAAAGAAAAATAAAACATGGTTATGTTAGTAATGCACTGCTTATTCTGTTGCTGCTTGTTACTGCAGGCAGCAGAAGTCAGCTATGAATGCACTTTACAGTAAAATCAAGCAAAGGATAAAACCAGCTGCTTAATTATTAAGGGAGAACAGAGAAGCAGCATGTAAGTGCTTCCACCCTGCCCTTCTCAGAGAAGAAAAAGGATCATCTGGGCAGTGGCCCGTTGCCTGTGCACTGCAAGGCTTTTTTTGACTGCGTTTCTGTTAAAAGCACATGAGGCCAGGACACACCAAGGTAGCTTTGTGTCTGCTGTTTTTTCAGTATGTGGATGATGTAAGTCTAAGTCTAGTTTATGTCAGCTGATAAACATATTTGTTTTCCCTGTGCCTGTCCAAGAATGGAGTCAGGTGACAGTAAGTTAGCACAGGTGTCATCCAAAGGTGACTTGCAGGGCATGGAGAAAGTAATGTCTGCCCTCTCTTGTTAGGATTAGAGTTTGTTGCACCTGCTCTGAAGTTAGGGACACCAGTAGTCTGCATTCCTGGTTGCTCAATATTCGTTAATTATAGGTTGAAACAGTACTACTTCATCACACAGAGCCTGTACAGTAGTTCACTGCCAGATCCATAAGGAAACACATCATGTTCAACACTGGGCTGGCCTCCAGGGGTTGTGTGGCACCTCCTTCACAGTGCTCACAGAGAAGCCATTACAGACAGCCTTGCATGGCTTTTCACCATGTCCTTCAGAGCCTCTCTGCCCCTGAACCTGGGCTGCAGAGAAGTCCTAGACACACCTTAAGACAAAACCTGAAAATCAGTGTCAGCATCAAGCTAACCTTTCCCAGGTACAAACTCTGAGCAGCTGGGGACCAGCAGTCTCCTGGTGTGTCACGAGACAGGATTACCTTTAGAATTACATCACCCATTGACAAGAGAAAGCACAAAATTTTGTCCAACAGTTACAGTACAAAGCTCTCTAATTCAGACCCATTTTTGTGTAAGGTGTGAGCTGAGGCAAATAGTATTCATTACTTGGGAGAGTATCCCAGATGTGTGTTTTTATTATTCTAAGACTTCTACTGATAGACAAATTAGTAAGTCACAGAGATTGCACGGTAAGAGTCATTGAGATGAATTTTCTTTTTGGCAATTTAGAAAGAAGCAGGCACGTGCTACAGCATAAGAAACAGTAATAAACAGAAACAAACAAGATTATATGATTCATTTTTTAAAACAAAGCATAATATGATCTAAATTTTAAAGTAAGATGAGTAAACCAGCTATATACACGCCCTGAAAAGAGAACTTAGGCATATCAGGGTCAATTAATTGAAGCAAGAATAATCTGGTATTTGAAAAAGCAAAAACAACAAAAAAGTGTACCTTTGCCTCTTAGTAAAAACAACCACCATAGACCCCCCTTTTGAACTAACAGAGTTTGCAACACTGCAAACTGTGTGTGGCAGTGGTATTAGGACATTTCAGGACAACAATAAACTTAAGGGACTTCTCATCCTGTGAAAGCAAATCTCATCATGGGAAGAAAACAGCAAGTTTTACAACAGCTGTATTTCCTGCCTGAAACAAGATTGAGTATTGTGTGTTGGTGAAGCCAAAGATTTAGTAAGGACTTTTGATAGAAAGAAAATAGGCAAAAAAAGGGAAGGCTGGAGTAGAGGCAAGGAGAACTGCAGATCAAAAAGTAATTTAGCAAGAGAAATGTAGATATTAATGTAACAATAACAATTGACATGAGACGTGGAGTAAAGGACCTTTCTGGTTAATAGCAGCAATGTGTTCAGTTTCTCAACAGTCACTGGATACAAAGAAGAAAAAAAGTATTCTTAATTAACTTCTGAAAACTTCACATTGACAACAATTTTCATATCTAATTAGTCTTTCTCCAAGTTTATTACTTGTTTGCATACACAAAAACTAACATGGACAGCTCACTCTGTCTTGCCAACGTTGTATGTTCTCCTTACATCTCCCATGCCTCAGTATGTCCTGCATGAATCAAAGAGAAAAAGTACATTCTCACCTTCCTTTCTGGTCATTCTCTGTGGCCCAGTTTAGTAACAACCAACATAACTCTCACACACATGTCCCCACTCCTGGCCCAGTTATGCCCTAGCTCAGTCCTTCCAATAGGTTTTTATCAGGCTCTGACTCCACACAGCCTCCAGCAAAGGCTGCTCCCTTTAGGAACACGGGCATCAGGCAGAACTGCTGTAGCACAGATCAACTCAACTCATATTTGTCTCCACCACAGAGAGGAGCTAAGAGTTTAAAATGTTTTGAAAAATATTCTCAAGTCCTGAAGTATATTTTAACCATATTTCCTGGGGATATATCCCCATATTTCCTGGCCCTTCTGCCTGCAGCCAGTAGTAGAATTGTAACGTTATTTCCCAACTGTAATCATTCTGACATATAGATGAGGTCTTGGGAACATACTGAGACAACACACTAACAATCTGTTTTGTAATTGAGACTAAATGTTAAGACAATAAGAAAAAACTATTTCCACAATCACTGCAGAATCACTCTTCAAAACTGCTACAAAAAGTAACTTTTTAAAAAGAAGATGAAAGCCCAGTGTTGTGTTGATTGCTGGAGCCTGGCAAGGTGCAAAGCCATGGCCTCAGGGGTGATTTGCTGAGACCTGTTTTCAGTGACAGTGTAGAGCTATGAGGTCATACTGTTTGTACAAGTTCTTCCATTGCCACAAAGTAAGCCATGGCAAGAGTTCTCAGGGGTCCTGCTTCAAAAATCTCACAGAATTTTTCTATCTCAGTTACTGTATTTCCTAATGTTACTAATTTTGGTATTAACATGTAAATTTTTACTCTCATTATCTCCAGTGATTTGCAATCACACTCCATTTGCAAATCCCTAATCAAGTAAGTTCTTGTCTCCTTCCTATTAGGAGAGAAGCTCCCTTCTCTTACCATCCTTCAGGATCTGAGTAACTTCTATTTAAAGACAACTGCAGATGAAAATGGCACAGATGGAATCTAGCAATGGATTTCTTTCCAAGGTGATTGCCATCACCTGTTAATCCAATCCACTTCTCCCTTTTAAATTGAAAATCCTTTTCTTTCTTCTAATAGCCATTTTTCTTCACTCTTATAATAATCCTCCACTGATGGTCCACAATGGTCAGATCCCCATGTCCACTTCTGAACCTGAGGCAGTCAGCTTCTTTCCCTGCACTAACACAGTGCAACCCTACCTCTTGTGCCTCACTTTCTGAGCCCTCTTCTCCTAGAAACTTTTCAGAAATAAAAGCATGAAAAAGGAGAAGGCAGCAAGCAGCTCTTCAGACCACAAGCAACCCCAAAGTTGTCATTTTACTGCTTTCTTCCACAGCAGCTTTGCACACTCACTATAAACTAAAGTTACTCTCTTCTTCTTACCAGCACACTACTCAAAACTTGCCCTCTCCCTCAGGCAGGAGCAGCTGCAATGCATGAAGGAGCACTACTTCCCTTCTTCTGGAAGGAAATCTTGAATCTTGTTTTTTGTGGTAGCCAGCTGGCAATGCAGGACCCCACACAGTACATTCACAAGCAGAAGTCTTGTGAATTATGTGATCATTCACTGCCACATACATCCTTGCAGAACTCCAAGGTAACTGTCACACCTCCAGAGTGATGGGCTTTTAAAATACTTTTCTTGAAGTAACTATAAGATAGGACAAACAACCATTTCTTTTAACTAGGAATTCAAAGAGTGATTTTGCTTTCATCTTGAGTGTGACATTTAAAGTTAGTTTTAAGGGGATCTGGCAGCAAAACGAAGTGAACAGAGAAGATGACAAGATATTATGTATGTGGCAGATTTTTGAATAGATTGTAAGTGAAGAGCAGAAGAAGGACAATGTCTAGCCAGAAGCCATTAGAGTAATCAAAATGAGAGATGACTAATGATTGAACTAAGCAAACCCACAGCAAAAAAACCTGTCTTCAGACTCTGTAAGCAGTTAGCTGAACAAATGAAACTCAGCATATCTGACAACCACACTATCATGTAAACAGCTTGTGATACGGCCTTTACCAGATCTAGCAGATCTTCCCCATCAGTCCATGCTACTTTGCCTCAACTGCAAAAGACTGCAAGCAATATTTTCTCTGCCTGGCTACTGCAGTCTCCTCCTTCCTCACCCCACTAATGTTTATTTGGACTCCCTTTTTAATCAAGGTGGAATACTACAGCAAAATTCACCAACTGCACCAACAATGCCTGCTTCTCTTCACCCCGTTTCCTGGCCATATTTCAAGGCATGCACAAGTCTACCCTTTTTGCTTCCCTCAGCTCCATGCATTTTGCTGTTTATTTTATCCCACTGTCCCTGGGTACCATCCATTTCTCCTCTGCCTTCACTTCTACTTGTCTAATGCCTCCTCTTGCCTGAGATTCTTTCATTAAGCCACTCATACTGTGCTCATGCCACTCATGCCTTCCTTCGTGCTTTTTCTTCCATCAGCACACAAACCCATGTAGAAGCATTCCTGTTATTAAAAGAACTAACAAGATATGCAATGATTTTCACTGCTCAATCTCTGGCTCTTGGTCACATCTCATTTCTGCTCTACATCTGTGCATTATCTATTTCAACTGCAGCCTCTTGGGAACACAACTTTCACTTCTGATCGCTTTGTAAAGTGCGAGGCACAGACGTGCTGCCAGCACTGAACAATAAGAGTGAAAACACACACTTACAGAGCACCTTTCATAGGAAATGATTTATAGCCAATTAATGCTTTGCTCACCAGTAAAATGCAGAGACCTCTGGGGTGAAATACAGCAACTCTGTACAACCACTTAGGACAGGAAATTAAGATTATTGCTATCCAATTTAAACTACATGAGAATTTTAGGCAGACGGCCTGTAATTACAATAGATTGTGTCTGGCTACATCCCACAGACAAAAATTCGTAAAACATTGCATTGACTTTCTTGCTAATGGCCATGACCTCCATTTCACCTCTCTCCACTAAAATCCTGCATCTCCAGCTACACAATGCCCTCTACCAGCATGTCAAGAGAACACAAAAATCAGCTTTCCACTTATCACTGCTTTTGCAAAATTACGTCCTTGCTATTACCTCAGCCTGTCCCTGGAAGTTTAAATGAAAAACATGTCTGAAACAACACACTTAAGGATTAAGAAATGTTCACCTTGTGGGAAATTGCAATGTGAAAGAAAAAAAGAACATTTACATCTATACATGCAACGTTTGACTCATATTCATTTAGAGTAATGCAAATTACACAGAACACTCTGGTGCAGGGTCCTGTACTTGTTATGGAAATATACAGGATGACCAGTGACTCAAAGAGACAACCAGATGCCTTGTTTCAGGAGAGTATTTCTAACATTACATGTCACATTTAGCTGTATGACTGGTATCGCTCTATTAAACTCAGCTTCTTCACCACAACATTCCCATCCAAACTTTGCACTCAAAGAGGATGATAGTTTGGGGGCAGATTGTAGAGAAAAAGCAGTAAAAATCAAAACATTGTCCTTCTCAAACAAATGACAGAGGAGAGAACTGTCCTGGATGCTTACCTGGAGATTACTGGGAGTAGCAGCATAAAAGGCAAAAAAAGGCAGGCAGACTCATGAGGTAATGGAACAGAAAAGAAGAACAGAACAGGAACAGAAAAGAAGCTACAGAACCAGAGCTTATTAACAGCGACAGTGCAAGACAACAGGACCAGTCTGCAAGGGAATTGATTAATGAAACCTGAGGGACACATTGTTACACAAAAACAGGTTAACAAGGCACTGGCCTTGAGATCCAGAACTGCAGCTTAACTCAGCTATTGATGGCAATGTTCCTGTCATCTTCTATCCCACAGCACCATATATTGTGTTTCTTAAAAACAGGGATCTGAGGAAGCAGTTCAAGAAACCCTCTGGCACCAAGAACCTCAGTACTTTCCCATACAAACCCAGAAGATATTACTGAGGCCAGGAAAAGGGCTGCATAATGTTATTACAGAAGAGGAAAGGTTATTTAAATGATGCATCTGGAGATCCAAAACATCTGTGTCACCCGTCTGACTGGTTCTGTTCCAGTAAAAGGATTTCTAATGGAGACAGTGGCAGAGGACACTTGAATTATAGCAGGGAAGCTGTGTTAAGCATCCACTCTACTTAAATCTTCCAGCTTTGACTATAAAATTCCTTTCAACTAAAAATTTAGCAGGAGGATTGTCAATGTCATATCAGAGAATATCAAACATTAAAAAAGTGACAGTTGCCATGCAGTGCCTTTACTTATATAAATTATTTTAAAATAATTGTTACATTGAAAGAATTACCTCCTTTATTTTTCTTATTTGAAGTAGTAATGAAAAAAAATTTAAAACCTGCCAAACATACTTGTGAGCAACTTTAATCCTGTGAGTAATTCCACTGGAGAAACAGAACCACTAGTGACAGTAAGTACCTGACACTCTTCCAGCACTTAAGGAAGTGATACCTGTCCAGGAATCAGTTGATATCTCCTGCTCTTAACAGACTTTTAAAGTGGGAGCAAAGAGCTACTCAACACACAAAGTAATCACACAGCAGCAAAGAGAGAACTGTTTTCCTGGTTTCTGATTATTTTTGCAGCAATAAAAATCACTGGCATTACTAAGAAGAGCTACAAAAGTGTTGAGGCAGAAACATGTTTGAAGGATGCCCCTTTTAAGATAAGAAAAAAAACCTGAACAGTTAGATAGATGCTTTATACATTTTTGCAATCTTAAATGACCAGGTAAAACTGCGAGAACTGATCTTGTAGTTTCAATTCCTCTTCCATAACCTCATGCAGACATTTCAACAGCTGCTTGCTACTTGATAGTACACAGTTTGAATGGGTAAGCTTGAGGCTTTGGCTGTGCAGTTAGATGTTTGTAGAGATGAAGTCAGAAGAACTGAACTGCCTTTGAACAGAAACCAAAGGCTGAAGGCATATCACAGCTTGGGTTGATTTAAGGGCTTGAAATTTATTATGAAAAATCAGTGTTTGCTTTCAATATACCTCTAAATGTTCTTTATTGAGGTTTTCTCAATAAAGAAAGAAAAAGTCATGCCTTGCTACAATGTATTTTTTTAAATTGGTGTGTTTGTACACAATGGCCAGCTGTAGCCCAATCAGTGGGTGCCAGAGCAGACATCTCACTACAAAATCCAACTGGAGGCTGTAAAAACACTGCTCTGTCAGTGGGGGAAGCAAAGGTTTGGCCTTGGTTAAGTCTGACCAATTTTCTTCTGCCCTAACTTCCTTCTATGTCCTGATTCACAAGGTTCCTTTGTTACTCTGTAGAGAGGATGATTGACAAGAGGGAAAAATCTGCCTTGTTCAAAGTTGCTTTCCAGATGTGAAGAACCAACTCCCCACATCAGCCTACACTGTTCAAAGAACAAAAGCAAGACTTCTGTTTCTCAATGGGAAATAATCTGAAGTAAAATAATAACATCTTTGGTGTGGTTAGTGCCAGAAAAATAAGTTAAGACAACAAGATTCTCAGAATCAGGAAATCTTCATATTCATTTTGAGAAATTCTGATTTTAATTCAGAATGTGGCTTCATAGAGGAAAATTACACTTGCAGTTTTCTTTGAAAACATTCTCAGCTCTGTTATAATAACTGTGGTAATGTGAACTGAATGCAGAAAAATACATTTTATAATTGATTATTCACCAGGTGCTAAAACACTAAATGATCTACATGACATCTGCACATGCTGGGGTGACTGCATTTGTTAAAAATGTGTAACTTCTCAAGAACAGCTTTAGATGATCTGCACTGCTGAATTCCAAAGATGCAATCTGCTTTGTCATTATTTACGAAGTACATCCTAGAATACACATGTGAATTATTTGTAAATATGACTGACTGACTTGCTTTATTTTTAGCACAACACTTGTCTTGTGGCAAGCTTGTGCATTGGTGATGTACCACACTGAAGTCATTAAAATGGCATCTGAAAGTTTTTTCATGAACACAAGCCAAAGTCAATATCTCACCAGTTAAATAATGCATTTCATAATTACAGCAAATATTTAATTTTCAAACAAATATCTTTTTGCTCTCACAGAATCAACAGCAGAAGTTAACATGATGGTTCACAATTAATAGAGACCCAGGAGAAAACCTCGCATAATCAGTACTTTTCATCTACATATTTATGAAATGTTATCAACTATTCATGTAATATTTACCACTGGGAGTGGTGAATACAACAATCATCCTCACTGGAGAACTAGTCAGTTTTCTTTAAAATGTTACAAGCAGCATAATTCAATTCTAGAATTGTTATATAGCAATTAAGGGACATTTTTAGGATCTGAATGTTCTGCATGAACATTGTTTTTAATTAACTGAACAAAAATTTTCCTAACTGATCAATCCCCATACTCTTCTTTGGAAACTTAGACTTACAGCCACAATGTGAATCACCCTGCAATTCCCAAGAGATACCAAATCTTACAGAAACCTCTCTCTGATGCAGTAGTTACCTAGCAGCAAAACCTAGCAACCCTGTAGTGCGAGATTAATCCCAAAGCGATCATCAGAAAGTAATATCTAAAGGATATTTTATTTAAGTATGCCATCCAAAGGCATATAAAAATGCAATGCAAAAATCCTCAGGCTTTTAGCTGTTCAGCTACACAAATTAGGAAAGACTACCCAACAGCACAACAAGCTATTTATTTGTTTTCAGCAAGGTCTCATTTGCTCAGCTCTCCCAACAACGACAGATAAAACCCCCCAGATTTACAAAAGGATGCACAAGCCTTTTAGATGTGACTAAGATATTCAGAACCCTTCTCTAGCTACAATTTAATGTTCCAGCAATGAAATCCCTTAGGCCCTACCGCTAAACCGTAAGTGCAAAGTTCCTCAGGTTAGAGGCTCTGCTCAGCTGCTTGGAACCAAAGTCCTATCAGGACACTCAAACTAAAAAGTGCCTCTCCTTTCCCTTCTACAATGTAGTAAGCATTTTCCAATCACCTTAGTGTGAGCAGGACATGCACAAGGACAGCCAGACATAAGCTCTCCTTGTTCTGAGCTGTCCATCTGCATTTACCCTACCCTCACCTGAGAGGAAGGGGATTACTCTCAAGGACTCAGTACTATGGTGCCAGGAGGATAAAGAGAGAATATGAGTCAGAAAATAGCATTTTCCTTGAGTAATGAAATGTCCTTGCCCCAAACCAAGGAACAGGAAAAGCTGGAGCTAGGTTTCTTACCTCCTTAGTAAAACCCTACCACATCCCATAACATCTTCTTGGCTGACTGGGAACCTGCATGCTTCACTGTAAGGCTGAAGACTCCACCAGGTGAATGGCACTTAAAACATTTGTCGCAGCAACACTCTGCAAAGTTCCTTTCCAAATATAGTCTAATCCCTCCTTGAGCCTTCACTTTGTTTGTTTAGCATGCTCTGATTCCACTGAGAGCTGCATATACACTTCTGAAGGTCAGCTTGGGCCTGGGCAGCTTTTAGAGCACTGCTCAGGCACAACAGTACCGAAATCTCTGCGTGTGCCCTAAAATTCCTACCATGCAGACAGTCTAAAACTATCCAATAGAAAGAGAATCCACACCTTTACCAAAACTCTGTATTTTCCCCCTCATACTAAATGTTAGGCTTTCCAAAGGTATTTGTATTTGTGCATTGAAGAGTGTGGTTGCCTACTGCTTAAAAATGCTTTGGTATCCTTGGGTAAGATGCCAAATTAAAAACTGAAAACCTGCAGTCTTACTGTTAAAAGAATAGGGGAGCATGAGCTGAAGTGCCAACTTTCCTGCTTTGTTTTAATTACACAGACCAAGAAAAACTATCCTCTAGTGGGAAGGGGGAAAGGATATTCAAACATTGCACCAGTTAAACTCTCAGGTTTCCTATGGGACTAATGAAGGGAATGTTAAGGGTGTGGACACAATCTGAGTCAAATTCTTGCTGAACTGCCATGTGACAGTAACAGTCATCAAACCAAAAGATTAAATTGGACCAGGAAAACTGATAGGAAGGAGCTCTGGTATATATCCCTGGGTTGCCAAGTCATATATATATATATAACTATAAAAAATACATAATGGACTATGACAGTGCTTTTAAGAGAATGGTTTGGCCACCGTGATAAATAAGAAGCCAAAAAGAAAATAAATGTTCTGGTGGTTCTCGTCCCTCAACACAAACAGGAGCTTTATCCATGCCATGAGCACCCCCTGTGTGCAGCCCACACACACCCTGGCAAGGCACACTCTGACACCCACACACTGACAGAAATGCCTTCAGAATTCATCTGCCAGTGAGAGATTACAACCAATAATGCTGCAAGATTTGATTTTGCTTCTAATTGTTAAATACTGAACTATTGTAACATTGTATTAATTTTTCTCATGTCCAGCTATATCCACAACAGGCACTCTGTCATAGCCAGTTCTAACTACAATCAGCAACTGATTTTAGGCACTGAGTCATTAATATCTTCACATAGCACTGCTTACCTTAAATCTTTCTGAAACCCCTTCAGTGATGCTGATTGTGAATTCAGCTATTTTAGGAGTACGGAACTTTCCCTTCTTGCGATCAGGTTCATATTCTGTTTTTGTTTTGACCACAACCTTTAAGAAAAAACATCAATCACAAAACTGCCAACTAGAGCTGGCCACAAAAACCTCAATTATTCTTTAACTCTTATTTTATCTGCTTACAAGCACATCTAGCACCATACCTTTCCCATCCCCACTTTGTGTAACTCTTCTTTGAAAGCTCTAAATTATTAATTTTTTTTATCCAGTTTATCAATCATCAACTGACTTACCTCTCAAAGTGGTTTTGATGGACCTACAGGAAGACTTGTTATGCAACAGTTTCACAAGGGTTCAATTTTTTCATCTGTGGTGATACTGTGCTCTTATAGTAGGCAAGGATAGGTCAAATCCAAATCACAAACCTTCCCACTTTGTATAGTTTGTATAGTCACCTCCATTTGCTTCAGGAAATTCCATTAACAGGATTTCAAACTGGACACCAACAGAAGATTACTGAAGAGTACCCATAAAAAAATTTGCAGATTATGATGTCATGTTCTTTGATGGCAGGATTTTGAGTTTTTTTTTTTTTTTAAAAAGTGAAATAACCCATGTAGTCTAGTTGCTATTCACCATGTGATAGACTATGGCCCTTGGCACTCTTATTTTTAACATCTAATTTCTGAATTATCAGCTGCAAGCAGCAAGATACACACAAACCCTTGTGTTAATGAGATTTCTTCAAACAGCTAAGGCTCTTCAGTTTATTCCTTGCTATGAACTACTGCCCCAAGCTACACAATTTAGCACCTTACCTCTATTCCCAAAATACTCATTACGTCAGTTGTATCTCTAGTGTTCTCCCAGGCATTCTAATCATATAAAATTTTCACATACCTAACCTATTTGCCTCATTTTTGTCTTCTGCATTTTTCAGCAACTTTTTCCAAGTATTGCTCTCAAGCTAGGGTACAGTTTATTGTAGTGATGGTGCTACTACAATTTGCTCAATTTCCTCTGTTTTTTTTCCAAGGAATAAATATCTATTTTTTTAGATTTCTGAGAACCAAATTCTACCTTTAGCAAAGACCATGGTATTAACAGCAAATACATTAATCACAGAACGGCCTGGGTTGGAAGGGACCTTAAAGATTATCTTGTTCCAGCCCCATGCCATGGGTAGGGACCCCTTCCACTAGACCAGACTGCTCAGAGCTCCATTGCAACCTGGCCTTGAACACCTCTAGGGATGGGGCATCCTCAGCTCCTCTGGGCCCTGTGCCAGGGCTCAGCACCCTCACACTAAATCTACTCTCAGTTTAAAGCCACTCCCCCTTGTCCTGTCACTACATCCCCTTGTAAATAGTTTCTCTCCATCTTTCTGAAATTAAGACAGTGACATTTCAGGTAGCCAGACACTGAAATGACAAGCTTTGGGTTCCCTTCTTCTCACTTCCCTGAATGGTACCTAGAATGTGTAACTGTACTTAGACTCAGTACCATAAAGTTTATTAGACATTTTCACAGTATTACATGTATTTGCTCACAACATATGTTTAAAAACTACTTAACTATTTTCAGCTATAATCAGTAAGACTGTAGTTATTTAACTTTATAGCTGCCCAACAGCATCATGGAAGTTAACTGCCTGATGATTTCTGGAACGCTTTATAACATTATAGTTCTCTTCCTCCTCCTTTATGTTGCATAATCTCAGGCAACTCAAATCACATTCAGCTGACACTGAATGTACAGTTCTAACTGCTTGGTTATGTAATGTCTTCTTTTGTTTAACATATCTAAATATGAATTTAAATCACTTCATCCCTTTAATTTAGAAACTGTCAAAATCATCAAATCCTTAGCACTGTAGTCACTACTGTTCAAGAAGTTATGCTTCACTGCCATGCTGGAGCCTTGCAAGTGAATAATAAGCATAGATGCATGAAGTATGTACTCCTATTCATTATACATGAGTGTCTGAATACTTCAGAATTTGATCTGTGTGTCAATCTTTTCTTAATACGTTTCTTTTTTTCATATCAGTTGTTCTGCTCCTGCCTTTGATTCTCTAGCAACCAGTAAAGAGACACTGACATGACTAACCAGTTACAGAAGGACACCAGCAGGTCCAATTAATTTAATTTTCCCCCTCTGCAAAAGGAAAAGAAAGCTAATATACAATTGGACAGTGGAGAGTAGAAAAACCAATCAAATATTCCTTTATTTAAGTTTCTAGCCTAGCTGGACATTTGCTTTCATTCAAGCCAAATATCATCCAGGTGGGAGGAGTCCTGCCCCATTCTAGTAGGAGCAAAGCGCCTGGGTTCTCTACAGAGGCTCTGCTCAGGTTAAAGCTATTACCATGCAGATCCCTCCTTCAGCCTTCTGCTTAGCAGTGCAGGAACAGAACAAATTCCTCTGGCCATTGGTCCTTGGTAATCAGTTATATCCAGTCACCAGTTGGCAGATGTATCAGACATGGTAAGACTTAACTTGTTCTAAAGCCTCGGGGTGTGATTTTGTCCGCAGTTACAAGATTTACACCCATGTAACTGAAGGCATAAAATGGACCCTCAGGCTCCCGAACAGCTGTTATGGCTTATTGCATTTATGTCTGCCAACTGGTCACCACACACAACACAGACTGGTGTTGATAGCAATTAAAATGGAGGCCACACATTTATTTGTATTGCCTACAAGCAAGGAAAATTTTACAAGCTAAGATTCTTTACCCTAAGTTATGATTATGTGAATTTTTTTGACGTTTGAAGAATGTATACCTGGCAGTTTAACTAGAAGTAGAATTGACTTGTGGAAGACACAAGGCCAAAAAATAAAAACTGTATGAAGACTATAAAGCTTTTTATTACCAGATGCATGTGGGAAATTACAAGTAAGAATCTTATTGAAACAGGATACTGAAAACCCTGACAAAATCCTACTCCTGTGTGCTTCACATGTAGTAGCACTTACTGAATTCTTAATTGTGAGGACAATAAACATATTTACAGCCTACCACATCACCTTTCTAAATCGTTAAAATTAAATCCCTAATAATCAAGACATTTAATGAGGCACACAGGAAGCACATTTCCCTTCCAACCTGTAAGCAGCTCATTGGACATTCCCTTCCAGCTACAGAGGAAATCTGAACCACCTATTTGGAGATTTAAAAAGGAAAAAACTCAATGGCCTGTTCTCATCTCATTATTTTAGCTTGTCTGGGGTTAGCATTAGTTTCTTACTGAAGCACAGAAGGAAAATGGAAGTGCTCTCTGGTGGGCTAATATGCCCATGTCCACCTTACAGAGAAATAAGGCAGGGCTCTATTCCCCCATCAGGGAGGCATTTTACAGACAGAGAAAATTGGTATTATTCACAGAACACACAGGACCTTCCAGGTGCCAGAAAGAAAGATACAGAATAGGAAGGGCTACAACAATACAGCATAGAGAAGCTTGCATTTGTATAGTATATGTTTCATACAGCAGCACCAAAATCTCTACATGCTTATCGCTAACACTTCACACTGGTTTTTAATGCAAATCACCATTAATGGATTTTCACGAGCTTAGCTGTTTAGGTTTTTCCCTAGAGGGAACTAGCATGCCTTGAAACAGCCCATATTTCTCGTCATTTCTAAGCTGCTCTTTTATCCATACCCTATTCTTTTGTTGTTTGCCTGAGATTTGGGTGTGATTCTCCAGGGTGGAAACTAAAGCCTACTGTACCTTATCAGGAGGTGGGAACTGGAGCTGATTGACATCCAGGGGTGTGATCAGGGGGATGGTGTCAAATCCATCCTCCAAAAGGGGCTGCTTTGTGCTCTTCTCGCTGAAATTATTCCCCAGTTTCACCATTCTTCCAAGATAGAGGGATTTTTCTGCTGGCACACACAGGCACACACGCACAGAAATGCAAAATATCAGAAATCAGACCTTTTCCCAGCCCTCGGGGGACCCGAGATATCTTCTGGAAAAAAAAAAAAAATAAACGTAGAAAAAACGTGCTGGTCGCTATGACTCGGTTAGGTATTGGCGTTCTGGGAAGTACGATGACCAGACCTACTATCAAAATTTTAAACCCCCCCAAAGCAGCAGGCACACAAAGCAGCATCCCAAACCCCCGACACGTCAGCCCGGTGCGGCATCGCCCGCGGGATGCGGAGCGCTCGGCAGCGCCATCCCCGCCCCGGCCCCCTCCGCTCCCCTCCCGGCCCCCTCCGCTCCGCTCGCGGGGCTGCCCCGGCAGGACAGGGCAGGGCAGGGCCGGGCCGGGCCGGGCCGGGCCGGGCAGGGCAGGGCAGGGCAGGGCAGGGCAGGGCAGGGCAGGGCAGGGCAGGGCAGGGCAGGGCAGGACAGGGCAGGGCAGGGCCGGGCAGGGCAGGGCAGGGCCGGGCCGGGCCGGGCAGGGCAGGGCAGGGGAGGCCCGGGCAGGGCAGGGCAGGGCCAGCACTCACCGCCGCGGCTGCCGGCCCTGGCTCGGGGCGCGTCGTTCCCGCGGCCGCGCGGCGATGGCGGAGCGGGGGGCGAGGCGGCGGCTCTCCCTCCCTTCCCTCCCTCGGCGGGTGGCTCTGGGCGGCCGCAGCGCCGGGGCCGTGACGCAGCCGCCGCCTGGCTGAGGCAGCTCTGGAGCCGAGCACAAAGGGGCCCCGCGGGGACGAGCGGGCGGCTCCCCCGGCCGGCGATGGCGCAGCGGCAGCAGGTGGAGGGGGCGGCGCGTCCCGCCCGGCCCGGCCCGGCCCCCTCAGCCACCGCCCCCCGCCCCTCCCCGGGCGGGGCCGCGCCGTGCCCGCCGCTAACGGGGCCCGGAGGCGCCACCCGGCCTCGCTCGGCGCTGATAGAGCCCCGGCAGCCCCGGTGAGGGCGGCGGCCGCAGCTCGGGAGGGGCAGCTGCGCTGAACGAGGCAGCGGCGAGGGGCCCCTTCCCCCGCCCGGGCCGGGCCGAGCCCGCCGGCTCCGCTCCCTGCGGGGAAGGGACGGGCGTGCGGTGAGCCCGGGGAGAGCCCGGCCCTGTCCGCCCCGCGGAGCCCGGGGAGAGCCCGGCCCTGTCCGCCCCGCAGAGCCGGGGATGTGAGCACCGGGGTGGGGGCAGAGGCGGATTGCAGAGCCCCGCAGCCGGCAGAGGGAGAGAGGACACCTCACAGCTCGGCTGGCTCGGGGCGGATTCCTGTTCACTGTCTGCTATAACCCAAGGCAACCAGCCTGCTCCCCTTGCAGTCTTGCAGGTGCGTTGCTTCCCAGCCAGTGGAGGGAAAGCGCTGCGGGCGATGCAACAGGTGCCTGGGATGGTTGGCAGCTCTGAGAGGAGAGGAGACAGGTGCTCAGCCTAGAGCTGGTTTCATGCTTCAGAACCAACCAAGCTCTTCTCACAGATGCCGGCGTGAGCAGCCTCTCTGCAGGGTTTGTTCCAGTTGCTCAATCCAACACGCTTCCCGTTTTCCTGAGGTCAATGGTCTGTAATGCCAAAGGCCCTTTCTGGCTGTGGCACAAAGCAAGTTGTGTCCCCAGCTATGGATCATCCTGTCTATCCCATTTATTTTTCCCATCAGTGTTCTGTCCTGAGTAAATAAAGTGTAAAATAAGCTTGTCTTACCTCAGTAATATTTCATAAATCATACTTGCGTACGTTAAATAGAAGAAAAAGGGTTTCATTTTATACAGAAAATTGTACCTGTGACTGGAAATGAAAGGGTTTCTCAGAAAGCAAGAAACACTTGAATTATTTAATTTTGTCAAAGCCCTTGTCTTACGAGTGTTCTTGAACAGAACAGATGAATAACCCACAGATGGATGAGTGTAATCCATCCATTTGTATGTGAAGCCAAAGTCATGCAGAATCCAGATGACATCAAAAGTCCAAGTGATGATCAGAAGTGTATTTGACAGTACACTACAGGGAACCCAAATAACATATCAGATGGTTTAACAATTTGACTGACTGGGTTCTTTCATCTCTAGCTTTTGTGATTTTATATTTGAGCCCTTTTGGCTGAAGAAGGTCAAAAGCTTAGGGCAATTGTGTATTAAGTGTATGCCTGAGGAAGTATTAGTATTGGATGTATTAAGTATTAAGATGAATGGGTGTAAATTCCCCAGTGTGCTGGTGAGGTATTTTTTTTAGTTATGTGAGCATGTGTACAGGTTACTCTGTTTTAGTGTCTGTTGTAGAGAAAAGGAGAAATGTTGATAGCCTGTTTAAAGAGTGAGTTATTCTCTTCCACTGTGCATTTCTTTATTGGTATCTGCCTTTTAGGAGCTTATGCTGACTAGTCCTACCTGGTTCTCTAGTCTTTCAGAAAAAATCTTTTTGTTAAGCAACTGGACACTACACTTGTCACTCAGTACTTACACTCAGTGACTTATATTATTTTCATTTTAAGTGTATGTCATCCCATGTACTATGATGTAAAAGAAAAAAAAGCTCTGTGTTTTTGTGTGCATGTACATGCACGCACAAATATCTGTGACTAATAAGTGTCTTTATTTGCCAGCTATGTAAAATTAACAGTTAAAAGGCTTTAATTTCTGATATCAAATAGCCAACTATAGCTTGCTACTGATGGTTTTAGAAAAAAAGATGAAGTAACTTGATTACAAAAGTGATACGCTTTCTAGTCAGAAGTTGCTGCCTTAACAAGGCAAAAAGGTGTATATTAGCATAGACAGTATTTGAAAATAAATGGATTCTTTGAAACTAGCACACCTCTTTTCTCTGGGGCTCCTCCTGTAGGTCATTTTGCTGTGGTTATTCAGGGGGTTTTAAATTTGGGGAAGGAAATCTATCTTCACAAAGTCACTCAAGTTCCAGGTGCTTAACAAATAACCCACATCCTTGCTCAGCCACTGAAGTGTCATGGCCAGCAATCTTTATCTCATGCCAGTTACCTCTGAGGAAACATGATAGCTCCTTGTGGGTATGCGGGCAACAGGAAAAGCAGCCAACACACGGAATTGATGACCTAGTGGTTGCTCTCATTAAGTCAGATTGTACCCTGATTTACTTACTCTGAAACCTTCATGGTCTCAGTGAGGCTAGAATTCACTGTGTATACTATCAGCCTGACTATGAAAGCAGAAAATTTGCACTTCTCCATCAGGCAGGTGTAGTACTTCTCAATGAAGTCACTATTGGAGAAAAAAAGAAATGGAAGTAATGTGAAGCTTGTGTTTGCTGGCACTTGTTCTAGGAAATGATACAGAAGTCTTTTTTAAATAAGACAAGACCCATGTCTCAGAAAAGCTGGAGGAAGACCAATTGCATGGGACAGCCTACATTTTCACCACTTGCCAAGCCCTCATTTTGAAGCAGAAACGTGAAGAATAAAGTCCCACAGTCTCTACATATGGAAATTAAGGAAATATTGTAAACTGCTATGTTCCATAGGGCTGGACTTCTGCTTCACTATGGGCAACACATCTAGAAACTACAGGATCTTTTTCCTGTAATTTTTTCTAAAATCTAGAATAGTTATTCTAAAAATGAGGCCAAATTTGTGACAATTAATGTATTATTTGTTATTCGATGATGCTTTATTCAGGTTGGCCACATGTCTTTGTGGGTTGTAGTTTACTGACACAATCAACTGAAATGGCTCTTCTGGAGCCATTACAATTTGTTGTGTGAGTGCAGCTGAAAACACTTCAATGTGCCATGTGTCACGCTTTGTCAAGTTCACAGTTGATGTTTCCAAATCAGGATTAGGAACAGTGCTGATGCAGTGCAATGCTGCAATTGCTTGTGCAACATAAGCATTCATGAAAGGGAACAAACTCTGCTGAAAGAAAGCAGCACTACCTATTGCTGTTTGTCAGGTGTCCCAGCAGTTTATTGTCCCTAAAATATCCAGTCCCTCTGCTATCTGAGGTTACTTGCAAATACCAAAGAAGAGCATTCTCACCAATCCGTTGTAGGAAGCTGATAAACTTCAGAAATTATATTAAACTCTTGGTCAGCAATAGGGAAACTGGGATTGAGTGATGTACCAAAGGAGGTACAGGAAATGTATGGCGAAGCCAGCTGGGCAGAGCCAGCTGCATGACTACTGGCACATGATACAACCAGCAGTTCACCTCACCAGGCAGTGCTAAGTTTATACAGCCCCTTCAGTCCCCCCCTCTGCCCAGCAAGTCCAGACTGGGAGAGCAGGAAAGCTAAAACTTTGCCTTTAGGATTTTATTCTTGGATTTCTATATGTGGGAGGCTTATGTGTGAACAACTCTAGAATTGTGGCATTCATAGTGAAATGGGTAATGGATAAATGAATAGTGAACCTGTGCGTGAACAAAAGTGATACCTTGGTGACAGAAAATAGCGATATGGAAAATAGTGGTTTTCACTTACTGTCAGATTTGTAGAACTGTCAAATGAAAATAAAAATATTGATGCTGAGTAATGCCCATCTGTTATTTCCAAAACTACTGAAAAGGATGAGTTTGAATTCTTCTTTGGAGAAAATTGAGAAATGGTCACTGGAAAGCTGTGAAATTCTTAAAACATTGAACCATTTTTCAAGTCTGGCATCCTTAGGTTAATCATACTGAATTCATACATGGATATCTAAATAAGATTTTTCAGAAAGAATGTAGGCCACACATTGGAATAGTGCTGAGCCAGAACAAGTTCTAAGCACTCAGACTCTCAAGAGCAGCATTCCTCAAAGGATGACAAAACCATCAGTACTACACCCACATAAAATACAGGGCAGTAAAACCCAGAAGGATTGCTCTGAGAATCAGTGCTCTGGGCTTGCAGGTGCAGCAGAAGGGATAAATTGTGCTGCAAGGCAGATTATGTCCTGTGCCTCCTCACACCATCTGTAGGCCTTCAGGTTCATCTCTTGGTGCAGGGAAGGTGCCAAAATACAGCAGGGAGATGAGTGCTCTGGGTCTGGGGAGAAAAGGAGGGGAGGATCAGTACAGGCAGATGAATTGTTCTCCAGGTCTCCTGATATTCCCAAATATCAGACCCACCACGCTGCTAAGCTGAGGCAGAAAAGTGACAGTCCAATGATGAGAGGGCAAAGCTCTGTCTGGCAGAGGGATTTGGGGAGACATCAGTGATGGGATATACTTAAACACAAGGAAGCACAGCTTTAGGGGTAAAGGGAGGTTGATCTTTTACTGATCTCTTCCCAGGCTAATCCTGCTTATGATTTAAACAGTCATTTGAATGGCTAAAGTTACCTGATTTAGAGAAGCACGATAATGTTTTGGCTATTATACAAATGGATTTCAAACAGTATCTAAGTAACACAAGGTCATCTAGTCCAAAATGATCCTCTATTAATTTAGAGTATTACATGAATTTAAAGGATAAGATCAATTCCAACAGAAGCTGGACTTAACCACTAAACCATTTATTTAAAAAAAACTATATAAACAAGCCATTTACCAGGACTGCTGGAATGTGATCCTAGACTTCTCTTTGGCCTTGAACCACTTCAAATTAATTGGTTTGCAGCCAAAGGAGGTGCATAATATAACATCACAATTTATATTTAGGAAACCTCATTAGAAATGAAAAAGTTATGTAACTCCTCAGAGAAAGCAAAAGAAATATAGGACAAATTATACTCAAACACTGCAGTTAAATTATTTTAACAGCAGGGTAGCTTTTAAAAAAAAACCTGTTAGGACAAAATCCTACATAGCATGAGAAAAAAAGCTCTTATATCTTACTGTAATTAGAAACTCATCAGGTTAATGGGGCAATTTTTCAAAAGCTACCATTTAAGTTTTTGCACATGGCATTGATCTTGCTTTATTTCAGCTTGCAGATAGAACTTGGCCGGGGGGGGGGGGGGGGGCGGGGGTGGGTGAAAAAAAGCAATCAGACATTTTCTAATGTACATGTAAACTCAAAGCTCTGTTTCTTTTGTATCTGTGCTCTTTCATTCAATTTGTACTTGTGATGGAGTTCTAAGATCTCACTTTCACTTCAATATTCACTGACTAAAATTGCTCAAAGCACCAAGTGATTTTGGGGTATCTTTAGCAAGGAATCTCACAGGGTTCAAGGGAAGAAAGCCAGCTCATCAAGATTCACTCTTTTTTTGGGCACTTAAAATCTGAGGCCAAGGAAATTAAAGATCACTTTTGATAATTAAGGTCAGCACTTTAAAAAGATGTTTGATATTTAAAGCTATGATGAGAAGAAATGCTGAAAAGGATGGAAGGGAGTGTAGCATTATGAGAAATGTTGGCCAAAAAAGCCAAATGACAGAGGAGCCTAAATCTGTAGGCAGTTCTGTTATTGACAATGGCAGGTTTTTGTGGATTCCTAAATATGCTTATTTACACAGATATCTAAATGTCAAAAGACAAAAGAGGGGGATGTACAAAACATCTGCTTGCTCCAGATGACTAACAAGTGAAAAAGAAGAGGGAGCCTGCAAAGCAGCTCATGGATGAGCCAGCCACCTTTACTGAAAGGATGAATTATTCCTTTTAGAAAGTAGTGAATTATTAGAATTAGGCACCTACACTGCAGCAGCCATCCTCTGAAGGGTTTGTTTTTAGAAAGCTTTTAATATGGTACATTGAAAAACAAAACTGCAAACAGAGATGTTACAAAAAAACCAAGGTGCTTACTGTTACACTTGTGTTTTTCAGGGTGGGTGGAGAAAGGTAATTTTGGGAATGGGATAATGGTATAATACAGTATAGAATAGAATATTTCAGCTGGAAGGGACCTAAACTGATCTTTTAATTTAACTGCCTGACCTGTTCAGGACTGAGCAAAAGTTATAGCAAGTTATTAGGGGCAGTGTCTAAATGCCTTTTAAACACTGACTGGCTTGAGGCATCAGCCACCCCTCTGGGAAGCCTCTTCTGGTGTTTGACCACCCTCTTGGCAGAGAAATATCTCCTAATGTCCAATTGGAACCTCTCCAGGTGCACCTTTGAACTATCCCCATGTGAAATAAAGTAACTCAATGAATGAAATAGAACTGTTTTGTAGCTAATTAACTAATATCAGAAGGGTACTCTTGGATTAAAATGTACTGCTGTTTACATATAATATCATTACTTTTATATTCTGAATGGAAAGAGTTTTACACTTGACTGTGATTAAGAACTGTAAAAGCAAAAAGCTGTGGTGTAGAGGGCATCTTATTTGCACTGCATATCGTACTCATCTGTAAGATTAGAGCTTTAAAACAGAAGAGTTTTTCCTATCCTGGTAACCCATTTTGCATTCCTTTAAACTGACAATCAAATCCATGCAACAGGAGGTATTTTGAAAAACAAAGACAAAAGGATGTAGCAAGCAATTTCAGTCGTAACTTCAAAGAAATAGTATTAACTCTGCAGGATCTGGTTGCCACAGGAATAATTCTTTCCCTGCTAGCTGAAAAAAACAAATTAAACCCAAGACCAACTACATCCAGACAGCACAGATGTTGACTACCACAGGATTACTGGTACTTCACAGCAAGAGATCTAAGA
Source organism: Zosterops lateralis (assembly GCF_965231275.1). NCBI lineage: Eukaryota > Metazoa > Chordata > Aves > Passeriformes > Zosteropidae > Zosterops > Zosterops lateralis. Next base: position 13,415,505 of record NC_139766.1, read on the forward strand.
ACTTAAAGCCCCCTATTTGTATTCTGTAAAATGCACAACATTGTCACCGCTGCATTTGAATTACTTATGCTACTTTAGGAAACTGCAACTGGGGGCATTAAGCACCCTACATGGCAAGAAACCTAAATCCAGTACTTACGAATTTTAAATCAATCAAATCTCTAAACATGGTGCACATTCTAAAAAGATTTAGTTGAGATGAAAACACTGTGAAAAATAGAAAATAAAAATGAGAACTGAGGAATAATTCCAGAAAGACAGGATTCCCACTAAACATTAAAGTACATCAGCTGAAGAAATCTACCAAACACATTCAAGACTCTCTATAAACTGGGTTCTTGAATCAGTGTCTTCAATCAGAACTGGCAGTAAAAACATCCAGTTGCCTTCTGTGGACACAAGGGAAGAGCCATCTCCTTGAATACTCAGCTAAGGGTGTGGAGAACAAATGTCATGTTAGTTTCCCTGAGGAGAATATGGGCAATTGTACCAAGCAGCTTCCAAAAATATTTTACATCTTCAAAGCACTGGACAAAGATGAACCAACAACTCCCTGTTCCATTTCCCATTACAGACAAAGATGAATTCCAAAAGAAAAGCAAATCAGGCCTCAGGCCTGAGAGACAGAAAAGGACAATTCTTTGAGAGTGTTGGGATGGCCAAACTAATTAATAGTAGTAGTTTAGTGAGAATCTCTGGGTGATAATTCCTACAGAAAAGTCCAAAGTGTTATATTTTAATACACTCCCAGATGCCTAACTGCAGTTTGCTTGGCTGAACTCAATCCAACTGGCTCATACCAACAAAAGAATTTGCAGATAGTCATAGGATCATAAAGCAACAGCTCAATGGACATAGAGAGGAACAGGTGGATACTTTTGTTGTTTCCCAATAGTCTTGTTCTTGTTTTCATCTGTCTCTAATTATCATATGTAAATGTCGACTCCTAGAAAATCAAAAAGGAGTGTAAGGAAATATTTGGCAGTGACAAGGAAGAATCCATCCCTTCTCCTAAAGGAGGACATCAGCCATTCAAGAGCTATCCTGTCTGTTTTCCCAGTCTAGTCCTACTGGGCAGCTCAGGATATCAGAGAACATCTAGAATTGGCAGCAGCAGCAAGGACTGGTTGCCTTCTTCCCACTGCAAGAGAAGAACTTTTAATCCATATAAACATTTTTTCTTAAACTTGATCACATTGAGCTTCAGTAAGTTTACGTCTCTAATATTTTCTTTTTGGGAAAACTTGTGATCTTAATGCACAGAGGCTTTTAATTACTTTCTTAAGACATTTTTCTGGAGGATCAGCATATTAACTCATGGAATTTCAGTGTCATTTAAGCCTAATCAAAGTATGATTTTTGCTTAGGCTACAGCTAAATGAGTTTGGGACATGGTTTAGTTTTTTAAAAAAAACCCAAAGAGTGTCATCATGCTTACAGAACACAACACACAATGGCAGTTCCATTTCTGTAAAGACATTTCATCCTCATAGAGCTTATTCTTCTTTTTTGGGAAAAATTGCATTTATGTATGTCAAGTATAAATAATGACTCCAAATAACAGTGACTACAAATAGAGAGCAGATATGGGCCCTACATTCTTTCAGTAGTGTAACTAACACAACATGCATTGTATACACAAACTCCAAAGAAAACCAGTGACCAGCTGTGCTGGAAACTCTAAAAGCCAACTTTTAGAGACATTTTTATGTATTTCTATGGTTATAGTAGGTACAGGAGGGTGTGTTTTTGAGACACCTCAGCTTTCATAAGTCTAACAAAGAGCCTGAATGTCTTTTACATCAAAGAGTCTGAATGTCCTTTACATCCAACGTACATAACTCATTTAGATTACTTAAATAAAACCCAGATAATGAGAAAATACTATTATCAAAATACTAAAAATAATTGGAAAGTAACTGTTTTCTAGAAAATAATTGGTTCAAGTTGTTGTAGAAGAGTTTTATGAAAGAGTATTTGAAGAGATCTGTATAACAGAACTGCCTACTAATAGAGCAATTGACAGTTCTGGTAGAGCTGAATGCTTGCAATGTGATAAGCAAGAGTAGTACTTGTGGTTATCAGCTGCTGTTCCCTCTGCAAACTTTTGAAAATTGTTACTCTGTGAAAGCACAGTGCTTTCAAAGAGTAATAACGTGCAGATAAACGCAGTGACATTTCTTTGGAAAAATACAGCTGAACTGAGCTGGGAATGTTACAGCAGTCAAATCTCTGCTGGATCAGGAGGGAAGGGCACATCCTGTATCACTTTTGGCAATCTGCTGTTCTGCCATGGCACAGGTATTAACAACAGGGCAATTCCAGTTACAGCCAGCATTCACCACAAGTGGTGCAGCAATGAAATGTAGCTGGGCTGTAAAGCTGTGCTATTGACAAAGTCATTCTGTTTGATTCATAGCACTGTACAGATACCTTTATTGCTTCCAGGTGTGTAAGTAGATTTAAAACTAATGATAGTGTTTGATCTGTATCTATCACAAAGCTGTACAGCCAAAATCACAAAGCCAAATATTATAACTCCATTATCAGGACATCCCTGGAATTTACGTGTAGGGACCAAAATCTATACTTTACTATTAGAGTTTACTTTTTAAAAATTTTTGAAGATAATTTCTGCCTACTCTCACAGGAAATACTTTCCTGTATTTTTTATTATTCTTATTTTTGACCTATTCCTGTTCTAGAGAAGACATTGCTGAACAATTTCAATTTTGCATTTCCCACTCATACTCTATTCTGAACGCAGACTTCTCACTGTTCATGCTTAGTCTGGCTTCTGCAATCCCTGCCCTTTCAGCCTGAACACATGCAGCTGTGCAGTATCTCCAGATCCTTGCCAGAAGCAGAAGCCAAAACACTCACTCTGTGGGGAGGGTTGGTGGGGAATGGCTTCCTACGTGGGCAGGTGGGCATCGTGCGGCCGAAGGATGGCAGAAGGCAGGTACCAGTGAGATCAAAACAGAGCAGTGTTGTTGTGCTGAGCATCTGCAGTTCATGCGAAGGAAATGGTTAAGGGTTTGTGTGAAAAATAATATCAGGAAATGTGAGAGGTCCCGAGATCCCACAGAGCTCTGCCGGGGGGTCAGTGGGTCTCCCTTTCCAGGGACCTTTTCGGAAGGGCGGGGAACTGGCACTTTGTGTGACAAACAGCAGGGGAGGGCTGAGGCGTGAGGCGGGAGGGCCCGGTGACAGAGCACAGAGATAAAACACCACAGGAGTCGAGGTGCTCATGTCGCACATCGCGATACCCACGAGACTGAGGCGCGGCCGCCTCCGCCTGTGGCCGGCAGCGCGACCTCCAGCTCTGCCGGGCAGGGATGCCCGAGGGCAAGAAATTGCGTCCTTGCAGTTTATTAAAGACGCGGACAACAAACCAGTTAACACATTATCGCTTCCTAACAACACGGGAGGAGGTTTATCACTGCTCACCCCGCCGCAGCCTCAGCGCCGCCGATGTGCGGGGGGCGGGCGCGGCCCCGGCGGGGGCACCGAGCGGAGCGGCGCAGCCCGGCCCGGCCCAGCGCGGCTTATCCCATCCCATCCCATCCCATCCCATCCCATCCCATCCCATCCCATCCCATCCCATCCCATCCCATCCCATCCCATCCCATCCCATCCCATCCCATCCCATCCCATCCCATCCCATCCCAGCCCAGCCCAGCCCAGCCCATCCCATCCCATCCCAGCCCAGCCCAGCCCAGCCCAGCCCAGCCCATCCCAGCGCATCCAGCCCATCCCCGCTGTAGCTCGGGCTTTCACTGCCACCCGGCGGGCAAACGGGCTCTGAACCCAGCGATGGGGAGTGGCGCATCCATCAGGGGCACTGGCTCCGGGGATTGGCGGCAGGAAATAAACTGCTCAGCTTACACTCGTGGAGGAATAAGGGACAGGTAAAGAATTGTTATTTGGTATGGACCACACATTTAAAAATCATGTGGGTGTATCCTAAAGCATCATGGATGTGACCTACAGATGGCCACCGATATTTTGAAATGCTTTTTGTTTTCTGATTTCTAGATACTTAAAGTATGTTAGGCTTTTCTTGCAATGACAAGGGCTAACTCCTTTTCAAAGGCAGGTTTTATTTAATCCTCTTTTCAAAGGGAAGGATTTTTGAGAACAGCAAGAAGCACAAATCATATAATTAAGCTTCTGAATAGTGGTGATATGATTACTGGTGGCTGACAAACTTCCTTATTTAAAACAAAGCTTGCCAATGTGATAAAGCTTTGATGATTCCACTGCAGCCAGGCTACTCAGAAAGATGAAATTATATACCCAGGACAGTCAGAGCACTCAGGGTGCTCATCCATATCACAGTCCCATATAACAGCACTCCTGATCAGAAGTACATTAGATAGTTTCCAGACTTCAAGTATTATTTAGTGTTTTGTCACAGAAGTGTTCTTTAAAGCACTTCAAAATACAAAGGGATGTGACATCAAAGCAGCAAGAAAGAAAACTTCCAGATGCAAACATGAAGTGGAAGTACATGGCTCGTCATAGTTTGTATAACACTTTCATTAGGGCTTCAGAGAAAAGCATCCTTTAGGCTTATTACTTCTAGTCTTTGCAAAAGTAAACATAACTTGGTCCTGGGTATTTAAAAGCCACATTTTATTTGGAAAAAGAAGGTGCTTTCCAGGTGGGCACAGTAAGGATTCCTGTTTTGCCCATGTGCCAATGTAATCATTTGGATCTGTAGCTGGAGCTCAAAAACTTTTATTCCTGACAAATATTAAAGTTACCAGAAGAGTCACTTACTAGCCAGTGGCAGAAGAATGACATTTTCTTCCTCTGTGACTTATTACCGGATGGTTCCAAAGGTCTTCAAGGCACTTAGCAAATATCCTTGGTGCCCTAAGGCCCCTTTTGCCAAGGAATAGATGAGAAAACAGAGAAGCTTTTAAGATCAAAACCTTTTTGGTCAATGTAATTTTTCTGGTAGCTCTGAAACTTATGATTACAAGGAAAATAATTTACCAGCTCCATGATTATGTTCTCCATTTCAGGCTGTAAAGTAACTGCTTTGAAGCAAACATGGCGTAATCTAATCTACTTTACCGTAACAGCAGCCGAACTAAGCTTTGACAGTGATTTTCTTTTAGTCTGCTCAATTCCTAAACTCAAAGTGATGTTTGAGCTTGAGAGGGTGCAGAATACAATAGGTGAAACCAAAGGCAACATTTATATGAATCTTAATGAAGTTGAATTCTCAAGCTTCAGGCAACCTCAAGTCTTCTGCAAGTCACACAATATCTGCATTACATGAGAACTTGATGTAACATTATGATACTCTCACAAGTACAAAAGGTTGTATTTTCCAGTACCTGATTCCCCTGTGACCCAGCTTTTAAAGTCATGATTATGAAAGGTTTTGGGAAGTGAAGGAAGTGTATGGAAAAACAGTGCAAATTGTTTGTTTAACAGCATTTGCTTTTAGAGCACGTCCAGAAGTGTTAAAAATATGCTTGAGATGACGGGAGTGATTCATGACTAGACAGCTGCTGAGAGAGACATCACTGACAGGAGAGAGAGGGGGAGAGCGTGTGTGAGAGAGAGGGAGAGAGGTTTGACATGCAAATTACTTGGAGAAAAAGAAATTAAATACCATTTCTTCTGAGCTCTAGAAATTAGGAATTATTTTAATGACTTTTGAATTGAAATGAAGTTGCATCTCCTGGAGCTGTTGGAATTTCAGTGCCCCTCAAATCTGCTTCACAGGCTACTGTTGTTATCCAGCTGATGCTGTGACTGTCTGCCATCACTTTCTGGGTAGGAGAAGGTAATATCCTTTTATCCATTTGGCATTTTGCAATATTAAAAGACTGACTGCTGCATTTCCTGGCAAGTCTTAACTTCATAAATAATGCAATGCAGACATTGGTGTCAATCTTTAGTCAAAAAATTAAATAGAATTGGCTGGAAGCAAGTCCCTGCTCAACAGTAGAAGGGATACTTTCCACAATCTACATCCACAGAACAAATCCAGAAAGTGATTGATTGAAATCCAAATCCAAAAGTAATGACTAAACAATTTAACAACTGACTTTGAACTTTGATATTCTAGTGATATACAACATTCTCCATCTAAAAGATATCATGGCAGCAGTTCCCACCTCTGGTCTGTACCTACAGCCCCTCTGCTTTTCCCTATCCTTTTAGCATGGATCTGGTAGCACAGCCCTCAGCCTGTGGGCACAGGACTTTACTGTAGCAGCCAACCAACAAAGAGCAATCTTCATTGATTTTCTGCTTTGATATTGCTAATTTCATATATGTTCACAGTGATGTGATGTTCCCTGAAGGCCCAAACTTAAGTTTTGGGTATTTGTCAAAACTAGTCAGCCTTTATCTTGGCCTTTTCACAACTCCACACATACATGCCTTCTGGATGGTTTAATGTTTATGGTTGTTCTGTTGGCTTTTTTTTTTTCCCTGAAATTCTACATCTTACTTTTTGTACATGGCAAATGAATATGTGGAGGGTATTTATTCTGAAGTGGAAGTAAACCACAGTAAAATCAGCTAGAACTCTCTGCACATAAATTTTACAAATTTTCAATCACTTCTAAAATAAGCATGTTAAACATTCATATATTTGCATTGAAAAAGCTAAGCTGATTTTAGAAAAACCAAAATGATTAAATCATAGGCAATTTGTGCTGACCACCCCCTTTTTAGAAACGGCTTTTTTTCGAGTTCTTTGTTTCACCAGAATACAGATTATCTATTTGAAATACATGAACTGAATGGACTTCCCATTGAGGTTAGTGTATTCTAGCATTGTAATAAAGGTTATGAAAAGATGTCCGAGCACCAGCTGGCCTTCCTTTGATCCTCTCCATTCTTGTGATGATACATTTTCACACTTAAGATGATTCCCTTCTACCTCAAAGGCTGAGAGCTGCTTTGGTCCTTACAAATATTAACTGCAATCACAATGACCTATCTTTCTGGTTCCAGTCATCTGTTTAATATAGAGTGGAAGGTCAGAACTACATTAAAAGGGTCTGAAAGGCTTTATTTCAGTATACTGCCCCATGCAGAGCTTCACAAAAAGCTGGCAGACTTGTAGTTCATGCATGCACGCTCCTCAGCACTGCATTGTGCACTTCTATTAATGGGCTTTTGTAACCTTCCAGGAAAAATTCCCTCACCAAGTGAACAAAACTGTTGTCAGATCTGAACACACATGTGAATATCAACTACAAAAAAGGAAAAAAAATGTATTTAAACAGTAGGGGTACTGTCTTCAGAAAAAAGGGTGTCTGAGTCACTAGCTTGTGTCTTCATGAGGCTGTGTTTTAAAGGTAGTTTTTATCTATTTTCTAGGATGGAGATTTAATAGCAGAGGTGGAAACCAACTGTTTAGAGAAGGCAAATTCAGTAATAGATGTCAGTAAGGATTAATGAATAAGGCTATGGACCAGAAAGCACAAGCCTGTGTGTACCAATACAAAGAAATCTATTTGCAGCACAGTGGAGCACAGGTCACTTTGAAGTCATTTGCATACTGAATTACCAAATAGCTGCATCTAAGGCACTTCAGTTGTCCCTAGAACTCATTTCCCAAGCAATCACATTTTTTCTTTTGAATCCGTCTATAAAGCTCATGTTTATTTGCTTTCTATCAAGTCTTCTCCTCAAGCAGGACCATCTACATGTCATGCCATGTTTATCTAACATACTACTTCTCAAACGAGCTCTTTAGCTAAAGAAAGGTAAATATCCAAAATCACAGCACACCCTCCAAAACCTGGAGCCTGGAGAATTTATAAAGTTTTACAACTCTGTTTACCTATATGCCTCTACCCTTTTCCTTACTGAGCTTGAATACGTTAACCTCTGGTCTGGATTATGAGGGGTGGGTAAGTGGCATGAAGTGAGCAGCAAGAATTGAATGCAGCTGTCCACATATGAATGGAGCTACCCACAGCGGGGAAGACAATGCAAGGAAAGAAAAAAGTGGATTCCAGAAGCAAATGGCCTATGGGGCCAGTTTCACTTGCTTCACACTGATTTTGTCTTAAATTTGACTTGCTCTTGTATATGCCACTTAGATGTTTTGGGAATACTTCATGTGTAGCAATTACTTCCCTGTAAAATTATCAACAGGAGTTTAAGTGTATTTGAATTTGCTGAAGAAGTCATGGAAACAAAGCACAAGTGCTCTGTTCTAAAGCCTGACCTCTGAATTCGAGAAACATCTCATAGGCCAGGTTTAAAAAGAGTGTGAGAAGGCAGATGAAGTGTTAGACCACAAAAACACTCTGTGCTCAATGGCAACAGGTAATAAACAAGCAGTAAGTCCTTTCTAGTGAAGTTCTTCTTCCTTATACAACTTTTCCAGTTTTAACTAAACTAGAAAATAAGTCTCAGACAAAGGATTGGGGTTGTTTGTTTGGTTTTTTTGGGTTTTTTTGAAGGGGAGTTATTTGAACTTAGACGTAATTATATGATGTCTCCTTTTCCTATGTACACACAGTAAACATCCTCCCATAAAAGTGGCAGGTTATGTTTTGTACAGATTTAATGATCTTTAATCAAAATATTTTTTAAATAAAAAAATCAAATAAATCAAAATAACTCCATTATTGCCTTCCAAATTTAAAACACTAATTTGATTTTTTAAATATTGTTCAGGAATCGAATGACAGATATGTCTGCCCTGAACAAACCCAAACAAAGCCCTGAGTGGTGACCTGCATCATCTCTAAAAAAAAAAGTGATTCAGGTTTGCAAGACGAAGAGCAGCTCTGAGCTGCAGGAGAATTATTGTAAGAAATAACAATTAATAGTCTTCCAATTTAACTAGGCCAGGCTGGTTAACATCCTCTTCCCAATTTATTTTTTTTAATAGCATGTTATTTACATCAACTACAATGGCACTACTGCACTGTCTGGTATTGGGCAAAGCACTGATGCTTATTCAGCCCCCTCAGCACCCTGGCTATGGGTATTTGTGAGCAATAGCCATGGATGGGTGTCTGCTGCTTGTAAAATTCCATTGGCTCAGCAGTTTCCATCTGTTCTCCAAAGCCACAGGGTAGCTGCTCCTCCCCAGCTGTGCCAGGTTTATGGCAGCATCAGGACTACCAAACCAGATTCGTGATTCCCACTCAAACATCCTCCTCATTACAGACCTACAGCTTGACATAGGAAATTATTAGGATACAGGAAAAATCCTCTTTCAATGTTATTTTCTATTGAGGTCTCCCTGACAAAAGCTCAGGCAATACTAAATTGACATGACAGACTATTTGATTTTGGAAACATCACAGCAAAACACATTTTCTTGCTGTCAGGCAGTTATATTCTCACAGGGTGGCTGCAGGGATAGGGCTTCTAAATCCAAAACTTTTTATTCTATACATAAAAAAAATCATTCTCTTGCATCTGACTCCATCTACCTACTAATCTTTTGAATTTTCTCTCTTGCTCAGCTTTTCCTTCAAGCCAGCTAGAAACAGTTCTTAGGTCTCCTTCCCAGTGCTGTAACTCCTTTTTCTGCTTCCAGCTGCACAAACTCAGATGGAACAGCTTCCTCCTACCAGTGTTTGCTCTACTTCCTTGTCAAAGATGCCACATTGCAACGTGGTGTTTTAACAAACCCTCCAAACTGCAAACAGCGTTCACAGTCTGGTAGCAGTTTTGAGAACTTTCATGTCTCTGGTGTGAAACGACTCTCACAGAAATACTGCCAAGCAAGGGGAATAATCCTGAATGCAACAGAGCTGTCCTCTTGGCACAAAGCACTTGATACTAATCCATGATCTGATCTAATTTATGCATTTAAAAGTATCTCAAGTTGCCACTTTCCTTTTATGACAGTCTTACACATTCCTCCAGACCTCCAAAACACTTTAGAAGAGCACAAAGGTTGCAACATGGTTTGATTTAAACTTATCCTATAGTGACTCTTCAAAAATACAACAGAGAAAGCAAAATCACTGTGGAATCAGAGACAACTAAAAAGTTAGAAGGTTCTTAAATTGCAGATTTGTCCTTTCCAAGCAACAAAATCCTTGTGGGAACAGAATCAAATTTCTATTTTCTCTTGGGATAAGCAACTTTAAAAACAGTTTCTGACAAGAGGAAACCTACAGAGCTGGTGACTGGCAGATACCCACATTTTGCCTCAGGCACCAGTGCAAGGAAAGCAGAGAGTGAGCATGAGCACACGTGGTCAGGGACAGAACTGTAATACCTGGCCTGTAGAATGGCACATGGGCAATTCCCACAGGGAACTGCAGTGTTCCACAGGAAATAATGCAAAAGGCAAAGAACGAGGGGACAGCCAAGGGTTTACATATATAAAGTGTTCTCTGTTTAATCCACATGGAACTGTATTCAGCTACACTATGTGCTATTTTTATCAAACACACCCCGCAAAAAGCTTTTGTGTTTTGACTTCACTGGCTGGAAAAATAGTGTTTTTAAGTTTTCTAGTATATGTGCACTACAAGAAAAGAAATGTGAAAAAAAATTCCCAATTTGCTCTCCAGTGCAGCTAATTTTTATTTTTTTTTAAACTGGTCTGTTAAGGTAGTAAAAAAGTTTTTTGTAACATTTAATGATCATTGAAAGAAATGTGTATCTTTTGAGACTCGCACACAGTGTAATGGGCTGCCACTTTTGTTTAAAGGTGTGCTGTACTCTTACCAGAAACACTCTCTCATTTTGAATCAGGTTGCAAAGCAGTTCAGGAAGGCACAGAGACCAAGTAAAGGAAGTAAGGAAGTGAAGCCCCAAATTGTAGTGCATGGTGGTTAACACAACAAGAGATGAAACAACTAGTTTTGAATTCTTGGGGGACAAAAATTGGTGAGCACCTTAAAAAGATAAATTAATATATTTTCCCAGCTTTAAATTTCCACAGAATGTTATGTATCTGTAGCAAGCAGTTTGAAATGCAGCAGTTATTCAAAGCACCAAAGCAGAAAAAGCCCTCTAAGCAATGTTTGTATCCTGTAACAGTCTATTTATTCCATTAATCAGCCAATGTTTTATACTCATTCAAGTACAAGACAACCTACTGGTGTATTGATTGCATTTATTTTACAGTGCAGCTCTTCTTGTGAAGGCATCTCCTTTAGGATTGTAAAGATAATACCTGGAAAAGATGGAATTGTTACTGAAAATCCTTCATAGAAAGATGAAATACATCGAGCAATGTAAAACAATTTCCCTTTATTCACAACTTGATCTCAGCTTTCATTGTACAAATAATCTGCTGTGCAAAATAGTTTATAAAATACTAAAAAAAAGGCTTTTATTGTAAAAAAATAAAATTTCTAGATATACAGTTACTTTGCACTATCACAAATATTGCCCAGTATTTAACATTTAAATTTAATGTCACAATACTCAGGTCCTGTAAACCAATGCCCCTATTGGTAAGAAAGCCACTACTGAAACTCAAGTTCACTAGGGACTGGTTAAGCATTTTCCTCCTGTCATATCTACATCCTTACACAGCTCTGATGACCCATACTTGAAACTGTACCCCTATCATGAACTTAGACACTGGCCATCCTTTCCTCCATAATCAAGTAAAAAAATTCCAAGTTCAATGGTAAATTTAGTCGGCAGCAAATTTTAGTAAATCATAGCAATAACACAGGAGCTACACAGTGCAGTCACAGATCAACAAATGTCCCCATCAGTGCATTTAAACTTTGCTGAGAAGCAGTGTAAATAAAGGCAGCCTACACGTGGTTCTGGGAATGAGCACTTTGATTCCTGTCACTGTCCAAGCCACCTGGCTTAAAAACTCCCTGTGACCTCCCTACGCTGCAGTGCAATTGCAACCACGTTAGCATGAAATGCCTCTGAGATGTTTTGGTACAGTCAGCTGAGCCCTCATTGCTCCAACTCGCTTTCATTTTGTAAAGTCTTCATGGCCAAGCCCCAGAGGGTCATGCTGGAGAAGAAGGGGCCCTCGTTACCCTTGTAGGAGGCAGAGGAGGCGCGGCTGCCCAGGGGCTCAGTGCAGTGGCCGTCCAGGCCAGCCACGGAGGAGCGGATCATGGGAATGCCATCGGCCTGCAAGGGCTCCTCTGCTGCAGACACATCCACGTCTGGGTAAGCGTATGGTGGGGGTGGAGGGGGAGTCTGCTGTGCCTGGGCTTTCAGGAGTTTAGCCGAGTCCACGCTGAGTTTCTCTGCGTTTGCAGAGTCGTGGTGCTGGATCATGGATCGCAGCTTACAGTAAGAATCCGCGGAGCCGTCAAATTCGGTGGAGTTTCCAGCTGGATGGATGGGAAATTTAACAGACACCGGTAACAATGTAACAGACATTTCTGGGCCAAAAGAGTCAGAACTCTGCGACTTGTCCAGGTCGGAGGTTTCAATCCCTGGAGCAAACTCCTCGAGCGCGGTGGGCCCCTCCTCAGAGGCCTTGCAGTGCATCTTCTTGTGGCGGCGCAGCACGGCCGAGCGGGTGAAGCACTTGTTACACGTCTCACAGGTGTAGGGCTTCTCCCCCGTGTGCGTCCTCACGTGCCTGCGCAGGTCACCCGAGCCTGCAAAACACTTCCCTGCAGCACACAAGTGATGGAGTCAGATACTGTCCTCAACACAAGTGAATAAACGTGTTTTATTTACAGCAACTATCAAGCAATAAGGTATCATATGCCCCATTATTTATCTAGAACAGGTTCAAACAAGTTCCATCTATTTTTACAATTCCGTTAACTTGTTTCTTTTTCTTGATCTGATTTTCTAATTTGCGTTTCCCAATGTATGGGTTTAGCTTTTGTCTCCAGAGACAGGAATATCCATTAGTGCTTGAAAGCTGTGAGTGCTCCCAGTTTGTTTCAATCTTCATGGAGAAAAAAAAATAAATTAAACTATCAATTTAATTTGTCTGTCTGGAAAAACAGTATGCTGATAAGCTTCTAAATATATTCTTCCAGTGAGAGCTGCATCATAAAAGGAAATGGTTTATTCATTACCAAGGAACTACTCTCAAACTGCTGACAAAGTTAGCTTTTTTGTTAACTTTAGGCTAACATAATGCAGCAGTCCTTTTTTATATTTTAGCCAGAGAATGTGTGAGAACTGTAATTTTTATTGCTGTAAATATTAGAATACAGAAAAATATTCAAGTGTTTGTCTACCTTCAAAGTTACAGACTCAAATAAGCTCAATCGCCATACAGCTAAGAAGAGAGTCTGAGGCTGAACCAAGGCAAAGTGTAGAACAAGCAGAAAAAGAGAGAATTCATTTCCCGAATTGCCACATGACCTCACATTCTTTAAAACAGTAGAAATGAGATTGTGATTTTTATCTTTTATTTTGCGAGGACCAATACCAGCTGAAATGAACCGAATTAAATGACTGCCCAATAAAACTGCAGTCTCAATTTTATCTCAATTTTCAGCAGCATGCTTTTTATTTTGCTGCACAGATTTCTCTTCAGAACAACCATTAAACAGTGATGATAAGATTAAAAATTGCTGGATTTTTTGCATAGTGTGAATGATTTCTTAATGCTTCATCAGATCCTCTGTACAATTTTTGCCTTTTCAGAATAAGATGACTTGGCTAAAATCAAAATATTCAAAAGACCACTTCAAGACAAAATGAAAATAAGCCTGTTTCATGACAACACAACTGATTGTTTTTACTTTAGTATCCATCTCTTTTCTCATTCTGATGCAAGGTCTCCTGATAATATTGGCTTTTTCTTGTGCCTTAAGACAGTGCAAATAAAACAAACTGCAGATGGATTTGAACATTTGAAGCTATCCTCCTCCAAAGCTGTTTCCTCAGAACATGAACGAAATTCTGTCAAAATAGCCAATAATGCCAAAAAAATAACTACTATAAGATCAGGATGGACCTGATCAAAAGCGATTTTCAGACCTCCTAACAATATAGATTTTGAAAATGGGTGTTCTGAAATATTGATCAAGTTTTGATTTTATTCCAAAGGCTGAAGCAAAGTAACAAAGGGTTGTTATTATCAAACTCTGTGGGTGAATGCAGTTAAAATCAAACGGTATGCAATTGGAAAAAAAAGAAAAGACCCTATCAATAGCCAAGTGATGTCAAACCTAACTTTCCATCAGAAAGGACTATTCTGAAAATAAATCTATTTCTGAAGCGGCTACTATGAGCAGCTCTTTAGAAAATATGTTAGCAAACACATACAATGTTGTTTCCTATTACATCCTTCCTCTAATTTTCAACTGAAATTCTCTTTTAAACTTATGAGAAGTAAAGGAGTTTATTACACCTAATGAAAGACTACGAAGCATGCAAGACAGAAAATTTTGTGACTGACTTCCACAACATGGTATTTCAACTTAAAACAGTTTTGATTAATTTTTTTTTCTGCTGACAAAGGAACATTTACTCATAATTTGAAGAGCAAAGACACAACCAAGCAATGCAGAGTGGACCTTACCACAAGCTGAACAGCTGTATGGTCTCTCTCCAGTGTGCCTTATCCTGTGCTTTACCAACTTCCGTTGCATATTAAATGACTTCCCACATTCATCACAGGTGAATACTTTATCTGCTGTATGGGTCTTTTTGTGCTCCTTTAAATTACTGAAGTTACTGAAACCTAGAAAAAAGGACAGGCTCTGAGATTAAAATGACTCCTCACTTTTCAGCCAAAAAACTTGAGGCAGAAGCTTTGGTTGTTACACACCTCTGCCACAGATATCACACAGGTGAGGTTTTTCCCCAGAATGGATAATTATATGACGCTGAACGTCACCAGAAGCAGCAAATCTGTAACACAATGCAGAAACCAAATTAGTGTCTTTATAAGGCCTTTATTTCCCCAAACTATCATATGGAAATTGGCTTGAATGAATGCCTGATGTTCTGAATGAAGACTAAGATCTAAAACACAAAAAAATGGATGCAATTAGGAAAACAGTTTTGAACTGACAATGTCCAATTAAATTTATGCTAGAAAAAATCTCCAAAAAAACATTTTTACCAATCATGTTACTAATTAATTCTGCACTTTATGCTATTCCTGCATTAGTGTATTTTCTGTCACCTGTTAGCTAGCAGAATTATTTAATGTTTTGTTTAAATTTGTCAAATTTCCCATACTTCAGAATTCCATAAAATGTAAAAAAAAAAATGTATCACCAAATAATAATAAAAAAGTGAGGGAAAGGCACAAAGCTGCATGATTTATTGTGACTAACACTGTTCAAAATACAACAATATACAACACAATACATATAACACAAAAAAATACACACAACGCTTTTCTTATGTACATACCAATACACAATAAATTTAGGCCACAAGCTCTGGTGACATGATTATCTTACAACAAATCAATTGCAAACATTTATGTATTTTAATCCCATCAGCGCACATTTAAACCCAGCATCTTCTAAACAAAATTGAGCAGCACGCTGCCTTAGCTCTTAGCCATATTAGCTCTGCCATGGTTTGTAATCAAGATAAGTAGAGAAACATGAACAAATTGTTTCATGTTAACTTTAATAAGGTGAACAATCCTACTCACCTTTTCCCACAGATTTCACAAATGTATGGCTTCTCACCAGAATGTCGACGTAAATGTGTCTGGAGATTACCTGCCTGAAGGGAGAGCAATTTAAGCATTTAAATTCAGCTTGCCTGTTGTTGTATACAGATTAAAAAAAACCAACAATGATGGGAACTATGAGACTGGCTTTTCATTGCTACTTCTAAGGCAGTGAAGTCTACAAAGCATGTATGAACTCAAGCATTCTTATCTAGTAAAGATAACCATGTACTTCAATATCAAATTGTCTATGTATGCAATTATCCATCGACAAGAAGAAAAATAGGGAAAAAAATAAAAACAAGAAGCCTGAAATCAAATGCTAAGAGAAAAAAAGGACTTACAACTGAAAGCAAATCCAATTATAAATTAAAATTATACTATCTAGAATGCAATGAAAAAGAAAACTTACTAACTTACTAGCAATATGGCTCATTTAGTCTCACATTCCCTGTCCTACAAATAAAGTATTGTTTCACAAGGATGTCTGAATTCATCTGCCAAGTGGTTAAAAAGAAAAGAATAGGGTGAGCAATTTTTTATCCATAAAATACTCAGATGCTCCAAACCTGAAATTATTTACTCATACTTAAATAAAACAGAACAGGAAGTACAGAAAAGAACAAATGAGACTACTGCTAACAATTTTATTACATATCTTTCCTCCCTCAATCCTCTAAAAATCATGCTAGTCTAGCCAGCAAACCAGACAATGACTAGATAAAAACCTTCTTACTGAGTCCAACTATTTTTGAAATGTTTTAAAGCCACTGGTGCTTGTGAATGGCTACTCCACAGAGTCCAGTTCTCAAACCACAAGACACCTTGTAGAGGAGCTGCAGATGCTCAACACATTGTGCACACTTCCAGAGTCAGTTTTTATACCTTTTTGATTGATAATTGCCTGGTTTTTATTTAACTAAGGAAACATCAAGTAAGTCCTTTACATTGGGAAAGAAATTCTGGGATGCAAAGATTATCACGTCCTCATCAGTCACAGTAAGATAACAAAAATAAGACCCAGACTATTCCTTCTGATTCATTTAGATAATAAATTACCTATGATTATGACCTGTCACTGTAATCAGATCTTACACCAGAAGTGAAGTACTGCAGACACACACACACACACACACACACACACACACACACACACAGAGGACAGTATCAAATCGATCAGTGTTTGAGCCCTGGAAGAGCTTTCTCTAACTCCTCTAAATTTTTTCAGACAATAATGGGACTGAACAACAGTTTTCTAAGGCCAAACTTTCTAATACTGAAATCCACTCAAAGAGAGGCATTAGGTACTTATTTCTGGGGGAGAAGATGAACCATGGAATAATTTTTGCTTTTCAAAGACAAGGGATTTTATGCCACAGTGCATTTTTGAAAAACGTAGAGAAAAAAAGACAGAACATTTACTTCTATCCATGTCACAAACAAACCCTACAATGGGCTTTTAAAAGTTATTCCAGACAAAGACAAAAGGTGAATTTGAAGTGCAACAACTATTTTGAAATAGCTCCCACAAAGGCATATTAAGTAAGAATGAAAACATTTTACAGAAAGCAGCAAGTAGATCTGTTTCTTTATTACAAGCCTATGTCCTTTCCTCTTAATGAGGGCAAAGCTTGTTACTAACTGTGCTAAGACAAAAAAAACAGTAAAAACATCATTAGCTTTGTATTCTTTCTTAAGCTTTAAAGCTGGCACACAACCTTGGTTAAAGCATCACATGCCATTCCAATAAAAAAAACCTAAGGGGACTTAAGTTTTTTCCTTGCATTTCAGTGTAAGAAAAAAAAAATTCAGAAGAATCCTCTAAATGGTCACATAGACCTCCTCACAAATTTGGAAACCAGAGAGATACACCAAACTTAGTCCTTTTGTAAATGGCAAGCTTTCAAAGTGAAGCAACTTATGCACGTGGGCCCCCAAAAGAATCTCTGCAGGAGGAGGTAAAACGCAATATCCTGGATCACCAGCCAGAGAGGACTCACATCACAACAAGCTGTGTACAAGCAGTAAGGGAAGATCAGGCTTGGAAGTTAAAAAGGAACGTTTTCCTCAAAAAATCAAAGGTGTTTTTTCCCAACTATGAGTTCCCACATCAATTTCCCCTACTTTTCATTTTTTGCTCCACATTCCAACACACTGCACGTCAACTACATTCAGCAGGAGCAGACATCCCACCAGGCCCAACAGCTGCACTGTCTCAAAAACACAGAACATGAAGGCTTAAATAAGAAAAGTGTTTCTATTTTTGTGCCTGCAGACAGAGAAGACAAAGGACAAGATCAGAGATGGTATTTTAAGCAAAAAGTAGATAGTAATTATCCTTGCATCTTACTTTCTGGTAAGAGGAATCTTACTTATGTGCAGGATTCAAAAGCAAGTACCTCAGCAATATGCAAGACCCCTTTACAAGCAGATAAAGAACTGCAGCACAGAGGCAGAATGCTCTGGCTCCTATGCTGGATGTGTAGGGATTGTCCATGAGTATTTATCTACCTACACCTTCAGGCAAGTGAGGTAACAGACCAAAAGGAAGTTGTTTGGGAGGGTTTAATTAAAAGGCAGAAATTTCCAGGGGTTTTGTTTGTTTCTGTAATTAAAAAGCAGTAAAGCCTATTTCATGAGGAGTCTGTCATGCTGGTCATAGACTCTGTGTGACACGTCCCCCCCTCTTCCCCCACTGGGGTACTACAGAATATCGCCCTATTTGCCACTCTAAGTACTTTCAATGGAATTTGAAATATTCATGTTTTTCTTTTAATAACTAGAAGTTCAGACATCAAAATAAACAAAAATGCACTTTGCTTAAAAAGCATGCCCAGTTTTGCTGAAAATTGCATAATAAGCATGATGAAACAGTATTGCTGATTGGATGCAGTCTTATATTCAAATTTAGCAATGAGGTGGAGGACACAAAGGCATCAGATTCATGGTTCAAACAAGGCCCATTGGGGGGCTGTGAAACTGAAGCAAGAGCAGCACAACCAGTAGTGGGTGAGTAGGCAAAAAGCACAGAGCTCTAATTCTTAAACCACGTACCATAAAAAATGCCAAAGCTATTTGACAATAATTATGTAATATTGGTATAAAAATATGCACCTGTTCATTGTCTGCTGTACTTACATGTGCACATCTCAACCACAAAATCAGAAAGGAAACAGACATTTTGGAAATGTCAGACAACTAGGCACCAAATTTGTAGGAATACAAGCTAATTGTTGCATCAGAACAGGAAGTAAACACTGAAGGGAAAATAAAGCAGCTAAAGCTTAGGCCCTGTACGTAAGTATGGAATTTCACAAGAAGGTTTTTTTTAATCATAGCTGAGTTTTGTCACTTCAGACAGCTGGTGGTGTTCTCACTGAAAGAAACTCTGCCCAGTTATATGGATACAAATTCTTTTTATCTGACTCAAATCTACTTAATAATTTATGCCATTTAGGAAGATGAAACTGTACTGTGAATATGACATTATATAAAACTTGAACCTGCACTTTTTTCAGACACTGTAAAAATACTATTCCCAACATACCTCTAAGCATAAAGCAAAATAACAGTTTGGAAATGAATGTCCTTTGTATTTCAAATATAGTCGTGGCTCTGTATACTTAAACATTCATCTGAAGGTAAAATGCGTAACACATCTACTGAGAGCAGACAGAATCAAAGACATAGAATGCATCAAAGAAATCTAAAACATTCAACATGTTATTTTCAAATAAGACATTTTAATAATTTATCCCTAAAGAGAATTCTTTCTTTGAAAAAAAAAAATTCTAAACTTAAACCCAAGATTTTTAGATTCAACACAGAGATGCATTTCAAGTGTAAGTACCATAATATATAAAATATTCCCACCTGTGAGAAGTGTTTCCCACAAATGTTACATTCAAAAGGTTTCTCACCTAAAAGAGGAAACAGAACATAGAACTTCTAATAGTTGCAGTAGAACAGAAATGTTTAAAATTGGTACACTTCCTTTTAAAACATGTAATGTAAGAATAAAAAATATCCCCAAAAGGACACTTACCCATATAATTAAGGGGAAAATCAGAAGGGAAATACAGCTTTTACCACTAAATTTGCAAGGCAGACTTGCTCAGAATTTATCTTTCAAAACAAGTAGAAGAGTTTTGATATGAATGGGTGCAGTTTTTAATCTTTCTAAAATACTTTTGATTTGAAATAAAAGGAGTATTATACCACCAGAAAGACAAGAATAGATGACAAGGCCCAACAACAACAGTGATGGGAAGGGCAGCTGTTTTTTCACTTGCACAAAGACACATTCTTACAAAGAAGGAGGAACGAAGGGAAACTAATTTGGAAGAACTGTGTTTTCTGATTTTAATGTCTGCCATACATCTCTGCTCAGCACATAGCCATTCACTTCTAGAAAATATACATTTGCCTTCAAATTTTCATCCTATACAGAAGTACCTGAAGATTACCCAAGTATTTTGCTCCAAAATTCTGAATTTATATATGTAAAACTGCTATCCTTGAATCTCCAAAAACAGATTAGCAGCTTTAGTAAAAACTGGTGCAGCCCACTTTAGCTTTTCAAAATAATTTGACTCTCAATCTAGAATGTGACTGTACAACACTTCAATTCTCTTGCTGTTCATTTAAGACAAATGTTTTTGTAATAACTTTTTCTCCTCTACAGTATTTCATAAAGATGTTTTTTAAATTCCTCCTGCTTACTTCTTGGTTTCCTAGTTTTTACAGTGTTGATAAAATTTTATGTGCATCTTTTAGAATTTTGAAAACAAAAATGATGCTCAAATACCATTGATTCAATGACAGTCACATTTATCACCATCTTTCATGAGTCTAACTGCACATTTAAAGGACATCTATAATCTGTCCCACATGTGCAACAAAACTAGTGTAAATCCATGTGGTTTTGAAAACAGAGTATTTCCAAAGGGAAAAAGAGATCTTACACTGTGTTTCATCTTGGTCATGATTAAAACAAAAATCTGTCTAATGATTTTTATTTACTTCTTTAATTTTCCTGACTTTACAGAAGGCCTCTTGGCTTCTCTTCCATTAAGAATTTTGTACATCAGTCTTTTTCCTTCATCCTTCGAAATGTTACAAGCAACATCTACCATGTCCAGGTGTGGGAATTCTGTTTTCCTTTACTGCCAAATACAGATAAAGTTCTTCCAACATATTTTAGGATCAAGGACTAAATGCAATTCTCTTTAGATTTTAAAACACAGAATAAACATACAGTTATTCTTCATGTAATATATGTTACTTCACAGACTGCAACCTTGCAGTTAGTCCAACAGCTTGAGGCTTTTTCTACTTTGACTACTTAATGAAGAATGGAAATCTGGCTGTTTTAAAAAAGGTTCCCTTCAATTAAAGATAAAAATTATGAAACCAGTAAACCAACTATAAAGTCACAAAACTATAAAGAGCACTGAGGCTTGATTTAATTATGTCTTTAAACTTGCAAAACACTAAAAATTCTGATACTGATTAACACAAATATAAATGAAACCAATAGGGAGCCAGATCTGTAGCAACCGGGAAGGATTTTGAAAGCCTCAAGATAAAAGGAATCAAGGTAAAAAAGCATCAAGATGATAGGAAATGGAGGATGAAAAATACTAGTAAGGATTCTTTTTAGAAATTACCTATTAAAAAAAAAAAAAAAGCTACTGGAGACTTAAAGAATAGTATCTGAACAGGAATCCACTCTGAAATCACTAGAGGGAGAGGGAAGGAATTGGAGGCTCCAATTTCTCCAAACTATTATTGTAGGCTGCATGCAGCCTCATTCTAACTGTACTGATGTACAAAGAATTGGAGGTTTTTCCCCCTAGATAAAGATAAAAGAAACGGGAGTTTTTGTGAAAAGAAACATGAAATTACTTTTTGGAGAACAATTTTGCACTTCCACAGAATTCCAAACCACTGGGCTTATCAAGCAACCTACTGCTCAGAAGCAATTAAGCCTCACTGTACCTGAGGGTGTATCAGTAAGAGTGCAGCTAATAAGCTGAAGATTATTCTTCTCTATCTATCACTGGTAAGACCATATCTGGAGCCTTAGGAAAAGAAGGCAAACAGGAAATCTTACTGCTGTCTGCAGGCTTGGGAAGGCAGATGCAAGCAGGTTGTTCCTGGTACACAGCCTTAGGACAAGAAGTGACAGACACAAGTTTGATCATGACAAATTCCCATCAGAGATATGAAAATAATCTTTTACCCCACGAGGGTAGTCAGACACTGAGAGTGATTGTCTGCAGAGGTTGTGGAAACTCTGTCTCTGGAGATGTCCAAAATTTTCACTACACAAGGTCATGAGCAAAACAACCCGATCTAATTTGATGTGCCTTGAGCAGGAAACTGGAGCTGATTACCTCAGGACATCCATGCCAATTAAAAATTATTCTATAATTCTACAACTGTCAACAAATTCCAAACAAAAAACCTCATCATCTGACAACACCAGGATTATATCCTTCTTGTTCAACACCCTGCAAGAAGCTAAAGTACACAATAGTGGGATCCACGGCTAGACCAATAGAGAAAAAACAGGAAAAAATAGTAATTGAATACAATTTAGACAGTGCTTAATCCAGGGGACTTTACTTTTGAACCCTTGGGCTGCCTCATACTTTTCTGTCTTCTGTTCCTTCCTTTCTTGTTCACCGTTCTGCAAGAAGAGGTGAAGATAAAGTACACAACAGAGACCAAAGCAGTGTTGTGTCAGCTCCAGAGGAGAAAGGCATGAAGGCAGAAGTGGTGTTCTTGATGAGATCACATAGGTGAGGAGCTGTACTCACTAAGGCAAGGAATGCTGGAAGTTGCTCAAGCAAAGCTGGGAATGAAAAAGGTTGAGGACCAACAATGGCAGTGCTACTCTGTTCCTGTTGCATTCCATCCTGCCAAGAGCTCTTTCCATTGGCCTGAGTTTGTTTTGGGTTGTTCTTTTGAGATGTTCCCTGAAAATACATAAAATACTCCAACAAAACCACTGGATGTTCCTGGACAGGTATGGATTACATAAAAGAGATTTACTTGCTTCCTTTTTTTCAGACAAGTCAATATAATAATAAAGAACAAATAAATTATAACATTCAAAGTCATCCAAAGCCAGAGCAGTAAGCTCTGTTTAGAGATTCCTTTAAATGTCCATGAGCAACACAATTAAAACAGCCAGACATGCCAGTAAAATGACTGCTGAAAACAGTCAGGCTGCCTTCACATAGAAAACTCATCAATGAGTAACTAATCAACACGGTAACTTGTAAATTCTTTAGCAGTTCCCAGCCTTCAGGGAGAGAATTTCACACGTGTTTTTTCTTGACAACCAGACCAGCACAGCACTCGTGTTGAAAGAATTGTCATTTTTGGGTTAAAAACAGGTTTGCCAGTGTGACATCCATTTCAGCTTCCTCCCATCTCTTCCTTCATCTCCTTACAGGGAAGGCTTTCAGTGAGCACTGTAATACCTGAATGCCTGCTAACCCTTTTGCTTAGCTCTAGAAAATGAATGTTTTAAAATAAAATTGATTAGCTGGCAATCTGCTGTGCTTTCTGAAGTGACAGATGAATAGAAATTGTGTTTAGCATACACTTACATTACTTAACTACCAGTGTACCTAACAGTAACAATGCAGTTTGCCCTGTACCTTCTGCTACAGATCTTTCCAATATCAACATCCTACCCACTCTTTTTGCACTAGTTGGGTATTTAAAAATAAATCAACATGAATAACAAGGAAATAACAGGGAATAATTCCCAAAAATAACAGGGAAGCAAACATGCATTTCTAGCCATATCCTTGGCTCAGTATTTGCGTCCTTTGATGTGCCTATTATTTGTTAAACTTAGGCTCTTACACTTCTGTTGTCTTAGCACATCCATAGAAGGATGCTAATGCTTTATTAACTAGCATTCAAGTCTGGAACTTTTGAAAACTACTGGAAGAAGATGGTGTGTGAAAACCAGCAGAGAATTCCCTAATCCTGGGGTCTCTCTAGCACAAACTGACATGTTACTGCAGTCTCTCCCTTAGCTGGGACTTTTCTAGATGCTTTTGTCTTCTGTCTGATCACCTATTTTCCTGAAAATCTAGGATATTAAAATATACCTGATGATACCAGCTCAAACCAGATAAGAAGATTCAAAAAACATACAAGGCAAAAAGAGACTCTAGATAAGAGGCATATGCAGCTCTTTCACAGGAGAACAAAAGTCTTAGAAACATGAACATACAGAACCAGTTAAAGCTAGTAATTGAAAACTTCAGAAAGATAATGGAAAATGTTCATATTTTCAGTTTCTGGGAAAATTTTCCTATGAATAAAATAGAAAAATAAACTCCTAATTCTAAGGATAAATTAACAGATAAATTAATGTCTGCTAAGAGAGTTTCATATTTAGTGTCAAAGTACCAATACATTTATGATTCCAAAGTAATGTTTATTTGACAAGATTGAGAGGTGCATTTGTATATTTAATACAGGGAAAAAAGAAAAGCAAAATCATTCAACAGCATAACCAGGAGTAATACCATCTCAAGGACTTTGAATCAAAGGTGTTACCTGCCTAGCCAAGGTAATTCTTAAAAACTCTCCTAAAGAAGCCTATCTAATAATAAGATACGCTGGTTAAATTGAACTGACAAATTAATTAATTTGAAATGAAACTAGGTCTTGTTTTTTCCTAGAACAAAAAGATACTTAGAAATAAATGTTAGGTTTAAAAATATTACCTGTGAGTTTTTAAAATGAAGTACACTAACTCAAAATTCCAATTTACTCTACAGACTGCAAGAGCCTTACTCTCTAGGTAAACACAATTAAAGTTGTTTTAAGGCACACTTCAACAGGTTAGAAAAAAAAATACTACCAAGCCCCAATAACCTGAATGAATATTTGACCAGAGGGAACAGAGATACTCTAGTATACTTATAGTACCATTTATTTGTTTACACCTTTTATTATCATCTGGTTCAAACATCCGGGCCACCTGACAAACTGACTAGAAATGACTCTTCTAAATGCAGGACAAAACCAAAGTTTTCACTGAAATTCCATTTTCATCGAATTCACATAAAGTTCTATGAAAAAATCCCAAACATATAGGAGAAATCTTTTCTACAACTCCCAGCGAAACTTGGTATTACAGTTCTTTATTCCTGTAGGATTATCCATTAAAAAAAAAAAAACAAAACACAAACCACAGCCTTTTGCAAGTAGACCCTTAACCAGCATCTCTGAATCAAGAGACACTGCAAGATATTCTCTGTAATTGAAACTGGCCTGCAGACCAAGTAACTGATAACTGTACCTGTGTGAGACCTTTTATGTAGCTCCAAATTGCTTGGATGTTTGAAAGCCTTCCCACATAACTCACAAGTATATTGTTTCTGTGACTGAAGAGTCTGTGATTGTCCTTCTTGTTCCAAAGGACCTTGAGATCTTTCCACTTCAACACCTTGTTCAAAATTCTCTGAATTCACTAAATCTTCAGCTTCTTTTTCATCAGTAACTCTAACATCTGTTGTGTCTGTGCTACTTTCATTTACAGGTTCAATTATTTCTGTTATTCTACTGTCATCTCTTTGGGGCTCAGGCAGCTGCTCTGCTGATTTCTGAGATCTTAGGAAATTTAACTTTTTCAGGTGTATTGCCTTTTTCAGGCGCATCTGTCTGGTGGGCTGCCCAACTGTGCCCTCTGCATTTTGGTCTGGAGCAGCTTCACTTGCAGATTGAACCAGAAAGTTTGATGGTAAATGATCAGAGGTTTCCAGAATACACTCAGAGTGATTGACAGTGCAAGAATTATTCTCCACTGTGTTTATTTCTGTAGATGTGTTGTAAGAAAAGGATGGTTCTGCTCCTCTCTCATGATCAGAGCAAGCATTTTGTTTATAGAACTGTTTGCTGTAAAAGTTGCGCAGTTTATAGTAGTAACTTGGCTGTTTAAATGGAAGCTCTGTGCAGTTGCCATCTAAGGAGTCTTGTGGTGGTTTCTGTCCATCAGCTGATGGGGTGTGCAGATGAACAGACTGAGATGCATGTGAGTGGTGCTCAGCCAAGCCTTTGTTAGTCTGTGTGTCAGCTGAGCACTCAGGCAACAGGTTTGTCCCATAGCTGTCACTGGCACAGCTGGTATCCGTACCCAAAGAATTCTGCAGTGAAAACACGCTGTTACACGGCATGCTGGCTGCCTGCTCCACAGCTGTGGAAGACTTTAAAAAGGTGTGGCAAATGTTCAGCACATTTTGCACTTGGAGGCACTGTGCAATGTCCAGCATAGCTTGCACATTGTCCTGACTAAGATCCAGGTGGGAAGTGTACATGAAGTCCAGGATCTGGCCTATGCCACCTACATTTTTAATGTCCAAGTGAAACACATCATTCTTCTGGCCTGAAGAATTCTGGAAGAGGGTCCTGATAAAATAAGGCAAATATTTAAATACAAACACAAATAATTCACAAACACTTCAATAAGAAAAACATACATACATCTCAAATAGGCTGCTTGGTATGAAACCCTAAAGCCTTACCTAGATTGCTGTGTTTTTGAAGATAGATTTTTCAAAACTGCTCAATTACTTGTCTTATATATTAGTCCTACATTAGTGCACTTGAAGTATAAATCAAAGTAAATGATCCTTTATCTAACTTTAATTGTGCATTTTTAAAGTTTTTAAAAAACACCCTATGCTTGTGGCTTCTTATCCACCACTCTTCATATATTAGGTGCAGTGGTGTATTTATGGACAATTTGCAGAACTGGTTGACTCAGAATGGTTTTCCTCCTTTCATCATGGCAAATCAAACAGGGCATAAGAAATTTTCTAGAAAAATCGAGAAGACAGACCTCAAAGTCAGCTAAAGTCTTCTCTGAGCTGGCAACTGAGCTTTTCCATCGAACTCTATCAGTAAGCTCATCAAAGTGTTTAGAATTAGTTCTTTCTCCACAAATATACAAGAGGATGGCAATAATTAACAAGAAGATGGCATTATTTTCAATTTATTCTCTCATATCAAAAAAGGGACTTTTTTTTCTGGTACTGGATAAGAACCAAGTGAAAGAATAATGAAGAGTACAGGTACATAATCGTAAAACAGCAGTGCAACCAATACCCACCAAACTGTCAGTGAATTCTTAAAGTGAATGAATTCACAGAAGTTCTTACTAATTGACGTAAAGTATTCTCAGCATCAGAGATGTAGTTCTTCACATGCACAAGCAGCCCTAGATTAAGTGGGTTCATACTTTCTCTCAGTCAAGAACTTTATACCTTCCCATTAAAATCCTGATACTCCCACAGTAAACAATGACATATAAATGGGGTCAGGTCACTCACATGTAGTTACTTTCCTACACTAAAAAATGCTCCAAACTTGATAGTTTCTCTTTGTGGGCTAAATCCCAAATTTGGTTTTGTTTAAAGGTGGGCATGATATCAACGAGCTCTAAATCTTAAGAAAACATGAGTCTATGCTGAAACTTTAGAAATGCAGGGGACACTCTGAAGACAGTGCCCACATCCAAATTCTTTCATAAATCTAGATCATCCTATCTAAATTAAAACCAGAGCTACAATGGACAGATCTGGGTTGAGAGCCTAAATTAATTAGCCACTTATATCCTATTGAATTTTAATAGGAATTGAGCTCTTAGTTCTTTTTAACAACTTTAAACATTTGGTCTCTGAGCATAATTGCACTTCATCAGCAGTACACCACTAGAGCAGAAAAAGGAACCTCTTATCTTTTTCCCCTGGTCATAACATAAAAATAGGTTTCTTATAAATGAATTAGCAGTGAAGCTTTAGAGAGGTTTCAAAAAACAAGACCTAAAAAATGCCAGATCTAACAGCTTACTCATAATTAATATAAAACACTAAGCTGGGAGATCCAGCACCCTCCAAAGTTTGGAGGCACAAGTGAGGACAGTACAGGAGGGGAAGAATGGACCAGCTGTATAGTTTAAAACACAGTTGTTGTCTCTGAGAATCAGAATGAGCAGGGATTTGCTAATAACCTATATAGTCACATTTTCTTTAGAATATGCTTGATGAAACAATTCCCATTATTTGGAAGTGGATATGTTTAATCAATTATATCCCTTATCTGGCTCTGTTTATATACTCTACTACGTTCCATGTAAGCAGCTATCTTTTTCTGGTGAAACACTGAATGCAGGTCCATGCCAGAATCCTTTATATGAAGCACCATAAGCAAGTAAATCAAGGAAATGTCAAAATCAAAGAACATACTATGAATACTTGACACAACTTTATCTCTGGACAAACAATTTCCCTGTTCTCCTTATACTCCCAAGAGTATAAGAGTACTCCCAAGAGTACTCAGACAGCGACCAACAGAAAAAAAAAAACCAAACCCTTCTCAGAGAAAACCTCGGCCAAGAGCCTTTAGTTAACTTTTCAAAGAGAAGAATTTTCTAGCACATACCTGAAATATTGACTGAAAGCAGCTAATACATTCTTGTGTGCTTTGAAGCAGACACCCTTCACCACCAGCATGCAGTCACAGAGAAGGCCCTGAATGCGCTGTTCATGTAGCTGCTGCAGAAGATGACAGCTATGGCTAGCAACAGTGTCCATGCTAGAAAACCACCCAAATTACCTGCAATGAAATAAAATGCTAAGGTGAATATTAAATTGCAAAATTAACGTAAAATATTAAGAACATTTTTACAATTTGTTTTAGCTTTCAGAGGAAAGCGACTTCAGTTTACACCTGCAATTTGATGGTTAATGACATTTTTCTGGTTAAAGATGAGTTACAGTATCACTCACCAACAGATAGACAGCAACACACATATGAAATATTGATTTTAATGGAGCCTTGTTTACAACAAAGAGCATCTGCAAAAATCTAATGGTGCTGCCAATAAACTGAGCTCCATAATCACAAAAAAATGCACCCCAATTTAGACAACTTCCACAATGACTAGATGCTAATGCAAAAATATATCACACGTACAAAATCAGTAGCACGTATAGAGGAAAACCTCAGTTTCTTCATCCTCTAAACTCAAAAGGGAGAACACAGAACTCGTAATAGTTGAGATGCTTGTTGCTGTTCTAGGCACGTACATTTCCACTGTGGATCTGATTAATTAGACACATTACCATGTTATTATTTTTAATACAATGTAATATATAAATGAAAAAATCCCCTCTTAACAGGTTGAAAAGAGAAGTCACATTCCAACACAACACATTTACATTGAATCCTATACTACCTTGTTTTTTTTCCCCTAACAAGGATGCAATGCTCCCGCTGTGTGCTTGCAAACATGACAATTCCAGCTATTAGGACAATCAGAATTTCTAGTCTTCTAACTAGGAATGAAGGGGAAAACCTCCCTATTGTAAGGAATGAAGCAGGAAAACCACCTTCTGTCAAGCATGACCAGACAGTGGTCGCCGCATTCCAAAGCTCATAAACAATAAGGGTTCTACATTTTAATTTATCCTGTTTTACTGTGTGATTCCCTGCCTCCTGCTGTATTAAATGGGGAGAGCTATTATATTGTGCTTTTTCTCTATTAACGCTTATCATGTTTTGACCAGGCTTTAAAACGAAAGAAAGCACATCAATCTGCTTTCTCTGTGAACATCTCCCGCCACGGCATCCTGCGATGAACTGGACAGTGAACTGCCCCTCACCCATCGGGTGCGTGTCTCCCCGGGGCCGGCGGGACGGGGAGCGCTCCGAACGGGGGAATGCCCCCGGCACAGCCGCTATTCACGGGCAAGTTCCCCTCAGCCTTATCCAGGGGGAGCCCAGGCTGGAGGTGCCGCACGGGGAAGGGGCCAGAGGGAGGGTTTGCCTCACTGCGGGCCGCCTTTGCCCGGGGCCAGGGCGGGCCAGCGGCGGGCCCGGGAGAGCACAGGGACACACAGCCCCGGGCGGGGAACGCGGCGCGGCCTGGCACGGGCAGGAGGGCAGGAGCCGGCCCTGCCCAGCCCAGCGCTTACCGGCTCCGGCCACCTCCCAGCTCCATCCCCGCCTGCGGCCGCTTCCGCCACCGCTCCTCCCCTCCCCTTCCCCTTCCCCTTCCCTTCCCGTTCCCTTCCCCTTCCGCTGGCGGGCCGCGCGGGGCGGGGGCGGCGCAGGCGCGGTGCGGGCCGGGCCGGGGCGGACGGGGCGGCACGTGCCGCGCGGGGCGGCGGCGGCGGGAGGCGGCGGCCGAGGAGGTGCGGGGGAGCGGGAGCGGCCGGGGCGAGGCGGCGGGGCCCGGCCCAGCCCGGCAGGACACGGCATGGCAGGGCGGCAGCCGCGCCAGACTTCCCCCGCCGTATGGCCCGGCCACCCCTCAGTGCTGCCGCTCGGCGGGGCCCGGCCGGGGCGGGTCTACAGCTGCGGGGAGCGGGAGGGCGCCGTGAGGGCCCGCAGGGGAAAGGAGGGGGACGGGGAACGCCGCCTGCGCGGTGTGTCGGTGCTGACGGCGGTACGGGGGTCTCCGGCTCCGGGGCTGGGGTGGCAGGTGCAGGGGTTACCCCGTTCGGTGATGGGTGTGGGGGTTACCGTTCCGGGTTGGGGTGGCGGTGCGGGGGTTGGCGGTTCCCCAGCTGGGCTGGCGGGTACGGGGGTTACTGGTTCTCCAGTCTGGGTGATGGGTACAGGCGGTACTGGCTCCCTGCTGGAGTGGCGGACACAGGGATTGCTGGTTCCCGGGGCACTGCTCTCCCCTGCGCATCAGGTGAAACGAGCCCTTGCCCGTGCAGCCCCTGCCGCTCACCCTGTGTCAGTGGGTGCGCTGGTGCCTTGCTGCGGCCTCCGGATGTTTATTTCAAGCTGTAAAATAGATTTTCTTGTATTCCTAGAGTTGCACTTCTGTGGGAAGGAGGAGGTTCCTGACCACTCGCCGACATGGTAGTTTTCACATGCAATGCGTGTGGAGAAGCTGTGAAGAAAGCTCAGGTTGAAAAGCATGTGAACATCTGCAGAAACTGTCAGTGCCTGTCCTGCATGGATTGTGGCAAGGATTTCTGGTATGTAAAGGATGGGAAATAGCCTTGCTCACTCTGCAGACTCACTTGCTCACTCTTGTCACAAATACAAGAGATGCAAGTCAGAAACTTTCACTGAAAGCTGTAGCATGACAAATGTCCGTGGTCTTACCAGCATGTACTTTAAGCACATCACATTTTAATAATTTAAGTGTTGTCAGTAATAAGATTTAAATGATCCGTTCATTTAAATAATCTATTACTTAAGCTCGTTGGTTAGCTAAGTGTTGCATAATTGGAAGACTAAAGCATTTCAGTGACCTGTGGTTAAAAATCTCTTATTCAGGGGTGATGACTATAAGGAACACATAAAGTGTGTAAGTGAAGACCAGAAATATGGTGGGAAAGGCTTTGAAGCCAAAACTAACAAAGGAGATGCTAAACAGCAGGAATGGATTCAGGTACGGTTTGTACTGTATACACCTACAGTAACTATTGTCTGTAATTGTTAGAGACAGAAAAGAGCCTCTACTGGCTCAACCCAGAGGTCTATTTTTGCCAATATCCCCAGCTATCTTCTGGCATTTCCTTGGTAGACCTGTGTTTATCCTGGTAAGAAATGTGTCTTTTGTTTTGAATCTATCTCTTACTGGTTTGATTTAGTTTAATGTTCCCAACTGCATACAGAGATGCTGGTAGTTGTCCTTTTCATGCCATTTATGCTTTGTAGACCTCTATCTAAAGGCATCCCTCCCCATGTCATATTCTTTGTTCAAGGCTCAAAAATTGTACCCTGCTCCATTGTTCTTCATATATAAAATCATATCTTTGGTCTTCTAAAATCTTCCCACTCTCCTGTATGCTTGTGAAATGCTGTTCAAGATATGAGTGAACCACAGATTTACCACGTGTCGTAATTATGTTTTCTGTGTCTTTTATTCCTTTCTAACTGTTTCTTGTCAGTTAATGTACTTTTGGGTGGGGTTTTTTTTGTTTGTTTGTTTGTTTTTTCACTGCTGCTGATCATTGTGCTGGCATTTTCATGGAATTGGCTATTTTAACCCTGAGATCTTGTATCTAAGCTCCAAAGCTCAAAGCCTGCCATTTTAGATGTGAAATTTGGATTGCTTTTCCTTTTCCTCTTGCTTTACATGAATTTGTGTTGAATGTATTTCACCTTTTTATTACCTAGTCACTCGTTTTCTTAAGATCTTTCTGGAATCCTCATAGTCCTTATCCTGAATAGTGTCATATCATTGGGAAAATTTTCTGTCCTCTTGTCAGATATTTTCTAAATGTGTTGAACAGAAGCATGGGTAGAAATATATCCAGCATGGATAGAAGTATCTCCTACCCTTTCTGTCTTACACAAGAACCTACCCTCTTATGGCTGTCCTTCAAAGGTTCTTGGAAGGACCTCAAACACATCTTTAAAACCCCATTAGTCATAAGTTAGGTCACATGTATGCATGGAATTGTTGATTTCTATTGTGTGGAACACATCCTAACAAGGTGCTAAGCTACACGTGTACATGAAGCATATGATGAATACTCTTGAGGTCAGAGATGAGTGCTCTTGTTGAGATTGAACACTGTTTGAGGACATTTATAAAGGCAGCGTGATGTGAGTGCTGTTGCTTATGAGCATTGCTAGCCTGCCTCAATGGTAATTCCTATGTAGAAGGATGAGGGATTATTACCAGACACCTTTTTCTGATAGTCTTAACATATTCACAAAGCCTTTCAGTAATCAGATTTTCAGAAGTACACATGGGCTCTACAGTGTGTGGCTGCACACTCTAAATCCTGGGAAGCCCAGAGCCTTTTTCCCCCCATAAGCAGCAGTGCTGTTCAAGGGACTGCCATGAGGCCCTGGTCTAATCTCTCTTTTGTGCTGACACCCATAGCACAGGAATATCCAGAGCTGTCATATAGGGATAAATGTTGGTTGAATCTGGCTCTTCTGTCAGAAGAAATGCATGTCAGCTGTGGCGTCAAAAGTAAGCCTGATTTTTCAACATTAATGCTAAAACCAAAAAGTTGCCTTTCTTAATGCAGGTCTTTTTCATGCTGCAAGAATCCCTTCTGTGCTACAGTTTGTAACCTATTCATCAGAAAGCACTGGTGAGCAGTCCTGCTTGCCTCTGCTTACTACATGGGTATAAATGTTTATGTAGAAAACTTTGACACATCTAACGAGCTATGATAGAACCAAAGGTCAGTGTTTTTCTCATGTTTTTTGAACACTTCCTATGAGCAGACTATACCAGCTATGAGTGCTGGCTGATTTCAGCCCAGTGTGTTTCAGACTTGCACACCTGACATGTGCTTTTTGATCCTTATGCTGCTTTGCTAATTCAATTCTGTTTTTCTTCATTCAGAAAATTCATGAAGTAATGAAAAAGCCCAACATAAGCCCTAAAGTGCGGAGCATCCTGGAGCAAATGCGTACCTTTGATAACATTCCAAGAAAAAAAGTAAAGTTTCAGGTATGTTTTAATAAAGATTTGCAGTAATCTCTGCAGTGAGCATAAGAATAGACTTTTTTAGGCAACTCCACTCTCTTAAGAAAGGTAGAACAAATTGCTCGTTTGGGCATTTGTATAGATTGTGTAATAACTGAATTTCAAATAAGCAGTGATTGTAAAACACATTTATTTGCTTAAAAGGACTCTGGGTCTACCAGTTGAATTAGGTATTAAGCCAGAAACTTACCTTGTAAGTTTAATCTCCATATGTAGGTTTGTTCTGTTTAATCTCCATATGTAGGTTTCAACACCTTTTTTTTACTATTTGCTATTTCTGTTGAATGTCCAAATTCTTAGACGTACTTTTAAAGATTTCTTATTTCTTTGGCTTTGATTTTTCCTGAAGGCAAGATCCTGTTCTGAGAGTTTTCCTGTTACTCAGTATTCTGACAGAATCTACAGCTTTGCATGCTTCACTAAAGTAAATTACAGATGTGGAGAATTTACTGTGTGTGAAGAATTTCATTAAAAGTAAAGAACTACTCACAAACTGGCCTTCCCCTTACCCCCCCAGCTCTGTTCTGTGCCTCAGACTGTGAGGCCGAGAGAAGATCAGGCTTGCTTCCAAAGCACTCAAATAGAACTTAATAGAGTTGTGGTGAAATTGCTCCTACTAAGCTGAAGGTTAGAATATTTCCCTACAGAATTAGTGCTCTGAGCAGGAAAAATGGTATTTTCCAGAAGTCTCTCTTTTTGATAAGATACATTGAAGTGGAAGATCAAAAGTTTTTCCAGTTAATTGTTCCAATTTACTAATGTACCTTTCCAGGGGTTTTCATTGCAATGTAAAAATCTTTACATTACATTTAATATTGAATTCCACATTTCTAAAAGTTGATCTCTTGCAGGTAGTGTGAACAGCATAATTTACTGCTATATTTTCATTTTCATCGGGAACACCTGCAATAACCCAAACAACTTTCAAATGTTTGCATTGAGATATCAATTAAATCATACTCTTCTGTAATAAAGTAAGATATCCATTTAGAAGTGTGACCAAATGTCCAGTACAGAAATAAATAAGATCAGGCCATTAATGTTTTAACTCATGGAGCAGTCAAAAGATTTGGTAGAACCTTAACAGCCATTTGGATCAAAAGCTTGAGGATTATCTTTTGTATGTATTTACCACTTACTATCCTAACATTACCTAGAAATTGTGTGAAACAATTTAGCAAGGACACTTGAGAGATTGATAGGAGTAACCTCTAAGCAGATCTTAGTCAAAAGCAGTGATTAGATTCTTAAATGAAAAATAAAAGACAAGAACTAATTATATGGTAAGGAAGAAAAAAAATCGAAAGTGCATGTTTTCAGTTATTGTTTTTTTCTATGCACAGAATTGGATCAAGAACAGTTTGAGAATCAATGACAGCAATTTGCAAGATCAGGTGTGGGATGTTTTCTCAGAAGCAACCAAAAATGTAAGTTTAACTGAAGGTACAACATTATAAAATGAGACTGCACTCCAAAACGTTTGAAGAAAAACCTGACAGACTCCCTTTGTAGATGTTAGTGGAAACATTGTCTCACGTAGTTCCAATAGATTATGTTACGATGTAATAGTTCTTGACTAAATTGTTTATTTGTAGAACACAAAACTGTTGCTGAAGTAGTTGTTCATACTGGGTAGGTTGTGATTGAAAACTTGGACATGGTGACATGATTGTGCCATGATAATCAGAAGGCTAATTTGTACTACTAGTTCATGAAAAAAGGAAAAAGCACTGCCTTTATCTTTGTTCCAATCTTTTAGCATATACTAAGATAGAATAAAATATCTTTTAGAGTTTATTGGTCTCAAATTTATGTGTATTGGGGTGAGAAATTAACAAGCACATAGTTTACCTATTTCATTAGTAGGGAGAGAGATCCTCCAGTTTGTGGCACAGGTTCCTCCCATTTCTTTGTTCAAATTGTGGACTCACTCTGACCTTTTGTAAGCACCTAATTCTTTGGTATTCATTACTGGCTTTGCATGTTTTGGTAGGGTGTTGTTTTGTTTGTTTGTTTGCATCTATTGCTGCTACTCGAAAGCTGTTGGAGAAGCTCATTTCTCAGCTGATGTAAAGATGCTCTCCCCACTTTCCCCCACATTCTTTTGAGGAAGAGTGTAGGCATAGCTTTGACATGAATCCCCTGTTGATGATGCTTTGTGTTTCTGATTTGATGATTCCAGTTAAGTTTATTTGCAGTTTTTCTGAGGAATCCAAATATAAGAACCAGGAAAGAGGAAACACTTTTACTAAAGGATAGGAACATAACACAAGTTCTGTACGCTGAAGTACACATTTTTGCTGGAGCATTAGTACTGAGTTGATACAACTTCACTACAGTCATAAGCAATTCTCCCTTGACTTAAACTAATTTTTAAGAAAGTCTTCAATCTGAAAACCTTTTATTTAATCGAAAATTTAGAGAATTATGCTACCCATATAGAGCATAGCATTAAAGGAAAATATATAACACAGCATTTCAATTCACCTTTAAGAATTCTTGAAAAGTTCTTAAGATATCATTTACAATACATACCTTGAAGTGTATATAGTCAATGGAAATTCTTAAGTAGGATTCAAATTTAATTAAAATAACTCTTTAAAAAAATGTTGGTGTTAAATTGCTTGTATAAAGATCTGTTCTCTTTTTAAATAGCTACACCAACATTTCAATAATTGTATTCCACCTGTTATTATTAAAATTAAAGTTTCAATTGAACGTAAAATTTTTTAATTGATATTTTAATTATTCTACAAGAAAATCATTGTAAGCCCAGGAACATTAAAAGAAAACCAAATATGTTGAGAAAAGTACAATTAAAACAACTGGGAGTGCCTTTCTTAGCATCATGCCATAACCGTTTCTTGTCCCAGGTACATCCAAGACAGGGAAGTGGATGGCAGAAGAGATTATTACTCAAAGGCTGTGTATTTGGGAATAAGTTCTGCATCTTGCTGTAATGTGCTGTAGCTCTGTTTGTGTAAATTAAAGAGTTGTCACTTCCTTAATTACATTTAACAAATAATTTGAAACACAATAGACATTTAATTCAACTAGGAATTTACATATGTTGTAAATAGAATTTCTTGTATGATAACATTTCTGCGGTGTTAATTAGCATTTAGTCTTTTAAGTTAAAAGAAGAATCAGACACATTATTTCACTAGTGATGCTTCTCAGGTAACTGGTGACATCACATGTGAGCAATTTAATTGATTTCAGTGTTCTGAACCAATGATCTAGTAGAGGAAAGTTGCAATGTCAAAAAATGCATGTAAAAACTGTAATAATCTCTCTTTCAACAAAAGATTTCAAATGAAAAAGAACAAGACAAACCACAAGACAAACAGCAGAAGGAAGAGCAGCAGTCTGCAGAAACTGGGAAAAATACAAAAGCAGAAGAAAATGGAATTACGGATGCAAAAACTGAGAGAAAAAAGAGTAAGAGGGAACGAAAAGAAGAGAGACAAAAGAACAAAAAGAAGGAGAAAAAAGATTTGAAATTAGACAACCAGACAGAAGTGAAAAAGGGTAAAAAGTCCAAAAAAGGAAAAGAGAGCGTGGAGGATGAATTTGAAATAAATGGAAATGGCAATCACAATGAAACAGAAGAGAAAACAAATGTAAAGAAACGCAAACATAAACACGTAGAAGGTATCCATCATACAACTTATATTCATTTGTTTTGAAGATGCTTTTTCCCAGTTCCAAAGCTCAATAAACTACCTAAGTAGAATTTTAAAGTAGTGCATTAGATATACAGACTGGATTATTTTTAACAATGATTGCACATTTCTTTTCTAAAATCTGAACAACTTTGCAAATATAAACTCATGTTACAAGAACAAAAACTTAAGTCATGTCAGAACTTCTAGTTTTAAATCTTTCTTGTGTATTTTTATCCAATTCCATCTCTAGAGGAACCTCCTGCCAAAACAAAGAGAATGAAAACTGAAAGCATTTCAGAAGATATGGAAACAGAAAACATCAATGACGATGAAGAAAATGTGGGAGCAGATAAAGGTATTTTTAAAGGATTTAGATCGTTATGAAACTACTCTGCAAAAGACCTAATGCATGATAGAAATAGAGCTTCTGTAGCAAGCCATGAAATAATTTGTGCCTCAGTATACATAAATATGTGTATATTCAGTATACACATGTTCCAGAGCAAGTAGCCTGTGCTACTCTTGACACCTGATAGCAAATTAATTCTCTTATTTGTTTGTTTGTGCTGTGCTGGCAGTCTTTGATTATGCTTGTTTCCAGTGGACACTGAGGTTTTACCACAGGTGGTCTCTTCCCTGTTGCCATGCATATCAGACAACACAACAACTCTTAGACCTCTTGGTATCTCTAATATCCCCATTTTTGCTCAGTGAATCATAAATTGCACTTCAGATACGTCAGACCTTAGTTTATGCTTAGATAAACCTACTTCTGTCTATCACCTGACACACTCTGACTGTGTTTGAACATACAGATCATTTCTTTGGAAACCATCAATGACCTCTGAAGGTGGTATGGTCAAATTTGACTGTCTGTGCTTTAAGTGTGAAAAGACAGGATCTTAACTATTCCTGCATTATTTAAGAGCTTCTGCTTAAAAGCTGAAGTGCAGAAGTTAAGTAAAAACAATTCTGACCCCTGTTGTTCAAGTGCTGTGTTGATTCTTTGTCTCTATTCCACTATATATTCAGGAACAGCTGATGACTTTATGCTTAAGATACCCCTCCTGTTGTAGGGTCAGTAAGGTAACAACTATTGTGGTAGCCAAACTGATTCCAAAATCAGGAGATTGATGGCTGGTTACTAATTGGGAAGAAGACCCAGAATGCCTCCTTTTACTAACAGTGTTGTACACCTAATTATTTTCTAGGTAAATTCAACTGGAAGGGAACCATCAAAGCAGTTCTGAAACAGGCTCCAGACAATGAAATTTCAATTAAAAAACTAAGAAAAAAGGTACTGTACAACTTTTTTTTTTTTTTCTTTTTTTTTTTTTTTTCTTTTTTTTTTAATCTCCTTTGGTCTTGTGAATTTATTTGTGTAATGCTGAAGCTCAGAAAATTCTGGCTTTCATAAACAAAAAAAAATTGACATTTTTTAATGGAATATCAATTAACAGAATGTCAGCTGAAGGACAGGTTCTTTATTGCTTACTGAATTACACAAGAAGCTCAGTGCTAGTTCAGCAAAGGAATAATAGTACAATAGCTTCCATGCCACTTTTAATGCAGTTATGTAAATGTATTAATCCTTACAACAGAATCATCTTCATGGACTAAAAACCATTTCTCTGTCTTTGTCCAGGTGATAGCTCAATATTATGCAGTAGCTGGTGAACGTCACAAAACAGAAGAGGAGATCCTAGTCATATTCAATAAGAAAGTGAATAACAATCCCAAATTTAGAGTTCTAAAGGACAAAGTGAAACTTGTGAAATAAACAGTTTGCATACTTTTCATAGCTGTTGCTTTTTAATCTTGCAGATGGAGTCAAACTCTTCTGTCAGCTGTACATATACTATGCATTGGTATCAATTTAAATTGTGTATGTGAAAGCAGAATTTAACTTTTAATACTGGATTCCTCCCCTTTTTCTAGATTTATCACAGAACACTTTCAGATATTTTATTTTTTGATTTTACAGAAATTGTATATTTTTTGGTACAAGTTTTAAGAGGCTTTGAAATAGTTGCTGGCCTACTCTATTAAAATTCTTCCAGTAATGAATATAATTTATAGGAATGAATGTTTTTCAGGACCTGTTGTGTGGCTTTTTGCAGGAACTATTTTCAGAGCAAATAGGATTTTCATATTCAAAAACCCACTGTGGAATAAATGTTTTGTTATGCTAAAATTCAAAATGGTATGACTGATACCCACTTCACACACTGTGAATAGTGTATGCAACCTTTAATAAACTGTTGATTCCGTGTTGTAAAATGCACAAATAAGGTGTCAGATTTGTGTATGCAACACTGCACATTCAGTGAAAATCTAAAGACAAGAGTTACCTGTATATGCATTGCTACTGAAAGTCTTGATTAGTATTGCAACTGACTTCAATAGAAGTGGTTACATGGACTAAAAATTGTTGAGCTACATTATATTTAAGATTGTATTTTAAAGTAATCTATCTTGTCATTTTATAATTGCATAATAAATCCAGAAATTATTTGAAGAGGCTGTTGTATTGCTGTCATCAAAACAATTTGGCTAGGTCAGAAATGTTATGGGTATGTACAAGACAGAGCTGCCTGGGGAAAGTTTCTTGGAAGTTTTATCCGTTTTTACCTAAATGCAAAATTACATCCATGTAGGAAATTTCCTATGACATAGTCTGTTTAAAACAGCATTATAAAGCAGTCAGTCATATGGTGTTTTTAAAAATTGCTTAGTGATTTCAAGCAGATACACTTCTATAAAGCTTCTTGGTAAAATTGTCTGAATTTATAGAAATATAGAATATATTAAAAGTATAAATGCTAAAAAATTACCTGTGATACACTGAGTTCAGTTTTCCTGAGTCCATATTTATCTTACTGTAAAGGTTGCAAGAAAGCACCTGATGAATTCAAGATCTCTTCAGTGTTAGTTGTTTATTGAAACTATGCAACGGTTCTTTTTATTCAGTCTAACAGATAACTAGAATCTTGACTCCTGTCATTGCAAGGTGCTGGTGTCTGATGCTCAGAGTTTATTGCAGTGATCACTGAATGAAGCAAAGCAGTAGGCTAAGTGTTCAAACAGTATGGATCAGTTGAAAGCTAGAAATAAGGAATATCAAATCAACACTATGCAGATGAGCTATCAGAGTAGGATGTGACCCTGTAATTTTCTTTCTTCATTTAACTGTTACGATTCTTAAAGGTTCAAATGGTGTATTCCCCTGTGCATTTCCATGGTTGGGTTAGTGGTGCATGTGTGGAGTAGTAAACATACTGTAAATTATTCTTCCCCTCTCTGTTGAAGCATAAAGCAGCACCAGCTGATGTTCAGTTTTCCCCCTCATGATTTGGCAGACATGAATCTAATGCATGCCTCTATTTGACAGTCCTTAGTGGGAGTCTGTTGCAAGTAAGCCCTGTTATAATTACACTAGTATAACCTCAGTGTATGTTGCTGCAGTAGTATTACTTTTTCCTGCTCTTTTGACAGAAGGGGAGGGGGAGCAATGTGCTTTGTAGGCATATTTTTCTTTCTGGATGTTCCTGGGAATACTGTAGTATGGTGGATGTGTCTAAAAGAAGGCTTCAAGTGCTATTCCAGTCCATGCATAGTTGCATTATTGACATGCAGCTCTCCACCGAACAAAACCCTGACTTCCATGTTTTTTCATTAGACAATTAATAAAGTACTCAGAGGACTGAAATTGACTTTTCCCCTTACAACAGATCTGGACTTTAATTTACTCCTTGCAGCTAATGATGTCTTGACCAGATTGAAGTTACTACAAATTTGATGGTAATTGTTTCAGAAGGAGGCGTAATCCCTCACAGATCATTGAGAATCCTTCAAGAAGACAGAAAAACAGCAGGACCTCTCTAATTTCTATTTAACAATTAAGCAATTTATTTACCAATAATGTTTTAATCCATAATATGTTTTAGTGATTTTCTAAACAGCGTAACATAGCTCCATAATTATACCTTATTGTTAAATTTTTCCTTTCTAAAGTAGTATATTGAAAATCGAGTGTCTTTGTGGCAGGATGGGGAAGAAATTAGAAAATTGTTTAAAGTAGTGTCTTTCATTATAAGTGTAGCATAAGCACTTAAGCAGGCACTTTAATCACTGGAAGAAAAAAAGCTTCAAAGGACAGCTACTTATTTGTTGTGCTCAAGCCTCCACTGTCCTGGTGCATTAGAGTAGTTTGTTCTTTCTCCAGTGAAAACTGATCCTCCCACCTGGTGCTATAATCCAGTTGCATCAGGACAATGTAGTCAGAGCCTGACATGAGTAGTGGCTCATAGCTGATGACCACAGGATACAGAGACAGGATACATGATTTCATTCGGAAACTTTTAAGGCTGTAACATTCACCCTTATTAAGGAAATAAGAGAGCAAATATTAAAGTTGTTTTGTGAGATAAGTGAAAAAAGGCATATTGTTCTGTACATTGAGCTGTGTTCACAGGTTACAAGATATCTCAGTCAATATATTCAACATTTACCCCTTTCTTCTCCCGGATTAGCCTTTAAGAAAAAAACAGGAATAAGTCCTCTAAGTTTCTTTTCTGCTCTGTCAGCCAAGAAAAGCTGCATATTATGTTTCCCATTAGTACTTTGACAGGAAGGGTTACTTTATATTGAATTCTAAATTCCACTTGTACTAGAGGAAGTTTTACTAGTAACTTTCCCTTGCACTTTTAAGATACAGTTCCATTTGCTCCTTGTAATCTAGTGCTTTTCTTTGCAATTCTCAAAAAGGATGTAATTCCTTTTGCACCTGACTCCTCATGCTTTTATGCTCTCAGACAGTATAAATGCTGAAAAACCTTGAAGCTTTTTGCTTATTGGACTTGCTTCTTCAAAACTGCAGCTCTCAGATCTGTCCTTTCCAAACACTTTTGAAAAAAATCTTTCCTTTTATTGTAGAAGATTTAGAATTGTCCAGTCTTTTGTGTATTTTGTCCTTCTCATTAGAATCTTTTAGTTGAAACTGTTCTTACTACACAATTTCATGCCTGAGCTACAGT
This sequence comes from Zosterops lateralis, assembly GCF_965231275.1. Classification (NCBI taxonomy): domain Eukaryota; kingdom Metazoa; phylum Chordata; class Aves; order Passeriformes; family Zosteropidae; genus Zosterops; species Zosterops lateralis. The sequence continues at coordinate 13,457,271 of NC_139766.1, forward strand.
AGAAGTAACATACTAACTTCCAACAGAAGTAGTTTTATAGTTCCTGAAATTACTTGAAAGTAACAGAAAACCAGAAATGGTGTCTGTATGCCTACTCCTTTTCTCAAACTTCTATGTGGAATGCATTAGTACAAAATAAGTATAAAAAGCCTAATTAAGGCCCTGTTACAGTCAAGCTCAACTCACATATATTTGGTTTACTAGAAAAAAGGTACTTTTAAACGTAATGGGATCTTCCTCTCAGGGATCATGAAATCCACTTGAAAGTATTCAGATCACTACATCTCACTTTGGTGACAAAGAAAAAGAACCTGAATAAAAAAGAACCAGAATTCTGTCTGCATTGCAGGTGGCTCAAACCATACTGTGTTTACTCCTTCATTTTGTTCCTTGCAGTAGCCACACAATGAACTTCCACCATAGAGCCATTAATATATAAACACAAAGTGCACTTTTATACTTAGATTTTTTGCCCTTCTGCTGGCCTTTTGATGAGAAGGAATTCCAGGAGGAATACACACCTATTGACACTGTATAGTATCCGTACATGACAAAGGTTCATGTTCTCTGTGGCTGAGACAGGACCAGGATTTTCTCCTAGACTTCTTTCTTACCATTTCTTATATCATGAAAATATGTTTCCTCCTGCTTCTTGCTCCTACAATTCTGGGTCAGGTATTATACCTTTGAAAGTTTCAGCTTTTTTGGTGAACTTTCAGAACTGAAGTGGTTCCAGAGGTTAGCATTGGTTAAGTTTTCCATGAGAAGAAAAGATTTTAGCTCAGCTGATGTTTTTGTGTTACATTCTTATGTTGTGTTATGTTCTTATGTTATGATTGCTCATAAACAAGACCTGTTTATGTTATGCAGATTAGCCAAAACAGTAATGGGAATTATACTCTCATTCTCCAGCCAAAAATTCAAAATTGCTGAATTCAATCTTCATAAAGGAAACATCTTTCTCTTCCTGTCTGTCTTGGACAGTTTACCATTCACTCAGTGTTCCTTCTAACTCTGTTGTCCAATGAATTACAATACCTGTGCAAAATATATGAAAAATTGACCCTACAGAATATGTAAGTGGTAATGGACTGTGAAGGACAATGGTAAAGAAAACCTTTGCCATGAATGACGCATGTAAGAGCTTTGTGTTGTGTTTATTTTTTTCAAGACTCCACAGAAACAGCATGAGCTGAATCCCACATAATGAGATGTTGCTATGCTGAACTGTACTTTCCAATCTTGTTAACAGTGAGATCCACATGACCAAGAAGCTTTGTCCCTGCTTTAGTACATCTGTCAAATCACAGGCAGTGGTGACACTAGACATCTCCAAAACAGTTAGTTAATATTCCGTAGTTAATATTCTGTCACAGCCTAAAATAATGCTAACCCCTACCAATAGAGAAATAAAGTGTCACACTGAAAGAGACCAATAATCCTGTACAGTAAATGTTGAATGATTGACTTGAATGCCCAGTCCCACAATTGGTAGACTTTCCTATGTGAATTAGATCTGATGTTCATTATTCAAAAACCACACTTTAGGATGTTCCTAAATTCCCTAAGTATGACATTCTTTTCATATTGTTACAGATGCATGGTAGCACAGACTTTTTCAAAGTAAAGAAATCGGTTTCAGTAAGTCCCAAGTGTTCTCTTTCCCACTATCCCACATCTGGCCATTTGTTTTTGCCTCTCCACCACCCCTTGCATTTTTGCAGGCTTTTAAAACCAGATCAAATCCTCAAACTGAGAGGTATTATATACCACTACTGGAGATTGAGTAGTCAAGAACAATTATAGCTGGCGTATTGCTGCCAAGTGCTTTGTATCATTAAACTGTAGTCTTGGGAAAACATTTCGAGAGCCATTGTACTCCCTCAAGAAAGTAAGCATAGTTAAGTGAAACTAAATTCAACAAATGGTTTAAAAGACAGAGAGGAAGAAAATTTACTTAGCCACTTCTAGGAGAATAGTTTATCCAGATTTATTTTGGATAAATAGGATGATTTTTGGATATCTGGATAAATTTGGATAAATATTTTGGTTTTGCACATTTAAAGATGGAATGAACAGATCAGTCTTCTTATATTTGTATTGCTGATTATATGAAGGCAAGTATCAAACACTATCTAACACCTTTAAGGGTTAAGATGGTCTTCTATCAAATAAATACTTCAGATCAGCTAAATTTTTTTTGTAATTTGCTGATGACTTTCAAGGTGAGGAATAACATACCTAGATAAATTAGATGTCTATATGTGGTGCATTTTTTTCTGCTCTACTAGATGCGCTCTTCACCTTTTAAACTGCCTTTATCTTTTCTGCTTTCTTTTTCTTCATGAAGAAGTTCAAATGCTTGCATGCTTAAATATAGAGCCTTTTTGGTATCAAACACACTATTCTATGTATTGTTTCCTTCCTAAAGGGTCAATCCAAGGCTGCACTGCAATTTAATACTCGCATGAGAATTCAGCTTGAGCTCAGGAGTTTGTATATGGACCACATTCAGAGTCAATTGAGTTTTACCGGCAGTTGTTTTTCAGATCTGCATTAAGTTATTCACACCAAGTGCTTTTAAGTCCTTTTCCATTGTACTGAATTTGAAATAGTTAAAAGAATGCAAGATGAAAGCAAGGGAACTGTTTGTACTGTTTGGAGGCTTTTTTTGTTACCTAGATGAGTGAGACAATGTATTTACTTTTTCACCCAGTGTAGGAGAGGATGCACAATATTTTAGTCTAAGGATAAGGTTCAGAAAGGACTGAGAATCTCTACCCATACAATCTTTTACTCCTGGTAGTGGAAGATAAGCAGCAGATTACTACTGACTTTATTATTACTTAGTTCATGAACAGAAAGCACAGACTATATAGCACAATATTTCCTCAAAATGAAAAAATACGTCTATACTGTATCCAACCTACTTCAGCTAAAAATTAACATAGGATGGAGCCTACCCTATTTAGATATGGAATGAAGAAAATTCCAACCAGGTCTTTTGTGAACAGATAACATATATCAAGAGATAATTTAGTTATTGATTTCTGTGATAGGGAAAAAGTTACGAATATTGGCTAGAATACTAGAAAACTAATTTGACTTCCTAAAAGTGAGAATTTAATTGGGAATTCCAATTCTAAATTTTATATCTGGCCAGTCAAGAGACACAAAAAGCTACCACATTTGTGTGCCATAAAGAATTGTAAATCAACATATAACCAACTAATCCCTAAGAAACAAATATTCAGTGAGCAACAAGAAAATTCAAAATATCCAAACAGATTGCAAAATTCAGCTTATAACCAAAAAATCTGAATATTTAAAGATGTTTAACTAACATACAATGCATCATTTTCTATTTAAAATAAAAGAATGTGAAGGTGTTGAATTCAGTTCTCAAGATAAAATCACATCATGTGAGAAACCAGGAAAACAATTCATAAAAAAATTGCTGCGAACTCTGCCTGTATACATTTCTTTCCCTGAATCTTCAAATTCATAAATTTATTTCACAGACTTTTAACTAATCACATCAAGCATCACATTTTAAAATACTTCCTTACATTTGTGCAGGGATTCTTAAACAGTAACTTGGAAGAATTAATTATCCATAACAGGCCCGTTGATTAGATGCTTTGTTAATTATGTTGTTCATTCTGTGACAGTCTCGGTTCAGCTCCTGATCACTATCTATTCTTTGGCAGATTAATAATTTCTGAATCAGAGAAGCTCTGTGAAAAGATCACAGAAAACCTCTCAGCTCTACAAACACAGAACATGAGCGGTCTCAGTTAAGGTCAATAGTGAGTCCAGGAAGGAAGCTCTTATTTCAGCTCTTTGCACAATACCTACTCTGTAGGTAAACACAAGTGTTCAGTTTAACAACACTGACAGATCTTAACCTTTCCAAGCATATGTATTTATTTAATTGCAAAGTTTAAACCAAAGATATATCCTATGAACAGCTTTTGCAAAGAAATTGCATGAAGATTTCCTTTGTTTCTTATTTCAATCACTAAGATGAAAGTGGAGGCTGAGGTAGTCATTTCATTCAAAGGAAATAAAACAAAGAAACCTCTATTTCATTGATAAGAAAGCAGAGCTCTGATCTCCCATGAACTGCTAGCTTCAAAATATTCAAGTGAACTACATAAAGAATAATCCCTGTAGTCATTAAGGATGCAATGTGGTTGGCCCTTAAGTGATACATGTTCCAAGTCTGGGAAAACAATTTCTACTTACTATGACACCTCTCACGTTGGAAATTCAGATGTAAACAAAGGCCTGTTTTTCTGCAAAGAAAGAATTTTTTTATATATATATTTTTGTATCTTTTAGGCTGAATTTACTCAAATTCAATGTGCAGTAATGAAGAATAACCAGAACCCTCTTTTCCTTTGTCCCTAGAATCTCACTCATTAATAAAACAGACAATAGCATATTTAGGAAAATATAGTTATCCTGCAGGTTTGGAACTGCTTAAATAGGGCAAGTCACTGAAAGTTTAGCTTTTACTCTTATTAATTTCTACCAGTTAGTTTCTTCCCCTAGGATGGCCTAAAATTTTTTAGGGTTTACTGATAAAATGCATAATTATTTAACTACAGTCTATATTCCATTCTTTTTTATTTTCTGGTTTTCTCAACAAAAAACTACAGAAGAAGTATCTGCAAGGCATTTCTATTGATAAATGACACACAATATGCAAAGAATGAATGTGGTAAGTGAAAATTTCACACATTTCTCATAATCATTGTTTTAATGTAAAATATTTTGCCTTCTGAGAGGAAAAGTACAATTAGGTTATTAAACACTTGGATTTTTGAGCTTTAATCTATATACAGCTAGAAGGACTCTAAAATTGATTTTGGTAAGTAAAACACACATACTGAAATTAGGTTTTTGTTTCATCAATCTCCCTTATAAAAATCTGATCTTTTGTTGAATATTTCTACATTTAATCCCACTGTAAAAAAAAAAAAAAAAAGCTGCCTCTATTGGACAGGTACTTCCACATTGAAGTCAGTAGGATTTTTGCCTTACTGGGAATGTTACACCACCCAATTTTCGCTGAGAAAGTGCAGGCTTTGTAACAATCACATGGATCATCTAATTATCTGAATGAATCTTTACTATTAGAAACAATTTTCAATTTTAAAAGCCATATTAATGGCTCAGTCACTGAATACACCCCAGAAGATACCATACACATATTCACAGTACTCTTAATATTCATAGTATTCTTATAAGGACCAGACCCTAAGGTTAATCTGCTAGCAAAATTGACTAGTTTTGCTTTTGTCCCCATGAATAACCAAGAGAGCCCCGGTAATGTAATTGGTTTCAAGGTTTTGTTTGCAGAAACATGCTGATGTTATTTTGTATCTAGTCACGCAGAAATCAACCACAGAACTGAAACAATCTATTTTACCATTTTATTAGTTTATCTAACTTCTACCTAGTTTGTCTTGCAAATATGTTTATTATTTGTAGTTACGAGCTGCAGTCTCGGGTGCTGCAGGATTCCCGTGGCTCTGGAGACCTCCCAGAGCTTTGCATTTCACAGAATCACGGAATATTCTGTGGCTTGGGAGGGACCCAGGACGATGGAGTCCAACCCTTGAATGAACGGCCCAGCGGGGATCGAACCCACGACCTTGGTGTCATTAGCACCCTGCTCCAATCCCTTTTAACCTGCACCACTGGTCTGTGTCTCAAAGATTGACATGTCCCTAACATCTGCCCTCGAGAACATCTGGCTGGCAGAGGAGGGAAACATTTCTACGCACAGAGTTGTTGTGGGGTTTTTTTGTTTGTTTTGTTGGGGTTTTTTAAATATTTTTTTTTTCCTGAATAATTTCGGCACCACAGCCTTCACTGCGGCCCTCGGCTGTACACGGCACTGCTCCCGCTCTGCAGGGGGATCGGTGTGGTTTCCGGAGCTGTTTCTGTACCCCGTGTACGGCCCGCCGGGGCCGGGCGCCGCCGCTGCCCCTCACACCCAGGGCGGTGGCGGCCGCTGCCCCTCACACCCAGGGCGGTGGCGGCCGCTGCCCCTCACACCCAGGGCGGTGGCGGCCGCTGCCCCTCACACCCAGGGCGGTGGCGGCCGCTGCCCCTCACACCCAGGGCGGTGGCGGCCGCGCTCCCGCCCCGCCGCGTCACTGCCGGAGCGGCCCAACATGGAGCCCGGCGGCGGCGGCGGCGGGGACGCGCTCCCGAGGCTGCGGCGCCCGGGACGGCGCGGGCCGGAGCCCCGGGAGCCGCAGCAGCCGCAGCCGCCTACCCGGGGCGGCGGGACGGCCGGTGGGTGGTGCCGGGGCGCGGGGAGCGGTGCCGGGCCCCGCCGGGCGGGCGCTGGGGCGGCAGCGGGGCCGCCTCGGGTCGAGGGCGCGGAGCGCGGCCCCGCCCGCCCTCGGGTGTCGGCTCCCGGCTGAGAGCTGAGTGTGGGAGACGCCGGGGGCTTGGAGCCGCGGGCTGCCCGATGCGCATGAAGTGCTCGAGTGGTCCAGGCCCAAGCTCCAGTAGGATGAGGAGGAATCTAGGAAATGATAAATAAAGCTGCCTGTGAGCTCGGGCAGAGCTGTGGGTGCGCTCGGCTGGCGGCGCCTGTGGAGCAATCGGCACGTGTGGCAGTGCTGAGGGAGCACAGGCCACCGGGAACTGCTGGTGATAAACTTCAGAGTGTGAGACATCAGAACCACCTCTGATACCTGGTTTTTTAATAGTGTCAGTACAAAGACTGTGTTACGTGGTTACTGTCGTGCACAAAAAAAGGCTTTCTCCTCTGCTGGCTCTGATGTCTCCTCTCTCTGAAACAGTACATGGTAATGAGGGGAGAAAGAGGAGGTAGTTTCCTGCACAGTGGTAGTTGTGGTTTACCTGCTGAAAGTGTGCAGTGTAAGTCAAGCTAGCTCCTGAAACTGCAGCTGAAAATTTGTGAAATATCTGCAGTTGAGAACAAGAAAATTATTTATGCCTGAAATATTTTTGCAAAAACTAAAATTTATAAAGAAGAGTGCAAATAAATTAGTAATTGGAAATAACAACCTGAAATTCTATATGCTAGATTATTAAAAATGCCTTAATAACACCAGGGGGGTTTAATTAGTTAAACATTCCTTACAAAATCTAGTCAGCTGTTTCCTAAAAAGATACACAGATACAGTATTGTGCTAATTGTTACTGCTTTATCCTTTTATCAAAGGGTACCTTGCTTAGTCTGTTCCATTTTGGTAAATGTTCAGAGATTTTAGAATACATGTAGTACAATGTGTATTATGATGAGTAGAATAATCTCCCAAGACAAATGAATTAAAAGATAAAACATCATGCTTTATGTAACTATAATCATAGTCCCTTTAATGACTGGCTTTAGTGCTATAATTATGTTCTTATTTACAGAAGAGTCTACAGCTGTCGAGAAGACGATGAGGCCTCTTAACAGACTGAACATTCATTCTGCATTCTGGATTTTGGCATCAATAGCTGTGACATACTACTTTGATTTTTTAAAAAACATTAAAGAAACTATGCAAGCAGATAGGTAAGGTATCTTTTCTTACAAAAAGGTGTGGTTTAGTCTTACAATCATGCTCAGTTTGTTACATCCGATGACTGTATTTTAAATCATGGATGAACAAGATCTGCAATAGGAATAGAGAAACCTGGGACTGTTCAGCCGGGAGAAGAGAAGGCTCAGAGGCATCATGTCAGTACATGTAAACACCTGAAGGGAAGGGAGGGTGAAAAGAAGACAGAGCCAGGCTCTTTCCAGTGGTGTCCAGGACAGGACCAGAGGCAGTGGGCACAAACTGAAATGGAGGAGCTTCCCTCTGAAGATCAGGAAACACTTTTTTACTGTGAGGGTGACTGGGCACAGAATATGTTGCCCAGTTAGGTTGTGGAGTCTCCATCCTTGGAGATACTCAAAAACTATCTCGACATGATTCTGGGTAACTGGCAGTAGCTGAGCTTCCTTTAGCAGGGAGGTTGGACCAGATGACTACCTAAGCTGGTATTAGTGAACTAATTTTAAAGTAAATACAATGTTTAAAATTTGCTACAATTGTTTTTTTCTCTGTAAACTCTACTAAGCCATCTTTGTTCGTGCAAAGTTTGCTCTGATACCAGACATTTTATACTGTGCCTTCAAGTTATTACTTAAGTCCAGGAAATAGCTACCTGTTTTGTCAGAAGTATTTAGGTTTTGATTTTATTTTTACAATAAACCCTCTGAAAATTTATCCTGAAAGGTCAAACAGAAGTTCATTTCTCTAGAAGATCTCTAAATTATTTCGAGTAGGTCAGCAAAAGATTAGTGAAACAATTTCTGTGAAGTAATTTTTATTTCTAGTCTGTTTCTTTTCTGTTCAATTCTTTTCAATGGGATTGATGTGTTTTAAATAGCTTCAGCTGGAAGTGCTTTGAAAACACATTGCTGTTGTCATTGTTATATCAGTAGGTGGAAGCTGCACAGGGCTCTGTGCTGTGAGGTTCTCTGGTGTTGCTCTCCCAGGCTGGTTACACCCTTCATGCACCTGACTGTGAAAGCAAAACCAGTGACTCCAAGGTGTAATCAAAATTTGGGGTCAGGACCCTTTCTAACTGCACTGCTTGTCCAGATAGGCCCTGGCAACTGTTCTCTTAGTGCAGCATTCTCAGTTGGTCGTAACGAGATTTCAAGGTAGCATGTTATGTTTGCTGTACCATTCCAGAGCATATGTTAACCTGAGTAGGAAGATCCTTGATTACCCTTTGTAACTTAGTCATCAAGTTATGGTAAGAATTACTTTTTCAAATTTTTTACTTTTTAGTACATGTTCAGATAAGATTTTATTAAAGTTTATTATCTTCCTCCTAAGTTTTCTTATCTGAACTAGTCTTGAAGTGTATCCTCAAAGAGGCTCAAAAGTGTGTCTCCCTAAACAATCACATAACTTGTGTTTTTATGATTCTGAGTTTAAAATTCTGGATTTCTCTGTGGTTTTCTTCAGCAGTTTTAAAGAAAAATCTTCTTGTATGTTAAATTTGAGAGTTCACAAACTGAAACCATATTAAAGCTTTCTGCAGTGTTTCTGTTGCACAAAGATCACCAGTCTAATTTATAGTGAAAAGCACAGTTGCAGTGGAGCCTATTTTATTTTATTAGTGAGAAAGTGGTTTAGGTGTGGTAGTATAGTAGATTCCTGACAAGATCTGTCACATTGAATTTCCAAAATATTTGAGGGGACAATATATGAAAAGAACATTTCGTTGCAAAATTAAACTCAATTGTTTATATTAGCTTTTAGGGGCAAAAAGTGTTATGTAGAATTAATTTAAGGTAAAACCTACAGGAACTCTAGGCCACAATCTGTGTATGTAACAGATATTGCCTGTTCTGTTTGTACACTGGAGAGAAAGTTACTGTGCTAATTGCAATGTGACTGTGCTAAGCAGGTTTAATGTGCTTTTCTTCCCGCAGCTGGTGGCTTTCCTGTGGCGCTTGGTTATTGGCTGCATGTTTATCTATTGCCTTTTACTGCATACTCTATCTCGAGTGGTACTGTGGAATTCAGGACTATGATGAGCAGTACCCTGCCCTGATTCCTGTCACAACAGCTACCTTTATAGCAGCAGCAATTTGGTGAGTTCAAACACTGCCTGCAAACTTCTGCTAAACCTGTGCAGGTCTGTGTGTTAATGGGCTCTTCTTATAAGAAGTATGATTTCTGTAATTCTGCTACGTGTATTGGTGACAGTGCTAGTTCCATGTAGCATAATTTCCTGCACTTTCAACTTTCATCCGCAAAGCAAGAGTTGCAACAGTTGAAACTGTATATTGTGTAGTTGGAGATGTACTGGATCTTTTCTGTCTTGAAAATTTAGGGGAAAACTGAAGTTGTTATCTTTGTTAGTGTAAATGTCTCACCTCTGCCAACTACTTGTGTAGTTTACAAATTAAGACAAAAGGTACAATCTCTCTATCTGAGAAAAAATTCAGCTTAATCAGTTTCTGTCAGAGTTCTTCATTATCCAACAATCTATAAGTAGCAAACATACACAAAATGTTAGACTCCTGACTATTGCCATGTGAGCTTTTATGGTTTATGCTTTGTCTGAGAATGGTACTTTTAGTAAGAGTTGCTTTACTTATGAGTCAGAACTGAGGAAATGTGAATGAAGAAAACTACATACATTGTGCCAATATATTTATTTGCTTTCTGCATGAAAATTGATTTCCTCTTGTTTAGCTCTTGTATGAGAGTATCAGTCAGTATTTGTTACAATGGTGAAAAAAAAAAAAGATTGAAGAAAATAAAGGATTCGTATGGTTTATAATTAGTCAAATCTGTAATTCTTGTAAGTCACTTGTAAAATAGGTTGGTAAAATAGTTTGGTTTTCCCCCGTCTCTTCAGTTAACTGAAATCTCTCTGGATGAAAGTTCAGATTAAGGCTTCTCTCAGCTACCATGTATCTCCATGGAGAAATCAAAGATAAGGTCATTTTTAGGGGCTTCAGATACAGATTCTCTGAAAGTAAAAGGTATCTTTACCTCTGATGTGTTTTGTTTTCAGAAACAAAGATGTGTATTTCCAGGTTAAGTAATTATATCTTGTTTCCTCTTTTGACATGTTTCCTTTGTATGCCTGGTGTTTCTGTAATATGACAATTGAACTTACCAAATACTTTCTACTTTTATTCCCAGTTTCAATGTTGCCTTGTGGCCTGTCTGGTCATTTTTTACACCTGTGTTGCTCTTCATTCAGTTCATGGGTGTTGTGATGCTTGTGTCACTCCTTGGATAAGCCCTTCAGGTAAATAATTGAATTTTTTTAAGCACAGAAAAGTATTTATCTTGTTATAGGAACTGCTTTGTTAGACAGTTAAGCATTGGGAGGCCATTTAGGGATTCTTTCTCTATGTTCTGTGTACATTCTTAGAATTGTGGCATTTTGTGGCTTATAGAGTAACCAGAGGACATGCAATTATCCAAAGGAGAAGAGTGTTCTCTAAAATTCCATTCTAGATGTTGAAAAGAAACATTAATGAGAATGGGTGGTCTGGGGACATATAGGCCAAAAGCCTGCAGCTTTTACCTATATGAGAGAACTTCTTAGTAAAGCTGCTTGACCCGATAGTAAAGGGAGAAGATATCAACATCCATGTGCAAAGGCCTTCTCTTTTTTCTAAATTAAAAATCTTTGTCATATCTTTGTCCTCAAGTGTGCTGGTTTCATTTTCTGCGATGCACAGCCCAGATCAACCTGCTGTGTGGAAAACTGTCAGATAGGCGAAGTTCTTTGTTCCTCCTAAAAAGAACTTTTCAAAGGCCAACTCATCTGTTTTGTTGACTTGAAAAATGCATTCTCAATAACTGCCGCATCTTTTGTTAGGATATACTTACCAAATGAATCCAGTGAAATGTAAAAAGCTGAGGAAGACATCAAATACAGCTCAGTCAATAGGGTAAAGGATGTACCCTGTATCCCATTTGTCTCATATCATCCAAGGAAGCTACTCCTCCAGCAGGTCTTGTTTGTTGTACTTCTCAAGGGAATGAGGAGGAAGCCTGTTTGGCTTTGCTTGCCATCACAAATCCTTTCTGGTGAGGAGATCGCTCAGCATTTTTAGGAGGACAGCAAAAAGAGGACTGTGCTGGATTGCTGGATTTAGAGTGTAGCCTTTTGTACTGACAAAATTGTAGGCAAAAAAAATGTTTAATAGCTGGGATGGTGAAACTCAGATTTGATTTCTTTTTTTAATAGCATTAAATTAACTGTTGCATTAAATAACTGTTGCATTTTCCCTCTATTTTTGAGTTATCAAGAAACCTGATTTTTAAGGAGATAATTAACTTCTCTTCTGACAAAACTCAGACTTCTGAAAAATAGAACACTCAATTCAGAAGTTCTTTACTGTGGAAACTTGAGTCACACTTGCTGATACAAACATATCCGTGTTTGTTGGTTCTCTCATTAGCTGTGTTCTGTCTGAGCACTTGAAGTATGTTGGAAAATTCTGTATTAGGTCAAATAATGATTTGCCTGATAATTAGAGAAAAGTTACTACTTGGTGTTCCAAAATCATTAATTCATTTAGTACATGATACAGCTTGTGCAGTATATAGAACCTTCAAAGATTTTTGTTAAATTGGGTTTGTTTTTTTCTGTTCTTTCAGCTTCGTGTGAAGGACTCAAGTAACTGTAATCCTGCGAAGTGTATGTCACTTTTGTTACATTCCAGTACTTCTGTTGTTTCTAATACTGCCTGTTTGCTCTAACTAATACAGTAATTCTTAATCTACTTGATTTATAAATCAATGGACATAACCATAGGAAAAAGCAACTGATTAGTGAATAATTGGAAGATAAATCGGTTTTACACCTCTTAGTTACATGAGGCCTTTCATTTTGTAAAGCTTCTTTTTATGTTTGAATATTAAGCACATGGGTAGTAAGTAATAACACCATAGGTTAGTTAATGTTGAAAGGGACCTTTAAATATTATCTCTGGGGGCCTCAGAGGTCACCTACTCGAACTGCCTGCTCAAATCATGTTGTTTGATTTGGAAGTAAGTGATACTTAAATCAAGTGTTGTGGGATTTTAATACTATATTCTTTCCATTTGAATTGACAGGTAAAATACTGTTATCTGGAACCTGTGTTTGTACTTGTAAACTTACAGGAGACATTTCTTGATCTGTTAAATTTCTAATGGTATGTGTTACCATGTAGGAAGTACTTTTTTTATCTAGTGTCTTGAATTCAGATCTGCTAGTGTTTAAAAAAAAAAGTATGGATAGGGGTAAGGGAAAGCTGGTTGACATTTGGCAGTGCCATCAATTAAATAAATAAATTCTGCTTGTGCTCATACCATTTGTCCACAGCCAAAGGTGGATGATCAAGCTGTGAATAACCATCAATATAATGAACAAGAAATTAACACTACACAAGAAATTTGAAGCACACATTAAATTCTTTTGATGTATGCACTGTTTTTCAGTATTCAGGTTGTTTTTATTCTGTAAATTAACTTTCCATTCTTAGCAGTGCCTGTTAATGAAGTTGCCATTTTCCTTCCTCAGCAATGAAGTGGCTGATACTAAATTAAAAGCTACTAGTTGTATTCAGTTGAGAAAGTAAAATAACATGTTATTTTTATTAGGTATCTGTTCATGTTGACTGAGATACTTAACTGTCTGAAGACCTGAGCACCATCTAGTTGCTAGACCTCTGTATGTACATCCTTGTCTAAATACTTGTCCCCCCATGCCTTTTGGAAAATAGGAGAATGTAGAAACTGAGTATTGAAACCTGTTAAAATTTACTCCTTGTGAGTGTTGCTTAAAGTCTGGACTGTCAAAGGATACTGTGTTCTTTATTCCAACTTCCAAATTCACACCATTGCTGAACACACAGAATGTTTAGTAATGAAAGAGATACACATTGTCTTTGGCTGTTACTGTTCCATTAATGAAAAAAGTTGTGACCTAATAGTATGTAATACAAAGGATCAGACAAACCAAAATAAAGGGCATTCAGGACTACTTGAAGTAGCTTGTAGGGTAAGTTAACAGTCTGATTTCTTTAAATGTAATGTTTAAGTTTGCCAAAACCAGTCATGCTTCATATCTTTAAAGTGTAAGTTGCTTATCTTCAGGTCTTCATCTTTTAAAAGGTTTTAACAATTTTATGTCTGCATACACAGGTACATTTGAGTAACTTTCTTTATAATAATATTTAAAATGCAGTATTGCTCAGGGATGGTTATTATAGCTGTATTTTTATTTGTCAGCTATATAAATGCTCTAGGTGTTTTAAGTTGCCTTGTGATCTGAATTAAAATTACTATTTGCTACATGATTTTTCAAGTTCATTCTTCCGAACATCTTAATAAACTTTGTACAAAAGTGATCAATAGTTTTTCAGTATTTGTTTAACTGTCTAATTACACTTTCTTGGAGACTTCCACCCCATCTCATTGCTTTTTCTGTAAAATAGATGTTCGTGTAGATTTTAAATAGTGTACTTGACTCGGAGTATCTTTGTCTTTCAAGCCCCCTCAGCTGGGTTCATTGAAGGTTTAATAACAGTGTTCACCTCTGGAGAGCTGTTTGCCTTCTGACTACTTTGATGTCTTTCTGAGAATCCTGGGTGGACACACTCATTGTACAAAGTCCAGCAAAGTCTTTCAGTTCTGAGTATCCAACACAATACTCATTCACTTGCATACTCAAAAGGAAGTAGTGGCAAATTTGGTAAGAATGTAAGACAATGCTTGTTTTAGTTGTTGTAATTTGACACAATACTGCTGCCATTTCTGTGAACTCCTTGCTTTTGTTATTTTCTTTACCTCCAAATAAAGAATTTAGGGCAAGACAGTAGAAAGAAGTAGCATAATAATTCCCTGAAAAAAATATGAGGCAGTTGAAATCCCCACCTCTACTAAAGCTTGAATATGCTCTTGCTACAGACCACCACAGGTATTTTCTGTATCCATTTACATTATTTTATTTCCAGATAAGAATGTGTACCAGCACCAAAGAGCTTTCCTTCACAGGTGACAAAGGGATGCTCTTGGATAATTTGAAGTAAAATAGTCCATGTAGTGAAGATTATTTATCACAGTTACCCATAGAAGCTCTGTAAAATGGAAGTATCTTCTTAGTTATTCTTTAAAGGTTACATCATATGAGATAGAAGTAGGATTTGGCAATTCCACAATGCCATTTCTGATAATAGTGGATGTAGCTGTGAGCTACAGGTGATTGAAGCCTGACAGTTTGACTAGTTGTGCTTTTGATTTATATTGCTGTTAACAGGCCAGACAGAAACATAGGGCTGGCTTCCTGTTAAGTGAATTCCTCAAAAGGAAAATTTGCAAGTGGCTTAAAATAGCTGTTCCTTGAGAACAGGACGAAATGAATAAATGACAGGAACTACTACTTTATGTTTACCTAGATAGGTGATTGTCCAGAATTCACTCATTCCACCTTTCTGCCATTTTGTTTTTCTTTCCTGTTCTTTAAGAGGCTTGTGAACCCCAGACACTTATGTACAAGTTCAAAAGTGTCCTATGTTATATGAGAAAAAACCCTCTATTAATATCTGGCTTCAGAAAAGAAAAAGCTTAAAATTACTCCTTTGAAAGAGGAAGTGGAGTAAAGTAGATGCTGTATTTTCAATATATCTTGGGTTTTTTTTTTTAATTGCAGTTGAACTAGTGGCTTAATTCCCTGCAAGGTGTGGGTCACTCACTGTAAAAAACAATGGTTTTGATAATCAGTGTGCAACCAACAGGTACAGAGCAAAAATGTAAGACCTGCTTGGCCAGGACAAGGACCAGTCTATCTTGGTTTCACCTTCAAGCTACACTTGGCACCCAAATACCTAAAGTGAAGAGAATTCAGTTGAAGTAGAAATGGGTCAATACTGAAAGTGTGTATAAACATTGGGAAAAATAATATATAAGAAGTAGAGTAAGTTCTGCAGAAGATTTTGCTACTTTGAGCTCACTAGTTACTTCTCCAGCTAGCAATTTCTATAGTACTTGTTGTCAGAACAGGACTTTCTAAGAAAAGCAAGGTAAATTGCCACTTTTGAAAGGTTTAGAGAATTCCTGAAAACCGAGGTTCTGTCCTTCCAACGAAAGTACCGATTGCCCAAAGGGCGGCCTGTGGGGCCCAGAGCGTGCAGCACTAGTGTGTGTGTGTGTGTGTGTGTGTGTGTGTGTGTGTGAACCCTCTGCCTCACCGTGCCAAGGAGCTCCAGCAGCTGCTGCTGCCTCCTGGGCTGCAGGGCAGGCTCCAGCCTCGTCGGCTCCCAGGTTTTGGCAGTTCCTCGGCTTTCCAGCCGTCGGGCCGGGGGTTTGTTCACCACACGGTGTCTTCCGCATCTTCCCGTCCAGGGAACGTATTACACCGCACAGGTCTCTCAACACGGACACGATCCCGTGTCCTTCACCAAAGCCAGCCGGGCAAGGCTGTTTCCGAACTAACTAACCTTCGTCCTAGTGACTTTCCCTTACCCTGGTCCGGCCCCCCACTGTTCAGTCTCGCAATGAGAGTGTCCCGCAAACCCCTCTGCAGCCCTTCCCGCAGCGCGGAGCGCGGGGCTGGCCCGGCGGCCGGGGACCCCCGCCCGCGGGCAGGGCACGGCCGGGGCCCCGCTCCGCCCCCGCCGCGATGGGGGACGGGCCAGCAGCCGCCTCGGGGCTCCCCGGGGACAGCGGGGCCGCCTGCTTGCAGCACCTGGCCGGCGGCGTGGGAGATGGAGCAAGCCGCCGGGTGCCCCGCGGTGGGCGGCAGCTACCCGCAGAAAAACGCCGAGATCCTCAGCAGCCAGTACGGCATCAACCTTTTCCTGGCCGGGCTGCTGCTCACCTTCGCCTGGGCTGTCCATGCCGTGGGCATCAGCAAGAGCCACTTGCTCTCCTACCTCATCACGCTGATGCTCATCCAGCTGCTGTGGATGCTGTGGTACCTCTGCAGGAGCTGCACGCAGAGGAGGCTGATCCAGGACAAGGACACACACGCCGGAGCCCGCTGGCTGAAGTGTAAGTACGGGCACAGAGCGGTGCTGCACAAGCGACACCTGTGCCATCACCTGTGTCTGCTGCCTCTGTTATCCTCTCCATCCCTACGGGGAGGCATCCTGGTATTTATGAAATGAATGCACACACAGTGCACTCTAAAGTAAATATATGCATAAGCTGAACGTACTAGGAGATTGTATTGGGAAGCTGTTTGTTAAACATCCCCACTTTCCAGCCTACCATTTATAGTGCTGAAAGCTCCAGCGCTTTTCTTCCTTTTACCAGCCTGGTTTGGTGAAACTTGAAAAATGAAACAATGTTGTTGGGACAGTCATGACACATAGAGTGACACCATAAAAGTTCAGAAGGCTTCTCTTTATTATGGCAGCATGCTGTCTTTTATACAGCTTTTACAAACCTCGAGGGTAACTTCTAATTGGTTAATAGCTTTCTTGTTAACTATTCTATTGGTTAATAAAAGACATTTTACTTGTCTATCAAATCTATCTATTCTCCGATAGTTTACATATTTTCTTTGCTGATTCTCATGGGACAAATCCCTTGTTATTACAGGTACACTTGTTTTTCACCCTCAGAATAGATTGTTGTGTTAAAGAAACTTCCCATTCTCCAAACAACTTCATATGGGAACTTACAGATTACTGGTTAGCTGTACTTTGAAGAAAATGACAGGCTAGCTTTTTACTCTATTCCTACAAAATACAGCTAATGGAAGAGGCAATTTTGTTTGTGTCTTGCAGGTCTTTTGGAAGAATTATCACCTTTTCCAGATGGTATAATGCAATTTACTTTGTGGTAGTTCCAGTCAGAAAGGTCCTCAAGTGCTCTCTATACCAATGTATATCAGAGATTCCTGTTTATAGGTGTACTTTTGTACTAACTCTTTCAGAACATCTAGAGTTAGAAGAGGACAAAATCCCTGAGCAGATCAGTTTGTTATTAGTACATAAAGCAGTTAAACAAGGAATCTAAACTGAGCGTTTGCTTGTAGAAAAAGTATGCAAGTTTGTGAGGGTAGTGGTGGGATGATGTGCTGGCCCTTATCTGCAGAGTCAGGCTCGTACCAGAGTGAGGATATAAAGGTATATTGAGAGAAGATGTTTGGGGAGCACATCACAGTTGTAGCAACAAGAATGCTGGTTTTTTGGCTACCAAGGAAAATAAATAGCCTACATCTGTGCTTGTGGAATAATAAGCAATCCCAGTTTTACCAGCCTCTTCCAGTCTCAGCACTGTAAATGATAGATTGGAAAGTATTTAAGTGGAATGTTATGACAGCTTTCCCATAAATGTTTTCTACCTACTAATAATGAGACAACAACTAACTTTCACAGCAGCTAATGAAATATCTAAATGAAAATTTCAAGAACACCTGACACCTGATTACAATGCTTGTGTATATTTTTTTTCCCAATGGTTAACATTTGTGTTTGAATTCCTGACAGAAAACTTTTTTTAAATTTTTTTTTTAATGTCTAATGTACAGCTGGGTCTGAAAACTCTTTCCTGAAATATATGGAGTTCACATACCAACTGTTGAATTGTTCCTCTTGATTATTTACTATTTTTCAAGGCAATATCCATCTCTCAGGCATTTTTCATTTATTAGCTTATGTGGCTTACAATCTCCTGACATTCATACAAGGCTTAATTTGATCCTACCTTGGAGCAAGCCAAGCTTTTTGTTACTCAGAAGGTAGCTTTCCCCTCCTAAATATGGAATAAACACTGCCTAGCATGGGTAAGTACCGCAGGATCCCCTGCCCTCTTTCTTTTGGCGCCGCATTCACAGCATTTCATTTGTCCTACAGAATATAAGGAGTCACAGAAACTGAGAAATAAGATCCTGGATTGAACTACTAGGTTACCTTATTCATTTCTTTTACCAGCACAGGATGGCTCTTTGTACTGGCTTCTCAAGTGGTGCAGCTTCCATGGCTTCTCTTGGATGTCTAGGCTGCAATTCAACAAATTTGCCCTTAGGGAATGACCTACACTTTCCTATTCTTGGGAGTTTCTTGTAGTTACAACAAGTCTGTACAACTCCTTTATCCTCTGTTGGTGAAAGAAAACTTATTTGAGCTAAGAAAAAGCTCAGGTGGAAATCCCTCTGTCAAGATACTCCTTGCCCTCCTCTTTATCAGTGCTTTTGTCATAGAAATCTTTTACCTGAAAGATCAAAAGTCCAAAAAGGAAAGGGGAGGGTGGAGTGGGACAGACATATTTTGTTTGAATTCTTCCATGGAAAGCTTTCTGCAATTTTTTTACTAGCTCTATCAGCTACTTTTGAAGAACATCTCCTTGCTGTAATTGTGAGACCAAATGTCCTTGTATTAAACACTATAAAATGAGTGTACTTTCAAGAAGCCTTTCAAACTGTGAAACTATTTTAGTAAAATTATCATTTTATTAAAAGTGGTGACAGCTGCTTGCTTAGACCATTTTGCTCAGACAAATGTTGAAATGGAATGATTTCACAAAAACCTCCTATAATTGACTCCTTGTACATGTTTAGCAATGTTAGAAGGACAGATATCGGTTTGCAAGAACAGCTCACAGGAAGGTTTCCTCATGCCTTTCTGCACCAAGGTGTCAGTTGTGTGAACCTTTGAGCTTGGTTGACTTCCCACCTGTGTAGTTGATCAAGAACCACTCCTGGAGTCTGAATGTGGGAAAAGTTTGTGTCTTTAACGCAACACAGTTATCTTGACCCAAATAACCACAGGGAACCTCAGGAAGTCTTTCCTTGACTTATTCCAAACATTATTCCCCTAAGTAAGCTCTCCTGCTAGGAAAAGCTCTCTGACTGTTTTTTGGGAAAGTTCAGTGAAGTGAGCCAGAGAACCAAAATGAAAATCAGTTGGCTTCACAAACAGCTTTATCACATTCTTTAACAGCATTCTGTTTAAAGCATTGACAACTGGTCAACTTAAAAGCTCTTGACAGACTAAGGCTTGTATCTTTTTTACTGCCAGCATTGAATTGCCAGTTATTTGAACAATATTTTAAAGTGAGAATGGCATTTTTGCAACTGTATCATTATGGTTTTTTGTTCTTCTTGATGGTTATTAAGAAGAAATGAGCCAGCATTTAGCAATATTTTAAATCCTATTATTGATCCTTTAAGATGCACAGGTTTCAACAAATGTTTGAAAAGAAAAACTAAAAGAACAGCACTCAATAGCAATAATTTCAGGTTTCTTAAAAATTTAAATGGAAATAAGCGGTGGAGTTATCTGCCTTGAAATTACTGGTGTCCATTTAGTATTAGTACATATTACTGAAGTTTCCATTACAAAAAATTGACTGAAAAACTATTAACATACCATATGCATGGTCATTATGGTTGTGCTTTGATTTTTGACTAAGAAAATTAGTCAAAATTAGTACAATTATTCTCCTTTGAAGCCCATAAATGAGCATATTGGACATTTTATCTAAATACCATTTCATACATGAAACAATCTACAATTAAAAGAGTCATATAAAATCTTCTAATCCCTGGGAGTCAGGGAAAAGATTATTTGATAATCTTTTTGCTTCAGAAGACAGCTTTTGCCTTCTTATTGAAACCATCATAACACATGTGAAGTCCCTCAAACTGACAAATACACTGTTTCCTGCATACTTTCTAAATAAACCATAAATCACAAAATCAATCTTAAAAGAATTCATGTAGGATGGGATTTTCTGAAGGTCATCTAGTCTAACAGCTTGCTCAGAGCATGTCTAGTTACCTCAGGCAGAATGAATTATAGTCACTTATAATTATATAATCAGAACTAGCAATTCTAACTTTTTTCAGAATTATTAGCATTCTTTAGATAAGGAAGGGAACATATAATTTGATCTCAAGAATAGCCTATAATTTTGTATTTTATGATACCATTTACCTTCATACATAATGAAAATGGCACCTCTATTTAAAAACTTGGGCTCTAGTCCTGTTACATGTGTTAGAATACAAATTAGATGACCTAAGAAGCATAAATTAAAAAAAAACCTGTATGGGATTATACACATGCATGAAGTGCAGAGCTGAAGTTTTAGATTTTGCAATATAAAAGCAAAAGTTTTTAGCTCTTGGTAGAAATTACACTCAATCAATAAATTTGAAAGTGTTTGTAGGAGAGATTGTAAAACAGAAACATAAAATCCTACTGGAATTTGTGCCCTTGTATTAAAAATGTTTCTGAAGTCTATTTTTGTTTAATTTTAAAGGGTCAATGATATAATAAACAAAATTACAGTGTGTTTATACAATTTCTACTTAGTTTTTATCATTGCAACATTGACAATAAAGGTATTGATTAAATTAATATTTAATTTAGTGTTACTTTTTTACGACCACAAGTCAAGTGGAATACATGGTATTTATATAGAAGTTATGTTGTGGCCCCGTATAAAAGATAAATATTCATCAAAGTCAACACTCTCAATGTTATTTACTCCATGAGGAATTGTAAAGAAACATTAAGATACTAATGCTGGTTTATATTGTAAGGTCTGGTTAAACTCCATGGATAAACTTTTATCTAGTTGTCATTCAAATAACTTCAAATTAAATCCAGTGAAAGCTTACTTGAATAAAAGCCTAAAAAAAAGGAAAAAAAACCCCACCCCTCATAACAAACCAAAACCAAGGAAATGGAGTCCTTACAGTTTGGTTCAGTAATCTTGTAGCCAATTATACTTAGTCATACAGTGACTACAAGCCATACAAACCCAATAATAACAAAAACAAAACAAACAAAAAAACACACATACAAAAACCAACCAAAAAACCCCCACAAACCCAAAAACCCCCCAAAAAACCTGAACAAAAAAAGGGGAAATGTATTTCAAAGTTCTTTAGGGTATTTAGGCTAATATGTTACCATATTTTTTTGTGTGTGTGAAATATAGATAGTTAAATTAAGTCTTTTGTTCCTTTCTAGGAGAACAAACCATACAGCTTGTTGTGGTTGTGGTCTCTGAACTAAAGTGTGACCCCTGAGCCATGGGGAGGGCACATCAAGTGATTGTGCCACTTCCCACTGTTGAGCTTTTGGGCTGGGAGACTGTAAGGTGGTGATTATTCAGCTCCCTAGGACTGCCCAGTTTACTGTGGGGCTGCTGAGGGCAGAAATTCCTCCTCTCTACAGCTGCCTCAGTGCCTCTGTCCCTTGGGGGGCTGATCCTGCCCAGAGCTGGGCATTCTGCAAGGTGCTGAATGTCCTGGGCACTGCAGGGCTGGTGACTCCTCACTGACCCTGCAGGGGCTCTCCAGTGTGGCCTTGCTTAACTTACTGGGCAGAGGCTATCACAGATTACAGGCACTTATTTCATGGATACAATTATCTTCATGAGCATTGATCCAGTCTTATTTTCCTAAATATTGATCAACTTTCCTAAATATTGATCAGCTTTCATTCCCCTAAATAGATATTTGTATATTTTAAAAATGTCTCTAGGCACTATAACTATACATTAAAATTTTCTAATATCTTTTTCATTTGTAGGTGGGATTACATTATTTGCAGTGATTACTTTAATTCTGGACTCCTTTAAAATTGGATATTATATAGATTTTTCAAACTGTTTATCACCAACTGAAGGCATTTTTCCTGTTACACATGCTGTCCACACCATCTTACAGGTAAAAGTCACTGGTTGAAGTTTTATATTAATCTCTGTTTCTTACCAAAATATATATTTTATCTTGTCATCAGTGGACTTAACACTAATTTGATTTCTATTTCTAAGCATGTCACAGAATACTTTTGAGGACTAAATACTTGTACATTTATAGTAAATTCAAGCTTTGCAACCTGAAGTTGCTTAGCAATAAAATTCATGGGTTTCAAACATGGGTTTGAAAAAAAGAATAATAAAAAAATGTTCTCCTGTAGTTGAAGTTACGTGGTCTTTTGGTTTAGTTGAAGTTACATACAGAATTTTCAGGCTGAAGTGAGTATTTTGGCTAAAGACAATTTCCTTATTTATGTATGTAGGACTTGTCACACAAGTTCAATTCAATCTGTCTAACCTGATGTTCCATTGTGGTTAGAGGTGTAGGCCTGGTAAGTCAAAAGGGGCAAACCCCTTCCTAGCTGGTTCTAAAACACTTGCACAACTTTCCTGTAACAAATGGACACGGATGTTCCTTCTAGAAGCATTTGGTTGTTCTTATCAGTGGCTGCACAGTAGCAAACACAGAATATTTCACTCCTGTGAAATATTCCAGCTGGCTGTTTGTTATAAGGCTTTGGGTCTACACTGTGTGGTGACACTCCACAGATGATTGTTTCTCACATTAACTCCTCTGAACCCCTGTCAGCAGGTTTGTAGGGAAGAAGGAAAGAAAAAGCCACTCAGCTGAGATACTCAATCACAGCCAGGCACTTTTATGAATTTTCCAAGAGATGTAAGTTATTCAGAAAGAAAAGAAATGTTTTTCTAGCAGTTGTGGTTGCACGTAAATGAGCATTTGAAAAATCTATATTTTTCTGCTTTCTTCAACAGTTAAAAAAAAAAAGAAAATTAAACAGTAACTCTCACCCCATCTATGTTTTCCTCTGAGGGTGAAATTGTGAGTTGGTTGAAGTAATCTTGATTTCACACTCTTGTAATATCCACTCTCCATGTCTTGCTACTTCTTTACTTCATGTCTGAAAACCAAACCAACGAAATTAAGCCCTTCTGCCTTGCTGATCTGAACACAGCATTCTTCACTTCAGCCAGTGACCCAGAGCTGAGAAGGTTTCAGCCACCATGAACTGCAGTGTGGGAGAATGGTGAATAAAAATGCTGAACAAAGGCAACAAGAATTCTAATTTAAATTTTACATTGCCTAGTGTCACTGAATTTATCATTTACAGAACTTAAAATAATGAACACTTGAATGTTAGCCTGAGCAAAGAAAAAGTTAAATTTAAAAAGTAATTAACCAGATACCTCTTACCTAAGACAAATCTTCTCATGTCTTTGAAATAGTGGATGAAATCACAGCAGAGAACATCCCTAATATGTGTCATCTAAAAAACCAAAGAATTTGTTTTCTATGAGATAGATATCACATTCTGTTGTCATCTACTCTAAGTGAGGCATCCTCATACATGCCATTAAATTAATAAATACATTCTGCACCCATGTATGGACTAACATGCCCCCCCCAGGGCAGGCTGTGCATTATGTTCTTCTGCAGGCAGAAGTCCCCTTGAGGTAATGAGTATTCTGTGAGTGAAAATGGGATTTTATGCTATTTCTTTACTTGCCTTTCCTATTTCTTCCCACTATCTTGTGTCCAAACAGATCTTCAAAACTTAGGTTTTATAAGTTTTAAAGAATGGTTTCAGATCTGCTGTCAGATGTTACTGCATTTATCTCAGGATGGGAAATTGAATATGGCATTAGAGACCAAGGTGATTTCAATTTGATTTCAGTTGAAGCCTACATGAAATATTTTAGTCTTTACATCTAGGATTTTACAGTGGCCACTCCTCTCATTGATAAATGCTTCATTAGAGGAATTGTTATTACTGGGTAGCATAGATAACTTATAAAGAACTGCCTTTGCCTAGCTTTTTCCAAATTGAGGCATTGAATGCCTCAGAAACAGCGGTTGTGAGGGCATCCTACAGTAAAGGATGCTGTGGAAAAACAGGCTTCCATTTATTCTGGCTGCTGAAGAAGAACCCAAAGTTTTTATCACTTTTCAGACCATTTCTGGAACACCAAACCAGGTGGGTTTCTAAGAGAAGTCTTAGGACTCTTTCTCTCCTGATAGTTCACCTACTGATGAGTTCAGTACCCTAGGATCTATTGGGAGTAAACAGACTCCCAGTGTCACCCTGACATCCCTGAGGAATACTGGTATGGTTCTTCAACCTATCCACCCTTGGTTTTGTTTCAACAGCAATCTCTTTCTGAGGTCTCCATTATGCTCTCACAAACAGAATTCTAATTTTATTCCTCTTTGCCCTTGACTTGCTAACTCATTATTGTTATCTCTCTCTTTTATTCCTTGTTTGAGTTTTCTGCACTATCCTTGAGTGCAATTAATGAGGTTGTCTCTCAGGCAGTTAGTACAAACTTTTCTCATGCTTCCTGGGCACCTGCTGTTTTATTAGTCAAGTCTGGCATCCTTTCATCAATCTTTTTCCCTCCACAGAATTTAATATATTTCATAAATTATTCAAACTTAGCATCACTGCAGCAATCATACCTTTGTCCACAGCAGTAGCTTTATTTCATTTGTCATTGAAATAAGTCTCTTCAGGTACAGAAGGAAAATATGTTTTGGTGAGTTAGTTTAGTGAGTTTTGATGAGTTAGTTGGTGTTTTGCATAGTTAGACTTTCTACTGTTAAGTCACTGATTTTTCATGTAAGAAATCTCATGTTCTGTGTAATAATCACAGGAAATTATGAGCTCTTTCACATGTGTGGAGATGGAGCTGCCTCCGTTTAAATCATCAGAAGTTTTAACCATTGGAATGTCTGTCTACAGATGCACTTTCCTTTCTGAGTGTAACACATGCTCATTAGTGTAATGATATTTCTCTTTATTTCTTCCATTTAGGTGTACTTTCTGTGGTGTCATGCAAAGGATGTTATCCAGTCTTTCAAAACACTTGAAAGGTAATGTGGATCTGATCCTCATCTGGCATGTTAATAGGTGTAGGTCTGTACAGTGCTTTAACACCAAAGTTTTATTGTATGAGGGACGATGAAAATATACAGAGATTGATTCTCCTCTTGATTGCACTAAACAGAAAGAGTTATATAGAAAATAACTCCATTTACCCCTATTTAACCTGCACTGATATTTTGTAAAACAAAATAGTGACAGAATACATATATTTTTCCCATCGATGCCTTGGGAAGGCTGACCTGAAACAGAGACTGGACAGAGCTAGAGAATGAAGTAGATATTGATTGAAAAGCCTTTAGGGTACACCTTGGGCAGGACAGGAGCCTGAGGACATGAGAGAGGAAAATGGCAATATATGATACCACAGAGTCACTTAACAAGGAAGCATCATGTATGTGCTTTAAGACTATACACTATATTATGTTTTATTTATTTATCTACTGAAAGAGAACCTGTATCACCAACCTGCAGTAACTGAGGTGTTTTAAATTGGTTTTATGGAAAGTACATTTTAAAAACTGCGTCTTAGATGTGTAGAATAGTTTGGGTTGGAAGAAACCTTTAAAAGTCATTTAGTCCAACCCCTCTTCAATAACCAGGGACACCTTCAGCTAGATCAGGATGCTCAGAGGTCCATCCAACCTGGCCTTGAATGTTTCCAGCCCATGTTGATAATGGGGCTTGCCCTGACCCAGGTGCAGGACCTTGCACTTGGCATGTTTGAGCCACATAATGTTCCCATAGGGCCACCTCTTGAGCTCATCCGTTCTGGCATCCTATCCCTGAGGCATGTCAACCACACCTCACAGCTGTGGTAGATGCAGCTGTGCACATGCACTTGGATACACAACCTCCCTGGTGGTATCCTATGTACCAAATCAGATCCAATGTGGTTTTTGGTTTTGTGAGAAGGCAGATTAATGTACGTTAATTTGTCTGTACATGCAACATAAGGAAGCAAACGTGGTAATTTTCAAAGTACTTGTTAAAGTTATCAATGATCTGACCAGTTTCTATAGGAGGTAAAATAAATTTTGCTCAGAAACATCATCTGTGGTGGAGGTTCTCCATTTGTTGTTCTCTCTTGGGTAAGTGGTCAAACCCCATGCTCAGGAATAGGGTGATTACAGAAGGCTTTGCAATGTCAGCTGGTGCTATCAGCTCTGTTTATTAGATTCATAAGATTTATAAATTTAAAAATATTCTAACTGCAGGTTTATCATTGAGAACAGGGTTGTAATAAAGAACCATTTCTTGGTGAAGAAACACAAACAACCTCAGGTGCAAGAGAACACCTGGCATTGGTAGGTGAAAGGATTGTGCCTAGGAAAGAGATAGATACACGACCTCGTACAGAAAAGGGACTGCTTTGCAATGGAGGACAATTTTTGTCTGGATTTTATTAGGAAGTTCAGAACCATTAATACATTTTTTTCTCCGATGCCATTCTGTTCCACCAAGCTGAAATGGAATTCTGTTCCACCAAACTGGTCAGAGGCCAGGAGTCTCAAAAATGCATGGAGACCTACCCTCATTTGTACCAGTACTTCAAATGGAATAAAGGCCTCTGTTAGCTTCAGCTCTCTCCAGAAGACAAAAATGCATAGGCTAGAAGTTGGAGAATGTGGTGGTATCTGTGAAGAAAGATCAGACACATAATATGAAAGAGCACTGAAAGAGGCTGTAAAATATGGTTTGCAAACAAATAATCCCGTTCAGACTGTTCTATCACTAACATGAGGCTTGTCCAGCCCAAAGAATAAAACCCATCACATAAGAGAACATAAGACAATAAAAGCATTCTATTGATAGTTTAATACATTAGGCTATTTAATATATTACATTTCTGTAAGGTTTTGGAAGTCTGATATTCAATGACTGCAGAACATCTTTAGAGATTGGTGATGATTTTTCATCACCTTCCTGTGCACTGATAAATAAATAGTGCCATATAGCTTGTTCACAGGAAGTTAATCTATTTAATTTAATTTCACATATTTCATGAGATACAGTCTGTGCAGATTCCTGCAATAAATACTTTATTTTGTAGGTTTGGTGTTATACATTCTGTTTTCACAAACTTGCTCCTGTGGACAAATGGCGTGTTAACGGAGTCAAAACATCAATTGAATGAACATAAGGAAAGACTAATTACACTTGGTTTTGGGAACATAACTATAGGTAAGCAAAAGGATTAGTGCATTTTGAAATTCCTGCTCTAGCACACTCATACAAAATACTGTCATTATAGGATGTAGCTGAGTCATTCATGACTATGTCAGCATAGTCATTCTGGGGCACATGGTAATTAGCTGATACTGAAATGTTATGTGATCATTATCATATATGTGGTCAAGGCAGCAGTTTTCTTCTAAGTTTCAAACAAATAGATTTTTTGAGAACATTTCTTTTGAGGAATAACATCACTGAAGAATATCACTAAGGAACCAGTCTATCACTAAATCACAGTAATAAATTAATACACCAATTTTAAAAAGAGAGTTTACTACTTACTGAGTTATTAATAAAAGACAAGTATGGATATCTTGCAAATCTTTCCCAGGAGAGTGACAGCATGTAGTCTCTGGTCCTACAGGATTCAGTGGGATGACTCAAAGGAATAGAGTTATCCATTAGTACTGTTTTACAAGACAAGGACTTTGTTCTGGTGTTTTTTAATAATTAATCCTTTTCTCTCTCCATTGATGAGATCATGCAAGTTGTATTCAGCAAATATTTAAAGTAAGGAGGATATAAAGAAAAAAGTTCTTCACTATGTGGGTAGTATGACACTGGAACAGGTTGCTCAGAGAAGCTGTTGGATCCTCCATTCCTGGAAATGTTCAAGGCCAGGTTGAATGGGGCTTTGAGCAACCTGGTCTAGTGGAAGGTTCCCTGTCTACAGCAGGGGGTTTGAAATAGATGATCTTTAGGTCCCTTCCAACAACTGCTGGGGATGCCTTCTGCTTTCAAACTCCAGTGAAGCATGGGGAAGCCTTTTCTTAGGTGGGTTAACTGGGTGTTGTTTGACTAAAATCTTATCTTTCACGTTCCATTATTTTATTTGTGTTTTATTTATTCCCTTAAACCTATGAATCTTTATAATGCACATAACTAATCTCTCCTTCTCCTTTAGTTCTGGATGACCATGCACCTCAATGCAATTGCACGACAACAACTCTCTGCTCAATATTTTCTCAAGGAATATATTACCTATATCCCTTTAATATAGAGTACCACATCCTAGCATCCACCATGCTCTATGTCCTGTGGAAGAACATTGGCCGTAAAGTTGAGCACCACCAGCAAAACAAAACTCTGTTCAAATTCCGTGGCATAACTGTTGGAATGATTTTTGGACTAATTGTGTTAATTAGCACAATAGCCATAGTTGTTGTATATTTAATTCAGATTGGAGGTTCAAAAATCAAAAGTGAGTTAGCACTCACTATGTTTTACTTGCACGCTATCTTCGTGTTGGCTCTCATGTGCACAGCTGGAATCATTGCCCTTCTCATCTACAGACTGGAAGATAGATCACTGGATAATTCCAAGAATCCTGCCCGAAAATTGGATGCAGAACTGCTGGTGGGCACAGCTGCAGGGTCCTGGCTGCTCTCCTGGGGCTCCATCCTCGCCATTATCTGTGCCCAAGGTCATCCCAAATACACATGGTATAACCTGCCCTACTCTGTCCTGGTGATTATTGAGAAATATATTCAGAACCTCTTTATCATTGAATCCATCCACCGTGAGGAGGAAAAGGCGAATGATGACATTAAAACTCTTCGAATAGTGACCATATCTCGGGGGACCACCTTGTCCCTCACCCCCTTGTACAAAGAGATTTACAATGGCAGAGCTGCTTGTGACAGCGGCGATGTACCTTGTCTGTTTAAGGGCAGCATCCGTGGGAGAGAAAACGATGGTGCTGGAGTTGCCAAAGAAGAAACAAGTCAGGACAATACCTTGGTCATGCACTCAGCCTCAGATTTCTCATTTGGCAGTGGAAACTCAGTTACTAACAACAAGAGGAGAATTTTGAAGAACATTGCTGCATTTTTATTCCTCTGCAACCTTTCGGTAAGACATATTGAATGTAGTTCACAAGTTAGTACCCAAGAGCTTCCCATCCCTTCAAGTCTGATAAGTATATTAAAATGGCACAGTTCTATAGTTTGTAGGCAGTAAATTTTACTTCTGGAAGAAGTGAATATGCTTTTGGGGAACAAAGTTTATTTAAATGTGGAATATGGAAGGCTCCTTTTAGTAACGGTCCAAAAACTGTAGCAGCAGCAGCAGAAGAAGCTGAAATCCTCTTCCACCAGAGTGCCCCAGTAGCAACAGGGAGGGGTTTCTTAGGGATTCCTGAAACCAATTTGCAGTACAGTGGAGTCACAGTCATTAGGGGCTATTGACTTGTACCGCTGGTGATTAACGCTGTCCTCGCGTTCTTTCCCCGCAGCTGTGGATACCACCGGCGTTCGGGTGCCGCCCGGAATATGACAATGGACTGGAAGAAATAGTTTTTGGCTTTGAACCCTGGATAATTGTTGTGAACCTTGCGATGCCTTTTTCTATTTTCTATCGGATGCATTCAGCTGCCTCGCTCTTTGAGGTCAATTGTAAAACATAGATCATATACGGTCCCTCAGTGAACAATTGATTGAATAATTAATTACATTAAATAACAGTTGAGGGAGTGGATGAATGAATGAGTGAATGCAGCAGCTGCCCAATAAATAGAAGATTCAATAACTTGTTTTAAAGAAGGGACCATAGCTAATAGCATGTAATTTTTTTTTCTTTTCACATGTTTTTTTATATACGTGGTGTCATTGTATAAATACACTTTTCAGAATCATATTAGTGTTAATATGATTAACACTACATAGTAAAGTTAATTCAATCTCATTAATCTTTGTTTTAGTCAACTGGGATTTGTTCTCTATAAAATTTGTATGGCTTTGTTTTCATTCATTGTGACTTGTGAAAGAGGTTTACAAAAAATTTTGTATGACTTAGAACAGAAAATCCCAAGAAGTGCTTCTCCTGAATTACACAGATATTAGGAAAACTTCAACTCTTAATTCCTAGCTTTGTTTTTTTAATAGTAAAACCTAAAATATTTGCTAGATAATTGGGGCATGGGAATTAGTTGAAAGTTCCTTATTACTGATGAAAATCAATATATAATTATTATTTTGTAGATAGATATAGATAGCAAGAAATCCAGGTGAGTAACATTAGATATCATGCTGTATATAATTTTTTTCTGATAAAATATATTTCTATTAATTTTCTTGTATTTACTCTATGACATAAGTGAGAAATAAAATTAATCCTTTTACTTAATTCTTTATTCAAGTATTCTTGAAATGTTTTAAGAGAAAAAACCTAGTCTTACAGCTCATATTTAGGTATATGTGTTCCAGTGCCAGAATGGTATGTACTCCCTGCACAGCTTTTCATGAGCTGCTAATTTCATTGTAGATCAGTCTCCTGGTTGGAAAATAATCGTATGTTTTCATACAGAGGTGCTGTAAAGCAAAGCTGAAGCCTCTAGAAATCTGGGGGGCCTTTGGCTCAGAGTTTTGTAAGCATGGTTGACAAGATGTTAGAATATAATCTCAAACCCCTGTGATATTTAGTTGCTTGAATTCTCGCAGAAAACAGTGAACAGTTGTGTACCTGAATATTCCTATTTGAATCTGCACCTGCAAGACTGAAAGACTGGAGCAGTAACCAGGATACTGGAGATACAGAACAATTAATTACTGGATAACCCTTGCTAATCTGTTCATGACCTAGTCCTAAATCTGGTGGGTCAAGGGCTGAAAAATTTCTGCTCCTTGTTCCTGAAAGAACAGTTGCACACTTATCACCGCATCATCCCAAGAGCAAGAATATTTCCTTGTGGGAGAGGTTTGCTTCTGAGACAGATTTCAGCAGTTGTGTCTGCTCTCATGCAGCAGAAAAGAATTTTGGCTTTGTACCACTAGATGGCAAACACAGACCATTTGAAAAATTACCCGATAGCTTTAGGTTGTTTCAGGAATTGCTTCACATCATCATGAATTTTCGTTTCTATTTTGTGGTACATATAGCCATAACCTGCTTGGGAATTTTTACTATCTTCTTTACTTGTTGCAGAACCCAGATCAAGTAATGAAGTATCCATCTAGTCTGAATTAGATGAAGCATCAGGAGACTGAGCATGAGAACGCTTATTTTCCTGGAAAGCAATTTCAGTTTGATTTTAGGCAGTTTTTAGAAGAGGCACTATCTTACATTGCTGTAATCTCTGCCTGTCCCTACGGTGGCTTGTCATGCTCTTCTATAACATCTTTATTGGCTCTTATATTCACTCTAGACAGTAACATTTTCTATCTTTCTCCTTGAACTCAGTAACTTGATCTCACCTAGTTCAATGTAAATACCAGCTCTGACCTCTCAGTTCTCTCTCTACAATTTGAATAAATAGGGCCATCCAGATAATGAAATAAAGCTTTAATCTTCCTTCCAAGGCAATCTTTAATCTTCCTTCCTGGACAAACTCTACAGCTAGTTCCAGTATCAGAAAAAAAATTAATTTCACTAGGTAGGGGCAAAAATTCCATTTCAACCTTTAAGTGCTCATAAAGATGGCTAGAGGAAGCCTGTTTCTTCTTCCTCTGCTCCTGTGGGATGGGTCCCATGTCATTCTTTAGCTGGAACTGGTGTTCTTTAGCTGATTTCCAGCCTTTGTGTTCAGCCAAAGCAGAGCTAGCTCTAAATCCCTAAGGCCAAGAAGGGGCCATATGCTCTATTTACAAACACGTAGCACATATTTGGAAGTTTCAAAAACAAATAACATCCTTATTTAGTTATATTTCATTTGCAATTACTTAACTCTTTCTGCTTCTTCACATTATGATTGAAATAACTTCATTTGCCCACTAAATTAAATTGCTTTTGAGTGCTGAAATTGAAGTTTATTCAGAAAAGTGAATTAAGGTAGCACTCTGGCAGTGAGAAAATGCTTTAAACATGCTAATGGGCAAATTCTATTCTGAGCTGCACTGATGAAATCCCGCTGACTTAAATGGTTCTGTTTCAAGACCAGAGATTTGATTTTGACCTGACACGCTTAAGAGGTTTTCACAACAGGGCTTCTCTCAAAAAATATTGTTTCATCCAAATACAGAGTATTTTATGGAAACAGCTCTTAGCTTAACTACTCTTGAAGCAATAGTGAGTCATGAAGTTATGCATATTTGAGAATGTACATTTTTTAAAAATATTGATTTTTGAATGAGGAAAAATAGAGGCATACATTTTTAAGAAACATCGATTTTTGGACAAGGAAAAATAGTTAGATTAACGTAGTTACCATAGTGTGACTTCTAGCTCTCTGCTCAATGCTAAACCTGGGCTTTCTCAAATAACTGTTATCTAATCTTTTTTTTTCTGTAGTATACATCAACAATACTGATTTATCACAGGTTTGAAAATATAATAAATAGCACAAAACTACCCTATTTCTGCCTACCTATCTGCTCAAGCATGTGACAAGAGCCAGGAGAGAGGTCTAACAGCTGCTCATTAATATTCTCCTGAGGTGCTCCAATTTAATATTAGTTTAAAAGAGACCTTTTTAAAAGGGAATTTCTTTAGTGAATAATGCTTGATATGCAAGGGATTCTGAATTTTTGCTGCATAATCTTAACCATAAAGTTATTTTCTGGTGTTCATCCTTCTGTTAGGCTCTTCACTCCTTCATTTTCTCCCTAAATAATTTTATCTATTCAATAATGCATGCTTGGGTTACATTTAAACTCATATGTGTACAGAATGGAAGGCTGCTAAGTTGCAAAAAGATCACTACAGTCCTCAATTTACCTGAAGAGTAAAACTTGCATGACCACAGATTTTCCAAGTGGTTTTTTGTGTCAATGACACTGACATAGAAGAAAACAGAAGACTCGTGGTTGAGGCCTTCTAAAAGTGAATTCCTTTTACTAATATCTCTCAATACTTTGAACTTTCTCTTTTAATCATGCAAAAAATTATGTCCATTTTGATAATTTTGGAAATATTTGTGTGTTGTATTGTCCACTTGTATTCCATAGATTTTGAGTGGACTATATAAGTGCAGAGAAATAGATGGCTCCATACAACATCAGAGAGGAAAATTCCCCAAGTAATCTAAGTGTATGTTTCTTATTACTAGCTTAAACAATTCATTAATCTTTACAAAAAAAACCTATGAAATAAAAAAAAAATCCTAAATTTCAAGATTTTAATAATCTAATAATTTTTATTTTCCCCACCTCATCCTGATTAGACATGATGTGTGTACAGATGGCTCATTGGATCACTTATTCCCTGGGAACCCTTATCCCCAAGCATTTGGCCTCATTCTATGGATGCATGAATAAAATGAGATCTAGATTTAAACAGAATTGAAGCAGCTGCAATTGTTAAGGAGAATTTTAAAAAAGAGGTTTGTCTCTATTAGCTTCTAAAGGATCAGTATCATCTTGAAATTGATGATACTTTAATGCAGTAGTTAATGGTTAGAGTATTTTTATTTATTTATTTATTTTTGTTGTTTTTTGGTTGTTTTTTTTTGTTTGTTTGTTTGTTTTTTTTTTTTTTTTTTTTTTTTTTTAATTAGGAGGTATGTTAAGTCCCATAACATTAATTTGGCTGACATTTTAAAGCAAAAGTTGCAGTTCTATATGGCATGCCTCCTGCCTTCCTCTACTACTGTTCTTCACTTCAAAGAGAACTGAATTTCATCCTTAAAAAATGGCCTTTGGTAAAATCTTTACCAGCATATTTTTCATTTTCTTGCCAGAAGTAAATGGACCACAATTTATGCCTAAGTACAAATAAAGATGGATGCAGTAGGTGGAAAGTTTTGAAAGAACTAGACTGCAGGAAAACCAGCTGCTATCTCTCTACTTCATTTGTAACAAAGCAGTGGGTGTTTTATGTTTAGTTTCCAATAAATCTTTGTTTGAATGTCACTGCAATACACCTGGAATTAAAAACCATCTTGTGAAAACCACACTTAGAATCATTAATTCCAGTGAACTACACCAGCATTTTAATCTGAGTGAGGAACAGCACCTGTCCACATGTGCTGGTTTTGGCTGGGATAAAGTTAATTTTTTTCAGAGCAGCTCATGTGAGGCTGTGTTTGGGATTTGTGCTGGAAACAGTGCTGGTAATTCAGGGCTATTTTAGCTATTGCTGAGCAGCACATCCACAGAGCCAAGGCCTTTTCTGTCCCTCATCCCACCCAGCCAGTGGGGAGGCTGGGGCTGCACAAGGAGCTGGGAGGGGACACAGCCAGGACAGCTGATCCCAACTGACCCAGGGACATTGCACACCATATTCCACACCACAGGGCTTTGTGCTGAGCATAAATCTGAGAGAACAAGAAGGAAGCATTGGGGGAGGGGACACACATTTTGAGTGGTGGCATTTGTCTTCCCAAGTCTCTGTTCTGTGATGGATCCCTACTTTCCTGGGAATGACTGAACACCTGCCTGCCCATGGGAAGTGGTGAATTAATTCCTGGTTTCACTTTGCTTGCTCACATGCCTTTTACATTACCTGTTAAATTGTCTTTATCTCAACCCACAAATTTTCTTACCTTTACTGTTTGGATTCTCTCCTCCATCCCACTCTGGGGAAGGGAGTGAGTAGCTGACCAGGATTTTCAAGGATACTGTAACTTCTGTATTCTAATTTATTGTGTAATCAAGTATTTACCACGCTTAACTGAAGATTAGAATGCCTTTAAAAATGCACAGATATGATTAATCCTTATCTACCTTACTTACCTAAGGCTAAGTCCACACTTTTTGTCTGGTTCCAAATTGAATCCATATTTTTCCGAATTCAGTAATTTCACTTCTAGCAGGCAATGACTTTTGTAGGAAGGCAGCAACCAACAGCAACGATGCAGTAAGCAATAGCTTTGTAACAGCATCTTAATGGTAGGTGGTTAAATGAACCCCCTTCCTTGCACCTCCTGCTGCTCCTCTCACAAGTACAAGAAACATGCCTGCAGTGCTCCCCAGGTAGAGTTTTCCACCGCTGCCTGCTTGAGTCTAACAGTTTAGTTACCAAGAAATAAATTTAAAAGATGTATCACTATCCAAACAGACTTTTGAAACTGTCCTTGAGTCCTTTCCAAACATCAGAATGTCTTCCTTCTCTCTAAACTTTAATTTTATTTTCTTTGCTCTCCATTTTGGAAAACCTTTCCAATCCAATAAGAGCCAAGAACCCAAACTTCACTATATCAAGAAGAGCTGGCTGTGCCTGCACTTGTGAACTTTGCTCCACTGCAGCAATACATTGACTTTGTGCTAAATTTGGGGTATTTGCCTTGATTTATTCTAGCATATGCTTTTCAACTGTAACTGGATGTTCCCTCCTCTGATTTGCAGTGCATCAGCCAGAAGGATGGGGAGGTCCTAAAGGCATTACAGGGGTGCTTGATACTCTCTGTACTTAAAACACTTTTGAGCCTCGTTATGTGTGTTGGGAGAAGAAACCAGAAAGATTCCAAATGAGCATGTTAATTTAAGTACTGCTTAAGGGAGGAAAAAGGCAGAAATAAATAAAAGTAGCAGTTTATTGCTGCTTATCTCTAAGTAACAACATTGCTCATCCTTACCACTAGTGTTTAAATTTTTGAAACTGGAATTCTTCCCCCAAATAAATCCTGAACTATGAAATCTAGTGCTGGTCTTACACCACTCTAAAAAGCACAGATTAAAAATCCTATCAGCTCTAACTGTTGACACACTTGTAAAACTACCTTGCTCTGCAGC
This sequence comes from Zosterops lateralis, assembly GCF_965231275.1. Taxonomy (NCBI): domain Eukaryota; kingdom Metazoa; phylum Chordata; class Aves; order Passeriformes; family Zosteropidae; genus Zosterops; species Zosterops lateralis. The sequence goes on from NC_139766.1 coordinate 13,493,286, forward strand.
TTTCTGTAGGAAGAAACAGGCTCTTCTGCGAGGATACAGGTGTCCCAAAGTGCCAGTAAAACAGATGATGTTTGGGTGTCCAGCTTCCCCACCCCGTTCCCTTCCATGCAGCAGCTGCCTTCTGGAAGGAGGGAAGCCCAAGGATGAGTCACTGTCTGACCCTAGGAGACATCATCTGTGTTCCTCCAGAGACAGACACCCAGCTGCTGACTTCTGTTTGCTGAGCCCCCTCTTTTCTATCAGACTTAACAGTCTTCACAATAGTGTCTGATTTCATCACTGAAACTACTGTTTGATTCCATGAAGGATTTAGCTTTTCTACTCATTTTGTGAAAAATAATCATGCTATGTTAATGGACAGGGTAAAATCCTAAGATAAATGATATTGTTGGTAAAAGTTCCAATAAAAATTATTTAACTAAAAATGCCTGTAGTTTACACATTCAATATAAAATTCATAGATCCTCCTAATGTACAGTACGTTAGAGAAACAGAGAAATCAGAAAACTGAAAAGAAATTTATTTTCAAATTACTCCACAGGGTGAACAGTTACACTATTGAAGCCAGATACAAAATTACAGCAGCTTCTTGGGGAATTAAGCTCACCTGATTTTTATTTGCAGTTTGACAGTGTAGTTGGTGAAAGACAAAATAATAATTTTGAAGTGTTCAGCGTTAGAAAATTAAAATCACCTTTTTCATCTTGATTATTTTCTCAGGACAGTCATTCCCCTGGGATATGCCCATGCACAGCCAGAGAATATGAACAAAATTCCTGAATTGTAAAAAACAGGGGTTTTCCTCTTTTTATTTATCTTGTTTCAAATGTGACTGATCTTTAGGAGTTTTTAATCTTGTGAATTCTTGCTTTATTAGGAAAAAAAATTACTGTTTTTAATACATGACTATGAATATCCAAAAATAAAAGATAATATTTTATAAGACAAATGACCCAAAATAAACTTGGACAGTACAACAGGAATCATATTTACAAAAACGTTCCCTTTGGTCTTGGCCTTGGCTAGCATTCATCTTTTATCTTTTATTATTGGTTTAAATGAAGTGAAGCTTGGTATAAAAAAAACCCAAAACAACAAAACCTTAAGAACATGTGCAGTATTTGATAAGAACATGTGCAGTGACTTCCAGCCTCCTCAATGTCTACTACTACCTCTTCTTCTCTGTTTTAGAACCTAACTGTAATGGGAGGTTTTTGATGGGATGCTTTTACAGCCTAAGCCTCATTGGTACACCTGTGTCTCTGTATTCTAATTTCTTTTTGGCATTAATTATATTTTATCTCTGTACATGAAGTATCTCTCAGATGAGAGAATGTGTGAATTTATGAGTGTTGATGATTTTTAAATAAATATGATTAGGCAGAACAATGGGTATTTGTATTTTGAAGGGGAAAGAGAAAATGTGACAATAAAGGGAAAGAGCTAGTAAAACATACATTTTAAAAATCGGGAACTAAAAAGATTTTTTTTGGCTCAGAACCATTGCAATAGCAGTTAAATTCCATTACTTCCAATCTGCCAGCTGTGAGAGAGAACTGCAATTTTAACAGGTGAATAAAAAAAAGTGAGTCAAAGCTCTGAAGAAAAAGCACAAAAGACATTACAAAGATGATTTCAGGATGAAAAAAATACCCACCCCAAATCTCTCAGCAAGTGACAGCTGTGGGTTTAATGGACTATTCTTAAAAAGAGATTTATATGCAGACTGCCTACAGAAAGTTAAAAAAGGCTGCTAATAACCTATAAATGTGAAGGGTTTTTATCTCAGGCTCAAAAAATTTTGATGGCAGTGGATGGAATGTTATAACACACCACGAATGTCCCCATTAAATGATCCTTTCTCTGATCTGATGCCATCATGAATGATCTGGTAAAAGCACAAAGCAGTTGTCCTGTTGCTCCTTCCTGCTCCTCTTCTTCCCAACTCACTGAGTCTGTCAGCACGGGGGTTTTAGTCTCACATGCCACCCCATCACAAACTAGTATATCTTTCTACTACCATTGAAAATATTCCTGATCTCCTAATATATTCCTTTGCCTTGAAAGAAAGTTTTGGACAGGCATGCATGAAATGTTGTATCAACACTGGAGACCGTATCACTGATGCACCCATTGACAGGTGCACCTTTGGGTGACAAACCTTCCCCCAGCTCAGTGCTAGGTCTTTATCCACAGGGAGCTTTGGTGAGCATCAGTTCACACCAGCTGGAAACCAAGAATGATTGCTAAAGATTAAAAAGGTGGGAAAGGATATTATATCTTCTAAATTCTGAGTTACAGGATTTAGACAGCCAAATGCACCTCTTGAGATACTTTGGAAAGTCCTCCACTTTGGGTCCACCTGTTGCAGACAGTTAAGAACAAAGCATAGCAAAGCTTCCTTCTTTAGACACCTGACAAGTGCTCTCTTACAATTTTTGTTTCAATGAGTTAAAGCATCTTTCCCAACTGCTTGCACCTCTTCTGTGCCTGACTCCAGCACAACTGGCAGAGCTGGCAGGAGATAACGCACACCTGCACCTCTGATTTGTACTGAGGTACCAGTGTGGGCAAGGGCCTGCTGAGTTGTGAGCAGGCTGTTTTATTTGGCTACTTTTGTTACTAAGACAGATACCTGCACATGTGTTTATTTAAATACCTCGTGTGTACTGGCAGCACACGTGTGATTACACACATACCTACAGATACCACATCACAAGGATATGCATGCACTTCTGCATTGCTGAAACAATACACATAAGCTAAACAAGCAAATTGGATCATTGCTTTTTGACATAAAATATCCCCATTAACTACATCACAAAATATCCCCATGACTAGAAGCTTCAACAGGCATGTGCACAAATACTTGTGCAATCTGCTTCTTCGTTTGGAGAAATTGTAGGAGGCATTGCTTAGGAAAGCAGAGTTTGTGCAAGCAACACATTTTCTCAGCATCAGAGCTTTAGTCACACTGTTTAGAATTCAGTGGTGACAAAAGCTAAATTCTCCCTCCAATATTAAATATAACTCTGTTTAAATGTGGAAAAGTAGTGCCAATTTCTTAAGCGAGAGCTAAAGTGAAGCTTCAGATTTCGTGTGACAATTTTAAAAAATTACCTAAAAGGTTTCAGAATTTGATTTATTTATTTTTTCTTTTCCCTTTGTATTTAGTAATTCCAGCATTTAATCTTCCTTCATGCCACTGCAGATCCAGCAAGGTATAGTGATCCTTGTCCTTCATGACCTGCCTGGAGAAGCAGCTGGAAGGCCCCTGAGGAGTGTCAGTTCTTCAGCCCTTTCAGTGCCAAAACAGGCTCCTGAGTCAAGAATGAGTTTGACCCTGGCAACGGTTTTAAAAAGAAATTAAGTTTTAGAGGAAATAAATCAATTATATTTTGAATAAAAATAACTAAGACACGTTCTCTGAAAAAACTCAAGCATGACATTTTCACACGGTGAGCCCAAGAGCATCAACACCTGTAATGCTCACGGTCATAGTCTCTTTCTAGTTGTGCTGGAGCCCAACCGAGAGGAATGATTCATCCCATAGAGCTGGAAAGAATCGGATGTTCGGTCGCCGGGCTTTCTGTCTGTAATACATCTCAGCCACCCAGCAGCAGCCATCGGGACAAGTCCGGAGGCACACTCTGTTTCCCATCCCTGAGGAAGACACCCAGCCCGTCCCGCTCCCCACACCGCACCTTTCCGCCCCGTTCTGTCCCAGCGAGGGGCCGGCCGAGCTGTCCATCCCCGTCCTGGGCAGCCCCTCTTCCCCCGCTGCTGCCGGGGGTCATTCATTTCCCCGCTGCCCGCGGGGGGACCGCGCTCTTCTCTTGCGCTGCGCAAACCCGCCGGGGACGGCACCGAGCGACTGCGGCTCGGCTTCGGAGGGAGGGAGGGAGCGGGCAGGGCGGCTGTCCCCGCTGGGCCTTTCTGTCCTGTCCCGTCCTGTCCTGTCCCGTGCCGTGCCGTGTCCTGCCAGCCGCGGTGCCCACCGGCCCGACGGCGCGTCCCCGGCGGCGGAGCATGCTCACAGGGCGGCGGGGGCGGGCGGGCAGCGGGCGAGAGGAGCCGCCAGCCCGGGCGGGAGGCAGCGGGAGCCGCGGGGGCGGAGAGCGGACCCAGGAGGAGCGGGCGCGGAGCGTGCGGCGCGGGCAGGGCGCGCGCTGAGCCGCGGAACGGGGAGCGCGAGCGAAAGGGGCGAGGCGGGAACCCAAAGCGGGTCCGCGGGACAGAGACCCCGAGAAGGGGAAGGTGCCGAACTGCGGAGCGGGAACCCCTGGAAGGAGCCGCGGGGCGGGGACCTCGAGCAGGGGGACCCGCGCTGAGCCGCGGGGCGGGGATCCCGGGCGGAGGTACTTGCGCTAAGCCGCGGGGCGGGGACCCCAGGCGGGGCCCGGAGCGCGGGAGAGGGACCCGGCGGGGCTGGCGGGACGGTGGTGGCGAGGCGCGGAGCCCGGGGCGCGCTGAGCGGCCGAGCGGGGCCATCGGCAGGGGCGGCGGGGCGGGGGGGCAGCGGCCCCATGGGGCCGGGCGGCGGGGCGGCGCTGGCTGCTCGGCGCATCCCGGCCGGAGCCGCCCCGCCGCCGGCGGGAGCCGCCAGCGATGCTGCGGGGCGGCCGGAGCCCACTGCCCCCGGCGACGGGGCCCCCCGGCGAGGCGCGGGGCCCGGCGGGATCCCCCGGAGCGGCGCAGGTGGCGGCGGGCAGCCTGCTGGCGCTGCTCATCCTCTGGACGCTCTTCGGGAACGTGCTCGTGTGCGCGGCCATCGTCCGCTACCGGCACCTGCGGAGCAAGGTCACCAACATCTTCATCGTGTCCCTGGCCGTCTCGGACCTACTGGTGGCCCTGCTGGTCATGCCCTGGAAGGCGGTGGCAGAGGTAGCCGGGTACTGGCCCTTTGGGGCTTTCTGCAACGTCTGGGTGGCCTTTGATATCATGTGCTCCACGGCCTCCATCCTCAACCTGTGCGTGATCAGCGTGGACAGGTACTGGGCTATCTCCAGCCCTTTCCGCTACGAGAGGAAGATGACCCAGCGCCTGGCTCTGGTGATGATCGGTGTGGCGTGGGCGCTGTCCGTGCTCATCTCCTTCATCCCCGTCCAGCTCAACTGGCACAAAGGTGGGGATGTTTTTGATGCTGCTGATATTGGAGATAGATTTGACACTGCTTGGGCAGCAGCAGGGGCTGTCACCACCTGGACAGAAGACATGAGTACTACATGGGTGGCATTAGCAGCAGTGAGACCCTCTGATGGGACCTCTGGCAGCAATGATACCCTCACTGGACCGTTGGAGAGCTGTGACTCCAGCCTCAACAGGACTTATGCTATTTCCTCCTCCTTGATCAGTTTTTATATCCCGGTAGCTATCATGATAGTTACCTACACTCGAATCTACCGCATTGCCCAGGTGCAGATTCGCCGTATCTCTTCCTTGGAGAGGGCAGCCGAGCATGCACAGAGCTGCAGGAGCAGCCACATTGACTGCCACCATCACACGAGCCTCAAGTCCTCCATCAGGAAAGAAACCAAGGTGTTGAAGACGCTCTCTGTCATCATGGGTGTCTTTGTCTGTTGCTGGTTGCCATTCTTCATCCTGAACTGCATGGTTCCCTTCTGTGAGAGCCCACCCAGTGACCCCCACGCTGGCCTCCCCTGCGTCAGTGAGACCACCTTTAATATCTTTGTCTGGTTTGGTTGGGCTAACTCTTCTCTTAACCCCATCATCTATGCCTTCAATGCTGACTTTAGAAAGGTTTTCTCCAACCTCCTGGGATGTGGTCAGTTTTGCTCTGGCACTGCAGTGGAGACTGTTAATATAAGCAATGAGCTTATCTCTTACAACCAGGACACCCTTTACCATAAGGAGATAGTGACTGCTTATGTTAACATGATCCCAAATGTGGTTGAATGTGAGGAAAATCGTGAGGACCCTTTTGATAGGATGTCCCAGATCTCACCTGACCATGAGGTTGCCACTGACTCTGCCTGTGAGCTGGACTGCGAGGGGGAGATTTCGCTAGGCAAGATAACACCTTTCACTCCAAATGGTTTACATTAAATTGCCTCCTGGTCGGGTCAGTTCTTCTTGGATTTTAAAAGAAAATATTAGGACTGAGTGGAGAAACCTGCTTGATGATGTGCTGTAGCTTGGTCAGTCAGTTTATGCTAAATTCGCTTCTGTGGGTAGTACTTTGCAGGATGTAGACACTGTCATATGGGGGGCTGGCAGCACAAACTTAAATCAGCACTTCCACAGGCTGAGGGCAAACCAGGCAGTCATGTTGATTAGCTGTGGTGGGGTATTGTGGTATAATTGCAGTCGGTTCATGTTTATAATGTGCTTGCAAATGAAAGGTGCCATTGTCACTGCTAAGTATTATGACTTCTAAAATCAGGGACAGATGTGGCTGGCATAGACATTAAATAAAAATTCTGGGCTGTTTGTTCAGACCTTATGTTTCTTTTTCTCCATTTTTCTGTTTGTTTAGTTTTGATTTTTTTTTTTTTTTTTTTTTTTTAAGATAGAGATAGTGAGATGGTGATTTGGATGATTATTTAAATGCGTGTTTCTGCCAAAACAGTTTATGTGAAATCCTTGTTCTCCTAGGCGGCGTTGTTGCCTATGATATCCTCTGTTCCTGGATGAATAAATAAAAGTTATATTGATCAAGGGTTCATTATCTTTCATTTGTCACCCTGACAAGGTTTACAACAAGTATTCCAGCTAACATTTCTATATAAAGAGTTAGAATGACTAACAGCTTAACCCAATTATTTTAAAAGCAAATAGTCTGTATAGAAGATATAGTTTTTGAATAAAAGTGAGGCTCCTAGGAATTCTTGACACAGATGAACTTGTTTATATGGCTCTAACAGCTAGATTTGTATCTGTTTTTTCTTTAATATTATGATGCTATCCCTTTCTGCAGCCAAGAATATCAAGTATACATATGGATAAGCTATTAAAACTTTCCATTTAAGTCTGTACTTGAACTTACTTTTAAAAAATGCTATTAATGTTAAGAATTTGGTGATAGATTTAGGAGCTGTGTGTGTCTCAAACAATAATGTTTGAAAATTATATTAATAATCATCATTTCCCAGTGTAGACAGTAGAGAACTCATTAACACTGAGAGAAGAAAAGAATTCTGTTACTGTGTTTTTTTAGTTACTTTTTAACTGGAATTTAAAGGTGCTGTAAGTACTTCGATTATACTAAACATTTTAAAGCAATCTTTAAAACTGAAGATTATTTTTAGCTCTGTTTCTACTGAATCATTTACATCAAATGGAGTATTAGAAATAGTTGTAAGCTTTCAGCTCAGAAATCAAAAGGGATGCTATTTCCACAACAAATCCAAGGTTGTAAAAGCGATATCAATATTTATTTAAAGTTTTGGCTCACAACACTTGAATGAATTTACCCTTTGGAAATACTTGTGCCATGAGCTGAGCAGATTTACATGGAATTGTAGGTGGATTCTGCAGCCCTCTCTCCTAATGGCCCTGACTTGGGGTCTCCCCATCCTGCCAAACTGGAAGCTGAAGGCCCCTGTAGGATGTATAGAGGAAAAGTGGGATCTGCATGGTTCAGGGGAAATCATTTAACCAGATGCTGGAACTTGTGAGTGTTACGGGCTTATTATTCAGTCTTCTTGGAAGTCAAACCCTTAATACTTGTTGGGGGATTATCTTCTACCCCCTGGGGATATGGGGTGGGAGAAGTGCAGGAGGCATGTGATTGAAATCCCTTTGTGGTGGCATCTGCTGCAATCTGGTCTGCAAGCAATGTTTTATGTATTTAGTCTTTGATATTAATTAGTTATATCATCTTGGATTACCTTTTCAATTGGTTGTCACTGAAGAGTGACATCTACCTGAGCATTTTCTGTGCTGTTGATATGAAATCTCAGTGTAATACCCCTTTACAGCTGTCCTTGGGGAAGGGTGTTGTGACTGTGTTGTAGGGAAACTTGAAAAACAAACCTCATGCCCATAACCAGGTTCAACCTACTAATAGATTGACATCAGGAGTGAATATGTTTCTGTTCTTATGCTAAAGCAATCATATGTTAGAGTTAACCACAGTTCTAGCTCTGCTTGTTAGATAAACTTGCCCAGAATAAAATAATTTTCCCAAATAAAAATGAAGGAAAGCTTCTGGTGGTGCAGAAATGAGTTATCCCAAGCTGAATTCAGATTTTTTGTATTTTCCAGTTACTACTCAAATGTTGAGGCTCGTACAGCATCTTAAGCTGGATTTGTGCAAAATACCAGTGATATCCAAATGCAAGAGGTGAGGCACCTGGTGCTGATTCCAGCTCCCAGGGCAATGCCTGCATTTTTTCCAGTTTTGTCCATATTAAATCAGAAGCAGCCCAGGGAAATGGGGAAGGGAAATCATGATCTCTCCCTGAGCACCTGTGTGCCAGCAGTGTGTGCAGCCTGGTGCTGTGTGCTTCTCCTGCTCCAGCAGCAGAGCAGCGGAACAGAAGGTGTCACCCCACCTGCCCATGTGTCCTTTCTGCCTCCCAGTGATCCCTGTGCAGGGGTGTGACAGCACCCTTGGCTCCAGCTCACTGCAGGTGGGGCACGGGGTAGATGTACACCAGGTGTAAGTGCATCATCCTGGTCAGTGTTCTCTTCGTGGAGGCTTTACCTGCCTGGGTTTCTGCAATAAGTGAGTGGGCTGGCTCTGGCATGCAAGAAGACATCTCCATCAGTGGGTTTATGTAACAGCTTTGTGCAGAATATTAGAAAGTCTTTATCTTAGATCTGAAGAAAGGCGTATTTTAGCTAGCCCCTAGATTTTGTGAGCATGATTAGGGCAGTACAGAAAACTGGCCAAATGGACACTTTCCATTAGTAATTTTCATTTCATTATTTCATTTGGTAAATGATTTCTGATGGTGGCTTTATGATGTAATCTCTCATCTTGAAATATGTGTCTGTTATGGGGCTTCATCTTTCAAAGCCTGGGAGCATCAGAAAGGGAATATTTCTGCTTCAAAAGACAGACAGAAGGTACTTTTTTTGCTTGAAGCAGAGCTTGACCTTATGGTTCTGAAAGAAAATATTTTCTTAACTCATAGGGACAATTTGTTGCATTTTAATACGTCTTAATTACCACTGACAAAGCTAGAGTACTACTTCAGAATTAGTAAGATAAACTTTTAAAAGAAATATGTATCTTGCCTTGAACTATAAAAAGGGGCAGCCCATTTTAATGAAAACATCTCCAAAAGGATTGTTGTAACTTTTTTCTCTCAGATGAAACTGCTGCCCTACTTTTTTAATGGTTACCCTCTTAAGGACTAATGCATCTGCCTATACAGTGGAGTTCACTGGAAGTGCAAGTGGATTTTTATAATCCTCATATCCTTGTGGTGTCTCTTTGGAACTTGTCTATGCTGATGATTCTGTATCTCTCATCTGCTTTTTTTTTTTTTTTTTTTTTTTTTTTTTTTTTTTTTTTTTAATTGTTCAAAAATTATTTGAATGTATGATACAGATTGACTTAAACTTAATCTAGTCCTGAGTGGTAGCTGATCTTCCAGGTCCCAGATTTTTTTTCGGTTTCCGTTTTGTACTATTTTTAGAAATCTTGCCTTGCAATTTGTTTCACTTTTAAATTGCCTCTTAGCCCGCTGGATCTGTTAGTCCTGGATAGCACCATACCTAAAGAGGGTCAGTGTCTTTGTAGTCTTTGTGTGTAATTACAGATCAGTCATTTTAAGTCATCTACGGAAGAACAGAACATGGGAATGTATCTTAATTTTTAAGAAGCTGGGACATGGAGAAAATGAATGTACTGTGTTTTATGTAAAATGCTGAAAACACTATATAAACTCTTTCACTCTTCAAACCCTCAAAGAGCTTTTAACAGCTCTGGCTTTAACAATGATGTTGGGTTGTATAGTGGCTTGGGGTTGGTATTTTTTTGGCTTTTTTTCCACAAGCTAAAGAAATGTAGGTGTCTTTCTGAGCGGTGAACACAAATAAAACACTTTCCAAAGAGAGAAAAATTACTGCAGTAATTTTTGGTAAGTCTGGTACTTTATCGCTTTGCTTTCATTGTGTTTTTTACTTTCGCCAGCCACATCTGATGCGCGCCTGCAGGGAGGCTCCCTGCCGAGAATTCCTGCACTTTTGTAACATGTAACAAAAAAGGGTTTAAAATTAGGAAGCCTTCTTGTAGCAATGTCACTAAGCACAATCTTACACCATTTAGGAGTCAATCATGTATCAACTCAGCATTCAAGACTGACAGGACTGGAGGCAGCGTACAGAACATGCATCACACTGGAGGTTGGAGAGGTCACAAGTTCCTCAGCTGTTTCTATGTACCAAAATTGCTGCTTTAAATAAGGAGGCCATTTTTGTCACTGTCACGCAGAAGACAGGCTACACACCTATGTCTGTGTTAACAATTATGCAGAGATTTTTCTGTGCTCTGAGGCCATCTTCACTACTGTTTAATTGAATTCATAACATCTTTAAAAATATTCAGTGCCTATTTAATTCAACAGAAGACCTCAGGGATGAATGCGTGCTTAGGTCACAGAGCAATGAAATTATTTCTCCTTGCTTTTTATGAATATTGCCACTGGTATTCTCTGGTAGTGGATGAAGCCATGTTAAAGTTGGCACACTGAACAAAACATTTCACCTGCTGCAATGCAGAAATATTTTCTTTTATTCAGGTGTATTTGTTTGTTTTCAAACTTTGGATGACTTTTCAAAATTCTCAGAAGTTTCATGAAGTCCACATAGAGAATCTCCACTTTGATCATAGATCAGCAACAACTCTTGCATTTTGAGTGCCTTGTTAACCATATAGTGCATTGTGTATTTATTGACAAAATTTTACCCTCCAAGTTTAAATTGATTTTAAAGATAAGGGTGTACTTATGGTTTAAAAACAATGATGTGCATAAAACAAACTATAAATGAGGATATTATTGTTAATGGGGTATCAAACATTCTTCAGCCTTTTGTTTATTGTTGTAGTTGATGGTAGTGCACAGTAATAGCATTAGGTGTGTCAAGAGTGGAAATAAAAATAATATCATCTGAAGCAGATGATGGATTATTTTTTTTCAGAGAACCTGCTGTCTCTCCCAGGATAGTTTAGTTTAATGGAAAATTTACAAGATGATTTTATATTGTTATATGTTGAAATCCATTCTTAGTTGTAAATGGAGATAACAGTCAATAATACTTATAGTAGGCAGTTATTTAAGGAGGATAAATACTTTTATGGACTTAATCTTTATATCATAGCCATCACAGTCACATTTATGAGATTTCTAAAATACTATGCAGTAATCATAAAAAATTAAAAATTTTAGTCTGTGAAAAAAAAAATAAAATCTTCGTGTGAATTTTTCCCTGCAGTTAGCAGCAAATACTTGTTTGTATTGAGAATGGTGCCCTCATTGCTACCAGAAGAAACTGGAAAGCTGAACCTTCTACTATTAATCTACTGATTCACCATAGGAGGGAGGTCTGAAAACAAGGAAAGAAATGGCAAAAACACGTGCAGATGGGTTCAGTGTGCATGAAATCAGTCTGGTGTCACAGTCAGCCAGTGCAGGAGACTGCAGGGCAGGGAGCCCTTCCTGACACGAGAACCTCACCCTCCACCACAAATGCCTGCTCCTTGGTAGAGCCCTTGCTTTCAAGATTGGTGCTCAAAATCTGCATGTGATGCATAGGAAATCTGAACTTTTTAAACAACAGATGTTTTTAGGTTGCTAAATAAAAGAGAAACCACCTTTTCTTTTCTGAGGTCGTGCTCTGAATGAAGTGGTTTCAGATGAGATGGACTTGACATGGCCTCTCTGGCATAGCTGGTGCCTGGCTGTGGCTTGAGAGGATGTGGCTATGAAGACTGCTCGGGGCTTTGGTGTCTGAGCTGCACGTAGGTCATGGTTTAGGGGCCCAATATTGAGCTGAAGAAATCCAATCCTAAATTCAAAGAGTTTTTCCAGAGACCCTGGTAGTCACATGGCCTGAGCTTGGTTGTTTCTGAGGAATTGGAGAAGTCTGGTCTGCAGCTCACCTGATGCAGTTTGGAAAATGTCCCATGAATCAAATATAAACCCTCTGACCTCATTTTTCCAATCTGAAAGGTTTTCGGTATCACTCAAAACCTAAGTTTCTAGCCTCTGGCCTTTACCTTTTGCTTTCTCTGTTGGCTTGATATAATTAGTCTCCTTTGGAGAGCAGAAGCTCCTGGCATGGAGCTTGCTGCTCAGGTACCTTATTGTCACCAGATCTGGCACTACCCCAAGCTACACTTAAATTACATTATTTCTCTGCCCAAAGGGGATCTTATAGGTCTTCTTGTTGTTGTTAGTTGTGTTTTTTCCCAAGCAACATTTCCTTTCTCAACACAAGGTTATTCATCAAAACCATAATTTAGAGGACAAGAGTAAATGTACTTTTTTGAAAGCTCTTGGGGATTTTGCTTGAGAATACAAAGTGAGAATGGATCAGTATTAGACATAGAGGTAATGGAGTCTTTTCTATAAAAAGTTTAATTTTTTGGCCTTTCTAGAAATAGAGGCTGAGTATTTTCATTGTGAAGAGCATATGCATCTTATTTTTATATACTTGCCTGTATAAGTTTTTTTATATATATTAAAAAATCTATTCAATCATATTTATGGGGTAATTAAATATATATTTCTCTCTATAAATGCAAAATGTACAAATTAATCCAGAAAAATAAGTCAGATATTAAAATTTTATTATTTTTCTTTTCAATAATAAAATACTAGTACATAGTCTTCCCAGATAAGACATCCCACTGCAAATTTCTTTCAACTATTTTATATTCAAAGCAGTTTTACAAGGATTTGCTAATCAATCTTTATCTGTAAGCATTCTGAGACAGCAAGAAATGAAGATGATTTAGAAGTACCTCTGGAGGTCTCTCAGCAATGGATATTAAACAAGACTTTTGAACTTCTGGATCAGTAAAAAAAAAGAGGAAACTTCACCGCAGTGTGCAAAGAATTTCTGCTTCACCAGAAGATAAAATGTTTTGCATAAGCTCCAAACATTCAGTTGAGGTAAGTCAGTTTCTGAATGTTAAATGGCTTCTTAGGTAGAAGAATTTTCTGTATTAAACAATTACTTTGATAATTCAAATAATGCCATTCTCTTAAAAAATAGTATTTGCAGATAGGGTTCCATAGGTCAAATTAGATAAAAAAGTGCAAATTCCAGGACCAGCTCAGCAACACTGGAAAAAGTGGCAGGATTGAAATTCCTGGCAATTGCAGAGCTCTGTCTGAGCATGGGAAAGAAAATAATTGAGTAGAAGGGAGGGAGAGAATTTAAGGAGGATTTAGAGAAACCAGCTGGGAGTCCATCAATCCATAAATTTGGTGGTGGCTGAAGAGGGCAAGGGGCCAGGAGGAATGATATGATGCTCAGTGGCTGAGGCAGGGGTGATAATAGAGGTCAGTAGATTTTGCAGCAAGGAGGTGAAAGGGGACTGAGAGGGGTCAGAATGGGGCCAGGGCAGAGACTGTCCCTAAGGGCTTGTGGGACTCAGGGATACCATGCAGAGATGGGTGAGCCTTACATGAGGAAGCCAACAGAGGAGGGTCCTGTCCACCTCCCAGGATCCACAGACTCTGCTGCTCTGTGCAATCCCCTCCTGCCACTTCTCAATAACTTCAGTAATGCCACTGCATTTTGTCATTAAACACACCCAACTCGAGTGCCTGTTTACTGTGTGCAGCAGATGAAGAGCTGTCACACTTACTCCATTGTGCTATAGCTTGGAAAGTAACTTCCACAGCAATACCCAACATTATCCTGCAGGGAATATGTCTCAAGGAGGGGAGGGCAGAGAGGGCTTTGCTGGGCTGTATGGTGCTGTTTTCACTGTACAGTGGTAGGGCACTTTAGAAGTTTCTGCTGCTGGATTGCTGGAAGCAAGTCTGTCTTCCAGAAATACTTTAATCTGTGCAAATAGGGTGGATGAGGAACATAGTCAAAATCTGGTACTATGTATAAATGTATATATTTATTGTGAAAAGCTGACCTGTGGTGACTTGTAACATGATGATATGGAGGTGACTATTGGTGACTCAAGCCTAAATCTGCCAACATGTAAGTACAAGAAATGTGGGGGCTCTGCTTTCTGCTAAATGAAAGTATTAGCAATATTTTTTTTTAAATTAGAGGTACCAAATTCTACTATTTTTGCCTGTTGAATAAAGATAGTTTTGTACAGTGATGGAACAGCTGGAAATGGGCCTAAGAGAGAGAAAGCTCAACTTAAAACATAAATATTTATATATCATATATTATCTAATGGGAAAATTTTAGTATATAATGTAGCAATGCTCATGCTGTTTTACATCTTTGCAGAATGTGTCTTTTTTTTTTTTTTTTTAATATTTTTGTAACTTCTTTCAGGATATCCAGGTAAGAGCCTGCAAGAGATCTGCAGAGCAAACTCCAGCATTTAAATGTTTTGCCTATGTACTGTTTGAAAGAGAGGTGATGATACCTCTGCTTGAATATGTTCCCATGTTAGCACAAAGCCCTGCATCAGGTAAAGCTCAATACCTCAACTCTGCACTCCTCCTGGATGTGTGCACTCTCCAGTAGTGCCCCAGGTTTAAGAAGAGGAAACAGTGGCCCTGCTCACCCTGCTGCTCAGCAGCTCTCCTTGGAGGTTACAGAAGCTTAATCTGTTTTCAGTAGGATCTCTTAACCACTAGAGTGTGTTACACATTGCAAATAACACTCCTTACTGGATGTTTCTGAGTCAAGTTAAATGTCAGGTTCTGAGTGTGCTCAGTAAATCCAGTCGGAGCAGTACAGGAACACCTGGTGTGCAGGTGCCAGAGCTGATGGGAAGATGTCTCAGCAGAAATGAAGACCAGTGGGGTGTATGTGATGGCACAGCTTTAGGCATATGGAAACAATATTGCCTTAAACATCATCTGGGTAAAAGCGAAAATTTTTTTAAGACTCTTATCCTACCCTTAGGTACCTAAATTCCATGTAAATGAAAATGTAAGAACTTTAATACCTCCTAGGTTACAGATGTATTTACCCAAGTACACCTGTAGGTGTTGCAGATGAATCTGGATCCCATCTGGCCAAGATTTTTGATGCAGCATAAGTGTGTGTGTACAAGGTGGATGACTTTGTGAATTCCAGTTGGCTACAATCATCCCTTCTCACGTGTGAGCATCACCTGGCTCAGCATCTGCTTTAAATTCTCTCACAGTAAGCTGAAGCAAACCACTGCCTCCCACATACTGCTGCACTGATTCATGTGTGGGGCTTATTAAAACACCCTGGAGCAGGATTTTGCAGCACTGGGACCAATGGATGTAAACCAAGGACCATTCTATGTGATGTTCTCCCCAACCTGAGCTGGCCAAAGAACAGCTTGTGTTACATCAGTGCCTCTTTGCACAGCATTCAGGCAGCCTTGGGGAACTTAAGACATGTCCTTAACTTCACATTTCTGGGCTGAGAGGTCTATTTTATGACTCAAAGAGGCACAGCTGACTTTCAGTTGCTTTTTTAAAAGATAGTATGCTTCAGTGCCTTGTGTATAAAAGCAAATGGAATGAACACAGCGATGGCAGCAATACAAACTTTATAACTTTAATCTACTAGGACAGATCATTCAGTGGTAAAGCTGATTTAAAAGGGGTGACTGCCATTCTAAATTTGTCTTTGCTCTTCCTCTCTATTCCCTTCTCTCTCTCCTCCTCCCTCTCCCTCTCCTCTCGTTCCAAGCATATTAGCTGAAGCACTAGAAACAGTTTGATAGAGGAAGAAATTTTTCTTTCTACTTCATCAGATATGATAAACAGTCCTGAAAGTGTCAGATAATCTCTTTAGGGGTTGCTAATCAGTAGATGGAAGAAACATACTTTCCAAATCTTTCCTCTAGCCAAGATGTCATCTTTCTTCCCTCTGTGCTCCCTTCTTTGTAAGTCGACATCTTTTTGGGAGCTCTACTTTTCTTCACCACCTCTGCTTTCCAGAACCCCAAGCACCACAGAAGCACATTACATGATCAGCCAATTGGTGACTGGCTTACACTTCTTTATTTCTGGAGGATTCAGGATGTGGCACTTTAGTTCAGTCTAGGTTTTATCAGAATTTATCTGTCTGTACTGGTTGCGGTAGCAGGCTTCTGCTTTAGAGTCAAAAGTTTGGATTCAGATACTGGTTCTCCTTACCAGTTTCTGCAGCCTATTGATGTTCAATTTGAATTTTCTTCTTTCACCTTCAACAGCTACAAAGGAATTCTCTGCCAGGAATTATCCTTCACAATTTTTTTTTTTTCTTCTGAAAGATCTCCAAATTCAGAGAAGACTTAATTCTGAATGCCTCATTCTGTGTTCAAGTCAGTAGCTTCCAGGTCATATGAAAACTCCTCTCTGGGCTTGCTTTCTAGTTGGCAAGCAGTGATGATCTCAGGCCAGTCTGGAATTAGGTTTCTGGCTTATCTGCAACTGACCTCTGACTGAAGTGAGGATGGAACATTCAAGGTCCATCAGGGTTGTTCTGTCCAGTACTGGAGCCAGACTATATCCCTTTAAGAATCTGTTCTTCTTTGAGAAAAGAGGAGCACACTTTCCTGAGCCCTTGGAGGCCCCATGTGTTGCTTGTGTCAGGTTATGAAGTTCCTGCTGCTCTCATCTATTCAGTGAAGTGGCTCTGACTCTGTTGGAGGTGGTGGGACCTGCACCACCTGCCTACACTGTGGACCCAAATTGTATCCATCAAGGCTCTGAACAGTGGAAATGTCTTCTCATGTGCCTCCTTTTTGCCTTCTCTACACGATGAGCAACATAGTATGGCCAGTCTTTGTAAGTTAGAATGTACATACATGAAAAGGTAATACAGGAAAGAAGGATGAAATATGAGGCAAAGTGAATAGTTACACAAAGACTTAACAATTTGTGGTCCCAGTAGCCTATGCAAGACTGGCTTTTCATGAGCTGGCTACATCTGTGTATCTCCTTCCTTCAAGGACAGGCTTGGGGGCAGCTCATACCCAGACTGATTTTGGCAGCAATTCCCTGTCCAGCTCTCCTCTCCAGTGGGCAGAGCTCAGAGGGTCTCAGTATGAATAATGTCCTTTGCAAGCTTAGCCCAGCTATGGTATCCAGCTCTTCAAAGACCCAGTCCAGATTGAAAGTCCTCAATATAAATAGTTATCTGGTATTCCAATCCCATTGGAATACCCAATCCCATATTCCAATTTCAATTCCACTCATTTTTGGTTTTCCAAAACTGAGAGTTAAATGGAAATTGTAATGCCTTTTTTACTGTCTTGACTGCTGTGCTGTGCAGCCCATGTTTTGCACACAAGTGGCTTAATTTCCTCCCTACTGGTAAACTTCTGAATTTGATTAGAAGGAAAGATAAGATGTCCAGGCTGACAAGCCTACGCTTAAAAAGTTAAAGGGAAAAAAAAGAAGCCCAACAAAAAATATTGTAGGCTTAGCAAGCAGTAATTGGATTGCTTTCAGGCTTCATTTCAGCCTCAGCTGCTTCCTCCCACTCCCACCTCTTAGCCAATATTTCATACAGCAACACAAAATACCTAAGGAGGTGGATTATACAAAATATCTCTGTATTTGGCCTCTGGTTGAAATCCAGACATGGTTAGTGATTACGGGATCAATGAAGTCCATTGAGTGACCTATATAAGATAAGTCATTGTACTCCCACAGCGTGAAGTTCTTCCTATAGGGAGAAGTGGAGATAAAGCAGCAAAAGTGACTTAAATGTCACTTGTCAGACTTTTAATAAGCCCTAACGTGGGTGTGGTGAAGTGTTAGTTTTAACTTTTTCCAGAGTTAAGTGAGTTTATGTCCTGTCTGCCAGTCTGGTATCGAAGGCATTTGAAAAAGAGCCAATAATTCTTTCCTGGACTGGGAAGGGAGGATGCTGATGTCTTCAGGAAGATCTTGCACTGAAATCCAAGACAAAAGGGACTGTTACCCTTGGTAAGTTGTGTGCATGGTTTGTCTAACCCTTTTAAATACTGTAACTCAAAATGAAGACATTTACTTTTCTATAGCTGCTTCTTGTTAAATTCTGCTTAAAATACTGGTGTCTGAGGCATGACATTTTATACTCCATCCCTGATTTTTGTTGCCATTGTGTATTATAAATCCCCAAAAAAGCTGTGATATGTTCCATCTAACCAGTACAATAACAGTCAAATTTCTGGGAACAAAAACCCTACTTCAAGTCTGAAGTATTTTGCCTCTTATCTAATGAAGCACTGTGTGTGTGCTTGAAAGTCTCTGTTTGTCACAGAGAATAAAAAATATCACCACCTGCTACAGATACTGCTGTGCTTGTAGTCCTGATGAGCAGTGATTCCTCTACAGTTGTAACTTCTGCTGAAGATTTTGTAAATACACAACTTGGTCCTAAAAGTTCACTACAGTTTCCCTTTCAAAACTGAGGATGTCAAACTGAAGAAGTCGTTCCTATCATCAGCTTTTGATTTACTGCCTTTCTGTTTCATCTTATGCTTCCCTATTTCTAATGTCACATAGCAAAGAGACCAAACCCACCCAGTCTAGTGTATTTCTGAGCTTCTACGCTTTTCAAATAAATGGCTCCAAACTTTTCAGTTACACTTTACCATGGAGTTGTTTACGACTCTCATAGTTCTTATGCAGAATCTGTGTCCTACTACAGTTCTGCTTCTCTAATTTATGTAAAGTATCTTGTGCACACTGCAGGCCTGATTTGGAGGTGAATTATAGCACCACTTTTACACCATCTTCATGTATAATGTAATTACATTAATTACATATATTATATGTAATATACATATAATGTAATCTCAGTAAAAGCACAGATGTAAATTTATAATAGATTATTACAAATCAGGAAGAGAAGCAGAACAATAACAAAAAAAAAGAGAAGCGGGGAATGTGGTTCAGACAGAGTTTGTCTCACTGAGGCAACTCAGACATTGAACAGAGAACTGTTTTCTTTTCCCATGTATTTTTAATCTTACAAAAGTTTTGAGGGTAACTACCTTGGCCTGTGCAGATCTGGGAAAAGGTTAGAGTTTTTTTTTAAATTACACATTGAGGGGCTGAAAGGCTGGATAAAGAAAATGGCAACTTTTATTTAACATCCCCATGCATCATTAACTATTCGAGTCAGTGCTTACAGATAACATGCCATTAAAAAGTCTTCTTCAGCCAGTGTTCTTTCCTTGCCTGGAAGATTAGAGCTGCAGGGTTTAGAGAGGAAAAAAAAAAATAGTATGAGGCTGAGGAAGGAAATCAATGGTTTTCAATGGGAGAACGTGCTGTAGATGATGCTGCAGATGGGAGCCCTGCCCTGCACTGGTGGGTGTGTGAGCTGCAGCAGCCACGTGTGCAGCTCCCTGCAAAGGCCAACTCTTGTTTGCCTTCTCACAGCTGAAATGCAGAACACTATTTATTTCAGGGTTAAAATTTGGAGGTAACTCCAACAACAAAAGAGTAACTGCAGCACCCTGCTCTAGTAGGAGTGACTGACTAGTTTTGTAACTGAGTGGGTTTTTAATTTCCATATCCTTCTTAGGACGAATCTGGCTCTAAAGCTGGTGACGTATGACAGAAGTGAACTTGTCACGTATCCACACATTTGGAGGTGCAGCTGACAGCTGAGATCTGATGAGTCTAGGAGCCCTCTTTGCCCTTCCCAACCCAACTTGGACTCCCAACAAGACACTGAAATCAGAGGATTCGAGTAAAAATATTTCACTCAGGTGCATCTAAAGTAATTTGTATTTTTCCAATTGATTGCCAAATTGTTAGGAAATTCCATCAGCAGCATTATGGTTCCCCTAACTCTTTTCCTCCCCTAAAAAACCCCCCACAAGTTAAAGACAAGACTGCTAGGGGCAATTGCAGCTGGATGGGGTGGTCCCAAGCCCAGGGAGCTGTATGAAATCAGTGGGGCTTGCAGAACCCCCCATGCCCCCCGTCCTCAGACACAGGCAGCTGTGACTGGGGTTGGCAGGACACAGTGTCTCTTACCATGATCTTCTGGCACCTGTTCTGTGATGGTTCTTGGTGGGCAATAATGGCTCCTGTCATTTTCCTTGTGCCACAGTGTATCTAATCTTAGCCCAGCAGCCTGCCAGAACTGGAAACTTGCCTTAAAAAGAGGAAAAAGAAGCTGAGAAAGCGCAGAGATGATGAATGGTGTCTTTTGTAGGTGGGAAGAGCAAGATGAAGGAAGGCTGATTTGAAAAATTTGCTGTTTCCATGGATGATCTGGTGAAATTCAAGTTTTTGAATAACCCCCAAATTTATGGGTCATTATTATGTCTTCAGTGATGCAGATTTGTCTGAGTATTACCTTCAATCATGCTTTGAGAGATACTTAATGGCAATGGAATTATCATTATGTTACAAAAAGAAATCTCTATTTCTTTCGCCAATTTGACTCACCACTCTATTAAGCTACATTTGTTCTTATTTAGAAGCTTTTTTTCAGATAACCATTTCAAATCCAAGTAAAAAATCATTTTCAAGATTTTCTCTCCAATTCAGATAAAAAGCAAGCTGACAAAAGTAGACACATTTCCAGGTAATGTTTGTCTTTCTACTAGCTAATGCCCTGATGATACCATTATTTTCCCCTTATCTGTTGGTCATTCTGTAGCCATCATCGTGGGTGAGTTTACTGAACAGTAGAGGAGGTAAATCACTTGTTTTAGTGCAGTACCAGGGGCAGAGGAGACTGAGTGAGAGCAGGGTCAGACACCTTGTGCAATCATGCAGCTTCACAGTGAAGTGCAAACAAAGACTGGACTACTCACCTCATATCTATCTATCTACCTATCTATCTGGTAAATGTCACACTGATTCTAAAAAATAAAAATAATAATAAAAAAAGAAAGAGCACCCAGGATAGAAAAAACTCATCAATTTTTCATTCACGCTTATTTTTTAAGGTTTCTACACACACAAAAAAGGTCACATTCCATGGCAGAAACTTCTGAAAAATGATAGCAGTTGGAGGATGCCACCTTAAAGTTGAGGCTTGTGAATGATCCCAAACTTTGGTCATTTTACATGAGTAACATCAGGTTGACCTTGGTCCTGTGGCTGCAGGTACTGTTTGGGACAAAAAAGGACTGGCTGTGGCTTGGGGGACCAGTGTGATTCTTTTTCCCTTCAGTGTAAATTAGGGATATGCCCATGGGCAGTGAGGGGTTGAAGGAGGCTGGAGGAGGCTGGAAGAAGAAGGAAGGGAGGAATGGGAGAGAACAGACTGTGGCTCTCAGCTGAAGGACTTGCTGTTGGATTGGCATTGCCAGGGGCTCGCTTGCAGGCAAGGAAGAGTATGGAGGAAGACGGGGGATATTGGAGAGGATGTTCATGCACTGGAGGTAAGAAGCTAAGAAGGAAACTAATCAAGTGAGTAATTGAAAATTACTGTAATTTTCTTTTGAAGAGAATAAAAGTAAACTCACCTTCTGTGCAATTAGTGAGGAAACACGTTAACAGTTATCACAGCTATGTGGGAAAGGGAGGTGAAATAGAAAGATAGAGAGACTGGTGATGAAATTTGATAATTTTTTTCACCATCCTAGCTTCCCTGAGACTAGGAGGTGATTTTTCTTTCTCATGATTGTCAGGTTTGAGTCATGATTTGAAAGGAAGAGCTGGCAACATAGCAATTCCTAGTTAGGGCTAGAAAGACACATTCTTTCCTTTAGCTTGAAGAGATAAAGATCAAGAAGACAGCTGGGGCATGTCCACAGAAGCCTGAGCAATGTTGTAGAAATGTTTAGCAGCCTTGTCTAAATGTCTCCTGCAAAGCTGGAAATTCAACATCCTGTCTTGCACAAAAGTAAAGCAATAAATCCAGGTCTTCTTGCTGTTCTTTAACTGGGTTTCTGTGTGCCAGGTGAGAGGCAGAGAAGGGAATGATCTCAGAGAAGCTCTTTGATGTGTTCCCAGTAGCTCCCAGTCTTAGGACCCCAAAGCTGGAAAGCTCATCACCCATCTCACAGTTCAGAATTGAGGTCCAAGCTTCAATCCAGGAACACGTATTTGGCACCAGCTCTGGACAGCTCTCCTGCATGTGCTGTGGGCTTTTGGTGTGTCCCCTTTTGGGGAGTCCTCCCACAGTATGGAAGCCAGAAACCTGTTCCTCTGTACTTCAGCCTGGAGGCCAGGCTGTTTTCCCTCACCTGGAGGCTCAAAGTCTTTCAGTGAGCTTTGACCATAGCGGCTCAGGTGTGGTTTTCCTGCCTGGATATTTTATACTCAGGTGCTGGCCATTAGGAAATCTTTATATGATTCAAATTTTTGTAGCTGTGTTTGTTTTTTTTGATGTTCAGAATGAAGCAAGCCATGGCTAAGAGGTATGGAATTGTTGCTGAATTTATTCTTAGTATCAAGTCTAAACCTATTCTCTTTTAGTCTAAAGCCATTGAAATGCCCACTGCAGTACATGCTGCTCTGCCAAGGACAGAGAAAACATAAGTTCATGATTTACCTTACTAGATAGGCCTACTCCATAACAGGCAATTGATAGATCACATATAACTCATAAGTAGGTTTTCTTTATCTACTCTGTTTATTTTACAAAATGCCACTTGGCTGTGTACAACTGCATGAATTTTCAGCTTGGGTTTATGGAGAGGTTAAAAAAGAGCTCACTAGATTCCTGTTTGTGCACATTTTGCTGGCCTTCCCTATATCACAGAATTTTAATGATATTTTGGAAAAAAATACATTTATGTATCTAGTTGTCATCATGTCTTTCACACACTTGCTCTGGAGCTGTTCTCATCCATGTAAAACTTTCTTTAGTGAAGCTGTCTGCAAATTCTTTGTCCTTGGTTTCTTGCTCACTGCTATGTCTGCAACAGGAGTGGCTGTCCCTCAGCTTGGGCAGCCATCCTTAACCTGCAGTGAGCCTTCACGGGATGATTCTTCTAATTTAAGAGAAAATAAAGATGTGCTAGCTCACAATGCTCCCACCTCATCAGCATGAAACATCAACTACTGCAGCAGCAGTGCACTACTAATGAACTTTGGGGAAGGTGTTCTGTTTTAAGTTACTCGCTTTGAAAGACACAGTGGTTCTTTGGAAGCTGCTGACATTTTGAAATGTTAGCAATGGTTGCAATGGAAGATAGATTAGTAAGTGAAGACAAAAATTCCCAGAGAGTCAGTAAACTATATTTATTGCATAGTCTTAGTCACAAACTTTTACCTCTTAGCTTGTTTTAGGATATTACAGATAACTTCCTATATTCTTCCACATCTTGCTCTTTTGGTCTTCTTGTGCAATGGAAATTCATGCCCACTCTATGCAGCCAAACTGATTGATGCTGTGTTGCATTTCTGTTTTAAAGCTGTGTTTGTTTCTGCCCAAAATGGGGGTGTTTTATTTTGCTTCATCTGAGCACTAATGTAACCTCCCCCAGGAGTGCAAACTTACCTTTCTAGAAAAGTTGATTTTTCTTTACCAGGGTGTTGAAATCAAACCAGGAAATGTTCTTGGAAAGGTTATCATTCCACATCATGGCTTTCAGAAAGATATGAATGTAATAATTTGATTAAAGGCTTGAGAAAATACCACATCTTGCAAGATGTAGAAAACTTCACTATCACCAGAAAGTACCTTCAACTAGTGGTTGTTTGCTTCTAAATCTCTTTCCTCAGAATACCTTCTCCAGGAATGTAACTGGTTACTCTGCATTGCTCTCAGCAAAACAGATGCCCATCTGAGAGATGAATCATCTCATTTTGCTTTCAGGATTTTGATTTATGCACCATTGGAGATACTCTGGAGAATGGCAACAGCTTTACTCCCAGGGAGCAGACTGAATTGTGTACCACCCCTCTCTTATTCCTGTTAAAAACAAAATGCTCATCTGGTTTTTCAGATTTATGTCAGAATGATTCCTCTCTTTTTCTTCTGTGAATGCAAATGCCTTGTCAGTTCTCTGTTTTTGCTCTCCATTGTGTATTTCACTGGCCTGACCTGTGCTTTGCTGCTCCTGAGCTAAGCAGAGATGCAGTTCAAAGTCTAGTGAAGAGCTCTTTCCACTCATGCTTGTCAAATTGGAAGTCATTTTTGGAATGCTGAACTTGGGAACTTTGGCATTTTCTTCTTTGGTTTTTTTTTTTGCTGGTTCAAAATGAGTCATCTCCTGCCATGTAACGATCACAAAGAATTAAGGCAGCTGTCTTTTAGGGAGCTTGAGTACGGTATGAAAACCGCAGAGAACAGAAGCGCAGCTCTCCTCACCCTCCAACTGCAGTACTGTGCTTGGACAATTGGCTTTGCCCCATGTCTGGTCATTGGGGCATCAGCTGTTATTTCAGAAGGTACATAGAAGTGTCCAAGAAAAGCAATTTTCTTGTCAGCGAGCTTTGTGCCCTATAAATCTGTAGGAATCTGTAGCTACTGGAAAGTATTTAGAGATCAGCAAATATGAAAACATTGATGAGTGTGAACCTGGAATTTGCTTTCTGTTTTTCTGCTCCACATTGAAAACGATCACAACAAAAAAAACAAACCCCCCCCCAAAAAAAACCAAACCAAACCAAACCAAACCAACAAACAAACAAACAAACAAAAAAAACAAAACAGAAAAAAAAAAAAAAAAAAAAAACAAAACACAAAAAAACCCCAAAACACCAAAAAACCACAACCCCCCCCCCCCACAAAACCCAGAAGACTTTGCATAACATTTTTCTGAGAAATATGATGATGTTACACGCAAACATGTTCTCCAAAAAGTGGGGAAATTTGACCTATTTTCTAGATACATTAACTCATCACATTGATCTTCTGTAATGAATGACAGAAAAATGAGAAACTGTTTATCAGGAATGGTCCCTGGCTTGTCCCAACTCTCAGACTCTGCCTGGGAAGTTTTTGGGAGGCTGCTGGTCAGCATGGGCCAACACTGAGCCATGCACGTCTGTGGTGATTCAGTGCTAGACAGCTGTAAATTTAGTGTGTCTGGGCATGTTCCCTTTTGGTTTACAGGCCTAGGCTCAACTGTGAGAAAACATAAGGAATTTTTTTTTTTTTTTTGCATCATCTCACTGGGGTGAGTGCCTTTCCTCTCTACACCTCTGTTGCCACTTGACCCAGGTGGGATTTGCAGGAATGTGTGTGCGTGCAGGCTGTGCAGCCAGGAGGAGCCCCTTCTGTGGACCAGGAGCAGAGGCAGCAGCTTTTCTGTAAGACTGTTTGCAGGAGCAGTCGGTGTGCAGGGAGGGATGGCAGGAGGTTTCCACTAGAGATGAGGCAGCTATTGTGAACATCACCTATTAGAATTTCGATTGGAACACAGATCCTGGCTCTGCAAGAAAGGTGCAAGTTAGAGAGTTGTATGGGTCTTGTGTGCAGACCTTCATGAATGTCAGGCTTTGAACAAGAGCCTAATAAATACTGACTTGTTTAGGAACAAATTTAGTGGCTCATATCTTTACCAACAAGAAGGGCAAGGTGATGATGTCCTCTTAGAGTTTAAATATAACCTGCTACTCTGCTGGAGTGAAAAGAGAGATATACATTAAGGGAGACATTTATCTCCTTTTCTGGCACAACAGATTCATGTCCTCTCTGAAGTGATCTGAAAACTGGTTTCTAATACACAATAAATTTTGTCATTGTTTTTCATTTTAGTAATGGGCTTGGGCCAACTACAGCATTTGCCATCTTTTACACAGTTTTTGTTTTGAAGCATGTGGGGAATTTACTAACACTGAATTTAATCCTAAAGGACAGGAGAATGATTCCAGAAATTATTTGTGTTATATTTTATAGCAACAGTGTGTGCTTTGGGAGTTAAATTCAAACCTTTGTAGGTAATAAATTGTTGACCATAGTGCACATTGATTACATTCTATAAGATACTTCATGAAATTACAGGAAAATAATTGTTTTTTTTTTTCCTGGCAGCCATAACGTAGATACCTGGTTGTTATGTCTGAAGTAGCTTGGAAATGCCAGTTTATACCAGGTGGTTCAAAGCCTGTTTGTACATTAAACCAATGTATACCTTAATTTTTGGAAAGTTTCTAGCTCTGAAATATTTCATTGATGGCTTTCCAGGAACAGCATACAGGACCAAAGACCCAGAGTTTGGTGTAGTGCTGTTGTGGATGTCAGGACTTAGATCCACTTACTCCCAGGAGCACCTAAAAATAGATTACAGATACAGTGATATGATAGGATGAGGGGGAATGATTTTAAGCTGAAGGACACCATGTTTGCATTGGATATTAGGAAGAAATTTACATGAGGGTGGTGAGGCACTGGCACAGGTTGCCCAGAGAAGCTGTGGATGCCCCATCTCTGGAAGTGTTCAAGGCCAGGTTGGATGGGGCTTTGAGAAACCTGGACAAGTGAAAGTTGTCCCTGCATGGCAGGGGTTCAGAATCAGATTATTTTGAAGATACTTTCCAACCCAACCATTCTATGTTTCTATGATTTTTTCAACTTTGGGGAGATTATGAGAAAAAACTTACAAGACATTCTGTGGTGTTAGAAGAGGGAAGGAAAAGGGACCCAAACAAACACAGGTTCATGAGGCCTGATCCCAAAAATTTCAACTCTGTAAATGAAGATGTGTCTGCAAATTCAAACCTACATCACTCAAATATTTACTTATTTCATTCTTGCTTACTTATTGGTGTTCAATGTGATAGTAGAAAAGGGAGTTTGATAGTTGTGAAAACAATACTAATTATTCCACTTCCAAATTGTTTTAAAACCACATTTAGATAAATGCCATAAGTAGATGGGAATGGTTTTTGCTGAAAACCACTAATCTCGTGCACTGTATAGTTTCATCATCTGTGCTTGCAATGGCAATAATTACCATTACACTTTAGTGTCTGCTTTTGACAGAATAGCAGAGCTTAATTAAGATTAAGAATCAAAAAGATCCAGGAAGAAAAAAATGACATCTGGATAAATTTATACTTATTTGAAGAAAACAGTACATAAAAAAACCCCCAACAAAACCCAAACATAGAATCATAGAATGGCTTTGATTGGATGGAACCTTAAAAATCATCTAATTCCAACCCCACTCCCATGGGCAGGGGTACTTTCCACTAGACCTGGTTGCTCAGAAGCATGGGAGGAGGGGATGTAGTTGGGGCTCTCTCTCCCAGCTCATCTCACAGGGCTGGGCTGAACTGTCAGGCCATGGATAAAGCTCCTGCCTGAATTGGGATGGGATGGGGTTCCTGCAGATCTCTTCAGGTGTGGGGATGGCTGCAACTCTTGCAAGACCAGGTGCTCATTAATCAGCTGGTCTGTGTAGGTTTGATCTTTTGGCACCAGTTTCAGTACAGATCACTGAAGAAGGGTTTGCACCTCTTTGGCTTTGTGGTGGCCTACACTTACCACAAAATGCATATCCCTCTGTGAGGCAGTTTTAGAAAAAAAGGCTCACTTTCACCTGGTGGGGCTCCTTTGCTTGACTCCTCTATAGCCAAAGGAGGGAAGGACTCCCCAGGACTCAATTTAAGTAGCAGGCAGGAGGCAGGCAGCCCCAGGACTAAGGGCAGCCTTTGTATATGTGTCTCAGTGCCTTGGAAAGCCTGTAAGTCTTTTCCTCCTATGAAAATTCTTTGTTATCAGGAAAATTTCAATCTTTCACATCTCACCATAGCATAAAAATTTCAGTTCTTCCTGGGGGCATAAAGGACCAGGACTTTGTCACCATTATAGTGATATATACCCAGGGCAAACATATGCAAACTTACATAGGCACAATTGCAGTTACAGCCTCACGAGAATATAGAGGATCAATTTTACTTCAGGAAAATAGTATTTTTGAATTTTTTCTTTTTGTTTTTTAAATTATTGACCTAAAATTAATTATGTGACTGTGAAAACAAAGCCCTGCACCCAGCTCTGGTTGCAGCTGCAACAATACTTTTGGTGGGAAGCAATGTAAGGCTGTCACTCACTTATCACCATGGCATCCAGGTAGTACTTATTTTTCTTAACCTTTCTGCAAACTGCACACATTTATCAGTTCTTCAGCCCAACATTCCTGGCACAAAGTGATTAAAGGTGTGACTCCAGCAACCCTGCTATGTCTGAAAATCTAGGCAATGTCAAGTTAGGGAAAGAATAATTTAGATAATTCTCAGGTTCATTTCTCTCCCGTCTGTCATATCTTTCTACTTAAAAGTAATTTGTGTAACCTATAAGACTGGAAGGTGGTTGTTAGATTACTGAGCAGTTGGGCCGAAATTTGAATGAGGCAGATTTGATAACTGCAGAAACTTTGCTACAAAAAGCTGGTGCTTGAATTATTTCCTTAAAGACGAACTCAAACCATAACATATAAAAACTATTTTGAATAATTTAGAAGTGACAGATTTCAAACCCACTCTGCTTGCAGACCTTTTCCCATTTCTCGGGTGCTGACAGAGTAGCCCTTTTTAAAGATGCTCATGGCCCAACATGCCATCCTCATTTCATGTCAAAATCCAGCCACTTCTGCTATTACTCATATGCTTTTCAAGGTCTCTTTAAAAGCCTGTCCTTTATCACTAGTATTTTATATATAAAAAAAATCCAACTAATTACATATTGCCAATCACTAGTGCCATTCTGTGAGCAGTGGAGGAACTGAACACAAGAAGTGTGAGTCCAACAGTGGGATTTGGCCTCTGGTTGGGAGGGAACAATTTTAAAACTATCCCTTATTTTTCTTACCTTGTTGGAAGAATGCTTTTAGACTTTATAAGAAGTAAAAGTCAGGCCACTGCCCTGATTTTAGGTGCCCTCTGCTTTCTTTGTACAGTCAAAGTTGTTTTGGTTGTTTTTTTTGTTTGTTTGTTTGTTTGTTTTTTTGGTGTTTTTTTTTTTTTTTTTTTTTTTCTGTAGTTCTTCAGTCATTCACATGCTTTGAATAAGTCGTAACTGCCCAGGATGAGTCATGCATGGGCCATAAAATGTGGGTTTGCTACTGTTGCACTGCAAGATGCTTTTTATAGCGGTAATAGTGGAAAAACATGACAGAGGGAACGCCCCCTTCACTCCAAGGGTCACTGGCACTAAAGGGTGTCATTCTGGCTTTGAATGTCATTTCCAACTGAGCATGTAATAATATACCTGCATCAGGGGCTTCTAGAACCTGAGAGAGGCTTATCGTGAAATTTACATGCCAGAAAGTAAGGTGGGGATGTTAGAGGTCTCCTCCCACTGCTGGTGTGTCCTGGTGGGGTGCTGTGATCCCAGTTAGGAGTGGGGCCAGGGCCACACAGAGTCCTTTCTGCCTCACACCACTGCTGTCACTGCAGTCTGTGCTGCCTTTAGTTCTGCTGCTCACAAGCACTGTGATAGGCATGGTCAGCTTCCCTGCCTCCTTTAGCCTCATCTGACAATCTTTATAAGGGGAAGACTCATCAGATCTCCCCATGCCTCCAGATGCCCTCTCTGATAGGACGAAGTGACCTTGAGCAGAGGACGAAGGCGATGCAGCAGCTCCTCGGGATCCTGCGGCTCTTCTCTCAGAGGAGGACCAGCATCATCTGCAGATGGCTTCCTGCATTTCCCCAGCCTCCCTGCAGGCACATTTCACCCTTTACTGCTGCAGTAGCTCTTGCAGCAGTACAACTTCATTGCTTGTTGTGGTGTTAGCCCCTGCCACAGTGACAGAGGTCATGGGGCACAGCTCACCCCAAGGCAGGCATTGTAACCACAGCCACGTTGGTGTTTGCTGATGCTGATGTTGAAAGGTGGTCTTTAAAATGTACTTCATAGGGTGTCTCTCTTCCAAGAGAGCTATTTAAGGTAAAGCA
Organism: Zosterops lateralis; assembly: GCF_965231275.1. NCBI lineage: Eukaryota > Metazoa > Chordata > Aves > Passeriformes > Zosteropidae > Zosterops > Zosterops lateralis. Next base: position 13,523,129 of record NC_139766.1, read on the forward strand.
TTATGTAACTACGGGAAGTAGATAGATAGTCAGCTATTCAAAGCTGATTACCTCTGCGGATGAAACGACTAATATTCAGCAACTGCACAGGGTATGTTTATTGTGGAGCAGATGAGAATTGGAGTATACGTTGAAGAGACTCCATTTTCTGTTTATTTACAACATGGTATTGTGTGAGTGTATATTCTTGTGACTCATTTGGGAAGATTAACTTGTGCCTCCCAAGTTCCAATCCCCAGCAAGGCACCTGGAAAGTTCTCAGTGTGTTTTAGTAGAGCTTGTTCCCTCATTTAACCACATTGCCTTAATGAGGAGCACGCTTACACCACCCACTGGTTGCATCCAGATGACACAAACTGGAATCTCCTGCTCTAGAATATCAGCACAAATCACTGCTTCCACTAAAGTTGAGCCAAGAGAATAAAAGTACTTAGCAGAAACTTTAATTTTTTGCCCTGTGGCTTTAAAACACAGTGTAACTAAGTGTTGTGGCATTTCTATATTGTGATGCTCAGATGTAATCACTGGAGATTTTCCAGACTGGTATGTGTAGCATTTTGAATTTTAGTTGCTAATTAAAACTTTTCCTGATTCTTATTGATTTCCTTTTTTGGACTTTTCCCATCATCCAGGGGGAGCACAGTTAAACCCTGGCTCTGTGGATAATGTATGGATGAGAGAAAGCAGCCCCATTTTGCAGAGCTATTTTCTAGAAGTGATACACTCACTATGGCTATGGCTTTTTCTCTGCTGCACTGTAAAAAAAAATTTAGGGTAAAATAAGTTCTGAGCAAATAAAAACTCTCTCATCTGTACAGCATGCTTCTGCTGGAGACAGAAATATATGGATGAACATTTCTGGGTGAATTCACTCAAAGATTCAACAATTATCTCTTGTATTCTGTCAGTTAAAAAAATTCCACTGAAAGGCTTTGATTATAGTGTGGAAAAAGATAAAAGGATGAAGGGATCTGAAGCATAGATTATTTTACGTGGAGTTAGAAACACACCTGTGTCTGCATATTTCTCACTCCCAGCCAGGGTTGGGGGATTCAGGGCACTTACAGAATAAGAGAAATCATCATTACATTACTGCTCACTATGTGATTTCTGGCTGTTCATTGTCCTGTTGTGATAAAGGTTTTCTCCTGCCTTTTATCAGGTTACCAGTGTTTCAGTCCATAAGTCTGAACCTGTGAGCACCAGAAAACTGTTGCAAAAGGCCGTGGGAGAGCCATGAAAGTAGCCTAGTGCCTTGTTAGAGAGGGATTAATTGCAGCTAAATGACCTTTCTACAATTTATTCCTTAGCACAAGCAGACAGAAACCTTCCTCAGCTCCCACAGACATCTACTCTACTGTCATGCTGACCTTGCTGGTATAAAAAAAAAAAATGAAATTGCAGTCGAACCCCACTAGTTCTTGTTGAATCCAGCCAGAGCACAGTTTGTCTTCCATTTCTGCAGCAACCTCTTATATACGTGGCTTTTCTCTGTGCGATGGATTTCTTTATGCTGAGCCCTGGTTCTTTCACTCTTTCTTCAGATTCTGATGTCTGTCTGTACCACAAAACCTTCTTCCTCAAAATCTCGGAGAGGAGACTCAGCCACTTCCCTTGGCAGCCTTTTCCAAAGGGCTGTTAGGGAAGTAGTAAAGTCATCACCCCTGGAGGTATTTAAAAAACATGTAGATGTGCCAGGTTTAGTGTTAAAACTGACAGTGCTGGGGTAAGAGTGGGAATTGGTGGTCTTAGAGGTGTTTTCCAACATAAATGATTCCATAACTGTTGGAATCTATGGACTGGTTTCATTTCTCATCAGTGTAACTTTGGTTTGTGACCTGTTTGCAAGTGATGTATAAACTGATAGCAGAAAACAATGTAATTATTGATGGAGAGTATGAGGAGTGGGCTGGAACTATGTGGGGAGTGAAGGTGTCATGAGAATTGTGCTATAAAGAAGCAGCTGAGACTAAGAAAAATGATGTTCTCAATACCTTGGTGTCATTTTGGAGTCACCATTATTCAGTAGACTGAATAATGTAATTTTACCCCTCCATATCCTTAGCTGTGCCCTGAAAACCCTCATCAGAAGCCAGGACTTTGATCTGGCCAGGCAGACTGAGAGCACTCACTGAGCAACTTTAAAGTTGTTTAGCAAATTCAAACAAGGAGAACAGTTCTGGTTTGTGCAAAAGCAGTGGATTTTGCTTGGGAGATGAAATTAAAAGATGTTTTACTGTCCCTGAGCCATCTTATCATGTATAAACCCAGGCTTTAGCTGTCAAGTCCCAAAAACTCTGAATCTGTGTTATCACACATGTTTTTTTCCACGCACATTTTGCTAGAGAACATAAAAAGATGGCAGGAATCAATAGATTAATATAACTCCCCATTCTACTGCCAATATAAACTAAGCAATATAGAAAAGGCTCCACTATTTCAGTATTAACAAGATCATAAAAATTCATGAGGCATTCAAAGCTGCTAGTTAAGCTGTGTGAGAATTTCTGAATATGCTCTGTGTAGGACTTGACTGAAAATAACTCACAAGAACTTAGTTTCAGTGGCTTTTTAAGCTGCTCTAAGTTCTGCAAGAACTATGATTTGCCTATTGTTTTTTGTCATTGGTATTTGGCCCTGGATTTGCACAGACAGCTCTCACAGGAGTACACAGATATTACAAACCTGGAATCAACAACTGGAAGTGAATGTAGAAAAAGATAAAGCAGAAGGGACCTGGAATCACTCTTCACTAATTGTACACAGTTGCATTTCTATTTGAAGAACTAGAATTATTGCAGTGATGATTTCTAGAACTTCTCCTTTCAAACTAAAGAAAGCAAACCACTAAACTCTTGACAGATACATAAATAATTTATGAATCTGTGAACTGGTCTGGAGAAGTCTTCAGCTTTTGCAATTTAATAAAGACATACGTGATCTACATGTGCAAGGAGATACAGTTTACTGAATTACTGCTATTAGGAAAATAAGCTTAATGTTGTACAGCAGATAAAGTATTTTATATGTATTTGTATGTGTATATATATAATAATCTAAATATAAAGAACACTGCATGAAAATACATAATTATTCCCCTATGCTGCATATGATTTCCATTATTCTGGGAATGGATTTAGTAACTGAATACAATTATTAAAATGAAAGGATATTTTTGTATACATTCCCTGTTTTGAATAAAAAGATCTCTGCACATGTAATTTTGGGAATGAATCACATAGCTGCACTATTGACCCATAAACAAGACTCCCCTTGGATCTGAGGTGCTTGTTTCTCTGTGCATAACTATTATTTGAATTTATTGCAGAAGAAATATTTGGAAAGAGCAATTATCTGAAAATCATTTTTTTAAAACATCAAATACCATTGTAACAGCAGAAGATACTTAAAGTCTGTGAGCATTCTTCATACTCTGCTGAATGCATATAAGGAATAACTGACTAATATCTAGCTGTCTACTGTATATTTTTCCTTCTGTTTTGCACCGGGATACATCTGATGCAGAGTCATTAGTCACCACAGTGACAGAACTCTATTTGCTCCACCAAATAACAATGATGTCTAACCAAACTGGCTTATGATTGCAGTGTCATTGTCACTGGGCTATCATACCTGGAGAAAACCCAGCTTTTGAGCGTTACACATAAATTTTTCCAGGTAGTGATTTTTCCTTGGGCTAGGAATGTTTGTAGGCACTTACTCTGTGTGTTAAATCTAATATGATAAGGATGCACCTTAGGTTGAAAGGTCAGCTGGCAGAGCCTGGCTGGGCAGAGCCTGGCATTTAGCTGCTATTTCTGCTTCTCACAACCCCTTCACAGTTTGCTTTTTTTGTCTGAGAACCTGTTAGAAACAAGCAGGATGCAGTGAGGGGAAGTGGTGCTGCTCCTGCTCGTGGTGTGGCAGGAGCCTCACAGCCCCCAGAGCTGTCCTGCAGGTGAACTGGCTCCATCCAGGACAGCGGCAGCTGGAGGAGGAGAAACTCTTCCAGCTTCAACACCTTTGTGAACTTCTATGACATTTGCCCTTGTGCTGCTTCTTCCTTTCTCTCTGACAGCCCCCTAGCTGTTGTCCAGCTGACAAAAGCATAGACTTTGAAGGGGGTTGTGAAAATGTTATTTGATGATTTATTAACTAAATACTATGCAAGATTTTTTTGTTGTTGTTGTTTTCTAATGCAAGAGAATCTGATCTCCTAGGTTTCTAAATCTTGGGAAAGAGGCAAGGGTGGGATTTTTTGCTATGAATAAAAACCAAATATACAAATGAAGAAACACCAAAAATTACAGAATAAAGCAACGATTGAATTTGATAATTATGAAGCACAAAACGTCATAGAACAGATTAGGTATTTATCATGTATCATCTCAATAAACTGTAAGATTTTTGTCCTTTAAGTAGCTGTGAAAGGACTAAACCAACCACTTCTGCCAGGCTGAGGGAGAGGGACTGGATCTGTGACCTGCTGCCAGCAATGACACTGCGTAAGAGCTTGGTCAAACCCAGTCAGCTCTAAGGAGGACAGATCACAGGCTGCTCTAGCTCTGCATGTAGGTCAGATAAAATATTACAGATAAATGCCCAGGGCAAATCTGGTTATTGTACTAATTCCTGCTGAGCATATTCTCAAAGCAGAAAGCAACTTGTAGAGATGGTTTTAATTTCCCTCTTCTTAGGTGGCAGCAGGAATATCCTGCTTAGCTCCACAATAAATCTATAGGACCACAGTCTGAGGAGATTGGTAATATCTGCTGTTTACTGAACAAGAACCCAGTCCTGCTAATTTTTGACCTTATGACTAGCTCTTATTTGTGTTGCTTATCAATCATTTTCTCACCACCAAAAGTGTTTATGTGAATATTCAGTGCTGTGTAAATGTTTTTGAGTGAAATCCTGGCCTGTGATGACAGGGAAGGGTAAAATGCCAAACATTCCCCACCTCAGATCCCACCTGCAATATTTAATGGTAAAATCTCTCCAAGAACTGGTTGAAGTGTGAAGCTCCAGAATGAATGGCTTTAATATTGACTATTTTGGCATTTTTCTTTTGATTCTGAAATATGAGTAGTCTAAAAGACCTCCTCATTGTCAGGTGGAGCTGGAAAGACCTTTTTACTGTTCACCCAGTGAAGCTGTTCATGGTATGACTGATCAAAATTGGCAATCAAATAAATGTCCATGATCTAATATTGTGTACAGAAGAAAGCATTGTCAATGTCTTTCATTTGAAAGATAAAAAAAAAAGCCTTTGCCTTCAAAATCTGATTTTTAAGTAGTATTGAGTAACTTAATGACAGTGAAAGCATGTATGATGTGTTACAATTTTCTGTCACTTCTAAATTTAAACCAAAAATTGTCTTAGAGCTGAGAACAATTTTGAATTCCAGAGTGATCATCTCTTCAGCACCACCCACATCCTGAGTGTCACCCTACTCCGTTTGGACTCCAGCTCCTCAAGTCAGTACTTTGGAATACAAAGCTGACCCCATTTAGCAAATTACTTGAGAATATTTAGAAAACCAACTTACTTACTAAGTTTTTACAATTTGAAATAATCAGAGCCAGCTGTCCTGGTTCATAGTGAACACACAAGCTTGCCAGACATGCTGATTCTCCTCCTACTATTGCTGAATTGTTAGAACTTTTTTTCTGTCTTACTAACATTCATTTCTCATGCTTTTTAGCCAAAGTTGTGAACAATGAGAAGAGGTTGAAACTTCTACCAAGTAACAGCTGTGAAAAATCTGAGTTAATAAAGTGTAGCAAAGCTTTTAAAAGAGCTAAAAATGTTCAGAACACAATCTCCCAATGGTTATCACTAAGCATAATGTTTCATATTTAATATGAAAGCTCCCTTTTGCAGAAACAACTTGGGGCTTGGGTTTTGGGGTTTTTTTAAGCATTGTGAGACTTATATGCTAATTTGCTTAAATTTATTTTGAGGCATCAAAGGAAAACATCAAAACTCTTTTCATCCAACTACAGAACAATTTGTACTGAAGACCCTCAAGAAGCAGCATGTATTAGAATAGTGCTGAGGCTGGACTAGGTTAATTATACTCTTCCAGGATCTAGTGATGCATTTTGTACACCAGAATCTCTCAGCCTTTCAGTGGGGAGGTCTCATTGCCACCCCTCCCTTCTTTTCTCTTTTCTATCTTCACCTTCTTCAAGTCTTATTTATTTATCGAGTAGTTCTGGGGTTTCCCCAGTTCTGTTGTATTCTGGGTCAGGAAATAGTGCTCACCGCAACCTGTAAGGATTGTGAGAGCATGTCTGAGGAATGATCCAGAAAAGCATCAACTTGTGTCCATAATTTATCTGTACATCTCAAAAGAAGGTGAAAGTGTGATCTAATGGCCACTTACAGGCAATTCAGCACCTTAGAGAAATTGCTTACCTCTTGTTAGCAATAGCTTTTCTCTATTTCTGGTACCTAACCTAAATATTAAATCTATCATAAATTTAAATATCTACTATAAAAATTCATTAATTCTAATTTGTGCTAATGCATTCTACAGCTTTGGTTATGTATTTCTGAACTTTTATATTACCTTTAAATTAATATTTAATTGCTCATGGAATAGGTGTCATGTACTGAAAAATAAGCCATCTGTCTTTCTTGGCCATGTTTATTCTTAACTGATATTCCATTAGAAAACACTAATTTGTAATATTAGATTTTTCTTGTGATGTCCACTGTTGTCCCTTTGGCCTTTTGTTTTCTTTGGTTACTATTGCAATGTGAGCAGTGCTTTTACTGGTATCTCAGAGTGATACCTCAGATGCCCACCTACACGTTTTATACTAATTAAATCAGCAGCAGCAATGTCTAAGCCACTTGGATGATTTCTTAGACACAGATTTCATCTGTCAGCAGCTGTCCAGTCACAAGCTCCCGAGTTTCTTCCACCTTCCTTGTGGTTGCATTGCTCATGGCCTCTGAAGTCCATAAAAGTTTAAAGGTGCAGCTGTACCTGTCTGCAGGAGAGCCAGGGTTGCACAGTGCCACCCTTTCATTCCACTGAGTGGTGACCCCCTCCTTTCTGCCTCTTCAGGCTCTTTCACTTCTCAGTCAATGAAAACGCTGTTTCTAAAGATGTGCTGGCACACCCAGAGGCAAAGCACAGCCCATGTCAGGGGAAGGTGGAGATAGAGGAGGGAAAAGAAGAGAAGAGTGGTAATGAGACCTCCCCACTGAAAGGCTGAGAGATTCTGGTGTACAAAATGCATCACTAAATCCTGGAAAAGTATAATTAAATTAGCCCAGCCTCAGCATTATTCTAATACATGCTGCTTCTTGAGGTTCTTCAGTACAAATTGTTCTGTAGTTGGATGAAAAGAGTTTTGAAGTTTTCCTTTGATGCCTCAAAATAAATTTAAGCAAATTAGCATCGTAATCTCTCCCTAACAGTTTAGAAAAAAGGAAAATGAAAAATCTAAGGCTGGCCAAAAGGAGACAATCTTGTTTGACAACTTTTCAAACCCAAGATCATGCAAACTTTAGCTAAGTATGTTAATGCAAGTGTCTGAGTCCCAGTGTGTCTGACCTGTCCGGTTCACAACTTGACATAGTATCCAAAGGGCCAAATTTATTTTGCATTTAAAAATTAAAGCTGCCGAACTTCTTCCACAGATAACATGGAAGTCTCTCCATGTATACACATGTGCATAGACATAGACAGTAGAGTTATTTCAAAGAGATGAAATTATATATGAAATTTGGATTTAAGAGATTAACTCTTGAATTCACTTTGAAAATGTCAGCCTGTAGAGAAATTTTATTTATTACTTTTGTAATCTTCGGCATAGTTGCATTTCCTAAGTAACTATTGCTTTCTGATTTTCAAGTTGGAACTGTAAAAAATTTTATATAATTGGGTGGAACAAGTGAGAAACAAAAGATGGAACAAATGTGGAGATGAGCATTGCATTTAGCTTGACTGACTTTTTAAACTGAGAGGACCAAGAGAAAATGAAACAAAAATCAATGTCTCTGCATGGCACCTTACACAGCAGCAGACAAATTGCCTCCTACGTTTCCAAGATCATGCTCTTAATGGATTGTGTTTCAAGGGTCTGACAGAGTTATATTTGGCTTTATACCTTTTGTGAATAATCTTAGGACAACCAACAACTCCGGCAGTCTCATTCTTGGTACTCTGCTTTGGTGTATGAACCAGACTAAACATGTTCTTTTAAAACAAAACCTCCAACAAATCTTCAACCAACTGACCGACCAACCAACCAACCAACCAACCAACCAACCAAGCCCCTGCTCCCAAATTCAGAAGAAATTCCTCAGATCAGTGCTTTTTCAGGCTCTGAATTTTACCATTATTTTCCTAAACTGGGAAAACAAGCCACTGTTTTACTCTCTAAAGAAGATAAAAATGTGCTGAGTTTCCCAAGCTTAGAATTCCTGTATGTATACCATACCTTTCCTGGGTACACTTGTGTAGTTGAAACCACTGGAGGAGATTCCTGTTGACTTTACTACTCACTGTGTAAATGTCTCCTGAAAGTTTTTTTTTTTTTTTTTAATTTTTTTTTTTTTTTTTAAACTCAAAATCCAAGTTTAAAAGAGTTTAACTGCAGTGAAGCTTTAGCAGGAATATCTCAAAAACCAGCTCAATTATCCACTGCCCATGTTTCTCTTAGGTCATGGCAAAAGCAAGGTTAATGCAGCTTAGCCTGCAAGGAAGAGGGTTCTAGTGACTCAGGTTATGCATGATTGCTTACTGAGCTGTGATAACTTGATTAGGAGTGCAAGTACCAAGCACTTGCCATGAAATTCACCTTTCCACTCACTTTCAAATAAAATCACTTGCAAAGAGAATTAAGTGTGGACTCAAACCCAAATGTTTTAACTGCACAAATGTCTACCTTAACAAACCTGCTTCAGTTTGGGCCTATGTATTTCAGGTTTTTAGATTTTATCTGAAATCTGTTTACCAGAGTTAGACTGAAAGGAAAAGTCCACAGGCATTTCCTAAGAATGCTTTACTTGGATTCGTTCTGCCTCTTGTGTGAGGTGATATATGCTCCAATAGTTTATATGGTGATGTCTGTAAGGAAAAGTACATAAAAATAGTCAAATGAAAGAAAGCAAATTTCAAAGAGTTGGTTTTGGAGTGTGTGCTTTTTTTTCTTAACCTTTTTTTTTTTTAATTTTACTCTGAAGATGAAAATTATCCCATATGGATTATTACTCACATCTTCCCCCACTAGAAAGCTGATCCTTGTCGAGTGAAAATTGGCTTCAAAACCTGAAGTATGAAATTCAATTTTTATAGATATTTCAGATTTCAGTTTTTGCATATCCTTGTAGCAGAAATAGTCACTTGACTGAATTTCTCATCAGAAAGTAGAGGTGTAGCAACTTAAACTCATCCATTGCAAATGACAACTTTCTGCAAAAAGTCTCACCAGTTTCAGCAATTCTTATAAACAGTTATTACTACCACTAGCCAGTTTTAATAATTTTCCTTAAGCTGTTGTCTGCATTTTTATTTCTAAAGTCCAGTATAAATATATGAAAAGAACCAAACTATAAATAATGCCTCAAAGAGTATACAGTTTCAGGGACCATTTTCTTCCCATAACTCCAACCACCCAGCTGCAGAGTTCACAATTTCACTGAGTTCTCTTATTATTCTTATTATTCTCTATCTTGGGTCATCCAGACATAGGCCTGAACAGCCTTGTACTGGGGACATGCAAAACCCCAGGGAATTGAAACACATGCATGTGTAGAGGTTCAGATTTGCCCAGAACAAAATCCACACCATTTAAATTTTATTCCAAAGGTTTATTTTGCAATCAATGTGCATGGACATAGTTGATCACACAGACTTGTGGTACCCATACAAACACCACCTCACAGTACCTCACCCCAACGTCACACAGGAAAAGGGAATGTGGCACCACAAAACACTTGCTGACAAACACACGGGCTACAGACAATTTGATACATTCAACAAGAACAATAAACAATAAATTGCTGATATTTTCATGTTGTCCTCTCATTGCTGGAGAAATTATAGCAGCATAGCAATGGAAAAACCTTATGGAGCAACTGCAAGAACAACACAAAACTCTCATTGGTGTCAGAGATGAGAAAGTTCATGAAGTACTGGCACATCTGAAACTTCCACAGCCCAAGGCAGAGGACACTTCCCTGGGCAGTGAACAAAGCACTAGCTTGGCCTGGAATTGCTTTGAACATCGATGGCAACAAATATCTGGTGCGATGTGGAACCCCCATCCCACACCGTAACCAGTCTGTAGCAGCTCTTGCAGCCACACAGAAAGTGTGTGCTCATCTCAGGTAGGACAAGAGGAGGGCAAATAGGGCTGCAGAAATCAAAACATGAACCTCTTCTGTTAATGCTGTACAAGGCCCCCGGGCTGTCATAGGAAATTCTATCAAGTCATCTCTACTTATGCATTCAGAGCTGGGCTCCAAATGCAACTGTAAGCAAATATAGGATGATTTTATTTTGTTGCAGAAGTCCTGATTTCTGATACAACAGCTGTATCAGATCAGCATGATATTTAATTGAAGTTATCCAATGGCAACAGTGTCTATAATGTACATTAATGTTCATTAATGAACAGGATTTGGGTGTTAAATTCTTCTCATTCAATAATAATATTGGCTTCCAATCTTGCCACATTAACTCAAAGCAGATGTCATCATACCATGTTAGTAGCCCTAACTACAAAGTAAGGTAATTCCCAGTCTGAAGGAGAGGGTCTGAATTTGCCACTTTTGCCCTGCAGGCAAAAAAGGAAGAAATTTTTCATAAAATTTTCTGGAGGGCTGGCATTCACACTCAGTGTTTATATAGCCATTCACTTAGCAAGCCTCATATAACCCTTGGAAGAGGGAACTAAAGGCACTGAAAGGTAATATTTTCATTTACTTTATATATAATTTTACAAGTGGTTATTAAAATAATATTTTTCTTCAGTTTTCTCTATGCTATTTGATTATCTTCCATTTATGACTGTCAGTTGGTATAATCCTGCTTCACTCTCTTTCTTAATAGTAGCACCAAACCCATACATTTTTAATTTTTCACTCTTAATTCTCTTTCTCATACATATTTCATTTTCTTCCTGCTGTACCTCTATCCCAGTAAAAAAAACCCATAAAGTCTGGCATAAAAGCACCCATCAATTTTTTGTCAATTACCTAGTAATGAAATTGCCCTATTAGGTCAGCTAACGATGTCTGTGGTAAATATGCCACATACAAATAAATCACAGTATAAAACTATACACATAAATTAGTAGTAACAGCTGAATATTAGGGTCTCAGATCTGAATTTACAGTGTAATTTACGGTGTAGAACAAAACAAAAAAACAGCTTATCACTTGGAGAAATACAACTCCAACCCCCCCCCCCCCCCCCCCCCCCGCCCCCCCACTCCCCAGATACTGGAAAATATTATCCATTGTGTGTGTGTATATATATGACTATAAATACAGAATCAGAGAATAGCCTAGGTTGGAAGGCACCATAAAGATCATCTTGTTCCAATCCCCTACCATGGGCAAGGACACCTTCCACTAGACCAGATTGCTCAAAGCCCCATCCAATCTGGACTTGAACAATTCCGGGGATGGGGCAGCCACAGCATCCCTGGGCAACCTCTTCCAGTGTCTCATCACCCTCACAGTAAAGAATTTCTTCCTAATATCCAGTCTCTATTTACTCTCTTTCACCTTAAAGCCACTATTATTAAGCCATTGAACATTAATATATATATACTTGGAAAATATATATATATATATTCATATATGCATATATATGAATATATATATATATGTGCTAATTTTCTCACAGAAATGCTCCGAATGCATTAATTTCTAGATTAGTAAATAGAACTTGTGGAAGCAGATGACTCTACCTACATGCTGCACTATCTTCTTGTGTCTTACTGCTAATTGAGAGCAGATCAAAGACTTACTGAGTTTTCATATAATTTAATTTTAAAATTCTTATTATCCGTCAACATCCAGGTGCCTAGAGGGATCAAAAGAAACTGTTATCAAAATTAAGAACTGTAAAGATGATCATTAAGAAAAAAATCCCATGAATTGTTCTCCAAATCACTGAGAGCCTTTTCAGTCTTTCTCTCATGAAATCCAGCAGTTTTACAAAGCTTAGACAACTTAGAGACTTATTAATGTGAACTAGTCCTGGTGCTTCAGAATCTAATGCCCAAATAAAAATCAGTGTTTAAGCAAGAAAGAGGTGTCCAAGTTCCTATGCAGAGATCTGAGTGTTAAGAACTAAGTTATCAGGTCTTAGGGAAATTTGGGCTCCTAAGACTTGTTTTAAAAGGAATTTGAAAAGAGAAGCAATAAACAAACAAACCAAATAAAAAGCCCCAACCCTTGGGACACTATATGTTTGAATTTTTGTTTCAATACTATGCCCTACAGATACTGTCAGAGTTCTCTCACTTTACCATGGGGTTTAGTTTTCTTCTCATATTAAAGCTTCTAAGTTTATTCCTAAAAAATAAAGTTATGTAAATATATATCTTCAGAGAAATGCAGTGCCAGCAAACCCAGAAACTAGAGACAACTCTATTACTTGTGAATCGGGATTTGCAAGTGAGACAAGGAAACTCATCAGGGCCCATTTGTGGGAAGGTGGGAGATGTTCAGACAATGCAACTGAAAGTCAAAATAGCTAGAAAAGGAATGGGAGGTCAGGGAAGTGTCAAGTCAGTTTTCATGGGCAGCTTGAATGACATCTTGGGAAATGTGGAGAAATACATTCTGGTGCCATTTCAGATTTGTTTCTCAGCAGACCCTCACTGGGATCTCTTTCCTGCCCCTGCTACCTCCTCCTCTTGGAGAGAGCATGCATGGGGTGCTTAGCCAGCTGCTGCACAAAACCCTGGCTCCCCACTGCCACTTCAGGTCTTCAATTCTATATTCCCCATCCCACTCACCACAGCAGTTGCTTCACAGGTGCCAAGGAAACTCCATCTCATTTATTTTATCAGTTGCCACTCCTCCCCCCTCCCCATTGTCTCAACCCAGCTGCTAATGAGTTCACCCACACTCAGAACATTTTCAAGGGGGAAGCAGTTCATGATGTCATAAAATATACAAGTTGTGCACTGCTATGAATGAAAAGAGCATGCTTTCCCCCATCCCCTGAAAGAGCATCCTGGGTTTACACAATCCCTTTTTTGGTTTCCCCATTGTCCACTGAAGATGTGAAGTTTGATTCTTGTCCTTCACTTGATTTCCTCTGCCCTGGGTAATGGTTCATCTCTTGCATTTCTAAAGTTACTTTATTCCTTTTGGCAAATGCTTGGCTGATCTCATGAAGTGTCTTATTTTTTGTTTCAGGCAGGACAAAAAACATGTAGGTCGCTCCTGCAAAGCAGATGCCAGCAAACACTAGGAAGCAGTAGGTCTGTAAACCAGCCTGTGAATAGAAAACAGAGAAGATGGTCATTACAAGAGGGAAACAATTCAGAAGAAAGGCAGAAATGGTTTGAAAGAAAAAAGTGGGGTGTATGGAGCAATTTTTAGCCAAGTAGAGTGCATGCTGGCACTCATTGCTAGTTGGAGTGCTGAGAAGTTCATAAAAATGCATGAAATTTTGGTTCTCTCAACACTGCCTGTGGCCTGTCGACAGTGAGGCAGGTTCCTGGCACAGGCACGCAGAGCCGCAATCTGGGTGGTGCTGGGAGACACCAGACTGAGCTGAGGCAGCACGGGGAGGGCAGGGGAGAGCAGGTGGCAGCAGGAATCCTGCACTGTGCTCAGCTGAGCCTGGCACTGCCCCGGGGTTTCTGGAAGTGAGGCAGATGTTTCACTGGGTTGTTCTGCTCGCTGTTTCCCAGCTCCGAGATACAGAAATGGAGGCACGCTTTAGCAGAGCTGTGCACCTCTACAAAACCCATGGAGAAACTGCCATAGCCAGGGGCATCTTCATCACAGCAGCTACAGGCTTTGAGATTTGCAAAATAAATGAGGATACCCCCCAAATAGCACACATTTGTTATGACTCTTATGGTTACTAGAGTTCACAGCAAGAAAAAAAAAAATCCACAAAATGCATTTCTCTTCATGCTAGAAAGTGTAAGAATTAGTTAAGGGAATGCAAGGTACAGACCATATTTGAATGTTTTGGATTTTACTTCACTGCAAAAGCAGAGAGACTAGATGTAACAAAGTTAATTTATAAATTGATTATAAGGACTCCAACCAGCCAGTAGGAGAGCTGTACTTCACTGAAACGTAAGTATTTTTTGCCTGGTGATTATAAGACCATTTAGTAGATACTAGTTACCTTTCAACAGTACAGTTGTTAAAAACCATTTGATAAATACCATATTTGATAAATACCATATTCCCATCTGAGCTTTGTTGAACTTGGAAGAGGTTTAATATTATGGCTCCAGGAAAACCACTTGCTTGGGAAACCTCCCTTCCTCCTCTATTGATTTACACTCTCAAACATACAATGTAGCCATATTTTTCTATTTGCTTTTATTAACAAGGCTGAATCAAAACAGAAAGTGATATCCGACTCTAAAAATCTCCACCTTTCTGTGGTGCTTCGTGTGAGGTCATGAACAGCAGACCCAAGGAAAACCAGACTCCTCACGCGTGACCTCAGGTGCTGCAAGGCTGAGGTTACCTCAGGGAAAACTACTCAGGACAGAGGTAGAACACCTGTCTTTCTAAACATACATATTTATAGATGCCATTAAAGGCATGTAACTGAAACAAGTAAGACAGAGCCAGGCAACCTTCATTTTGCACATCTTTGTAATAGACTGTCATCATTGTTAGTCACACCAGTCCTACACTGCAGGCTGGTTTCACTCCCTGCTTTGGGTGCTAAAGGTGTATGCAATTCTCAGCACTATTTTTATTTTTCACTTGCTCATTATACATCATGTGTGGTGTGCAAGAAGAACATTTATTCCTGCATGGAACAAAGGAAAAAAGGAAAAAAAAATCTTTTCTGCAGCTGCGTTTTAATACCATGGCTGATTTCCAGCCTGCCTAGTCACAATGTTCTCTATTTTTGTGGATAATTCATTACCTAGTTCCGTGCTTCAAATCCTGCCTGTAATAGGGAAAACTAGTAAGTGCATCCTCTGATATTGCCTATGGACTCTAGAGATCATCAGTGTTTTTTCATTAAATCCTAGAAGCATGAAGTCCTGAGCAAGCTGACAATCACCAGCCAAACAGCACGAGTAACGCAGGGGAAATATACCAGCATGTGACAAATAAAACTTTCAAGCCTATACAGAGGCAGAAGCAAAAGGATATAGAAGACAGGAGAAAAGATTTTGCAGTGCCTCATAAATCATCCTGTCATGTTAGGAATTTAAATTTTACATCTGAATCTTCTGCATTTGTAATTGTTGTTAAAATCGTTCTTACAATCGTTGTTACAACTCTGAATGGCAGAGTTTCAACCCAGAATCATATTTTTTCACTTTTTAAAATTTCACTGAATTAAATATTCTCCATGATGAAAATGAACCATTAATACCTCATATGAATAAACATGGCAACAAAATCTAATGTTACCTGTGTTTCTTGGTGGTTCAGCCACAGCTTTGTCCCATCTTTCTAATTCCTCTTTATTTCTTTGCTGTTCATGAGCTAAATAAAGTAGTGTTTATTGTCTTTGATTCATACCTCTGTAAACCTCTTCTAATTGAATGAAACACTAATGAGTGCATGCTTTATTTGCAATTATTTTACCTAATGTATTTATATTTATTTGTAATAACCCTACTCTTCTTAATTTCTGCAATCCCTTAAGAAGTAGCCCTCATAGCCCTCAAGGACCTCCAACTGAAGTTTCACAGAGAAGAAGCTAAAAATTAAATTTTGTTATAAATCTTATGAGTGGGTTTTGTAGGGTTTATACAAGGTTGCACTTGCTTCCTGCAGGATTTATCCGACAGGCTTATAATTCTCAGACAGGAGTACTGACTGCAGGGTGATCACAAAAAGCCCTTTTGTCACAAGGCATTCTTCAGTTATAATATTTCCTTAAAGCTGGTTATTATTTTACACTCACAGTGAAGAAAACCACTCCTGCATAAATTTTTATAACTCATCCAGAGTTCAATTCTGAATGGAAGTTCTAAGCAAATAGAGAAAAAATTCAAGGAAAGTGTGTGGTTTCTGTAGTTCTGCATTTCCTCACATAAGCACAGGTTACTGCCCCACACTCTGCTCCAAGCAGAAGCAGCATCAGTCCTGGTCATGCAGGAAGCACCAAGGCAGACTCATCCACATCCCACTAACACATCCACTCATGCTGGTCTCTTCACAGTGCCTGCACATACTGCTCAGGTTCAGAACATGCTGCCACCTTCACAAAGATGCTTCTCCTCCCCCAGCACCAGGCAGCCTTGCCAGAGCTAGGAATATGTTTCCTGGGCAATACCTGAAGCCAGGATTTATGTGCACTGTTAGAAACCCAAAGGTCAGAAGCAAGTCAGAACAAAGCTCTGCAACAGCCCATGCTTTGCAGCTGTTTTCCCTTAGCATTTCTCCAAGCATAACCTCCTGCAGGAACACCCAAGGTTCAAAGGTGAACAGAGTTTGAGGTGGTTTCCTAAGCAGCAGCAGTGCTGTCTCCTGATAGATATCCATTCAGAGCCAAGGGCAGGTACACAGGTGAGGATCCTTGAAGCTCCAGGCTTCTGAGAGTCACCTGCCCTAATAGGTGTATGGGAGAGGACAAAAAATCAGCAGACAGACTTTTTGATGCAATCGCCTGAGGGAAGCACCTACTAAGTCAGCAGACTAATAAAACCTCTTCAAAGCAGGATTTACATTGGATTTTTCGAGGCTGGTGAGGGCTATTGCTATACAGGATATTTAGTAGTTAAGCATAAACTTTTAAATGTGTCACCTTCTATTTTAATATCAGCTTTCTGAGGAGGCCATTTGAAAAACAGCATTTCTGCAAATTCCAGCCAGCTGAATCCTGAATTACTCATTTTTGCCTTCTCTTTTCTGCAGATGATCAAGGCTTTGTATTTGTGGAAAGAAAAAAAGAAAACCAAGAAGTGATTTACCTAAGACATGCATGCAATTATCAAAAGAAAGAATCAAAGTTGAAGTACCCAGGCAATTCCCCCAGATCACATCCCAGGCCTGACTTTGAGGATGAGATAGAGCTGCATAAGGGAGGTGTATGAGTAAGTAGGTGCAGCTTTTCCACATTTTCTTAAGCAAAGAGGTGAACAAACATACCAGCTTGTGAGGGGCTGCTATACACATTGGAGAGAATTTACAGGCATTTCCCCTACTTCCCTTTGAATACAATAGTAAAGAATACTTAATTTTTAGCATTATGAAGTGACTCTATGTGCCCAAAATGAATGAGCAAAAGAGCTCATTTTTTTAAAGCTAAAAAGTAAGCTGAAACAAATAAAACCCCCTAACATTGAAATGATCAGAATTCTGGTTTTAATTAAAAAACCTGAGCAATTTGCTACTTTTAAAGCAATCTAGCTGACAACAGTCTTTCTGTTAATAGTTTGCATGCTGTGAACACCATACTCTGGAGGAATCTAAAAGTAGTTGAGAGGATCATTACGTGCTATCTAACAATGGTTGCTTACTGACTTAACACACTCATTAGCAAAGGTTTAATTCTAAGCAGGACTATGATACTGGAAATAGGAAAATATATATTCTAGGGCAGATACAGAAAAATAAATGGGCAAATGAACAAATTCTCAATCAATTTAACAAGGGTAACACAATAATATTTTTAAAACAAAACTTTTGGCTCTTTCCAGCAAATGCCAAACGTGACCCTAAATTCTCAGCCCGTGACAATGGCAATGGGTCTTTGCATTTGGAAGTTGCCATGAAGATCAGTGTGATGAGATGTGGGTCAAACTGGCTTTTGAAGTGGTGAGGTCAAGTGATAATGGTTTGATGACTTAAAAATTTGATCAGCAGAAAGACTGTTATTCACATAGACATTTGACTTAACTTTGCTTCAAATTGACATAATGCAGTGAAACAAATGGATAAGGGCTTGTGTCCTTTACCCTTTGTCCTTCTTCTGTTCCAGACAAAATTTAAGGTTCTGCTGAAAGTGCAGGACAATGAGAGAAGGACAGAGCAGTAAAGCACAATGTATGAAACATAATTCCTAAGTAAAAAATAGACATTTTTAGACATGAAAAGCAATTTCAACCATGACCCTCACAGGCTCACTATCTCCTCATAAAAATGTAACAGATCTTTATATTGTATCCCTGAAGTGTGTTGATTCTAATTAAGATAAGCACATCTAACCCTCTGATAGGTCAGACGTGCTTATCTTAATTAGCACATCTGACCTATTAGAGGGTTAGATGTGCTTATCTTAATAAGAACCCACATTTCATTTTCTCATTTTTGAGGAGAACTTTAAACATTTCCCTTAATACAGGGACACTGTCATTACATGGAACATCCAATGTATTTGAAGAAGCTTAAAATAGCTTGACCGAGGGAAACTATGCGTAGCTTTCTGTGCACACCTGTTATTGAAATCCTTGTGCTGAGTAATAGAGAAAGGAATACTATTACACAGTGAGGAAATAATAAGGACAACAAAAAGACAATCTTGCTGAGTAAATGAATCTTGAGGCATGAGAATGAAAATCTCTAGTGTAAAATTAAGGAAGGAATAAAGTAGAAGAGAACCTCCAGAAATCAGTATGACTCAGAAATACAACTTCACAGGCACAAATAAATTAGTTTCTAAAAGGAGGAAAATAAGCACACAAACAAGTCTTGGTATTGTACTGGTAAGCAATCTGCACTAAGGCTTCAAGGCTTGTTGCACCTTTATCCCATGTGATACTGAGTTCCTCCTGGATCACAGATCCAAGAAGATTATTTTGGTCAAACCCCAGTTAGGAATACAATCAGTTTTCCATATAGCAGTTCTCTAATCATAATGGGATATTCCTCTGCACTCCCCAGTTATTGGAAACTTTTGTACTAGGAGAAAAGTAGAGCTGTTCTTGAAAATTAAAAACATAAAATACATAGCAATTTAAATATTTCTTGAGTATGTACTGAACATACAATGTGACTTTAACATCAAAAAAAGACTCTGCACAGTCTTCTAGAAAGAGAAATTATTATGACAGGAAACTTCTGGAGAAATCTGCTATGTTTTCCTACAGTATATTACTAATTTACCATGTAGCTTTTAAGTGCCTCGTAACAATCTAGTAGCACAACTTGAAATATGAAATAAAAATGCATCAACATGTAATGAAAATTGCACGTTGGGAAATTATTTGGTAATTATTGATGTTTAGTAATTAGTTTTTATGCAACACATTACAAAAGTAAACAGAAACTTTTTCTAGATAACATGTAATTTAGGGTCCTCCTACACTACTGGATTATTGAAGTCTGTCCCTGCAAACTTACTGCTAATGAAGAGTATTAATTTAATGCAGGCAGCCTATTCTACAGCACCAGAAGTTTTCCAGCCTTTTAGATTTTGCTTTTCTGCTGGTTTGTTGTTCCCTGTGGCTGCTTCAGCTCATTGCACCCATTTCCATATATATATACATTATAATTTCTGATTTGCTGGGTCCCTGTTCACATTTCAGCACCTCAAACAGGTAGTGGTGAGGCCTGGAAGAGAAATCACATTCATTTTTTTTTTTTTTTTTAATTTGTCAAAAATTGATCTGTATACTAGCTCTTCAATCTAATCCATATGTTTTAATGTATGACTCAAGCCACTTTTTGATTATATTTATCTACAGATGGTTGAAGGGCAAAAATCTAGTCATTCAAATTAGTTAATTGATGACATTTGGAAAACTAACTACTGGTTGATTTTTTTAGTAACTCTAAAGTTACCAGATTTGTTTCCCAAATGTTTGGGATAATTTTGTAGAAGCACACCAAGGATCAAAAAAAAAAGGCTACTGTTTCTCAAGCAATGAGGTTAGCATTTAAATACACAAACAGGATTCTGCATTCATCCTGTGAAGGTATCTTAAAGATTTTTTTTCCTGGTTTAGATTTATAAAATGAGCTAAGAAGAAGATATTGCCTTTATGTGAAGAAAAAGGTGACTCATAAACTGAATTTTGAGAATAAGGTTGACTGAAATAGAAAAAAAGTTAAAGCTTGGGAAAGAGGAGATGTTCTAGTTTGATCTTGTGAAAAAGCTTTAAAAATCAAAGTCTGATTAACACTGCTTTCATCTTCAGGTGCAAACTCTAAGCTTTTTCTCTTTTCTATTTCTCTTTTCTTTAAAAGAAGAAAAACATCCCAAAAACCCCGTG
Organism: Zosterops lateralis; assembly: GCF_965231275.1. NCBI lineage: Eukaryota > Metazoa > Chordata > Aves > Passeriformes > Zosteropidae > Zosterops > Zosterops lateralis. Next base: position 13,543,490 of record NC_139766.1, read on the forward strand.
AAGCTGGAAATACATTTTATCTTCATTAAAACTAAACTGGATAATTTTGTAATCACGCTACGGGATATTTTTATGACACATAATGATAAATTTCCCAGGGCTACAGCAAACTTCCTATGGATGCATACTAAATCACTCAAAAAGCTTTAATATGCATGTGGAAAATTAGAGAATGCAGTTTGCCTTTTAATTTGAATTTACTGAGGGTCTTTTTAAACAGGTGATCTGTCAGGTAGCAATAGCAGAACTAGTAGAGAGTATCCCGAGCTGCATAAATTCAAATCTGACAGCTAAGCAGAGCTCAGGGTAATCCCCAGTTTTGTGCAGGAAACAGAAACTGCAATTTTTGAGAAATGTGATTATTCTCTAAATGTTTTTGGATAAATAAAAAACACCAAAAAAAACCCCAAAAAATACCTGCCTCCCCCCCCCCCAAAAAAAACCAAACCAAACCAAAACAAAACAAAACAAAACAACCACAAAAAAAACCCCAACCCAAATAAAAGTACTCTGATTAAATGCCTATAGATTTGAGACTGAGTTCTTTGTCCCTGCCCAGCTGCCATGGAGGCAGGTGGTGGAACCAGAAGTGCCTGGCCAGCTGGGCTGGAGATGAGGGTCCAATGCTACTTAAACTCCTCATCTTCTGCAAGAAAAAGCTATTAAACCACACAGAAGCATCCATTTTCTGGATGAGTTGAGGCTGCCCCATGGACTAGGTCAGGTTTTCAAAGCCTCAAGGGAATTGTCTAATTTTTTCTATCATTTGGTAGATGTTCTAACGACCTCAGTGGAAAAGGAATTATGTCTCTACCTCCATTTGGAAATCTCACCTGAAAGTGAGCTGGAACAGCCTTCACCAGGAAGAACTGGTGAAGAACCAGGTAGAAAACACCCATCAACTTCAATAAGCATAAAAAGAAGCTTTTAAGATATAGCAGCGTAATTGCAGTTAATGTTAGTAAATGTATAGAGTTTGGAAAGATCACAGACTTTACAATCGTGTTGAATTTGAAGGTGATCCAAGTAATCCAAATTACATGAGACTTGTCCCTCTTAAAAGAAATTTTAAATTAGGTGTCAAACTTAAATCATGGGTCAGACTTTATAAGGCTTTCAAGTTCTCCTATAAAGCACCTCATACAGATAATTTAAAACAGTACTAGATAGTAAAAGCAGTTCTACTTGTCAAATGAAAAAGAAATATATGAAGTATTAAAGTATTAAAGTATGATCATTTTACTGTGTCTGCATGTGGTATCGCAGAATCAAATAATTTTCAGTTGGAAGAAAACACACATAGCAGCAGCTCTCATTACTCAACTCTCTTCCTTGGTGCTGATTTGAAGACCATTCCAGAATCTCTCTCCTGGGTGTGAGGTGCAAGTATCCTAGAGGGTTTGCTTTCCCTGCAACTTTCCTCTGCCTCCATTATTTTCCTCTGTGTTTAAAAAAACCAAAACCTAGAACTTCTTTATTTTGACCTGTAGTGGTGAACTTCACTCTTAAACTGTTATCATGGAGCAGGATGCCTCTTTAAAGAGTTTGGATATGGCCAGTCAGGCCATGCTCAGCTGTATTTCAACTCCTGAGATAAAGCACCAGCTTCAGTGTGAGCTCCAGAGAGTGTAGACAATCCCTGGGAGAGGTTCATGAACAAGAAAAGAACCTCAGCTTGTTTTCTAATTAGAAGCTGCTTGAAGCCTTTTTGCCATATAATGGTGCATCAATAGTGTTGAAGTGTTCTTAGGAATCAGAGCAGGAAAATGTTGTTCGATGTTGAACTTCTAATTTTCTTTTGTAATTTTTCTTTTTGAAAATAAACTTATCTTGTTAAAGTACAACCCTAGTTCTCAAACAGCTTTTGATGAAAGTGTCCTCCATGTGACTAGTGCAGCCAAGCAATCAACTGAAAACAAAGCTTATGGGAGCTTGGGGATGGTGGGATAGGAACAGATTAATCCATGCAGCAATTAAGCTGCAGAAAGAAGGAACCAGCTAAAAAAGATAAATGCCTGACATAGGTTGAAAAAAAGAGCCATGAAGCCAAGCTTGTGGGGGGAGGTGACAGGGCATCTATTTTCCCATGAGTTTAATATGGCTTCTCAAAGTATAGGGTAAGCCAGATGACGGGTAGCCTAAAGGCTGAACAAAAAGGCAGAGACAATCACCATCAGTGACAGTGAACCCTGACAAAATCATCAGATTGCATAGCTTAAACACTCCTGTGGGGAACTTGCCATAGAGGGTTGTCCATGGTTACAATATTTTTTCTACTGCAGGACAACTTTTTTCCAACACATTCCAGCATGGGGGTGTGGATATCACAACTGATCTGTATCACAGACGTGGTGGGAATGTCATCCACCTCAATAGCAGGACATTTACTACTACCTGAAATTTCTTCTCAAAGGTCATATGTCCCTCTACACCAGCAATATCACAGCATGTCAATTATCAAGGATGTTGAGTACCTGGATGAAAGGGAAGAGCAGTCCCACTGCGAAGTTGGAGAGCCAGTTGACTGTCCCTGCTATCATGAATGCTGCTGGCCTCTGTGACTGCTGGAAAAACTCTCCAGTGAGGACAAAGGGAATCCCACCTGAAACAGGGTCCAACAAGACAGTGGTTTTAGTAAAGTCCACCACCCAGAGGGGAACAGAGTGAACAAGTCTTGTGACGGACACCTCCATGACCAGCAGTGCTCTGCAGCTCTCTGCAGGGCCTTCTGAAGCAGACTTATCAAAATCATATTTTAGAGAAGTGACAATTCTTTCTTTCATGCCATCACAGCTCCTATTTTACATTATTTTCAGGGGTGACAAGCAGCTAACAGAGCAATGAATCCACACAACAGCTTCCAGAGCATCATGTGACGAGTCGTTTATTAAAAATAAGAATTATTGTTTCCACTAAAATGCTTGAAGTCCTCAAAATTCAGAGATACTCCCAAATACTTTTAGATCTTAACAGTTGGAAAGATGGCTCCAAAGAGACTAACTCCTATTTTTTTATAATTATTACCCACTTTATTTCAGCAATAAAGAAGACAAAGATTTTGCTTCCCTATGAGTATACTTGTCATTGATGCTTTTTTAATACATTCCCCTACCAGATACTGCTGGCACTTCTGGCAAGCTCTATTTCTCCCATCAGCCAAGGACTCTGACCTCCATAATAACAATTGCAGTTGAATACCGCATTTGTGACTCATGTTTCCTTCCACTTGGGCAGTGGGCTATTTAATGCAGCACTGGCATATTGCTGGCCTGACAGTAACCCTCAGGGAGTAGCTGTCTAGGAGCTGAAAGTCTCAATTTATGATCTTTGGCTTCCTTCCTTCCCATCAAAATTTTCAGTCGAAATATTTGTATTTTTAGAGAATAAGACCTGTATTTTATTTGCTGATCAGCTACATAATTCAGTTAAAATTACACATTAGACATACCTCTACTTGCAGAATTATTTTCATTACAGTTTGAAGAACTGTACAACTAGTAACATCAGTATTCTCCTACCAGTTTCTGCCTCTAAGTCCTCAAGTGTGCTGGTATTACCTGTCTCACTATTCAGCTTTGTAGGCAAAACACATATACACTGTGTAAGACTATGTAAGGCCTTCCACTGTTTTAAGCATTTTAACAAGATAGTGTAAACAACCAAAACCATATTTATAGATACATTTACTTTCAAAAACCTCTATAACAATACTGACCTCCAAAAGATTTTTAAATTAATAAGAAAACACCACTACAGACTTATCTATCCACTGGATCTTCTCCTTGCACATCTTTCCTTGGCCTATGTGCTAATCTTTTGCACTATCTTTACCTTTGGACATTTATGAATACATCCCTAAGTGCATTATAGGGATGCATCCTTATGTAGCCCCTTGTGCTCAGTGGCCCTGAGCTTAAACACATGCACCAGAGGCTGCTGTGAGCAGTGTGAGATAGGGACTTGCAAACACGTAACATGATGTGCAGATGACACGTGTTGTCAGACATTCTTCCAGAGGCAGAAGCCATGAATATGTGCATAAAAGAAAGGCAATGGGATGCAGCAAACAGCTACTCTCCATCATGAGCTAGTGTGACTTTTTGTGAGAACATATCTAAAGTGATAGCAAAGCCTTCAACTGAGTTTCCTGTGCCAAAGGGTGGCAGCATAAATTATACCAAAAAAGTAGGGAATAAATAAATTTATTTACTCCTACTTTATACATAGGAAACTGAGATATGGAGAGTTTAGGCTGTCCAAACTGCAGCTTTGTATCTTTCTATAAGACACACGTAATATCAGAATTCTGTGACTAAAAAAAGTAACCTCTCCCAGCAGCAGTTTGAACATGTAGAATAAATATCTGAACCCTTATAACTTTAAAAATTCAAGCTATCAAGGCATGATGGCTTCCAGTGGCCATTCTATCATACCCTTGACATTTGGGTTCAAATGGCAGGAGTCACATCTCTTCTGTCAGCATTTGGTTTGGGTCTTAAATACCATATGGGGCAGCAATTTGCCAGGACACTTACCCCTTGGAGAGAGGAACTGATGGACTGAAAACAGAGAAATTGTGTAAGATGACTTATTTATAATCATTTATTCTGTCATGCCTTTGCTGTAGGACAATCTACAGAGGTGTTGCTGTTCTTGTCAGTATAATAAAATATGCTGTTAGAAACAGCATTTGGAAAAGCAGCATTTGGAAAAATACACATTGCACAAGAGAGAAAAAAAGCCAGAGGCAAAAAAATAAAACGGCACAAAAGGACAGAAACCTATCAGAATGCATAAGTATAATAAAAATGTGTGGGTATTATCTTGGAACAGGTTCCTTGAAAATCTAATTTAATTTCTAAGAAAATATCAATTGTCACTAACTTTCAAAAATTCTGTGGAGGAATCGGAAGGGTGAAACAGGCAGACCTCTCAGCTTTCTCATGGTCTAAAGAAGTATATCCACAGCATCACAAAACAGCAAAAGTCAGCTTCTGTAGAGGGATGACTTAAAAGAGTCATAAGGAGGGACCAAGGAGCCTGAAAAGTGGTACATGAGTTATGTGAAAGTCAGGTCAGGTCTGGGAACACAAGAAATGGAATGAAGCCAGGTCACTGCTGTCTATTGCTGTATGCCTGGAAGAGCATGGACTTGATCTTATGAGGATGAAGAGGAGGGCATGTGAATGCCTTCCAAGGGCCACACCACTGTGAAAAACACACTCTGGAACTGAGTGAAGTGAAAAAGAAATTTGGGAGAGCTGAAGGAAAACCGTAAAGCCTTAAAGTCACAGCCAGAGAAGGCACCTGAGATCAGCTGAACCTGTAGCCCCAGGATTCCACTCTCAGTCATTTCAAGGTGTCAGAAATGTGCTCAAAGATTCCCCTTCTCCTGGAACTCACTGTTCTTTGACATACATATCTGAGTGCCTGGGGCTGAAGGAAGAAGTCTTATGCTTTGACTACATAAGTTGGATCTGAGCAGAGATCACAATACTGTGGCATCTTGCCAACCACTTCTCAGAGCAGTCTCTGCAAGGTACCCTACAGAATCACTAGGCCAGATGGGTCTGTACTAGCCTGTGTTCCAACATGGAAGCTTGGAAACCACAGTCAAAAGCAATTTAAGCATCCACTGTATTTTTGGAATAGTCTTTAAATGCTTTGTCATGAATTTTGCAACTTTAACACATATTTGAATGCAGGTGAAATAATTCACCAAAAATCTACCGGATGATCTTTCTCGTGAAAGATGAACCTGGCATTGTCCTTTCCCCTGGAAGGCTTTCCATACAATTTTCCATGAGACAGCTTTATTTTAGCTCTGATCATAAACCAAAAAAAATTTATATTAGGATTTCCCATAGGAGTTTTTCAACAAGGTAGCTTCCAAACATGAATTTAAATAGGTAATAAATTGATCACATAATTACAGTGATTGATTTTTAATACTTTGGTTTTTTTCGGCATTGCAGTGGACATAATAGAAAAACTCTTAACATACTGCAGTGCTAGTAAAGAATGATTGTTATACCTCTTAAGATTCTACATCTATCAAGAACTACAAATGTCTTATTGCAGTGCAGTACTTGTGTATCAATAAGCTGTTTAATAAAACTAAATTAAACCCACATGACACAATTAGGTATGTATAAATACTTCTGTTTCTATGTTCTTTATTAATTTATCTCTGTAATTAGTCCAGTTACACATAGAATCAATGTCAGGTGCTGGTAAAAATCCAGACTATCAATTCAGTATTCTTTTATGCATGAAATTGGAATGTTAGAACAGAAGAAATATTCTTGGTATCCATGCTATAGATTTTCAAATATATATTTAAATTTACACAAGTATCATCATGTTTTCTTAGGAAAAATTTGGTGTTCACATTTACTGTTTTGTTCAGTGAGCAGTTATGAATAAATATTGCTTAGCAGAAGTTACATGAGTCAGTGCAAAAACCTGAATACAGAAAACATGAGAAAGGAAGGAAAATGCTGAACTCCTCATTCTGTTCTTATCCAGTATCTACCGGGGAATTTATGTTATGGCTATGTATATGATCTATGAAATGAGACTGTTACAAGAATAAATGCCTAATACAAATCAGGGAGATTTATTACAGTGGTAAATCACCTCTAAAGGTGACAGAAATTTTGTGCCCTAAGAACCACTAAAGAGAAAGGAAGTCTCCTGAGTTAGCAGCTCATCTTTCAACACCCACCCGAGCCAAACCCTTGTGTGTTCAGGCAGTGACCCCACGGCAGCCAGAGGGTTTCCAGTCCCTCAGAAGGACCCCCATGGCCACCCAGCTCAGTGACCTCCTGCAGGTCTCAGCTCTCCAAATTCTGCCCATACAGGGGGGAGTCTGGGAATCCCAAAAGGCTGATTAGGGCAAGAGCTCCCAGATTTTCCAATTCCATGGTTTGAGACAAGGAGTCTTCAAAGTGAGATGTTTTGAGAAAACAGACAACTACCTTGCAACAGTGTTCTGGTTTTGGGGGAAAAAGCCTGTGCAGCTCTACACATGATCAAGCAAAATGGCTTTTGTCTGCGAGGCAAGTCACGTAGGGAAGACTGATATGTCCTAATAGGGTTGTGGGCCAAAGGGCTGTCTTAACAAAAGGTTTTGCTATTTGCAATTCAAGGGCCCTCTAGAGAGCAACTGTGAGAGAGAAAAAGTGGAAGGGAGACAAAACTCCTGGAAGATAACTACTGGAAGAACAACCCAATGTTCTTCAGTGAGAGAGCTGTTAGTTTTTACCCAGACTTTAGTTATTAAAAAAACCCAAAGAAACAAACAAACAAATAAACAAAAACCTCCCAGTGTAACCAATGAACAAAACCTCCAAAAATGTGCAACAAAACCATGGGAAAATATATTTAATGAATACTACTGGGGGAGATGCAATGCAGCTACTGAGTTTCTTCCATTTCTGTAGGTCTACAGATAGAATAAGAATTTTGCAAAATAGATAGCTCAATCTTTATAGAGGTGTTCTGTCATGTGTTAGATTATTTTAACTTGCACTTTGTATTTGATTGAATAATACCCTCCAAATATGACATTGCAGTCAGATATGACAGCTGTATTCCCAGATAATCCTGCTGAGAGAACTGGGAACAGAAGGTGTGACAGGGGTGTACTGAGTCACAGCTTCATGCTACAGGCTTTTCTAGCTGTCTGCAGCACTTCTCCACAGGATAATTAAGTAAAACAGGCACTTTGTTTGTAGAAAATGGTATAGCTCATTAACCACAATAATTTGTACCATTTGAATATTTTCTGCCTTAGATTAAAGGCCACTTGAGTAAAAAACATTTAAAGCAGCCAGTGTATGACAACCAAAAAGTGCAAACTGTAAGACCAAACTAAAACACAAATAATACAAAACCTTGCAAACTCCAGTATTATAAATTGTATTTATAATTATCAAAGGACTAGTTTTTAATGTAGTATTGTGAGAGAGACTTTTACATTGATTAATTTGCCCTCAGTTTAGCACCTATATAAAACCTGTTATTCCAATAGCATTTAGAAAGCCAGTTCCAGAGATATTCTGAGCTTTGTTGGTGCAATGCAACCCATATCACTCAGGGTAAATAAAAAAAACAAATTAAGCAATGATGCAGAACAAAAATATTGATTCACTCTATTCTAACTTCAGTAGTAAAAATGTTATTTCTTGGTTCTCAAGTAATTTACACTAAAATGGTTGACATACAATACAAGGCTATTACATAAAATATAATAAATCACACAAAATTCTTTCTAGGTCCATTTAGGTAACTAGTTCTATAGTGGATATTCCATGCAAAAAAGACACAATGCCCTTATCTGAACCATCTGGTAACTTCCTGCTCAATGAAATTCTCCCCCTCTTGAATATTAATTAGCATACTTTCCTATAATTTTTACATCTATAAGTCAGTGCACTCAAGCAGAATTTTATGAGCAATCCTTTACTGACTGAATAATTTTTCACTGAAAATTTGTTCAACAAAATACTTATCATATAACTGATGAATCGAAATAAGTTCAGTATTTTTAAGATATTTTTCCTTAGATGAGTTATATACAACTCCTTTGAAATACAACAGTTGGCTGTAAACACGAGGAATATATTTAAATTTTAACTTATTTTAATTTATTAATTTATTTTATTATTTATTTTTTTGCCTCTTTTATTTTAAGACAAACTAGCAGTATGTAAGTAATTCTGAAAAATTCTGAACAAAATGAGTACATTGCTTTTTTGTTTTTTGGTAACAATTTCAGTCTATTGGGATATTTAGTGAGTTTTAAAGTTTCTTGTTATTTTTGTTGTTTGATTTTTTTTTAATCTTGGTTTTTGTTGGTAAAAACTGAACATCAATATTAAATTTTTCCTCTTGTCAGCATTTCTTTTAGCTTGACAATTATAATTCTGCATAGCTACCAAAGAAGAAAATGCAACAAAATAAAATACGCTCAACTTATAACTACATAAAGTTAATAGTCTTTTAAACATTTCTGTCTTTATAACATCACAATCCTAATTATAGCCCAACTTTCTGTTCTATTTGAATGTGAAGGATTTTTTTTTTACTGAGCTATGACTCTATGTAATAGAATTAAATTTATAATTATTCTCAGTAACAATGATGATTAGGCACTTCTGTTCATATTAAATTGTTAAAACCAATTACCTCAATGATGAGAACAATGATGGGAGAGTTTTCACTTTAATAAAAGCACAGGAGTGTCCCTTGTATATTCTTCCACTATACAGATGGAAATAGTGTGGAAATAGCCAAATTAAAGACTCACAAGTGTGTTCAGTCCTAGGTAAGAGAAATATTCACAAACTCACAGCACTGTATGAGGACTGAACAGAATAAAAAACCCAACCCCTATCTATTCTAGGCTTATTACTTTTATGATAATCTTCTGAAAGAAATATAGTCATCACTGACATTCCCGACACAATTTCCTGTCAGGAATTCAAGTTGATGGACCATTAACACAAAATGCTGCTGGTTGTGAGCCTGCAAGCTAAAGCAATCTTGAAAAGTCAGTATATTTTAAAAAACAAATTACTCATGCTAGCAGTGCACAATTATGTGTTTGTATATCTGCATTCACCCTGAAGGATGCCAACAGTAAAAGTAGTGGGCCAAATTTTCAAAGAAGCTGAGACTTAAGAGTTCTCCTTGTCTTTCTCCTGTTTAAGATGGGTAACAGACCATGTCTTAACTGTTTATGATTTCTGGAAACTGTTGAAGTTTTTAGGACACATGACTTGAAATGCCAGTAATTAAAGAAGTTGGTTGCTGCTACAGGATGGTGGTCAAGGTATGAGGACCAGTAGTTGTAGAACTAATGAACGTAACTAATGAGAATAGCAAAAAAATATTTCCCTTACTGTTGCCAATAACCAAAACAAATATAAGAAATTTCAGTATCTAACAGGATCTTTCTGTTTGTGCTAACAAACAGAAAGAAAAGGAAGAGAGACTCAGAGGATGCACTTTGACTAGAAGCACCAGATGAAGATAGTAAAAGTCTTGATGTAATGAACAATATAAGGCTTCTTTCTGATGAAACTCAGAAATAGGAATCAAAGCCATTACTCGGTGTTTCCAAAAAAGTGAAGTTTCTGGAGTAGGACAGATAACATCTGGAGATTTAAAGGAAACAACTGCTTTGACTGTTTGCTTGGACAAACTGACACTGACTACCCTTGTTCATGCAGTTCTCCTGACCAATTTTTTCCATCTGGAAGTCTCTTACTGGTGTTTATTCATCTTTCTGTGCAGTACCTTGGCTACCAAGAAACACCATCTGGACTCTAGAACAATGTTCATTGCCACATCAAACTAGTAAACTTTTGCATTTAGATCTTAGCCATGGAGATTAGTCAGAAATAGATGAAATGAAGAGAAAACTTTTCTTTGCTGTGCATTGTGCCTGGGCATAAGGGAAATAAAATATTTTTATTGTCTTATATTCGTTAATTCTATATCTACTGTTCTATATATTTATTAGTTTGCACTTTTGCAAGTATATCTATTTTATACAAATTCACAGAAAAAATTAGGTTTTTTTACTAGGCTTTCCATATCCAATCCCTATTAATCTGAATTATGTACCTAGGTAACTTAGACAGCTTTTGAATAAATGAGTTTTTGTCATGGGTGCATGAACCTCTAAAACACATGGGTGCATTTTTGCAACAGTAAATTTCTTCAGGGTTGGAGTTGTGAGCCATCAGCAAGTAATTAATGATCATTCAGGAAAAGCTGCTAGTTCAGGTAGGAGGAGTGCTGTCAAGTGTCAAAGCATTCACATTTTGAAAGCTTCAATTAAGATAATTTGTAAAAATCTATTGTTAGCAGGATAAAGTTCATAAGTTTTCCTGCTGCAGAGAACTCCAGGTGTCACCTCCAGCAACTCCTTTATCCAACAGATACAATTACCTTTCAAATACTAGGGGTTCATTTTTCTTTAGAACTGCCACTAATTATAAAGAATTGAAATCACTTTTGCTACAGAACTGTTAAAAGCTACACATTTGCTCTATGCTGCTGTTTAAGAGAGAAGAATTAAAACTTAAAATGGGTATTAATCCCAAAATATATGTTGAATGACATTGTATTTAATATATTCGAGGGGCACGTTATCCTCCCCCCCAAAAAACATCAATGAATATTGAAAGGAATTCTAGTCTTATTTCTTTACAGCCTAAAAAAACAGTTTGTTCAATCGAAGGTAATCAAAGGATAAATTCTCAACTAGTTGACTTGATAGAAGTAGTTGAAAATACTCCTGTCCCCAAGGGTAGGCAGGAGCTTTTTCCACTGCTGGAGAAACCAGAAAGGAAAAGGTACCTGAGCCCTCCCCAGGCTGTGCTGCACAGCCCACAGCAGCTGCAGCAGTGGCATTGACACGGCAGGCTGTGGTGGCTGCAGCTGGGAGGGCAAAACACCAGTCCCAAGGTTTCTTCTTTTGAATCCCAAGGATTCTTCCTTTGGGATGGGTGGCAGCCCACAGCAAGGGAGTGTCACAACAGGGGATGGGGCCAGAGGTCTCAGAAAATCTCCAGCTGAGACTGTCTTCAGGTAATTACAAGTTTCTGAACTGAACCATAACTCACATTTGGAGTATTTAACTGATATTTAGGCAGCATATTTTAATTCTGCTGTTGTGCTCACAAAAGCCTTACAACTGTCAACAAACCAAGCCCTTTCCTAAATACCTGGGAAAACCAAAGGTTATTTCTGCACAAATACTCTTCATATACAGTGAAGGAACTACTTGGCATTATCAGAGAATGCCTATCTGCTCTAAAGACTTCTAGTTTATATAATTAAAAAAAAAAAGAAAATTAAACTAGCCTTTCAAATCTACTACTTTTAAGGTAAATATAGAACGACATGGGTTTATTTGTTTCTTTTTAACCTCATACACTTTTCTGCTACAGACAGTGGGGGTTTTTTTGCACTCAAGCAAGCTCAAACTCTTGGCATAATGCCTCTGTGGGAGGCCAAGAGTGTTAGAAGTTTTTACATCCCACACTAAGTGGAGAAGCTGAAGCATCACACAAAGCTTCTGTAAATGCCTATGTCAGGCAGTAATACTGCTGCTGCCTTTCATTGCAGTACTTTTATGTCTACATATGTGCTATCACACCTTTGCTTGTTTCACATCCAAGAGCTAATTTTTATTTTCTTCACTCATGACATTTCAGGCTGAACAAACCTCGTGACTTTCAAAGTGACCCTTTAATGACAACAGTGCACAATGACATTCAGAGTAAGAGCATGGAGTGATTTAAACTTTAAATACCAAAGTATCTCTGATACACCTCAGGGCACAGCAATGATTTCCTCTGAGTTTTGTTTTGTTTTCTTTATAATGTCAATTTAAAATTGCATTCAATTGTATTCACTGTATTCAGCCGTGCTAGGGAAGACTTCACTCATATTCCATAAGCCATGACAAATATTATAAAACTCTCAAAAAAGAGACAAGCATAAGTGAAACATTTTTCTGGAATCACCTGGTTTGTTGATATTTCTCAGCTGCGTCTGAAAATGCAATTGCTATAAAAAGTAACAATTGAAAAATTAAGGTCTTGCTACCATAAAATTAGTATTTTTTCAAATTCATCTGAGTTTGAGTTTAACTGATTTCTCTTTCCTGTAATCAGACTGTGACTGGAAACATACCACTGATCTGATTTTTTCATACATACCTAAATAGAAAGTTATTTTAAAAGTAGGAATTTAAGTTAAATCAAGCAGACTTGTGTTTGCTCTCACTAAATTCAGCCTTATCCGTGCTACACTGAACTCAGCAGGACTTCTGTGGGGAAATGCTACTCACCCACAGAAATACTTACAGGATTAAAGACCAGAATAACTACTTCTAAGACATTATGTGGTGTAAGACTGTAAATCCAAAATGCCTGAAGCCACTGTATATGACTTAGCCAGAGACTTTTGCTTTGTTCTCTCTAGTGCCACTAATTTAAAAATTGCAGGTATTGACAGAAATGAAGTCAGGGGCTGCGTTTTATTGCAATGACCAGATAGAAAATCCCTCTGGCCACATGTGCATCTTTGCAGACCCTGTGAGCTTTTAGACAGGTAGAAACAAGGTAAGATCTTACACAGAGGATCAAACATCTCTGTAATAAAGCATCCCCCATTCCCAAGTGGGTATGTCTGTATAAGGAAAGAGTTTCAGTTTACCTTTAGACATTTTAGGAAGTTTAGCTAGAAAGTTCTGTGCCCTTCTCATTGTAACTGGCTCAGTGTCAGCACAGAGGCATTGACTGGGCTCAGAAAATGTAACTCAAAGCCTGTTGCTGATTTCGTTGGGTCAGGAGCCAAATAGCCCACCTGAACTACTGAATACTGAAGAGAGAGAACAAAGAAGCTCAGCACATTTTTGAGGTGTTGTAGCAGGTGTATGGGGACCTGTCCCTACACTGGTTCAGCTTACTCTTTGTGTTTGCATTATATTCTTCCCTTATTAAAATCTTTTTGCCTTTTCAAGACACACTCAATCATGCCATCTCACTAATTGATTTTAGCCACTTCTCTGTGGAAGGGCTGGACCTTCAGAGGTATTGGGAACCCCAATACTTTTCACTTAGAGATAAATAAAGAACACAAGACTAGAAGACAAAGGAATCCAGGATCATATTAGAATCATCTGGTTCAAATATAATCCTCATTTTTTTCAGGTAGTATTTAATTCTCAGCCTATTCTGTGAGACACTATGAAATTATTCTTTCCATATATAAATCTATTTTCTTCACCTTCACAGTAGCCCTTCTTTGCAGCCCTTCTGTGTTAATTGCTGCCTGAGCAGTTTTGTGCTCCAACATTCAGATCTAAGTCATCTCAAAAATGATGACACGACACCTGACAACACAATGAGCATTTTTCACATTATAATTCAGTGAGACAATGCATGACAATATGATGTATTAGGTCTTTAAGAAAACATGTAAAAGAATGTGGATAGAGAGTGTTCATAGAAAACAATCCTTCAAATTATTCAGATAAAATATAATCAGCTATGTGGAAGTTTTTCATGTGATATTGGGAGACAGTATTCTTATATTTTTCCTTAGCTAACTGGAATTTTTCAGACATTCTTAAATCTTTACCCTGTTCTGAGCTGCTTTTTCTCTCCAGGTCATGCAGGCATATATGCCCCATTCTTGGAAATTGGAAAAATGCAAAAGATTTCAACAGAATCACTAATCTCAAACTTGAAGTGCCACCAAAATAACACAAATTTCCAGCACAAAGATGGCTTGAGTTATCACGATCAGGCAATGGATATAAAATCAACTCCTCAGATTTTTGGAACTTTCATGAGTATTACTATTTGTTGTAATAAATGGTAATTTTTCTTTTCTTTCCAAAGGACTCCAAGGAACTCTTTGGAAGAAGAAACATTACCACATGCCTTCTGGTGCACACATGTGGCTGATCTCCCTCCCAGATGCAGTGGTCAAAGGGTGGGCAACACACTTGTGCTACACAAACACTTTTTACAGATCTTACTGCCACAATTAAGGTCTGGGGTTATTTATCCTTATTTCCAGTGGTAAAATAAGTGCAGTGCTTCAGTGCACCATGTTTCCAGAGCCAGCAAATTTGCAGAGATTTGAAAGCAACAGTACTTATTCAGTTTCTGAAAGAAGGTGGGAAAAGAAGATTGTCTCAAAGCTAGGTATTTTATCAAAACAGTCCACCTCCTCCCACCTCCTCCCATCCTTCCGTTTTGTGAAAGACAGGCATCATTCCTCACCCTGGCCACCATGGTATCCTGTCTCTTCTCTGCAGTAGTGCCTTCCCTACTTATCAAAACTGGATAAAAAGGTGTTACACTTAAACAGAATACGCTTTTGAGGAAAAAATACCAATAAATCACTTCAAACAAAGATAATGGATGGAAATGCTTCATGCCAGGTTTCCAAGCTCTCATGGTCTTCACTGTCTTTTTGTTACACTTATTTTCACTAGGAAGATTATCCGGAAGTCCATGCCAATATTTCTGTAATCCCCAATTAATCAGTTGATCAATTTTTTCTCCTTATGTTCCACTGTCTGACACATCTTGACAGGTGTCAGAAAAACCATTCTCAGAACAATTATATGTTCAGGAGATTAACATATATTTGTTTTATTTGAGTTGGAAAAACTTCAAAACCAAAGCCTGCAAGACCCTCATCTGAAAATTCATGACAGACTCACTGACAAGTGGGGTCAACATCTCTGCAGAAAAAAAAATCAGAAAACTGAATGGAACACATTCTGTGTCAGTTTTTGAGTGTTCAGTTGTTTTTTAAAATATTTGGCTGGTGGGTAAAAGGGGACAATCTGCAGTAGGTTTTCTAAAACTACAATGCACATTTTTCAATTCTCCCAGAAAAATCAAAAATCACTTGCTGGCAGCAGCAACAGTTGTAAAAGTACAATAGTGAATGGGGAATTCAAGAAAATAGCCGAAAAAAAGCAGAAGCTTCTCTTTTTTCTGTTTAAATCAGATTTTAGACCATCTTTCCTTAAGGAGATTGATTCTGCAGGCACAGCTGAACATGAGTGTTCAGTCCATGAAGAGGGAACCACACAGGTTTAACTGAGAAAGTGGGAATAAATTTTAGTTTTCCTTTTTTCTTAAATATTAACTAAGGCAAAGTTAAAGAAGGAAGACATTTCACATGTACCTAAACCTGTCTATCACTGTCGAAGTTTCCAAGAAGCTGCACATTATTTATCCAATCTGTAAAGGAATTACAAATCAATGCATTTGCTCATGATGCATAACCTGAACAGCACAAATGCTCTCTGCCAATCCTGAAAATATTCTTATACTTTTTTTTTGTTTGATTTGTTTTCTCACCTGATTTTCAGCTTTTTGCTTTTTGTCTCCTTAGGAGTCAGAACCAATCCCCTCAGTTTTTTTCTATTTCCTGTTTGCTGGATGACTATTCTTCATATGAAATGTATTCTATATTTATTTCAGAACCAGCAAATATCTTAACTTGCATAACTTTAACCAAATAGGCACAATGAAACAACTGTCTGGAACAGCATATCTCCTTAGTCTATAGAACAATAAATGATTTTCTTTCAGATCACAGATTGACTGTATCGAGCACAAGGGCTCCTTTAATTTTTAGAAAGTGAAGATTTTCTGCTGCTTGTCTTTTGACAAAAATCATGAAGTACCAAACCACACACATGCCTGAACATACTTGTTGCTAGCATTATTCTTTCAGTCCTCAAAAATATCTGCAAGCTGAAAAGCCGAATTCAGAAAAATTGAAACAAATAAACACCCTCCACAGTTTATAGTAACAGCTGAACCTCACTGTAAAGAAGCAGATGGCACTCATGCATATGCTCTCAGAAAATGGTTTACACAACATCTAAGCTATCAAGAAGGTATTAGATGTTCTAACAAGAGAGAAAATATTGTACTTTTAAAGGAAATTTTATGCTCTAGAAAATTAAAGCAGTATTTTTATAAACTCAGTTCCTCATGTTATTCGTTATGTTTAGACAGGACAATTTTTCCAAGTATCGATAGCTCAATGAACATAAACTAAATTTGTCCTAGCTTAAGATTTGTACCTATGGAATCACTACAAATTGTTTTTGTAATGTAACTACAGAAGGAATTAAGTTACTGAGGATTAGTTGATATAGTCCCTGTTTAACCAGTACAAATGAATGACAAAACTTCTACAAAAGGCTAAAAGTATGAAAATATGCAGCTTTATAATAAATAATATATTTTCATTTTCTTGAGGGGAACCCCTTTTAGTGCCAGAAAGGTGGGAAAGTTATTCTTGAACTTCACCTCTGTCTCATTAAACCATTAGAGTGCTACAAAAGAACACCAAAGTGTGAAATTCTCCTGTTAAAGGGCTGTCATAAAATATCACTGAAAAGGCAGCAATAAGAAATATCTGTTAATTCCAGAAAAATCTGTGTTGATAAGGTAAAAGTTTACAAGATCACAAGGAAGTTGAAAAGGAGGAAGAGGATCAGTTGCCCTGTTTCTGCAAGACTTAGAGGATATCACACAAAGGCTAACAAAGGATGTGTGCATGAAAGGTGGTAGGCATGTAGTTTCCTTTTCCAAAAAATACTATAATTCTGCTGTTTCAGACAGAGATTTAACAAATCCATGGGAGACCATGAAAATGTTAGAAACTATATCTGAGAAAGACCCTGTGCTGGAAAAAGGAAAAAAAAAAGGTGCTTTGGTTCTCTAAAAATGTCACACCTACTTGGCCTGTTTGTATTTTGCTCTGCCCACTTCCCTACAATCACTGCAATGGAGAACAATAGAAGTCCAAACTATTCAGTTTTGATCTTTGTGTAGTAATTTAGGACTCAGTATCCTTGAGTCTCTCTTCATCTTTCTTGTTTTAACACCTGCATTCTGCCTCTCAAGCACGTCCCCATGAAGCAACAGGAGACTGGCTGTGCCACTGCCACACCCTTTTCATAAGTAGCGGGGCTGCTCTTAGGTCCCCAAAGCTGTCTCTTCTCAGGCTGGACAAGTCCAGTTCACCCAGTCCCTTCTCATAGGTCTCCTGACTGACATGGTGACTCTCCAATGGACGTGTCACAGGCTATTGATGTCTTTCCTGTACAAGCAAAGGAGGACAAAACTTGACACACTAACTGCACTCAATATTGAGTTCTGCCTTGTGATACAAAAAGCAACGGGTGCAATGTGGACTTCTTGTAATAATTTCTTTGTTCAGGATAAAATATATATGCTCTCTTCTTATTCAATCATCTTAAAACATTGCTAAGAATGGAAGTTGCCCAGCTAAAAGGTAGTAAAGTAGTTCAGATCTGCTAAGCTCCTCTAAAGAGAACAGAGAAGTTTCACTGAAGGTAAATTGGCCCCCACCAAAGTCACCTAAAATATTGCTATTGATTTGCAGAGATAGCAGAATATGATTCCTCACAACTTCTCAACAGCTGAAGAGTCAGTTACTGAGATTTTCATTAAAAGCAATTCAATGTTAAGTGTGACCCAGATATTCCCAGTATTGTCAGATATGACAAATGTTTGAACACACAGAGGAAAGGCAGAGAGGCCAGCTAGGTAGCTGCTGGCACACTATTAATGTTCTTTGGCTTTAACAGCACTGATCACAGTGAAAAACACAACAGAAGCTTTAATTTTAATGAACTTCTGTAGAAAGTAAGCAAGTAATTTTTTACAATAGCTGTTTGTCCTGGATGTATCTGCAGATACTTTATTTCAAAGAGATGGTGAAGTACAACACAAATCCTGAATAAAGAGAGAATAAAGAGAAAGAACCTAAATGAAGAACACTAGAATCCATTTTGAAGAATGGTGAGGTGAAGAAGAAAAGCAGAGGGTTAATCTTCATGTGCTGGAAATAAAACATGTAAGATCATATTGATCTGCAAGTTCTAAAAATTGGTGGAACCTATCTGTAACAGGGAAAAACCTTCGGTGTCTTTCAACAGATTTTAAAAACCCCAATGGCAGATGTTGCAAATAGCTGCACTTAGACCCTCTGAGCTACATAAAACACCAGAAGGGAAGTTTTAAAGAAGTCTCAAGTCTACATTTGACATTCCTAACATATTTAAAATTCAAGAAAAGTTATATTCCACAGAAGTCTTTAACACCCTTCCCCCCATCTCAGTCTAAGAAATATGTCAGCAATACAGTGGACTTAGCTGAACCTGAGATTTGTCCTTACAGAAAGACAAAGTGATTGTTGTTTTTTTTCAGTATTTTCACAGTATTTTTCACAGAAATTAGTGACAAACTCTTTTCCCAGAAACAAGGATAAAAGAAATATCTTGGTATTTTCCCCATTTTTTTCTAAAGCAGCATATTTTTTTGTAAGCTTTTCAAAAGAGGATCCACAGAATTACAACAGTATTTCATTAGAGTCACATCAAACATCAGGAACTCTTCCCCAAGTAAACCACAATCAATCAATTAGACCACTTCAGTGGTGAAGATGTATAAACAGCTGATTAATGTTTAATGTCAAACTCCTTACAAAGAAAAAGAGGCAGTAAACAGTGCACAAAAAACCCCTCTAAAAGCTCAAGGGAACAAAAGTCTTACTTTCTGGTTTACTGCCAAAGTGAAGTTCTGTACAAGTGATTTGCTAACATAATGCCAGTGCAAAAATACCTGTCCTTAGATATACAAAGAAACATGGAGAAATAATACAGACATACCTGGTCCAATGCAGAACGATGCAATGATTGCAAGGATGCAAAATATACTGAGGTAAGGAAGCCAGTACACAGTGTTCTGGGTAGATAAAAAACATTCATTTTAAAAATATTGTACATATCACAAATATTTTTTAAAATTCACAGATAATAGATACTCTCCTGATCTATTTCAGAATTTACTCTGGGGTTACTTTAGAAAATCACACATTTCTGTAGCACCTTATTAGATGATTTATATTTAAAGGCCTTGGTGTCTGTGAAATCCCTGTAGAGAAACACTGGGCAAGTTATGTACCATAGAGTCAGAACTCTAAAAAATCACAACTTTTTGTGCTAAAGTTCAAGCCAACCTGGAACACTGAACACACCTCTATCTGCCTCAGGTGCTTCAGTCATGTTTAAAAAGAGCATCTGGGATGGCCCATGAGCTTCAAAGTGCACCAGCCAAAGGCTTGGCTGAAGGCCACACATGGCAGGCTGACATTTGGTAGGAGAACCAGGTATCTGAACCTTGGCAAAACACGGCAAAGCCACAGTCCAGGGCTTTTCAGCCATAATCTGATTTTGCAGACAAGGAAGGCCTTGCTATCTGCTCTCTCCTCTACTCCTAAGCAGATTTTTCTCTACTGACACATCTAAATGTCAGGAATTTGAAATAAAAAGAGCAATTCTTGTGGAGTTTGCAGGAACTGCAAACAGAACTTTTTCTTAGTCATGTACATGAATGCTTGATTTTAATTCTAATAGATGAGAATAAAACATGGATGCCCATTTCTTCCTCTTTCCAACAGGTGGAGTTTTACTGCAACAAAGTGTGAATGATATTTTTATTAGAATTTTGCTATTTTTGAAAAGTCTGTTAAGATACATATAAGTGTACTATCACCACCTTGAGTGGCACTGTAAAAATATTCTTCTAAAGAAAGTAATTATTTTTTTCAGTTTTAAGGAAAGGCCCCCATTTTATGATGCTTTTTTCTCTTCTAGTCTGGGTTATTTCTTTAGTTATGTGGAAACCATGGTCTCTTGGACATTAACCTTAACCAAAAGGCTTGTAGATCTATCAAAATTACACAATATAGGGCTCTTGTTTGGAAGCAAATCCAAGATTTCTGAGTAAGAGAAGATGAAAATATGGAGTAGATATAAATTCCTCTGAGATTAAGCCTATTTGTACCGTGATCCTTTATTCAAAGCAAATCTCTAATATTTTAAACATTGAGACCCTTTTGAAAGGAGGTAAAACTGAAAGGCATTCAGACTTCAGGGATTTAAAATAGCTGAAAGTCCTCACACACCCAACTTGGCTTTAAAAGATCTGGAAGAGAATTTTTCACTTGGCTTACAAATTATGGAATAACATCTCTCTTCAGGAGGAGAGCTGTCTTACAGCTGTCCTGGCAGGTAAGTGAAGTAAAGCTTTATTGTCATGTACGTGCAGGTAAATCAAATAAAACTGCAATGGTGTGGCACAGACCTGCCAGTCAACCTGTCTTAGTGACTCCCTTCAAACAAGAAACAAGATTTGGAAGTCAGATTAATGGCACCACACAGGAATCCAAACCAGCGGAAAAACACCTTGATGAAACAACACCCAAACCCAGTAAATATCAGTTCTACTTCTCTAAAGTCCCTAGGAACATAAACAAAGCATGTTATTACATAGATTGAAGTCAAAAACCAAAAATTACTCAGGGCCAGAGTTTAAACTGGTTTCATAAATCCTCCTCTGAAATTTTGAAACACCTGGGGAATTGAGTACTAATAAAATCTGATAACTTAGAACCATGTAATCATAGAAACATATTGATTGAAAGAGACCTTTAAAGCTCATCTAGCTCCAATCCTCCTGCAATGAGCAGAGGCATCTTCAACTAAATAAGTTTGTTCAGAGCCCTGTCCAACCTAGTCTTGAATGTCTCCAGAGAAGGGACATCAACCATTTCTCTGGACAACCTGTTCCAACACTTCATCAGCCTCATCACAAAACACTTCTTCCTTATATCTAATCTTAATTGACCCAGGTTTTGTTTAAAATTATTACCCCTGGTCCTATCACAACAGGTCCTGCTAAAAAAGTCTATTATCATCTTTATTCTAAGCCCAAATGTTCTCCAAAGGATGTCTTTATATTGCCTATACAAATACCAGAAAAGTAAACATCAAACATGGAATTTTTTCACTAAGAAAAATTCCAAACCTAAAATAGGAATGACATATGAAGCATGAAAGAAATCTCAGAGAGAGCGAATTACAAACAAAGATACACCCACAGATTATGGGTAAACTGTTTATTCAACTATGGGTAAAATTGTCTTCATAATAGTTCCTGATATGCATAAATCTTTGAATTAAGGAGTCTGAATGTGAGAATGTGAGAAAGTCCCTATAGCTTTTTAATGCAGTAGCTTTGAAGCAAACAGATTCATAAATTAGTATAAGAGACCTTTCACTCCTTATGCCAAACTGATTGAAAGGATTGGTTTACACAGATATGTTGAGACAAACCAGTATCAAGCATGTTTAGAATAGGTGAAAGAGAGAGTAAAAATACATAGTGGCCCCAGTGTTACCTGTAAAGTCAGGGAGACAGTGAGTACTCCAAAGAAGACAACCATCAACCCAAAGCCTCCAATGAGGAGAGGCCTGCGCCCAAGCCGTTCAATAACTAAGCCCTGGAAAACAAAAAGTGGCATTTGACTTTGTTGAGGAAACACTGAAGAACTTGGACCATGAAATATGTTCTCCTAGTAAATATGAAGATCAAAACTAACACCATGAGTGTTGATTTTACTCTGTACATAAGTTAGGACATTCATAATTGTGCTCACAATTATGTTTACAAAATTTAACATGTTTAAAAAAACAAGTCAGCATGGTAACCTTATCTAAGACCACTGAAAAAATTGTTCATTGCTTGAATGGCTTACAAATATGCATTAAATTCCTATGACAATGTTCTTACAATATATAATTTTTAAGTGTCATTATGTTGAAGTGAATTATAGTTTCTTGTGTTTGCATTTTGACTATTTTGTAATTTCAACGTCTCTCTGAATTTAAGCTTAAAACATTTAAAATTTGAGATTTAAATCTTTTTAGCATATATTACATCTTAATTAACCCAAAATTTATTTTAAATTTCTTTTTTTCTCAAGTATAGACTAAGCATTTAGTCATTACTTTGGATAATTATTGTAATTAGAATATCCAAACAAAAGAAATCCATGCAGCAGAAAACTTTGCTCAGACAAGTGATTTTAATAGTGATACTTGTGCAGTTACACCTATTTTGAATTTATATTTAACATATAATGTAATGTAAATCACAAAATCTCAATACTTATCTGCTAGCGAACAACACAATGAAGAATTTCTTAAAAAGCTGTTACTTGAAACTCTGCTAGTCTGACTCATTAAAATAGGCTAATACATATTTTGTCATAACTAATGTACTTTTCATGTTTCATAACTACTAAAATTACTAATTACACTTGGCTTTCTTATGAGAAAAATAAAAGAATTTTATGAAGATTAAAATGTACCACCTCAAATAAGTGAAAGTCAGAATCACACAACTGTTTGCCATATCATTTAAAGACTGAATGCCATCTTCTGCACATCCCTTGAGGAAAAAAATAAAATGGGCAAGTAAAATGAAATCTGGAATAATACCCTTAACTCTGGGAAACAACATATCACTTCACTGCGAGGATCTAGAAAAAATGTCTTAAAGCAAAGTACAGGGACACCTATGGATGAAATGCCTTGAGAGGCAAGTGCTTCTCCCTCAGTCTGGGGTTCACCAGTAGATTTTAGGACAGGTTTGTCTGTCCTAAACACACGTTGATGTTGCACCCTGAGCTGATGTTCCCCACCAGAGATATGCTCTGTGATGCTGCAGATCACTGAAAGCAGCTCTCTGCAAAGATTTTGCAGTCCTTATTTCTTTAAATGGTGAAATATACTAATTTGGACAATTTCCACAGCTTCCATAATAGAAGTACAGAATTTTAAAAAGACCTGCAAAAAGACCTGTTATTAAGATCTTATGAGGTCCACATGTTTTAAAACTGCAACAGCTTCACTGTCAAAACCCCTACAGGATGGCAGCAATTTCCCATTATGATCAATGAATACATCTTGCAAACACACATGACCACACAGACACCGAGAGACAACTTTAATGGCTTTGAGGGCTAAAAAATTATTTGATATGTCTGTAAGACCCATCTTCTGCAACTTCTGCAAGACACATCTGCAACTGATGTTTCATGTGTAATTGGGAGTGGATTATATGTTCAGCAATAAATGCTGCACATGTAATTTGACATACTGTGCAATTTCTCTTATTTTCTTCAATGCTGGATTGATGGTCAAGCAATAATGATAATCAAGCAATCTTGGTTTTATACAGCTGGGGAGTTTTGTGTTAAAACAGGACTATGCTTCTCTTAAAGAGAAGAAGTTCATAGATGCCTCTCATACAAAACATGGGACAAATGTGATATATAGTTTTCACTTGTAAAACTCAAAGCAAAACAAATTCCAGTAAGGAAGGACAGTTTGGACTTAGTCTTCTTCAACAGCAAGTTTCCCTGGTGAAAGCAATGCTGTTTTTGAGGTTGTAAACAGACAACAATTTAATTTTTTTGTTATGATTATACAAATCCAAAACTTGTTCACTTGCAAAACCCACTAAGATGCTTATGACTCATAAGTGGAAGATGATTCACCAGTTTCCAAGTATTTATAGTTCTGAATGCTCCACTGCTATGCACTGGTAACTGCTACCTATTGAAGATCTATATCAAGTCAAAATATACTGTACAGTAAAATAAATGAAATAACAAGTGTATGTAACAAATCCAGTGTATGCTCAAGTACAGACAAGAGAACATTACAACTGTTTCCTGTGATAACACCTGAGTTATGTGCCAGGTTGTGTAGGCTGATACTTGTTTCTGTGTGATCATAAACATGCATTTGTAGAAACCTATACCCAGTCATGATGATTAACACAGCTGAAATTACTGAAAATGTGCAAAAAATATTGCAACCAAAATTGTCTCAACACAAGTGTTTCGTGATAAAAAGGCAACTGATATACAAACTACTTTAACAGTTCACACTGCTTACTTCTGTCTGTCAGGAAACACTTGTGAATAAAGTTAAAGAAACAAATGTCAACCTTTTCACTTGAGTCAGCTGCAAATACCAGGGCTGACATAATGAAAGCAGAGTGCCTAGATCAGACAAACTTCCTTGGGTAAAATGAATGTGCAAGAAAGTCCTGCAGTCCAAACAGGGGGTTGCTGCATATTATTCCCTACTTATTTCCTGGCCCTAAATTATACTAAGCAAACCCTATCAGGTTTTCTTGATGTCACAGCTCTGTGAAGAAGTTTGCTCTATAAGTTAATGTCAAGAATAGCCACACTTTCTTTCTATGTATTTTGGATAAAGGTCTGAGTAAGACTCTGTGATGAGATTCAGACTTAGCATGGCAAGCTAACACTACGTTATTTCCATTTTAAATATCAGGATTAAAATTGATAACCTCATTTATATCGGTTTATGACACAATGTGTAGTATCTTGTGCCCAGGAAAAGGAGAGGAACAGCAGACTCAGAATTATACATTGAGGGGTTTTGGTTAATATTTTGATGCATATCCATTAGTCTACTGTATGAATTATTAATTTTAAAACAAAAAAAAAGGAGCTATTGTATTTAAGTACCCAAACTGGAATTTAGAGGCCTAGCATCAACTTTGACCACATAAACACAAGCCTTAAATAAATCTGCCTGCAAGGCTCACATCAATTTTCCTGTATCTGTATTAAAGCCATGACAGGATAAGATCTTACACAACTATTGCAGGTACTTGTGTAAAGATTACTCTCAGTAAAGCATGGAATTGATTACTATATTTCTAAGCTCAGTCTGAAGTATTTTGCAGTAAGGCATCCTTAGAGAGCTTCACTTGGCAGTGAAATTTTCTATTCACTAAAGATTTTCTCATTCCCAGGAGCAGCACAGCCAAGATGTAGCCCATGCAAGGACTTCTCTTAGCCAGCCACTTTTTCCTCAGCAGTGCTTGGCAACAGCCCCTAGGGCAATACAAAACCACTAATTTCCTTATTCCTATTCTGTCCCTTCAGTAAACTGCAGATATTTCTGAAGTAAAGCTCCTTCTAGTGATGATTTGGTTGTTAAAAGCATTAAGCTTTATGTTAAGCTAAATGTTTACGCTATAAAAGCCAGACTAGATCTCAACCTTGACCTGTGACAGCTTTTTGTGGCTAATGCTTTATTTTCTAGTGGTAATATTTGAATGCCACAATGCTGATCATCCTGAATAGATTGATAAAAGAATTACTCAAACCTAATGCTTTTAATACTCAGTAGCAGGAGATATATCTTCAAAACTTTCGATTTCTGAATATATTCTACCAAAAAAATTGTAGTACATAAATGCAGCTTTTAACCATGTACAACTTGGGTCTTAGAAGTGGTGTTGTAAGGTAGATCTTCATGATGAGACTTTTTCTTCTGGAAGTCACCTCATGGTTACTTCAACACACGCAGTCCTCATAAGTTCAAAAAAAGTCTTACTAAATATCAAATTCTAACATAACTTCCTAGGAACTCTCAAGATTCTAGTATTTTTCACCCCATTCTTTTCACTTGCTAAGACTGGCTGTTACTTGAACATATTTCTTTCTCTCTTGACCACAGTAGACCC
The DNA here is from genome assembly GCF_965231275.1 of Zosterops lateralis. NCBI lineage: Eukaryota > Metazoa > Chordata > Aves > Passeriformes > Zosteropidae > Zosterops > Zosterops lateralis. The sequence continues at coordinate 13,569,502 of NC_139766.1, forward strand.
AGAGTTTCAGCAGAAATATCTTGTATCATCCTGTGGAAACCATGGAGGAAATGTGTTGGTGATGAGAACACCTATGGAAGTGTCTGGAATACTCTTTATCTAAGCGTGCCATGCCCTGAGCAGGGAATATTTCCTTCTATATTGAGATCTGTTAAAAGTAAAAGAAACAAAGAACAAGTCTAAGAGTCCTTTCTCATGACATCCTAAAGCAAATTAAAATCAGCTCACTGAAGAAGGCTGGCTTCCCTGACTTCTGTGTGATACTGCAAAGGATTTCCTACATTCTTTTATGGTCTAGTACTGCAATGCATTTTAACTTATCCCAGGCTTCACACAGATTGTCTCTGTCACAGGCTTTTAGTAACACCTCCATGCATCATCCTATGGGAAATACTTAGGGCAGAATCTTCTCAATATAGTCACATCTAGTCTTCCTCTGAACATTATAAGAAAACCAAGTGTGGTGCCACAGATGGCAAATTAGATGTGGGATGCTTAATTTGAATAAGATTCCCTTTTATTCTATGCTGGCTTCATGGAGGAGGGAAGGAATCTTTTCAGACATTTTCTTCTGTCTCCCTTTCCATTCCCCCTGCTGCTGTGCTAAAGAAAGGTACTGGAAAATTGCTCTCTTTGCCTATTGTGAAGTTGTTGTAAGACAACAACTAAAATTAAACTGAATTACTAAAAATTAGAAAATAGCAACAGTAATCAACCTTACTGAAGAATAACTAAGTTTGTGGTATGCCTTTAGTTTAGAAGTTATAGAACAGACTTCTAATAAACACAGGGAATTATTTAGGTATATTCCATCCTGCTTCAAAGAATTGTATCAGGTTAGGTAACTTACTGCTGTAACATCTATGAATAGTAAATCTATTCAGTATTTAATTCCAGAGGACACAAAATTTCAGAAATAAACTGAAATTAATGGGCACCCCCCTAAAAAGTATTTTTCTATCCAGTTCTCTAAATCAAATCTCTGCTAAGTACAATGGGTGGAATTCTCTCTCATTAACCAAAAAAAATACAGAAAATTTATATTGTCTCCCTAGAGAGAAGCCAGGGCATCAGGTATGCAATGCTACAATACAAGTATTACATGAAGTAAATTAGGAAGTGTTAGTGTAAGTGGAAGTTGCCGCCAATTATGTGAACAAAAGGAAATTTATGAAGCATCTTTCATCTTTCAATGTCTTGTTAATATGGCTTTTGCTGGAGAGGAAGAAAGATGGAGTTGTTAGGCAAAGTATGCTACAAGTGGGCATATCAAGGGATCTGAGGCTGTACAGAGCTATGAAAAGAATGGAATATTAATTGTCTTTCCTTGTGGACCACATCAACATTACTATTGTGCTGCTGCTCCCAAGGGATGCGTTAAAGGGAGACTTTCAAATTTTTTCACAGTTTCAGTATTTTATCTCCTGAATATTACTTTGCTTCTCTGTGAAATACATCTCTGTTTCACAGTTTTCCTTTGGCATTCCTAAGGGTCTCATTAATGGGGGTCACCAATACCTAAGTATTCTTACTGAGGCCCAATCTCATGACCACGTAATTTATGCATAATGATCACAGATGGTACATGATTTCTAATGGGCATTTCCAATTCCTATTTCATTTAAGAGGACAGAAACTATACTTCTGTAACTGATTACCTATACTGAAATCTTGGAGTTTATTGTAAATAAACTCTGGTTTCTGCTAGCAAACACAACATCAAAAATACATGTAAAATTAAGTTCTCTTCTTGCTTTCTTCCGTTTCCTCCCTGAGTAGTACAAAAGGCATGCACCTGGCATAACATTTAAGGCTGTGAAAGAGACTTTAAAAAAAATTGTCAAAAGGAGACACTGGGAGAAGTTGAAAGTGGGAGGAATCCCCTGTCCTAGTTCTAGTCATGAAAACTTGATGGGAAATAACTCCAATAAATAAGCTGCAAAACCTTAACTGAAAAACTAAATCCATGTTGTTTTTCATTTTAACAATAGCAATGAAACATTTATGAAGATTAAGGAAATAAAATTAAGGCTAAAACGCAGTGTGTCTTGAACTGAGAAATTGGAAAGAAACAGAGATACTGGTATGTCAGCATTTCCAGAGGCACAGCAGGTAGCATTAAGAGAAAAAGTCTTAAAAACCCTTCTCTTGAGTACAAAAAGTTACCACACATCCCAGGAGCCAAAGCACACCCATCCACTTCATTATGTATGAGGAGTGTGCTCTGAATAAGCCCACAAACTGACAGCACAGAAGGAATTGAAAAGATTACAGACCCTATTTATAGAATGGCTTTAATATAATGGAATCATTCCATGTAATTATCATCTGTTTTCACATAAAAGAGGTGTATTCTTCACTTAAATCAGTGGTAGAATTATCATTATTATTTTTCCATATATCTTAAACAAAGAAGGATGTGTGCAGTATCACAAAGAAGAAACTATAAGAGATAGGCACTTTCATATTTCTCTATTTCTGCCTATTAAAACGAATAACAAAATCAGTCTCTTTAATTAAAAAAAAATAGTCAAAAACAGATTTGTGGAAAATCTATAACATCAGAAGATATTTGTGACCCTGTATAGTCCTTATGTCTTAGACTATAAGAAAACACACCTGACAACTGGACTTAGTTTAACATTTTGTAGGTCACAAGCACTTACTCTGCCACTGAAAAGGACTCTTTTTCCAAAACCATTCTTCTGACAATTAAAAATGCTTTCTGCTGTGTTCAGTATTATTCCAATACTGTTGGTATAGAATATATGAAGAAAAAATTCTAACAAAGAAAGGACTACTCCCTTGTTTGCAACTTTCCATTCCAAAGGTTTTTCCCATTGCTTCATATTTATTGCATCACAAACATAAATGTATTTCCTTTAGCAATTAATTGTGTAATCACCTACTAAAACTTGGAATTTTAGTTTGCTCATTGTATTTTTTTTCCCTAGTCAACTTTTCAATTTTGAAATAGGAAGGAAAAAACATGTGCGTGGATGAGTTTTCCTATTAACATATTCCTCTACATTCAAAGCAGGGCAAAGGACCTGCTCTGGAGCTCATGTATTAGGAAGGGATGCCTGTTTGTCTTTAGGAAGAACTGAATACCACGTGGGACCCCCTTGTTCTGGCTGTGCTGTTCCACCTCCCTGGGTGGCTGTTTCTGCCAGCCACACTGAACACCTGTAGCTGTTGTGTGCCTGAGCCTCCTCTAAGCAGTGCTGCTGCTGCCCAGCAGGCACAGGAAAAGACTCTGAGATGTGAATAAACTGCTACCAGATAAGGTTGTTCTACCAAGTGAAATAATTTATGAGTTACCACTTAATATACTTTGGCTGTTGCTCTTTCTATCTTCTTTGTCTTCATATATACAAAGCAGTGCATGACATACCAACTTTTTCTGTTCCTTATATGGATCTAAACTTAAAGAACATCTTAAAAAATATTCCAATTTAAAATTTTGGTTTAGATTTAAAATTAAAAATAATATTTTTAATTGCACTATCAACCATTACATTTAATCGACATACTATTCTTTTTATATTTTAAGTTGTAAAAGAAAATAAAACCTAATAATATTTAAATATCAAGCATGCTAATGGATTTTTATAAGCATACTTACAGAAATAACAGCAGCCAGAGTCTCAACAGCACCAGTACTTAGTGTAACATAAGGGATTGTTTCACGATCGATCCCAGATTCACTAAAGATGCTGTTTGTGTAGTACCAGATCTGTATGAGAGAGAATAAAATGAGTTATTAATCATTATAGGTTAAACTTATTGGTATTCAGTCCAACCATCTAATCTGCTTGAGGTGAGACTTGTCAGAACTCTGAGCACTCCCAAATCACCGAGGGCCAAACAGGACAACAGATGTAGGGAAAGTGCAAACTCCAGGTGGATGAGGTACAATGCTGCTGTAGTTCCACTTGCAGACCCAGGCAGAATTGCAAACAGCTTCAACTCAATTTAGCTTAATTCACTTTAGGAGTAAATCAAAGAAACTCACTTTAAGCTTGAACAACAGGATACAAATAGGTTTTGTGTGGCTTACCAAGCAGGTTCGTGTAGCTATATGGAATAATCCAATAAAGCATGTAACAACAGAGGAGAGGACAGGAAAGAGATGTTGTGAGGGGCTGAAGAAGCTGCTCATTTTTGGTGTGAGGTGTTATCTCTGCTTTAACCTTACTGGAGAGTGGACATCTGCAGTCAAGCCATCCCCCCAGTCTTTCTTTATTATCCACAAAAAGAAAAGATACTTTTAAGATTAGTGTTGCTTGGGGAAAAGTAAAATGCTGGTTTTAGGATGAAATTAATCATAGGCTTGAAGTAGCTGTCACTAATGGACAGAAATGCAGGTTGCATGACTTAGAGGAAGTCAATCATGTTTAGTCAGTAAAACCATATGCAGCAGTGACAATATCCAGGCAGAGAATATATAGTGGAAACATTCTAAAATAGCAAGTCTGGTGAGCGTCAGAGTCCCATTCACATCAACTATGTTCAGAAACCTTACATTTATGTTTGACTCGAGGTGATAGGAAAGAACTAGCCAAAGATTTTGGCTGCCAAAAGCATGCAAGAAGAGGAGAAAAAAGATAATTGATTTAGTAGAATGTAATGAAAAATGCTTGAAATTACTGATTATCAAAAGAAAATAAAGTTTTAAACCACAGGTAATTGATCTGTGACAACAAAACTCAAAGCCCTAGATAAAGATGGTACTAAACATTAAAGTAGCAGTGATATTTTTTCCCGTATGCTCTCAATGGTGCAAGCCCTAACAGGGCAAGCACTGCTAAATACAAGGCTTGTCTGATGGATGGAAGTGTTATGATTGCATGAGGAAAACCCTACTATCTGCCAGTATTATGCATTTGCTACATCTGTTTGTTAAGAAACTAACTCAGCAGTTTTGTAAAAAAAAAAAAGTAATTTTAAATTCCCAACTATCCCTTCAGCAAAGTGGCTTGTCCCAGGTCAAAGAAGAAACTCCAACTCATATTACATAGACCCCGAGTAAAATAACACTCCAAGGAGTAAAAAGCCACCTTATCACCTTACAGATAAAGAGAAACTGATTGAAGACTTATGCCTACTGCTGGCACATCAGCTTTCATCAGAACAGATGCAGTGACAAGAAATTATAGCAACAAACTTCTCTACATGAAGTAATCTGCCTTTGTGTAGGACATGCTGGAGTTAATGCCCTGCTGACACAGAGCACAGACAAAGCCAAGGAGCAGCTCCCAGTCCTCTCTGAAATGGTTATGCTCACTCAGAATTTTGGGGCGACCCAGTACTCTGACAGTGTATTCACTTCCCATATATTTATAAAGTATATAAGCAGAACAAAGTAGCACAAAAACTGGGGTAAAAATAGTTTTCTTCATCATACTACAAGTTACATGATTGATTTAGAGCAGTAAAGTTAGAAAACATGTAATTTAGGTATTTCACCCTTATTATCAGTTTTGTATAGCAGCTAGATCTTCTAAAAACAACAAAGATATTGCAAGTATGCACAATTCAAGAGAAGAAAGAGACTAAAGAGCCACTAATGCAATTAACTCATGAATGAAATTTGCCAGAATGCAACAAGAACATAAAATGTTTTGCAAGTGGTTTCAGAAAAGAGTATGACTGACCACAAGATTAAAAAACTGTCAGAGCAAAACCAGGATGAGATTCACAGACTTATTACTCTCTGTAGCAGTACAAAAACAAATTAGAATAAAAATTAACAAAGTGTACAATTTTCAAGACAAAAACTGAATGTTTTTCAGCCTGTCTACCATTAAGGAGAGAAAAAATATTGGCAAATTTGCTAGGCATACTTACTAGGCTAATGATCACTTTTCTAATTTCATTTAAATTATTTTTCTAACATAGTTTTTGTTAGCTAATGATTTAATCAGCTAAGAAAATTAGCTAATGATTAGGCTAAACGTTTTTGAATGAAAGAGCTGTGGAAAATAATGCAGAAGGCTCAAACACTAAATGGCAACAGTGGAGACACAGGCTGTGGCTCACTGCATACTCACCCCTTCTTACACTGCCTGGTGTTCTCCACATCAGCTGTGAAGTGCTCACCATGACAGATCTTTTGCACATTGGAAACATGCATTGTTCCACAGATCCATCCCAGAATAATTTCTTTGCACCCAAAATAAAGCCTTAAGAACAGACTTTACAGGAACCTAGGGATCCCACTGTGGGAATGACTCCCTTAGTCATATATGTCATACATACATGCTCCCATATGCCATACAGTGTATTTCTTGACATGAAAAGGTATAACCTTCACCACTGAAAACTTCACCATAGTTTTATGACTTCTTTAGAACTGAGATAAAGTGGTGGAGGATAAATAAATTTACTATGGCTTATATGTATCAGATAAATGTTAACAGAGTAAAAGAGACTAATAAGAAATAATTGTTTAGGTCAGGCTGTCTTATAGTTTGTTATAATTGAAAACATTAACGTGATCACAGCTTCACCATGATTTCTGTTCCATGTGGAAATAAACAAATGTACTGTTTTAAGCAAAACAAATTTTTATTTGAAGTAAAAATCTTCAAAAAGAAGCAAGTGTTCTCAGGTACCAGCAGGATGATTACAGAAATCTGCCAGCTGGCGCTTTCCCTGGAGGACGACCTGAGATTCTCGCCTGAAGGAATCCCAACTTTCCCATATGCCCTGTCCAGATGGAAGTTGTGGAAAAGACCAGACTGACTAACAGGGCACTACAGACAAAGCAAATGAGTTAGAAGGAGCCTTCCCTGCCAGCAAAACCTGGCTGATGCTGGCTCAGACCCAGCAGGTTGGTTCAGATGCACTCAGGCAAACCAAGACCCAGGTTCACCAGTGTCTGTCACACCTGGACCTGTCCTCTCACCTTGGAGTTTGAGTGACTTGAGCAGCATCAGCCAGGAAAGCCAAGCAAAAGAGACAAGGTTTTGAAGGCTGGTCTCTTCTTAATCAGGTGATCCAGCTATTTCTCTTGGCCTCTCTTTTAATTTTCTTGGTTTTACTATTAACTGTTACTAACAACTGTTTAAATAATCCATTTCATAACGCAATTTTTGTGTGAATATTTTTTTTTCATGTTTGGTGACGTTGCATGAGAAGAGAAACAAAGTAATAAAAAAGGAAGGCTTGAAATAGCCAACTCAACACACAGGTTTCCTGACAAAGACACTTTTTCTGAGGCATATTTTCAGAAAGTGGCCATACAACGACACTTTTAAATAACACTGGCAACCATTTTGGACTGGAAATGTCTGACTATCCAACCATACCCTCACTTAAGCCATGAGAGTGTGCCTTTGTTCTGCCACAGAATACTGGACAATTTCTATAAACTTAACTATCCTCAAAGTCACAAAACTTTTCCATTTCCCCTGAAAATTTAGCTGTGACCGTTTTTTAGGCAATGTGCTCCATTATTTGAACACTCTGTTTATTACTATGAGTGTCGTTTTTTCCCCTTATGTGTTGATAAATCTTAAAAAGACTGAATGACAAGATAATTCTGGGGTTTTTTTCTCAAAAATATATCCACAATGAGGAATAAAATAACCTGCCATTAGCTCTGAAATGCTGCCATTAGAAGAAAACATCACCTATACAAACATTATTATAGTTTACCCCACAGGATGAAAAAACTCTTCTATTTCCCTCTGAGTATTTTATAAAAATCTTTTCGATACCAGAGTTCCAATTGCATTAATCTTTTAAATGGTCTTGGACAAATTACTTTTATTTGGAGTCTTAAAGCTACAGAGACACCTGAGATAAGCCTGAGCTAGTGTCCACAGATACAAAAGCACAAAGCCCTATTAGTCCTGGGGGGAAAATCTATCTGGAGTTTGCTGCAGAGCACAGTGAGATTTCCTTGTGGCAGCAAGAATATTGCTTTTTGTAAATATAAGCAAGTAATGCCTTTGAACTGTGACAAAAACCCCTTTCCCTTTGAGATGCTTCATGACAGTATTTTTTTGGGGCAGGATAAAGCATCTAAGCCAGATGCCACAAGCTGAGCAAGAATAGTTCTGACTGGATATAAAGAAAACTTTTCACAGTGTAAGTAGTGTAAACACCTGGCAGAGGTTGCCCGGGAGGGTTATAGACCCTTCACCCTTGAATATGTTTAAAACTCAACTGCACAAGGCCCTCAGTAGCCTGAGACAACCTTGAAGTCATTCCTGCCCTAAGCAAGGGCTTGGACCAGGTGGAGGGATCTTCCAACCTAAACTGTCCTATGGCTTTCTCACATGGGCTCAGATAGATGGTAAAGGAGACTTCTGACATTCATTAGCCTCAGACATGTTAATGGTCAATAGGATTTGCTATTTTATGTCGTATCCCTCTTTTGCTTCACTTTCCAAGGCAGGAACATTGAAGCAACAAAAAAATCAAATATGCAGTGCAACCTTTAAAATTACTTATAGGAAGTTTTTGTGACTTCTGCAAGTACTGAACTGAATGAATCCAAGCTGAAATGTCTACTGAAAAAACTCTGAATAAGCATGGGGCATACCCAGAAACAGAGAGTCTGAGTATCAGAAGTGAAAGCTGCATGCTCTTTTTTTGCTGATCTCTTCTACCTTTACATGTATTCTTTCAAAGTTAACACAACATGGCTTACCTCAAACTCTTTTGTTTTAAAAGCCCTCAAACAAGACAGATCTCTGCGGATCTTCCCACACGCTGCTCTCACAGAGTCATTACTAAGAAACAGCCAAAAAAGGGAACTCGTAGAAGTTGGTAAATGGTACAACCCAAACCTGTCATAAAGGAAAGGAGCTCCCCAGGAGATGCCATGGCCTGAGGAAGGACACTTACAGCATTCAGCCCACAGAGCTGGTAGCAGCCCATGGTGACGACCACGGTGACAATCTGCCATCGCACCGCGCGCGTCCTCAGCAGCTGAACGATTGACACCATCTTGGTGTTTCTCTGGACTCGAGACTCTGCCAAAACTTCTTCTATTTCATGGGACACATCATCCTTCCCAAGGAATCTCTGAAATGCTATAAAGAGAGGACATATACTTTAGGCCAAACACTTGGCACTGTGTGCATTTATAACTGTCTTGCTTCTTTAAAATGGAAATATTTGGAACAAACAGGAGGTATATATGAGCTACAAATTAATTATTCTTCCACCAACAATATCATTCTGCTCTGGATGTGATGTGGTTCCTCCCCACTATTGAGTTCAGAAACTGAAACAAAACTATAAATTGTCTCCCTACAAGATCTCTCCTGTGTTATTTCATATATATTAATATAGCCTAAGGTCCAGTGAAGAGTGAAAATCATATGTGACTTGAAAATATTTATTACCAAAGCATCTCTGAACATTATTTAACTTGGCTACTTTTTCAGCCTAACAGTATAGCTGGCTTCATTGCTGGAGATAGAATGAATAAAGAAGTAGTGAGATGTAAAGATGCATATAAGTCTGGTAAACCAAGAAAAGGCAGACATTGGAAAGGAATAGCTACTACTCTTCCAATTACCTCTTAATTTTATTAGCATATAGACAAGAATTCACTTCATCAAGGTGATTAATATTGGAAATATTTACCCAGAGCAGTTCAAGACTTCATGTTTGTCAATGCTGGCGTCATAGGAACAAATTTACATGGCCAGTGTAAGCAAGCAAGCAAGCAAGCAACCTCCCTCATCTCCCCAGAAAGACATAATTTAGTATTTTACACTGATTTCTTACCAGAATAACTTTCCACTGTGAATAATACAGGCTTTCCACCTCACACCTCCTCCAAGATAGAGATACCTCCAACTGGACATGATGTGTCTCCACCAACCTTGTTTGACAGATACTGTCTATGCAGGTGATAGATTTGTCTCAAATCTAATGAACATACCCCAGGGGTTGGCATTTTAAGAGATGTTTAAAATGCTCATCATCTCAGAGTGACTGCAGAGAAACAATGACATTACATGGACCCCTGCAGCAAGGACTTGTGATCTAGTAGGATGCTAACACTCCAAGAAATCCTTTACACAGCAAGTCACTTAAAATTGTTATTTTTATTAAATGAATAAGTTCATTTAGTTTACCTAAGAATCAAATTATTTTTCTTAACCACAGCTTTACATAACATTGCCTATAAACAAATTACCACATATTTCAGTATGTTTACACAATTTTGAATCATAAAAAGCACTTTGACAGCCAAGAAAACTAGAGATACTGACTAGTCATGGTTAATACATCCAGACTTCATTTAGATTTTGAAGTTTAAAAATTTTATCTTTACCCAGTAGATGAAAAGGCCAATTAGTGGCATTTCATTGTAGTGAGGGATAGATCACACAAATGAACTGGTGGCCTCCCCAGTCCCTCTCTGACACTTAGGTGAGTGCACAAGGCTGCATATTCTGCTTGGCTCCCAATCTGGTGGTGCAGGGAACTAACCTGAGCTCTGGGCCAAATGTTCCTGAGGCACTTAGAACTTCTAATGCATTCCAATGGATCTCACACAATTCTCCTTAACAAGAAGGATGATTTTTTTAAGGGATGAACCACCTCTGGGTGTTGAGTCAATTCATAACATTCATATATTCTGATAACTGGTTTATCTCTTGTGAGAGGAGAGGTCAGAATTTTTAAATCTCTCAGTAAAAGCATGAGATTTATCTTTTCACACAGGCTGTACAATCAGAAATGAATTAAAAAACTGAGACCTCAGAACTAAAACTTTAATCTGCTCAGTTTTGTCCCTTGTTGCCCATTTTTTAATAAATGACATGCTAAACACTCATTTTAATGAGTGCTATGTATTTAAAGACAGTGATAAGAAATGTAAAATTAGAACAATGTGTGCCTACAGTATGTTTAAGTCAATGTCTCATACTGAAGTTACACTTTCCTCAGTACTATTAGAACGTCGATTGAGAAAAAATCAGATAAAGATGAGAACAATCAGACATGTATCACCATAGTCTTCCATGAAATAATGCTCTCAGATTTTTAAGCATCTGGTTTATCAGTGTAAATTAGGTCAGTGAATAGTTTTCTTTATTTTTCCTGTTCTTAGAATATTCAGCATTACTTTAGTACACACAAGTCAAAAATATAGGTGCAGTCAAGTAAAAAGATAGCAATCTGTCTTTTCTGCACAAGAGAGCTAGCTGTATTTCTAGAAGGATCAGGAACTAAAAAAAATGCAATTAACAAAATTGTCAAGTACAAGGCAGGAAAAACATAGACACCTGATTTCTTTTCTTTCCTTCATGGCATTCAGTAAAGAGATGTAAATGCCACCAGGCAACTTTGATGGATACTTAAAATTACCAACAAGTCAAGAAATGCCAAGAAATTACTATGCTATACATGCATATTGAATAGACATCACCAACCTTCTTGGAAAAACATTTTCCTGCTACTCGACACCTTTAATTTTCTTCCATTAGCAGTTTTTCAGTACCATAAGGATCATAATTTCATATATAAATAATGTGGAAATAAATTCTGCATTGGCAGAGAGATAGGGAAACTCAAAAGTCTTTCAATGTGTGATGTTCAATTTATTAGTTTTACATTCTAAACCCTGGCATTACTGGCACTGAGAAGCACAGCAGTTGTTCTTCTCCTTGCTGCAATGACTCATTTCCCTCCGTGACTGGCTGCTTCTCTCTATAGGGAAGCCTGATTTTCATGTAACACTTAAATCCATCTAAGGAGCTGCAGTTCTAGAAACTTTTAAAACTTTCCAGATTCCTATTTAATTCCCTTGGATCAAAAGCTTATAGAAGCTCAGCCTTCAAAAGCTGGAATATTGCCTTCATAAATAGGAAAAGAACTGGATGGTTCCAGTCAAGAGGAAAGAAGTCAAGAAACCCTTCCATTTACACCACCAGTTTTCATTCATCTCACCTAAGTGAGGGTGAAGCACCTGAAACAGGTTCAAAGAAGTGAAAAAAAGTCAGTTGGTACAATGCCTAAAACGAAACAGGCCTTTAAATTAACCGAAGATGGACACAACATCTCAGCTACATGGGGAATTACTAATTCTTTTTCCACTATAGTACTTCTAGGACTGTGGAAAGAAAGCAGTTGTCATCCACAGAATTAACATGCACACTTTGACAAGAAATTATAAAATATCAAAATGTATAAAGCCAGCACCAGGCAAGAGGGGGTAGAAAAAGAGATAAGTGGTCAAGTTTGGGCTTTATCCTTTGAAAAGAAATAGACAAAAAATTAAAATAAGCTGTGGGAGTATTATTGTCATCTGTTTCTCATGGACACATTCACTTCCCTGGTGATTAATTACATTAAATCCAGTGCCACACTGTCTCACACATCTTTGTCCAAGTTCTGCTTAAACAACCTCTTCTTTGGCCACTGTTTAGGACAGTAGAAATTTCCCTGTAATTACTCCATGTCAACATAGAAATAATTTACAAAATGAACTAAAGTTATTTTCATATAAACTGATTTTATTAGAGTACTGAGTATCCAGAAGTATTCAGGTGTCTCTTCCTAGATGAGATATAAGTATAAAAATGCTATTTAAATCTAAAAAATATTTATTATCTACTAGCATGTGGTATGGAAAAATTTAAGAAAAATATCAGGAAATATAACTGTGGGCAAATGACTTCAGGTTTTTCCCTCCATCTTCTTCTAAGTAAAGAGCACACAGATCTTTTTTGCGTTATTATCCAGTTAAGGATTACATCTTTACCTCTTTGTATGTGTGGTTTTACACACATCAACAGGCATGTTCAGGTTCACCTGAAACTAGCCAAGATGTACAGGTAAAACAAAACATATACACACCACCCTAAAACAACACAAGAATTGGTAAACAGAGTTGGATTAAAGGTCCAATGACCTAACATCCTTTCTAAAAGACAGGAGGTTTAAGAAAAGTTTAAAAACAAATCAGACACACCACAATCACTCCAGCTCTTGGCAGGTAAACATCTGAGATGAAGCCTTTACCATAAACCAGCAAGTGTAGTAGTCATGGTCATGTCTTCCTTTCCAGTCAGAATAGTTTATAATCTTTATAGACATACAAAACCCACAGAGAAACAAAAACAAATCGTATGTGCTTGTCGTCAGTCATAACAACTTATTTTAATCACTGGATTTGCAGTATCTTGTTCCTGCTGTAACTTTGGGTTTAACACCCCTCCAGTCCATGTGAGCCCCTCAAAGGGCTTTGTAAAAAATTGGCTACCTGCTTTTTTAAATCCAGAGTGACCTTGCTCTTTTGTCATATGAAACGGTACCAACCCTAATTCATCTTTCTAAAAATTCAAATCTATGAATCTCATTATACATATTGTAATCCTTCTTTCATAACCATAGGACTTATAATGTATGATTGAACATACTAGACGAAGAGGTTTTGTATGTCACCAAAAGATGTTGCTGTGACATTTTATCCAAGTTGTTTGACCCTTAAGACATAAAAAAGTTCTTGTTCCCTGGCAAGCTGGGATACCAGCTGAAATCCATTATTGATTCACATGACCTGCTACTGTAGCTGTATATAAAATGCAAGGTTCCTCCCTGTAACAATACACTTCAAATAAGACACCTCAACTCTCCAACTGCAAGTGTTTATAACCAGTGTTAGCCGTAACAAATGTTCCATTTTATCACTAATACTGATTTTATTTATATTTACATCATTGTGATACTCACAGACCAGGGGTGCACTTGGCATGCAACTAATGGACAGTAAATGTGAAATCCCTGTCTTACTGTCCTAGAACTTGGATGGTAAACTGATGTAATTATAGCAGAAGATTTTTCTGTTTCTTCGTGTTTCTATCCCTGTCATTCTTCATTTCCACAATTTCCTTCCAAAGTCCTCTTCAACCACTTAAATACCCATTTTTCTTTTGCTGTCTGGCCTTGATTAAGAAGGGTCACACCAGTTAAATGCTAGGCAATTTCTTCTCTTCTATTCTTATTGGATGAGAAGAATATTAGTTATGGGACCTGGGAGAGGAGCTGTCTTGGTTCTGCCCTGGCTTCATTACCAGACTTAGTTCCTTGGGCAAAGCAGGTTTACAGATTATGCTGCTGTTCAGTGGACTGCTCTCTCCCCAAAACACATGGGTCAGTTCTCCCACATTCAGCAGTGAGACAGGAATGTGAGAGATATTCAGCTCCTTTGGGTCTCAGGGAGGAGGATACAGGCTGGTGACCTCCAGGAAGATGAGCCAAGCTCATCTGTCAGTGCTGCCTTTGGCAGCAGACAGCAGCAGGTCAGACATGGTGTCTGTATGTCTGACATGGGCTCAGCTGCCCACAGTGTGCACCCCTCGCAGTGCTGGAAAGGGATGCAGGAAAAGCAGGAGACTGGGTAAAATCCCGCTAATGGGGCTCAGGAGACTTCACTCATCTGAGGCATTGCTGCCCCTGTGCCCCAAAGAATAGCTTCTCTTGTGGTGGTGTGGTTCAGGCTTGCACATGGTGCCTCTCTAACTCTCTACCCTCATTTTTTCATTGTTTACACAACATGTTTTGGTCCTTCTCCTTCTCTCAGACTCTTATTTGCCCCTTAAAAACATGTGCCAGAAAAGAGGTTGACACCACTTGTATTTTGGTTGTTGTAGACTGGTTATCTCCTGAGACAGAGAAGAAAAGGAGGAGATGAAAGCAGGAGCAAAACTTTGTGGAAACTCAGTGACCTACATTATCTCACTGGATTTTATTGCTCTAAAACAATTAGGAAGATTAATGTTGTCAGCTCCATTTTAGGAGCTTTGACATACATGCCTACATTAGAGTATTTCATAAAGACTAACATAGTCATCTGCTTTAAATACAGCAGACCTTTTGCAAATAAGAGCTTTATATTACTCTGACAAGGTATAATCCACAGTGAAATATATATTTGAATAAATAGCCTTGATCCATTAAGAGAAATAAAAGGGATTTAGTCAGTAGAAAGAGTTGCAAATTTCCAATATTAATATGTAGATTTAAGCTAAGAGGCAAATAATTTAAAAGCATTACTGTAGTCATCATTAAAATGAAGAATTCTGCTTTGTCATTATATGACTTACAAGTAGAAGGGCATTTTAATAAATCACAACTCCTCCAGTCTCCTAAATACTTAGACTTTTCCTCCCCCATTTCTGCTGATAATGCGAATATCCAGATGATTTGTCTTGATTCACTCTCCTATTTTCTGAATTCCACTATAGACTACACTCAAAATGAGTTATACTTTGTACTACAACATACCTCCAAATTGCGTCATTTCTTTTAGAATTAAAAAAATCCAAAAGCATATCTTCATATGCAGGTACTTTGAAAAGCTTTTTATATCAGTTGTCTCTTTTTCTCTCAGAGTATCTAAATTTATAGTCCTTAGGGTGGCTCATGAAAGCCATCTTCTTGTAATCAGCAAGCCAGCAGCTAAAGCTCATTTCCCCAGGCAACTGCTCTCCTGATGTCTTCTACTCCAAAACTTACCTCCAATGCCTCTGGATTAGATTTCAAATTATTTTCAGAACATTTATGCGGAAAACATCCCAGAGCACAGTTGGCACACTACCAGCAACAGTAAATGGCGTGTATTTCAAGGCAGGTGGTGTTATTTTACTGCCACATTTTATAATTTTTAATCTCTATCTATGAGAGGTCCAGTTTCACTTGCTGAGGTCTCCAGGTACTGTAGCAGGATTTTCAATCCTCATAGCAAGTGTGACATTATGCAATAGCATTGCAGATGCAGACTCTTTGCCAGCCATAGCTCTGGAAATATATCTATGGTTTTATCAGGCAGAAATGAGCCAGTTTAAACTTGGCACCCAAAGGCATTTCTTCCCTGCCCAGCCATGGTGCTGCAGAATTTTCCACCCAACAGCCAACACGAGCTGGGTCCTGCACCCCTGCTGGGTGCTCTGAGCACAGCTGGCAGGGCAGTACTTTCCTTCGTGGTCCTTGGAAAAGCTTCTCTGCCTCCTCAAAACTCTGCTGACCCTGTGAAGCTCTTCCCAAAACCTTGTTGCTTTTGTGATCTTTTATTTTTTAAGCGTTGAACTCTATCTCTAAGTTTCTGAGGCTCTAAAATTTATAGAATTTTTTGTTCAACACCAAATAGAGACCACATGGGAGTCTCTTCATTAATGTGCTATTTCTTTTTCAGAGGGCTCTTCAGAACAAAAAAGGCCAATTTTTAGTTTCAAAATAGAGACTATAGAGTTTCTGGATAGAGTTGCATTAATTTAATGCTAAGAGATAATTAAATATATATTTGAAGGGTTGATACACACTTTACAAGTAGTTTTGCAAGCAACTAGTTCATGACTGAAAATGTTAAACTTCATATTCAAACAAAGTCCTTAAGAACAATTTGTAAAGCACTTACATTTGGTATTTTGGTATTATAATCAGTCTCCTTATTTGTAGATTCCTGTTTTTCATATGTCCTTAAAATAAGCTAAACTAAATTTTTAACATTCCCTCAGCTGTATTGGGACCATGAGAAATATACTGGAATGCAGCAACTGTGATCATGCAAGGAAATAGTTTTACACCTGGAACCTAAAGTAAGGACAAAATATTCTGTATGTGTGAAGCTGAAGCAATATGGAAACACTGGAATTTTTCAGTTAAACAGATGTATGGATTTTTATTAGATCTACAAAGGTTATTGAGTTGCAGAACATGAAGTCAAACATAGCAACTACTGGGAAAAAAAAAACAGCAACAGAATCTGTGTTTTTATTAGTCAAAGTGCAAAAACTGTAGATAAGGGAGTCACAATGACTGAAACCACATTTCACTTCCAAATGAACCCTGCCAGAGTGACTGGCACATAACAGCGGGATGATTTGGTTAGCTCTGTATCACCATGTGTAATATTAGATAAGTTACCTTGCTGGAGAATTTAATTTATAAAACCTTCAAAGCTACAGCTATATTCACACATACAGAGACAAATAAAAAAGTGAGAAAAATTATTGCCAAGAGATTATCTCCTATGAGAATATTCTGCTTCTAGAGTGGTATCAGAATCAGGTATCTCCAGCCTGAATCCCTGCAATAAACACCCTTTATTGTAAAAAAGTAACATAACATACCTTTTTCTGCCTTGCTCCTGTTGTGCTTTTCGAGTAGGAGGTACCGAGGACTTTCAGGAAGGAAAGGCAGAATCACGGCTTGTATCAATGATGGAACAATGATTGCTCCAAATAAGAAAGGCCACCGAGATTCCTGCAAGCAGATGCAAACAGGAGTCAGTAATACTCTTCCATAGTGACACTTGCAAGAAAAATACCTTTGATAGAAAACACTGTAGTTCTTTGTAATTCAAAGTATTGTGTCCGCCACCAGAGGGACGTGCTCCTCCTAAGCTGAGTAAGTGGTTTGAACACTTCCCTCTCAAATCACTTTGCTCAAGGGCCAAGCCTCCAAACCACTTTCCATTGACAGTTTTTATTTTACATTCTTTTCCTCCAGCAAGGCCTAAAGCACCACATTCTCTATGGCATGGGATGTAATCCATGCCTCAAAACTGAAACAGGGCCCAAGGTAACTGAATAACTCCCAGAAATAATGGGGGGGGTATCTCCTAATCAAACTTTTCACTTGCCCTTTTAGGTTACAGAGGTGTTTTTAAAAAATTCTCCCGGGATGGTAAAACAACTTGACAAAGTGGTTTTTCAAACAATTTAAAGCTTGAGATAATCTGTCACCCTAAGAGCCTGCATTATCATAAAGGCTTCAAGACTCTATTACTTCATTCCTTTTTACTTTTTTTTTCCCACTTGAGTGGAAAACTTTATATAATGTAGGTGAATCAAAAGTGGTTAATATTGTTTATAGAGAAAGAAGCCTGAATTTTATTTTAAAAACCAGAAAACTAAGGTTAAAGACTTTTAAATCAGACAATAATCATATAATCAAAGTGGGTACTGTTTTGTAAAGAATAACTTCAGAAAAATTTATAAGGTGTTAGAATTTTTGACAATACTTCCAGATAAAAATCTTACTCTTGATCAGCACTACATATTTTATGTAGGTGTTTTTCCACAATGTCAAATACGCTTCTTAAAAGAAAAAAGTATATTCTTTGTATACTATTATTATCAGCATTCTGCTCACCTGTGGAGGCTTCTGTGGAATAAGCTTACACTCCTTTTAAAGTCACCTATAGTGTATAGTTTATAAGTTGGTCATGTTTATCTCAAATAACTCTTCTTGAAAGCATTATGTTGAAAAAGCTATGAACAAGACTCTGAATTTACCCTTCACAATAAATAGCAAACCCTGCTATTATAATGAAAAGGCCTTTATTTTCTCCATATAAGACACCAAGTTTCCTTTATTTCCTCTATTAAAGATTTCTGTTTGAATCATGCAACTTCTAAAACTTTAAGGTAAACTCATAAATACTCATAAACATGCTCCCACTTGCAATTTTGGCATGAATTGATCATTAAGTCACTGAAACCAATGGAAACTTCTCCGTCCATTTCAAAAGATTTCATGTCCATTCAATGACATGCAGTATGTGTTCTACTTGCTTTTCTCTTAATCTACATTTTACAATCTTAACTCTTTCCTCCCACTAAAGAAAAGAAATAGTACGACCAATATAAGTTTAAAGGATTCATTAAAATTGCTGGAAGTCAGGTTGAACTAGACCCTATAAAGAGAACTAAGAGAAGCAGGGAAAAGGAAGGTTTCATAACCTCTTTAAGAAGGAAAGGAGCAGGACATATATTGGAACAGTGCTCAAAAGCAGTAATAAGTTAAAAGCAAAAGACAGTGTAAGTGACTTAGAAGATGCTCAAAACACTTTACCTCAGTTGTCAGCAGTAAGGAGAAGCACACAGGCACTGCTGAGAGAAATGAAAACTACATCCCATTTTATTTCAGGAAAAACTTAAAAGAGCATTAAATGTTTTAATTACAGGAGACCTGATTTCATCACCCACTCAGAACTGGTACAAATAACATGTCAAGATGGTAAAATTTTCATTTAAAACTGTCACATTATGGGTATTTGCTTAGGCTGGAGCATGAAAAGCCTGGCTTTGATGTATTTACAAAAGACAGTTAAACAGTGGAGAGAGTTTGACAACTCATTCAAAGGTTGATGTAATAAAGTGCAAAGCTGCAGAGACAGAAGATTTGGTGGAAAGGAGGGAGATAAAGTATGGCATGGATTTAGCTGTGAATGAGACAAGATTAAGGTGCACTGGAATACAGTAAAGAAAATGTTCCCATGTCAGAAAATCATCAGCTATAATGCAAAAAATGGAACTTACTGTAACCAATACAATGGACATGGGGTAGCAGAGGGCACTCCCCAGCCCTGCTCAGCATCCCTGCGTAACCACCATGCTGCCTCATGGAACTGTCAAGAGCTTGGCTACCTCTACTGCTTCAAACATGCAGGAGATGGCATCAAAATAAATACTCTTTAGCATTCAGTGCACAGGATGAACTGTGATCTCTCAGAGCGCAAGCCTGTTTACCAGTCACTATTAAGTAGTCATCATTTAAGTAGCAATACTGGAATTAATTCCTTGGGGATGGGGTTGTGATGAGTTTACTATAGCGCTGAACAATTTATAAACAGAAATGACCTTTTTGTATGACTTTCTTGTGTAAAATGACATATTTTACCCATTTAGTATGTGGGGAACAAGAGACAAAAGCCTCTGGCATCCAATGCAAGGTATTGAAAATGTCCAGGAAATAGTGATTTGGTGGTCTCTCCTTTTCATGTTTTATAAGCAGGAACACTTTTAAAATTTTAGTTTGGCAAAATATAATCACACACACAGACATAAAGAATTAAATCTAGTCTAATTTTTTAGATGCCCTGAAGCATTTTGCTTCAGCCTCCTGTTGCAGCTACAGAAGGATGCAGGTCTCTGTAATATTCTGTGTCACATCTGCCAGCCTCACAGGGACATCTAAAGTACCGTAGGGTATCAAGATGATACTATGTGCTTATATTCAAGCAATGTAATTTTGTCTTTTCTTGTAGAGACTTTGCACAAAAAAAAAAAATGCATATTAGAAATATTCCATTTGCCCTGAAAAAAAAAAAATAAAAAAATAATGGTATCCCTGCTCAGAACAGACTGGGTAAAATTACTTAGGCATACAAAGCCCAGAATACTGCACAAGTTCAGCATTTCTCTGTTAATCTGCTACCATACCACATGAAACACTCCTAAAAGTAAAGGACAACCATATTGGCCTGGGGCCAAGGACTGAAAAAGCACTGAGATGGAACTAATTTCGTAGCATTAGAACTGTCTTTTCTTCCTTTAGTCAAGGGTATGGCACAGTGGTGATGATCATGAGGCAGCTGAGAAAAGAGAACTTCTACATCTCAGGCTTCAGAGCAGCTACTCAAGTAAGGTGCAGAACAACTGCTTTCCTCTCACCTTCTTTGTACCACTCCAAACACTGCTCTAACAGCCAGCCTCCTCTGGCTGCAGAGGATGCTAATCTCACAATTATATCCCTGCTGGACACAATTTTCTCTTGGTATGACCATTTTGGTAACCCAATTTGTCAAAATGTATCTCAGAAACAGAGTTAAAAATTGCTTACCTTCCTGTTTGAAACAGAGGCAGCTCAAATAATATGTGTATTTCACCTCTGTTCTGAACCCCGATGTGTATTTTTACAGGTCACTACTACAGCTATAGCTCTGACAAGAAGATTAGTCAAGTATCAGTATCTTTCCAGGTAATAATCAATAAAGAAAGTCACTAGATTTAAGGCTGTACCAGTCTGATGTAAAATTCACAGAAATCGGCAGGAGATTTTTGTTACTGGGTAAATGTCCTTTGGATGAGAACTTAAAACAGCTTTGAAAATGTCTGGTGTCTGAGTCCCATGATTTTCTCTTCACTAAATGGCGTGCTAGTACTGAGAGGGAGAATTAAAGTTTCTGTTACAAGTTCCCCAGATGGTTTTTCATCCAACTTTTGATTGGAGTAACAACTAACTTTTTACTGCACGCTTATATGGCATAATTTGTCTTCATTTCTTATTCATCACCAAGAGAAGTAAAAAATTCAGAGAAAAGCAATGGGAAATGGAAAGCTTTCACATGGGATTATTATCAGCAGCCAGCATATGCACTTAAGCTTCTTTAGGAGGAAATACTAGAGGTGTGCTGGAGCTACCAAAAATTTTTGACAGAACTTCCTTTCAGTGATACAATTAGACTGAGGTTAGCATCCATAAATAAAAAAATATACAAATAGTAAATTAAAATAATTGAGGAGGATAACACTCAGTTTTTCAAACATGAGAACATATTATCATTCTGATGCCCTTGAGTACCTCAGATGTCCCTGTGGGACTGGCAGATGCAACACATAGAACTCCAGAGACCTGCATTCTTTTGGGACTGTAGTGGCAGATGAAAAAAAATGCTCCAGGGCATCTAGAAATTGCATTAGATGCAAATCTTTTGTTATGTGATTGCATTTTGCCAACTGAAGTTATGAAAGTTAGACTAAGGTATATCAAGGTTAAGATAAAAACCCATAAAAATATCCAAAACACATTTGCTGTTTTAAAAACAGCTGAAGTGGTTGAATATTTAATGTAAACGGTTTTTTTTATGACAAAAAAATCTAGTTTGGATTTTAAAGAAACAAAATCCAATTCACTTTAATTTGACATTACTTCGAGTATTAAAAAATTCCTCAAAATACTAATCAAGAATTTACCTCCCATTTTTTTTCCTTTTGCCAACAGTTTCAAAAGCAAAGAAACTCAAGAGTAGAAAACACACCCTCCTACTCAATATGATGACTCTATGCTATCTTACAGTGCTTAACCAATTCACCATGGCATTAATACTAATTTGTAAAAGACAAATTTACATATTAGGACATGAATTTGCAATAACAGATAGTTTTACAATGTATAGTAGAAAGTAAAACTGAAATATTAATCTTGATAGATAAGAACCTTCAAAAACCTTTAAGTGGTAGTTATCTCCCCAGTGTGTGAAACACACTTGGAAGGAAGTCACAGGTCAAATTGTTTTAGAGTTATTGCTTAATAACAGATTTGTAAATATTATCAAATACTCAAGCACTAAGGAAACAGGCAAATTTGAACTGCTCACTTGCTCCTTAAAATCTGAAGCAGAGTCCACTTACACAGGGTAAGATGAGTTTTATAGACAGACACTATTTGTTATTAGGTCAGCTATAGTAAGTGAAAAACTCACCTTTTAAAGTCTGCTAAAGTAGCATATTTTAAATATGAGTATAAACAAGTGCTTTAAGTTTAGTTACATGTGTTAACTATGTTTCAGTGGATTAGGAGATAATTATAAGAAATTGCTATTAGGCTCCACAGTGTTTTGATGTCTTTCTTTCCTTCACATCTGCTGAAGGATATCTTTCCAGGAAAGCTTGTCTACTGTTTTTCCAGCTGACCTAATTAAGCAGAAGACAGCTACATAGAAGATTTCTCGAGTCAGGTGAGCACTGTTTCACTGTCTATGAGTAGCCGTCCTCACTGATGATAAACTTTCATCCCAAAATTAGATGCTCTGCCATTAAGTCTTTTTTTCATTGTTGAGTCTAAATTGTATCTACCTTCATAGTGCTCTTGTTTCCATAACCACACTTCCACTTTCAGGCAACTCCTCTCCTGTAAAATGTTCTCCTTCCCAAATGCAAAACTGCAACATTTCAATATTACATATGGCCCATCAACCATATGTTGTTAAAACTCTGGGAATTGAAGCCTCACAGCACAACCTTAATGGACTGAAACTCATTTGCAAATATGAAGACACACAGCTGTTTTCCCATGCATTACTTAATGAGTTCTGTAAAGAAAAGGGATGAATAAATACTGTTGTGTCTGTCTCGGGGAACCAATAATAAGTTGATTTATAATCTCCAGTAAATACATAATCTCAGCTGAACCACAATAGATATAAACAAAGCACCTCACTTAATATCTCCATTAGAAATACATCAACGCACACCACATTCTCCCAGCAGGGCTGGTATAACAGGGTTGACCTCTTCCCGTGGGTCCTACTGAGCTATGAATGTGCAACAACCCAGAAGGTCCTGGCAGTATTTCTGTAGTTTTATCAGCACCACCAAGGCTGTGCCTGGTTCCTGCACAGCATCTTCCTTTGACTGGATTAGCCCATCTTTGGGTGAGTTGACCTTCATGTCCCTGATCAGCAACTCACAGCTTGTATTGAAGTACTTGTGTCTTCATAAAAGACTTGTAAATTGCTTCAGCAGTAAGAAACTTTGTGCCTTATGTGTTACTGTGAAAAGAGGGTGAAAACGTGCCATTCCTAGAAAAGAAAAAAAACTGAGAATATTTGAAAAAGGATTGCCATCTTCAAAATCACTGCCTCAAGCAACTCTTAATTGGTGTGTCTGGTAGCAGTTTGCAGGAAGTGCAGGCAGATATCAAACACCTACTGAAATTAGTGACTATCTGAATGAGCACTGAAACACTTTAAGCCTCTTTCTTTCTTTCTTTCTTTCTTTCTTTCTTTCTTTCTTTCTTTCTTTCTTTCTTTCTTTCTTTCTTTCTTTCTTTCTTTCTTTCTTTCTTTCTTTCCTTCCTTCCTTCCTTCCTTCCTTCCTTCCTTCCTTCCTTCCTTCCTTCCTTCCTTCCTTCCTTCCTTCCTTCCTTCCTTCCTTCCTTCCTTCCTTCCTTCCTTCCTTCCTTCCTTCCTTCCTTCCTTCCTTCCTTCTTTCTTTCCTTCTTTCTTTCCTTCTTTCTTTCCTTCTTTCTCTCTTTCCTTCTTTCTCTCTCTCTCTCTTTCTCTCTCTTTCTCTCTTTTCATTCCTTCCTGAAATTCCTTCCTTCCAGTAACTCCTTTCCTTGTAAGGGTATTTCCCTGAGTTATTCTTAGCGATATCATCCCCTTAAGGATCTGAGCAGCCACTTATAAGCAGCAGTGTGTCTCTTGTATCCTTAGCAGAAGTCTTAAAACACTCTTCAGGGAAGGCTTTAGCTTTTCATTCAGAGTTTTGCACTTTACTACACAAGTATAAAGCCGTTTTTCTTCTGTGTTTTTAAGAAATACTGTGCAAACTCAGCAGTGAACTGGTAAGGACCAGGGTAACTTGGGATCAACTTTTGCAAGCTTCAATAGCAGAATGGTTTCAGGAATAGTATGAGACTACCTCCTCAAGCTCTTGCTCTAAAGTTAGACAAATCCTGACCAAAAACCTCCACAACTGGGAACCAGAGCTGATGAGAAAAATTCCTTTGTTATTTTTCCCCAAGTCCTACACTAACCTTTGCTCTTAAGAACTCATTAAGAACTAGTAATGTATACACTAAAATAAACTCCACAAAGCAGCATGTTTCTACAGATGTTAACAGCTCCACCATCATCCAGGTCATTAATGAAGATACTGAATAGGACTGGAACTCTGGGCTACACCATCAGTTACTGGCTTCCAAACTAGACTTTGCTTCACTTCACTGTATTTTTAGAATATAACTGGGCAGAGTAAAGATGTTACAGGATATTCTATTCTACATAGCCAGATGTTAGAAATTATTATAAACAGAACACTTTAGGGTTTCAAGTGATCCTGGAAAAATGCTAAACATTTTTCTAGTGGAAAGTAAAACCACCTTTTTATATTCTGTAGACAGCAAAAGGCATCAGCTGCTTTAATTTCCAACACTCTGCTTGAAGCTGCAAGAGTTCACCTTATTGCCACAAGAGCTCCCTGTTCTATACTCTGAAATTCTCACTTGTATTTTAAAGAATAATATCTTTAACTATAGTCACTATCATGGCTCAAGGAGAAGATAAACATACAGAACAAAAGAGCTCACAGAAAAATATTAAGAAACTGGTCCATCATACTTTGTGTTATCATGCTGATGCATCAGATTCATTTCAAGAGCATCTTCAATAGACCATTTTGCCATTGGTGTCCACCTGCACACTTCAGGTCCCTAGAGTGATTTAGAATTGCTTTCTCTACTCATCTATAATTTACTGACAGCTTTTAAGGAATCCTTGAATTTGAGTCAAGAGCCTTAGAAAGAAGGATCAGTTAAAAAAAAAGAAAAACAAAGGAAAAATCAAGCTGAAAATGAAGCTTTGACAAGTAAAATCAAAGCTTATTTTCAGAACAGCCTTCAACTGCACAGGTTGTACAACCTATTCCATCACTGTCTATTTTTGTGCAAGTGAAGGAGTACTTTTAAAAGGCCTTGGTAGAGCAAAATTAAAAATTCCTATACAAACTTTTCTAAATACACAGTTATCCATCACGTCAAATATATCATTTTTAAGAGCTCTGGTAAAGAAAATTAGAGTTTTACACAGCATCTACAGAAGTTTTTAGTTTTATCACAACTATTCCTGAGCAAGGTTCACTTGTGTAAAAAACTAACTAGAAAGAGATTAACCATAGAGATGTTTCCTTACTAGACATGTAGTACAGTGTCTGTGGAGTTCATTGGTCCTTTTCCAGATTTAGCTCAATTTGCTGCAGAAATTGATATTGATATTTATATCAGTAGCATAATTTCTTTGCTGAAATAACGAGTTGTGGGGAGGACAGTATGGCCAGTATCATCATGTGTCACAAACCTATTTCCAGCTAAATACCTTTTTAAAAACAGGTATTCTGTAGCCAAATATGCATTAAAGCTGCTAAAAGTCCTCAAAAAAGTGTACTCAGACAAATTCATGTGCCTTCTATGACAAAGACAACATCCAATTAATAAAATTTGTAACTAACCACACACACAAGAGTTTTGCAATAAATTCCAAATGTTTTAAAAGAAAGATTGAGAAGACTCTAGAAAAGACAGCATGTCACTTCAAGATAAATTCTAAACCCTCTCTGGTGCACTCATTCTTTGAGTGTTTCTCCAACATGAAATTACCCATAGGAGCTCTTTAACCCCAGTTTTTCTCCTCAAGAAACCACTTCCCAAATCTGATCACTGCTGCTCACTTCTGTACCTTGTACTGCTTGATTACATTATTTTTAAAACAGAATGACCAAACCTACTCTACTTGCAACATTCAAAAGATGGACACATCAGGAATTTTACGGTTTTTTCCGTTTAGTCTATTTTTTTTTTTCCTTGAAACACGGTAATAGGATTCATTCAGGAAGTGCTCCCTTGGTGACCCTTAGGATGCAAGCAAAGTTTTTAGGGTAACATACTATCCACTGGGAAAAAACGCAACCATGTAGTTAGACAAGCTCCTGGGTGCATGACCTAGAAACACTTGAAGTTTATAAAGGAGGGTTGTCGAAGTAAACAAACAGAAAATTTCTATTTTTCCATTGATGTACCACTGGCAAGCAGCTGTTCAGTCAGAGAAGCAGCCAGAGCTGTCCAGCCACCGGGACCAGCTCCAGGGAAAACAGCTGCAGCTTGGCAAAGCCTGACACACCACACACTGGAAAAGGGGCTCAGAGCAGAGGGCTGAGGAAAGCGTGGCAATGGCAACTGGTTCAGCTTTACCTGCCCTGAATAAATATACACACTGTGAAACACTTTCTTCTCTCTCATATTGATACACAGATGAAAGAGATACTGAAACTCAATGTATATTGAAAATAAGAACACCGCGACTACTGCAAATGTATTCAGAAACTAAATCCTCTATAATTTAAGGGATGATAAAAGCTTCATTAAACAAAATGAAGCTGTAGAATAGACAGTCTGATGTTTTGAAATGTTTAGAAGATATTGGCATGCTAAGGAAAATCTGTGGACCAAGACATTCCATGCAGGAGGAACTAGATGAGTTAGCTAGAGAGATACCTAAAGTTACACAGAATATGCCAGAATCAGGCCAGACAATATTCCCCCAAGAGAGTAAGTGTAAATTTGAACTTTCAAAACTGAAGTTGACAGTGCACTGGCCTTTACTTTGCAGGAACAATCTGTCAGGAAAAATAGGCTGGGTGATTCAACTGCAGAATCACAGGAACAGAGAGAATGGAAATACCTGAAGGGCAGTGTTTGAAGAAGTGACAGGTCTGAGATAGTTTGTCCTTATCTTATTATCTGTTTTTTTTCCTTCAGTCAGATATATGGAAAACTGCCCATGCTGTACAACCCAAATGGCATGAATTAAATAATCCTGTGGCCAGTAGCAATAATTCAGTGCCCACGTTACGGCAGATAACATCATTGCACATCTGTGGGCCTGCAACAAGTTGTCATCTACAGATGCTGTGGCTTCCTGAAGAATTGAGGGCTCTGGCTTACAGAACACAAGATGCCAGCAATGTGAAAATAAGCACACAGCCCTCAGCAGTTGGGGTGGTGGCACCAGCACATGAAGTAATTGTGCTCTGTACTCTGATCACCAGACCACTTTACCATGGTGGAATTTTCCAGACCTTAGTGGAGACATTGCAGATAGGTTTTCTCATACGTTATATAGGTTCTCATGACTTATAAGAATCAGAACCTTCAATAGAAAGCATTGCTCAGATTTGTTGGATCGGGGGGAATTAGGACTGTGGGAAGCAAGTAAGATTGTCAAGTCACCACAGCAGAGGACTGTTGTCACAACTGCAGCTTTTCTCCTTCAAATAATCACTCTTGGTAAGCATTGCATACTTAAGAAACACATTCTAAAATTAGTATCTTTGGAGACAAATATAATAAAATTCTGTGTATTCAAAATCAAAAAAACTGCCTGTATTTAGGTGTTTATTAGATTGTAAATTTTTAGTCTTTATTAGATTGTAAATTTTTAGTTGCATTTTCTCTTATATATTATAATTTAAAAATTGGACATAGTCATATTTGTCTAGTTCATATCAATATGACAGGCACAGAAAAGAATTAAATTTATTTCTGCAATACTTCAGACAAAACATTTCCAGGAAAAAAATAATATAATTCTATTTTTTAAAGTATAATTTCCTCTGGGTTAGCTGTATAATCTTGTTCTCCTAAATTCAAACTTAAACCAAGAATTATTAGAGAGAATGGCTTACAGGGTGAGAAAGAGATTGAAGAGCTTTTGTTACTAGAGGAGGTGATATTTAACATGAAAAACAAAGATCACAAGTGATGGGGGGAGGAGAAAGGAAGCACACTCGAGTAGATAGTGGGGGGAAAAAAAGAAACAGAAAGGAATTAAGGAATAAATAATAATTGATCAAAAGAATAATAAGTTGACAAACTGGCAAGAAAAGGTATTACAAAGAAATGACAAGATTGTCAATTCCCAGCACTTTCAGTAGAAAGGTTGGGAAAACTGAAGGAATAGGAAGGAGCCAACCAGCCAGTTACCCAGCCAGAGCTGACCACTGCCCCTCAGCACTGCACCTGGGGCTGCCCACTCCTCGGCCCATCTTGACAAACCAAAGATTGCTAAAAAAAAACTATTTAGGGCTATTTAACCTACTTGATACAAAAAGCAGTAAGGACTTTTGAATTGCCTCAAGTAATACTCATTGCTTCAGAGCTATTTTTATCACAATTTCATATTTACAGGGATACTTTTGCATTTGATTACAGGAAATCATCACTTAGGTTGTTAATAAATGCTTGTTAACACTATGCCCCACAGCCAACATAAACACTTTCCTTTTCTGTGGAGAGACTTCTACAGAACCACTGAAGACAACAACCTCATATAATCCACATAAATGCATCAAGCTCCAATTTAAAATTTAAATTTTCTGCTCAAGCTACTTCAGCCGGGATTCTGTTCCAAACACCACTCTGATGAGTTTCAGCATGCAATTATTCACACAATATTTATAAAAAATCATTCTTGTAGCCATATTGTCTTTGAGATTAGGCCACCCTATTCCTTCTTTCTCATGTTAACAGGGTGCAGTCAGTTCCTCTCCCTTCCCTCCCTTCCCATCACACAAGTGATGTTGCTGCTACCTCCTCTTACAAGAAGGACTTCAGCCACACTGACAGCCCTCCTCATATCCATCCCTTTTTCAAAGAGTTTCTTCCAGCAAGACACTCATCTCTGGTTTTGTCCCTCCTTTCTTCAAAACCATCAATGCTCAGATACTATGGTTAATAACCTCTTAGATATTTGCTTACAAGGAATAGACACATAACAGATCTCAGTAGAAAACTTACGAAACCATGAGAGAAGTATTTGTAAGTAGTACTATTTACAACAAATTCTGATAAGAAACAAACAACTACAGAGCAGCAAAATAAAAATTACCTCCCACTAAAGGAGTTGCAATGGGAACCCCACAAATCTACAGAAAATAATCCTGGCTTGACTGAAACCAAGAGAAATTAAAAACAAAACAAAACAAACAAACAAACAAAAAAAAACCCAAAAAAACACCCACATATCCAGCTAGAATATTCAAGTTGCCTCCAATAAATTGGCTGGAAATATTGTAATTCACATCAGCCAAAACTTTGCTTCTTTTATATACTTTGTGCTTGATGTTACCCATCTTGAAAAAACTAATTCTACAGATAAAGCATATTTCTTCTTACATAAATTAATGTCTGTCTTTCATGGTGTGATATTAATTAACTTCACACTAAAGCAGGTTGTAGAAGCAGAAACGCTACCTCCATAATTTGGTAGCAGCAAAAATAGTGATGAAAGGAAAGCAAGAAGAGAAATATAACCAGCAAGAAGGAGTTGAAATCAAGGAATAAGAATTTGCATGACACTTCACCTTTAAAAGTGTATGCATCTTTCAAAAACCA
Source organism: Zosterops lateralis (assembly GCF_965231275.1). NCBI lineage: Eukaryota > Metazoa > Chordata > Aves > Passeriformes > Zosteropidae > Zosterops > Zosterops lateralis. The sequence goes on from NC_139766.1 coordinate 13,599,211, forward strand.
AATTCAAAAACCTCCGACTATGTAAGGGCTGCATATTCTAAGCAATATTGGCCTCTAGAAATTTCATACACTCATTTGTAATAGACCTGCTTCCAAGGCAAGAGAAGAGACATCTGTAGAAGCCACACAATAAAAGCCATTTAAAGTTATTTCCTATAATCTGTTGCTTTGGATGGGCAGGGGAGAAATCTATCCTTCAATAAAGGGTAAACTGAATCAAATCATTTGCCTTCAGGAAAGCTGAGCAGAATAAAGGGACAGAATAAGAAAGCTGGTCAGGCAAAAATAAAAGTGTCAGGGATGATGGTATCATGTATTCACACAGGAGTTGCCTTTGGATAGGCAGAAAAGGACAAGCTCTCTCACTTTCCAACTCCTTACTACTTTTTCTGGCTGTCAGAAGGGATTCTGGGTTCAGGTTTCCCTGTGAGAGGATTGCTGCAGACCTTTCTTCTACACTGCCTTGAAGATTCATCTCTGAATGGAAAGCTCCTGGTCGGTCAGCTGACCACCCTGATTCCTTCCAACCTTACCCATTGTGTGATTCTGTATTTCGAATTGCCAGCCAGAACAAAACAGGAGTTCATTTATCCAGAGTAATGATGACATCCAGTGGCCACCAAGTTAATCTCAGCCTGTGACAGCGAGACAACCTCTTATCTGAATAGATAATCTTTCCATAAAGGTGTGTGTTAACTCTGCTCTTCTATCACTTGATCTAAAAGCAGGATAAGTAAGGATGCCACTAAAAGGATGCCACTGTAATCACCAAGCAAGAGTCTTCCTATTCAGGTTCTCATAATAGCTCTAACCAAGCTTTTTCAGCTCTATCTCACATTGAAAAATTAGAGATCAAATATATAAAAACTCTTAAGGCTTTCCAGGGTGCCCAAAGAAACTGAAAACCAGCAAAAATAGATGTACATCAAGAAAGGGGGAAAGGGAGGTCTGTATATGGACACACACAAGCCACTCAACCTGTTGAAACTGCTGGCCACATCTACCAAACTGAGTCATGCTTTTAGTACATGCATTTAGAAGACATAGAGGAAACTATTTTTCAAAGTGCTGTAAAACAAAAAATATATTTTTTTCACACTTTTGTAAAGAATCCAGTCAAAATACAAAAATATGACACTTGGATGATGCTTTGATAGAAAAGGTCTGTTAAATACTTACTTGCCCAAATATTTCTGGCAGCCCCAAAACTTGACCAGTGAAAACACCAATACAAATGAAAATTGCTGTGACCTGACCCAGTGAACCACGGATTTCCTTAGGAGATATTTCACTCAAATACATAGGGAGGGCACTTAAGGAAATGCCTACAAAGGAAGAACAAAACCCATATATTAAGTCAAAACATTTTTATTATGCCAGGTGTGAAACAAATTTCTATTGAAAGGAACCTGAGTGATAATCTGCTCACAATGGTGGAATAAAAACATGCAAGGAATAGAATTATATCTATCCATATATAACATGAATTATTTTCCCTGCATGTCTAATTACTCTCGCACCATTTAATAACTATGGGATTGATTATCTGTTACAGATCTGCAGCAATGTGCGTAGGTTGCTTTTTGATGTGGAGCACCAAAGGTTACTCAGAGATGAGAATCTCCAAGAGAACAGATTTTATGTTTTAAATTTGCTCATCCCAAAGCAAGCAAAATCATGTTAACACTGGTGCAGGTAAGGGAAAACAAGCTCAGTGCATCAGTCAGACAGAGCAGGCATTATCAGATGAAGCATTTTTACAGTAAACAGTATTAGCAAATGTTCCTCTCAATATTGGCTTTTAGCTGCTATGAACTCTTCACAATAGGCATAAAATAGGAGTTGGAATGCTGCTTAAAGCCAGGAACAGGACAAACAAATGCATGACCCTGGTCAGTCAAGGGCAATGTCTGCACAGCTCCAGAAATTTGGTTGCTTGATGGTAATCTGAGATAAAAAATAGCAGAAACCCTTCCTTCTAGCTGCAAGATTATTCTGGTGCTGCAATGCCTCCGTGATTTACTTTCAGACTGGGAAGACCATATTGCTAGGAACAATTGCTGAGGTACCAAAACTTCCCTAGTCCTGCAGGTATTAGCATGGGATTCAAAAACTTGTAAACACAGCAAAAGGCAGTGTTAATAAACAGAATAGCGTCCTAGTCAAGGGATTTTCATGGCATGGAAACAAACACACTCTACAATGGCTGGAAGAGGAAAGGTGGGGAAACAACTAGCATTGTTAGCAGTGGTGAGCATCCATTCCAGTGTCTCCTTCAAACACCAGATCCTTCAGCCCTTAGTGTGCCATTTTGTCCAATGAAATCAGTGTGGCTCTAGTTGGCCCCTGGAATACTTCTTTGATGTGAAACAAATTCTAACCAGGGAAGAGGAAAAAGTGCGTGCATGGCACAAGCATTTCAGACACATGGAGTGTGACCAAAGCTTACCTGCATCAACACCCATGATAATGCGGCCCAGGATGAGCATTTCAAAGGACCCTGCCAGCAAGGACAGGGACATCAACAATGCAGCTGCCACTGCAAACACGTTATTGAGCACCAATGTGCATTTCCTAAAAGGCAAAGATGGTTTAGGTAGAAAACAGCATCATGGCAGATAAATCCAGTTATATTAGAAGCACAATAAGCTGTTATTCTTAAATATCTATAAATAAAAAGTGGCTAACAAACACTCTCTTAGATGTGGAGAGTTCCGAAACACAGCACTGTACGCCTGTGGATACAGTTTCAAACCTATACCACAGTTTAAAAGAAAACATAACATAGATAACTTAAGAGCTGTACTTAAAAAGCACAGCAAGGAGCCAACTTATGCATCCTAAAAACCCAAGTGCCAGGACTGAGGCTCTGTACATGAATATAAATAAGCATACTCTGGATAGATGTCTGTATGGAGAACCCAAAGAATATACCTCAAATAGAAATAAGCTGATATAACTACAGGCACTTTAATGTTACATACAGTTTTTGACATTTAAGAACTTCCCAACTGTCACATCATCTATGTCATCATAATTCATCCCCAAATTTTCGATATTAAAACCATACCTTGAGGAAAATTACTTCCTATTTGTACAGTTAGGAAAAACATTTGCACTTATTCAAGTAATAAAAATTAACCCTTTTCTAAAAATTGTAGGAATTAACCAAAATACATGTTTGCATATTTCTTCCCCAGTTTTAAAATCATTTCATTCTGTAACAGTTAAACAAAACATTAGGGTTTTTTTTTCAAATAAAAGAAATACTCTTTATGGCAAGCTATTACTTGCTTAAAAAGTATAAATAAAATCACAAAAATACATTTAAAATTTTCAAAACATCTAAATTTCTCATTTGCCAACAGCTTAATACCTTCTAGTTTTCATATTTCAGAACTTCTGGCTCGAGTTTGAGGGATTAATTAAAAACAAGTGACCAGGAAGGCTGCTGACCCCTTTTTTTTCTAGAGCAGCTGATAAACTGAAATGTCCCACCAGTTCTAATTTTTTTAACATGTAAGTGTCAACTGGAAATTTCACACCCATTGAAAAAGTCACCCAACTTCTCACAACAGAGGCATACATTTTTGAAATGAAATATTTTTAACACTTGTATTTTTAATTACTCTTTCTGCTTTCTAGTGAGTTTTGAACACTGAATGAATAAAATGGCTTGAAGATTGAAAAATTAGGTAGAATTCATTTAAAGTCTATGTGACACAACCATCACAGTGACTACTGGGTGTGACAATATGACTGTACTCTTTGGAATAGATTTTTCAGGTGGATATACACCCTGAGATGAATGAAGTGATACAATGACAAAAATGGATTCAGGCCAAACAAATCTTATATGTTTATCTGAAGATATTGCTTTTTTTCTCTTTTAATTTAAATTTAAGTAAAATATATATTTTTTGAGAAAGACTTGGCCAGCAATCCCTTATACTATGCAGCTGAGAAGAGAAAAGCACAGCCTAACTAAGCACAAGAGAAATAGACTTTGGCAGGTTGAAAAATAAACGAAAACAAGAGAACACTCTATTTAGGGTGTTGCTATGGAAAGTAGTGTCTGTGGCAAGGTTTTGGAAGTTTTGTGGCAGCAGGTGTGGCTTCTGTGAGGAGATGGAGTGAGGGTGTAACAAGATTAGTGGAGGAGAGGGTGATCTAGACCTGAGCAGGGACATCCCCAGAGGGCTGTGGTCCATGGGAACCCACATTGGAGCACAGGAGGGGTGAGGAGTAAGGAATGGCACAGAGAAGTTGCTGCACTCTGACCCTGACCCCTTGCACTGTTTTTTCTCTCACTGATGGCACTGAGTGTGACCACTGGCTGTGGTACCAAGAGGAAGGACAGGGGCCTGTTGTGATGCTCACCCTAATATATCTCCCTAAAAGTGACCTAAACAATCCCTTGAGCATATTGGTCTGGGTGCTCAGGGTCAACAACAGCAGACCCTCTTCATTAGAAGAGGAGAATTTAAATCACAAAGTGTCAAAGCCAAATCTGAACTTGGGAATTATGTTTATGCCGATGAAGGTTCCATTTCAAAAAATTACTCTACATGTCTCTTGAAGTAAATAGGGCCTAGGAATCCAGTAATTTGGAATTTATGTTTTTAACCTTACAGCAATATGATTCAAAATTGTTCTTTTAAAGTCATACATTATTTCTGACTAGTGCTTTTAATCCCCCTTAGCTCATTATTCTGTGTCAGTGTAAATGGAGCTCATCTTTATCATACATACAACCCTCCAACCTACACTTCAGCAATTTAACAGCACAGTATTTTATTGTTCTGTCAACATTTCACTGTGTGCTCCTCAGTTACCATAATGACGTGTCAGTCTGGGTTCCTAGACCAGACACACACACTGCAGTGTGAGCAGCAAGCTCAAGAGCCACTCTGGTGAGCAGCCTTTATTCACACAGCCCCTTCCCATCTCTGCTCCAGAACTGCATCCACTGCATCTGTAACAGGGCTGTTTTCATGGCTTAATGGAGACAAACATAATAAACAGGGGCAGAGTCTGCAAGTGTAAAAGTCTGCCTTGGAAACCTGAGCAGCTTCAATAGAAGTGCTGTATCTACGACAGAGATCAGCCACCATTTTAACAAGCTTGCACACACAGCTGTTCCACTCTTCACTGAAAACTCTACCTTCTGTGAACCCATTTTTACTTCACTTTATTTTAATATTCTGAGAATTAATCAGTCTGAGTCAGGCACAGTTTCATATTTCTAACAAGTATGTTAAAGCCAGATGTATGATTTGGCAGAAGAAATTGAAAACCTAAAAACCTAAATAAAATAAATAATGTAAATATGGAAAATATTTTAAAATTGAAAATCAAGTACTGAAGCGACAAAATAAATTCCTGAAGAATGGGTAACAGCTAAGAATACTGACTTATTGTAAACATGAAATGGAAGGACCTGAAAATACACTCTTTGAGATGAAAAATGGCATATAGACAAGTTGGGAGAATGAAAAATCGACCTAGGAAAGCACAATCTAATGGAAATAGTTGAAATGTAAAACAGGAAAGTAAGAACACTGGAGGTTTAAGCCTCCATGAAGATACTCTCCCATGATTTAACTGGCTAAAAGATATAAAATAATATTGAATTTACAATTAAGAAAAATCCAAATCAGCAGTTATGATGAATGCTACAATTGTGGGGTTTCTTTCCATGCCCTTCTAAATATAGATAAATTATAAATTACCTTTAAAATTCTATTTGAGAGACTTTATAACACAAAATTTGACAGAAATACTTAGTTAATACCTGCAGCAAAAATACAAACACACACCAACACAAACATTCCTAAAATACTCATATTCTCTATGGCCAAGTCCTGGTCAAATGCTGCATTGTACAGAATGGATGGTATACCCCCTTCTTGGGGAAAGTCATACATGAACTTCATCCCAGTCCAGTTCTTCAAACTGTATTTTGATACAAGAATTCAAAAAAGAGTAAATTTTTATTACCATATGACAGAAAATGCTGTTAAGAAGCAAATGAGATATGTTGATAGCTTTGTTTGTTTACAGTAAGATACTCAGTAGACTCATGAAACAAGATTCTGCCAGTCTTTTGTGAAACCATTTCTGGTTTATGGTATTTTCCTTTGGCACACTTGACAAGTCACAGTCTTTCACATCTAACCCACTGCCCATTCAGAGCTAACGGCTTCTGGCACTCAAATGATGCACAGTAACTTTTCAGAATCTAAAGATTTTTTTTGGTTTTTTTTTTAGTGAAAGTAAAATCTTCTAGAGAGACTGAGTGAGAAACTACTTTAGAAAATGAAAGTTTTCCAGAACACTTACCTTCCAAAGAACTTCACAATTGGGGTAACAATAATGGCACCCACAAAGCCACCGATGGCAAAAATTGAAACAGTTACGGACCAGAGGAGTGTCAGTGTGCCTTCATCCATTGAGAAGCCATATCTCCTCTCCCAAGTTTCATTGTAAAACTTCTTGATATACTGAAAGAAAAAACATAATAAAAATATGTGCAAAAACCCCCAAAAAGCCAAAAAACCCCACACTTTAGGAATACAACTGAAAGAAACAGAATTTAAAACCCAGAAAACCCCCAGTAGCTTTCTTGCAGGAATCACTCTTGCTCTTCTGTCTCCCTCCACCAAATAAAGGGGCCTCATTTATAGATACAACTGCAATAAAACTAACTGGATCAGTCCAAGCATACACACATATAACTACAAGGTGTTACCAAACCAGGTGGGGAAAAAACCCCACAGGTAGACAAGAATGCCCAGGATGAGTCCACTCTTTAGTCTTTAACGTGCCAAAGTCTACACTCTTCCTCTGCTTTCCTCACAGGAGCACAACTACAGGTTTTTGAAGGCCGCCTTCTAACAACTTCCCCTCCCTGATGTTTAATTAGACTAAGTTCCTAGTCTTTTTAAAGGGTAAAGATGTCATAGCTCCAGGGCAGCATTTTAACATAGTCTCTCTACTGCCTGCAGAGACATCACCTATTTACTTTCTATTAAAACAAGCTTCCTTGTTTTAATGCTGCTCCCATTTCAAAACCAAGGAACTGCCACCATGGTGCCTGATGCTCTGGTGAGGATACAGTACCAGGAAGTTGCAGTCACTGCAGCAGAAGGGCACAACACACTTGGGAAAAGCTCTTAAGCTCTACAGTATCAAAAGTTTAATAGTGGCACTTCTTCCCAGTTTTTCTCTGATTTTTTTCAGAATGTAACAGATCCTAAATTATCCTGGAACAAGACTCAGCATAATAAGCCACTGCATTTTCCCTGTTCAAAGTAGGAACTTTGAACTTTACCTAAGGGCTAGCCTTGGACACATGAAATATTCTGTTTGGAGGCTTTTAGAGTGAATCATCACCTCTCCATCTATAAAATACGTAAGAAAGGTGAAGGTAGAGTGTACAATTTCCTGTCTTCCATCTGTCAGATTTCTAGTAAACTTATTGTGCCCTGAATTAAAAAGAGAACAGAGTTATTTCTAACCATCCTATCTTAAATGTTTCTAAACAGAACGGGGATTTTTTTTTTAATAAAAATAAAAAAGTCAATTTGATACTTGAATAATTTAGAAGTCTCACAGTAAGCTTCAAATGGATTTTCCATTAAATCAAGTAGTAACACCTTAGTTCTTTAACACCACTACTCAGATTATATTTAGATTCAGACATCTTCTTGTCTATCTGAAATTAATTTCTGATAGCAATGAATACTAAGAGAAAACCCTTTTAGAACACTATTAGCATTTCTTGTTAATGATAATGGCTAAAAATAGTATGTAAATTACTCTCCGCTCGTGTTATGACTAATTTTCTGAGCATAGCTTAGTTATTTACAAGGAGACATCAAATAACTGCAAATATTCAAGAAAAGAAAGTACAAACTAAAGCACTCACTAGTAACAGAAAGATGCATGCCCTGACATGTACTAGTACTTTTCTCTGGACTCCCATTGCCAAGAAATAGGAAGCTAATAAAACAGAAGTTTTCAGGAGATGCACATGAAACAAAACAATCCTGGTAGAACAAATCCACTGGATTTGAATCCACTGAATTCTGTGTAAAAGCTCCTTTGGGGTTTTGGTCAAGCGTCTCAAGAACACTAAAGGCATAAACCTCTCTACAAAAATATTAGCCCCTAAACAAAGCCTACAAAAAATGGTGGCTGACTGATTTCAGTATCTTATTTTTTCAACTGCCTCAGTTCATTATGATAGTAGCACTGGGATGAGAAAGAGAAGAGGAATATAAGGGATATATAAAGTTATATATATATATGAATCTAATGGATATATTTTAAAAACAAGACAAATATTTTCCTTGTCTTACCCATAGTTACAGAGGTTATTCACACACAGTGACAACTACTGAACCAGCTGTCACAGCTGGCTGAATGTTTGTGCCATAGGAACTGAGAGCTGCAGCCTCCTGCAGGCAGAGGGCAAGGGCTACAAAGCAGAAAGTAGCAGGGACTTTGCTTCTTGCACAGAGCACAAAGCACATCATTGTTTCACAGGCATTACCCGCAATCAGTCCATGAAATGAACTCTAGAAATTCAGCTCAGAAAAAGCTTCATCTTGTATTCAATTAAATCTTTTATCTTCTTACTGCCAAATGCTCCCATATGTTTTTAATAAATTCTGGTAACTCTTTGAACAAGCCCATGGAACTTTGTAATTCTGGGTTTCTCAAGGAATTATACCTGTGATGGGCCATGATCTTTCCCACAGAACTACAGGGAACTGAGTGGGAAACAATCTCAGCTCTAAACAGAGCATGTGCAGCTTATTTCCCCCTTACAACAATCAGGAAGTTAAACTAACTCTGCCTCAGGAGATGACCTGAAGTAAAGCCCACCAGTGAGAACTACAGGAGAATTCCCCTGTGGTTTGATGAGCTGACACAATTTGTGGCACTGAAAGAAAATGGACACAAGAATTTACAAACAATTCTTTAACACTTCAGTCTTAAATGAACTTCCTTCACTCCATCAGCTCCTGCTGACATCCTGCTGACATGCTTAGTTTGAGGATTCTGGAATCATTCTGTGTTTTAGTCAACTGTCATTATCAAGCCTTTTTTTCACTCAAAGGACAATACAGTCCTTCTCTAAGGCTGAAGAACTTCAGCATCAAGAGGAATTGTACTGAAGTAAACAGGGGCATAAGATACCCAGCATCCTATGGAGAGAAGAACAATCTGACAATGTTGGCTGTAAGCTGCATGTCACCACAAGAAGATATTCGTCCTACCAAGTGTATAACTTGTAGGAATTACTGTACTCCCAGTATAACCTCTTACAAGGCTGCTTTTATCTACAGCTGCAAGATGCTCTGCTTTGGTGTTTCTCAGTCATCCCATATCAGTATTCCCAAAGGGTCACCTTGCAGCAGACTGATTTAGTAACATACAGGAGAAAACAGATGGGGCAAAGGTTCCTTTTCTTGTGCTGCAAGAAGTACAGCTTTGATATGGCTCACTGTTCCCCACCATGTCTGTGACCTCAGCCTATGCTCCTTCTTCCAACCTGGTCACTGCAGCAGCAGGGACAGAAAAGTGGTCTGTTGTAGGCAAATGGATGACATACATTAATCCTGAAGCTAAAAAAAGGGCCAGAGAACAGAGTGTTATTTTATTATTGAACTACACATCTTGTCATGGGACTACTCCTTAGCTCTAGCTAATGTATGGCTTAACATGAAAAAGAGAGAGGTGAATTTCTCAATCAAACACTGAAACACCAAGGAGATTTCATGCATACCTTTAATGGTATGACCAAAGCCATCAGCATAGTGCCCAGTTTCAGCCCAAAAGCCACACTAAAAATTTCAAGTAAAACCAGACAATCCTGGAAGTGTTATTAAGTACAGAATCTGGAATTTAGCATTTGTCATGGGGTTGCATCTTCAACCTCCCCATCCACACCACTGTAATCTATTGCATGATTCAAAGAGAACTTTCTGAGTACAGCCAAGGGGCACATCCCATCATCCTTTCTTTCCCTGACTCCTACAGAAAGTGACAGGAAAGCTTTGACTACCAGGACAGTCCATTTTTAAAATGGTACTTAGAAGGTTAGAAATTGGCTCATTCTCACTGCTCTGTTGACAGCCCTAAGGCAGTACAGGAAGGATTTTTCCATCAGGACAATCAATACCATTGCTCACAGAATTACAGCTTCTTGCTGATTTTTTCTAAGCCATGTTTATCCCCTGATGACGGCAAGGCAAAGTGATGCCTGGATATGTCATGTTAACATCTAATTTATCCAATCTTGAATTACCAGTATATAAAACAGCAGGAAATTGAAGAAAATTCCCAGAAGTTATAAAGCAAGCAATTGAAAATTTCTATAGGCTGAGTCTCTTCCTACTCTTTTGGGTAAACAGTTTACCAAATAAAATCCACATATGAAACATAAATTTTAAAAATTTGTTTTTCTCATTATTTGCATAAATATTGCATCCAGCTTTAACATGAAAAACCTATTTAGGTGGAGATCTAGCCACACATTTTAGTAGGAGATTTTCATAAAAGAAAGAGCTTAGCTTTGGAAAGGAAGTATTTTGAGATGAAATTTCCACAGTTAATTCACAATATTTACTAGCTACTTTTAAAAATAATGTTGCTTGAAACTTCACTGAATTGTTTCCTGCTGTGCTTGACTGAATTGAGCTGTCTAGACAGCCAGTATAAAACCAAAAAGGTTCAGATTTATATTTGTAATAACTGATATTTTAATGAAATACTCAAAAATTTTGAATTCTGTTTTCACAGTGCTCATTTCATCAAATCTATCCCACATGTTGCAATCAATAGATGGTCAACCCAGAAGTTTAGAATTCAGAACCAAACAAGGCATCGCAACAAAACACAGAAGAGGAGGCCCATTATTTAAGAGGAAACCAGAAACATTATTTATAATATCAGCATTGTGGGAATGAAATATGCAACCCTCTAGAATTGAATGATGTGAACAGAAGTTGCTGAACATGTGCATGCAGCTACTGAATACTCACCAGTCAGATATTAAAAATACTTTATCACATAGAAGTGTGCAAGAAGATTCGGCACTAGCCTGGACCTGGGACAATGAGAAGCAAACTATGTGCACCCATTCACCTCAACAGCAGCATTTAGCTCTCTGCCTGTTACTGAACTTACGTGAAAACCTCACAGGAAGCAGAAAGGTTTTGAGCAAAGAAACCTTACTATACGAGATTTAATCCCCTTCTACCATGTAATCAGAAAGACTATAAAGGCAGGATGCTGAGGAGCACAATACTTGGGACAAGGCTGCCCTCTACTGATACTAAATTCCACTTTAGTCAGTCACTTACCCCTGCGGGAGCGTTCACCACCGACAGATTGTAACCATAAAGAAAAGACGACCCAAGAGCACCAGTTAAGGAGGCTAAAATAAGACTCCCGGACCAATTCTGAAAAACAAGGAAAAGATGCAGCCGTTGTTAATCCACTCAAAATTGATGTATCTCAGATTTTAAGCACCCCTTAGCTATCTTGCATAGCTCTTGCAGGCAGATGTCCTTGCTGCAGAATAACAGTGTGAAACACTTCCCCCAACTCAATCTGACAAATATTACGTTTGAAGTGACAGCATGTCACTTAACATCTATGGAGGCATAAGTCAACATCTGAACTTCTTTCAACCTCACAGAGTTCTGCTGCAAGCATTCTGCCAGCTCCCACACCAAAAAGTAAAATGCTGGGGAAGCATAAATCTCAGCAGAGGAAATTGTTGACAGGATATCACTAACACAGCGAAGTGAGGTATAGCATTTATGTGCTACAACATGTCTGTGTGTAGATCTGACTTGGATTAAAATTCATGAAATATTGTGCCCCCCTCCACCCCTGCCATAAGAACTAATGAAATTTTGACCAAAAAAAATTAAAATTATGCCTACAAACTAGGTTTTGTAATCTGAATGCAAGTTTCTTGCAGTAAAACAGTAACCTGTTGTCACACACTCTCCAGTGTCCTTTTTCCCAGCTGTACACCTGTACTTCTCCCTCCTCAGGTCTCCTCTCCTCATCCTCCTCATCCTCTTTTCTTTTTAGCCCAACTCTGCAATTTCTGCTTCCACATCAGCTGTAGAACAAAAGGTAGAACTGCTTGGATTTGTCAGATTTTACTTTTGCATTCCTTTCCAACTTCCCCAGTATTACTTTCTGCCATTCACTTCTCCTTCTGGATTACAGAATGTAACAGGAGAGACCATTCCAAGCCATTCCCAAGGGACCTTGAAGCTAGTGTTTTGGTGGCTGGTCAATTGCAAATGCCATTGTGTAGATAAAGAAAGAGAACTCTAAATGTGTGAAAATAGATGTATTTTTAATGTGTTCTCAATTTAAAAAACAGCTATGATAAGAATATAGAATTTCAGGCAGAGTTCACTGTTATTTATGCCCAGCCTCCTCACTCACTGAAATCTCAATCCTTCCAAAAAGAGGCAGACCTGCTTAAGCGAGCCTAAGAAACTCAGCTTCAGTTTTATCACTCACCACACCATGGCAGGTTAGTGAGTGAATACCTTCTGTCAACTGCACAAAGTTGTATGTTCCCTTTGGAAAATGCAGGTCCTGAGCATGAAGGAGGTTTGTGTAGCTGGCACATGGCATGGCTGGAGTGACAGTGGACTGGAATGAGCTCCACCAGCCTTGAGGGCACAGCAGGGCAGGTGAACACACCGTGGCTATTGGCATGTGCCAGAGCTCCTGTGCCACACTGTTGGCATAGACTCTGTGACCTCTGGAGAAGGGATGAGACACCCAGGTGCCAGGATGGGGAGCACACTGTACAACTCAGCACATGTGGGGTCTGCCACACTCGTAGCTGCCAACTCTGAGTGTTCAAAATGCACCCTGCAGGATGGCTGAGTGTTTTTAACTTCTTCCACATGATGTGGGAACCTTTTAAGAGATTACACAGTTCATTAACCAAGATTGTTTCTGGTCAGGTCAGGAGGAAGTGCGCGGGGGGGCAAAAAGACTTGTGTAAGAAATATACCCCATTGAGATCATTGCATAAGCCAAACACAATTTATTACTATTAGCCAGCTCCTTAAAATGAGCCTGCCACACACACACACACACACACACACACACGAGTTTGCATCATTATTAATTTGTCAACAAAACATAGAAACTTGACATAAGGCTTTATTTAACTTATGATGATAACACCTCATATTGGGTGCTTATTATTTCTATGCTATGCACAAGCGTTCCTGCACTTAGAAGAAATTGCTATTACTCTGAATGGAAGATGTTGGGGGAAATATTTCTGGTGGTCTACCAGGCTGCTCCCAAAGGGTTCACAAACAAAAAGCATGAGGTCCCAAGTGTTAGGCAGTAATCGTAATGCAATATTTCTAAAGAGCTCTATCCCAACAACATTGGACAACACATCAGAAAAATCAGAAAAATCCAAGCAAAATTATTTGGAACTTATAGCCTAATGGCTATTAAAAATGTCAATGAATGTACAAAACTTTCAGTACAGGCAAATTATATGTACATGAGGGTAAGTGGAACATAATGCAGGGCAAGTCAGAGAAGTGCTTAGAAAACCTCACATTGTAATAGCTGGGTTTAGAAACTTATTCAATACCATGAAGTTTTTAAGTATACAGGTACAGGCTGCTGCAGAAAATCTCAGGCTCACTCAATTCAGAGGTTTTGGAGCTTGAAACATGAACTTAACTCCTCCATGACCTATCTCCTCACTCCTATTTTAAATATTTGCTCAGGCTTCAGCAACACCAGATAAAGACAAAAGCACAATGTAGCAAGAATGAAAAAAAAAAAAAAAAATCAAACTGTTGCTCAAAAAACTATTTACCCTGTGGCAACATCAGTAAAAGTAAAGGAAAGATAAACACAATCCACAGTGTCTTTTAAAATGTCCAGGAAACACGAAGGCAACCACGCCTCCTTCACAGGTGTTCCTCGGCTCCAGGGCCATGTGTGTGCTCATGCATCGCTGCTGTCAGCCCGAGGGCAGGGACATGTGACCGTCACCACAGCAATAAGCGTTCACTCAGGAAAGCGGCATGTCAGATCACAGCAAAGACCTGCAGATACCCGAGGACTGCTACTTGTCAAAGCCCACATTTTTGGTCTAACCACAGATCGCAGGGCACGGGGTCTGCAGGTGCTTTTCTCAACTCCAGTCCTTGTTCAGTATACCGTAAAATATCTGTGCTGGCTACCATGAATCTCAAATCGTCTTTTTTATCATTTACTGCATGACAGTTTGCATTTCAGTTCGCACTTCAGTTTTCAAAACACAGTTTAGAATATAGTGCTTTGGTTAGTTACAGCCCCCTCCTCAGACTAAAACGAAACACAATTGTTAGTGGTAAACATTCCATGCATGCATGCGGAAGTTTGATCTTTTTAAACAGATACTGCTAACCGGCACAGGAAAGCTGGGCTCTGGAGCCCCGTGCTGGGGATGCCCTTATTGAGACCCGCTCCCGGCAGGTGCCCGCGGACCGGCAGCCCCAGTCCTCCGGCAGCTCTGCCCTCGGGGCTGCGGGCGATGAATGGAAACCCTCGTCCCTCTCTCCCTGGCTCTGCCCTTGTTCTGAGAGCTTGCCAACACGGGTGGTCCTGGGGAGGAGTGAGGGGACAGCAGCAGCGCCCTCGCCTCGCTCTGCTCTGGCTGCGCTCCCCGGGCGGGCACACACCGGCCCCGGCCCCGGCCCCGCGCTGACCCCCGCCCCTCCTCCGGGTCCCGGCTCGGCGGCTGAGGTGATTTCACCTCTGCCCACCACCGGCCTCCCCTGCACCGGCACCGACAACTTTTTGAGCGGGGAAGAGCTGTGCAACCCGAGCTCCGCCTGTCTCTCGGGGAAGCCCCCGGCTGTTGCTCCGGCTGCCGCAGCCTCCGCGCACCCCCGTCCCCGCACGCCAGAGGGATCGGAGTCACCCCCTGTCCCGTTAATCCTCCCCGAGGCGCGGGCAGCGCAGGCCGAGCTTCCCCGCCCGACCCTCCGGGCTGGCTCCCGCTCCGCGCTGAGGGCTGCGGGCATTCCCGCGGCACGGAGAGCTGCCCCGCGCTACTTACGCCCCGGCGGGCGCGGCCGCCGCCCCCCGCTCCCCGCTCCACCAGCGTGTCCGCCTCGGGCCCCGCCGCTCCGTCCATGTCGCCGCCGCTCGCGAGCAACGGCCGCGCATCGCCGGGGGCAGCGGGGGCGCGGCCGCGGGGGCGTGAGGGGCGGCTGGGGGCGCGGCGGCCCTGCCCCTGCCCCTGCCCCTGCCCCTGTCCCTGTCCCTGTCCCTGTCCCTGTCCCTGTCTCTGTCCCTGCTCCTTCCCCTGCCCCTCCTGCTGCTCCTGCTCCTGTCCCTGTTCCTGCTCCTGCCCTGCCCCTCCTGCTGCCCCTGCCCCTGTCCCTGTTCCTGCTCCTGCCCTGCCCCTGTCCCCGTCCCTGTCCTTGATCCTGCTCCTGCCCTGCCCCTCCTGCTGCCCCTGCCCCTGTCCCTGCTCCTGCCCCTGCCCCTGTCCCTGCTCCTGTCCCTGTCCCTGCCCCTGTCCCTGCCCCTGCCCCTGCCCCTGCCCCTGTCCCTGCTCCTGCCCCTGTCCCTGCCCCTGTCTCTGCTCCTGCCCCTGTCCCTGTCCCTGCCCCTGTCCCTGTCCCTGTCCCTGTCCCTGTCCCTGTCCCTGTCCCTGTCCCTGCCCCTGCCCCTGTCCCTGCCCCGCGCAGCGCCGGCCGCGGGAGGACGCGGTTCCGGGAGGGGACAGAGCCGGTGCCCGTGGCTGCGGGCAGGACTCGAGCGGTGGGGAGGGAGCATGAGCTCATTTCTGTGCGTGCTCGCACATAACTTAGGGGAATGTGCCGGCCCGCCGCCCTGCCCGGGGGTGCCCGGCAGGCCCCGTCCCTCGGCGGGGATTTACGCGGCAGCGCAGGTAGGGCAGGGCAATGTCACCGCTCGGTGTCCTGCGCGCCCCGCCGCCGCCTGGGCACTGGGGCTGGGGGACCGCGGCTTGCGGGGCCCCTGCCGGGGTCCTGACTGGAGACCTGAGCAGCCTTTCTGTGACCAGGACTCTAGATAAAGGTGAGGAAGACTTTCCCCGTGTTGCCGAGGCTACCACAAGACTTGTAGCCAGTTGAGATGTTAAGGATGTTTCCACAGCCTTATGAGGTTTGGATCTGACACGCCACACTACCGCTGTGTTAACGATGGGGATTAGACGTGCCACTCGGGGAAGATAAAAGCTTTCAGCTATTATATCTGAAGGTACCTACTTGCAAACACGGAATTTTGAACTGCTAAGAGTTAAATGACACCTTCTAGTTGGCAATGATGAGTATTAAGTGCATCTGGGAATTGTCCCCAAGGGACTGTAGCTGCTATTGGTGTAAATCTGAGCTGTTTTCACTTCTGATATGTAACATACCTCAGAACTAGCTTAGCGCTCTCAAAGACATAGTAAGTTATGCCATTGAGCAGTGCAGGCTGGAAAGCAGTTTATGATGCAGCAACTTTGAAGTGTCATCGGCTCAAATCAAGATGACTGGTGTTTGAATAGGAAGCCAGATGCTACTCATTAATGTGTACAATTATTGTACATATTGATAGAAGATCTGGACAACATGTATAATCTCTTTGAATTGTTGTAAGCAGTGAAAGAGTCACGTTAGGAGAATCAAGCCCCTGGGACATATAGAGTGTATTTGAGATGAATCAGACACCTGTGTTTTGTTTTGTTTCATGTTAAATAACAGTGCAAGTAGTTCAGTTCATACTCAAATACAAATACCATGGCTACATGTGATTAGTACTTACAAAATTTATCACCTTAACACACTCATAGTTTTTGAACCTTTCCAATCACTGTTGGTTTGTTACAGAAACTAAACATATACTACTCAAAAAAAGAATAACTATTCATATAGGTTCCAAATAATAATTTTATATTTTTTTTCTTCCTCCAGTCTCCAAATAACAAACAAATGCCTTGACAGAAGACTTGATTAATTCACTCACCGCTTTTTTCTTTACTGAATTATCTTCTTTCGTCGTGCCGTTGCTTTGCTGTTTGTTCTCCATTCTGTTTCTTTGTTAAATAATAGCTGAGGAAGAAAAGAGGGAAAGTTGTGCTACTGTTCAGGAGGCTAAAAAGATACAGGCTTTTAAGCAGACACGCTGTCACTGTTAGAGGAGGCACATCAGACCCACTGCAGCTACAAAAGAAGTTTAGTCAGTCAGGTGGAACTACATTACTATGGCTGAGTTCCAGCCAGGGCATTTGGATTAATTGTTGTTGTGATTCCAATTATTATTAGACCTTATTCTAGCTAGGTCATTGCACATTTGCAAAGGAGGTGTCCATTTATTTACTGTTTTGTCAAGCAATTTCTTGTCCGTACATCTCCATATGTACTTTAATAATGGTAAAGGGCATTTTAATCTTAATTTATTAAGAAACTAAACTGGCATTTCAGAGAGGATCTGACATTTACATGATGCTTCATTGTATGATCTTGGGCACTCTGCCTGTTTGTTCAGTTAATTTGGGACATGGATTACTGTGTTATTCTGCCTCAACATCTTGACATGACAGCGCATTTTAAGATTTTTGCTTATGTGGCCATTATGATAATGATAGATCCAGTCCTGAATACAAGTTGTCTTGCAGATAAGGGTCTACAAGACAGTGAGCAATGAGATGTGGGGAGTAACAGGCAGTTTGGTGAAGCAGCACACTGGATTGTTGAGGCCATCACACTTAGAATAAGTTTTTAGGATGAAATCACTTCTATGAGACATTGGCAGTACGGGGGCCATTATATCAGCTGGTACAAGCAATCAGTCTGAACTTTTAAGTAACAGAAACCAGAGATGTAACAACATCCTAGAAACACTAAAGCCAGAAAAGTTGCCTTCTTCCCTCTCTACTTACCAGTGTGGTCAACACTAACAACCTGCAAACAACCTCCTTTTCCTCTGCTTCAAGGGGCCTTTGTCAATTCCTGCTAAACTGTTCTTCAAAAAGGGCTTTCATGGAAATGTATTTCACTTTATAAGAGAGAGGCTTAGTTCTCCTGTCCCATGCCGCATTTAACAAGTATGTGAGAAATAATATCATGACCTGTTCACTGAAGCTTCCACATCCCATAGAGATTTCATATATGGGTAATGTAGATAATTATATTAATGAAGGCTCTGACAGAGCACAAACAAAGCATCATCAAACTGGAATTTATGAGCTGACAAGATAAAGAGTATATGGGTCATAGCACTGAAACAGAAGCAACAAAGTCGGAACCAATCTGCTATGCATCTAAGGAGACATAACCTCACAGTAAGTCACTAGCAGGGATAACTTGTGTCTGCCTTCCTACACTGAACTTATTTTTATGTGACTGAATTTTTTTCAGAACACCTTTAAAACATTTTAAGATATGTCTGCTGTGTCTGGAAAGCTTAATTGCTAGCAATGCACCATCAGCATAAGTGTTAAAATTCAGCTATCCTTCCTGTATTTCAAGAAACCCTCTTTTACTTTTTAAAGTTATCAACTTGACTGTAGCAAAAGGAATGTTATCATATCCAGAAGAGACATTGTAGTTGATGCAAAAAAGAAGAAACCTGGACTGGGGATGGAGTAGAAGTCACTGAAATCCTGCATGGATTTGTTAATGTTATTTTTCATCTTGTCGAGTTGTGTGCAGGGAAGAGAGACATGATTACAGCAAGCAGAAATCTGATCTTCAGATTGTATAGTTCAACAAAATCTAAGGAAGTGATGATCCACTTAGGGGAATGAAAAGCTCGTATTTGCTCTGGTGCTGTTGTTTACCGCTAATTTAAAAATTTTAATAGTGTGGAAAAGTATTCCTTCCCTCTGAAGTTCATATTGCTAGTACCAGGTAAAGTTGCTAATATTCATTCATTATTTTTTCTCTGTCACAGCAGATTAGATTTTTCTGCTCCACAGCTTGTACAATTAGTCAGGAGGCAACTCACAAATCAGGAAAAACTCATTTATGTCAGGCCAGGGGGCATCTTCCCTTTCAGCTACAGTTTGCTTATCTACTTATTCAGCAGTTCATTCAGCTATGTATGGGTTGAGTTCACTGGTAGGACATGGAATCACACTGAGTCCCATGAATTGTTAGCCTTGGCAAGGAAGGCTCAGCAGTTCACACAAAAGGAACATTGACTGGCACAGCTAACTGACTTGGGAGAGGTATGAATAAACCTACTGAAATCCAGGTCTAATTTTGAACTTCTATTCAACATTCAGCTTTCATTTACTGACTGCAAGTCAGGCAAAAGAAAAGCTTTTGGAACGCTGCTATATTCAGAAAAAGCAAATATGCAAAGGGAACCATTCAGGTGAACTAAGATTCATGTTTGCTAAGTTGGATGATGAAATCACCAAGGAGATGACCACCTCAGAAAAGCTGAGTTAAAGGAGACAGGTGTAAAAAAACCCAACAAGACCAAGCCAGACTAAGAAGCGTGTAAAGGCTGGACTAGATAAATTATTGTTGTCCAGTCTGAGCATAAGGCTCAGTGGCCAGTGAGGGCTTGTTTGCCATCTTCATCAGATGAGCATGGACTAACACCAAGGCCTCGGTCACTCCACCCAAAGCAAAACACAAACAAGCTTCAGGCAGTATGTCTGTGAAATAAAAGATTCTCCTGTCACAAATTCCTCATGATGGGCATGCACAGCTTCCCTATCTGTCTCTCAAGTACAAAATAATACTATCTCCATAGAAAAATAATGTCTATGTCAACATTGCACTACTATGGACTGGAGAAATGTGGAAGAGCAGCCTCCAGCTGACAAAATTGACTTGTAATTATAAATTAGTATGACTTCTCAGGGATGGAAAGGGCTTTTTACCCCTCAGGACACACCACTCTCAACTGTAGCACAGAGTAGTTTGCTTTCTTTTAAAAGCAGGAAAAGAGAGACAACACCACAGTAAGGAGTGAATAGCAATGCTTTGGAAAACACACTGGTGTAAAAATAACCCAAACAGACTCAGTAAGTCTTATTTTCCATGATACACTGACATCCAATAATTTTTGCCTTTGGTAGGCAAAATTGTCTGACTTAATTACTTTAGTTTGCTATGCATTGTACTGAAATAAGTCATGTTTCAGATGATTTTTTTTTAATTATTATTCAACACTAAAACTCTGACAAAAGAGCATGGAGGAGAAAAGTTTTGCATTTCACTCTTATTCCATAGCTTGTGTGCCGCTATCTTTTTTCTACTCAGCTATAGCAGAAGTTTTCTATGGCTGACTACTTGTGCCTTTCAAAAAAGGAGCTGTTCTTGCAGTGTAAGAGATGAAAGCTGAGGACTTGCCTGTGCTTCAGAACAGATGTCTCTGCCTCCAGTTTATGGTGTGCACTGCAAATAATGTGATTCTCTCCCTGGTACTATAAAGCACACATATAGAGGAAATCCACCACTGATTAATTTAAAGATTGATTAATTAGAACATCCAATGTGAATTTTGAGTTTCCTTGTCCCCAAAGCAGTAACAGTTTATGTATTAGATCCTGGTAAGTGACATAATTACCTGGTTAAAATAGGTACAACGGAACTCCTTTAACAACTGAAGGGATTATTTTCTTCAGCAGTTTTGATAACCTAGTTCTATTCTGATTTAAGCGAGACTGTACAAGTCAATGTTTCCTATACCGTTTATGAAAAATGTCTAGCAGTCCCAATATTAAAATACCATTGATGGAATCAGATGCGGTATGACTTTAATTAGACACAGAGCATTTCTATGGTACTGAACTATTTAGAAAAAGTTATTCTCAAATACTGTAGACACCTCAGCTCCCAGAAATACCTGTATTGTAAGTAATTAGTTAACATAGTGGTAAAAAACACATATTTTTTTCCCGCACCATCCTAAAGTGCCTTTGTAAAATGACCAATTATTATATTTGCATTTCAATATTTCATACAGGTCACAATCTGATCTCATACTGAGAAGTGGAAAAATTGAATTTCTATCTCAAAGTGAAGTGTTCTGCTGTGGGTTGTTCCTGGGTTTTGGTGGATTTTCTTCTAAAAAATTCTGGTGAAAATTAAAGCTATTTTCCATAGAAATGTGTTACACTAGGAGAGGAAGACAGATTTCAGAGTTAATGACCAGTTACATAGAACCTGAGTACTTCGCTAGCACAGGAAATTATTTGTTTATAAATTTCAAAACACTGATTTATACCAAGATTAATCTATTCTTCCCTCCCCAAGTCAACTCCTCTAGAGCATTGTCAAATTTGCTGCTAAGTGTCAAGTGTAACTTCTAGATGCTACTCACCACTTATCTGAAGTATTCTTCACTTCCAGTGAAGTTCAGTGCAGTCCAGAAGAAGCCCTCTTCAGAATTGCTGCAGCTGCCTTCTTCTCTAAAATAGGGACAACTAAGTCACTGAATTAGATGTAAAGCCAGATTTAAGTCTTTTATACTATTTCAGAAGTAATAATTAACAGTAAAAACAAAGAATAGTATGACGCTTCAGCTGGAATTCAGGCAATGTCTCTTTTTTGCCCAATAGAAAACAAACTGCCTTGTATGGCTCTGATACCCTACAAGAGGTCTTTGTTTCAAGTACCACAAACCGTGGAAAAGCTTTACTTCCCGAATTTGAACCATTAGACATTTGAAATGCAAGTGCCTAAGGCTAGGACTTGCATTCTTATACTTTTACCTGATTACAAGTGACTATACTGAGGAACACCCACAGCATTCCACGCGCTATAAATAGCTTTTTACAGTGATGTCTTGGGCCAATACTTGAGCTGTAAATAGCTTTTAACAGTGGCCAGCACCTGAGTATGTGAGATGGTGTGTGTTACTTGTGAGGAGTCACCCCTTTACAAGACTACAGAAGGCTGGCACAGTACTGTACAGAACATACTGTACAATAATTAACCTCTCAGTAGGTTAAATAAAAAGATTTACCTTGTCTGCTTTTCTGGCTTTGTGCCATAGAGAGGAGCTCCATATCAGTGTTAGTTTAAAAATTGAACAAACAAAATATGGATCAGGACAAGGGTGTAGCAGTTCTGACTTTGTTATAAATTCCTTACATCCCAAAGCTGAGAGAGATAAGAACTCTCCATTGTGAAAAGGTGCTATCTGCTTTGACTTTTCCCTACTTGGACACATATTGCTCTTTGGGAAATTCAAGGTGTGTTAAAAGTCTCATCAGCATTTTTCTAAGGGCCTTGATAGGTAATTTAGTTGGATTATTCCTAAATTTACAGATGTTAAGGTATCCAAGATATGTTAGATAAAGAAGCAGCTGTACAGAGGTGAGTTGTCTGAAACTGTAAACTCTGGCTGAGATTTGAAGTAACCTTGTTCTTTTGGAGTAAGTGGCATTATTGAGCATGTGGTACTTGGTTTATATTTCAAGTTATGATTGTTCTGGCAGCTCCTATGGATCACCTTTGACCCTGTTACATAAACCTTGCTGAGTTCTCAAAATATATTAGCATCAGATTTACTTGAGCTTAACATAGGAATCCTCCAGTTACAAGATGTTAACACCACTTTTGAGCAACAGGAAAGAAGTTCTCCTAAGATCTCCTGGCATATTTTATGGAAAAGTATCTTTAGACTTGGAATCCAGTATCTTACAATTAACAGGAAATACAGTCTGTAACATGGTGGCTAAACAAAAATAGAAGATTAATTCTCTAGAGTGAGAATGAGGGAGCAGACAGGTGAGTTTCAAATAATCTTATATCTCAGCTACAAGTGAGAGATTATACCTTCCAGACTTGTCTATGTTTAATTTCCATTTCAAATAAGCTACATTGTGACTGAAAATTTTACAACTTTAAAATTAATCCAAGTTGATTGGGTTATGAAAACTAAAACTACTTCTTAGTAGCATTTGTCACTACTGGAAAGGACTTATTGCTTAGCATGTCCCATGATTAGCAGAAAGACAGGAAAACAAGCAAGAAGGGCTATAAATACTGATACATTATAAAACAAGTTTTATGTAGTTATGTATGCTTTGGACACACATGCATGTTCAAAGAACATTAATTCAATGATCATTGAAGAGCAGCTCATTCTATGATAAGACTAATCCTTTCAGACTAAACAAACTACCTCTTTGATCCAAGTTTTCCCAAGCTATAGATTCAGGTTTATTAGTTTGCCCTGTTCATGTTGAGCAAGAATACAAAGAAACCATCTCAAGGGCAACTTACACAGACATGACCAAGAAATAGCACAACAAAAACATGAATTTCTTCGTTATATACCACACAAGAAAAATCAGAAAAAAACAGAAAAAAATAGAACCTTACAAGCAAGCCTGTGTTAAAAGCTATTCAAACAGAAAGCTGTGAAATTTTAATGTTCACAATGCTTTTTTTTTCATTGTTAGGAAGTTGGAAACACAAATGCTAAAGAAAATGTGATAACCAGAGATTGTACAGTGTCTGTAACTGTGTATGTAAATGCTCATTCATATATAAAGATGTAGTTGATTTGTATGCAGATAAGTCCCTTTGGAAATGCAGGCTCAAACTGATGCTAAGATTTTGGGTCTACAAAAATGTTCTGATCTAGCAAAGGAGTAGCATACAGTTTAGTTTTAAGCTAATTCCATAGGAAAATTAACCATATACATAAATACTTTACTGGTGAGATAGACAATATCTAGCTCCTCACTTAGTCAAACCAACAAAACTGGAATTTGGTGTCTTTTTATGGCTGCATGTCCATGACGGAAATGCACTGCTTCCTGCACTGCTAAAACCACAGTTTTGAGAGAAAAGCCAGGACACTGGCCATTTTTATTTAGTAGCCTCAAAGTTCCAAAGACTTAAGCTTCTGTACAAGGAGATCAAACAGATCTGAGGGGACCAGAAGAATATTGAATACTTTAAAGTAGTCTTTGCTGATTTTATATGACAGTTTATTGGATTGGCTACAGCAAAGTATTTTCCAGCTATTTTGCAAGAAAAAGTGGTTAATAATTACCCTTTCCTGTGTTGGCCATTAGTGTTGTTTTAACCACTTTTTCTTATGTACACATGCAAGTCTGGTATGTCATCATTTAGGAAAAATCTTATGAGCATGAGTTTAATGTTTTTATTATGTTAGGGTTATTTCCAACATCCCCCTCCATGTAGAGTAAAGCTAGTTAAATCTTTGCAAAGTTATTTCCAGTGAAATCAGCCTAACATCTATGTACCATTTAGTAAGTGTTGAATTAAATATTGACAAATGAAGGCTTTTATGTTGTGAGGTCATGCCCTGAAGTAGGACCAGAACTGCTGCTTTGTACAGGTTCACTCCAGGTGGAAAGGAAACACTTTTAAAGTAATTTGTGTTATAAAGAAGGATGATGCCATAAAATGAAGCCCTAGGATGGGAAATTTGGACTCAGTCATGAAGGCAGAGTACCCAGCATCTAAGTTCCTTTTGGTTGAACATCAAAGAATATTTCAAAATTTCTGAGACCAATACATTTGAGCAGTGTTATTATACTCAGGAATTGTTTACTACTTCTCATGAAATCTTTGGAGAACTGGTGTTCTTTTTGAAAGATGACTTGAATTGCTAACCCTACAGACCAAGCTCTGTGTCCTGACTAAGGGATCATCCTCATTGATATAATGACTTCTTCAAGCCTTAGACATCACTCTTGATCTCTATAGAGAGGGAAGAATCAAAATGCCTTTGCATGCATTGCAACCTCAGCCAGTAACTAGCTTGCTAAAATCTTGAGTTGTAAGTCTGCAGTCCCCTGAGAGCAGCAAGCACTGCTTGTGCCTGGAGTACACACATTCCTCGCAAGGCTGAATGTGCCTAAAAAGGATGCAGAGCAAGTCTAGGGTAGAAATATATACTTATGTTACTTTCTTGTGAAAGTCAGTCCTGGAAATCAAGCTAGGAAAATAAACTTTGCCAAACTTTGCCCTATCCAACCTGTCCAGCTATTTTAAATAACCCAAATCCAGCTTTGCTTCAAGCTACAAAACCCTTTTAGTTTATCTAGCTGTAGTTTTAGGTTTGAAGTTTCATTTTTCTTCATCTAGGGACTAAAAATAATCACACATATTTTTGTAGCAAATTATTCTCCTATTCTCAGATTCATGAAACCTGGCAAGCAGTGGTTCACCATTTATTCTCTTGGAGGTTAAGAAATACTATCAAAATATTTCCCTCTAAAAGTAGGGGTAGGTAATGTAATACAAAAATAGGCTTCAATGTATCACTACCTTAATTTGCGTAATTAAGGTAATGCAAAATCTTGATATGTAAATATGGTTAAATTCTATATGTTTTGGACATATGTGTTTTTCTCCCACTTTGAGGAACTGAGGAATAAAAGAAAATGCTAGTAAGGTAGGTCCTCCCTCCTCTCTCAAGCTTTAGCTGTGATTTCCAGAGGCATTTAAATATCTTTTGTTGTAGTTTTAAAAATGGTACCAAAAATGCTTTGTCACACTCAGTAAGTTTCAATTACATGAACATAAAGATACGAAACTTCTTTACATTGCCAAGGCTTATAAAACACTGGAAAGGCTGGTGGCTGAAGTGCCTGCTTTGCATTTCAAAAGATATTGGGATCAAAGTCTGTTAGCAATTACTATTTTCAGCAGGTCATGGCAGCCAGCCCTGAGGAGAGCAATGGGGACTCCAGTTCCCTCAGGAGAGCACGCTAAGAGCTCAGCCATGGTCCTCAGTCCAGGTAAAACTGATCCAGACCTTTACCCTGACCATGGGTCTGACTAACTCAGACCTGCCTTGTCACTGTGGACTTGCCTGTTAATGACAGGGCTGTATCTGTCCCTGACTTGCTGACTTCTGTTCACACCTGAACCCCAGACCTGCCTCATCACCAGGGCAGGTCGGGCTTCTTCTGGCTGAGCCTCATCACTGCTACCAGGTGACTGGAAGCCAAACAAAGAAATTGTCAAAGAAATAGTATCAAACATGAGTTAAATACACAATTATATCGTAAATTCAGAAGCTGTGGATTTGCAGGCAAAAAAACCCCCAAAGGGTTTGGAGGTGCAGGTGTGTTGTCATAACCCACCCCCCACCAGGGTGAAACCATCAACCTTGGGAGGAGCAGGGGATGGATGAGTGTAATGCTAGGGAGAGCAACAGGATCTGAGCAGTGTGGGGTAACATTGCTGATGCATTGTTGTTCTCTCTTTCTCCATAATAAGTAGATCTGGACTAATAGCAAGACTCTTAAAATCTCAATTATAGAAACAGGGTGACAGTTACCAGTAAATTCTTAATAGATCCAAGGTGTGTTTCCTCTTTGACAATAAACAATGCTTTGAGCAATGTTTCTGTTTCAAGATTTTCTTCTCTGAAAGCCAGTCATTTGAACTGAGATGTCCAGACAGGGTGGTAAAAGATAGTGAAAAAATTTAGTACAGTATCTTTATTTGTCAAAAGCAGGACTCACTCAGCTGGTGAGCACTAGTGACAGCAAAAGGAATTCTCCATAAAAGATGATCTTCTTTTCTTCAGTTGCAGTTGAATTGTAAAACAAATTTTCTGCAGTAAACTTCATTGTCAATCTTTACTTAGAATGATCTTTACTTAGGATGATACTTTTTAACCACTTAATTATTTAGGTGGTCTAATCATTCACAGAAATAATTATGTAAACAGAATGTCATACCCTAGGAAGATGTTAGAAATGAAATTAATGCCACTGTAATTTCGAGTGAATAAGATATCCTTTTTCTCATTTTATGAAATAAAAAGACATTGACAGAAAACCATCATTTTTGGTCCAGACTTTCCCATGAAGAGAAAGAACAGGGCTAGAGCAGGGATCATCCCCCTGTACTCAGCACTGGTGAGGCTTCACATAGAATCCTGTGTTCGGTTCCAGGCCTCCTCAGCTCAGGGAGGATATTGAGGTGCTGGAGCAAGTTCAGAGAAGGGTAAAGGAGCTGATGAAGGGGCAGGAGCTCCTCTTATGAGGAGCAGCTGAGGGAACAGGGGTTGTTTAGCCTGAAGAAAATGAGGCTCAGGAGGGACCTTATCACTCTTAGGTCTTCTCCAAACTAAATGCCTCTATGATTCTGTGATAGCCTACTCTGGAACTGCACAAGTATCCAGACAGATGTATGCACAGCTTCTTAGGCAAAACGAAATCCCCAAGTCATAAATTCGTATAACATCCTATATAGCCCAATATCCTCTGTTTGCATTGCTACTGACAACTACTGTATTCCAGCTTTTCTGCTTCCTTGTACTCAAACATTTCCCATTATAGCAACCTTTTGCATCTTTTGGTCTCTTCAGTCTTAAGTACTGGTTTTAAAGTTCAGTTGGAGTTGACTTCTGCCACACTTGCTATTAAAGGTTTGAAAATCGAACAAGCTACTGTAATTTCATGGTGTAAACTAGTGTGTGAAAACAAGAACACTGACATAAGGCAAGTCACTAACAGTGAGATTGTTCCTAGTTTTATTGCCAGTTATATGAACAGGGTGTCATAGTGACTGAATTATGTCCAAGTTCATGACTCATGCCATGTACGGCAAAAAAATCCTGTAACAACACTATGTTATTGCATTCCACTTTGCTGTTGGTTCAAGGGGCATTACTTTCATGTTAAGGGTTATGTTGTCAATTATTAGAACACTAACCTGAGAACAGAAAAAGAAATCTATAGGTAGTGCACACCAAACCATGGAGAAGACTATTCAAAGGAGTCATCTTATTCCACAAGCCATTATTGAAATTACTGGCTGTACAGCAGAGTTTTGTTTTATAGATCCCCTTACCTCCCATTTATGGTTGTAATGAAAATCAAGGTTTTAAATACTTCCTGTGGCTTTGTTACTTGAAAGGTCATTCACTGTTCCAGACCAGTATAGGATGAAAGTAAATGCTATCTAAGCACACAAACAAGTTATGCAAGTGCTAAAATACTATGCTAAACTGGATCTTGGTCATACTGCTGAATTGAGCTACTTCTGTGTCAAATGAATTCCATTACATGAAAGAACAACACACAATAATATGGCTACCTGAGAATTTTATTGCTCAGCCTATCATTGAGTTATTTTGAAAATGAGGGTGATTGTGAGGAGAAAGTTCACATAAAAGTGTACTAGGGACAGTCAAATCTAAGGCTGATTACAAAGAGCTGTAGAAAGTCACTTTGTGCATTAATTGGCAGATTATGAAAATAAAATTGCTTTACATGCATATTAATGTAGAAAATTCCTTAACAAATACATAGAAATGGACTCACATGTACTATTTTTTAAAAGATCCTGAAACCATAATGAATAGTCTTAGAAAGCTGACAGTTGAGTTCTCTGAGGCAGCAAAAACAAGAAAAACAATAAAATTAATCTTAATAAAGGAGTCCTTAGGCTTTTACTCTTTCAGACTGTGGCCAGCAGTAGATCCTGTAATGGGCCTTTACTCTCACAGCAGATGCAGAGAAGGACAGAAATTATGGATGTTGGTCTAAGTATGCTAACTTAGAAGGGAGATGTGTCCTTTTCCTCAAGTTGTCCTTCCCTTGCAGAACCTTTGCCAGGTATAGACAATTACACAATTACACACAATTACAGAATCTCGCTTCCATGCTGCCTTGGTCCAGCCCTGTAGTCACATCTCATAATGGCTAGGCCTGGCTATTCAAGTAATGAGAAACAAAGCAAGTTTATGTGTCCAGATTCTGGTAATAGGTTTCTTAACAACTTCCTAAATTAGAATATGTATGTATTTGGATCTGCTTCTCATTTTTTTCTGCCACTTGCCCAATTTACTTATATTGTTTGTTCCAGCTTCCTATGGCAATGACTTTAACAAGATTCTTACATCAGGTTGTCAATTTTAACTTATTTTCTGATTACTCATCTGGAATTTCCCTAATTCTTGTGTTGTGAGACTGATCAGCCATATCCTTCCTAAGTAAAGTTGTGCAGGTTTACCTGCACATTCCTACATTTTTGTCTTGGTTCCCTGGGGACACTCCTATTGTGCTACATTAAGCAATTGTAACTCACAATCTGTAGCTCTATTAGTCCCTAAAATAGTTCTCATTTTCCTAAACTTTAAAAGACATCCAGTTCACACGCTGCAAGACTATTCTGCCTCACAAGCCAGAACACATCTTGGTTTACTAAAATTCAAACAAAAACACCATAATCTCCCCAACGTACCCAAGGAATCTCACTTCAACTAATGCTGTAACAGACAACCTCAGCCTTAGGTTTCTCCTCTGCCAGAAGTGTTGTGGTGTGTTTATTTTAAAAAGAAATTGCTCCGGGCAGGGAATATCTGTTTTGGTAAAATTCTTTTTTTTTTTTTTTCTTTTTTCCCCCTAAGCTGCTGTAGTGGTGCCAGGAAGTGGTGCAAGAGATCACTCAGAGCAGAGGCAAAGCTGAGCTGGAGCCAGATGCTCCAGGACAGGAAAATCAGAAATAGCAAAGGGGAACTATCAACAAAATGGAGCACTACAGCCTACAGGGGCAGTCTGTTGTTGGTAGAGTCCTCAATGTAAATACTCTCTTAGAGAAAGAGGCTGAGAATAAGAAGTGAAGAGCAGAGACAGATGATCACATCTTGAAGACTGGACTTCTATCAGACTTCTCTGAGTTATTAATTTGCCTTTGGGACAATATTTAATTAATTTATCTTTTCTGCATATTTTTCATCCTCTCAAGATTCCTGAAAAAAATTTCCTTGCTCAGTTGTTTATTTCCTTTTCAGAAAAGGTTTAATTAAAGTTCTCCCCCCTTCACTCCCATCTTATTTGATGACTCCTTATGCTCTTTCTACTTCAGTTGTGATACAACAGTTTGTAGTGTTTTTGGAGGAGAGGGACACAGGTTTCTGGCCACCTATTCCTAAAGTCCTGGGGTAAAAAAAAAAAAATGTAATTAAGAAAAAATATAGAGATTCTTGTACTTGCCTGGTTTTGTGTCTGAGGAATACAACCCATCAGGGTGTTACACACCTCCTCCCTTTTTCCCCCTGCCCAATCCCTCTGCAAGAGGAGAGTGTGCACAGCAGGCTTTCAGAGTGGTTTTTGTTCACTGACATTGCACAGCAAAGGTTTGTGGGTGTTGAGTGTGCTCTGGAGCCCCGCAAACTGCTGCAATACCATGACTCACAAATCTCACTATGGAGGGGCAAAAGGGAAATAGGCAAATTCATTAACCTTTTTCCTTTAATTTATTTTATGAAATAGAGTGGATTCTTGATTAGTGAAACTTGGTCTGGTCAAAAACAAGAGGTCAGCCAGGCAGGTAACTGCAGCAGCAGAAACAGATGTGCCTTTTAGGAACTGTTGAGTGCTTTTAGCAATAAGTATAATAAAATCCTTCTCTGGTCTTATGTGCATTTTCTCTTCTTCTCTCCACCCTCCTGACAGCTAAACTGTGAACATAAAACTATCTGAAAAGCAACTGTGAAGTCTGCTCCATAGATGGTTAATTCTAAAAGAGTTTGTTGATGTTCCATAATACATCATGTATCAATTAGTGAGATGAAGACAACATAATTAATCCTGTCCCTGAAAGAATCTTCTGTGTGGCATTTAAGCTTCAGACTAAACAGTTTAATAGGCATAACATGGTGTTCTGCAGAAGCAGTGAGAGCAAATATCCACCCTGTAGCTTAATAACTGATTATCAACAAATGATACAACATTTAAATAGAACCGTTACTGTTTTATCAGCTGCACGAGAGCAAGGTAATAATCTGCAAGCAAACATGATAATAATGCTACTGCATTCAGTTTTTCCTACTTTCTACTCAAGATTTTAACAGACGTTGAGAGAAGAATCACCACAGAAGAGGAAAACACCATGAATGGTGTTTCACTAAGCTGAAACTCGTGATAGTGTTTCCCTAGTTAGTACAGACTCTGTTTGATATTTCCCCTTCTTAAAAAAATCAACTCACATGCAGTTAATTAACAGCTGGAAACTTGCTTTATTGTTTCATTAGACTGCAAAAGTATAACTCAGGGAAGCAGGAACACTAAAAAACTGGCTTGTGTAATTACTGTTGCAAAAGAGGCTTGCAGCTTCTATTCAGCCTGTGAGAAACAGCTGGTGTGCCAGAATAAGGTAGGCAAACATTTAATTTAGCCTCTCTTACTCCTGTATGAATTCTTACTGTCCCAAAGGAAGGAAAACAATGATGTACCATAGTAACTTTTATTCTTCAGGACCTGCCATCAAAGCTACATTGGGTGGACACATAAGTTCATAGACTACAAACATACATGCTATTTTCATGGAACACCCTGAATATATCTAACTGCTTGAAATGGTTAAATGCTGGTGTCAGCTGTAGTTTGATATGCTCTCAACAGTCTTCAAGGCAGCAAGGTATGGTAAATGCTATATTCTTCATATATAAGAGAGTTTGCATCTCTCTTGAAACAGAAATTTGGGAAATTTTTGTGATCTTCTCCATTCATTCTTCTGTACTTCTGTTACTATAATTTCCTGTCTACCCCTAAGATGATTTAGTTAAAGCATGAAATTCATTTCTTTAAGCTGCTCTCCCCATCTTAAGATAGACCATAACATGGTGTTACCTGAGGCTCAGTTCTGCCTCATGCCCCCCCATCCTTGTGGCTTGATTTGTCTCTTGATCCTTTTGATTAATATTTTTTCCCTCCAGGTGCAAAGCACTGCCCCAATATCCTGCTGTCTGCAATTATCCCAGCTTCAATTTTGTTTGAAACCCTAGCTTTAACTCTTCAACTCCATTCTCTGTGTGTAAGTAATTTAATTCCTGCTGGAATTAGTACATAGTGTGATGGTTCTTCTCTCTTTATGGGGACATTACTGTATGCTGATTCTTTACCCAAAAAACCACAACAGATACAACAGCCAAACACTGCCTACCATACCAGGCCTTATGGCATTCAGGCCCCATTTAATGACCTCAGTCCTGACCTACAACACTGATTAAGGTCTAGTATCCTTTGTGGGTAGAATGTATCAAGGACAAAATAATCTCTCAAATCAGAAGTTAGATTGCACCACGTTTACATGCACATCTTTGTTCTGACTCACGCCTGTACACATAGTTACACAGAAGCCACAGCCCTCTCTGGCCAGATCAAGACTTGTTTGTGTCTTGTTTGTCAGTGTCTGGCTGACCACAGATTTTAGAAACAGCAGATTACATGTGATGTTACACCTCAGATCTTACTCCTTGCATCTACACTTCTATTGTGGTAAGCTTTATGTGAAAGCAAATGGAGAAAATTCCAACTGCATTTGGGCACTGACCATCCAAACCTATCCTAGTTCACTGTTGCCTCTAAGATGAAGTGATCTGACCTACTGATACAAATTCTTCTGCCCAAATTCCCAAGGAAATACTTGGAGTTCAAAGTGAGGGATCTTGTAGATGTAAAACAATGAAAGGGATAATATGACAACTGCAAGCATCTGTGGAGACTGAGAAGATCTCACCATTTGAGGTCACATGTGGTTTAATTTTTTTTCAAAAATCCAAGGAAGGGGGGAATCTGGCTGTGACTTTCTTTCAAGTTGCCCTCTTTTCTACAACATGCTGTTTCATGTTTGCAGGTATTGCCTTGAAATACTGGCAGCTTGGCAGATAAATAAACATTTTCTAACTACAGTTTCTCCTCTTCAAGGTTACAGTTAGGTGTTTTTGCATGAAATTAAATGACTTGGTTTCTGTAGCAGTGGAGAATGACTCCAAGTCCTTCGTCCAAGTCTAAGATTTGATACCACTCTCTTCAAATTTTCCTGGCTTTGTGTTATGATCTCATTCTATCTGCTTCACTTGCTCAAGAGCTCAAATAGGGTTTTATTCTTAATCCTTTTAAACACAATTTCCAATCAAAAAGATTTGTACTGGAATAGCTTCCTGTTGCAGAATCTGAAGGGAGTTTTTTTTGGCTGAAAATCCTGGTAGCTTCCAGTATTATTTATTTTTTCTTCCTTTTAAATTTAAATTAAAATATGTTGTTGTATGACTGCAAAAGACTTGCCAATTTGTAAACAAAGAATGAGTAATAAAGTAATGGAACAGTAATAAACATCTTCAAACTTTGTGGCACACCTCAAAATCCTTTTGCAATTAGAGAAAACTGATTTGACAACTCCCTTTCTAAACAAATCTCTACTACATTTCCTTCTACCCATTGTCTATGATGTTTGTTCATAAAATTTCTTCCTAGTAAAATTCTAGTAAGAGCCAAAAGCTTCATTGCCCCCTCCACTGTAACACACAGTTTAGGAATGAGGAACAACTGTCTGCTAAAACAAAGCCATGAGAGAGCTGTACCCCTTGGTAGGAGTCCTCTGTTTCAGTGCAGTGGGGAAAAGAGGGAAAACTCCTTATTCCATTACTTGTCCATTTCCTTCCTTCTCATTCATGGACTAGTTTTGTCTGACTAGAAATCCAGAAATAAAGATTTTGGGCAGTTTGGGTTATAGACTAGTGGCCGAAATAAGTATTTAATTTCTATTTCTTATCAGCCCCTTTTTTACCATGGAGAAGGACTGAAGATTAATCTTCAGTGATTTGCTGTACCTATACATATGTAAAAATTATAGAAGCTATAATTTGACTTTTTTTGTTTCTATAACATAAGACTCACTGGGAAACACACATCCCTGAAGTACAGAGAAATAACCAGAGGTTTAGGATGTGGCAATGGGTACTGAGGGCTACTCCATGTTTCAGCATAGTGCCATTTGGGAGGTTTTGTTTTGGAAAACAAAACAGAACAAAACAAACCCACTGCACACCACCACCACACACACCCCAGATTATGAGATCTGAGAAGCAGATTTTTTCCCATTTTTTGTTTTCTCCATACAGCCATTAGCTTCCTCTTATTCTATCCCTGCCCTCTCAGCACTGTGACTGAGCAACAAAGAGCAAATCTCACCTTCAGGCAGAGGAACAAAACCCTTCCACACATGAGGCAAGGAAGAATGAGAAATATGAGGTTAGTTACTAGGACAGGGGCTTATATGGAGAGAATCAGTCCTGTCTGGACTAGGAGCCTGGGAGGTAAAAGGTTGCTTCAGGAGCAAACAGGGTTACCTGCAGACCCTGGCATCAGCTGGCTCTCCAGTTCCCTGACAGTGGGACTGAGTGAGTCAGACCAAACATCACAGGTATTTGAGACTAAAGGATTTGCATTTTATACACATTTTGTATTAATTTTGATTCATCCTCTTATGATTAACATTAAATATATTCACTAGGAGAGTCTACCAATATGAGAGGGAAGTACTCACTGTCAAACCAGGTTCTTGACCTCCCTAACTTCCAGTTTTTCAAGCCTTAGAATTTTAAACTCTATGTCTTAATCGAGGTGGAATTTCCAAGTAAAGAATTTTGGTAATTTAGCCATGATGTTGCACTCCAAAAGACTGAGGACAACTAATTAGATTATAGAACACTAGAACCATTAGAACAGAAACAGAAACAGAAACAAAATTCAAAGTAAGCAGGTAAAGAGGTCAATGGTATTGCCTGTTATTGTCTCCTACCTCTGAGGATAGATGATGCTTGCAGGAGGAAAGTATTTTACAGGTGTTGGGTATTGCTCTTCTCAAAAATCTTGAAGAGAAAATTTGCTCCAAATCAGTTAATACTGAAGGTTATTAAAAAGAGATGAGTTTGTTCTTCTGGTATGCTTGACAGACTTAAGGCAGTGTGTGATCTTTGCTTGCCTTTCACACTGTGTGCCTAAGCAAAGGGTATCTCCTGTGAATTACTTTCTTCTACCTTTGGACTCAAAAAGATAATGGATAAAAAAAATACAAGTTCACAACCTTAACTGAAGCCTACAGTACTTTCCAGTGTTTTCAGGAGATCAGTGTAAATCTTTGTCCCCTGAATTACCTCACCATAAATAACGTATGTAAACAAAATTAGGACCCTTGGCTGAGTAAGGAATGTCTTAATTTATTTTGTAAAGAAGGATATGGTGCAAGGAAAATATCCTTCACAGTTCTTAAAATGTATTTAGACTCAGAGTAGATCCCATTGATCTAATCTACTAATCTACTAAGATTGAGTGAAAAAATCCCCATTAACATAGATATTTGGTCATCCATCTTAACTACAAACAAACAAGGACATAAGAGTTATCTATCTGTTATGTATCTATCTGTTATGAGTTTTCACATAAGTTACTACACGCTCTAAGAAACCACCATACCTTTTATTTGGATCATATTGTTCCAAGATTGTTTCCTTGTATATTGGTTAGAATACCTATGTCAGACCCCAAGTTTACAAGTCAGAATTTGTACCAT
Source organism: Zosterops lateralis (assembly GCF_965231275.1). Taxonomy (NCBI): domain Eukaryota; kingdom Metazoa; phylum Chordata; class Aves; order Passeriformes; family Zosteropidae; genus Zosterops; species Zosterops lateralis. The sequence goes on from NC_139766.1 coordinate 13,634,562, forward strand.
AGAGCTGAAACTCCCCATGAATTTTTGTTTCCTTTTCATAATGAGCTTTTTACTATTTTTTATAATGACCACTACTAATTGAGGACAGAAATTATTTTTAATAAAGCCATTTGCCAAGTTAGCATGTGATTAATCTATACTTAGATCAATTAAAGAAAGCACTAAAGAATTATTTTGCCTCCAAAAAATGCTATAGTTACAGAACAGTTCCTCCAGAAGATAAAAGCTGTGACATTACATGCACAGACTGCTCTGAGTCAGAAGATTCCCCATAAAAACAAACCTTTTGTGAATCAGTGAAGAGACAGGGGCTTGCCGGGCATCCTCTGCTGTGCTGACACTCAAGAGAATGGATGACAAAGTGAAGAACCTCTTCTTCCTTCCCTCCCAGTGAGCGGCAGAAAGGGCTCTGGACAGCCAACCCCTCAGCCCACAAATTGGATTTCAGTCAGTGCATGGCTGATGGGGCGGGGGAGGCGTGACTGCCCTCCCAAGGGGGTAGAGACTGCTCAGGGCTCACTCTGTCCCTCTTGTGTACAGTAACCAAATGCATCACAAGACACACCTCTCTGTTCCCCAAGAAAGCTCTTACTGTGTCCCGAGCAATCCCTCCTTCCACTGGGATGGTGAGTCTTAGCCTTAAGTTCCTCAGGAGGGAAGAAACTGAATAGTATGTAAGGAACAAAGTCAGCAGATCGGGGAAGAAATACACAGCAGATAAGATAATCTGCTGCCTTAATATTAAGTCATTAATTGTAGTACAATAAAGTTGAAAGAAGAAAAATCAATAAGGTAATTCCTCAGAGAAAACAAGTTTGGTTTTTTTTGCTTCATTTCATTGGATTTCATGTCAGACAGTCTGTTTCACTACAACAAAAGCCTTAGATAGACAATAACACCTGTCTTAGGAGACTTTTGAGCTAAGAAAAAAATTTAAAATAAATAGGCATCTTAAATTAGGCATTAATGCATTAATAGAGAATTATTATTCATTGAAATACCCAGTTCTGTACTTGCTGTTTTTCATTTGATCTTACCTTACAGAGCATTCTGAGGAACATGCAAGCTGAATATTTAAAGAATTGACACATCTAAGAAGTTCTGCATTTTTCAGCTTTAGTCATATGGATGCTAATAAATTTAGTAAATTTGAATCTGACTCCAGAATCTAGTTCTTTTCCTCAGAACTCTTTTCAAACCAGTATCTTTCTCTGCCTGAACTTTACTGGAATTCAGCCTTGGGTTCACAATTATCACAGGAACTTCCTCAGACTCAGCACGGTCCAGTCAGAGGGACCATACAGTGCTTAAATAGGCACTGACAGAGGACACACTGTTGTATTTACATTAGTGCCTCACTTAAGGGTCTAAGTGTGTTTCCTCTAGCATCTGCCAGACCTCCTGGCTTGGATCCAGGAGACAGTAATAGCAATGCCAGTAACAATTATGGGTGATACACCCTTTATTTCCAAAGAACCATTATAATTGATATTAAATATTTACAAAGTAGTGACTACAAACCCCAGTTTGGCATTCTGCTTCACTATCCAGCAGATAAAGAGCTTTTTCATAGGGAGTTCACCGCACTTGGGGTGAAGAGAATAACATGAGAAAAAAACAAACAAAAAAAGAAAGGGCAAGTCCCAATTAGACAGTCATGCAATACACTTTCATCTTATTCTGCTGGAACTTTCTGACCAACATAGTATGGGATCATTCTAAAACATCAGTGGGGTATTTCAGAAAGTACTGAACAGCTGTGCTAATTTTTAAGACTGTGGCTGAACCGTGAGGAGTTTACTGAGGAGTTTTCATCTCAGGACTATGCAAACATTACAAGGACAAACATATACCATGGACAGTGAGTCTCAGAGCATGTGCTGTAACCATGACATATGTATAGCTTCAGAGATTGACAGCTCAGAAACCTGCTGTGAGGAGAATATCAGCAGCCATTCTTTGTGGGAACAAACTAACACCACTGCCTGTTTGTTTTTCCCATAAAAAATTAGGGTGTTAACTTTTCTAGCAATGCCACTATAATCCCCTGTAACAGCATCAGGAAGTGGGAAATTTTGATCAGTCTCATACTCAGCATAAGGAGATTCATTCCCCTTCCTCTAATTTTCCAATGGATCAGGCTCGGAGTAGTGGAGATTTGCAAAGGCACTGCTGCGACCTGTCCTGGAAAAAATGGTCCCGAGTGTGCAGCAATGAAGAGAAGGTTCACTAGGGAAAATGTATAGCCAAAGGAAAGCTTGAGGCTGTGGCATAACTGTTCATGGCACTTCAATACAGGTTCAGAGCCTTGGAGTCACTCTCACTACACAAAGTTAGAGAAAGTCTGCTTTTGGTGTGACTTTTGCAGAGTGATACAGTCCTAATCCCTTCAGCCACTCAAGAGCAGCTGACAGCCTGTGTCTTGGGGTGAGCAAGACTTTGAAAGTCACTGGAGGGAAGAGGTCACTGAAGCTGCTCCTCCAGCTCATGCCATGGCTGCCTCTTTTTGTCAGGTCTGCTCCTAGCTGCTGCATTGAGGCATGCAGTAAGTGCAGCTGGTTAGAGAGCTTTTCAGTGTGCTCAGAGCAGATTCCTACTTGATACTATTTGTATCACCTCACCAACTGAGCACTATGACTACTGCAGAAACATCAGACAACTACAGAGTTGTGTACTGTGTTTAGGGTTATTGAGTTCACACAGCTGAGTTTAAAATAAAATTTGGCTTGACTTTTTAAGGCCAGTTTTGACTCTTCCGATTCCATCCAAGTCCTGTGTTGAATTTAACCTAATATGCCAAATAAACCCCCATATAATCTTGTTAATCTGCAGCCACCAAGTGATCATCACTCCACCCTGGCGCCGGATTTACAGGAGATTAGAGTGGAGAGTCTCCAAGCTGGCTCGGAGACAAAAGACAGTGTCAGGCACAGCAGCCCCGTGTCCACAGAGCTGCACATGGGGCAGGGCACAGGACAGAACCAGACCTGAGACCTCACTGCTGAGTCACACTGGGCTGGGGGTTTGCACCAGCTCACTGTGTGGGTGCAGGGGTCTCACCACTGAGCTCCAACAGACACTGCAGATTGGAAGAAATAGGCTGTGGACAGACTGCACTGAAATAAGCATTAAGGAGTTTTCCTGTTGACAAGACAATACAGTGTAACTGTTGAGCTAGTAGGGTGAGGATCAAGGCCTCCTAAACCCACATTGGTCGAGTTAAACTGATCTTAGATATATCCTGGAAGGACACACGCCCCAGCAGGAAATAATATCAGATATTTCACCCAGTGATTAATCTCTAATCTTGAGGGACAGTGCGCTCATGGACTTGATGACTTCTGTACCAGAATGACTTTTCTGTGGAAACGCACAAGAACTTAATCCAGAGAAAATACTTTGATGAAATAAAATTTCATGGACTTCAATATTCACTCAAATACATTTGCAGTCCAGCCACATGTTTTAATTTTCCACAGGGAATCTTTTTCTGTATATATCTGCATCTTAGGCTGAATCAGAACAAGCCATGCTTAATCCTGGAGCACAGAACAAGGAGAAAAAGATAAGTAGAAACCCTGGAAGATAAGTAAAAGCCCAAACTTGTTTTCAGTGTATAATATTTATACTTTGAACAATTGAAGACCTGGCCTCTAAAATTAGCTTGGGTTCTATTTCAAGAACCACATTAACTATGCATAAATACTTGAAAATATAAAAAGGACAAGCTGCATCCATTTTTTCATAATGCAACATCAGTTTAACAGATATTTCTGCTCCTATAAGTATTTATGTTGTTTGTTGTTTTTTCTTCTTAGGAGGCATATCTACCCCTAAAGCAGAGTTTAGTCTTGCATGAGAAATTCCTTTCTAACCGTCCTCTCTGATCCTACTAAATACATGCTAGTGTGAGAGGTAGCAATACTAGACTAGACTATGCTAAGAAATATGCTCCATTGTGCATCATGTGGTGAACTAAGATTTCATGAAATACAACTATACCTCTGGGATTTTATGGCAAATGCTAAGTTTTATTCAAGAATAAATTGTGGTTAATTATTTGTCTCTAAGGATGGCAGTTCTGGAGTTCTTATGGCTAATTCAAACAACTGCAATATCAGTTATTCAGCAGTGATATTAATTAGAAAGATATCCAAAGGAGAAGATCCTTCCTGGAGTTGTCTGAGTTCTGTAGGCATGGCAAGGAACATAATTTTTTCACAATTTTAAGGTATTTTATAAATAAAATAAAATAAAATAAAATTAACTTGCTTAACAATGTTTCTTTTTTTGACCTAGAAGCTATTTCCTGAGTTTTTTGAACAGAATAATGGATTAATGGATATGAAGATGGACATAAAAATGGGAGAAAGTCCTGGAATCTGATGTGTGCCAAGATAATTGCAGTAGATACGTAAAAAAAATACGCAAATCTAATAAATTAACCCAATAAAATTAAAGGCAAAAATACATATATGGAGAAATCCAAACTAATATAAGAAGACAGCATTAGCTCACAAGGGATATGGTCATACAAGCTTTAAACAGATCACAATCAATGCAACATATATATATATATATATATATACACACACTGTACTTATACACAGGTGAAGAGGGCACAAAATAAAGACAGCACAAACCACCCACCTGCCCCTGGCAGACATACACTCTTAACTCATTCAGAATGTCCCAACTCAACATCCCAGCTTGTAAAATACACAAAAATACCAGTAAAAAGCAAGAGGCTTTTAGATATATTATTCTACTTACTAAGATCTTAATTCAGGCTGAAATTCATTCTCTTACTCATTCTTTTGACAAGTCTTCGGTTTTTCCTCTTCATTATTGCCAACCCTCTTTTATACTGTTTGTTGAAAGAGTGTTAGTCCATCCTTAATTCAGACAAACTGACTAATTAAGCAAAGCTGTTCAGCTGCATTCCTCTCCTCAATTGTTCCTGGAAGGGGAAGAACTCAACCCCATTCTGATAGAAACTGTCACACTTTTGTGGCTATTGGGAAAAAATGGAATTATTTCCTTGAGCATTTTCCAATGAATATTCCTCTTGAAAAAAAATTAAAATATCATATGAATTATATTCAATGTAAAGAAAAAAACAACATAAGATTCTGTCTTTTATTCAGTAGTTTCAAAATTTCTCTGATTCCAAACAAAGCAAAATTAGGCAAAAAAGCCCTATAAGAAATGGTTTGTGATTTCTTTAGAAACGTGATAAGTTAATCCCGGTTTCTTTCATAATTCCTCTTATATTTCAACTTTAGTCTAGGGTAGGGATTTACCTGCTCTGAGATATAAATACAGATCTGTAAACTCACACAATCTAGCAAAATTCCCAAACTAGATTCTCAGAGAAAAAATTATATGTCTGAGATCTTTTCATAATTTGTTACTTTAATTCTTTAGTATTCAAAGAGATTTCTATATGAGGAAGTGCTGGTTTTAAAAAGTGATTGCAGGAGAAAGACTAATGGCAGCCACGGCAGAAAGCAAAATGGATGTGATAATGGATGATTTGGCATTTGCAGTGCTACAATACCCTGTCAAGCTCTGGGTCCTCTGGGATGAGAGAGAGATGTGCAGATGGATGGAAACTCAGAAGCTGCTCAGGGTGTTGGGACATCCAGCAGAGAGGCAGAGTCTGAAGGAATTCAGGCTAGAGAGGAGGCTTAGGAGTGAATTTAATTACTGTCTTCCACTTCATGAGGTAGGGGGAGGCAAGAAAGGACACAAACTCTTCTTCTTTGAAGCAGAAAGGGAAATTCTGGTTGTATGTATGAAAAGATAATGTTCCCAGTGGATGATTTAAAGAGGTACCCAGAGAAGCTTTTGAGAAAGCTGTTTTAGCATTGACAGAAATCTGGCCTAGGTGCAGCCCAGAGGTCCCTTCCAATCTCAATTATTTCATGATTGTATGACAAAACAATTTTAATAGACATAGCCTTTGGCAACATAAATTATACAAATTCCCTTAAGGAAACAAGTTATACTACCAAAAGTGCTCTCTAATTGATAAACTTCACTTTATTTTAGGTCTTTTCCTGTATAAAAATGCCAAAAAAGCTGTCAGACTAATAAAATCAATGAAGACATTGTCATACTGACAACTATCTCCTGCAGTTCCAGTCCAAATCTCTAGTCAGTGGTCAGCATGAGAATAGCAAATGTGCAAATCTTAACTATTTATGATTAAGTATAGAAATCAAATCCAGTATTGAGGAGAACATTAACAGCCAGGGAATATTTCAGGTTATTTATCATTCCCTACTGGACTTTGAGATGTTGGATTGCTGGCTAATACCTATCTAAAGCTCACTGTCATAGGAACTTTCCAGATTTGCAAGAAATCGTTAATTTGTTGTCTATTCCTAGATTTCATTCTTCCAAATACATTCTGCCTATCATACTTAGTTGTGGGGGGGTTTTGTCATGCATGATAAGCCTAAAAATGAATAGTCTTCCAGTGATATTTTCTTTTAATCTTGAACTTTGCCAAGGCAAAGAAAATTTTAGAACTCTTTTTTAGCCACCATAGTCATCATCAAATCTGTAGTTTGAGGAGTTAGTTCAATGCAACTAAAAAAATTATTCTAGAATTCATTCAATCATATGTTTAAACTACAAAGCTCTTTAAAATGTAGGAGGTGAAGGATCAGGATGTATATTCCAAACTGATGCTTAAATTACTTCCCATATCATTTAGTAATCTAAAAGACAGAACTATCTGTTCATCTATTTATTAGACAGACCACAAAAATCATTCTCTGTCAACAGATTTCAGCTCAGTTAGGTTTGGGCAAAAGGGAACTGAAGATTAGAGTTACCAGTTCCTGTACATTTGACTGTGTTTGGCATGTCTTTGATAAATTTTAAATGCACCATATATTAAATGACCTTATGAAATGTTTTCTTTCTGCCCCTTTTTGTAGCTTCACTGCACTGCAGGTAAAGCCACTTATTGGTACAGTCTGTAAAGGCAGCCTGTGATAAAAGTTTGGAAATAGTCTGAATGTTGGAGTTAGATAACAATTATTAACACTTTTCATATTAAAAGTTATTTTGACTGTATAGATGATGAGCTGGAGCAGCTCAGAGAAAGAAAGTAAAGATCTTTTCCACTTTAATACTGGCCTTATCTATGGTTACTCTCTTGTGATTATCTAGCTTACTCAATTGGAGAGTCATTTATCATTATCTTTTCTTTCTTGCTATTTGTGCTTTTAGTCTTCTCTCTGTCTAGTTCAGCTACATGTAAAACTGCTTTCGTATCCTCATCTCCATCCTTCTGTGGAGCTGGGCACCAATGCTGAGGAAGACCCCTATCCACTGAATTCCTGACCTTTCTAATGTAGTATGAGCCAGCTGTCCTTGCCCTCAGTGGTCTTAAGAGTCTTTTCCAACCTACCTGATTCTGTGATAAGCAAGAAGCTGGGACGGTCCTCTTGGCTGCCCAATGCCCTCTGCTCATGAGGACTCTCACGGCTCTTTAATCTTTCTCCCTTGGTTCTTCATTACCCATCTCCCCTTTCCTTCTCTCTTTGCCCACAGGCAGCTTTCTTGTCTTCAGAGGTTCAATTCCAACTACTACCATTCCCAAACTGCTCTGGAATTTGCAAATGCTCATTTCTACTCTGTACTGCACAGCAGCCAAGGTCCCTGGTGTCTCAGCTAGCATCCAGCACTGTGCTGTTCAGCCAGCAGCTTGCCAGCACCAATATTTTGATTTTGTGTATAATGATGTAGAATTGAGGGGAGACTTCTCCTTCTGATAGAAATGAACCTATAGAGGACCTTCGAGTACTTTTTAAAATCAAGAAGTCTTCAGGCCAAGAGATTATACACATATTAGATGCCTGATTTACATATAATTAAAGTACATGGATAATTTTACCCTCAACAAACCCTGTTTAGAGATGAGGAAACTGAGGCATAGCAATTGTAAAGGCTACAATTCTGATATTTACTATCATGCCATAGTGTACAAAGACTAACTGGACAGAGGTTTAAAGGCTGTGAGCACTTACTGGCCTCTCCTGCCTTTCCAGCTCAAAGTGTCTCTTTTGGGCACATTAAAAAAAAGAAATTTAAGTTCAAACTCAAAATCAGAGTTTCTTTCTCCAAAAAAAGTATATTAGAGTATGTGAAGAAAAAAGCAAAGTGAAAGCCAAAGGTGGAAATATGACCCTCAGAGTAAGAAATAGGCTTTTGTTCAAATTTGAAGTATAAGCCAGAATAAATGCCTACTATTCATTAAAGACCACCCCAACACCTCTCTCCTGAGAACATCATGTGGAACTACAACAGCATGCCACGAACTCTTAAAATGTGAAAAAATAAACAACAGATTCTGAGTCCCCATTTGGGCTCCTTTCAAATCCTGCTTCTCTGGTTTGTGTATGTTGGATTTCTCCTGGTTCATCACAAAATAGCTTGGGAGGGTCACTTGAAGGCTCAGAGTATTGGTGTCTGCACAAACCAGGGCTTCTAGAGAAATCCTTGGCATCCTTCCTCAGCCTCTTGTGAACACGAATTAATTTTCTTTGGTGCTGTTGGTGCCCATATGGTATTTTTTTTTTCCTTTGTTTTCCTCTCAGAAAGGGGTGTATCTATTTCATGAAGATCTGTTTTCTGCTCCAGGGCAGGGTCCTGTCCCCTCTTACAACTGCATGCAGAGTAACATGTCTGGTTTTTCCCTTAAGGATAGAGGCAGAGTAGGAAAACTGTGGAAGATTATGCCAGGAAACAATGTCTAGACTTCACACACCTGTTTCCAGTCTGTGCCCGCTGCTTCCATCTATGAGTAAATCACATCCTTCAACTTACTTCAGTATCTTGCTTACACATGGAGCTTCTTCATTCTTTAAATACACTTCTCACCCATACAGGCCAAGTGGCCTATTTTTCGTGTTTGGCCACGATTGAGAGGTGATAATTTCCCTTGATTATCTGTAGATGTGAGTCATTGGATATAAGAACACTTTGTAAGCACATTTGTCATGGTATTGACTTCCTTCTAGAGCTCAGACTGGTTAGTCAGACTCAGCATTTGTAAAGACATAAGAAAACATGTTTACTAGAAATGTAAGTGTTCTTATGCTGTTGAGTCTTAGACATGTCTAAGAAAATCTAAGCACAAGTTAATGTGATAATCAGGCTGGAAACACCCAATAGCAGTTTCCTAAAGCCCGGGTGATGTGAGTGTGGGCTGGCTGGGCTACTTGCCTGGTGATCTCAGAGCTGGCAGTGTTAGTGGTGCAGTCACTCACTTTGATGTCCAAAATGCACAGAAGGACAAGGGCCCAAGGGAACCAGTCTCTCCCTCTTCCCTTTACTGGGAGATAAAAGTACAGATTTGGAAGAAATTGCCCATACAGAAGAGGCATTGACATAGAAAAATAAGGACTGTCCATTCTCTCCTTCACCTTACCTATACCTTAAGATTGCATGGTAAAATACTCAATTACTCAGACTCAAAAGTTAATGTTGAATGTACCACTTACATTCCTGGGTGATCTTTTTATACGGGTACTATGCTTTTGTCTTTAACTGTAAAATTATATACTGCTTCAATTCTACAGTACAGATATTCAGTCTCCCACCAGTCTTGACCTTTTATTAGTGGTCATAATGTGTCTTTATTCATAGGGCCTTTTGGCTTTATGAATCTCTGATCTTTCAGCCTGTTACATTTTTGTGAACAACAATTTTGGGAATAAAACTACCAGTAGATATTTACCCATATTTCTCAGGAACTTTCAAACACATCCAAAACTATATTCTTGAACACCAGGAGGGTTTCTTTTTTACAAAAAGGTAATTTTTGAGATTCACAGAACAGCCTGGCTTGGAAGAGACATCAGAAGACTGTCTGATACAGCCTTTCATGAGAAAGGGAGTCTACGTGAAATGGCCTAGCAACCTGTTCCTTTACACCTTGAAAACTTCCAATGATGGGAACTCTGTCACATGGGGAGGTTGTTCCCTTCCATAATTGATCTACTTACTATGAAAAATTTCTTTCTTATACAGGAGCCTCCCCTGGAACAACTGGTACCCCTTGTCCCTTCTCTATGTGGCTCCTTGAGAAGGGAGAGTCTCTGCCCTCTTTGCAGCCATGCTTCAAGAAATTCTGTGGTGAAGCTCTTCCCTGAATCTTCTCTTTCTCAGGGAGAAAAGACCTAACTCCTTCAGCCTTTCCTCACAGGGCAGATTCTCCAGCTCTTTGATCATCAAATGTATCACTTCAGAATTATACTCACTGTGCAAGTGAAACACAACCCATTTTGAATTGTCTTGCTTGCTGTTGTTGCATAACAAGAATAATATACACCTTTTTTGTATGAAGCTGGACTCCTATATTATCCATTGTCCTTCTGGTAACAGTTTTCCAAACACAGCTATTAGTAGATGAAATATTCTAGATTACAGGTTAAGATACAAGGTGTATGACTGGTTGTTGCTTGTTGAGGGATCAACAGATTTCGCCAGAACATAAAATAACATTAGTATTATAAACAGCCCAATAAAACAGTCATGTAATAGAGCTCAAGGAGACAAAAGTAGGAAATGACAACGTTTATACATTCAAATACACACAAAAAGAGTTAATGCTTTATTTTTATATAAATATTTTGGCCCCATTTTATAGATAATAAAAACATAAACTTTGCTTGCAGTGTCATGACTTTCTTTTATATGCAATTCTTTCCTTTGACATCAACAACTGTACACTCAAATCACACTTGAGCTTCTACCTTCATAAAAAGATATGAAAAAGATATGATTCCTCATTTGTACTTTTCTGTGATATAACAAATGCGGATTGTAGCTGAACTTCATCTCCTATTTCCAGATTAAAACTAAGCACACTCCTTCAGCTTTGGTTGAAGATATCAGGACTTTGTCTGCGAGTGTTTTGGGATTGGAACTTCCTGGGGGTCACAGTTATCATCAAGGTCATATTAAATAGTGAATAATAGACTTTCCCTCTAGATTTTGCAAATTATTGATTAATAAAGTATCTAATTCATTCTCACTGAGTTTTTATCAATTAAGGTCTGAATAGATCACTTGTGGAATAGCCTGCAAGTTGTGAAAGTTGGGTACAGCATTTTAGCAGGTCAGATTCTCTAGACTTATAATTTTCTATGGCTTAATGCATTGTAATATTTTGTATATGACAATAAATTATATATGTTAATATATAATTGCAGTCATGTGTTGCAAGGCCAATCAATATTAAAATTTATAATTCACTTATATATTACATTATAGAATGCATTTTATATATTGCATTATATAAATGTTACAATTTATTCTGGAAAATACAGCTTCAGTTTTCATTTGAAGAACTCAGATTATTGTCTGAGTCCTACAGTTTCCTGCCAATTGCTTTAACTTCATTTGGCTCTAAAAGTACCCACCTAGAAATCAAAGGGATTTAGGAACAAAGTTAACTATACTTTTCAGCCTTATGGGCCAGTGAAACATTTCTCCAAGTCACGGAAACTAATGCAAGGAAATTACTGTTATGTCAGCTCTCCAGGTAACAATTTCAATATTCTGGATGAACTTCCCAGTTGAATATTCCTTAAGAAGATATTACCACCAACTCCTCAGAAAGCTTCATGTCCCCCAGAATGCAAGCACTTGTTTTATCAAATAACAATCCTGTCTCCAGTTTCCAGCTGAGGCACAGGAGTCCTTGAGCCAATTACCCATCCCGAGGTCCAGTAATGACCTCTCAAACTGATACAGTTCTCTTTAAAATTTGAATCTTCTCATCATTTACTGATGCTCTTGGGTTTAGAGATGACTGATATAAACAAGCAGATGAACAGACAGTCTTCAGATGGAGTTTTTGATATTCTATGTTTTTTGTTTTATTCTCAGGAAAGGGACAAGAAAGTAAAGATCATTTAGAAATGGTCCCCTTTCCAAAATGCAATGATCTTTCTGTTCACCCTTCACATCTGATTCTTTTATAGAAGCACAGAAAAGCCAGGCCCAGTCCCTTATCAGGTTGTTGTAAGCACAGCTTAATTCCCTGCTGAACTTTTGTCTGGCTGAGAATCAAGCCCTCCTTATTATTTTTATTCTCTCTCAGCAAATTCTTCCTCTGCAAGATATACTCCTTTCTTTGTTAACATCTACTTTCTTTGTCTATATCTTGACAATGTCCTATTGCTCTGAGGCCTCTTATGAGGGGAATTTTTTTTTTTTTTTTTTTTGATTTATGCCAGCGCCTGACAATTCAGGTACTTTGTTTGTCATGATACAATTGTTAATATTTTTTCACTGTAGTAGGAATACTGTTTTACTATGACTAAGGCAGTATCACTGAATGGGGCTGTCACAGGGCTTGGGACTGAAGGAGAACTCGGGGAGCAGGGGAAAGTTCAAAGGTAAACAGATATTACTGCAAATCAGGTGGCATCAATAAACTGCTCTAGAGACCAAGACAGCAGTAATCTGTGAGATGCTTTGCCTGGCTCTATATTCAAGATCAGGATAGGAATTTCCTTCCTAGGAGCTGCTCTTCTTTTTCCCCAAATCCAACTTCTAGGCAAGGGAATGCAAGAAAGTTTTTGCAGCATAGTCAGTTCCCAGCTAATGAACAGGCCACAGCACGTATCAAGAACTGGCATTGGAGAATGGAGTAGCCATTTCTATCACTTTTTACTGCATGCAGACCCATGGATTCTTGGTGAAGAGCTCTCATCAACTCAGATCACAGTCTTTTAAATGCAGGTTCAGAAATGTGATAATTTAACACTGTGTGAGGAAAATAATCTGGTGTGAATTCTCATAGCCCACCTTAAAAGAATCTATGTAAAATCAAAAGCTTCTTAGTTGTAGAGTAATTCCTTATAGAGTTTCTAGGGCTGAAACTAAGTGTAGTTTCACAATTTAGATAGGAGGGAAACCACTCACATTGCTACTTGTTCAGCTTTTAATAGGTTTCAATGCTCAAGGGCATTCCTGAAGATTTGTATCAATAAACGACCAAATAAATTATTTAGAGAAAAAAAAGGAACACTGCCCTTTACTCTCTCTATCTGCACTGGAAATACACTTTCAGAGATACTGCAGTCAGCAAAGGGCTCATAGGTGTACGCCTGACACTGAACAAATAGGATCAAGGTGTAAAAGTTTATCTGCATTAATAACAATATTCTTCATCCTCTGTTTCAGCTGCTGAGTCTATTAGTCAGAATGATAATGTCAAGAATACTTTACTGAAATGTCTTTGGAAGAAAGCCCAGGTTAAGAGATTAGAGCTTTGCACAAGCATTGGCCACACAATTTCTCCCTGAAATGAAATTCTCTTCATTAATATATCTTCTTATCTCCTGCCCTTCTTATACCAACAAGAAACCACTTCAGTGGTTTCTGATATCCTAAAGAGCACTCCAGTGACTGTGTTGTGGTCTGTCCTCTGCAAGCAAGGCAGAGAGAGTTACCTTTATAATTTTCTCCTGGTTCTCAAAGTTTAGTCCAAATGAACAGATTTTCAGAAATTTTCGGTTTAAAGAAAATCTATCAGTGTTCCTGCCAAATGCCACCAAACTAATGAAGGAATCCAGAAAATTAAAATAACCCATATTTTAGGAGAAATATGGCAGTAGTTTTTTGGGGTTAATAGAGGAGTAACACCTGTAGTGAACAGGCAAAATACATGTCTGAACTTTGGGAAATGAGGTAGAACTTCTTTACTATGGGGGCAACTGAGCACAGAAACAGGCTGCCCAGAGTGATTGTGGAGTCTGCTTCCCTGGAGATGTTAAGAAGCTGTCTGGACAAAATCCTGAGCAATATGCCTCTGAGGAACACTTCCCTGAGGAACATTCTTGAGCAGGGAGGCTGAACTAGTGTTCCCTCTCAACCTTATGTATTCTGCGATTCTGTGACTCAGGTCTACATCCATGTCAGCTGCTTTCCTTGTCTGGGCATTTCCACCACATTACATGCCTTGAATTTACTTCCTCTTAAACAGAGTAAATGACACAAATAGGAGATACAAACATCAAGGAAATAAAAAACACCCACTGCTTTTTCCAAGGAGTGATTGAAGACTATGTATTAGCTTCGGGAAACAACTGCCTGGGGAAGACCCTTTTTTCCACCTTACTCAACTCTGAACCTCTTGTGGCTGTATAGTATGACGTTATGATCCTCTGAGTGGCTTTGATCCATGAATTCTAATCCTACCAGTAAACAGATGTCGTTTCTTTCTCTTCTCTTGTTAAAGAGAAATCTGCCGATGCCAAAATGACTGTGACAGCCAGGGGGCAGAGGAAACGAGTTCCTGTTTAAATTATTACCCTTTTTTTTTACCATTAAAATATTTTAAAAAATTCTGGAAAACACTGGAAGCAAATAAAGTTAATGACATTGTCTTAATCTGGTCTCAGACAGTCTTTTCTTACAAGGTATTTGGTATATATTATAGTTAATGTCCACTTCAAGCTGCCTCATAAGGATAAACATTTTGAATGAAACTGAAGAACATAGAATTAAAATAAAGAGACCATGCAAAATATAAAATTAGATTTTTTTTTTATTTATGAACAGGAAATACAGGTCTTCTGAATTGCTCAAATGCTGCTGTTCAGCAAGGAGAAATTTCCATGAGTTCACATTTAGTTGATGTTTGCATGCTTCACTAGGTCTGATTTGTATAAATGAAAATTGCTCTTTAAATAGCAACAGTAAGGTTAAAAAAGGACAAATTTCAACATAATAGCATGTTGGAGTAGGGCTGTCCACATACTCTGTCAAGATGAGGAATACTCCCTCTCCAAGTGCACCAAGTGGCTGTTGTGACAGACATGGTATCAAAGAGGCTGAGCAGTAACAGGAGTAGGAAATTTCCACAGAATTGGCAGGTCAGATTTAATCACAAGACCTCAAAAGGTGGGTGCTGCTGGGCAGAAAGCATGGATAGTGAAGCTGGGAATAAAATAATTCCACATGCAACTTTCAAGTGAAACCCCTGTCAATTAATTAGTAAGGATTAAATCAAATACTCTCTGATGGGTTTTCCTGATTGTTCTGCAAGAGCTCTAAAACTCAGCTCTGCAAGGAAATGCCCCTGTCACAGCATTTGGCAGCTCAAAGGCTGAGTTTGGTTTTGTGTCTCTTGTTAATTAATTTGAACAATTTTCTAGAAAATGAGGAGTTTTGATATGTTTTAAGTTTCAAATTTACCCTTTAGAGCAGGCTTTCTGTGGATCATCACAGAATCAAAATATCCTGATTTGGAAGCAATCCACAAATATCACCAGCTCCTGGCCCTGCACAGGACAACAACCCTGAAGCTTGATGCAACTTTCTTTTTCACAAGAGAGAATATGGACAACATGGTTGCATGTGCTGTGTGGCACTGATGTCTCCCTGGGTACTCCCGTCACGCAAAACATACGAGGGATTTACTTTCATCCTGCTTCTCCACCTTAGGGCAGCACTGAGCCATCATGGCCTTTCTCCTTTTGGCACCTGAGGCAGCTCAGCTCTCCATGTTTGGCACTGCAATGCTCTGGGCAGATCTGCACCAAGGCACAAGAAGTACAGCATTTTATTTGTTACACACAGGCTCCAAAACAACTGGAGATGCAGCCCTTTTTTACTTTGAATGCATTTGTGAAACTTGTTAAATATACTGTAAGTTTCCTAACAACAAAGAATTGACCTGGCTGTAAATGTGGCCCCATCTTACAACTGAGTCACGTGACATTGAGTTCTCTTTTAAGTAGATGTGGATCCTATGTATAATAATAAAGTTCAGTTCTGGAGAGAGACAGAAAACAGATCTTTTTCATTTGTACAACATCAAAAACAGCAGGGCCTCAGGTTTGTGAGTCCATGATTTGTGATGAATAATGAAATATCTATGAGTGAAAATCAGACTACATATGAATCCTGGGCCTATTGAAACCAATGGATGTTTTGGCACTGGCGTCAGTTACATAATGACTTCTGCATCTTTTCTCACATTTCAAACAAAATGCATACTTTTAGCTCAATTTAACAAGTGGTGGAGAAAGAACTCAATAAATTTTCAATTCGGAGCTTTCTTTATTTGGTTCTTTGTTAAAGCCAGTTAAGTAGAACCAATAAAATTCAGGATGATATAAACAATGAATGTTACCAGTGAGGTTTCCTGTTTAGGATTAGGAGCAAAACTTCAAAATCCTTGGTGTTTGCCCTCCTGTCTCAAAAGGCTTACCATTTGTGATGATTTATGCTGATTTTTGTTTAATAAGGGAAACAGAAAATGGAGTAGGTATCCTCTAGTCATACCTAGGATATGGCTTCAGCAGTATCCCTGCAGTGGGTGTGATTCATTTTCACAGTGAAGTGGCCTGTTCCAAACATTTGCATCTTGTCATGTAGCTTACTAGGGACAATCTTGGGTGGAACTCGGCAATAAGTAAAAATGTTAGAACATATTAATTTACTAAAAAATGTACAAGAGTCCTAGTTCTTGCTTACAGATAGAAAGTCCAGGTTTTTATAACTGTACCTCTCAAATTTTCAGTTTAAGAGTTCATTACTGTCATGAGGAAAGCCACAATACTGAATTGGGATGGGCTAAGTCTAACATGTGACCTACATGCAAAAAGTACTTCTGTTGCAAAATGAATGACCCTTTTTAACCTATAACCTGGCTTGGCATTGCCAACACATATTTCATCTCAATACTTGTCTTAACCTTGCTCTGCCATGGTTGCACAAACATGCTGCATCTTTCCCTCACATCAGATTTCTGTTGCTGCTTGTTCACAGGTAAGAAAGACCTTGAAGTTGTACTCTGTTATGTTTTTGAATTAGCTGAAAAACAAAGTGCACACTTGGACAAGGAACTTGGTTTGCTCTAGAGAAACATTTTTTGGTGTTATTTCTTGTTATATCTAGATAACTGGGGTTTTTTATTAAGCTGTGCTCATAGCAGTAACAACAGGACACCAAATAGCTTTTTAAAACTGTGTTAAACTACAAGGTACCTGGACCTGTAAGGAAAACAGGCTGATCCCTTGTGCAGTGAGGGGAGCATCAGGGACCAGGGACCAGTGAGCTGTCCTGTCCAGCTGGGTCACCAGACTGCAGAAGAAAGAACATGCTCTGATTCTGTTGGGAAAGGGTTCTAATATTTAAGTCCTTTCTCAAGTTCAATAGTCAAGGTGAAAAGGTGAATTGTGAGAAACATTTGAGAATCAAAGACATGGCAAACTGGATTGAAATCTGCAGCAGAACCTTAGAGTACAGTGAGGCCAGGAAAGGTGTAATATGCAGCACCAAGGCTTTTGGAAGGAAGAATCCTTCCCTTTTTAATGAATAATGTTCTTAAGCTGAACCCCAGTTACTTACTTAAATTCTGTTGACTTCCTCCTTGTTTGTGGTTTTGATTTGGTCACAGATGTTTTATGTTGAATGCTTTCATGAATCAAACTGGAACGAGGTAAGAATTGGAGAATTTTGGACTCATTGGAAAATTAATGATCTTTAAAAAAATATCAGAAAAGAAAGAACAATATGGTGAGCTGAACTGCTAAGAATCCCAAAAAGCAGTTCACAGTCAGTGAACAGCTTTTTAAGGAAATTGGTAGATTCAGGAAGACCAATCTAGACCATGGCAGTCTTAGTCTATATTTCCAAAATTGTTTTCCCAAACAAAGGAATTGAAAATCTTTTTATGAACATAATTTTAAAAAGTAAATAATAGTCCACAAATGGGTAAATAATCTCTTTGGGGTCTCTAACACGTAATCTTGGAGTACACAGACACCCAAGATCAGTGCTGCTGAAGTTACTAGACTTCGTCATAGACACTCAAAGAGTTTGTCTGGGGGTGATGAAAAGCACAAGTTGGCTTTTTAAAGAGCCAATGATGAAACTATAATAAAAATTCATGCATGACCATTAGAAGGAAATATCTGAGTTACTGTTATTATGTCTAGACATGGTCTTGACATGGTCCTGGGCAGTTGACTGTAGGAGGCCATGCTTGAGTGTGGGGCATAGACAAGATGATCTCCAGAAGTCCCTTCCAACGTCAACCACTCTATAATTCTCTAAAATTATGATACATATTAAAAAAGAGTTATACATTTTAAAATTCAAATAATTTTAATGGCTCTGATGAAGTTACAGTGAAAAGAACAGTAATCTTAGCACGTAAAATATTGTCTTTCTGGTTTTGCTTGATCAATGACTGTGTTGTATCAGTATTTATGTCAGCATAACCCTACTGAAATCAGCTTTTTCTGACAGCCTGGGGGATTCTACATCCAGCCATTTCCTTGTCTGGCAGTTTCTTACAAAATCAAGAAATCTCCTGTGATGTAAAAGTAGGTTCATCCTTCATTAGGTGTTGATGTTTTCGAGAGTAAATCTTGAAATATTCTATCTGTTCTATCACCAGCCATATTTCATTATTCCAAAAAGTTACTGTTCAAAGAAAATCCATCTTTAGTCAGCAAAAACTTGCATATATGTCTGCCAGGAAGGCATGTGACTTCTACACGAGTTCATGAGTTCTGGGTGAAAAAATCTGCACTGGTATGTATTCTAAAGTGGAATCACCTTCTCCCTGTATCAGCCAGAAAGGCTGCATGACACAGGTACAAGATATGGAAATTCTGCTAAATAATAGGGAGATGTAGTAATCTTCAAATCTTGGGTAAAACCCTTAGGTCAAACTTAGTGACTGTATGTGACATGTTGTTGACCTGTCCCAGTTAGTCCACTATGAGATGACAATGCCCCAGTCTGGAAGACAGTAGACTGCAAGGAGCATTCAAAATACGCATTACGGGCAAAACTGTGTCAGGTTTGGCTCCTCCACCCTACATAATCCTCCAATGTTATCCCAGTATACTTTGTACCCTCAGGCAATTTCCCAAGGCATGCAACACACCCAGGTCATGTCATGTTATCAAACTATGCCCCTGATGGGTTGCAACACAGCACTTGTATAATTTCAGACTTGTTGAACTCAAAAGAAAGTGTAATGCTCAGGAGTGGTACAAATCCAAGCACTGCATGGTGTGGACATGAGCAAATGGTTCCACTTTAACCCAGCTTTATCTTGCAGTATGTAGCTGTCTCTGCTTGGTTTTGCAGTCTGTATGCAGCCGTGGGGTCTTTAGCCTCCAGGCTTCTTGGTCCTGGTGGGAACAAGAAATATTTCTGCTGGGGCAGAGGGAGGGATCAATCTTGTTGAACCATAGAATTATAGAATATTCTCGATTGGAAGGGACCTGAAAAGATCACCAAGTCCAACTCCTGGCCCTGCACAGAATCACCCCAAAAGTCACACCATGTTCCTGAGAGCATTGTTCTTGAACTCTGTCAGGCTTGGTGCTGTGACCACTTCCCTGGGGAGGCTGTTCCAGTGTCCAATCACCCTCTGGGTGAAGAACCTTGTCCTATTATCCAACCTAATCCTCCCCTGACACAATTTCAAGCCATTCCTTTGGATCCTGTCACTGGTCACTACAGAGAGTAGGTCAGCCCCCTTCTTCCCCTCACAAGGAAGTTGTAACTGCAATGGGGGTTTTCCCTCAGTCCTCTCTTCTGCAGGCTGGACAAACTAGGTGACCTCAGCTGCTCCTAATCAACAGACAATTGTGTAGTTTTATCATCTGAAAACTTAATATGTAACAAGCAAGACATTCCTGGGTGAAACTTAAATGCCTTTGATATGCATCAGGCCAAATTTGATGGTCTAATAGTTCTTTCTGACCTTAACTTGAGTGAGTTATGCTGCGTAGGGAGGTGTCTCTCCAGGGGGCACTGGGTAGCCAATTACAGCCCACAGAAGAGTGGCCTGAATTGTTTCCTTTAGCAATTTTTTTTGCATGACACATTACCATCTTCTCAGGTAATAAGTGACAGGGAAAGCCTTTTCTTGCCTAAGAAAAGAAATGACACAATTTACGAAAAAAAAAAAGTACTAAGAGAGCACTCAAATAAGCGTTAAATAAGGTAACAGGAACATCAGATCAGTCAAATATTCCTGTAAAATCTACTGGCATGCAGCAATGATTGTAATGTAGGTGTTACCTTAGGTGTATCATATTGGTATGTGTTGCAAAAGAAACAAGGAAACTGTGATCATAGCAAGCAGGAGATTGTTCCACTTACAGTACGTAAATCAAAAAATCTCTTCTATAATCAAATAAACCTGACTTAATTGTCAAGATGTCATCAGCTGCACTTGATGAATGGCAACTTACACCACACAGGACACAATTTTGGCACGGTATCATACTGGCAGAGTATAAATCCTGCCGTGCTCATGAGCTGGGCGTGTGTGACTCAGCGGAGACATCCGTCGGTGTTGAGTGACTGTAGGCTCCTCTTCTACAAAACCATTTGAAGTGAGACCTTTTGTGCTGTGAATGGGAGGTGGGCACCCTGTCTGCACATCTCTAAAGGGCAATCTTCCCAAAATACTCATGGTGTGGTGGCTGGTGGTCATTTGAGCTCTCTTTCTCCTTTGAAAGGGCAAGTACTAATAATAAACAGGACAAATAATTGAGCAAAAGAAGGAGTTGAAAGGACAAATAAATAGTGCAAATCAGTTCTACATACCTTCAATAACACACACTGCATTGCACTGCACTAGCATAGTGCTGAATGATGCATGAAAATGCATCATGTAAGTATTTGATACATCATGCATTGGCCAATAATGGACAAACTCATCTAAGAATACAGGAGGAAGATTTTAAGGTATAGAATTCCAGTTTTAAAAGAATTCAGTTCCAATCCAAGTGCAGTGCGGTTATTAGGGAGCTTGCCTAGATGGTAAAGAAGGATTTTATGGTTGAGGAATTTTAAGCTAATTGACTTGGACCTAAAAGAGCAGCCAAAATATAAATTATTTGATCTCTTTAGCAACCTATCTCTTTAAGATTGTAGATTCTATGGAGAAATCAAACCACTGTGAATTGAATCAGGACTATTATGATTTATATATTAATCTCTCTTCAAAGTATAGCATTTTTATGATACCATCATAATTTATAATGTAAAGCTTAATGATTTTAAGTGAACTTCACAACACAATGCCAAAACAGACAGACATATTAATATTCAAAAATAGTATCTATTACATTTATCAGAACCTGCTACTGTTTAGAAAACCCCTCCTAGAAGATGTTATCTTTGACACTCAGGTTTACATTATCCAAACTGCTTTCCTCTTCCTTGAAAATACCCAGAAAGTTAAAAAATACTTAGCAAAACTCAAATCAATTTCAGTAAGCGATTGGCACTCTTCCTTCCTAAAAACCAGTGTTGCACCATTGCTGCTTAAATTGTAATGAAGGTGTTCCAGAGGTTAATACTTATAATAGCTTAATGCCACAGTGATAGAGAAGCTTGAAAACAACAATACCTAGGAAAGCAAATCACCTTTCTGTAAATAATCACTCAAAGCCAGTCTTACATTTCTATGCATCACCAGGTCCAAGGAAGAGGTGTCAAAGAAAGGATTAGCCCATAAATGGGATGTCTGGCTCACAGTGCTGGGTGGATGCTGCATTCCAGTAAACTCTCCATGGATCTGGGAAAAACCAGCAGCAAGAGCATATGATGTACTTTACCTCAAGCTTTCCTTTCATAAGCCAGCCAACTTCAGAGCAGAAGTGAGGTGGTCTCTGCTCATCATCTGTTACCTTATGGAAGAGAGTGCATTGTTCAGCTCATTCAGAACCTACTCCAAGGGAACAGGAAGAGATGGAACGATCTAAAGCATTTAAATTAACTCTCTTCTGTCTCAGAGCAGCATTACCAAAGATCTAGCAGGACTTGGTGACATCATTCTAAGATCCTCTGGGAACCAGTACCATCACATTAGAGATACTGAGTGGTGACTGGTGAGCTCTTCTCTCAGTGGAGAAGGATGGGAGAGCAGACACATGGACACCAAACCACACACCTGATACAAACAAGAAATAAAACACGGGTCTAGCAGCAATGCTTTAGAAACAGGCTTTATTTTCTTTTGGTCTGGAAGGCTGATCTTGGGGAAGTCCTCTTCAAAGATACAAACCAAAAGACCTTCAAAAGCCACGATAGGGCTACAGTATGGCAAAAAGTAGCAGATTTTTATACTTGTAAGCATTGGAAGCCTCATCAAATGAAATTCAGCAGCTCCTCAGAGAGGACAGAGCTATCTGGTTGGCTGAGCTAGATGTTTTCTCCTACATGCTATTAAATAATGCTCTTTTAGTCATTTGTCCATATGGGTATGCCACAGCATCTGTTCTTCACAGGTGAGCCATGGTTGAGATGAGGTTAACTTCTTTAACTTCTTAACAGCTGAAATAGTAGAAGCTGATAACAGTTGATGATATAGCTGTCCCCCAAGCTCACAGTGAATTTTTCTGGAAAAATAGAAGTGCCAGGTAAGATACACAGAACAGATCATACAAAACCTCTACCCAACCTAGTTACTGTGACAGGAATCTAGTTCAAAAATGCAACTGCCTGTGCTTCTCCCTCAAAATGCACATTTCTGGCTCATGGAAAGAGCTTTGACTCTAATCTAAATTATAACACAAAATTTGAACTATGGACTTTCAAATAAAGAAATTCTCATCTTCTGGAAAAGGTGGGATGAAAAAGATTTCTGAACAAATCCAGCCATCTCTACACAGTCTCTTCTGTATGAAAGGGAAAACTGTTTGCCTCTGCCCCCAGGCAAACTCCCTGCAGACACTGCTACTCTCTTCCCGTGGGGGTCCCATGTGATGTGCCCACCTCCAGCTCTCCCAGTGCCTCCACTGAGTCTGCCCAGCTCTGATGAGGGCAGGCATAATTTCCCATCCCACCAGTGCTCTCCAGGGTGACCAGGGTGTCAGAGGCCAAGTAGGGCCAGTCAGCAACCTTTGTCCTTTCTGTCTGTCCAGCTGCTGTGACACTGAGCCTTGTTCACACCAGGCACACAATGCGAGCACACACAGCCCAACAGAGTGCCATGGCCAGCTGTGCTCCCTTGGGCCTAACAAGACAGCCCAACTCAGTTCAATTACTTTGTACTCACTGTGGGCCTTGGCCTCATTTCCTTTTTTGATAATCTGTAACCAGGTCCAGAGTGATAAGGTCACCCTTGAGCTTCCTCTTCCAGGCTAAACACCCCCAGCTTCCTCAACTTCTCCTCACCAGACTTGTGCTCCACACCCTTCACCAGCTTTGCTGCCCTTTCTGGACTCTCTCCACCACCTCAGCCTTCCTGAACTGGGGGGTCCAGAACTGGTCACAGAACTCAGGTATGGCCTCACCAGTGCTGAATAAAGGGAGGGAGTCACTGCCCTGCTCCTGCTGGCTGCAATATTCCTGATCCGAGCCAGGTTCCATTGGCCTTCTTGGCCACCTGGGCACACACTGGCTCTTGTTCAGTTGCTGTCAACCAGCACCCCCAGGTCTTTTTCCACCAGGCTATTTTCCAGCCATTCTGCCCTCAGCCTATAGCACTGGCTGGGGTTGTTGTGGGCCAAGGGACCCAGCATTTGGTCTTGCTGAATTTCTTACCATTGGTAAGAAATTGGCCCATTGATCCAGCCTATCCAAATTCCTCTGCAGATAATGACTGCAGAGATAGTGACTGGAATCATCAATGGTGGTGAGCCTCTCTCCACTGCCCTGCCAGAAATGCTCATGTGAGAGGATGAAATGACATTATTATCAAGGAGAGCTGCTGAGTATGTACCCTCAGGCATAGCTGTATCACCAAGGAGTCTGGAGCAGCTATGCTGCTGGGAGACCTAAGTTATGTCAGGTGTTGTCTTTTAGGTATCACTGTGCCCCTCAAGCAATCTGCTGATGGCACATGTCTCATAGCCCTTGAGACCCTGCCCACACTGCCAGTGCAGGACTGGCTCTGCAGCTTGCCCAAACTTGTCAGCTGCACTAGGCTGCAGCAAAACCCAGCAGCACTCCCCTGCCAAGGATTGTAATCTACCCACCTTGAAAGACCTTCCCTTCGTATCAGCCCTCTGTTGGCTCAGCTGGTCACTGGCTCTTGCACAGTCCAGCTGTGACATTTTCTGTGCATTCATGGTTGTCGGAGTAGGGTCAGCAAAGCTCCAGTTCCAGATCTCCGTACAATTGATTTTGCTGCCTTGTTATATACTGCTGTCAATGACTTTGTTCACCTAGACATTAATAAATTAAGTTGTGCTAACCACAATAAAGGGGAGTTGATTTAACTTGTTTTATTGGTAAGTCATAGATGATCTAATCAGCTGATAAAGGCTCATTTGTTCATATTTTGTTACAGTATCAAAACCATTATACAAACCTCCACTGTTTTCAGCTGTGAGGTTTTCCTAGTTGATCAAGCACCAAAATGATTGTCTCAGCACTGTTGAACTCCTACAGAGACCACTTTTACAAGGGTCACACTTCTAGTGCACGCATCTTTTTTCACCAGGTCCTCTGTCCTGCCTTGCAGATTGAGGACTCATCACCTTGTCTTTGATTCAAGTTAGATCAGACATCACTTTCTCTGCTCTTGTAAGGAAATACTGTCAAAAAGTTGTCTTTAAATATAGGCATATAAATATAGTAAAAATGTATCAGTGAATAGTTGACACTGCCTACCTTTTCATCTCTTTATTTCAACACGTTCTAACTGAAGGTGTCCCTGTCCAGAGCGAGGTGGGGTTGGTGATTTTTGAAGTCCCTTCCAACCCAAATCTTTCTAGGATTGTTTGATTCTTTCTGCCTGCTTAAGTTCTAGCCCTCTCAGTGGCCCTTTTCTATACAGTAAATAATGAAGAGCAGTGCTCATCATTATGGTGCTACGCTGACCTGAGGCGATGTTCTGGCTGTAAAAGCCTTGCCAAACAGCCGTGTTCCCCTGGAGACACTGCCTTCTGCCGCGGGACCCCCTCGCTGGCGGCTCTGGGGCGGGGAGCAGCAGCAGGAGCGCAGAGCGGGGCGGCATGTGGGGACCACACCGGTATCTGAGCAGCGGCTGGCCGGGCTGTGCTGCCGTCCCACGCAGCTAAATCATTCCTGAAACAGAAATAACTTGAAAGTGTCGGTCTGGGCGGGACAATAGCTGGAAACGGAGCGGGAGATGCCGTCAGCAGCGCTGTTCTGCCACCTGGTGCTGGAGCACCGTCCCGGCTGGTCCCCTGGCTGCCCTCCCGCCTCCCTCCGTCCCGCAGGTGACCCATGGCCGGGGAGGACCTGCCCCGAGCGCCTCCCCCGCCACGGCACCGCCAGCAAGCCGGGACACGCCTTCGCCACGGAACTTTTTAAAGTTCTTTAACCCAGCATGATTTGTACTACTAATAAATATCATTCCGCTTTCCACAGGGAAGTCCTGGTGACTAAACTGTGTCCCAGAATGTGATAACTACTAGTTGTAAAGATGTAACTGCTACTTACCCATGATTTACAGGCACGTCGTGTGATACTTGTGGTTGTCCTGTACAAGGAGAGGAGTTGGACTTGGATGATCCTTATGGGTCCCTTCAAACTCAGAAATTCCAACTATATTCCTTGATTCTATTTTCATTTTTAATGTCTAAGTCTAAAAAGTACCAAATATGTACATTTATTACATGATTAGGTGTGTTCTTAATCCCTTCCTTACCTAAGATTTCCCTTTTACATTTTAATATGGTGAAGGTGTTTCTGTAGTTGTAAACTGGAGCAAACTGGCTTAGTCTGCAGTATGCATTAAAGATTTGGGTTTTAACTGCTTGGAAATGGATTGTCCATTAAGATTATCAAAAATATTCAGTGGAAGGGACTGTTTTCCACCTCCAAATAAATGCTGTTGGGAAATCAGTGGAAAGACTGTGTCTAAATACCTTATGCTTTAACTGACTTGGCTGCAGCGTCCTCCCCGCAATTCCCTAATCCTGGAACCACTACCCCTGCCTTGTGGGGTTTGTACCTGGGTGCAATGGGGACTTCTGGAGTCTCAGCACTAAGAGTGATACTGAGAACCTTGAGCAGACCAGCAGCAAGCCAGTGCTGCTTCCCTGCAGGTCAGTGGGAATTATGAAGGGCCTTCAAAGGCAACACATGGAGCAAACCCCTGTGTTCTGTACAAATCATGCACAGGTTGCAAGCTGCATAAAGACAACAGGGTCCAGGAAAAAAAGGTTAAATATGCCAACCCAGAAATCTGGCCTGCCTGCAGAGCATGAGAATCCTTGTATAGACATTTAACAATATTTATTTGGCTATAATATTCACACCTGTCTACCCTGAGAAGACTCTCCCTTCCCATTTTAATGCCTGCAAGCTTTATAGAGTTAAGCAAATCAACAGGGAAACACTGAAGCCTGACTAACATGTTAAGCAACTCTCAGATGGTCAGATCATTTGACAACACAGCCTGAACGATGTCGATAAGCCACGTTTTCAGGGGTTACTAAATACAGGTGACTTCCTTGATCATGTGGGACAGACTTGCTGGCAATCACACAGACCAGGCAATAGAGAATGTCAAGCAATTCTGGGTATCATAGAAGAAGCCTCTTTTGGTGACAGGGGTAAATTGCACTTCAAACTTCTATCTTTCTCTGCAGCAAATCAGAACTGACTGATCTAACTCAGAGGTGGGCACAGGCAGACTGTTCACAGAACAAGCTGGCTGGTCTGGGCCAACAGCCCCACTGCTTCCAGTTCCATAGGCAGGATGCTCAGCTGCCAGCTAACCTGGAGTGGGAAAAGGGAACAGATAAGCCTGACTTGTATATTGAGTTTCTCTCAGGCTGGCTCATAGAGAGCTAAGGAACCATGATCTGTAGAGCTTCATAAAGATACATCCATCTGTGAAGCTCTTCTCATCAGGATGTAACTGTTATTACAACTCCAGGACTCAACATTTCAGAAATAAAGTTCAGAATGATTTTAAAGTGAGGTTTACTCCTCAGACCTAATGTGCTTTCTGCAGGTCTCAAGCAACAAGGCAACAAAACAAAGTTTCTTCTGTCTCAGTTTTAACAGAGAAACACAGCAGTGCTGTAGATATTTAGAACATGCACAATACAGCTTTTTTTGCTTGAATTTTTTAAGAAAAAATTAGGGTCTGTTCTTAAATGAGGGGAATAAACTGGCATAAGGTGATAGAAAAAGCTCAAGTACTCAACACTTTCTGGCTTTGGTTTTCACAGACAGGGCTGCTCCCACTCCTCTACATGTGCCAGAATGCTCTGGAGAGGCACAACCATCAGGAGGAAACAATGTTAGGGTCTACCTA
The DNA here is from genome assembly GCF_965231275.1 of Zosterops lateralis. Lineage (NCBI taxonomy): Eukaryota > Metazoa > Chordata > Aves > Passeriformes > Zosteropidae > Zosterops > Zosterops lateralis. The sequence continues at coordinate 13,661,821 of NC_139766.1, forward strand.
AAAACTGGATGTATTAGAGTCCATAGGGTGGTGATGGGACCAGCACAGAACTGTAGCAGTGGTTTGCCCACATGATTACAAGACAGTTAAAATACCATACATGAATCAAACCATGTTTATCATGAGAGGGCTCTGATAACTGGAAAAAGACCTTAACTCTGCATAAAAAGAAGACCCAAGGAACATGGGCTAGTTTGCTTCCACTGCAGTCCTCAGAGGGATGAAAGTACACTTCCCCTTGGAATTTAATCCTAAATACTTGCAGGACACAGGAATAACCCACATGGACTTGTCACAGGCAAATTAGGCTTGACCACTTGATAATTCTCCACCTCACTGCTGACAGCAATGTTGATGAGGTGAGGGAGGTGATGCAGCACATCCAGGCCTCAGACAATGCCTCCCACAACAGCTTTCCTTAGAAGCTGAGGTGTGTGGGCTGGAAGAAGTCAACATCTTAACATCCAACCAGGGGCCAGCAGATAACAGAGAAAATATTCCAGGGGGACAATACCAAGGGCACAGTGTTCAACCTTCTCCTGCCAGTAACAGATAATATAAATGAGTGGTCATGCAATACAGGAGTTTCAGGAGTCAGATATTAGGAAAAACTTAAGTGGAACAGATTAGTCAAAGAGGCTGCATGATCTCCACCCTTTTCAGTTTCTTAAGACTTGATTAGAAAACAGAACATAGCTGACCTGGTCTACTATTGCCCATGGCCTTACATCATACTTGAGATGAGGCCTTTATGGTCCTTCCACCAATACATGTATAAATGGTGTAACAGACTTCATTCCTGTCAGTAAAAATATTGGTATTTCAAACAAACTGCTTTTAGTATGCAAAACACACATATTTATTCATTGCAGTCTGATGATTGTTATGGGTCCCTTCCAAACTGAGATATTTTATCATTCTTTCCCTGCTTAGCTTCATTCCCAAGTCTCTCTGGAAAGCTTTGCACTTCCAGAACAAGCATCTGCTGTATATATGTGAACTTGTGACTTGTTCTCAGCCCAGCCAGTTAACTGCATAATTCTGCTCTCAGGCCCACTGAATGCAACTTTTCCTCCTCTGTATACTTTCATCACAGAGACAGACACAGCTAAATTTACTGTAGGGAACAGTTTTTATCACCAAATCCTTTCTTGTGCCACAACCGTGAAACAATATCTGCACTGACATACTGGCTTCTCTGCTTAGAAATGTACCTCCAAAAAAGCCACAAACAAACCAGTTTCAGGTTAAAAGATTCTACATCTTCGGTATTGTGCTTCAGAAAAAATATTCACATAATTAAGATTTTAAGGCTGCTACCCTCAGTCTGAGGAATTCTAATTAAGAGCAAAATCATTTGGCAGAGGAACAGAGGTGTCAGAACATCTATCTATAATTCTATTGTGTCCAACATAACAAATAACTTCCATCTCCAAATAGATCAGTGATGTCCTTCATTTTCCCCCTCTAGCAATTGCCAATTAAAGAATTGTATGTAGGATTTGCTGATATTCCACACAACAGCTGCTGGTAAGTTTCTGGCTGACTGTACAGACCAGCTTCTTGGAAGGCCAATGTGCTGTACAAGTGTGGCAGAAATGGAACAGGCAGCCAGGATTAAATCACAGTTAAAGGGGGAGGGGAGAGGAATGCCTGCATTACAGCCTTGTGAGGAATTACTGGTCACATTAGTTCTCCAAATCTATCCCTGGCCTAATTAAGCTGCATTTTCACTGTAAAGCAGGCAAACTGCCAGTCATGGTGAAGTGAAACCAGCTTTCCAGTAACTGCCAGGAGGAGCTCAAAAGCATGTTCATGTTCAAAACAGAAAGCCTTCAAGGACAAAGGGGCTTGAGGAGTGATGTTTGAACAGGGCTTGAACTAACAATTAAAAACAACTCTTAAGATAGCAATATATAAGGTGCTTTGAGGTTTTTGTAAAATATGCAATTTTTTTTTTGTTGTTTTTGTTTTTTTAAATTTTTTTTTTAATTTTATTTTATTAAATTTGCATCCTCTGATCCAGAGTTCATAATTATGTCAAGTATCACTATTTCCTTCTGAAGTCACTACAATCTGTACAGACCATCCTGCCTTTTTTTTTGTGTTTCTCTGAGAGCAGGCCAATGGGTTTGAGTTTAGCACAAGACAGTTGCAGTCTGGGACAAACACAAGCAATGTAGAGGCCTGATTCTGAGCAGCACAGTCAGACTCCTTAGATCAGTTTGTGGTGTGTGTACACTGGATCAACAATGAACCTGTGCTATGACATTTGGTCCAACAGCAGAATATATTTTCAGGTTTTTAGTCAGGATTTTCTAGCCAACTACAAAGACCGTATTAGTTCTTAAGGAAGTAGAAGCTCAGGCCACATGCCAATAAACAAATCCAGTGGAAGCTGAAGCACGAGCAGTCACCCTCACTGCCATCCAAACACACATCTCAATGCAGGGTTTTCCAGCCAACAGGCATTCCACAGGAGCAGTACTGCAAGGCCTTCGAGGAATCAAAAAAAAGCTCAGTTTATGCATCATCTTTCAGGCATAGTGCACAAGCTCTGATAACTGCTTAACTCCTCCTCCCGTCCCCCTTATTACTTAAATGACAGGGATTTAACTACCAGAGGAACGCATTGATCAGATTCAATAGTAACTCTTACAGGTCAGACTCAGGAACAATGGACGAATTGCTTGCTGTGCCAGTCCCTATATAACAGCAGAACAAGCTTTAGGGGCTAGACACTGAGAAAACCTTGTTCATTTCCATCTTAAGCCAAATATCAAACACACCCTTTTTCAAAACTTCTCTTATCTTTGCATTTGCATTGTTAGTAAGAATAACATGCAAAACTGCTAACAGAGACACAGTAAACACAGAGAAACCATGGTGAAAAATATTCCACTTCTTAGAAGAAAAAAAATAAAAATAATAATCTGTTACTGTTCCACTCTAGAGGTTGGTTTGCAGGCTAGGAGACATTCTGATCACCACTCCTAAAAAGAAATCAACATTTTTCCTTTTCAAGGGACGTTTCACCAACATTTCATTTTTGCAAGGCAATTTTTTTCAGCAATTGAGCAATAGGCCACAGTATGAGAAGCAGCAAAAGCATTTTATTTGCTGTATAATTAGTGTCATTAGAAATATGATTGGTAAAAAAAAACACGCGAGTCCACACAGAAAGGAAAGCTTAATAAAACCCAAAGACAACTGGAAAGGTGGTGGTGGTGGTGTTAGAGACTTAGCAGAGAAACTTTTTTTTTTAAGTCTTCCAAGGTTCTAGACAGCAACAATTCTTTTTGGCCACCAGGGATGGTAACAAATCTTCCTACTACTTTGCATCAGAGTGTCCTCCTCCACCCTTGTTGGACTGCTAGCTTCAAATCACTTAAATGTATTCTGGAGTGTGAGAAGGGAACTAAACACAACATCAGGATCTCTTCGCATGAGGTAACGCTTTCATGCAACTGTTCTGCACATGCAAAGGCATAAAACTTACTGAGCAAACACCATCTTCTCAAAAATCACTTCAAGTCATAACAACACTTCACTTTGTTTAATTCCTGTATTTTCCAAAAGGTGGTAGAAGTACTGCATTTTTTTAAACAATAACATGCTTCTCCTCCTTCAAACAGAAAATATCTTTCATCTTTGAAACAGAATGATTTCTTTTCTCTGACACTGAAATGACGAGACAGTCTTAATTCATGAAAGTAACAATTGTGTTTCTGAAGCAACAAGTTGCCACAACGATTATTTGTAAACATTATACCCACAACAGTAAGTACATTAAAATCCCACACTTCCACCTTAAAATAAACCACAACGATTTGACATGAAATACATAAAAAGTTTATTATGTATGTACCCCATCTTCTTATCTGGAGGAGAAAATCTGAGGCAACAGTTTGGTGCAGTATAGAGAAGCAAAGCAATATACAGTAGCTGCACACAGCTTGATTGGTTTCAGACCACAACTAAATACTCTTACTATGACTGTTAGTACAGAAATGTTCTGTAATTAGAAAAAATGAGAAGTATTACTCTCATGCTGTACAGTCTTCTGTTTCTTGGTTAGAAAAGAACAACTGATTGAGTTTGAATCTTTCATGCCTGAACCTTGCACACCAACTTGTTTGTCTGTTGCCTCTGGAATGTTCAGCACAAAGGTTAAGCTCCAGACATAATTTAAGTGCTTTTCATGTGCAAACTGTTACTCGCTAAAGCTTTCAAAGTACATTTAATTACAGATATGAACACCCTGTAAAGATATGAGGATATGACAGCAGACCCAGAGGCCAATACAGATTTTTAAAGAGAAATGCTATGTTCCACTGCAGTAGTTCTAGTCCCTGATTAGGTCCTTCCAAAGAGGGGGCTTATTTCAATTGTAGGAGATAGACCACTCTTTAACAGAAGCATCATGGGATGTTGTTACCAGAGTATGTTCATCCAACCATGCCAGGCCGCTTACATGATGTAGTCTGTGAGCATCTGTATTGCAGTGCAAAGTAAAACAAAAGAATTAGGAAGGCTGGGTTGACAAGGTAACTTCAGCACATTCCAAATATGATTTTTAGCTGCATTAAATACTAGTACTGGATTTTAAAAGTAACTACAAAAATAACAGAAGAATTCCAGCTAGTGTGGCTAGATAGAGACATTAACATAAAGGCTGAATTGGGGAACATTCAAAGCCTGCTTACCATTAGTCTAAAAAACAGGAACAGTGTTTGGTTTCAAGAACTACTAGCAACTTTCAAAAGTAGTATGTTGAAGAAAACATACCTGGTATCTTGACTCTGGTCTCTGGATCACCCACAGTCCAAATATACACCATCATGTCCATGCCTCCAGAAGCAAAGTGTTCATTGTCTGGTGACCATGCAATACAAACAACTTTTGCATGGTGTCCGTAAAAGACATTATGTTCCTATTTGAAAATAATGACAAGGTTATTCCAGTAGTTAAAGCTACTTCAGGAAATCACTAACTTTCAATGTGCAGCATCAGAACAAGCAACTGCAAGACTCCAGACAATGTACATCTCAGGTGCAGATGGATGCACTAAGCAAACCAAGCTTCATTTTATGTGATTTATTTAAATACTTAGTAGGCCAATAAAATATAAACCCCTTTTTTAAAAACCCATTAAGACATTTTTCTGTGAAAGCTTGATCTCTTAAGTGCATCTGCAATTTAGAGGCTTCTAAAACAATCCCACACATGTTTCTCAAGGCAAAATTATTTCAATTTTTACTTAGAAAACGAAATGTTTTTTGTGGAATGCCATCCTGTGTTTTTACTTCAGTGTTGTTTCAGTCAAAGTTTAAGGAGTTTACAGGCTGATATGCATTGACTGCTTGGGCTGAAAAGTGCAAATTGCCCCATTTTTTGGTTTTTGGTTAAAAGGCAGTAGACTGGCAGATAAAACAAGGTTCTCTGTCCTAGCATATCCCTTTCATCGCTTAGTCCTTACCATGGAACTGTGTGCCAGTGCCAGTAGAATTTTACTGCCAAGTCTGCTTTATCTACTTCATTGAATTTCATTGTTCTGCATAATTCTTATCAAACTGAGCCTTGACCATTTTACAAAAATGCACACAAATTCTCTAACAGACATGGCATGCATTTTGTTTTTTCCTTTAAAAAAACCCCAAACTAACAAACTAGTAGTTCAGCAGACCCAAAGGAAGTTTCTGTACTTAACTACTGCTAGTCTGTGGAAATCCAGCTCCCTCCCTTTTTTAAGTATGTGTTTGTTATTAGGTGGGTTTCAGTGTTTTCCCAGCAGCCTACCCATGCTGCACATTTCCTCAACTTTTTTACAATTCGGAAGGTTCACACAGGCTGCTGTAAACACCAGTACTAGCCCAAAATCGCAGGTAAACAGACAGTCACAGAAACATCAAATTTACAGCAATGATTTACAGTTAAGCCTCAGCAGCTACAACAGATTTAGAAATGAGCTGTCAGTCAATTTGCTTTCAAACAAAGACAACTCTCACACAACAATCCTTACCGCATAGCCATCAGCAACACTAAAGACAGTGACAACTTTGTTTGCATCACAGACTGCAAGAAAGGCACCATCGTGAGAATATGCCAGGTCAGTCACAGGACCTTTAGCTTCCAAAGTCTTATCATCACTTTTCAAAGAGGTTCCTTGGATTGAATACAAATGGACATTTCCATCCTGCAAATTAACAGCAAAGAAGGCAAAAAGGTAGTAAAACATTTTACAATAGAAAGAGGAGTTCCTGAAAGTTTTTGCATTAATTCTGTCTGCTAAGTGATTATGTTACGCAAAGACTTAGATAACTGTCATTTATGCTGGCAACAGTCCAGAAAGTGTGAAAATAAACCCATTTTTCTAGAATTTACCAACTTCAAGAACACACTGAGTAAAAACAATTTGGCAATCTCAAAACAGCAAAAATGGGAAAGAAGATTCAATTAAAAAAGAAGTGAAATAGACTTTAGATCGCAATCGTTGCAGAACCTGGGGAGTGAAAGCCCAGGAACACCAAATACACACAGTTTATTTTAACAGTACTGATGTTGTTACATATTGTCACCTACCATTTCTCAACATAACACACCCACTCATTAAATGCTTTTATTACTCACTCCAGTGTTCAAAGTAGTTTTAGGAAATGCAACCTTACCGCTCCTCCCACTGCTGCTGTATTTCCTGTGGGGTGAATGGCTACAGCTTCTGGCTCATAGCCAAGGTCATCAATTGCAAAACATTTTTTCTTATCTTTCATCAAGACAATCTGTAAGTAGAAAACCAGAAACTAAGTAATATAAAACTATTATTAAGCCACATTGCTTAGTCATAAATACAAAACCCCTTTGGTTGCTCAGAAGTTTATTGTATTCTCATCTTAAGAGAACAGTTTCATTCTTAAAAATTAAGAAATGCCTACATGTGGTGACTAACTAATCTGCTGTACTGGAGTACTCGTGTGTTCTAAATTACACAGCGCAGGGCATTCTCCATTGCCTTCAGCTTTGCTTCACTTGGTTTGAATATGAAATAAACATGGACAAATCAGTATTTTTAGCAATGCTTACTCACTTCCTGGATCATTGTTAAAGGGAGAGAGGCAGGAACAAATTAGTAGAAAGTTAATGCTGCAGTGTTAAACCATAAAGGCTATTTCTTATCCAGTTCTATGCTATGGCTAATGAGATTAACTCACATGAAAGCAGGTTTGGACACTATTAAATGTCCCAAGCACAAAACCAGCACTCATGCAGAAAGCATAAAACATTAGACGTAAATAATGTTTTGATACAAGAGAGCCTTGGGGAAGTGTCTTGGGTTTTCTGTGACCTGTAAACTAGTGGCAAGCAAGCTAGAGCTGCTTATGCTGTACAACAGCACTAGTTAATTGGTTAGTTGGATTAATTGCAAAAAATAAAATGCAGGAGAAGAACATCCTTTTGTCAAAATCCTGTCACTGAACAGATCCGACAAGAGTGATTCTGAGGTTTAACCTTCCAGCACAAAGCTGTATTGATAACAAATACAGATGCATCCACACAAGGGACTTTCTGAAATTTAAATCTATACATAAATGTTGAAATTAGTACAGGATGCAAAAAGACAAGGCTATTAAGTATCCTGCTGAATTATGTTCCCTATAGGTCTTATTAGGAAACTCTGCAAATGTGCAAGGCAATCCCACACTAAATAACTAAATATTACCATACATTATTAACACAGCAATAGTTGATAATCCACATGTTAATACTTACTTGTCCAATGCATAAAACCACAGTATAACCACCAGGACCCACAGCTAAACATTTTGGCTGAACATCCATTTTCACAGCATCCTGGCCACTGGAAGAGGAAGTGCCAAGATGGAAGAAGCAGGAAGGACAAAGCAGGAAGAAATTATTCCATATCTAACATTATTTCAAATTGTCTGTTCAAATAATCACCCACTAATCATCAGGAACATGCATAACTTAATTTTCTTATCTATTAATCTACAACATTTCCTATTGTTCTGTTGTTAAAGCTTTACTACCTTGATCAGGTAGTACACCTTTGAAATGAAAGTCAATGTTACTATACTACAGTTTAATTTTTAAACTAACTATATTATCTTAGAAGAATTCTTCAAATTCTGGTTTCCATGAAGAAACAGCTATGTCCCACTCCTAATCACATTTATCTCCACTATCCCTGGTTATTTATGAGTCACAAAGCAGACACCCTTCCTACAGCCCCTAACGATGTTACCCAATACAAGATAGGTGCCCATCTAACCCACAGAAGGGATAAAACAAATTGAAGAGCCTGGGATGCATTTCTCATTGTCAGAAAAAACCACAAGGTTGGTACAGTTATCATTTCTACAGTTTCCATGGTAACATAAAACCTAAATAAACTTCAGCCTTTATGTTTACCATATAAAATCAACAACAAATCTTGCTGTAAAACAATTATACCGCAATAAAAGGTAACATTTTAACTAACCTGTAATCTCTCTTGCTAAGGTTGGTATAGCGCACAGTGTCATCCATACTGCAGGTGACCAGCTGGTCCATTTCATCCACTGCCATTCTAGAAACCTGGTTTGTGTGGCCTTTCCCAGAAAAGCCATCATTCTCTCCAGTTTCAGAATCCCAATAATGTGCATAATAGAATTAAGGAATATTTGAAGATACTGGTGCAGTCAGATTCCACACCATAAAAGTTAAATAATTGAGAGAACAGGTTAGGTTAGAAGGGACCTCTTGAGATTTAGTCCAACCTGCTGTTCAAATTGGTGTCAGCTACAACAGGCTGCAGGGTTCTGTAAGGTTTTGAGAATCTCTAGAGATGGAGACGCTACAAGCTCCATGGGCAACCTAACAATATTATTAAGTGAAACTCCGATGTTCTGTAGTGAGCTAAATGATCTATCATTAACAGTAGCAAATACTGGAACAATTAGCATTAGGTCTGAGACTACAAAATACTTGTTAAAGGGTTTTAGTTAGAAGTCCTTGTAACGTGAGACTTTCCCTCACGTTATATGGTAGCATCAGTGTGAACTACTCACACTGTATTACGGGTCTGAAAAGAAACAAGACCTATAGTTATAAGTTTATGCCAACATGACACCATTTTAAAGCCAGGATAAAGGACAGTAATTGTAACTATAAGCTTCAGAATGCTGGAAATGTAACTTTCTCCAATATTCTGTCATAAGTGGAAAATATGTATTGCTGTTTCTTGATGTTAAAAGAGGCTAATTTATATATTTACTTGCTCCTCCATACTATCAAGCTACCTATCATGAAGAAGCAACAACTGAAAATTAAGAGCAGGCTTATATTTAGCAGGAAAGTGTGAAGGCAGCTTGTAAAACATTATTAGGGGAAAGCAAAATAAACTTTAGATAAAATATTCACTTGTGTCCAATAAACTTTGTCTTTGAAAAAGTTTTTTTTTTGCCTCTCCTAATGAGCTCTCTCAGACTCTAACACTAGAACAAGCATCACTAATCATTCAAAGGATATTAATATGACCATCATTACTTCCAGAGTAAATATAGGACTTTCCACCATTTTTGTGCACGGTAAGACACTGAATTGATTTACTATGACCCTGTGAATGAGACATAAATAATTATTGATGAGCAATTCTTAACACATACATACAGCTATGAGAAGAATGATAGGTTATTCAGAAAATAACAAGCTATTCACAGGCATTTAAAGTCACCCAGTATAAAAACCATTATTTTACAGTGCAGTCATTTAACTGTTACAGCACTGCTATTGCTATGTCCTTGATGAGAAACAATAAGCACCTTATTAGCCTGATGTGCCAAAATACTTTCACAGCCTTCTCATCACTGCTTTTCAGGCACTTTCTGATTCAGGGAAGAGGACTAAATATGGTCATGTACCCACACCAACTTCCAGAATTATAGCAGTGATGGCAAAAATCTGGGACATTGTTTCTAGTTCATGTAAAAATGTAAGTCCCCGTGAGAGAGATTCTTGTGTCAGTGAACTCTTTAAATCCTAAAATTAAAGTTCGATTGCACGGTAACCCTAATCACCTTGTCCACAAAACACTAGTTCTGGGAGAATGAGACATCACTGGTAGTTTTCTATCTATGCTGTATTTCTTTTCTCATCTCAAGAATGCTTAAAAGCTGCAACAAAAGATAAGTTGATAACATTAATTAAAGTGAAATAATCAGTCTGGGTATTTGCACAAAGCACAGTCTCACACATGTAAAGAATAACTTCATTCATATGACTTCAAGAAACAGTCACACATAGCTCATTAGGCAATGCTAATTTAACAAAGCTATTTTTCAATAGCTACTATTCCATCTTGACAACTTCAGTCACTGAGTCATTTATTGCAGAAACCCATATAGTAACAGAACTTTAACCTACCTTTATGACACGTAAAGGCTTATTTGGATTGTTCTTGTCCAAATAATTGATATAGCCAGACAGGGAGATAGTCAGTAAATGATCTTTCTGCCACAAGCAACCCAGCTGCTGATCCAACACGTTTGATCCCATGTTAAAAGTATTTACAATAGAATTAGCACCAACATCCCAGATTTTAGCAGTTTTATCTCCGGAAGCAGAAAGCAACTGACTACTGTCAGGGCTCCAACTAATCTGTAAAAACAAATGTCACCACAAGACAGTAAATGCATTTATTAATGCAAGACTTTGCAGTTCATTAACTGGGTAATGAAACACTACGGATCATTTGCACAAATGAAATGATACTCACAGCATAAATACCTCCATCATGTGCTTTTCCTCCACCAAGAGCACACACTTTCTCTCCAGTCTTCCCATCGTAGACAAAAATCTTAAAAAGAGCACACAGACATAAAACTTAAAAGGGAAAAGAAGTAATAGAAAAAAACCCAAGATAGTGTCTGATATTTTGGTACACTAGACCCCTTTTTAAGGAGAGGCACAAGCTATGCTGCATTGAATAATTAAGACTAAACGATTGAGATGAAAACTGTAAATAATCACAGCAAGTCCCGTGTAATTTGGATCCAGACATTTGAAATTCTGGAAGATGTTACAGTTTAGACTCCTGCTGTGATGCCAGCTGCTTAGCACTGCTGTCATGGGAGTCTGTCCTCTGAGGGACAAGCTACCTATGGTAAAAGAGTCATTGTCAACCTGCCCTTATCAGTAGGGAGTACACATGGAACTGGGTTGCTATCTGTGAATTCACTATTTCAGCTAGACCTCTCAGGATCATAACATACATATTCCAAAAGTCCAACATGTTCCTGCAAAAATAACCTGTAGGAGAATGCTAGGGAAACGGAATGGGGAAAAAACCTGAGCAAGAATAGTCTGGTTATTACTACTTATCAGTTATTATAGATTTACAGGAGGATAGTTGAAAGTTTAAAGTGGTGGCATAAAAAAGAAGCAACATGGATTTTAGAATACTAATCCTATTCCCAAAATGCACAAGAAATTCTTCTCATGCTAAAGTAAATATAAAAATTTCTTGTTTTTTTTACCTGCCCATCTGCACTAGCTGTAGCAAATCTGTTCCCATCAGGAGAAAACCTCACACAGTTCACAAACCGTGTATGGTCCTGTAGAAAAAAAGTAAGAATCAGCAAACAAAAAAAGAACAGACTTTTACATACAAGACAATCTAGTAACAATGAAGTTCTCTCTACATGTGAGCCATAAATTAGCTGTGTTGGAGACGCTTGCTGTAGAGAATTGCTCTGAGGCAAGTTTAGCCTCTATCTGAAGAGAATCATGGAGACCAAGAACAGGCCAGGGAACGACACTGACATCATTACTGATGTAGTTAAAACAACTCAGTGCATATCAGGAGAACAATTACCCAGTTTCGGAGATAATTAATAAAGTCAGATGCAGCCTACATGCAAATACCAGATTCTTCCCCAGTGGTCATTGACTTCTTCTGCAACATTCTCCATATTTCAACTCTTACTTTATTGCACAGTGAGTTTTATACAAACAAGAGTATTTTATCCTTCTTATAGGAAAAAAAAAAAAGGCATAGGCATGAGGAATAAGTTACTATTTTACTGAAATCCCATTTCTGGGAGACTACATTAGTGGTAGTTCTGTGAAGTAATGAGGCAAGACTGATGTATGCTCCCCAAATAGATTATTTACAAGTAGGAGACTATTCAAACCATGCAAACTAGAAAACACAAGTTAAATAGGGAAGCACCACAATGAGGCCAAAGCTCCCAAGCAGAGAGATTTGGAAGACTATTTTTAGTATTATGGAAGGCAGGTTCTAACCTACTTTCTTCAACTATACTTCTTTTCATCCTGATGATATTGCAGGCTCTAATCTAAACCATATAACAGCCCATACCAGAGTCCTATATATCAACTCAAACATCACTTTAAAAGGAAGACTGCAACACATACCAGTCTAAAGCAAGACTGGTAAGCAATTTGGACTTCAGAGTTCCAAAAGAACCAGCTTAGCAAAATGCAAGTATCAGCTTAAGTTCAAAAATATATTAGGCAACTACATCATTTCATTGGATCGCAGAGCTCAAAACAATTCCTTTTCTAGAACTGGAATGGAATCCTTATTAAAGTCAGCATATGAAGACTACTCAAGGCTCACGTGTAAGAAAATAAAAGGCTTACTACGCTGTTTTTAAAACTAAAACACAAACTAAACATTTTGAATCTACTACTGTAATAACATCCAGAATCTTTGCTATAGTTTATTTGAGGCAAGAGATCTCCTGCCATCAAAACAGCTGCAGGAGCTTGTGGCTTTTTATTTTCTTTGGCCTTAAGCAACAAGGAATACCTTCACTGTGGTAGTTCCAGCCTTTGTTTCATTTAACAGATTGTAACAAATAGAATAAGAAACAAAGTTAAAAGTAAGGTAGAAACAGAAAACCGACCACACAAGTTACTACCCATCCCATTAAGCAGAAATCGAGTTAATGCTTTCAAACATCTACACTCACCCTTTCTAAGTGGCCCTGGGATTTCAGATTTGAGCACTCTATCAGATTGGAAAAATCCATTAAAATCACCACATTTCTTGAAGCACCTTGGAAAGCTTTGAGAAATTCTATACACATGCGCAATGGGAAACAGAGCTCTGGAAGCATCAACAGAACCAATAAAACAGCCTACTTCATTGCTTCCACAGCTTAGTGACAATGAAAAAAGAATATTGGAAAAAATGGTTCAGGTTCTCTTTTTAACCAATCATTTATTTTGGTTTTCTTGTCCTGAGACGAACATTTGGTTATACACAGCTTTAAGAAACCCACTTGACACCAGCCATGCTTCACAGAGGGGAACTGAGAACTTCTGTTATTACAGCTAGTTGTGATAAGAATTGCAAGCTTGTTGGAAACAGCACAGTTTAACAGAGCCATATCTAAACTTAAACTCACGCTTAGTGTAAACTTGAACTTGAATGGCGGTCCCTCAAAGAAAGCAGCACAGTTGTCATCACTGCCAGTTGCCAGACGATACGGTCTCGTTTGTTTAATGTCCACGCTATTGATCACTTTATTGTGCCCAGTAATCTCACCAACAGAAGAGCCACTATCCCACAGGAACACTGCTCCAAATCTAGTTAGGAAAGCACACAATAACTACAATTCATAAAAGTTACATGTAGATTAACTCCTTGAACATCTGCAAACTGCAGATTGGAGTGCACTCAAAGAAAAGAAATTAGGTCATCTCATTAATCTCATGCAAGCGCATCATAGTTCCCTGAAGGCTCTATGAGATCTTGCTGGTGAGAGATTCTAATCTTCAATAGATTAGAATGCTGAAGGGGACAAACTATCAGGTTTTGCATATAAAGCTTCTAAAATTCAGAGATCCAATGTATATTCCTCACTAAGACTGATGGTTTATAAAATAAAGCAGTAAATTACTCCATCTGCCTAGCCACAACACAGACTGCAGAAAGCCAGGATAACAATGACTTTGCATCATAGTTATCTGACTATTTAGCCTAGATTGGGTACCATCACTTTTACAAATATTATTACTTAAAGGTTTAAGGAAGAAGAGTTTTAAAAGCATTTTTGACAGTTCTTACTCTAAATCACCTTAAAAAAAAAACCCAGTATAATCAATACTGAGGCACTAAACTGCCAGAACATCACTATTTGAAAGGCCTTCTTTAGAATCCCTTCAACAATATTCTAAACTGAAAGTGCATCCACCTAACAGGAAACTGTCCAAGTTTTTGAAGGTGGTGAGCAAACTCACATTGTATCTACCCAGGGGCAGATGGGCGCAGAGGGAGCAATGGAGGACAGAGAATCTCTTTCAAGGACACAGTACATGACAGGGATTAAAAAATGGTGCAGGGGCCCAGGGAACAGCACCACTCAAAACTTTTCAGCCCTTTAGGCATTAGGCTACCTGGTGTGGACTCTGATGTAAAAGTTCTGACAGTCTTTGAACATTAAATGGAGGACACAAACCTAAACAGGCATCTCATTAAGTCAGATAAAGGACAAATGCTTATTTTCCTTTCATTGAACTACCATAATAAGGCCTAAAAATATAGGCCTGTTGCCAAAGGAGAAAATTCAGATACACTTTTTTAAAAAAACTCTTATTCAATCAACTGAATAAGACCATGAGTCCAATAAGTGAAGGAAGAGGAAAAAAATCTTGTTTTCCCCTTCCTATCAGATTTTGACAAAAAAAATCCGCTGAACAGCTATCCTTGAATGTAACACCACCAACCTCTAAGAAACAAGTCCCATACAATGTTTAAACCAAGCAATTGTAACAGAACTGCATTTTCTAACCAATTTACAGCTGTTAAACACCAAATAGAAAATTTTGCTGCAGAAGAGCACAACTTGAAGTCAAGACACAGAAAAAGCAATGACTTCATTCCATTGAAGAATTAAAATCTTTCTGCAAGGAACTGGCTTTGTCAGAATGTAGAGGTTTACAGTAAATGCATGTGTATGTATACACACATACATAAACACAAAAGAATTACTCACTTTTCTCTTCCTTCTCCAACCACAGCAATTCTCTTGCTGTCTTCAGTCCATGCAAGGTCCTTTATTTTTCCTGCAAAGGGCTGGTACTCATACTTCAGTAGGTGTTCCTTCTGTGTAGTATCCCAGATTCTCAGCTTTCCAGAGACATCTGCCAGAATAAAATAGAATATAACTATTGTTCCAGCATGACTCAGTCACATGACTCAATCTGCCAGAGTACAGATTTTCAGCTGCACTGAAGACTTGTACTAGGGACCTACTACCTTACCCTACTACAACTACTACAAATCCCTTTATATTTAGGAATGCTGAAGAGCATATCCATTTCAATAAATTAGGTTTTTGACCAGATATTACAATTCAAGACATGCAACACCAAATACAACAGAGAAAACAGTAGCAGACATGTGAAAAAACAGCACAGTAACAGAGTAGAGACTTCAGTGTTATCAGCTGATATGTGCTAAGTATCTGTTACACAAAGAATAAGCCAGCCCAGCCCTCCAGCCCAGCAGCTTCAAGACAGCTCACTGACCCTTCACTGGGAAGTAAGGCACCCTACACTTACAAGAAGGGAGCAGTAAAGTGGACAGTGGTTGATGCACTACAATTTGTACCTTCAAAGGAGACCTGCTTTGCATACAAATACCAGGCATATGTAGATGCACAAAGAGATTTCTGTCCACAGAACTCAGTTCATTCACATCAGTGTACTTTTTCTACAGAAGCATCTATGCACTTAATGCTGTGGATACCTGCACTACCTGGAATACTAGACAGGAATGCAACAGAATATTCAGCAACAGAAATGTCAAAAGCAGCAGACATGGCACAAGCAGTTAACAATTTAAGACTCAAGATAATGAAAGCTCTCTGGCTCACTGTTTCCACTGAGTATTGTAAAACCCAAGAGCTATTCAGAGCAATTACTGTGGTGCAGGATTGTAACCGGAGGAATTGTTCTATACACAGACAAATTTACAATCTCTAATGAAACCCACACAGCAAAGTCTGTGTGTATTGTACCCTTCAAAAAAGCCACTGTTTTAGAATACACCACGTGCTAAAACATCCATCTTTCACCTCAGCAGAATGCTTAAATCCTGTTCACCATTTACTGGTGCATCTTTACAATTCAATTTAAACAATACAGCCACTCTGCATCTTTGGGACCTGGTCACAGATTGATCTTTTTCACTTCTGCTAAAAGAACAGATTCAGAATTTTATGGAGATAACTTGTTATTGAAGCAGAATTTAAATGTGGACTTTAAAATCTAATTAGTTTCTCCATCCATTAATAGATAAGACACAGAACTTTAACTTTGCACTGTCTCCCATTACTACATCTGCTATGACTGCAATAAGAGAAATTACCATAAAAGCCAAAAGCATATTGCCAAAGGTCTGTCCCAAGAAGCACATGAAGTATTAATGCAGGCTGCATGGCTAATGCAGATTTATAGACAGAAATGAATCTTACATGTTATACTTAGAAACAGCTTAAACAGCCTGGTCATCTATCTTCAGATCCCATGCTCAGCAGTACCATAAAACTATTTATAAATGACATACAGAAGACACTTTTTAAGGGAAATATTGCAACCTAAACTCTTTCACTTGGGTATGACAAAAATTCTGAGAAAAATCAACCAAATATTCTCTAACACAGTATCTATCACTGTTCTTTTACAAAGGACTGGAAATCTATGACTACAAGAAAAAATTAGACAGTTATTCTGAGTATTAAGTGCTGCACAAACCTAGAGCACCAAGTCTACAGAATACAAACTGGATTTTAACAGGGTATTCAGTCTGACACATGGTCCACATACAAGACTGAGCCAAGAAAATCCTGGCTGTGGTCCCTTTCAGACAAGAATGTGGGAAAAAGGAAAAAAAAAACCAAAAAAATAAACAGCTCTGCTGTCAGTGTTCTTAAAGGTTCCCCAGTACTCCAAAAATACTTACTCTAATATAGCTTTCTGATATGAAGGAAACCAAGAAGGATAGCACATTTCACATTTTAAAAAATATAGTTCCATTGAAATTGCTGAAAGAGAAACTCCCATTCTACTAAGAACTTTGCAGGAATCTGTGCTCCCTTTCTAAGGGGCTCATGTTCAGAATGATATATTTTCAGATATATTACTTAGAAAATATATCTGTATTTTTTACACATTACTTGCTTCTGAAGCACTTTTAACTAACAATGGCAAGCATTTTTAGAAAAATATATATACTAGCTACAAATATTTGCAAGAAATACAGGTTACAGTATTGTATTTATCAATATTCTTCACTGTATACCAGTCCTCCCCCCCAAAAAACCCCAATTATTTGATGCAAGGTTCTGATAAAAAGGTTCATTCAGTTCTTCAGTAGTCAAAAGCTGCTATAATGCTGAAATTCACACTGTAAAAATTCACATTAACATCCTCAGACGATTCATTCATATACATTATATAGAAACTGCAACTCAGCCTCTTTCCCTGCTAACTTGCCAAGGAAAGCTTATTTAGTTCAGGTTAACAAGTAACAAAAGTCATAAATGTTGCCATGTTTGGTCAGGAAGAAGGGAAAAGAAAGGAGTACACACTGTTTTAGAATCCCTATCCTGCCCATAAACTTTATTAACTTCACAAACAATAGTCCCGTATTTCAGAAAAAACTTTTCACTCTGCTGCATTCACATAAGTCTTCATCAGTATTTAGGTTTCACTGTCAGGTTCTTTTTTATTGAAATAATACATTTTAAAAGACCAAGAATGTCACTAAGCTCACTGCCTAAGAAAGGTTAAAGGAACGAGGACAGAAACCTGTACATAATTCCACCGAAGCACATCCCACTGACTGCATATTCCATACACACACATGAAGTGTCACTACTGTTTTGCCCATAACTTCAACAGCTCTGTCCACACATCTCATGCACACGGATACTTTACCTCCGGACGCTATGTAGAATCCACTGGGAGCATACTTGGCAACTACAACCTGGTGGGCATGCTCAGTGTAGATGTCAGCAATTGCAGGATTCTATTTTGAAAGGAAAAAAAAAATTACAAAGTTGTACTTCCTCCTTTTCAAAGGAAAAAAATCAAAAATTCAGCAATAAAATTCATAATTTCTCCCAATATTCTCTTCTCTCAAACCCTGCCTTCCACTTTAAATTAAGCAATTGTCTAAAAGTGAGAAGTGCAGTAGACATTGCAGAACACTACTGGCACCACTGAAGCAACACACTACTTCCTAACAACTGACACAAAAAAGAATTTCTTCTCAAGGATCCTTTCTTCTCCAATACCTGCTGAACAGTAGAAAAACACTCTCCAAAATAACAGGCCAAGCATCAAGCTCTCTTTTTAGGAATAGCCCAGGGATAAAGCAGTTACCCAAGCAGAATACTGAATCTGAGCTGTGCTTTGCAGCACACATCTAAAATTCTACTGTAGCCAAGTATGGAACCTAAGCCTGCAGTCAACCATAACACACGGCTGTTAATCACCACCATGTACCCCAAATCACTCAATAACCAATGAGATATGCTAGGCTTGCTCTTTCTTGATAATTGCAATCTGTTTAAAAAGCCAGTAGACCTGATATCAAGAGTTGTACAGGAATTCTGAAAGAAATTCCCTGCCACTCCATCATAATTTTATCTCTTCAGGTAAAGTATGTTTTCACATATTTCAGGTTGGAAAATAAAATGAGCTCTGTGTGTCAGCAAATCAGTAATGTCATACAATAGAGGCACCACACAAATCAAAAAAGGATGACATCAAGGCAAAAAACTGCTTTCAAATTAATTGTATAAAAAATTCATTCTGCACCTCTCTCAATTACAGTCTATATGTGCTACAGCAGTAATACACTACTCTTATAAATGTTTTTCTACCATTTAACAGGCTTGTTCCACCTCCAGAAACTTGACTCATATGATGAAAACAAAATTCCATTTTAACTGCTATAATTAATACAGATTTATTTGATCAAACAAGAAAACCACCTGATGTTATGGTATGACTCAGCCATCCAATCAGGAAAAACTAAAACACCCGCTCTGTGTTAGAAAGCGGTCTCCTGCTCACAAGAGTTCTTGCTGCTGCAGTACTGTTACATCTCAGGAGACAGAATACAGCTTGCTCATGCAAAAAGGAGCTCTTTTTCATTCCTGCTCTTATGCATTGCTTGAGTGCATTATAGCTCTACTTAAGTCATAACCATCTGCACTTACAGCATGCACATCCCTCTTCATTTTGCATCCAACTGGATTTCATCTGAGCAAGACAAGATAATGTTCTCCCTATTCTACATCTGCATCACCTGCATGTTCAGGGAGCTCGAATCCCTCTGCAAGTTATTAGTGGCATGGTAGGTGCTATTTTACAGCACAAATTTCCAAGAGTCCAGGAAACTAAGCTGAGAGACTAGCTTAAAGGGTTAAATGAAAGATAAAGACCCAAATTCAAGATATGGTAAATAGATTCCAGAAATCAAGTAATAAGTTAGGGCTGTCGAATTATGCATTTATTCAGTACTATTATTTCTGCTAGTAAAGTAATTTTTCTAATTTGCATGTTTTTCATATCAAGCCCAACCCCCCAGAAAACCACTTCTAAAAAGATATTTAAGGAGAAAATTATAGTGTGAGCTGGGACAAATGTAGAACCTACATTAAACCAGCAGCGAGCTTATGTGGCTTATTTCAAACACTGAAACCAGAGCCACATATGAAAGTGAGCAGTTTCAGTTCCAAGCTTCAAAGTAGTCTTAGACCCATGAAGATAAAATATTAATGAAGTAAAACCTTAAAAATATCACTAGTCTCTCTCACAGAGCTTTTCCAGCACTGCTCCAGAACTACTTCTTGTTAAACAAAGTGTCGATCATGCTCAAAGAGCAAGCATTAACCCTGAATGCTATATTCATCTGATTAGCTAATGCTAGATAGCTTTAGACTTAAGGAGAAAGGTGATCACCGCATTTTGATGACCTGTTGTTTGTTTTTTTTTTAATAGAGCACAACCATTCCATTGGAGAAGTGCTCATGGACGAATTACACACAGACCCTCCCAGCATTTAATTTCGTTTTTGCAAACTATTAGAGAGGCTTTTATATCCTGAAAAGAAGACAGGGCTCTTAACTAGGAGTGGACACACTTGCAAGTCAGGTTACAAACTGCAACATTCTCCAGCACAAAAGCCACAGCACCGGCTTTGGGCAGTTTTTGTCTTACTGCTACAATATATTCTGTAGTCACCTGTCAATTATTAACAGTAGCAAACTTCCCTAGTCAGCTGGGTGAGTCTGCATATCAGCATGAACTGCACCGTAAAACTGAAGGATTTGTGACTTCCATTCTCACCCTCCCTGGAGAGTTTAAACAGTTTCAATTTGAATTCCCACAATCCCAGTTTGCCTATTCCCAGGTCACCATGTGCCCTACACCCCCCAGCTCCTGCTCACATTTGGGCTGGGCTAATCTTCAGTGAGCTGATTCAGGTAAAGCAAATTTCAGGTAAAGCTTTCTTCCAATTTAACCTCCCAAATGGGGTCAGAAGAGCATTAATGACAGTGCAAGGGAGAAGGTCAGCATTCACGACTTGGTCAGAAACTGTAACGTAAGCAGAGTGGCTTTTCCCTCTTCTCTCATCACACTCTGTGCCATTACAGGGTTTAACTGGGGCTTCTGGTTTCAGAAACTTGAACTTTTCTTGATACCAAGAGCAAAACACTGTTACAAAGACATTATACCCACACACTGAAACCAGAGTGCGAGCTTACTTTTGTTTTAAGTGGATGAATTCAAACTGATAGCAATCAAGAAATCTGCAAGGAATTAAGTTATTAGTAGCATTTATCTATTATGGCATGACAATGAAGAAATGTCTGAATATAGTGGGGGTGGTGAGATAAAACAGGCAAACAGCTCAGTTTACAAAGGTGATTTACAGAAGCAGCCATAAACAAATCCATTGTTGTGGAGACCTAAAAATTCCAGAGGTATGTCCTGCCCCTCCCCCTACAGCTCTTCCTGCAGCAGGCCAAATCTGCAGGAGGAAAGTAAATCTAGGGGAGAATTTGATTTGTCAAGAACAAGCAACTACTTCGAAGAAATTTACTTTAAAAAAACAGTAGCAAGACAATGGCCTAAACAAGCAACGTTTCCTGCATACTTTCCAAAGGGATGCCATCTTTGAAAAGAAATCATTCACATAACTGTTAACATTCCTTTAGTTAGTACCAGAGGAAAAAAAACAAACGTAAACCTCCAACACTACCAAAAACATTAATTGGACCGTTCTAACATTTAATCGATGAGAAAAATTCTCTGTTAGCAGCGCTGAGAACCTGCGCCCAGCTTGTCATGGAGTCCAGCAACTCTTAACTGTTTTGATTCCTGGAGTTGGGGCTGGGTGGGGGGAAAGGAGCTGAAGAGTAACACGTTTAAAGATACAGGTCTGCAAGTATTGACATGCTTCCCTGAGAGGCTAAGGGTCCAAAACAGCAAGCAAGGAAGGAAGAGCTCATTTATTATGCAAACACAGCACTCAACTTCATAATAGTGATACCTAAGAAGATAAACAGGGCCAACCAGAATATACCAGTCTCTCATCTCTTAAGCCCTATGCGAAGAGGGAAAGAATCGCACATTTTACCGAGATTTTCTACATATTTTTACAGCCACTATCTATGGTTTTATGCCTGAGTCATGCACTCTACTTATTCCCCTACTGCTGATCACGGATCTGTGACCTCGATTGAAATCACCAAGACTGAATGAAGCACAGGCTGTTAAAGGAGGGGCAGGGAGACAAAATGAAACTTGGCGAAAGCTTTACTCTAGAAAACAAAATAAATCAAGATACATTACATCAATGTTCCTGATGACGACACATTTTCCATTGGTGTAAAGAAAATTGTTGGCCTTAGGATCACCTCCAATAATTTTGGAAACGCCTCGTTCAACCTGAGGAAGGCTGGCGAACACTTTTTCTGTGAAAAAAAATAAAAGGAGAAAGGGGATAAAATGAAAATAAATAATAATAATAAAAATAAATATTTTTAAAAAATCAAACTAAGAGGAAGGCGCTGATGCCTCCCCGCTCCCCGCACACGCCCTGCGATGCCGGCAGCGCCGTCACTTGTTGCTGTCAGCGGGCCGCGAGGCTCCCCGGCTCCGCGCCACCCGCGGGGCTCCCCGTCCCCGCCCGGCACCCCGCCGCCCCGGCGGCCCCGCCGGCTTACTGATCTCGTACGGCATCTTCGCCCACTTGTTACGGCGGCGGCGGTGGCGGCGGCAGGCAGGGGCAGGGAAGGGCGGCGGGCGCGGCCGGGCCGGGCTCTGTGGCTCCGCTGCCGCCGCTCAGCCCCGCTCGGCCCCGCGGCGCGAACCAGGAAGCGCCCGCGCCGCGCGCCGCTCTCCGCTGCCTTTGACCATATATAGTCAACTCTGCTCGCGCCGCGCCGCTCCCCGCCAGCCCGCGCCGCGCGCCCTCCCCCGGAAATGCCGTGGGCTCGGCCGGGCCCGGCGGGGCCGCGCTGGGGCGGCCTCGGAGGCGGCCCCGCCCCGCGGGGAGCTGCGCGCAGGGCGGGCCGGGGCCGGGGCCGGGCCGGGGCCGGGGCCGTGCGGGCGCCACTCGGCGGCTCTGACCGGCCTCCGCCGCGCCGCGCCTGCGCGGGGGCCGCTCCCCGCCGCCGCGCCGCCGGGCGCGTGCGGGGGCGGTGCGCGCGCGTGCGCGGCGGCGGGGCCGCGGAGGGCGGGGCTGCGCGTGCCGGCAACGCCTTGTCCCGGGAGCGCCGGGCGGGAAAGGGGCAGGGCCATGGGGACACCGGGAGCGCCGGGCGGGAGAGGGGCACGGCCATGGGGACACCGGGAGCGCCGGGCGGGAGAGGGGGAGAGCCATGGGGACACCGGGAACGCCGGGCGGGAGAGGGGGAGAGCCATGGGGACACCGGGAACGCCGGGCGGGAGAGGGGCAGAGCCATGGGGACACCGGGAACGCCGGGCGGGAAAGGGGCAGAGCCATGGGGACACCGGGAACGCCGGGCGGGAAGGGGGCAGAGCCATGGGGACACCGGGAACGCCGGGCGGGAAAGGGGCACGGCCATGGGGACACCGGGAGCGCCGGGCGGGCAGGGGGCACATCCGCCTTCATGGTTGGCGTCCCGGGGCTACTGCGGCCACAGAGCTTTGGCTGTGCTGGGGAACCGTGTCCTTGCCGGCAGGGATGGAGCCCCCAGTCACCTCCTGCGGGAGGGGCTCTGCAGGTCCCTGAGCAGAGGAGGAACTACTTCCCTCTTGGGAAGGCAGCTCCTGTTAACAGCCATTATTTCCTTTAAGATCAGTCTTATCTTCATCCCTTATATATTTACAATTATAATATCCTATAGTTTTGTGCCATTCAACTCCAGATGCTGCCGAGGTGCTTTACAAACTGCTGGTTTGTCACCTGGGCTGTCCCCTGAGGCCACGTTGGATGTCTCCTTAAATTAAGCTGAACCACGTACAGCCCTTTGTGTTTCCTATAGAACTTTGGATAAATCAAATTCTTCTCTCCTTCCGATACTATGAATATAAATCACCTGTACGGTCAGCACGGCATGACACAGCAAGGCAAAGCGTTCATATCTAATTGGCAGAAACCCCCGAAATACATGTTGCTTTGTGCTTTTGTCCCTTTAACCTTTTTCATTTGTAAAATGAGTGATTTTTTTCCCTATAAAACAGGAAATAAAAGCATCAGGATAAATGGGTATGACAGGACTTCCTTCCCCAGCATGTGAATACAGAATATGAAAAGAGCAAAGCTATTGGTGTGTTCTTGGCCCACTGACCTGTAAAACAGGTCATGTGGGATTCTCCTTTGGGGGCTGGGAGAACAGGCTGGGGAAGGGAAAGGCTTTGGATTCTCAACTGCAGGAAGAATCAGTATTGCAGTGCAGGAGTGCAAAGCCTTTCATGCAGAGAGGGGTGAGCATTTCAGAATGAAAGGATGCTGAAATTTCTCAAGAACCTGTCCTGAGTTGGCTTATGCAGCCAGGGAGCAGTAAAGGCTGCACTCAGCTAGGCTGGGATTGTTGGAAGAGATTTCTGTTTTTTTCCACTTCTGTCCCAAATGTATTTGGATTTCCCCCTTATTCAGTGTTCAAAGAGCTATGTTTTCCTTGAATAATTGCCATATGCCCATTAAACATCAAGTCATCCATCCAGCTTTTTTTTCTTGGCCTCCTTGGATCTTTTAGAAATACATGTATCTTTATGTATTTATTATGTCAATATTTCATGCTAAAGACAAAGCAAAGAGTCTACATTTGCTTTTTTTTTTTTTTTTTTTTTTTTTTTTTTTTTTTTTTGTGCACCAAAGCTGTATTATCTCTTCTTAATGCCCAGAATCATGCTTATATTTTTCCAACTACATTATTTCATTGAAGATACTTTCCCTTCTTGTAAGGGTTGCCTTTGTAGTTTCTTAAAGCACTGACCTCTGCTCACATCCTGAGATTTTTAATACAGATTTGATATTTACTTGAAATTATGTAGCTGATGCGTTATAAATATCATATTTACTAGGTTCTCATAAATAGCCCAATAATGACTGTGGCTTGGAAGTAGCAAGTGTGCCTGCAGAAACTCCTGTAAAAAATCCAAAATCAGTTTCAGAAGCTTTTTTTTTTTTTTTTTTCTTATTTTTTTAGATGTCTCTAGTATTTTAGAGATGAGAAATCCAAATCTGGATCTTCTCAATTAAACTGGTGGTACTCCTGAAGTTTCCATTCTTCAGACCATAGAAGGGAATTGAATTCATTAATTATTACGTTTCCCTTTGTAAATACTTGATTTAGTTTTTAATTACGTGGTTAGCAAGTCTTAGCAATTTTTTTCCTGTTTCCACAATTGTCCCTGTGCTTTAAGTCTTGGGTTTTTTGACCAGAGATCTTCAGCAAGCTCAAGCTGCAAGTGCTCAGCACTTCCTCTTGGGGAACCACAACCAGCTCATATTTGGCTGCAGATTTATAGGAATAGTTGAAGAAGTTACTGCTCCCAGATGTCCTACAGCTGTTCTTTTGAATGACTGGATTGGGATATCTGTGCAATGCCACTTTGCATTGACGTACCTGAGGAGATGAAAAAATCTGCTGTCCTTGGCCCAGCGCTGGGCACGTGTTAAGACATTTAACAATTATTTGGAAAACCTGGTTTCTCTGCATCTTTTTCAAGAGTGCTTCATCCTCATTGCAGTAAATACATAGTGATGTCATGGACGTCACACAGAGGTTGCTTCATGCAGAGAATGCTCAAATGTTATTGTTTACTTCTTATTATTTATCTAGTGGATTGCAGATACACAGTGGCTTGTGAAACACTTAATGATTAATTTCTATTCCAGAAGGCTCCGTTCTCCTGGCCTGTAGGTATTTGCCATTAGGCACATGATATCAAAGATGTTCACGTTTTGAGAGTTGAATACTAATGTTATGCCTAAGGCTCTGGGCCAGAAAAAATAGAAATTTCTGTGAGGGTGGTGTGTGGACTTACAGCTGCACTTCAGAGCAGCAGCTAAGAAAGTGATGAAAAATCAAAGTTTGTGCAGTTGCATTGCACAGCACATGGAATTTCTAAAATCCATAGCAAGTTTTCAGTGGTTTTTATTTTAGCTTTTACTGTTCTTCTTTGCTGACTAAGAGGTGACTTGAATACTGATGAAAACACGCCCCTTAAATTTGCAACTCAGCAGTATAGCCTGAGGCACGTGTTAACAGCTCCTTAGAAAGTATTTCATAGTCTTTTGGTATTTCCACATCACTTACCATAGCATTGCATTTATATACAAGTTTTGTCTGATGCTGAGTAGCCATCAGCTTTTATAAAGGGAACTTACGTAAAATATTCATGCTATGGTTTTTTTTTTGTTTGTTTTTTTGGTTTTTTTTGGTTTGTTTTTTGTTTTTTTTTTTCTCTCCCAGGCTGCAGCTCTTGTTTCTCCCTGCTTTGAAGTCTAAATGGTGAAATCTGCCCTCAGATAGTCAAACAGAAATGGTACAAGAAGTTTGAAATAAGAATTAAACATCCATAGATGCTGCTATTATGACATTTTATAATGCACCAGTTGTGAATGTGTAAGTTCTTTAGGAATTATATATATTTAATAAAATATTTATTACAAATACCAACAATAGAAATACTCTTTTTAAAGACCTAAAACATAATTTTAATTCTGGCCAGATTTGTGTGGAGTCAGTGTCAGAATGCTGATCATCAATTCCATGATAACAGACAAACTGTGATGAGTATTTTCTGACCCTGGTATACTGAAATACACTGAAAGCTAAAAAATACAATGGCTTGAGTTACTCTTTTCATAAAAATACTATGACAACATGAGAATTCAATATACAAAAATGCAAACATACTAAGAATTGGTATGAAATTCTGTTTCCATTGACCTTTGTAGGATCAGAATTTGTTCCAGATGGTGAAGATCAAATTCCCTCCAGTCTGAAATAATGTAACTCTGGGCTGCTGCAATCCTGCACTTGTTCCCTCATATTCCAGCATCCCTTGCCCAGATACTGGCATTCATGTGTTCCCATTCCTAGATCTGAGACCTGAACTGGGCCAAACCAAATGAAAGAGTTGCCAGTTTGGTTTTCAATGAAATGAATATTGGCCGGTTTCACAGGACTCTTAAATGAGTGCAAGAAGGTTGCAAAATCAGTAATACAGTTTTAGATTAACTTCAGCTGTTATAGAGCTAAACCTTGGTTATTTCTCATTTTTACAGTTCTTAGCTTTGTCAGAGAGAAAAGGGGAAATCTGAGGGAAAGCTTGAGTGTCGTAAGACAATTGCAGTGGTAACCACACATGCATTTCACATGCCCCAGCAAAAAGGAATGGTTGCAGCAGCTCTCTCTGACATCTGTGTTTTGGAAAGGACCGTGGGAGCCCTAAAAAGCCAATACCAAGTAAAGGCTGTTGACATTTTAGGCTGAGGAGCATATATGGACCTTCAATTTATGTGCTCTTCTCCAAGATATATAATATTATCCTCAGATGGGCTGAAACACCGTGTTTAACAGATGTTAAAATACTGTTGTTAGTCCCCCTTCTCCAGAAGCTACATCCCTTTTTATGTTTGGATGAATTCATCTTTACTTGGAGCTAGTAGTAATAAAAAGAACAATATTAACCGAAATACTGCTTTGGCAAAGGTAGTTCTTGTTTCTCTAGTACCCTCAGTGCAAAGAAGAAAAGAAAATTATATGTAAATTTTGGAGGAAGAAAAACCCAAACAACCCCTGTTTTATCAGCCTGGTCTGCACTTTTACCAGTAATACAGCATTCTGTTTATGACATCTTGCCAGGAAATGTATAAGAAATAATCTGAGGCGATGACAAAATAATTAACAAGTAGGGGGGAGGAAGGAGTTTTGATCCTGTTAAATTGCAAATACAGCACAGGCTCATAAAAGTGAATTTCACAGGGATAAGCAGTAACAAGTGGTCCAGAGGGAGGCAATTAGATCCTTCTCATCCTCTTGAGGGGACAGACATTGAAATCAAGAGGCAATTGATTTAGAAGAGATAGAAGGAATGCTGCATAATTAACCCATGGAGTTCTTTGCCTCAGGCTAACTTCCAGTCGAATTCCTTCGCTGAATTCAGTCACTTACAGAGATAACACTTAAGATATTATATACATTAGAAAAGTCCCTATAACTGCCTTAAGTAAGAAGAAAAACAATTTTTTTCCTGGTTAAAGACATAAGGTATACCTGGAAGGACATGTAAACTTCCCCATGCGAAACATTACCTGAGCATGGTGTCTTTGAGCAGAGCTTTGACTGCTGTCTGCAGCCTTATATGGGTTATGGGTTACTTTATTTTACTCCATTGAAAATTATTCTGCCTGAAACAGGTCTAATGGAAATGGAATGGTTTCTTGGGAAACCATGTATTTTTATACCTCCTTATTTCACAACAGCCTAACCAAATTAAATCAGGCAATTTGCAATTACCAAAACTATTGAGCAGTTAAAGCTTAAGAGGTATCTAAAAGGATCTTTACCCTATTTGGGATTACAAAACGACAGTTGTCATGTAACAGAACACCTACATTTGCTACAATGACTGCTGTGCTGTCAGCAATGTTCCACCTCTGCTGCCATGCACGCCAGAAGCCATACCTGTGCTACCGCCAACAACAAAAGGAAAACAAAGTTTCTAAACCAGGAAAGCTTTTGTTCTTTCCAGAGGCAGCTTACATGCTGTCTTTTAGTGAGACACAGCTACAAACAAAACATATTCCTTTCTAAATGCTTGTTGTTGATTTGGTGTGCCAAGAAAGGCTGCAATATTTGGTTACAGTGCTGTTTTTGACACGAGGAGAAATATGACAGTATACTGGAGACAAATATAAATGAAGTCTCTCATCATACAGAGATTTTAGTTATTAAAAAAAAATACAATTAAGAGCATTATGACCAAACTTTTAAAATACTCAACGTCCAGCTGTCAGTCATGTACCTGGGATACATACCCCTGAGGATTAGACAGTATCCTCCGTTTAAGGAAGCCCTTGATGCCTTATATGGGAGATGTTGATGTTTGACATCAACATTTTATTTTGGGTCCTGGTGCTCTTTCCTGCAGGCTGTTTTTGCAGCTGATAATCGGCCACTCCATTTATAGTTGTCACGTTTCTCTGGTGACCCAGCCTCTGGTCCCTGTGTCATACCAGTAATGCCACTGGTAAGAGCCAGAAGAGTTCTGCCTGCCGTGTGACCTGCACCCGGGAGGACACAGCTCCCTGGGATGCAGGAGCTTTCCCATGCCATTCCATTGGATTCGCTGTGCTCTGGTTTCTAACAGCTTGAATCCAAACTAAACTTGTCAAAGCTGAGCGTGTTAAGGAATGCCATTTAGGCCTCAAAACAAGGTTGCCTCATGTTCAGCTGTTGTGAACACATACACATTTCCTCACTCCCGTTAAGGGACGGTATGGTGTGCATGTGGCACCACCATAAAAATCAGACCTACAATAGAAACAGCTTAAAGTAATTACCTCGAGGCATCCACATGTGAAAGTGTTGATCTTCTGTCTTCTGACAGAAGGTTTATCTACAGTTAAAGTTCCTATAACATAGTTAAGAGCATAGGGAATATTTCTTATGTCTTGGGGCGTGAGAAGTTTCTTCCTCCTAACATTAATATTAATCATGTGCTGGAGAATATATTGCAAATATTCCAAATATTAAAATCATAACGCAGTTTCTCCATTCTACATTAACAAGCTCTTTAGAAGTTCGGTTTTGTTCTCATTAGTAGAGCAGAACTATACCCTTAATTAGGCAAATGAGGCAGACAAAGACTAACATATGCAAATTAAAAAGAAGCCTGGTAGGCAAGAGGAACAAAAAAGAGGCAAAAGACTCCAAAAAAGCAGTAGTGTCAGAAAATAATTAATCACACTACAGGGAACTTCTGAAATGGTGAAGAAGGATTTGCATCAGAAAATGTGACTATGTATCCACATAAAGTTGTAATCCCAAAGCTTTACTCAGAGCTCTAGAAGAGGGACTGTCTCATCTCCACTATGTAAACCACCAAAATGTTCATTTACATGGGAGATTGCTCAATCCAGCAAAGGAAACTCTCAGTTGTGCAACATTTATGAGGACAGACTTGAATTGAGCTGTAGACAGGTTAGCTGCAGACAGTATCATTTTCCACGTAGTGAAAATCTGATTCCAAACTATTTAAGTAGCCTTCAGAAACCTTTGTTTTCCATGCCTCTCTGAGTTTGGTTTTAAGTAGAGTCTGCCAAGATGACCCCACTGAAAGGGCAATCGGAGCTTCTTAACAGAGAAGCTCCTTAAGTGAGATTAGATTAACTCCATTTGTAACCAATTTCTTAAATTACTGCAGTCGGGCTATTCAATGTGTTGAGTGTCAAGAAACTTCCTATTGCAAAGAAATAGTTAGAATTCCAATGGTTCTAAATCCCAGTAACAGTATTTTCAACAACTTCAGGTCCATGAAGTTCAAACATCTACCAATTTAATAGTTGCTAGGCAATAAATAATAAATTTATTATTTTTTTTTTTAGTGGTTTAATGCACATGTAAAAAAGGCAATACAAAGTGGCAGAACCAAAATCAAATCCTGCCAGGAAATTTCATATGGGCTTCTTAGCTCTATTCTGTCTGTGTGCAGACATTATGATAGAATTGTTTTTCCAATGGTGGAGTTATTTATGCTTTGGAAGTGGATTGCTAAATATAATTGATAATGACTCAAATTTCTCCTATAATTTCTGCCTCATACAAAATGACTAGCTTTTACAGGGCCTAAAGGACCAAAAGCTAAAATCATCAGCACTGAGCTGCCAGGAAAATGATGGTGATCTATCTACTATAGAAAGACAAAGGCTTACATCCTTAAGGGAATTAAATGTCTAAATCTTGTTTAAATTGCTTTCATTCTACTGAAACCACTGAGACTCAGGTCTTTAAATAGAACTTAAAGCCTAAATCTCTGTGGCGTTGCATCAATGTCATGAACTGCAATATCTGTGTATATAATGGAAACACCATATGAGGAGACATTAAAGTGGTTAATCAAGTCATCTATCAACTGTTGTACAATCTGTGGACATCTTTGGGCTACATAATAATCTTAAATGGAAGAAGATAACTTTTGAAACAGTTTACCTGTGAGGTAACAGATCTGTGAATTACTGTAGGCATACACATTTTTTGGATTACCTCATGTTAGCACACAAAGAAGAATTTTTAATATTTAGAAAGAGAACTTCCTGATTTTACTGATGATTTTGGCATGACTGTTAATGATGATAGTTTGTCAGGCCTGTCCTTAGACAGGAGGCTTAACAGCATTTACTGGTGGGGGCATTGGAGTGTCCTGGGGGCCTGTTTGTTGGATGACAATTAAGTAACAGTCCTTATTAAAGAGGCAAAATTCAAAAAATAGTTGAATTTGTGACACAGAGCACTTCCTGTTCTTGGTCACGTCTTCACTTCTTGGTCATAAAAGAACCACACATAATCACTTGTTGTTGAGAGAAATGCACTATAATAATGGTAACAATTATTTTAAGCCAGATTTTTTTAAAAAAAAGGTCTGCTGATTTCAAGAATTAGCTTAATGAAATTAAATATATTAACAGAGGAGATATGTGTGCCAATAATGTCCTTGCAAGTTTATGCTTAAGTATCCTCTAAAAAACACAGTAGATCGAACTGTAGTTCCTTTGTAGGGGGTTGGGTTTCTTTTTTCCCTACAGGTTTAACTAATTCTTCTTCAGAGAAAAAAAGTTTTGGGTTTCACCCTTTGGTTCTCACTTGATTCCTGCTTTAGAAAATCTAGGTGGTGAGTGATCCTGTGTTGTTTCTTGGCCCATATGAATATCACTTACTCTGCTCCTGACAACATCCTCTAGAGAAAAAGAAGACAGAAATTCACACAATCCTGCAGATGAGAGGCAGCTAAGTGAGACACACTTATTAAAAAAGAAATAGCTTTGACTATTAAGTAAAACAGGGAAGTCAGAACATGAAATCTGTTTTTATATAAATGCACTATTAAAAAAAAAATCTATCACTTGTACAGCTCTGTGAGATCCACTGATGAAAGGCTTTTCCTAAATGCAGAGAATTATAATATAAAGTAAGCTGTCAAGAAATATTGTCATGCTGTAGAGATCACAAGCAACCCATGAAAGAAAGCAGTGTCATGTGTCATTCAGAAGCCTTTATGAACCTGGAGAGACTCTTGCTAGGCTGGCAGAGCTTACCTGGGCTGGCAGAGAGTGTCAGCAGTGGGTTGCAATTGCCCCAAATACACAGTTGCATCAAGGATTTTCATGGTACTGAGTCAGGGCCTGATCTGTATGCTTCTCTGAGTTATATTAGCTATTTGATGATAAAAAGGTTTGAATGTTGGATAAAAACATGATTAAGCAACCTTTGGAAGTGGTCTGGTCCCATCCTCCCTGGTCAATACAGGGTCAGAGAGTATAACTCTAGTTAACCCACAACAGACCCCAAATTCTAACAGTACACTATTTACTCTTCAGCAAACCAGGCATTAATTGAATGCAGAGGTACCTACCTTGTTCATTCATGTTATTTCATTCAAAAAGGTATTATAAATAACACTGTATGTTCTTAAAAGGCTGATCACCACATCTGAGTTATAAATAAATTTTTATCAATACCTATGTAATATTGCACCCAACTGTCAAAGCCTAGTTTCAGTGAAGTCACTTAAATGGAGGACATCCAGAGGGCATTGAACTCAGAGACTTGTGACACAGGATCACACCACAAACATTTCAGGAATTTGGAGTAAATTCACTCTTGTCACTTTCTTAGCAGGACTAAATTGTTCAGAGGATGGATTTTCACCTTGCTTTGCATCACCGTTGGTTCTGTCTGGAAATGTGTTCTTGCATCCTTATGTGCTACCCAGCTTTTACACAAGCATCTAGAGTGCATTATTGCCCCTCTTCTTCAATCCAAATTACTCTGGCAGCACATTCAAATTTAATGTAGCACTCTTAATCTAGGGCAACCAGTCCTGATTTAAAGAACTTTAAAAATCACTCAGTTTATGAGCCCCCGGATACCACATAAATTATGTGCTAAAAGCTTTGGGTTTGTGGTGTTTGTTTGCTTGTTTGTCTGTTTTTCTGTTGCTATTTCAGGAATGTTGAGGTTTTATGGTCTAAAAACATTTCTGGCAGATGAAATTGTTAAATCATTCAGATGTTGATTCTCTTGATATAAAAACAGCCATGACTTCCAGTGCATAAAAGCCATTATTTAGCACATCAAGCTTTTCAGGACTCAGCACCAGGAAGACAGTGACAATCTTGCTATGGCCAAATATGCTGCTATATTGTGTCTGTAAAGAACCACATACTGTCACAGGAAAGTAGAAATGTGCTTAACGGAGGATTTTTTGCTAGTCACAGTTTTCACACTTTCTGTGAACCTCTAGAGTCACAATGACCAATATTTTTGAGTCTCTTGTTAAAATTTGCAAAGAGTAGAGCTGCAGAATATATTAGAATATATGTAATTTTGAGCAAACAGTTCTGTGAGCCACCATGTGTCCCCTTCAGGATGTTCAGCTCATGAATTTTTCATTAATATTTTCACAGGATTTCACTAGCCAGTAGATTTCTTGTCCCCTTTCTCGTACATATTATTTACCTGAAGAATATGGTCAAAAACAAACACATCAGGTGAGGAGTACCAAGGGCCCTCCAAAAATAGTGCTGGCACTGTTCCAGTGGGGTGAGTGAACTCCGCCAAGGAAGGCTTTCTGATGATAATGGATGCCTGGATGTCTTCCAGACAAGGGCTGTGCTAAAACTGATGTAGCATCATTTGTGCTGTTGAGAAATTTATTGACAGATCACTAAGTGCTAATACCTTAATGTCCAGAGGCAGGTTTAGAGTTGAGTCAAGAGAAGAATTTGAAAGCTCTAGGGAGAGCCTGCAGATATTATGTCTTATCTCTGACTGTGGTCTGTGTCTTGGAGGTGTAGTTTAGAACTGTACCCAGCACCAAAAAAGGCTTACGAGCTGCCTTTTTTTGTCTGAGTGACTCATTCTGAAAGCAGAAAATAGAATGCAATTTGAGCATAACTTTTTTTGCCTGATTTTTTTGGATGTCTGATCCAGGGAGAGTATTCTATTGATTTTGAGAAGAATTGACTGTGGGAGTCCTTTTTTCTGCCTCACTTCATCATACAACATGGGAATATAGGACTGGAAGTGATCCTGTGTGTATCAGTTATTGTCCTTTACTATAGACATGGTACAATGGGTGACTTTCAAACACCAATTTAGTAACAGCTAGGTTGTGGCTTTTCTTTTCACAGGAGCCCTGGGAAGGGGATAACAAGAGGCCTGATAGTCCCTTCATAGCCCCTTGGGGATCTTCCCCACACTGCCCAGGATGCCATTTCAGCCCCTGTTTAGGAATGTCCATCCCAGCCCCAATGATGCTGGCGTCCAGCATTCTTTGCCCAGCTACAGGATCCCCTAAGTGAGTCTTACCATGGGCTTGGCCCGATCTTGGGCTGCTCCCGTACCCAGGAAGGTGCCAGATACCCAGGGCTAAGAGTGGCCTGGTGCCCCCAGCTGCCCTTGGGAGCCCTGGTGAACCCCCTGGAGATTTCTCACCTGGCCTCACTGTGCCCTGACATCATTTTTGTATCATCTATTGCATCTGGGAGACTGTTTCACAAGCTCAGTTTACTTGTTATTCACAGCTTTTTTCCCCTAAGTTTCTACCCTAAAGTTATTTATTATGAGCCTATAATTAGTAGTGACAAATGGTTCTCTCACTTTGGCAGAATTTTCTTTTCATAGCAAAGCAATGATATATTTGTAATCACTGATCATATAAAATTCTCAGTTCTGCTTGGATGGATTAAATAAGTCAAGCCACTCATATGTGATGGGGTCTCCAAGTTCAGGGTCATCCTGGCCATTTTTCAGTTTATGTCTCAAGTGTGAGTGATTGAAATGAGATGCATTACCTCAGAGAAGACAGCAGAAATACTTCACACAAGAGCATTGATATTTTCCTGTTTCTGCTTGTAATACTGTAATTAAAACATCCAAGGGTTGTCTTTGCCTTTTTCAGAGTTGCCTTTCATTATCAGTCTGAGGTACCTTGTTATTTAGCACATCTGGGTCCTCTTTCCTCCAAAGTGTGAGATTCCAGCTTAAATATCAGTCTGTGCTGTAGAAGCCCAAGGACACAATTGTCCCTTGTGCACCTGTTGCCTCCTCTATTTCCTTATATTGGCAAGAAATGGGACAAGGAAGAAAGCGAGGAGCACAGACAGCAAATTCCCAGAGAGTTCAGGAAACTGACACAACACCTTAGGGAAGACTGAGCTACAGTTTTGAACTGTGCTTTGTAAAAAAATATCAAGATAGTTTAAACAGAATGTTTCTGATCTCAGGGAAGGAAGCCTGTAACTGTCTGGAGACCACTTGTGGGCTGCTGCTGCAGGCTGTGGAGACACAACAATTTCTGTACAAGTGACATTTCACATTAGTCAGTGTGAGCACTGACTAATAAGCATGTCTTCCTGAGCTTTGCAATCCTTCTTGGTTTTGTTTCTCTTTTTCTTTTACATAAATGTAGTTTCATAACTGGAATCTTAGTAATTTCAAAAGACATCCTAATGGTTCCTAGTGAAACTCTGTGTACAGGATCGCTGCTGCTCTTTCACAGAGCAGCAGTGCAGAAACAGGAACTTGTAAGCAATCATACACAGTACACAAATTAGACCTTGGTACAGAATGCTTTTTGTGCACACATAAGAAACACTTTAGATAAACTCATATTAAATTATCAGGTTTTTTATAAGTACCAAAGGACCTTTGAAATCTGGATTAGCAACTGTTTGCCCATTCTACAGCAACACTCCTGTGCCTATTAGTAACATCAGTACAGAGTTCAGTATTTGAAGATTACAAGCAAGAACACAAGGCTCACTTTAGTCGAGCTTGTTCATCCATCATACTCTTTTTATCTGCTTTTACCTGAGGCATGCCAGCTCAGACAACACAAGTACAGACCCCTTTTTAATATTGAAGTGGAAATTCTGACATTAAATTTTTCCTTAAATGGCAAGATTGAAGTCCTAGTCTCTTTAGGGAAAAGCAGACATACTTTCTGCACTAAAGTCTTGGCAGAAAAAAGTTATTACACTAATGAGGAACTAATAACACCTGAGTTCTAAAGCCTTGTGTACTCTTTGTAGACTCTTCTCACTATATTTTCTCAGCATTTTCCTGTTCTGTCCCCTGTAACACTCTTTGCACCTGTAATGCCTCCAGTAACCCTCACTTAACAGCTAACCAGCACTTTCACATCAAATCTCCTTTACACTGCCTAAGAAAGCTGTGCTCAGTATGGAGCTGTGTTGATGCTGTTTTGGCAGGCCAACAGAAGGTTGTTGAGTTTATACTGGGGCCTTTCCTTGAGGGACATGAATTTTGGTCACTTTTGAATTGTGCACGGACACTGTGTAGGTGTGACGGTTACCAGTGCTGTGGTTTGCCAGAGGAAAAAGAGCCTTGAGAGAAAAAGAGAGAATCTTGAAAAGAAAGAGGGAAGAAACAGATTTCCTGTGGGTTCTCAGTGTTCATGTGAGTGCTCTGTGTATCTGCCATCTGTATGTCTGGGCATGAGCATAAGCAAATATATCACATATGTGTGCCCTGTATGCATGCATGCACCTACTAGGAACACATCTCAGCCTCACTGCTGGTTGGACATGGAGACATGGATGGTGCAGCCTCCCCTCCTGGGCTGTTAGACCCAGAATAGGTCCTCTCTCCTAACAGTCATCCTTAGCCTACAGATGGTAGTGCTTTCAAATGACAGGGCTGGCCTGTACCTGGTGAAATATACTGAAGACAGGATATGTTGGAGCACTGCCTCAGCACTCTGAAAGCCTTCTAAGCAAAACAACTTTTATTTAATAGATGTTTAGTTTCCTAAGTGAAGGAAAACAGTAGGTTTTTTATGTTTCTCAAAGAGAGGTGAGTCATTGTTAAAGGAACATTTATAAAAGGTGTATTCTGGCTGTGAAGGCATTTTTTTTGGCAGAATTATTGAAAAAAGACCAAAACAAAACACCTCTACATGGTGTGTAACAGTATTATTTGGTCTTTGATTTAGACAGACACCATCTGATTAGCCTCCCACATATCAGAAAGCCTGACTTCTCTGGGGGAGTGGGCAGAGGCAATGCTGACAGGCAAGCAAGCATCAGGGAGAAACAGCTCTCACTTCTTACACTGGTTTCATCTTACTTCCAGGGCCTTGCTACCAGGGATACAGAGTTCTTTTAATTTTTAAGAACTGTTTCCCTCACAGATCTGTGAGATTAATGGCAAGTGTCAGTTGATGAGTGCAGGATCATCTGAAACCATGCCATAGTCTAAAAATAAAAGGAGAAAGAAGGGTTTTTTTCTTTTTTTCTTTTTTTTTTTCCTTTCAGAAAGCAGTCATGCAATATTAACTTCAGCCTAGCCGAACTGTCTGCATGTGAGCAAGGGGACTGAGAAATGCAGATGATTCAAGAACATGAAATGCGTCTGAACCAGGCAAGTGCCAAGGACACAGAACTGAGTGAGCAGTTTGGGAAGCAGCAGCTCTGCTACGAGGTCAGTGTAAATTTGAGGGAAGAGGTTTTCCCTCAGTGTTCTGGGCTAGGGCTTTTCTGCAAAAGCCACGGCCTCTGCAGGCACTCCTGAGTAGGCATGTAACCATCTTGCTGGTGTACTCCTGGCAGCAAGGCACAGCAGGCTGGAAACACAAGATTTCTTTCTTGCGTTAAAGTCAGGTCAGTCATGTTCCCTGCAGTCATCCTGCAGCATTGCAGGGGCTGACGTGTTCCACTCTCACAAACCACAGCAGGAAGCACAGCCTGCTGGCTTGCACAGAAGGTGAATTCTTTGGCCTCTCTGAAGGAAGCAGAAGAAAGCTCACAATGGTTCTTGTTTTGGGCTGGGGGAGATATGAGTGTTTAACTGTGTTACCATGACATTTTGTTCTGGCAAACCAGAATCTCTACAGCAAATCGGATAGAGTACACCAAAACAAATCCTGTTTGTTAAGCTGATTCATTCCTGTAAAGAAAGAAATCCCCATGATGATTGCTCTTGTACCTTTCTGGAAATAGGTAGCATGGCTGGAGAGGAGATGCTTACTAGATCCCTTCACTGAGCTCCAGAAATGAGTGAAGACGACTGCCAGTACTTCAG
Source organism: Zosterops lateralis (assembly GCF_965231275.1). Classification (NCBI taxonomy): domain Eukaryota; kingdom Metazoa; phylum Chordata; class Aves; order Passeriformes; family Zosteropidae; genus Zosterops; species Zosterops lateralis. The sequence continues at coordinate 13,699,671 of NC_139766.1, forward strand.
ATCTGGCATAGTTAATGTAGTCCATCCTTATTTGGGTCAACATCATGGGTTTGCATCATTGAACCAAAAGGAAAAAAATCCTTTTTAGGAAATATTTAATGTTACACAAAAAGGTACACTATGGGATAAGGATTATTTTGAGAATAAAAATAAACATCATGAAACTAAAGATATAGTTTGAGATGCTGCCAAAATACTGTTCTGCTCTGCTGCTTGTGGATGAAGGAGCATTAATAGATTAGTAAAAGTAGGAGTCCTTCTGAAAAATCAGCAAGAGCATAGTGAGATTGTCATAGTTTTAGGGAAAACTATCCAGAATTGAAATGGAAAAAATCACTGTTACAGCTGAAGAATGCCTGTTTTATGTCTCCATACAATTTATATGAACATGGAGATGTCTGGAAGATTATGCCTGTTAAGCAGATGATAAACAGCTGGGAATTTTTCTTACAGTGGTCCCTGAGAACAATAGCTTCTGGTGACATCTGATTTAAGAAAAACCTAATCCTTGAAAACAGCTAAAAACTGCAGCTAAAAACTGCAGATGGCAGCCCTGAACCTCTGAAACCATTCATGGAGATTTAACTGAGCACTCTAATGATTTTGACTATCTATCTGTGTCATCGCTGTGAGGAGAAACCCTAATCAGCAGCTTTGGATACCGAACACACAGAACACACAGAACACACAGATAGTGAGAGGCTCAGACAGATGGACACAAAGGTGAAAAAAGGAGTTGTGTTCTTCCCCATTCACAGAGAGAGGGATAAAGGCCCAGGGGAACTAAGGACTTGTGGCACTCTACTCTTGTGCCAGCAGGAGCGTGGGCCAGGCTCTCCAGAAATAAGGCGTCCAGATACATGAGCGTGGAGCTGGATCTCAGAGCAGCTTGTGAGTTTCAAAGTTGCTCTTAACCACACCCCACCCCATCCCCCCCTTTGAAGCCATCTCTTCTTCCGCCTGAACAAGCCCAGCTCCCTCCGTCCTTAGGGAAGGTGCTCCAGCTTCAGATGTCCTTGGTCATCCTCCTTTGGGACACCTCATCTGTCTTTCTGGTAGTAGGTGACCCAAAATTGGACACAATAAAATATCTTTCAGACTCTTTGGGTTAAGAAAATGCACCACTCAGTTAAAAAAATTGCTTCTTCTGAAGTATTCTTGGTGGGTGAGAACTGCAGCATGAAACTGTGAACTTCAATGTTTGCAGGGTGCAAAAATCTAGTTAATCAAATCTTGAAGTTACCTGCTTTTAAGAATCATTAAATACCTCAAGAGATTTATATGGTTTATAAGACCAGAGTTTCTAAACATCTAAATTCTCTGTATTAGAGTAAATTACAACCTCTGGTTATTGAGGATTCAATGCAAATATTTCCTGGAGATAGTAATTTTCTAACCATCTACAGCATCACTTTTTTCTGCTTTCTTATAAAAACATCATTGAGAAGGTGTTGGGTTAATTGAATACTCGTTAATTTAATTTTTTCTTCTCTTTAACATTCATCCACCTGCCAGCTGTGTAGGGTTGTTTTCTGTTTTTAATTCACCAGTGTTTTTCATGATGAAACCTTAAAACACTATTTCCAACTCCCCTGGCTACATCTGGGTCAGTATGGGAGAAGACAGGGGGGGAATTTCCTTTGCACCTTTCTGGAGGACGATAAAGGTGTAACCCTGCATGGGAATGAAATGCTGCTGTGACTGAAGGAATTCTTTCATCACTCAGAGAAAAATGCAAGGCACGCTGAGTGTGAGGAGGATGCTGCCCTGTGGTTCTCCAACAGCAGCACACGGGGAACTGGAGCACTGGGAGGCCCTCCCAGCCTTCCTGCCCGCGATGAGAACAGGCAGAGATATCTGCCCACATGTATGTATATTTCAACATAATTGAAGGGCAGAATTGCAGCGTGTTGTCCCTTCTGGCTGTTGGTGACTTGCTCAAGGAATTGAGCCTCTCTCACTGACCGACCCTCTCTCTTTAGGCATCAGTCTGCATCTGAAACAATAGTACTAAAAGCAGGCTGAAGAAAAGGGCAAAAATATTTGCAGCAACAAGAACAAAAGATTTCTAAGTGTTGCAGTGACAGGCCCCTGCCAGCAAGGCGCCGAGGCAGCGGGAGCTCCGTGCCCGGGCGGTGCAGTGCCAATGACACCTAGTGTCGGGAGCTCGGATCGAGCCTTCAGGCCAGGAGCTGCCCTGCTCGGCTTTCTGCATGGAGCTGTTGGATTTACTCTTGTTTTGTAGATAGTATCACACTTCAGTCCCGCTGCCCCCCCTCTGTCACCTCCCCGCCACTCCCTGTCATAATCTTTTTGAAACTCATTTTCTATCGGATATTGGATTTGCGGTTGCAGCCTCCTCAGTCCACGGCAAGGCTCTTAACTTACACTTCAGTTGCATTAATCATCTGTCTGTGAGAGCCTGGGACAGAGATGGGACACGCAGCACGTCCCCAGCTGAAGTCACAAGGAAAAGAGCCAGCCTTGTTCAGTAACCATCCTGTCGAGGACATATTCTCTCTTTTACTTGGTTATAGAAATTACGATCAGCTGACAATCTTGCTGGTCTCTGCCACCTATTTTGTTGTTGTTTTTGTCCATTTAATCTGTCACAAGCTAGGGAGACAAACCTCATGTTTCCAAACATTTAGAGTATCAAGGTTGATCACATGCAGGTCAAGGAGGGAGAGCTTTGTCTCTAGAACTGGGGAAAGGGATTTTCCAGTGGCAGAACTGCTACAAAGACAAGAGAGTGCTGGGAACCTATGGCCTGATACATTGACCTTAAAAAGCCTAAGCCGTAAAGCCTTTTTACTGTATGCTCCGCAAACCCCTGGTATTTTCTGTGGGATTCTATGTTTATCTTGCTTGCCAAGGGAAGAAATGTTCAAGCACAAGAGTTTCTCTTTGAAGTATCATAACTTGCCTTCCTTCGCTCCTGGAGATGGGCAGAGAGTCCAGACAGACTGAATTGATACGGTAACAGGAAAGTATATAGACTTATTGGGAGTTTTACTTAATAGGAATTGTGCCTAAAAATAGTAAATATGAAAACTTTAAAGAAGTGAAAACAGCAGTTGGACAACATATTATACTTCTGCTTATATCTACTCAACACAAATTTAAAGGAAGTATAAGCTTGGACATCAGCTTGAGTCATGTTATCTGTGACCCTTTGCCTAATTTCCAATGCTCATCCCTAACAGTGACCTTGAAGGTTTTTTGTGATTATCAGGATTTCAGAACTCACCATCGTCTGTGCTTTGGATCAGGTTAAGTCAGTGAAGACATGGAAGGAATTTGTCAATTATTTATAAATATTCCTAGACAATGGAAATTGTCCAGCTGTGGAGATCTCTCTCTAAAACACATTAAAGTCTGACTTAGCCTCTTGATGAAGATATATTTTAGTCTCATTAATAGAGTAACACTATGATACACTGATAATGAGATCAGGTAAAAAAATGGGAACTGTAAATAGTTTGGAAGCATAAATGGCTAGGGCAAAGACATACAGTTCTTCAGTGGGCATAGATTTTTCTTCATGTATGGCCAGAGCAACTACTTCCACCTAATAAAATTTCTTGCTCAAAATCACATTTTTTCCCAAATGTTATGTCAATGTGCCACAAGAAAACAGGAAGAATCTCAGCCAGATATGGTCTCAAGTCTTCTGTAAGCAAATGTGACACAATGAAACAGTGAGCTCAGTGAACTAGGAAGGACTCATAAATTCAGTTTAAAATGTTATTGAAGTCTGAAGGACTCTGTGGCTCAAATTTCAGAGGATGGAATCATTAATCAGTGCCTGTCTGCAGGGACAGTCCTTGCTCAGAACAACAAGATTCAGCAATCACTGCAATCACTCTTAAAATGTAGAGCCAATTACATATAAAATATTTATATTCTTTGTCTGTATTCCTTTTTACTGAGACATGGAGACATTCCAGTAGATGATTTTTTTTTAAACTGATGTTCATTCACTTGCCAATCTTATCCCTGGTTATATTGTCTCCTGGGATCCTAGGCTGAGTTTCAGGATTTTCTGCCCTTCTTACCAAGCAAAACTAGTGAGTTCATGTCTGTGACATTGTTCTCAGGGGTGTTCCTGGTATCCTCAGGAGTATACACCTGGTTTCCAGAAGGCAAGAAGCAGAAGAGATGTCCTCTGAAACAATTTCTTCATAACTAATGTTAACTGTTCTTACAGAACATACAGACAATTTTTACTGTGCTTATAAGTAGTTGGCCTTCTCTACTAAGCTGACTGCATTGTTATATTTCTGTTATTAGAATGACATTATGTTCTGTTATTGGTTAGTGGGCTTTTTGCACTCTTTGTGGAAATGGTAGCTCCAGATTTGCTTGAAGGGCTTTTTGTTGCAGCTGCGAATCTAAATGCAAAGTGTGAGGCTGCCTGGTCCATGCTGGGTAGAGACTGCCTGGTAGCTGCTGTTCCACTCTTTCTAGTGGGACAGAAAAGACATGGGTGTTCATCTGACACTACTCTCCCTGTCTGGCATTATTCTCACTTTCAACTCATCTCTCTTTCTGGCACAGCAATTAAAATCTGCTATACTTTTATGTAAATTGTTGACATAAACTTTTTAACTCCTAATGCAATCAGAAAGTCGTGAGAACTCTTGTGGTGCTGTTTGCACGTAGGTATGAGATTGTTCCCCTCAACAATGTCTGTTGTTGCCAGCCATTAACCTCTGGGTGTCTGATATTTGGAGAGTTGAAAGGGAGAAGTGTCTGTTTAGCCTTTGTTCATAATGAAAGGAATAATGACAGCTATATCAAATGTGTTTCTCCATGTAATATTGCTTGATAATTCTAAATTAATTCAAGTTTCCAAGTTATTCTGAATAAAATAGGAGAATTTTATTTTTTAAGCCTTATTGTAGGGACAAATATTAGGATTATATTGACTAATGCCTAATTACATGCTGCATGCCTTAAAAGCACCTCTCCTTAAAGCAGATTCAGACATGGAAATATTTCTAATTGTATTTCTCTGAATGAGGAATAAGTTTGCTTAATTCTCTTTCTGACTGGTTCTGTTAATGAATCAATTTTAAAGCAAATTATTTCTTTTTAGTTATTAGCTAATAAAACTTGTTTTATTGGAATATCCTATAATACAACTTCCTACTATATGCATACAAATTTTTAAAAATAGGTTCATGAACTCTCTTGTAACTCACACTTTCTTAATATTTAATAAAAAAGAAGTGGTACAGGTAACTTGTTTTTCTATATAACTGTTGAGTGTCTGATCCATTTTCAATTATTAGGAAAATAAAAGACTCATATTAGGAAACAAATTCTATCTTGCTTTTGTGAGAGAGTGTAGGTGAAAATAAACCAGGAAAAGTGGGAGTTGGATCACAGCAAAATTATTAACATTATCCTTGGTGTATTTTTTTTTTGAAAAAAAAAAAAAAAAAAAAAAAAAAAGAAAAAAAAAAAAGAAAAAAAAAGAAGCTTTTGTGTTTCTTAGACTGAAATTCGATGAATACAAAAATACAGGTCAAAAAAGTCTTGAGATGAAAACATTCATGTTATTTTTGCAAAATCAATAACTGTAAGAGAAGAAAGCTGAAGCTGTAAGGAGTGACAAGACTTTAAAGGCTCAAAAATCTTAGATACAGGAGTCTGACATAAAGCAAGCACCATTTTCCTGGTCTGTGGTGAAGACCTTGCACACATATGCATGCTCTAAATATAAATGCAGAAACTGTTTTACACTCTAGAAAAAGATGTTTGCCAGAGGTGATAGAAAACTGAAGGTACCTGGCAAGAATCCAGGCAGTGCACAGAGCTCGTCCAGCATGGGCCAGAGAGAGCAAATGCTCTGAAGGAAAGAGAGGAGTTTATGGTATAGAGTTCAATTCACTTCTTCATGTGTTAATCCTGGAGAATTTCTCAAGCTATTCCAGTTACTAATTTTCACTGAGGAATCATGAATCCACTCCAGTCCTTGTGCTGTGCTGCAGAATGTCCCTGGCATGGCAATGAATGGGCTCCCTGGCAGCTCAGGGGTAGCACGCTAGTGACACCAAGCTTCTGATTTCTTGCCCTCAATCCTCTCTCTGCTGCTGCCTTTAATCTGTCAACAGCTCCATCCTGTCACTCAGACCCCTAACTGAAGGAAGCTCCTCCCTCCTCTACGCACTGACTTGGCTGTGAAAATGTTTCTGACCTCTCCTCTTAGTTAAACACAGTTTAACCATACCCACAGTCCTTCAGGTAGCTTTCCTCCCCTGATAGAACTTCTTTCCTTGCACTCTCACTAGGAACTGTCTCTCTTCACTCCCCATCGCTCAAAACACAACACCCTCCAACATCTGCCACTGTTTCTCCTTTCCCCTTGTTTCCTCAATCACTTTAAATGTCTCATCTTTGTTTTGAAGATCTTTGCAGCTCCATCTCTTTCAGCAGTCTGATCTCTCTTACCTTGCTTCCCTTGATCCGGTAATGGCTCTAGTCTTTTCTTCAGATCATTATCTTCCTTTACTCCTCTCTGCAGGACTTTTCCCACAGTGTATTTTTAGAGCCAGACCTGCCATCAGGGGTTCAAAGCTTTCATAAAGGGTATCACACTTTCATAACGTATTTCTGGGAAGCTCTCAGACACTGTATAAACTTCACACACCACCAGTTCTTTAACAAGGGGTTGGTATAAAGGTTTGAATCTCTGACTGGCATCTTGCTGTCTTAACCTATGTCCATCTGTACAGCTGCAAGCTTGTCAGGGCTGGCTCTGACTCTGGTCTCTTTTATGACTCTAACTGCCAGGCTTCACATGATACTTTGTGAGAAATCTGGTTACATATTGCTATAATTTTTAAAATACAAGATATACTTTTAAAAAAGTTATTTCTATGCACTGTATGCCCAAGCAACCCTTTTTATATATAGGGAGACATACTTTGTTCTGTTGAGATGGCAGTTGGGAATGCAAGTGCAGATGTTAAGAACAAGTTTCAGAATAAATATCCTACAGTACAGTTGTTGCTTTGATAATATTTTTTAATCACAAGTTTGATTTTTACTTTTTATAAGTGTTCCAGAAAAAGGAGTTGAGAGATCTCTCTCTCCCCTGTATTTAAAGTACCTCTAAGTTTGTGTGAAGTCTTTTTTTGTTTCTTGTCCATTGATTCTGTTGTACCTGAATCTCATAGCTGATGACATGGACTTATTGAGGAAGATGATGCTCCTCATTTGCAGCCTGAATCATGTCATTTTAATTTATTAAAATATTATTTTTCATCACTTTTCCTATTAGCTGAATGTGAGATCATAAATGGATGGTGGAGCCTGATGACAACTGAAGTACAATATCCAGTTGTGTTCTGCAGTCTAGGAAAGCATCAGTGTTCTCCCCATCTGTTCTCACTTCTATTGTAGTGGTTTGCCTGCCACATAATATTAAAATGCTGACAATCTCCAGCAAAACACTGACTGAATGTTTGCTCCTGTTCTTATCATGTTCAAACAGACTTGCACATGGTTCTTACTTCACCATCACAAAGAGAAATAATACACTCTGGTTTATCTGCAGCATTTCCATGTTATCATGCTTGTAGCTGCAATGTGCCTCATAAATCAGCACTTAATGAAAATTAAACTGAATAAAAACTGGTTTATTTATATGTTTAATTTAGAAACAAATAGGAATTTTATCAACGGATGTGAAAGCCAACATTGTACACAGCTATGGATGTAGAAGAGCCCAAATCCAATATATATATATATGTAGATATAATAAATTGATTATAAATAAAGAGGTTTATAATATTATATTAGTGTTCTGTCTATTAAAGTAGTAATTGAGCAATGAAATATTTTCTTTATTGGTTGTTGTAACATAATTATAAAATCCTAGCTTTCCCAGCCCGGTGAGTGGCATTCCCAGAGCAGTATGTGCTGTTTGCTAGACAATAGTAATTGTGAACAATAACTCTGACTTTATAGTGTGTAAAATAGGGAGCTCACTCTCAGTTAGGAGAATACAGCTTCAATTCAAAACAATTGTGGGAATTGGGATGTATTTAATATCTGCACTTTTCTTCATCCCAGAATTGCTTTTTAAACCTTTCTTCTCATCATATAAATGCAGAAAACACAAGGTACTCAGTATATGCTCTTACTGCTGTGAAAAATTAAACCATCTGTAAACACAGAGTTAAACTCTGTGTATATGAGAGAATATCCATGTTCTGTGCTTATCCTACCAGCCCAGTGTGTCATTAGTTTGGCCTGATCAGTCAGACAGTGTGGGATTATAGTGTGGGCTTGTGAGCAAAAGTGGGACAGAGGGACAGAAGGACAGAGCAGTGTAATCAATGCAAACTCATTTATTATATAAACAAGCATTTCTTCTTGATCCAGACAGATTTTCATTATGGACAGGTGGTGGTGTGGCCTTAATTTTGGGCAGATGGGGTTATCAGGCTGATATGGTTTCTGAAAATAGGAGAATTAGATTTGTAGTCATGTTCTTTTATCTGTCTGGGTTTGGCTGTCTGTTCTTAGTGGAGTGTGCACACAGTGACTGATGAGCCCCAGCAGCCCTGCCTCTCTCCACACCAATGCCAGCCACTTCCCACCACCCATGTGGGCTCTTATTGCAGGGCCAGGCACAGGTGAGACACCCTAAACACAACTGCTCTGATGGGTCAGACATGCAGTCAGTTTGATTTAAAGAAGAGTGTTCAAAAGCCAGGTCTTGTAGGTAGACTCCACTCTTTGATAGACTGTTTGCTTGCTGCTCATTTTAGACCAAACCAGCCTTTTTAACATGAAGATATTTTGCTGTTAATAGTGACATACAGTCTCATACAGCAATGGCACCATGGCTTATTTCACCCAAGATTAATTCTCCCCAGGGTGCACATCAGATTTCTCCATCCTCCCACTTCTGTTTGGGGAGAAGTGCTACAGTCTCAGAGGTGAGAACCATTCCAGATACCTGCCCACATTCTCCCATGCACCTTGTTACCCATAACCATACTGCTTCAGGACATGTTCCTGTGGGAAATTCCTAAACAAGTGTATCTTGAAAAAGCCAGAACAGGTTCTTGAGACACATCAGTATGTGCATTCTGATCACCCAAGGATGCTGGAAGGACTGAGGAGCCATTGTAACAAGGTAGAAAGCATCTCACTGCAGGAGAAGGGGAAGGTGCTGTTCTTCATCTTGACTACAAATTAGCTCTCAAATTAAAAAAGGGAAAAGGTGTAGCTGTTTATTGTTTTCATGAGATGGTGCCCAAGGTATAGGGGTGACTGCAGTGCTGGGCCCAAATACCAGATGACTCTCAAAACCAGTGAACAAAAGATACACAGCATAGCAAACTGCAAAAGCCAAAACCAGCCTTTCACACACTCAGATTTGATATACAGCAAGACATGGAGTGTGGCATGGAGCAGATAAGGGAACAAACAAATCATTGTCAAGAACATGTAAGTCAATATTGCAACCAGCTAAATAGATACAGAATTAGTTTCCTCCACCATGCTCTGATAGAATTTGTTATTGTTCTGAACACTTTGTGCCCTGTGTTGGGTGCCAGGAAGGACTGTGATGGGCTCACCCTGGATGTCAACTCAGCCTCACAGAGCTGCTTGCTCACAGCTCTCAGTGGAACAGGAGGAAGAACTGACATGGCAGAAATAAGAAAAGTCACGCTTTGAGATAAAGTATAGTATAATAAGTAAAGTGTTAAAAAAAAAAAAAGATTAAAAAAAAAAGGCAAAACCAAACCAAATAACCCAAAGTGATGCAAAAGCAATCACTTCCCACCAACTGACTGCTGCTGACCCAGCCCTCAAGCAACAATCCCTCAGAAAACTCACCACCTCATATTGCTGGGCATCGGGTGTTATGGAATGTTCCTGGGATCAGCTGGGGCGGAGTTGGGGTCAATGTGAGAAAGAAAAGGCCTTGTGCTATACAGGCAATTCATCTCAGACAGAACCCACACAATACCATAACTCTGTGCTTGTGGAGTCTTAGGGGTTTAAATTTGGATTTCCTCTTGGCTACAGAATGAGTAGGGTCTTTGATGATGTCAAGAGAAAATGAGCCCTGCCTGAGATCCATACAGCCCTGACTCGATCTTGCAGAGAAGAACAGAGGGTGAACTCAGTGCCCTACAGCCTGGAATCACCCCTGGGTCTCTATTCCATGTTGGGAAGCAAAAAGGCAGGTTTTGGCATACTCAAAGGAGCAAAGAAACTCAAATGTCTGCTTTATCCCCTGTTTTCTACCTGTACAACGAAGCTTAATGTTTTCTTTTACTTTTGCATGTCACATTTGATATTGCTTCCCTTCAGCCTGGTGGGTGATGTGCATGATGAGTGTGGTTTAACTGAAATTTTTTCAAGCCTAATCAGTTTTATTCCTTAATTGACCTGAAGGATGTTAAAACAAACAAACTAAAATGTACCTGCTAATTTTTGTTTGCCTGCTCTGCTGTGCTTGTGTTGAAGAGATTTTTCTTGAAACACTAAAAAGTCTGCTAATTCAGAAAACCATCCTTGGTTTGAAGCCTGACAAAACAAACAAATTAGGACAATTACAGGAACAGGAGTAAGTGCATAAATTTGAAGCACATGGAGTACATAAATAATTTGTACATATTTTAAGAATAATTATGAAGACATTAAGCTACCTGGAAATTAGGGTAAAATGCAATATAGATATACCAGAATAGATGGCACCGGGCTGTCCTGATAGCTCTTCCCAATTTTCTAGAGAAAGGCAAAGATATGAATCTCATATGGCTTTCTGTAAACATGCATTATCAACTAATTTCCTCTGTGAAATGTGCTTGACATTTCTGTACAAGTCCTTAAATTTTAGATGAAAGGATGCTGTCAGGTTTTATTAATCAAGTACTCTCCTAGTAGCCTTCCTGTAGCCCAGAGGCATTATATGGAGAAGGACTAACTAAGGCATAGAAGATGATGTACAAGCCCAGAGAAGTCAGCTTTAAATCACAGGGTAGATCAGGAGCTTCCTTCTCCTTGTGGGTGGGTCATCACAGATGGAAACTCGTGTGAGAATGGATGGGGAACTGGTGAGAAAGGAGAGAACAGTGGGCTGTGTTGCATAGAAATGTATCAGGCCATGAAGCAGTGGCCAAGAGAGCTCCTTCCTAGGAGCATCATTTCTAGGACTGCTTGTATTTGTAATCTTCTCTGATGACTCTGACTCAGTAAGTGCTTAAAAATGAAAATTCCTGATTGCATTGAACTTGAATGCTTTGACAAAACAGAAGAGGGCCAGAATTACATAAAGGAAAACCTAAACAACCTTGACCACTGTACAGCTAGGGCTGGCATGAAATTCAGAGCATAGAATGAAGGGGTAAGGTCTTGTACACAGGGTCTGGCAGATACAAGTCTTCCTAGAAGGTTAGTGTTCCACTAAAAGGCAAACACAAAGAAGCACCTGAGAAGAAGAAGAAGAAGAAGAAGCTGGATACAATTTTAAGTTGCCATGGAAAAGGTGAATGTAATTGCAGAACAACCCAGGACATGCATTTCCAGCAGTGCTGGTATGAATGTCAGTGAGAGGGCCTGGTGAGATTCCCCAAAGATTGTCTTGGCAAGACCACTGATGTTTCAAAAGGTCTGGAAAAAGAGAGAGGGTACTGAGAGAGCTGGGAAAGGGGAGGTTAAAAGGAGATCTGTTTCCTGCCTGTGAACTCTTATAGAAACTTCCCAGGTGAAGACAGGAGATATTTAAAATAAGAAGGAATGTGGCACGAAAGCAGAGGCATATGTCCTTGTCATGAAGATACTTCAGAAAGAATCTCTTTAGTTTCTGTGCTGGGTCCCTCTATGCCTTGCCTGAAAGGAGACCCTAAGGAAGCAGGTTCTTTGCTGTTTGTCAGGATGCCTCAGCCAGGAGAGTCTACCCAAGGAAAAGAATGGCTTTTGAAGCAATGCTTGTATCATGCTAGTCCTTTTAGCTGACATTTATCTGTTAGGGTGCGTAAGAAGATTCAACCTTTAGACTTTTGAAGTGTCTTAAAATAATCCTGATTTTTTTTAAAAAATGCTGTCAAGAAAGCTGGATAGAAAAGAAAAATACCTCTTTGTATAAAATACAGATTTCTGATCACAATATATAATTTCTTTTAGAGATATGTCTGGTATTTTTTAACATTGGACATACAGTTGTAATTATTTTTCTCCTTAAAGATGTAAATGGCTTTAAAGGAATAGGTTTTTGGCTAGTTATACAAGAATGAATGGAATGAAATATCTGAATTGTGTGCTAACACACCTTCACACATACCTTCATTCTTGCAGCAGATTATTTTCTTTTTCTGCCACAATTACAAATAATTACAAATTCTCTGAACCATGTAAACAGTCATTGATTATTTGGAAAAAGCAAAAATTATGTGTTTTGAGAAAAGGACAGACAAAAAGTCTCCTAGTGCCAAAACTTCCCAGAAAGATGCAAAGAAGAAAGACATGGTCTTCCCTTGCTTACCTTTTCTGAGAGTTTTTATTTATAGACACAGAAGATTTGCCAGATTATATAAAATGGTACACAATGTGAAATGGTACACAATGTTTTTGTGACTTTGAAACTATCATTTGTAGCTTGCTTATGAGTGGAGACAAATAGTGAAGAGGTAGAACAAACTGTCCACAAAATTGTCAGGTAATAGAGCTTTCCTCAAACATAATTGCAATTGCTCTAGTTCATCACTCACAGTATTTGCTTGAAAAAATAGCAGTCTGCAATTATTTGATAGAAATAGTTGTGGCAGAGATTCTTTGCTCTGTAGACAAATCAAACTTGCCTTTTGTTATACAGCAGTTAGTTTTTGAAGCTCTGCATTATCTGGAAAAAAAATCCCAGTCACTGGAATTTCTTATATTCTTGTCTGTTTGATGTCCAAAATTAATTATAAGTGCATTTTCATCCTATCTGGATCAAGAAAAATCCAAAATTTAAAAATAGAATAAGTAACAGTAAGTCCAGTAAAGGTCACAATCTTCATTAGGTTCTTCCTGCATTACACTTTTTTATTTCCTTAAAAATAACACAGAAAAGATACAAGTTTACAAGGGGTGTTGGAGGGAAATCAGCCATACAGAGACCACTGTTGTAGCAGACTAGCAGCAGACAGTAGAGAGGCCTGAAATCCTACAACCCAATGAATTACAGTGGAATTTCCAAGTATCTCTCCAAGTCAGTCACAGCCCCGAGGGCTCTTTTACCTTCTGCAAAACAGCAGCACTGCAGTAACAAGAACAAACCTCACCTTTCTATGCCTCCTTACTTCCTGGGAGATGAAATCTTGATGCTCAAACCAGTCTGCCAGAGTAGGAAGGGAGTGGATGAGAATAATTCCTCCCTGTCCTAAAAAAAATAAACTTGGTGGGCCTAATGCTTAGCAAAGGAGCAGTTGGCAATTTGCAAGCACAGTTATTAATTTGTGCCCTTTTTTCGTGCCTGTCCAGAAACCCACTGTTAGAGTGGACATTATGACTTATTTGCTATGAAATCAGTGATCAACACCGGGAGGAAAATGCTTTTGTTTTACATAGGGAAAAAATGGTTATGTGGCAAGAATGTACATACTGACCCACTGGGAGAGGGGTTTTGCATTGCTGTACAAAATAGGTATGACAGATTAATTAGTGCTTTGGGCATTAATTATATTAGGGTTGATAATTCTAAGATAAAAGCTGCACAAGAACGGTGTGCATATTTTCACTGGAGAATATTCCATAACTGAAATCTGTAAGCCATTGCCACTTCTTTCTTTCATGACACCATCATCTGAGTTTCATGTATTGAGCACAATGCTGGAAGGGCAAAAGACTGCTTCAGTGGGGACAGGTGCTCTTCAAAAATCTCAGAGTTTCTGACTATGTCTTTTTCACTTTGTAATTTTTCATCTCTGGAGATGCCAGGTATCTCCCATGCAAAAATATGAGGGAACTCTTTCAGCCAGTGCAGTCACTTGTGTTGCCCACAGTACTTTTCCTCCCGATACCAGCTAACAAACTCTCAGCTGGTGGTGGCACGCAGATGTCAAGTCTGAGATACAAAGTGAAGAATTGAAGGCCAGTCTATGCTCTTCCGGTTCCTGCACATTTGCTTGGAACAAGGCATTTTGCAGATGCTACAATGTGGCTGCAGCTTACACTCTTTAGGTGTGTAGGTATTTCTAAGCAAAGAGTAGAAAGTAGTACAAGTTCTTTCTTCAGTACTTTAAATGTAGCTCATCTGTGCCTTAATGAGTTGTCCAGACTCCCAATTAATTTTATTATCCAGGAGCAATGTGGAGCAGGATGCAATTTAGCTGGTAGCCTCAGGTCCACAAATGACTGAATTCAAAGCATATGTGTTTGGACTCTCAAACATCCCTCACATTAAACAATATAGCATATAAAAAATGCATTTTTCCTGTCATAGAATAGCATTAACTGGAAGAGGAATATGGTCATAGCTGTCACAGTCATTAATTAATCCCACAGTTATAATTGCCACCTGCTTACTACAGTGAATAGTTTTATTCAGGACAATTACAGATGGTGTCCATGAAGAATCTATTGCCTGTTTTGGAGAGGTAGCATATGTAGTGTAGCCCATAAAAACATTAACATCAAACTAGTGGAATGTCTCCAAGGGTGTACAGAACACTGCAATCCCTCTTTCCAGTTTTCAGTCTTTCAGAGGTAAGCCTGATGGTGAAATCTCCTTCTAACATTGGCACCATTTTCAATTAACCCTGTAAATATTTCTTCCAATACTTAAGAGTTATGTGGAGGAGATTTAAGCCTGAAAAAAAGGCCTTATTTTCTCTTTAGTGTCTTTTGCAGATGCCTATTAGATAATCCAGGAACAAAACTGCTGATTTATAGAGCAATACTGCATGTCACTGGTTTGATTTAGTGGATAATCTCTGTTTTGTTAGTTCAGCAAAACAAGAATGGTATTTTAGGGACCAGAAGTGCCAAAGAATATTGTTCATCATAAAAAATCTAACTTTAGGAGCAAGTTGAATTACTGAGGTGCCAAAGTAGCAGGGTTATGTCACATCCCTTTTTTTTATGGTCAGCTGTTAGATTAGAGAAGCACAGAACTCCAAGATCAGCATTGGCTTATACATGCACGTCTCTACGCCTGTCTCAGTCAGGCTTGATGGTCTAAATGTAGGTCTGCCATTATTGTGACAGGTTCTGGCATTATGCCACACTCCATTTTATGCATCCCCTGCTCAAACTATGAAATGCGCTACTTTTCATAAGCAAATCCCTTTTCTATTGGTTATATCTGAGAGTGTTGCTGTGATTGTGTATGAATTCTCTATTTGCTAAAGAGGCTTGATTTGATTAAATTTTTTTTCAGACTATTTTATTTTTCTGAATCTCAGCCTTTAAATAAAAATTCTCTTTCTTGTCTTTATTGGTCATGATATCTAACATTTTTTAACTGTACAAACCAGAAGCCTATTTTTTTAAAAATGATTAGCATTATAGCTCAATCTTGCACTGAATTTGGTGCCAGTATCACAGTAGTATCATTTCTCAAAGAGATATAAAAACCCCACTCGCAGTTATTATGTTAAACTTTTTAACTCATTCTATGAGCTTTCTTCATAAAGCCCTAGAAATATTTTCATACTTATCTTAATTTTCCCTGTCTCTTATTCTTAGTTTTTGTATCAGTTTTCTAAGAACACTGATTTTTTACAATTTTATGCATTTATTTTAAACAGTAACCAATTGGGGAGGGTGGCTTATTTAAGTACATGTATATCTCTCCATATAGTGATATATTTGCATCAATATCTCTCTAAATAATGATATAACTGTGCATCTATATCTCTCTCTATAAAATCTGTTGAGGGTTTTCATCTCTGTGCAGTTGTTTCAGTACTTTTTCCCATTTGCTTATTTACTAATGCTTCTAACATTACAGTGTTTAAGCCAGTTTGTCTACAATTTTACTCTTTCCTGCCTGAGTAAGAGCAGTAGGTGACTACAAGACTGATTTCATTGTCAGTCAAAACAACTTTAGCTATAATTATTTTCTGAGCATATATTTACTGTTTGTTTCCATGTGTCTCATTCTTGATCATGTAAACATGTTATTGAATTTCATGGGTAGAATAATTCATGTTTGTACTTCCCTGTGTATTGGGGTGTGATCACAAATTACACGACTCCATGCATGTTTAATTTTAGAAAGATACCCTAAAGAAATTTGGAGGAGCTCGTCTTTTTATCCCCATTTGATGCTTGGTGGTACAATATGTTTCCATCATGAAGAGAATAGAAATAATACAAAAGAAGTTTTTCTACATAGCATTTTCTGTATTTTGATGGGATTTTCTTCACTGTATTGTTTCAGTGCACCATATGCAAAATAATTATTACCTGCATGAGTTATTTTTGAGACTTTCACCTTGAGATTTGGAGACATGTTTTGGTGCACAGCTGTCTCTGAGGCACTCTAATCAGTAATTCTTAGAAGGATATGTGGTTTATTGATGCAGTGTTTTCTGCATTAAGATACCTGTCACCTTCTTGCATATTGCTCCTTTTTCTGGTGGTATCTAACAACAGTTCAGACATTCTTGGGAGTGACATAAGACCAGCAACAAAATGATTTGCTCAAGTACATCAACAAGCTCATAAGAGAGGAGAGAGGCAAACAGTTGCCAGGATGCCTGTGCACAGAATCCCAATGATTAGATTGCACAACCTGCTTTAAATTTGCATGTGTTACTATCAATATTTTAAACCCTGAAACCAACCAATTCTTTTTTCAAGAATAATTGCCATGGATGTTAGTATACATTCTCAGGTAGGTGCAATAGATCCAGCATTATGTGTTTATATTTGAGTTTCTGCCCATTTAAGGGATTGTTCTGTAAAATGAACAACCCTCACACTCAAGATGCTGAGGCAGTTTTCCCTGCAAAATTGAAGTGGTTGCCAGAGAAATGGCAAAAGAAACTTATAATTTTGTACAGCACACTAAAATGCAGGCTCACAGCTGCCTACACTAAATGTCTGATGCTGTCTCAGCCATAAGTGTTCTAGGAGAGAAAGTGAATAATCACCTCATACATACACGAGCCCTGTTTCAGGGTTTCACTCTTGTACCAAGCATCAGCAACACTGTGCCCAACCCCCCTTGGGCTAGGCTGACACCCTGCTGCAGAGAGGGGAGCTCATGTTCCAGACATTGCTTGCCCAGTGTTGCCATCCATGTGTGTGAGCGACCTGCACTGCTCTCAGCTGCTCGTTGCCAGTGTTGAGCACATCTGGGGGACATTTTCCTCTGTGTTCTCTGACCATAGAACCAAAAGGAGACTTGCTCAGTAGTACTTAAATGGCAAGTCCTGATGCTCATGGAGGGACTGACAGATACTTGTGAGGTTTAAAAAGGCTACAAAAAGACACATAATTTGAAGAAATTTCAGTCAGTATTCAGGGGTCTCACAAGGACAGAGGATAAAAAAAAATTAATTATCCTCTGAAAAAGCTTGAGTAACTTGACAGAGCATTGTTTCCTTTTGTGCTTTTTCACCCCACATTTTGGGGAGCTTTGAACTCTGCTCTAAGCCATACACCTCATGCAGTACTGACACTAAAACAATTGCCATTTTGAACATAGGCAGAAGATGCACTGAGATGGTGTTTCAGCAGTTGTTTACATGCTTTCAGCAGACAGCAATACCCCCTGATCAGGCTTTACCACCCAAACCACAACCATACATGATACAGCCAAGGGCAGCTCAGTCTTGATCCAGAGGCAGCGGTAGCTGAGGGGTGCAAATGCTGACCAGGAGAGCAGGACTGCAGGCCTTGGCAAGTGGTGTTGCCCTGCATGAAAGGGGTTTCACTTCAGGAGAGGGAATGGAAAAAGGAGACCACCTCACAGGGCAGTCTGCACTCAAATGTTCAAGTGTTTCTGATGTTCTTCCAGTTGATCACAACATCTGCACAGTCAAGGTCTGTGGAAGTCATCTTGCCAATTAGTCTTCCAGAGCCTGGGTCACCTACTCAGGTGGGTCAGCTACCTACCTCTGGCATGGCAAAATAATGCTGAAGGATGAGGAGAGGGCTTCAGCTGCTTGTGATTCTTTTCCCTTCTTCTGTCACTTTATTTCTGCCCTGTGGGAGAAGAAAATTACATTTAGCAAGAAACCAGCTTTCTGTGCCTTGTAGCATGAGTGAGTTCTCCACAAAGATGTGCTTGTGGTTTTCAAAACATGCTCTGTCTGTGTCGTATTGAGGCCACAGCACGTGATCATTCCCTTTCTGCTAAAGGGAAGGTAAGTAAACAACCACACAAATATGAGAACTGCAATGCTGGGAAATCAACCCATGGCACACAAGGATAATATAAGCATAAATATTGCCTCAAGAGTGATTAGTATTCAGGCCATTTACAAGAAATCTGCTGTAAGTTCAGTGTGTAAATTATTTTCATTTACAGGAATGGCAGGCTGAGCTTTTAGAAAATAGCTCTGAACTAGGCTGAATTGTTGTTTGTGGAAAAACCAGCTGGTGGATCTCAAATTTGGTATTTTAGTTTCCCACATCTTCAACATTTATGATTCTTCCTGATACTAATATATGCAATTCAGGTTTTATTTCTGGGCTGAAAATAGAGAGTAAAATGACATCCAGGAGGCATCAGTTCATTGCCTTGAGACTTGCAAGAAAATTGTTTAAAAAGCAGTCTAACAAGGGATCTAGCTTTCACATCCCTCACATTATCTGAACAAAATTCTCCTTAATTGATGAAATATTTGAATGAAACACAATATTGGCTCATAGTAATTTATAAATCCTGGCTGTCAAACAGGGATCCACAAGAGGAGGAATACTAGGCAGAACATTTTGGTGTGTTTTCAGAAAAAAATGCAGTACAACAATATCTATCATTGTGAAGTTTTCTAGCCAAATCCACCCACAGTCCTATGAAAAGACAGGGATTAGATTTCAAAGGCTATAGAGACACCCTGACTAGTCTGGACTTGAAAACAGGATGTAAGTCATGAAAAAGGAAAGACTCATATTGTACTAATAACTTGTACTATTCTGAATGATTTAGGTCAGACAGAGATTATCTTTCACTGTTCAGAAGCATGTTAATCTCACCATTTGTGTTTTGTGTATGTCAGATTGATAGGTGTAACTGTGAACTAAAATACTGTCCTTGAATAAATTGAAATCCTAGACAATTTAACAGCATTTTTGCTGAGTGTTGCTATGTAACAAGCCCTCTGAGTGTTGTTGATTCCAGAAGAATTGGGGCATTATAGAAAAAAAATTAAGCTAACAGCCATACCCAAGAAAATAAGGACAAATGTATTCTGGATAACTCTGAAAAATCAGTTTATGCAAACCTTTAGCCTTATATGAAATGACACTTATTACTGTCTTGTAAATGGTGCTGTTTTAAGAAATGGCTAATCAATAGCTGTATTAACTTTCCAGAAGACAGAACCAGAATGGGTTGGGGGTAAGTGGTGTAGGAAAATAAAAAGCATCTTGAATTCCAGTTTGGAGGTCTTGTTTGTTAAGTGCATTAAATGCTGAAAATGTTTATTTAAGGGTAAAAAATGATGTAGAAAGATTTGATTTCATGGCACTTCTCCAAGCAAGTTTTTAAAGAAAGGAAACACACTTATTTTAATTCTTGTCAAGGCTCAGAACAAAATGGACCCATTTAACTTTCTGTTTTTCACTCAGGTTAAAATGGCACCTCTGCTAAGTTATTTAATTATTTCTACATAAAATCTCCATTTCATCAAAGTTCAAATGTGCCAACAAGAGATGGAATTCAGTATTCATCAAATGAAAAATTAAACTATAATGTAGACATGTTCATGAAGGACTTAATCTATAAAACATGAAGGCCATGTTACTCTAGCTTCTACCTTGACTTTGTCCTCTTTTGATAGAAGAAATTATATTTAGGTATAGACATCAGCCAGAAATGCTCATTCAAGTTTTTTGCTTTAACTTGCTGTTTTTATTAAAGCTGGTAATTATTTGGCAGCAAAGGACATAGTTGATGTTTTCAGGTGGGATTTTAATAAAGCATTATAAGAGTAACTGAAGGACAGCTATTGCATTTAAAAATCTTTGCTGTTATTTTAGCAAGCTCCAGTACAGCTGTTAATGCATCCCATCCTGCTGCTGCCAGCACAGGCCATTTCCTGCCAGAAGTAACAAAGAAGGAGCTCAGGCATGATATGAATCTCATAAATGTTAGAATAATCTAATATCAGCCTTTATAAATTACATTTTATTATCACTATAAACATCATTGGGTGTCTCTTAGAAGTTGTATTACTTTGTCAGAAACTCTTACCAATATGAAGTCTCTATCTGTAAATCTCTGGGCAAAGGAACAATCTCCCTTCAGTGTTACATTTGTGGCCTCCACAGATCAACTTATCACTGCTACAGCTGCCACTTGAGTTGTGATGCTTAACTGGATCTTCCTGACCACCTCCCCAGGTATTGTGTTCTGTTTCTGCTTCATTTGGCATTACTTTTAGATATGTTTTTCACTGTTTCAATCACCTGTAATTAAGTGTAAATTTTGCCTCATGCTTGAACCGTGTTTGGTGGAGTTGGGGAGTAAACAAATGACTTATATTGACTTCTCATTCCTATTTCCTCTTTGAGGAAATAACTGAAATCACTGTTTTACTTCCCACACCTCAATCAGTGACTTAAATTGAGGTAACTTTCCACAGTTTTGTCCTGACTGCAAATGTACATTAATTTGACATTTTCTCCTGATCAAGAAGGTTTTCAACATTCAAACTTTATCTAATAGCAATCCTAAATTTTTTTTTTTTCAAGTGGACTGCAGCTTCAGTATAATCATTTGGACAGAACTATGGCTAAGGTTTGATTCCATTCCAAACAAAATAGATTCCTCAGGCTCTGTTCTCGCACTGTTCTGACGTGTGGAAGGCAACTGGTTGTTATTTACAGCTGGCTGACAGCTGTAATACATTTGTATCCTTCCCTATTGCAGTGTATCACTGGCAGGAAGCTTTTAGCAAGGAGCACAGCTGGAGCCATGACAAACTGATTCAGTGATTCTGTTAACACTCAGTGCACTGCATCTCACCCCATGAGTTTGTTCAGCCTTGCACTGGGAACTCCTTGTGCTGATGGAGTAGGGCTGGGCAGCAGCAT
Source organism: Zosterops lateralis (assembly GCF_965231275.1). Taxonomy (NCBI): domain Eukaryota; kingdom Metazoa; phylum Chordata; class Aves; order Passeriformes; family Zosteropidae; genus Zosterops; species Zosterops lateralis. Next base: position 13,720,896 of record NC_139766.1, read on the forward strand.
CGGAGCCTCAGCACAGCAGGAAAACCAGGAAAATAGGTGAAGACAGAGCACAAAAAGTATGGATTCAGACTGCCACTGTCCTCCAAACAGCCCAGAGTGAAAATATGACACAGGTGGAGGGACAGGCATGGAGCATCCTCCTGGCCCACTACCACTCTGCACCATTTCTCCTGCTGTTTTTCAACAGGGTGTGAGATGGGACTCATTTGTATAATTGTGTTTACACTATTCAAAGTAAAAGGTAAAACCCAGGAGGAGGTGGTTGTGTATTGACTGGATATGACCTTCATCCTTTCAAATATTTTTCCTATGATTAGCATGCAGTTTATAATGTATTACTGTATTCTTCTTATGAACTATTGGAACTTCGGGGGTTTTTTCTTCTTTTTTATATGAAGGATTTTGTCCTATTTGACTGCCTCTTTTCATGAAGTCTTTTCTCTCATCTGATGCAAAAAAAAGGTTTAACGTGATGAAAGCACCTGAACAGTAATGTTTCTTAGATTTTGTTTCTGTTCTGAGGTAGTTCATTCAACATTAAGAAATGAGAGACAACTGTAATTTCAATTTAACACAGTTTTTTCCTCTTTTCTTTTGTCCATTATCTTTCTTTAATACACCCCTGTTTGAGGCCCATGCTCTGTTCATTTGTTTATATGCTTAGTTCAGTTTGTAGTTCCAGCTAAAAAAAGATAAGGAAGTTTTACCTTGGTTTATATTTTTGTATGCTTTCAGTCTAACTTGAGCTGTAAGAACTGTTCCTTAATTAAAACAGAACAAGTTTTTTGCCTTCATTCCAATTGCCTGTTTTGCTTTTTGCTGCATTTTAACATTGTGAGCTTAGAAATAGTTTAATTTCATTAGCTGTCTGAATTCCATTACAATGCTGTTACTAAGTAGCTGTATTATTTAATGCTTATATGCATGTCTTTTAAACAGGTGACAAGAAAAGTATTAAAATCACTGCTTACTGCAATTAACTCAGTAATGAGTGTAGTAATGATTACTGGATAGAAGGCATGAGAGGAATTCTTAATGCTTTCTAACAATTAATGAAAGAAGTGTGCTAAGCTGTATGAAGAAGTGACAACTGCTAGATGTACCCTGGGGACTGCTGGGTGTCAGACAGTCCTCAGTGTGTTACATCTTTCTTGACTCACATGATTCTAGATCTCAAACTGACTTGAGCAGCTTTTGTGAAAAAACATATTACCAGCTGAATATCGCAAAACAGCCTGCTGGGACAAAATGTCCTCGTTGAAAATTTCAGTTTCCTACTTTTAAGGGTAAAAGTTGTGTAATATTATCCAAAGGCTGATATCTTGTTTCACTTGATTTAGGTTAAGATAACTGATGTGGAAAGTATTTGTTTACAACTTCTCAAACAGCCAGGACAGCCACACAGTTACCAGTAGTCTTATAAATGACATCAGTGAAAAAAAAAAAAAAAAAAGAAAAAAAAAAAAAAAAAAAAAAAAAGGAAGAAAACAGTGCTTTTATCTTTTCATAGTAAAAATTAAAGGGAAAACCCCCCCCCAAAAAAACCATTAAATCTGCCAGCAGTTAGATAACCTGTTGTAGGCTCTATGCTGGCCCACACAATCAGAAATTTCTCTCTTTCATCCAGGTTTTATGTCAGAGGTTATATTTATCAGAAAAAAAATCTCCTTTATTAGTCCCTTTCTGCAAGATCTCCCTCTCTGACATCCTTGGAGATTGCTGTGACACTTCTCCTCTAAACTAGGGACTTTTCACTGCTTTCAACAGAGCTCATATTTTCAGATACATTCTGCACTTGATTGTTCTGTTGTGTTGGTTATTAACCAAAAAAGTAAACATTTCCCTGCCTGTACTTGGTGAGCTATGAAGTTTGTATTTTTGACAGGCATCCTTAATACAAACATGCAAATGAGATTTACCCATGCACTGCATCATTGGCACTTGGCTTAGATCAGTGTGGGAGGCACCTACTTTGAGGCAATAATTGCATTGTGATGACTGAACTCCAGATCCTATCTTTCAAAGGTGTGGCAATAATAATACAGCTTCAAATGCAGCAAGCTCCAAGGTGTACATCAGGTCAAGTGTGTCATTGTTCAAAAAGTGAATATTTTACTCTACTGTCAGAATAGTCATACAGGAGCAAATACAAAGGAAGTAAGATTTACTTCACTTCATCTGGAAGACTTTTCCTGAAACATATGAAGCCTTTTAGGGAGACAAACAAAATCCAGTCCACTCAGCAATGGGATGTCCTCTCTAGAGCACATTCCATCTATGAAGGAATAAAGAAACAGTTCCACAGGCAAGGAGTCATTGCTAAGTATTTTATGTTAAATAGGTAGAATCCAGTCATCCACTCTGGAAATAACTTTTTGTGTGTGTTCAAGTGTCATTTTTTAAATGAAAAACTAGTGGAAAAACTATGGAAAAACTAGTGACATTCATTGAGCCCCTGGTTCTTCATCTCTCTCACATAATAGGTATTTTCACAGTTCACTTTGGCATCTCACAGTTTTAATTTCACTTCTAAACTGTTAAACATTTCCAGTGCATGCACATCATCACAACTATTGTACCCTATTTCACATTGGTTTGATAATAAATCACTGGGACAACAAATCACACTGTCCTATGGGAAAGTAGAAGCAGAAACAGAGAGATACAAACTGCTCTTCAATGTACTTATTTACTTAACCTGAGGATTTGATAAAGAAAAACTCATTACGGAAAACTCTTTACATAAAACTGCTGGATCACGGGAGCAAAAGGAAGGGGATGGAAAATCAGAAAGTGTTCCTTCATTACAAAAGATGGAGGAAGTGGTAGCAGTGACAGAGCAGTGACATTCCTCAGATATTACTCCTCTGTAGCTGGAAGAGAGGGTGCTGGAGCAATTTCTGCTCTTCCTTTGTCCCCTAGTAGAGACTGTGTCTGTTATCTACACTTCCCTGTTATCTTGTGTTTTCACTATGTACAGGATGGTTTACACACAGAAGATACATCTCTGCTCTCTTTGCAATTCCCCACTCCCCCAGCCAGCTCTGCACAGCTTCCCAAACCAGCTCTTCCCGGCTTCCAGGGCTGCATTCCTGCACCCATGAGTCATTGACCTTCTGTGGTTTGTGTTTCCACCCAGCTGGAGCTTCTGCTCTTGGCCTCCCTGGCACTCTTGGGGGCTTTGTGATGTTACTGCAAAATCCAACAGGCTTCTGGCATGCAGTGACAGATCTTCAAAGGGCAATCTTATCCCAAAGCTCAATATTAGCATAGCAAGCCCCAGTGCCTTAGCTCCCTGCACAGCCAGTGTAGAGAGATAAGCACTCCAGAGAGAAATTCAAAGTGGTGAAATTGGAATTTCACTCCTTAACCTCTTTCTGAAGGAACCCAGCTCTGACTGTGAATGCTAGAAGAAGCCCAAGATGTTAAATCTCAGTAGGTTATATCAGCCTTTGAATACACAGCTCACATCCATCATCCCCCACCTACTGCCTCCACAGCCTTGCAAAGGGAGTGTAATTGTCCTGAGGAGCAATCACTGCAGGATGGCTGAGCAGCACTGACAGGCTCTATGAGCAGTAAATCCTCCCCTAAACTAGTTCAGCCAAGAAGCTGAATTCAATTATTGAAGATACAGAGAAATACTTGAAGGACACACTTTAATCCCAGTAAAATCAAAGAAGTGAGTTTTTCAGGCTGGTCATGGTACAGTAGCATTACAGTTTTGTAGGGGCTCATGAAGCATCTTTAAAGGACAGAGAGGTTTGGATTAACTGTTTTCAGTCACTGGTCATTCTGCTGCTACTTCTGAAAGATTGTTTTGGACAGACCTTCTCACTGAGCTTTTCTCACTTTATTCATAGGTTACTCTCCTAGAGCACTTACACTGCTGTTCATTTCTCTGCTTAGTTACTGAACTTCTTGTCTCTGACTCTGAGCTTCTACTTTATCTAATGTCAAAAGTGTCCCAAGCTTTTGATCAGTTCTGATGGACTATAAGTTGTTTTTTAAAGGGATAATATGTAAAAAGGTATGCTAAATATTCATATTATGTAACATTTATAAAGTAGTTACGCTGTTTTCTGAAATTCGAGCCGAGTATCAATGGGTAACCTAAATTCCCATATGATAAAGCATCCAAATGCCTTTGGATTTCCAAGTTGCAATCTTATTATATGACTTTTTAATAGTCTTTCTGCTTGTGTGGCAACAAACCTGCCTTTATGTAAGAATGCCTATTGCTGTTCTTGATGGTAAAAATCACTATCAATAACTTACTATTTAATTCTAGTTTACAGATCCCTAGCAACAGCTCTCTAATGCTCCTGTCCTTTTTGATAGGTGGAAGATAAGTTGCATTGTGCATCAGCCTAATGCATAATACAAATTAAATTTGTTAAGACAGAAGCACAAAACTACAGCAGCCTAAGAGTATAAAAATTATGCATTAGGCCAATGGCTCTTTTAACCCACCGATCTGTAGCAATCAACAGCAGATGTCTTGTACAGAATACAAAACCCAGTGATCATGTAGTGGTATTTTCAGAGAGTGATGCCACTTAACTTAGTCCCCTGTGGATATTTCTTCTTGCATCTGCCCAACTACTTATTGAATCCATATACACTTTTGCACTAAACAACACTATCTCTAGAGTTTTTTACAGCCTATTTTACTCATTGTGTGGAAGATCATCTTCGTGTTGTTTGTTCTGCATCTGCTGCCTGCTTGCTTTATTTGAGAGTAATACTGCTGTCTCTTGAACTGTAAAACACAATTTTTCTTCATTTATTCTCTGTGTTGCTAATGGCTGCAGAGGCCTCCACTTTGGCAGTTTTTTCTCATGCTGATACTTGCTTCTCACAAAGCTGGTCAGACTTTGACCATCACTACTGCCTTTCTCTGAACCCATTCTAGTCCCTGCAATAGAAGAGTCATAACATCCCAGAATATCCGAGGTGCAGGCACATGGGATTCATATAGGGAAAAATAAAAGTCCTTCCTTTTGTGTCCTCTATTCCTTTATTTGTCATTTCTAGCATTTGATTTGTTTTTCTGACCTGAGCACTTGACCACCTAGTAATAAAATTTTCAAGTCCAGTAGCAGTAAGAGAGGTTATTATTATATATATATAAGATTTTCTTATATGAATCATCAGCACTTTAATACTTTTCTCACTCAGTTTTGTTCCCAATACTAAATAATTGTTCCCTTTGTTCTAAATAATTCAGTGGTGATTTTGAAAATCTTGTTTTGGTTCAGATAATTTTCAGCTGCTGCCTCCTTTACATGTTGGAAGTACATATCCAATTATTTGATGTAAATCAAAGCTTCCAGGCTACTACTCAATTTAAATTCTCCTTCAAAGGCATGCCTAATTTGAATAGAAAAGGTTACTATCCCCTATTTTTATGCAGAGACATATTTTAATTCAACCAAGTTTTCATCACACAAGACAGTCCTAAGATTTCTACCTTAGGCAATATGCAATTCTTTTTTAAAAGTATAATGCCCTTATACTTTTTTCCTCAAAAAAGTTAGATCTATCATCTTTCATTCTGTTTTCACTTTGCTTTCATCATTGAAAATCCCTCATAACTATCTACTTTTTCTTCAGTAGCATGTATATTTCATATGGAATCTACTAGGTATGAAATTTCCCTATTTTCTGGATTCTTGCTTTTTATGAAACTTAAGTTGTCATCTGACAACCTGCACTTGGTCATGCTGCAATATTATTTTTAGATTCAGGAATCTGAGGCAATGCAGGGTTCACAGACCTGTATAACGTGCTGTATTGAGACTAATTCTCCTGTCATTGCCTATCTTGTGCATTAATGCCTTAACCATATGGATGTGCAAAAGATTCTCTTCTGTCAGTGCTACAGAGCTGGAAATTGCAACAAATGCTTTTTCCCTTTTTGTCCTGTCTTCTTCCATGAGGAACACCTTCTGTTCTGACTAAAAATTCACCATTAACTGCTTGGTGATAGTACTGAAAATTCATTAAAGAAACCTCTCTGGGGAAAAACGCTATCAACAATTTTGAAGGCACAACACATGGTATTTCAACAGGGAGAAGAGAAGAAAAAGGCAGATATTTCCTGTCCTGAGGGTGTGGATAAGAGTCAACACAATTAAACTATATTATACCTGATTCAGATTGTATGTGCAATTATATACTAAAGAGGCAGTAAAAAGGCTTTTGAATTGATTTATTTTTTGTATGACCATATATAATTTCTCTACTTGCGGTACTCCAGTGGAGGTGCACAGCATTATCAAATGAGTATATTTTCCCATTTAACTGTTTTCAGGCTTTCAGGCCATTTAGAATTCTGATTCAGACAATCCCAAGAGAATTAATTTTGTCTTCTATTTGAGTTTTTTTTTCCTCTTTGTTTTCTTGCAGTAGCATGGAGAGAAATATTGTTATGTTGTGTAGAGGCTTATTCATCTGCTTCAGTGAGTCTGCTCATTTTGCATCCAAGCACTCAGTTGCTAAAATCAGCAGACCCTATCTTGTGTACATCTAGACTCTATCTGGTATAACAGCTGATATGAGAACAAATAGAAATTTAAACAGTTTGTATAGATCCTTTAGAAAATCATTAGAATAAATTATCATGAATTCTAAACACAGGAACACATTTGGTAACTGACACTGACATGAATACTTTCTCCTTTTGTGCTGACAGATATGATATTTGCAATAGAATAATTTGTGTGTGAGTGCTGCTGGGAGGGGCAAGAGGCCTTAGTACCTTTTGGTCTTTTCCTCATGAAAGATAGTGTTAATTGAAGACCATGCTGGGATTATGAATATACCACCAAACATACTTTCTACTTGCAAATGTTATGATGGCATTCCTGGAGATGAGCATCAACTAGAACCACATGAAGCTTCTGTACTGATCCTTCGTACAGAAGTAAATTCCTCAGAGGAATTTATGGTCCCAAGTTTTGGGTTCTCTTCCCAGACTGACAGCTGATGTAAATGGTCACTGATTTGGGACAATGAAGCTGTGCCAATTTCTCAGCTAGTTTTACACAACCTATGCAATAATCCAACTGATTATGCACTTTCAAGAAAGATGTGTGCATGTTGGGATAGTAAGAAAAAATGGAGACAGTTCAATTGCTGCTGACCTCAAACCTAGAAGGATGTCTCTGAGAGGAAAGGGCAACACAAAGACATTGGGCTGTTGGTTGGGCAGAGGGAAACAGCTGGAGTCACAGAATTCCCTGGGTGGTCTGACAGGGCCACATAGTCTCACCGGTGAGGTAAAACTCCCTTCAAGCTTACAGATCTTCCCCCTGCACTCTACAACTTTGTGTACATTCATCCATTATGCCAACATCAAAGGTAATTGAAAACAAAGACAGGGAACTGAAATAGCCTTATGTTTATTCTGAAATGTTCAATTTGTAGCAGGTTGTATCAAGAGAAATGAAGATCAGAGAATGAAGGTAATTAAATTGCACTTGCACAGCAGGTTGTTTCAGGTTTGTCTCCTCAAAATCTCGCTTTTTACTAGTGTGCTCTTTCATCAGTGGCCTATCCCCCACAGTGAGATTAAATGAGGATTTTGACCTGCTTCATCACTTCTGTAAACAAGGAGATTCAATGAGTTTTGGCTTGTTCATTGACATCTGGGGCTTGACCAAAGCCTGGTGAAAATCGATGGAAAGACTTGCATCAACTGTAGTGGATTTTGAATCCTGCTTTTGAAACTTGGAATAAAGATGACAGTAAGAAAGGAATACACTTCTGACCATAAAAAGAATGGATCATCATCCATATTTTGTTTTGGTCAGTTGATGACTGACTTTTAAACACAGAATTGAACACAGACCTCATGAGATTTCTAATTGTGTTATGAAGTGTCTTGATAAGCATTTGTTACAAAAATTAGAAATATTAATTAAGTAAATTTAATCTTGGTAAAATTGCATTACAGTGGAAAAGTGGAGTCATTTGCACTTCTTAATTTTAGTTCTGCAGAAATATAGTTAAAGGCACTAGCAATCCATGCAGTATTCTGTGTTATTAAATAGGTCAGTGATGTGAGTTGGGCAAAGGCTTTAAAGTTCTTTTGAAGAGGTAGATGGGGTCTTGGGGCCATTCAGTTTGTGGTTTTTTTTTTTTAAAGTAGGACTCCCAGAAACTCTCAGTAATAATATGAGAACAAACTATTAATTTGCTTCTAGAATAAAATGGTTGTTTAAAGCTACAAGTCTAAACTCAAGATCTTATGTAGGAAAACAGTTCATTTTAAGGACTTAATAAATGTAACTTTTAACTCCAATTTTAACTCCAGGCCATAGCCTGGAGTTTTAGCAATAATAATGTAAATTAAAATGCACTATAGTAAAGTAACAGCATAAGGAGTGTCTCCATTGGAATTTTACTCTGCTGGTTCCTTTTATGTTGAGTCATTTCCAGAAATAGTGATGAAGACGGTATTCTCCTGAAAAAAATGCCAATCTCCAGTTGCTAGGAAATGTATTCTAGTCTTGGAATTGTAACTTGACTAAATTCACTGTTGAAAACCTCATTATTTTATGAAATTATTTACCACAACTAAAATTGTCTCAAAGGATGCCTGTCGAGACACAAAATTGACTTCAAAAAGCCAAATAAGCTCATTAGGTATGTTCAAAAGATTACCTGCATCCATTATCTGTTCAAAGTAAAATGGCTAACTTTTATTTCAAAATAGAAATCCTTTCTACAACAGTGCACTTTTTTTCAGTGTGATTACAAACTGAACACATGTAAAAAAAATTCAGAATACATATATATGTAAGTCTCTCCCCACTGTAAGCTGTTTGTATTTATTTCCTTCCAATGTAGATTGTAAAAGCTGAAAAAAAAAAAAAAAATGAGGTGTATCAGTCGTTCAACAGAAGACCCCAGGTGTCTAATATTCTACCAGCACAGTTTTTATACAGAGCTGTTCTCTGAACTGTCCAGACTGATGTCATCAAACCAGTCACAGGCAGCTAAATGGTGAAGCCTAAGAGACTTCCCCAATTACTCGTGAAAGCTCCCACAAATCATCAGGTATTTCTGGCCTTTTGAGATTTTGTATAGAACTAAAGAGGTTTAAAGCTTCCAAGTGAAGAGACAAACTTTAGGTATGTGGGGTTGAAAGTAGTTATAATAAACAGGCTTATTTTTTAGTCTTATCTCAAGTAATTTTTTATCTTCTGGGTGCATGTAAAATAAAAATATCCAAAGATGTAGTGTCTTGGTAGCAAGTATGATTATTTATTAGATCTTATTTCTGATAAACAGTAGAGATGAAAACCCAGAGTTTATAGTATTCAGTGTGTTGTACCTGATGCTTACAAAGTTGTTCAGATATGTGAGCACCCAAGGTTTTTAAGGTTCTATTTTGGAGCTGCTTGGTAATGTGATGCAGTGTTTCCTCTCACTATGCTTATGACTATGTCAGAAGATAAAGGAATTTGGTAAGATTTCTTTTGTGATTGTACAAATATGAAAAATTACCTCTTTGTTCCTTAATATTAGATCAGTGAGAGTGAATGATTAATGTAAAAGAGCAACAAGACTCTTTGAATGGAAATGAAATGGTAGTTCACCACAAAGAGAGTTCAATGGACGCTTGTGACTCATCAAAGGGACACTTAAAATGCATTTATTGCCAAAGCTGCCATAGCAGCAGGAAACTTAAAAAACAGATGTCTTAAGTATGGAAAATTTGTGACTCTGCAGCTTTTTCTAAAATTCAGGTTCTTTTGCTTTGAATAATAAACTGGGAAATAACTTCTATAGTAAGAGGGTTGCTGGAAGACTGCCCTAAAAACTACACTGTTCTCTTAAATGCATGAGTACAGCATTGGCACTGTTAACTATCAGATGTCAGACACACTTTACAGCATCTACAGGCTCAGGAAAAAATGTAAATCAGAAGCTATAAAAAAAATTTTAATCTTCCCATCTCTTTCCAGGATGTATTGAAGAAAATGAATTAAGAAATTTAAAGGTGCCCCTTAAATATGTTTTTGATTCAAAATGAGTCAGTTTTGATACCACACCATGACTCAGGGTTGTATTGAAGGCTCACATTTCATAAATCACCTCTCATGGTGCTCTGTGCTTTCAGAGCAGCTCCAATGTTTTGGGATGTTGAACAGTCAAAAGAAAATGCTGTTCTCAGACTTGACTGAAACGTGCATTTACTAATTCTAGAACCTTGACAATGATTAAAAACATTTCCTTCTACTAATTCTTCACCTTTACTTCTCCAGGAATTGAAATCCATAGATACAAAAGTAAAACATAAGAGTAATGATAGCTTGGATTTCTGAGTTATTGGAGAAAAACAAAACCAAAAATGGCCCCCAACTCTTATTTTACCCTTCCTCATTATTCTAAAGAAAAAGGCACTCATTGAGCAGTCTGGATTTGCATCATTACCAATTTTTTTTTTTAATATGAAACTAAGATCTTTTTAGAAAAAGTCACACAATAAAATTCTTTACAATAAAGGAATGTAATTTAATCCCTTTATAGCTTTAACAGGGTTTAACTATGTATAGATTTAAGAGGGATAATTTTCATCTCTAATTTCCTCACAGATTGCATAACAAAATTTCACGGAATGGGCAGTTATCTGAAAAAACTCTTGTACCTGTTGCAATACCTAGAGAAATCTAAGGGAATGAAATTTGAAATCTGAAAGGCCTGAAAAGAGTATTATGACTTATTATTGGTATTTGGCTAAGCACTATTTTTCTAATTTCTGTGTAAGACTCTATTTCAGATTTCTGCTGCTGTACTGGTTTACAGGACACATCTTTACCATTAATATATTTTACTGCCTGATGAAAACTGTTATTCTATCCCTAGATAGTTTCAAATATTTTTTAAGGAATAGCTGTGAGCCACAAAAATAAATGATGAAGGAGAACTGTTGACTTGCAACTGGGTGTGTGTGTTTTTAATCTAACTGATTGAATATTAGTGTTTGCTTTCACTCACTCCATATTTCCTCCCCATCCCCTTTTAGGCAGCTGTAAGGTACCCTGGAATGTTACCACTGTCCATCGTCTTCCTTTGTGGGGGCCACCACTGAGATGTGCTGGCTGACGGCTGCAGTCCCCAGGCATTACCCCAGGGCTTTTCTTAGCTCAGCCACGGTCAGGGAACATGGTAGAGGAGAGCCTCTGTCCCGCCTTTGGTCTCTTTCTTGCAGGTAATCATTACTTGCTGCCCTTCAAAAAAGTATCCGAGCTCCCCCAAATTAATGACTGCTGGCAGCCTTGAAAAGCCATTGCAGGAGTCCCAGTCTCCAGCAGTTCAGAACCTTGCTCCAGTTTCTGCTCTGACCACACTCTCAGCTGGCTCTTTTCTTCTTCATCTTGCTGACCTGAACTCCCAAAGGATCAAGGCTTATGTGACAGCAGAGCCCACAACCTCCATCCTTATGCTTCAATCTATTTCCCAAACCAAACAATTTGATAAACGAGCTGAGGTCTACAATGAGAGTGTTTCCTGTGAGACTGTAAGACCAAGCTGCTTGCTGGGGGACCCACTGCCTCAATCCAAGCAGGGGCACTGCACTGCCTGCACTGCTCGCCAGCGCCCATCCCAACGTTTGGCTCGGCAGAGGCGCCGCTGCCACGTAGAACATCAGAACGCGGGGGCGAGGCTTTGTCCGTGCCTGCGCTTCTGGGAGGAGAGGAGATCCCATCTGTGGGGCGGTGAGGTCACCGACGGCCGGGGCCGCAGGCGGAAATACTGGAAATGCCGCGGCAAGAGAGGCCAGGATACCGCGGGAGGCCTGTGTTCTCTCCCCCGGGCCTGCTCCGAGCGGGATCCCCCGGCGGCGGGACGGGCCCGCAGCGCGGCCGGGTGCAGGGCGGGGCGGCGGCCGCTGGAGGGCAGCAGAGCCCCGCGGACACGGCGGTGCCGAACGCGCTCCCGAAAACCCCCTAAACCCTTCCCCACCACAGCCCCGCGCCCCCGCCCTCCGCGGCAGCGCGAGAAGAGATGGGCTCGCCAGCACCAACCCGCAGCTAAAGAAACCTCTAGAATGCGTCATGTGTTGTACGGACTTTGCTCAGCCACTGAACAGGGAACGCATCAAACGGCATCAAAAACACCACAGAAACGCAAAGCAACAACTCAGCTGGCTCGTTCGGTTTGAAAGTCCAAGCTTGCAATATGCGGGGCTGGGAAACTCAGAACTGAAACTTCTTTTCTTGCTGTTTTAGATTCTGACTACTGTCATTGTGTGCACGTTTTGGAAAGTAGTATATTTTTACCCTGAAAGCAAAAATGTTCCACGCAAGATAGTTTAGCTGTACAAAGTCCATTTCCTGAGTTTAGCAGACTGTACTATTGCATTATTGCAGCCTATTGAGTGAAAAAATCCATACCCGCTTGGCTGTAGTATTATCAGTGTCCTGAGAGGGGACAGGAGAAACTGTTATGTGAAGGTACTGCAATGGCTCAGAGAGAAACTCTATGTATCTAAAAAAAGTGCCTGTCTTCATTTTCTACTTGAGTTATAACTGCTGGTTTTCCAGCACATTGGTTTATTTCTTTCCTGGAGGGACTGTTGGAAATGATATAACTTTCCTAATAACTTTTCCAATTAATTGTTTTTAATTAATTTTTATAATTAATTGTTTTAATGAATCATAAGAAGTCTCATTTTCCACTCTGTCATATGCCACTGTAGCATATGACATTTAGCAAGTGCTGGGAGGAAGGGGTTAAAACTGGAAGGTTTGGTGAGGAGGGAATAGTTCTGCTCAGGATGTCAGTGTGGGAAAGCTCCATTCATTATGCCTAATGCTGTTTATCCTCTACCTGTTTTAAGGAAGCAGGGGTCCTGTGTAGGGATAACACACTCTCACACACACACTTGAGCCTCCTACTGAGGAAGGGAGAGCTCATGGAAGCAGAGCCTTGGGATAAACCAGGCATGCTTGAAGCCTTTGACATACTGGGGCAGGCAGTGGGCCCCTGCCCATCCTCATGGTCTGCTTGGCTGAACTGAGTCTGCCAGAGTCTGTGTCCTCATGTGCCTCTACTTCCTAGGATGAACTAAGCCTGACAGAGCCTGTGTTTCTGTCACCTGGTGTTGCTAGTAAGGGAATGAAATAAACCCACTCTTTGCACTTAGCTGGGGCTTGGTGATCACCCTGGTTACCTCTATGCATTGATTCACACAAGGTTTGCCAAAAGCTGCTCTAGTGGGAACACAGTTTGGGAAAAATTACTGAAACTTTAAGTTTCACTAAACTATAATTAACCTTGATTACAACCTTGTAAAACAACTGTAATCAACCTTGATTTGCTTCAGTGATCTCAGAGCTGGGCAAGAGATATATTGCTGAAACTGGACACTGGGAATGCAGAACTGATGAACCACAAGGACATTTTGCAGAACCCTGAGATAAAGACGACATTAACAAAAACAATTCAGCAATTGTACTCAAACCCCCTCTACCTGGGAAAAAGATAATAAAAAGACTGAAAATATGGGCTAATTAGCATGAGAAGAAATAAATCAATCAACAACCAATAGAAGACAGAATAATAATTCAGGAAGAGAATTATATCGATTATAGCCAATTAACATTAATTTGTTTGCTAAAATGTACAAGGAGTGAAAAGTTTTGAAAATGCTTATGAATGTTCAGGGAAAGATCCAGTATGCATCCAGTGCTGTAATAAAGTAATGCCTGCCATCTAGTATTAAAAATAGTGTTAGGGAGTTTGATTTATGCCAACATTTTCAGTGACAGAAGGGCTTGTGAATTTAGTAACACACGAAGCGAAACTGTTCTAAGAGAAGTACCTAGAGCACCTGATTTATCTTGTAGCTCATTTATTCATCCTCTTTTTTTTTTTTTTTTTTTTTTTTTTTTTTTTTTTTTTTTTTTTTTTTGTGAGCCTTCTCTAAACACAGCTGTTTTATAGTTTTGTAGTTAAGCTTCAAAGCTGAAGGAGCTGGGCCCGTTCGCCTCAAGAAGAGACAACTGACAAGAGCCCCCACCAATATCTGTAAGTATCTGAAGGGAGGCTTCATAAGGAGGATGGAGCCAGGCTCTTCCTCGTGGTGCCAGGCAAAAGGACAAGAGGCAATGGAGAGAAATCAATGCACAAGAAATTGCACCTGAATATTGAGGAAGAACTGTACTGTGCAGGTGACTGAACACTGGAAGAGATTTTGCAGAGAGGTTGTGGAGTCTCCCTCATTGGAGATCAAGAACCATGTGGACACAATCCTGTGCCATGTGCTCTGGGATGGCCCTGCTTGAGCAGGGAGGTTGGACCAGATGATCCTTTGTGGTCTCCTCCAGTCTCACCCATTCTGTGATTATGTGATTCTGTCTCCCTGTGGTTCTCATGGATCCACAAGAAATAATCAGCATTTCATATCAGATAATTTTGTTAGAGGATGGAAAGAAATGCAGGATAGCAACAAGACAAGCAGTGGCAACTGAGGAACCATGGTGAACTCCTGGTGACAGGACCAATTTCATGGACAGCAATGCTGCAAAGGATTGCAGGAAGTTAAATAGGCCTCTTCCTTGGATGCTGCTTCTGTTTGCTAATGAGCAGCACTGCTGTCAGTGTTTCCTACTTGGGTAACAAGCCTTGACATTACCGAAAGCTGACCCTCCAGAAGCCTCAGAAGGAAAGCTCATTAACCCTAACCAGCACTGTGGGAGGCTGAATCACAGGATAAACTGAGAAGGAACAAAAGACCAGGCAAGAGCTGGGAACTTGGAGGTCACCAAATGCAGCTTGCAAATGGCGAACCAAAGGGGACAGATAAGGTGGAAACTGCAGGGAATTACTCCCCGTTTGGTGTTCTAAGTTGGTTCAGGGCTGGAGCCTAAGTTAGAAAGAGGCACTATGATCTGATCTGATCGGGTCCAACTCGTGTCTGCAAAGGAAAGAGTGTTCATGTGACTCAAGGAAAAATCGAGTTGGTTTTGAACACAAGGTTAGAAAATGCAGTGCAGGGACTGAATTTATGTAGCTGTAAAGCACTGAGGAAGATGCATTTTGTCTCTCAAGTGTCCCATAACAAAGCTTTTTTCTGGATGACATTGCTTCATTTGGCCTTATTTAAGTAGTGAATAATCTATTTGCATTTGTTAGAGGAAATTGCCATTCTACCTCAGACCTGGCTAGTTACACATATCTAAGAATGAGAGGTAAAAGCACTTAATCAGTGTTGAGTATCAGATAAATGATTCCATTTTACTGATATGAAGTATATTTATTTCAGTCTGGACTTTCTCAGATACAGATAGATAAGGTGAGGAAACCTGTCGGCTAGCAAACTATTTATTGAATTATTGTGTAAAATATTATAATCTTGTATTTTAGGAATGTTCCTAATTTTTCTGGTTTTGAAAAAAATTATCTGCTAAGTGTAGTTCACTTTTATGAAAATTTGCAACAATTGGTGCTGAACAAGAGAGGCCCAGAAACAAAGTATAGAATTACAAGATTAAATTAAATATTTGTTCATGTGCATGAGATGTCCCAGCCAAACTGGGTTACCCTGAATGTGGTTTTACACAGGGTTGTTATATCTTTCAACCCCTCCAGTACAATATGATTTGACAAATAATTAAACCCACACTATTGATTTTTAATAATTGTAAAATTTTGTCAAGCAACTGTATTTCTGCAGCTTTCTTGCTGCTTGTCTTTTTGTGTTCTTGGGGTCAGTTTTGCCAGATAACACTGGAAGGGTTTCACAGACATATTAGAGTGACTAGAATTCTGGCTTTATCTGGGTTGCCCATGGGTGTCCTTTGCTTCTTAGAAGCATAGAAATATCCATGAAAATAAAGTCCTCATTTCCAGGGCTGGGCTGGCTTCTTTTACTTGAGTATGAACAAACCTCAAAGGCTCCAGTAAAACTTCACTTATTTCATTCCATTTCACTGTTTTATGTGAACTAATATATAGTAACAAAGTGAATACATGTTCATATTACAAAAATTGACTGATTTAACAGTTAGGGAAATACACTTTCGTAACAGTACCTAATCATCTTTGCAGAATAGCTGACACTAGTCAGCAATTGCAAATTGTCCCTGGTGGCTTTCATAGGATCCACACATACAACTTCCAAGTGTAACTGCTCACTAGTACAATGCTCATGCATGATTTTTAGCCCTTTGTTATAGCAATACTCATATTTTTCTTCTTTTTTTTTTTTTTTGATAGCAGTTTCCTTAGCTGTTCCTTTTGTGAAAGTGGAGAGCAAAGTACCTTTGATCACCCTTTTCACCTTTCACTGAACCTTTTCCACTACTATTCTGTCTTTCCTGAGCTGAGGGAACTTACAAACTCAAAGAGCTTTTAAAATGTGTTAAATCATGAATTTAACAGCAGCATTAAACTGCTTTGTTGTCTGCTCTTTTTCAAATCTCAGCATAAGGCTTATTTTTATCAACTCGAATAATGAAGCAAGATTTTCACAGAAACTTTTTCTAAGGCCAAGATTTTGCTCCTGTACAATACTAGTCAGCTTAGAGTTGATGATTTTTATTTGAAGTCAGGATGTTTTTCCCCACTCTGCATCACCTTTGTCTATCCAAAATATAATCTGCCGTTTTGCTGTCTAGTTACTCAGCTGCATAATGTCCTTCACAGATCTTTAGTGGGTTTTTGTCCTCAGGTCTCTCAATAGCTTGGGATGATCAGAAGGCTCTCACTTGAGTGCCCAGCTCCCTTTCCAAGTCACTTGTATGTTGAGCAGGTCCAAGCAGAGACTGATAGAGCAGGGCACCCATCACCTCTATTCTACAAGGACCACACACTCACTCTACCTTTAACCAGCTATTCATGCCAAGATATTTGGTTTTCATTGTTACAGTTTAGTTTCTTTGACAGTCTTTGTCAAAAGCCTTCTAGAAATCCCAACAGGCTCTATCAAACAGAAAACTTTCTTCACAAGTTTAAAGATACTCAGTAAATGACAATGTCCCAAACTGCAATTGAGAGTGCTTTGTTACCTTGCCAACCAAAAGAGGTGACAGACTTGAAGGCAAGATATCATTTTGTAACTAAAAAAAGTTATGATTGAGACGGTTCTTTTCCCCTAGACTTCCCTGTCTACAGCTTTCCTTTTTCTCTTTTTTTGTGACCTGAAGAGCCTGTCCCAAAATCCAAGATCCCTGAGGATGTATGTCCATACCTAGACAAGATCAAGCACTCTCAAATCATTCCAGTAGAGAACAGATTGGAAAATGCGTCACAGCAACGCAGAGTTCAACTTTAAAGACAGGTACGACAAAGCTTCATTTCAAAGAGCTCATCTGGCAAGACCTCGGGCCCTGTGGTTTGCTTTTAAAGTGGAGTGATTTGATGTTGCAGTGACATCAAGGCTACTTTATACGGCAACATGCAGTCAGTTAAAACCTCTTTTTCTCCCTTTAAATTTTGCTAAGAACACTTTCTTTCAAAAGACATCTGGATTTCATAGGAAGGATGTAAAAACACACAACAGCGTCATTGTAGTACTTTCCTGAGTGAACTGCGGGCCCATTCCATACTCTAGTGAAACACAACGGGATGGGAAGGGCTGTAGGGAGGTTGTTGGGAACAACAGCGCATCCTGTGGCCTGCAGTGTCGGCGCGGAGGGAGGCCTGGCCGGCGGGCCCGGCCCGGCTGGCGGCGCGGTTTGGCGGGCAGGGGCCGGGCCGCGGGCAGGTGCCGGTGCCGGTGCCGGTGGCGGGCACGGTAGAGCTCTACGCGCGGCGGGCGGGGCGCGCTGAGGTCAGTTCCGCCGCCGCGCGGGCTGGGCCGGGCTGGGCTGGGCTGGGCGGGGGCCGGGCCGGGCCGGCGGCGGGGGGCTCGCTCGCCCTCCCTGCCGGGGTGAAGCGCCGCAGGGCGGGGCGGCAGCGGCCGCGCAGGACGCGGGGCGGCGCTGCGTTCCTCCCGTGTCCGGCGACGACGGGAGCGGCGGCGGCCGGCGGGGTCGGCGCCGAGGGGAGGCTGCCCTTCCTTCATCCCCCTCGTCCCGCTCCGAGACAGGTAAGGCAAGCCCCGGGCCCGCGGCTCCCGCCGCCCTCCCTCACTCCCTCCCCTCCCCTCCCCTCCCCTCCTGCCCTCCCGCGCGGGGCCGGGGCGGGCGGTGCTGCCCCCTGCGGGCCGGCGGCGGCACTGCGCGGCGGCGGGCGGAGGTTGCGCGGCCCGCGCAGCGCCTGCCCCGCAGCGCATCCCCCGCGGCGCCGCGCTCGGGCCCGCACCGCGCCGGGAGACAGAGCCGGGCCCGCCTGGGGCTCGGGACTGCTGCCTGCCTGGGCTGCACGCCCAAGGAAAGGAGGGGTTTGGTGCTCGCCGTCTCGTGGACGCCATCAGGCCGCTTTGGACCGAAGCTGTTGTCCAGGTTTGTCGTCTTGGTCATCCTCCTGAAGAAAAGGAGCTCTCGGGTTAGTAAATGTGTTCATGGGCAAAATACAACATCCTGTGTTTTGTGTGCAAATGAGGTTCGTTTGATTGTTTGGGCATAAGATAGGCTTAATTGAATCCCATATTGAATTTTGTTGCAAGACAATCTATCATTGAAAAGTGTTACATTGGGCATTTAAAGTTATTTAGACGTATAAACAGATTTTCCTCCAAATAAATAATTCAGTGTTATCGTAGATGTAGCCAAAATGTCCTGAAATGTACATTTAATTTAAAAACTGTTTTATGATTAAGAAGACTAGTGGTGTTTTACAGGATTTTTCTAGCAGTCTGTTGTGCATTGTTACTGCAGTAGGTGGTTACAGTCAAGGCTCTTTTCTTGCACATACAAACAGTATGTGGCTAATTTTAGCATGAAAGAAATCTGTGGAAATCTATTTTAACATCTACACGAGTGCTTTGAGATCAGGGCATGGAGGGATATGTGCTTTTAATGGGGCTCTTCCCCCTCTTCTCCCATTTTCTTCAGTGCCATATTTGCTTGCTGCATTTCCTACAGGCCTTAGAACTCAAGAGTAGGGTAATGCTTTGTACTACTCCGTATGCTCTGGTTATGCAGAAGGACTTTGAAAATCATTGTAAACTGTGTAAAATGAAGAAATGAGCAGCATAGATTTAAAAAAATCTATTATACATATAATGATAAACAACTCTACAAACGTCTCTGAGCACTCTCTAGAATACTACTTTTGATAGAGTAGTTATTTGGTAATGCCTTGTTTAGCTTATTGCAGGAAGACCACCAAGCAGTTGAATGATACGACAGAAATGTGTATCTTTCAGACACAAATAAAGCTGGGCCTTGTTCCTAGAGCCACAGGGAAGCAGACCTCCATTTCAGTAGAATGCTGCATGGTACATACATGTACCTGCATCCATACAATGCCAAAAACGTTAGTAGATTGAACAGTTTTTCACTTATGCATTTAAAAAATAGTATTTCCTTTCAGTCTGTGTTTTGCATGACTTTATAAGTAATAAACATTTTAAGTGTAATTGATTTTTTTCCTGTAGAGTGAAAAAACTGTATATTTTTTTAATAAAAATGAGCTCTAAAAACTTGGTGCATGGTCCTTGCTCGTCTTAATTGTCTGCATTGTCATTCCTCATTCATTTTGCTTTGAATAACCTCATGTGACTTTCAACTAAAAACCAAGACTGTTACAACTGTGATTAGCTGTTATTTTAAGACAAAATGGCTTTTTAAGAAGAAATACTTGTAGACAAATTTTCTTTGATGTATTTGAATAGTTTGTTTTTAAATACAAAATTAATTATTTTAATTAATACAATATGTAATACTTGAGTGAAGCACTTTGGCTCTCTCCCAGTCATTAGGCCTAAAATTAGTGACTGGTAATTGGCAGCCGTGTAGTTGGGTCAGTAGAACAGTAGAACAGTTAACTCTGCTGAACAAAGATAGTTGATGTTAAACAGTCAGTGTATATATATATATATATATATGTTTGTGTGTGTGTTTGCGTGTGTGTGTTGTTATGTAAAATTGTAAAATACAGGCAAGATAATTTTAAGCATGCACAGAGACTTAAATATTTCACAGTGGCTCAAATTTTATACACTGTATCCTCCTGATGCGGTGATGCACAGTGTCTTCCAATTCTGTTTAAACTTCTTTTTCCTAGGGATGACTTATATGGGCTTTTCAGTACCGAAGCACACCCCAGTTATTGGCTGCAGTCTATGACCTTTCTGCCGTGTGTGCTTTGCTGAAGTAAGGGCTCATTTATTTGATCACATAGGCTAAATGCATCCTTCTCATCACACCCTTTTCACTGATGGCAGCATATAGTTTGAACTAAAGGAAACTAAAGCCCTGGAATATACATATTCTTTGAAATGATGAACACATGTTCAATATATTTGAAGTAAATAGAAATTTCCAGTCTGACAGTGGCCACGTCAGTGGTTTATAACCTACTGCAGTGCAAAACCCCTTGTACTGGTTCAATTTGGCAGAGTCAGTCTGCAGAGGATGTTTTGTCCTATTTTCCTTTGTTTTAATGGATCTTTGTTTTTTAACCTTTATGTGCATGGGGTATCCACAATTTGGAATGCCTTTTAATTCCTGTGGATCTATTAATCTCTTGTGTCTTGAGCAGCAAAGTTCAAGATATGATAGTGTTGTGTGAAAGGCAGAAATGTTTGTGTCGTTGAATGTCTGACCTTTTAATGTCACTGAATTGCAGGTGTTTGGTAGGGGCGAATGGGAAAATTTGGTTTATCTTTCTTGTGATGTCTTTTTTCCATGTGCTTTTTTTTTCCAAACTAGGGTCTCTGATTTTTTTTTAATGTTTCCTAATTTGGGCACTTTGTTGTATTTCTGATTTTTTAATTTTTTTTTTTTCTGAATTCATTCAGGCAGTCACTGGAATTGATTTTGACGCTCTTAGTGTCTCATTTTATTTTTCATCCATCCCATTCCTGTGTTTGCCATTGAGACTCTTTGTAGACTTCGAGGTCTTCCTTTAATGATATCTTTGGGTTGGTCTGTATGCACTGCATATGATTATATCTTGAAAAATCAACTATCTGTCTTCTAAATTATAAATCTTCTTAAATGTTCTGAAGCATGTTTCTGCCAACCCTTCAAATACCAAAACAAGTCTTTAGGGGAATTCCTCCCCCTCCCAACCTCCCCCAGTGATACGGAGTGAATGTATGTAATGTTCACCTCCCTTTGTGTACATTGATGATCTTGGCTTTCTGAAGTGACCAGAAAAATACATATTTTTTTAATATGGCATGAAATTTCAATATAATTTTGGGCATATTTTATCCAGAATAAATATAAATTGGAGCTGTTTGTATCAAACAGCTTTTGTTATTTTATTGTTTTGTTATTTACTGGTCAGTGTTCAGGGTACATGATGAAAAACTAGCTAGGAAGACAGCAGAGGTGTTACTTCGACATCAACTGGTTATTCAGGTTGTTTTTTTTTTTACCTTTTACTGGATCTGGCTGGGATGGAGTTAAATTTCATGAAAGCAGCCTGTACAGTGCTGCATTTTGGATCTGTGGCTAAAACAGTCATGATAACACACTGGTATTGTGGTTGTTGCCCCCTCGCCTCACTCTAGTGAATAGGCATGGGGTGGGCAAGAGATTGGGAGGGCACAAAGCTGGGACAGCTGCCCAGAATTGGTCTGGGGGATAGTCCACATCATACAATGTTATGCTCAGCCATGCAAACTGGAAGCAGAGGAAGAAGGGCAGAGGGCGCTTTGCCTTCCAGGGTGCCTGCTGCTCGGAGACTGGCTGGGCATTGGTTTGCTTGTGGAAGGTGGTGAGTGATTCCCCTTATGTCACCTCCCTGCTTCTTTCCTTCTGTTCAACTGCCTTTGTCCTGACCCATAAACTTTCCTGTGCTTTTTCTCTTCTTCAGTCTCCTTGCTGCTGAGGGAGGGGAGGGTGGGAGAGCAGCAAGCAGCTCTGTGGCTGCATGGCTGCTGCCTGGGATCAACCTCGGCACATATGGGATGCAGGCACACACGTATGCTTGAAACCTGCATTCCAGCAACACGGTATTTGTCACAGGTCTTCATGAAAGTATGGTTTTGGGCTTAAACCATGGCAGGCTTTCCTACATATAGCTGTTTGAATTAGGAAAGTTTAAAAGGATTACTCGTCTGTTCTTCGAATTACATATGTTATATTTTTCTGCTATAGTCTTGGACTGAGAAGCCCAGAGCTGTTAAATTGAAGCATTCTGAAAATGTTGGACTGTGTTTCTTGTACTTCCTTGCCCTTTCAAGGTTGTGGATTCTTTTTCAGGTTCTCCCATAAAGTGAAATCTATGGACTTTAAAAAATACAAGAAAATTCTCTGGATTTATATGTTTTTTGCGGTCAAGGATCTTGGTGACATAAATTCTCTACGCTTTCAGTTAGTTCACATGGAGGGCAGTTTCAGTATTAACAGATGTTTATTCAGATGTTGACAGCATAAAAAGGCAAATACTGATATAGCTTCCTACTTTCCTTTCAAATGCTGTATTACTTCTTTCTTAAAGCTGTATAGAAATGCATAAAGCATCTTTGGTCTGGATCTTGAACTTATCAAGATCTCTCATCTTTCTCCTGACACAAAACAGTGGATGTCCTGAACACAGGCCTACCACCACACTTGTGTGTCAGTGGATTAGTCTTAAGTCTGCAGAATGGTAGTAGCCAGGGAAGGATGTTCCGTCTGAACTACTGCAAATGTTTTGCTTTTCTTTCCTCTTTAGAATCAGAGTAGAAGAGCACATAGTGTCGTCCACATTAGAATTGCTTGAAGAAAATTCTCCAGATCATGATACAATAATCATGTGTTCCTCAAGTTTCCTCCTTCCTGCAAAGCTGCCACTGATTTGTTTTTCACATTGTGTGTATTTTTACAGCTGTCTGCATTGCAATGAGATGAGATTACTACAGTTCTAGAACTACCCACTAAGGAATTTTAGTGTACACCCATCCATCTGCTTCATCAAGAGTGAAAAGCTTATTATGTTGTCCCTAACCAGTTTTCTAACCAGTTTTTACTGTTGTTTGTGGTTACATCAGAGTACTTTGAGGAGCTTCATCTTTAGGGCAGCATTGCTATAATAGTTACAGATATCAATGGAGTACAAGGAAGATCATGGAATCACTGAGTGGTTTGTGTTGGAAGAGACCTAGTTCAACCTCCTGCCATGAGAAAGAGTCCTTTCCACTAGACCAGTTTGCTCAGGGCTCTATCCAACCTGGCCTTGAACACTGGCAGGGATGGGACATCCACAGCTTCTCTGTGCAGCCTGTTCCACTGCCTCACCACCTTCACAGTAATGAATTTCTTCCTAGTATCTAATTTAAATCTACCTTTCTTCAGCTTGAAGCCATTCCCTCTTGTCCTATCACTGCATGCCCTTGTGAATAGTCTCTCTCCAGCCTTCTTGAAAGCCCCTTTTTGGTACTGGAGGGTGCATAAAGGTCTCTGTGAAGCCACATCTTTAAGCTGAACAACCCCAACTCTCTCAGCCTGTCCTCATGGGAGGAGTGCTACAGCTCTGTGATCAGCTTCAAACAGATCCAGAGGAAAGCCGCTAAACATCTTTCTTGTGTTGGTGACCCCAAAACTGGATGCAGCAGCTGTCCAGGTGGGGTCTCATGAGAGCAGAGTGGGAGAATCACCTCCCTCAAACTGCTGGCTACACTGCTTTTGATCCAGCACAGGGTATGGTTGCTTTCTGAGTTGTGAGCACATAAGATGTAGGAAAACCTTCTTGGATCAGATGTTTAGTCCTGTCAAGTTGTTGAGAAGGTAACAGAATTATTCAGACTGGCAAAGACCTACAAGATCATCAAGTCCAGCCTGTGCTGTAACCCAGCACTGCCAAGCCAACTACTAAACCATATCCTTGAGTGCCCAGTCTACATGTCTTCAGTATCACCAGGGATGGTAACTGCACCACTTCCATAGCTAACCTGGTCCAATTCTTGGCAACCCTTTCAATGAAAAATTTTTCATAATAATCAATCTAAATATGCCTTGGTGCTACTTGAGGCAATTTCCTCTTTTCTTGTCACTTGCTACATGGGAGAAGAGGCTGACACCCACCTGGCTACAGCCTCCTTTCAGGTAGTTACAGAGAGCAATAAGGTCTCCCCTGACCCCCTTTTCTCCAGGATCAACACCCCCGGCTCCCTCAGCCACTGCTTGTAAGATTTACTCTCTAGACATTTCACCAGCTCTGTTGCCCTTCTCTGGACTCACTCAGGCACCTCAATGTCTTTCCAGTAACATAGTTTAATATCTTTATTAGCATATGATTATTGTGATGGGAAGCTGCTTAAATGAACTCAGCACTGTGCTTTTGGAGTCCAAATCAGGCCCTGATGTCTGTAGGCAGACTTGGTGAGACTCTGGACTTCAGAAGCAGAAGCCTTTTGTGGGGTGTATTGAAAATCAGAAATAGCCTCATGCAATTGAGTCTATTTGTGATTGCAAGTGTATGCAACAATATGTCTATAACTAATGATGTTAGAATAAGAAAGGCGTTGATTGGACTTTGTGTATGTCTCAAAAGCTTAACTTGATTGTTTATTTTCCAGATAATAGTGGTCTCATAGTCTTGCCAAAAGCTTAATGGCTGAGATCTTCTTCCTGTTAAATATACTAGAGAGACAGAGTGCTAAAACCTGTGGGCCAAATATATTGCATGTGTTAATTTGGTGTTTCACAGTGATATTACTAATCTCCCTCTGCCTTATGTTGTATTGTTTATTTTGCTTGATTGACGTTCTGTTTTATTAGAATGAAGTGAATTATTTATATGCTTGTCCACATATATAGAAGTGATTACACTGTAATATTAATAGAAGAGAAAGTAATTAATTTTGCAGCCACAGACTGTTTTGACTTCATTACTTTGAGAACATATGAAGCATAAATCACATCTTGTTATGAATTAGTGCTCAAGATTGTTTGTATTGAAGCATTGGCACTGATTAAAAAAGAACTTCCTTCTGTATGTCAGGAATTTTCATGCTAACTTTAAATTCTTTTATTTAAAAATGAACTAATAGTTCTGTGTTTCTAGTAACCATCAAGGCCACATTCTGCTTCCCTGCTATTCACATATGAATGGCACTTGCAGTGTTTCATGGTATCTTGCCCTGAACTGAGAGCTATATATGAACGGAAATCATACTCTGCTGCTCAGTTTTGTTATCAAGTATCTTGTTTGGCTTATAAATATGTTTCTTAAGTGTAAAATTTTTCATGATGTGGGAGAAATAACATGAACTCTTTAGGTTGTGATGCATAGCAGGTAATGATACAAATTTGGAACATTTTGAATGAGAGCAAATGTTAAAGGATTATTTGATTTGGTACGTTTTAGAGTTATTGGTTGTATATGCAGAATACAATCAGTGGTATATAACAGTAGACTTGCACTGTGTAATTCAGCTGTAGTCCACTAATAGTTCATTTATTAATTCATTGTATTTCAGCGATCACTGAATCTTAATTGACTTTATCTTTTGCTTTTTATTCTTTAGTGCTGCAAGCTAATTGACTAAGAAAATGGAATATAATATGGATGCAGTTGCTTGAACATCATTTCTTCCAAAGCTTGAATTCTGCAGATTGGTGGCCTGAATGATTGATTGATAAGCAACATACACAAGACTAATACCAAGAAAACATTCTGTCTGTTGCTGCTGTTTTAATGAAAACGATGCAGAGTTGCTTCTTCTGAAATGCAGTTGAAAAAAATGAGGGAAATTTTACCAAGATTGTACCCTGGCCAAATTAATGATAAAAATAATTCTTTAACTACATCCCCAAAGCAATCTGATGATAAAGCAAATCTGTCAAAGGGGGCGGATGACCAAAACTGCTGTTACCAAGGAACCGAGGCTGAGAACAATAAGTTGTCACTGATAAGCTGTATAAAATGCAGAAATGTTCAGAAAATTTCAATGCAAGATATAGAAAAGCATAAGAAGCTTGAGTGGACTGAAGACAAAAATTTCATCTGTAAGAAGTGCAGTCATACTAAACCACCAGCTTTTGATTTTGTTCCCGAGGGTGCCAATGCTGCAGACTATGAAAAACATGAAAGAAAAACCCCAAGTAAAACCCAGAAAACATTTAAAGTAAAAAATTTTCTGCCAGGTAAATACTACTGTGATAAATGCAGATTTTCAACAAAGGATCCTTTACAGTATAAAAAGCATGTAGGGCAACATGAAGAAATTAAGTTTCTTTGTTCCCACTGTAGTTACGTATCCTACACCAAAGGAGAATTCCAGAGACATTTGGTGAAACACACTGGAACCTTTCCATTTCAGTGTGAGTACTGTGAATATGGTGCTGTTAGACATGACTATATAGTTAAACACACGAGAAGAGTGCATGAAACACCCAGAAAACGGCTGTCAAATGCTCTCATGAACCATAAGCAAAAGAAGCAGAGTCAAAGCACTTTATATAAAAAGCAGAAATACAATAAAATTGCTTTCCAAAATGAACTTTCAAATTTATCTTCAAATATGGTTTGTGAGATTCCAAGTAAAGTAACTAAAACAGTCTGCTCGTCTCAAAATGTAGAATGTAGCATAAACACATCGTCAGTCCAGGATAAGACAATACTGGAGCCATCTGAAATGAGTGCATGTGAGAGTCAAAGTGTGGAGGTCGAAGTTTATTCTCCAAAAACAGAGCCTTTACAACCTGGGATGCCTT
The DNA here is from genome assembly GCF_965231275.1 of Zosterops lateralis. Classification (NCBI taxonomy): domain Eukaryota; kingdom Metazoa; phylum Chordata; class Aves; order Passeriformes; family Zosteropidae; genus Zosterops; species Zosterops lateralis. The sequence continues at coordinate 13,747,613 of NC_139766.1, forward strand.
TAACAGTAATTGCACCATCTGAACTTGTAGTTCCTTCCAACTGTTTAGCTCAGATAGTAGAGCTTAAAATAGTGAATGGAGCGCAACAGCTGGTTCTTAAACTAATTCCTATGAAAGAAGCAGCTTACAAACAGGTGAACTGTGCAGAAGAGGAGCTTGAGAATCAAGGTATAGAACGATCTGCAGAAGTAAAAAAAACATCTGTGTGTCAAAATGAATTACTAACTATGGAAGTGAATGTAAACAAATTATCCAGTGTTAGTAACCAGCTTAATTTGGATAGTTCGTGTGACAAGAATTCGGAATGTTTTTGTTCTTCTGATTCTCAACTCTCAGACTGTAGCTCTGTATCTATACAGAGGGAAGATACATCAAAATTATGCTTTCATTTAGTGAAAGGTATTGATGTCCATTCAGGTGTTATAGAACTTTGTTCTCCATCTCTGGTAATGAACAGTACTGAAAAAAAAAGTGATCTTAAATCCTCAAGAGGGAAAGTAGATGGAAAAAATAGCTTGCATAGTGATCTGTATTGTCATGAAGAAGCTGAAGATACATACCGTCCAAAATACGCTTCTGTTTCTGAAGGTAAAAGTTTCAAAAATGTTTCAGTAGAAGCTGCTCAGGAGGGCAAAATTTTTTCTGCTTTCCATAAAGAAAAGGATACTTTGTCTGTGAAGAGGGTTGACAAAGAACGTAGGAGTCTACCAGTCAGCTCTACGGAAGCACATATAGCTGGAAAGGGTTTTGATAAAAAATGTATTACATCTTCTGAAGCAGGAAAAAACTTCCATGTTGCTAAAACTCCACCTTTTGAGGATAGAACTTTCAGCTTGAGCAAAGTAAAGAGAACTGAAACCATAAGTCAAAAGAGTAGTCACCTTCTGGAATCACTAGAACTACAGAAGATGGAAAATAAAGGCAGTCCTTTTGAAGGACCTGTTATTTCATCTGTATTTTCTCTTAGCTCTGGGGCTGAAAACGTTCCAGAGGATGTCAGATGGGATTACACAACACGCAGGAAGAAATCAGCAACATTGCTGTGTAAAAAGATTGCTCAACTCATGTCTTCTGCTGAACCTAACATGAAATCCATGCCCTTGAGATGTCAGGCTTCCAGAAAAACGTTGCTTTTGCCTCCAGAAAGTTCAGCAAGCTATGAGGGAGCTGTTTGTGCCACTGAAGTGGAACAACCTGCAGCGTTGTCTGAAGTGCATGGTGGAAGAAGTGTGATTAGTGGTGAAGAGCACAGTAAAGATCAGCTCTTGACATTTGCAAGAACTTCTAAAAATAGGGTAACTAAAAATTCCCATGTTGCTACCCCAGTATTTATCCCCAAAGGGACAATGCTGAGAGTGCTGAGTGCTACTAGCAGTCAAAGCGCATATGGAATAGAAAACAGGGGTGAAACATCAGCTCCTGTGCATCACAATGAAATGTTTCTGCCTCGCCCCGTCCCTGTCAGTGTTTCTGAGACACTTAGCAGTAGTTTCCCATGTTTGCCTAATCAGACCGAACCAAGTGCTGAGTCCCAAACTATATCACTCAGGCAAAGACCAAAGCGAGAGGCAAGTGCTAAAAATAACAGCAAGCAAACTGGTGTACCATTTCAAAAAAGCAGTGATGTGAGCAAGCAAAGCAAGCCCTATTCAAGAAGTCAGCTAGGTCCCAAAAATAAGGCAAAACAAGCAAGCTTCAGAGAACTTCCTAAGAGGAAAACAAGAGCTCAGTCAGAAGCCACTTCAAGTTCTGATATGTCATACCTGTTGACAGCAAGACGTCTTCGACTTGTTCCTCTGAAAATGAATCAGTTGATAAGATGCCCTCGTCGTAATCAGCCAGTTGTGGTATTAAACCATCCTGATGTCGATTCACCAGAGATAATTAATGTAATGAAGACTATCAACAAGTATAAAGGTCAAGTCCTGAAAGTAGTTCTGTCAGAAAGGACTAGTAGTTGTCTTGGTGTCAAACGTTATCGAAAGCGTCTTACTCTTCAGAATGCTGAGACAGGAAACCAAGCGAAAAAGCAGAGTATGCTAAAAATGAAGCTAAAAAAGACACACAAGAATAACTACCAAGTGGTGGAAACGTCACCAGCTGAAGCACTTCAGTGTCTGTTTAAGTGTTGGTTTTGTGGAAGAGTATATATGGACCAAGAAGAATGGATAAGTCATGGACAGAGGCACTTAATAGAGGCAACCAAGGGTTGGGATGTTCTTTCTCTTCAAGCAAAAAAACATTAAGTGGGAGCCTAGGGGAGGTTTCCCCTCTTGCTTTAATGAGTGACACTAACTTGCTTGGAATGGAGGATGGAAATGACTGCTTTATTTTGCCAAAAGTCCTCTACTGTTAGCAAAGTGAAGAAGAGAGTAGAGGTACAGAGAGGCAGAGAAGCTGATAGTGAGAATTAAGCACTACTTTGCACTCTTGTGTTTGAAATTTGTGTTGGAGGTCAGCTTCATCTGTTCCATAGGAGAAATTTCAAGATTTGCTATGCAAACATCTTTCTAGGTAGCTTAGGATACTGTGCTGTATGTGGTTTGTGATAGGTCTGTATGGATTAAAATCTTAGATGATGAGATCTTTGTAAATTTAACAGGATTTATTTTGCTTTATTACAGCATGGTGTTTCAGAGATCGAGCACATCTGTACGGAAATGAACCTTTGCTCCTCTGTGGACAGCAAGTGTATGTCATAGGTTTTAGTGGCAAATTAAGCACTATGCATAAAAAGTAAAATTTAAATGCAAGTGCTCTGTTTCAGTGAAATAAATACACTTCTGCTGACTTCAGAGGAGGTACAAGGGTATAAATGAAAAATCTGTGGAATCAGTTACTCCTGTCAGATCAGATAGCACTAAAAAAATAATTTTGTTTAGTATTGGATCTTTACCTAGACTGTATTGTATAGATGTGAGGGAGCAGAACACTGTCAGGGTTCTGTACCATCAAGCCAGAGATACCATCTCCAGTGGTATCACTCAGCTTGGGCTGATAGTGAAAAGCACTTCTCTATGTGGCCTCAAGGCTGTTCTGAAATAGTATTAGCCAAACATAAACCCTCTTCCACCTTGTGTGTGATAGAAGCATTTACAGACTTGGTATTTGGTTAGAACTCTAGTTGGTGAGCTTATTTACGAGGGAACTTGTTGAAGACTTTTCGAAATGAAAAGCCACGTTGCACAGCTTTTACATTGACAGTGTTGAACCAGATTTTCAGTGCAATCTTTCATTATGCTTAAGAATTTAGATGTTACAAATTATTTTTTGTAGGCCTCAAATTCATAAAGCATGTGCCTAGTTACAGATTATGTCTGATGCATACTAACTTCAGTGCAGTGTAAACATTGCTCAGTTGCTTAAACACTTCTCTAAATCAGGGCCAAATTTCAGTTTTTTAGTAAAAAAGAGGGATGGATGACACTGAAGTTAATGTTTCTGTATGTGAGCTGTGGATGTTTCTCTTCATCTTGTCAATTTTAAATCATTTTAGAATCGTATGGAATGAAGTATATTGAAGCACATACTTAAAATTAAAATAATATGTTACAGTTTTAGAAATATGAAAATCAGTACTGACTCTAATGCTGGATGTGTGTTCTGTGTTTGAACTGGGACTTCTCTGGTAAATTGGTTGTCCCTAACTTTTCACTGATGGTGCATTTTTGTAAACAGTTTAGCTGGGAATATTTTTTTATATACTCCAGCAGATTATACATTGTTTTGATAAAATATTTATCATATCTACATTGGAATGTAAATATTTTAAAACTACATCTGACTGAGGTTTATTTTCAAAACCACTTATTGCTTTCCCATATTTTTGCAATACAGTGTTAAAATCCTTCAGATAGCTGGTGCTTTAAGTCAGATCTTTTTCATCGTGTACACATGGAAAATTTTTGTATCATTTGTATCAGACTAACCTATTCCACAGAACAAACTTTGTTTTTCCTGTTTTGTCAATAATAAGGAAATGACAGTTCTCATTTTATATTCAAATGGAATTATATTTTTTTAGATGGGTACACTAGAGGGTTTTTTTTTCCACTTCATATACTTCGATGCCAAACCTATCAGTGCTATTTGCATTTTCAATGGTGAAAATAGTTTCCATTTTAAAACTAAAGCGTATCGTATACGATAAATACTGAAATGGTTAGCACAAAAAACCCCATGGTTAGCATTCCTCCTTTGTTTTAATTCCTTCAGTCCAGGTTACTGGTTGAATTAATTTTCTTTCTGTAGAAGCTACCAAATAAATAGTTTTGAATTTGCTTTGTAAGAGTTGTCACTGGCAAAATCAGAACATTGCTCATGAAAGCTGTACTGGGGGGGATGGGGGAAGTGTTGCTGCTCAGCTTTGTGAACAGGGTGGTTTAAGTATACTAGTAATGCTTGTCTTCTGTAAGCAAGTTTACTGTTTACTTAAGTAAACATCTGCAAAGCTCTGTATGTCACTGCCATAATCTGTTACCTACATTGTTAAGCCTTGGGGTTTTTATGGTTTTTAATTTAGATTTTTTTTTTTGTTTGTTTCAACATGAAAACCTTTTGTAAGTTAAATTGTATTGTGGTTATGAAATTCTTAAAGCAGATTATGTCATCCTTTTTTTATGAACTCTGCTAAACTATTTTAGCAGCTTCTGTTTTGTTACTTTTATTACATAAAATTATGTCAGAATAATTTCATTCAACTGTGTCATCAGTTTGAGAGAAGTAATTTACAGTGGATGTTTTCATCCCTTTTGATGCAGCATTGAGAAATAAAAAGGTTGCAAGAAAATAACAATCAACTGCTAAGTTTTTTTAGAGCTGGTTTGTGCCACTACATAGTATGTCATAAATTGGGTTGGAATGTTGTGGTTTTGGGCTTGAGTGGTTTTGTTCATCTTGTTCCTGTTCTATAAGGATAAAGTAAGTGAGGTTCCTTTTTTGGTATATTACAATAACGTAATCAAACTTTTGAGTGTAGTTGGGAAGATCATCAATGCTGTGCAGAAAAACCCCTTTATATACATATGGAATTGTAGTTTGCCTTCATATACATACGGAATTTAGCTAGGCTTCCAAAACTCAAATTGCATGAATAAATATTTCTGTATTTCTTTTCTGGAAAAATAATCACATTCTCATATTCTTTGCTCATACACACTGGGGCATGTTTTCTTGCTGATTTTGAAGTACATCTACTCTTCTTGCTTATGATTTTCATCTACATTTGCACATGGTATTAATTCAAAGTGACTGTTTGCATAATGGTCCTACTATATAAGTGTTTGAAGGCTCAGGTATGGAATACACGTATCTGCTGCTTAAGCTAAAGAATAAATGCTCGTTGAATAGTAGAATTTACATAATACAGCTGGCTTTAAAATCTCCAATGCCTATAAACATCAGCTGACACTAAGTTTGTTGGCAGCTGAGCACAGCTTGTTGAGCAAACATATGCACACCACATGAAATTGTTAGACAGTGAGAACTCTAACACACAGTGTTTCATTTGTATTTTTAAAAGCAAGAGTATTTATTTAATGACTGTGGTATACTTTATTAGGTTTTAATACTTAGCGGAGTTTCAGTGACATTTAGGTAAGCAAGGGTGAGTTTGATTTTCATCTTAGAAGTTAGAAGGTTGAAGGTAGAGTGCAAAGTGTAAGCAAAGTGATCACTCATTGTCAAGGTATCAGGAGTCAGTCTCAGCACATTCCTGTGAATTAATACATTTGACATATTCTTGTATCCTCAAAGTGAAAATGCAACAATCAAAAAATGGAGTACATCTGTAGAAGGCTTCATTATGTTATGGAGAGCTCCTTGCTCAAAAGGCGAATCTGGATTCTTGAGATGTTTAAATGTGCGTGCTATTTATATCTATACAGATGAATCAGTGACAGTAAGGCAGAAAACGTCAGCATGACTTGAATGGATGTGTGAGGTAGCATTGTTCTCTGTGGTTTCCTGACTGATCCTTTCCGTCAATGAGTGTTATGGGAACGGATTTGTAGAAGTCAATGATCTCTTCCACGGAATTAAATTTCTGGGTGGGGGGAAAGATAGTAATCAGTGAGTCAATATCTCGTGAATCCCCACAACTCAAAATGATGGTTTAATCTATAACATTAAAAGACTTGCAAAAGACTACCTGAAATAGGTAACATTTTGCACAAGGGAAAGCAATTCTAAAAGGAAAAGCACCATATTTTGTTCCTCATATTTCTGTGTCTCTGTTGTGCACAGGACAAAGCAACTAGATCCTTAGGGTAAAAAGGGAGCATGTCTAAGCCCTGATAATGCAGTATCAGCCATAAAAGGTTGTGATGCCAGATGTGATGATAGATCTTGAAATGATGAAGCAACTATAAATTGTTACTAGCTTTTTCCTGCTACAAGTTACAGTTAATTAGCAGTACATGATATTTTACACTGCAGGTTTCAATCTACCTTATTAAATGTATGCTTTGTTTTCCCATTCAGTTTATTGAGACAGTTGGTATAGAATCCCTTTGAAGTATGGAACAAGAAGCATCTTGTTCTCTCACACCCAAAAAAATTACTTTCTCCAAGCAACTCCTAAAGTGATAAAAGGTATGGTTCAAGGTTGCTGACCTGATCAAACAGCAACAGAAAACTACCCAATGTGTTTATTCTCATCTGCCCTAGTGGAAGAATCCCATTCCAATGATTAACAGTCCTTCAGTTTGAATAGTTCTCTTCCCTGTGTGTACCTTCTAAGCTCTCATCACACCACAAAGCTCTCATCATATTCATGTTTTCTCCTGGAGCTAGTCTTTGTGTTTATTGGCATTAAACCACCAGAACTACACACAGTAATGAAAAGCTTGCTTTGACCTATTTATATAACATTTACTGTAAGCATGGCTTCATTTTACACCTGGTGGTGTCTCATGGTAGTGTCTCTCACCCCACCTGATTCACACCTAGTTTGTAACAACAGAATCTGATTAAGGATTTGTTGAAACTGTTCCTGTATTAAGATAAAAATTATTTGATCTCAAATCCAGTATGGTTATTTTTTAAAGTTTTGTTTTGATAATTTTTACTCATATGCATTTGTTTTACTTTGCTGTTTTGTCTTTGCTTACATTCATAGTCATCATTGCTACTGAAAACTGAGGCAAAACTGTGGTCTGTATTTCATGCCTTATGAAAGTAATCCTTACATTTTATTCTAAATTAACTCTTCCAGCACCATTTCTTTTCCTGGTTTTGAATGTTTTCTGTTGGTTGGAAAGTCAAAAGGTCTACTATAATTGTTCATCTGCTTTGGAAATTTATTAGGCTTCACTAGGTTAATGCCACATTGTTCATTTTTATAGCTCTTTGATAAGGGGTGAAAAATGTCTCAGAATTTTATGTCCTCAGCTCTTTTAATGGAATTTTAAGTGAAACTTCCACATTTTGTTACACCTGAAGACATAAAGATGAAGAAAATTTAGTATTTGGTTTGTTTCCCTTCAGTCTGTGAAGAGACACAGCCCATCATTTCTGTCATAGGAATTTCCTTTCTGCAGGTCTCCAGACTGTTCTGGGGAGATGGGAATAGGGTCTGAAGGGTTGCTCATCAGAGGTGTTGTTCTGAATTTTGTTGGGAAGGTGGTATAACTCTGGGCTATGTTACACATCCTGAATGAGATCATTCATCCCTGAGCTGTCATTTAACCTGTGGACAAGATGCTTATCTTCTAAACATCTCTCAGTTGAAGGTGCTGGCTGTTTGTTGTGCCTCTTTTGCTGGCAGTAACTGTTGACTTAACACTGTCAGTGGGAGGCATTGTGGAAGTGCTCCCTAATCTGCTTGGCCAGGCCAGGCCAGTTTGGTGGCTGCTGAAGGTAGGTGGAACTAATCCATTTGGCTCGCATGGAAATGAATCCTGTGAAATGATGTAACTGCTATGACTGATGGTTTGAAGGAGAAAGGTACCTGTAAATGCAGTGGTGAGGATGGAGAAAGTATCTGTGGAACAGGGAGATCCAGTGATACACATTGGCCTCTGCTCTAAACTTCTTTGCAAAGCAGGCACCAAGTTGAAGAGGAGCCTACTCCTGCCTTTCATTTTTATGCATTTTTCACTGTGTTTGCAGTTGAGACTGGTGCTACAGACATGCTAAACCCGTGCATTTTGCATATGGCAGATCTTGTTTTGAAAAGGAGATAAAAATATGTAAATTTCGTGTCATAATCAGTTTTAAATAGAGCAAGGTGTATTTCATAATTTTCAAAAGAACTTATGCACATGAGAAAAGCCAGTGTTACGGGGATCTCTGGAGGTTTAATAGTGATATTGTCTGGAGTAGAGGAAGGCAGCAGCCAAGTAAAGGGTGCTCAGTGTAGCAATTCTGAATGTAAATTCCTAAATTCCATGTATGCGTCATTTGGGGATCTGATCTTTATAACTTCTTGTAATTTGGCCTTTAGAAAGCTCAATATAGTATATTGAATATGTATGTAGTTGTGAACATCTGTGGCTAAATAGCTAGCAAAAGATGTACCTCCACTAAGAGATTTTTTTTTACCCTTCTATGTATTATGTTAGAGTTTGATACTAATTTAGCTGCATGGAACTTCAGTTACTTCTGCCATAAAAATCTGATGTTTTTTTCCCCGTTTATGACCTTATAGGGCTACATGGGAACTAATGATAAAAGCATTCATAAAAGTTAAATACATTTTTAAAATAACTGTCAATCTGAAATCTTATTTAATGATACAATATGTTAACAACTTGTAGGCTGTATAGTAAAAATCAAAAGTTGCAATAAGATAGGGAAAACTTTGAATAATTATATTTATGTATAAGGAAAAATGTGTTTTTAATTGAAGAAAATAGACTAATTCAAAAGTGAAACCACACTGCAGAAAATCTGTTATGACCAAACATCTGAATAAAATCACCAACTCTGGAAAAATGTAATAGGTCTGCACGTGTTTGTTGGCATTTAGGTTTCTTTCTCTTCGGCTGGTGAAGAGGAAATATTCAACTAATCTAGATAGAGCAGCTAGGTCTGGCTGCACTGCAAAATGTGGTGTAACAAGGGTATCCCTGCAGGGGGACAAAACAGAGCACTCTGGAAAGCATTTTAACAGGTACTAAAAAATTACAGGCAGCAATTAGCTGTAATTCACAGCCTTAGAAAGTGTTTTCACCTTCTTTGGGAAAAAAAAAAACAAACCCTTAGATGAGCTGCAAAAATTGAGGTGACAGGTTTCAAGAAGGATCTTTTATGAGGAACCCTTTGAGACTGGCTGAGATGGTAGAAGCTTTTCTGAGCAATGTTGGTGCCACTGGTTGTTCATTGCTGCATATATGCTTTGTGCCCAGTTCTGTTTTCATGTCTACTGCTGAGAATAATACATAGGAGTGGAAGATTGCCATGTTTGTGATTCCCTGGTACAACACATAGTTGACCAGCAAAGCAAATCTGATTTTTTTTCTGTTGTGATTGATCTGTGGGAAGATTTGAGTTAAAGAAAAAGAGTCCTCAAAGCAGAAGGCATAAAGTAGGCAATCATGATTACAGATTTGGCCTGGTAGAGCCAAGTCTTGGATCCACTGTATATTTTTAACTAGATGCTTGGAATTCTTATTTTGGGGTTGTACTTTGCAATTTGACTTTGTCAGTCCAGACCCACTGTTTAAGATATATGCTGTCTGTGCAGAAATTGGGACAAACAACAAAGTCATATATTTTGGTATTTCCTGAGATGGGAGGGATTGTGTTCTCCTTCCTTTTAGTTCAGTAAAAATTGTTTGTGTACTGTTCAAGTAATTTTCCAGTTACCTTAATTGTTAAAGCTGTTGACGTAATGAAAATTTAGTTCTATGTCTTTATTCTCCAGTGAGGGTTCACATATACTATATTATGCTGTAGTGTGCCTTATTTCTGTCATTGTTTCTGTTCTGTGCCTATTTGTATTAGAACCATTAGAGGAAGACTAAACAATGTCGGAATCATTGAAAACAAAACTTGCTTTCTCCTAAGTTGTACTAAAATTCCAGGAAATCATCTGGGAGTTTCCATTCAGAAATGCAGCCAGTGCTTTACAGAAGACTAATGGTCACTACAGCAGCCCCAGGATGATGGTACCTGCAGTACAGTTCTTGATTTGTACAACCATTCAGCCTCCAAACTGTTTCACTGTGCTTGCATAATGGAGGATTTTCTTCCCCCCTTTACCGTTAAACCAATGTCCCTGAAGAACAACTTGCCAGTAAACTTTGTTCCTCTTGTGGAATATCATGAGTCCTATCCCATGTTTTTGAATAAATATTCTAATATGAATTTTGCACCCATCAAATGCCTTAAGTCAGCTCGGGTCATTTGTGATTTCAGGCTTTTTAAAGTCTATCTATACAAAAGGTAAGTTCTGATATGTGTTGGGTATAATTGAAGATTCAGCTACAGTCTTTGCTGCTTCACCTGAGTTGGATTTGTGTCAGTGATTTACATAGCTAATAACCCATTAGGAGGTTGTTGCTTTGCTTTTTTGCTCTGCAGTTGAGCATTCTTTAAGTTTTATGTTCTGTTTTTATTTTTTTATTTATTTTTGTTTGTTTTGTTTTGCAAGTATCACATTTTAATAGAGTTGACTTTCAGTTTTAATGTTTTTTTTTCTTCTGTGAAAGACTTGCAGATACAGTGTTTATTATTTAACCATGTGTGTAGGATAAGAATTAAACTCTTACCATGACTGTAATTGAATTTAATTATGTAAAGAAGCATTGCTTGTCTAAAGGGATTTTCTAATTTAAATTTACCATATCTGAAAGACTGATTGCTGGGGACCCACATGATTTAATTGCTTCTGAATATCCATGACAACTGTTGTCCTATTGCTTCATAGCACCAGGTCCTGCTGTCAGATATGTGGAGCTGTATATATTTGAAAATGCCTGCTTAAATTATCACAAGTTTAAAAATATGCTAAAATAATATGTATACCAGAAAAGGTAGAACTTCTCTTTCCTTAATACTTTGCAGGTGTTACAGTAGATAGAAGTATTGTAAGTACTTAGGAAATTTTTACATTGATTTAAATCTGAATTTGAGCATAGTATACAAAATTTGGTTTTAAATTATTGTGTTGAAGCTGCTTGAAACTTGAGACATACTTAAAATGAGGGTATTGTAAAAGAAACTTTAATGACACAGCAAGTTTGTTATGGGGGAGAGTTTGTATCCAATATTTGGTATTAAGAACTTTTGGAGTCCAACATAAAAGCAATAGGCTGTAACAGCAGATGGGATTTTACTTACACTCTCTCCTCTGAGCCCTGTTCCCAACGCGTATTGTTGGCTTTCTTCCAGAAAACGTACTTTAATGTTGTATACTCTTCTTCCATAATAAACAACCAAAACATATGGTTCAGCCTTTGATTTCTTTGAACAATCTCTAACCAAGAATGTCTCGTCCTATATGGTACAGATTTAAGTTATGGATTGTATGGTTAGTTCACAACAAAACTTGCAAGCCATTGTGGACAGCTTACAGCAATTTTCCCCCAAGAGTTCACGTCCCAGGTTTTGAGAAAAATGGTACTTACAATGTTTTTCTGTAACAGTATCTTCTCTGCTTTGTGGCGATCATATTCTCCAACATACCATTCACATTTGTTTAAATCCTTAATTTTAAGATAGCATAATCAGTGTATAGAAATTAACAAGTGGCAGAAGCAAAACCAGATTGTATCTAATCTGCATTTAAAGCACATTCAGCACAGTATATAATGGTAATGCATCTTGAGAATGATAATGCATATTGAGAAGTCCTGTTAGGAAGTGTTAATCAAATTAGACATTTAAATTCTTATCCATGGTTTCAAGAGCTCATATTGGACTTTCTCAAGGTTGCTGAACACCCACAGCTTTCAGAGGGGGTCAGAGGCGGTGCCATATAGTGTTAATCCCGTTTCTTAAAAACACGCATTTTTATGCAGCAAAGTTGGTCTTTACCTTTTGAGTGTGTTGGGTACGAGATTGCATTTCCGGTTCTACAAGCAAATGTTTTGATTTATTCTTGCATGCTGGATATGATGTAGGAGGTGGTGTCTTCTTCACTCTCGAATTATCTACACTTAATGTGGAACCTGTGAAAGTAAATTCAGAAGGAAAAAATTTGCATTCTTAAAAGATAATTTAATTTTACACTATGTTTTGCTTAGTAATTTTGAGAATAGTACTTTTAATTTAGAGTATTGTGATATTAACCTTTGAAATTCAGAGCTGTCAGTTATGAGTGGTCTTGTGCTAATGCAGCATCAGTGATTTCAGATTAATGCCCCCAGAGATTTAACACATTAGTTTCCTGATAGTTTTTAATTGACTTCAATCTGACAGGCTATTGTGCACATAGCAAAATAATAAACTGTTAATAAAACAGCAAATACTAAATAAAATACTAAATATGGGACAAGTATAATGGTTCATTCTGTTCTACTTTCCCCTTTTGAGTCCCTTTTATTTGTGTTGGATCCCAGCTGCTATTATGTTAGATCATATTAAAACCCCTCATTATTCCATTGCCAGCTAGCATTGTTTCTAACAAGCTGTTGAAACCTCAGATGATTCAGAAGTTCTGCCATGCTGATAAATTTCAGTCTGCCCTGTGACTTGTTTCTAATAATAAATTCAGGGCCAAGGGGTGAGGTTGCTCTCACATTAAGGAGAAGGTGTTGGTCTTCAGCTGCATGTGCCTGCTCCATTCAGTGCTGCCGGCGCAGGGGCCTGGAATAGCTGAAATCCTTTTCCCAAAGCAAATGTGCTTTGCTGTCTGTAGGTTTAGGGCTGCCCTTTACTAGCTAGACCCAGATACCCAAGTCTCTGTGAAGCTAAGGAAGTGCAGGGGTTGGGTGAGGAACACAAGGAGTCACGTAGTGTGTGAGGCTAGGGCTGACTCTGAGGATGCAGCAGAAGCAGCCTGAGAAAACTAATCTTTCAATGTAAAGATTGCATCTTTATGTGATGTAAAGAAATGTAAAGAGAGCATCTTTCAATGTAAAGATTGAATGTAATTTTCAGATATGTGACATGGGGAATAATTGTTAATTGAAGATAAAAACCACCATATCCTGCTGTATAACAGAAAACAGTTCTCTGTGTTTCATGCAATGCTGGTAGGAGAAAGATCCAGTGTCCATTTTAAAAGTAAATGAGAAAAATGTGATTATCAATGGCTTCCATCTTTTCCTTCTGGTTACTGTCACTAGAGACAGTGCTGTTTTTCAGTGTGGTATTTCATTGTGCTTTATCTCTTCATGCTTTATCAGTTTATTATTGTTATGCTGGAATGTAGCATATGACAGTATTAAATTTTACTAGGAAGACTTTCTTGTATGGGGGGAAGGAGTTTTCACTGCGTTTTGCTGTTCCATTCATGTATGTACCATGTTCTGATTTATAACTGCATTACTTTTTTTTTTTTTTTTTTTTTTTTTCAAACAAGATCCACTGATAGCAGTAGACAAAGAGCCATGGTCTTCAGCAGGCAGTCAGTCTATTCAAAGGGCTTGGCACCAGACATCAACCTTTTGTTTCTGCAATCACTTTGACGTGTCAAAATGTGGAATTTTTTTACTGTTCAGCCTATTGGATCATGATTTTAGCATTTTTGTTCTCATTGCATTTTTAGTGGCTATCCTCAGATTTTTTTTTTTTTAAAGAGACCCCACTCCACTAGGACCATAGTTGCTTTGTGACCTGTGCTGTGTATATTTTGCAGATTTTTTTTTTCTGCTGTGTCTTAAGGTGTGGGATAAGAAGGTAAAGTTCTCTTGCAATGCTTATGTGCCAAGTCTGGTTGAGATGGAGCTTGTTAAGAAATTAGATTTAATAAAATTAATGTTTGTTCTTAAAACATTTTTTAAGCCAAATGTAGACTTTAAAGGCAATTGTAGGGTAGCAGAGGGAAGGCTACTTATTTGTTCTCTTCCTGTTGCTTCATGAGGGCAAGGAATTGACAGAGGAAAAAGGATACTCTGCTGTCCCAGAGACCCTGAAGGAGCAAAAGCCCTGGTAAGGGTAGTAGGAAGTGTCTGAAGTGGCAGCAGCAAACAGAGACCTAGATGAGCTTTACAGATTTTGTGAAGAAAGATTTTTAGTAGGTGTCCAGAGGGGAGGGTGTGTGGAATTGCACTCCAGCACAAGAAGAAAGCGACTCAATGGAGGGAGTCCACCAGAATCTGGGAGCTGGGGCCTGTGAAGCAAACCTGGGGGAGGTGGGCTTGGTTAGCCTGGCAGTTGACCAAAGTTAATTTGAATCCTACTTGATCTGAACAAATAATGCAGTCCATATGTTCTTCCTGGTGGTATTTGCTTTTACTGTAAGTTCGTGTTATGCACTCATAGGTTCTTGGCACAGCTTAGGGGTTTCTTTTTTTTGATAAAAAAGGGCATTTGCAGAGGCAGTTACAGAAGAGTAAAAGTATGCCGTGTAGTCAAGGACAGTAGGAAGTACATTCAAAATCCTCAGTGCAGACACATAAGCATAGCATCCTGAGTCTCTTTCTTACTCTTATTTTTCAATGTTTAGTTTGGCTTTCAAAGCAATCTCTGGTTCTTACCTGATCTGCAAATGTTTTTAGAGCTCCATGTACACTGAGGGCTAGGAAAAAGCAATGAATAAAAATAATGTCAGAAAACATTTCTTTTAGTGGCAGTGTAAGAGTCAAATTAGAGAGCAATGCATAGCTGTGCTTCCTCAGAATACCCCTTCCTCTTACTGATGGCAGCTTTGGGCCTTCCCGGGTTTTGGGTGGTAATTTTGTATTTAGTGTTTTTAGACACATTTCCCTTTCATGAACCACTTTTTCAAGTTGCATAGAGTTTTGGGTTTTTTACTCTCCATAAGAGTTTGACGTTTTAACTGCATGTGCAGTGGAGCACAGTTTGCTTTTGTTCACTGCTAATTCTTGGTGCCCCTATAGGAAGACCCAGGGAGTAGTTCTTCCCTGCCTGCTCTGATTTTCTAGACTGCTCCTGAGTGGCCAGTTGGTATTTTGTTGTGTTGGTACACTGGGAGGAATATTGACTAAATAACATAACAGAAGCATAAGAAGAAACAGAATATTAGGGGTCACAAATATGGTCATATTTATTCCATACAATAATTTTATCCTGGAGAAATGCCATTATTGTAAACAACGCTACATGAGATTTTGTATTTGTATAGGAAAGATGTTAAATCATACATATACTTCCTATGCTGTCTCCCATATTTTTGGATTTTGTTGCATATTTCAGGAGAAAAGAAATTACAGACATTTAGAAAGGAAAGATTTGTATAGGTTAGAAAAAAAAAGTAGGTCTAACTATGGGAAATTTCTATGGAAGAATAATCAGCCTTTAGAAACCCAGGTGTGTATCCTTTGTAAATAAAAATAGAAAATGAGGGGGAGAGGAAATGCTGAGGCTGGAGATAGCACAGCTTCTTTACACAATATGTTTAACTCCCTATCACAGAAATAGCAGCAGAAATGTATTACAGCAGTATGCTATTAAAGATAAAAATTGGCTGTGCAATTACAATAGCTTGAAAGCAATTCCCAAAGATGGTTCTTGTCATACATCAGGGCAAAACATAATATATCACTGCATGGCATCAGAAAGTAGTATCATCTTGCTGTTATTGCATAGTGAAATATAATTTTCTAGGTCAGAATGTTTAGTCCTTGAAGCATCCAGTACAAACTCATGAAATTCTTTTATTCTTACCTGGCTTCAGGAGGTTGTTGTGCTTGAAAAGGTACTTCAGGTTTCTTCCCCAAAATTGTAACTATTAGAAAAAGATAAGAACTTAATATTTCCTCTTTTGTGTAACTGAGAGCATCTAGCATCTATTGTGAAATAAATTAAGTAAATTCATACACGAGGGTGAGGCAGAAATAGAAAACCTTAAAGGGCTGTAATCAGTCTGGCTTGAATGAGTCAGCTAATGATTTCAGTGGGACATTTGGATTAGTACTGAATGTCACATGGGGGACATTATGGAGTTCGCTAATGCCAAATATGGCTTAACATATTAGTAAATAATGTAGAATGTTGAACTAGAAATATGTGGAGAGTTCACAAGTCATTTTTATAGGACAGGATAGGTATTGAATTTATTAATGCAGTTGATTCTATTTCTTGCTGAAAATCAGGAAATGGTGCCTTAATCCACAAAAGGAAATGCCAGAGGAAATGATGAACTCATTAACACAAAGTGTAAAGAGTATGAAAGCCATGTAACCTGTATCTATCTTCAAAGTATTTTGTTTGTCATGGGCCTTTGTGCACGTGGAAACAGCGAGTGGTTTAAGCCACTTTTTCAAAGCTGTATGTACATCTAAAGAATGGACATGTTTTTAAAACAGCAAATTACTTAATTTTTTTTTTTTTTAGCTTTAAAAGCCTAAAGCTTTTAAGAAACTTTATTTCAAAATTCTCACCCTCAGATAATGGTAGAGCAGCAAGATTGAGAGAAGAGTGGTGTCCTCTGTGCAGATCTCTTTTGGATTATCCTTCTCTTGGTATTTTAGGTACCAACACCATTATTTTTCCCAAAACCTTATGGCATTTGCTTAGGACAAATGTGATAACCTGGCTTCCCAAATAGCTGTAGCTAAGGCCAAGTTAAGTTTCCTTTCTTCTGCTGCTCATCAGCAACTGTTGAGGTCTCTCTAACTCCATTCTCAGCAGATGTATACCTGGAGGAATCTCTCTCATTTCAGTTGAAATTTTAATTATAGAATATTTTAATTTTGAAATACAAAGGAAAGAAAACAAATTATTATCATATTATTGAATACTGACCTTGCTCTCTTCCAGGTGCCTGTATAAAATGATAACATAGTAAATATTTTTCTTTGGATTCTTAACTTGAATTTACCCCAACAGACTCAACTATCTGCCAGTTTTAAAATAATTTATAGACATTCAAACATTAATACCTGGTCGCTTTGTCAAAAACCTGGGCTGAATACTGATCTCAGTTTGCTAGCAACAATAAGAATTGAACTTTTTAGGGGTGTAAGTGGACATATAGTTTACTGCAAAGATCACCATTTAATGATGTGTATTGTATATCAGTTTAAGTTACAATATGGTTTTCCTTCCTTGATCTTGTATTAAATCAAGATTGATTATGGTGGACTGGAGAGACACTATCCAAAGATTAAAATCAGTCACTTTTTTTCAGGCTTCTTACCTGACAGTACAATTATTTTTATGACAGATATTTCAGTCAAAATCACTGTGTGGAGAGTCTTAATCCAGCATATTATGTTAAAAATAAGAATGATAGGTTTCTAAAGACTGGAGTTTGACTCCTAAGCTTTCACTGCATTTCTGTATTATTTTGATTCACAGATCAAAATTATGGTAATATCAATTATTTTGCTTGTTAATTTGATACATCTAAGACTATAAAACATAAATATTAAAGAGAAAAATAGGTTATTCTTTGTAGATGCTGCATTTTGAGCCTTCCTTAGAAGTTACTTCCCCAATAATGGTTACCTATTACGTAGTAATTTCAAATCTTATTCAGGCTGGACAAGACCTAGGCAGGTTCTAGCCCAAGCTCCCTCTTAAACCATGGAGAACTGTGAGATGAGACCTGGAGCCTCAAAGAGCTTTAACCAGCTGGGTCTTGCAAACCTCCCAGAATGCAGGTTTCACAGCCTCTCTGGGAAACCTCTTTTAATACCCTCATAGTTATTTTTTCTTCCCTATTTCTGATGGAAACCTTCATCATTTCAAGATTGTTGCCTCTTGTACTTCCACTGTGCACTCTGTAAAGCACTATGCTCTGCCTTTTTGACAAACATCTCTCAGACACCGACTGGCAGCTATTGGGGTCCCCCAGGGCTGTCCCCTCTAGACAAAGGGAGCCCAGTCCCACCAGACTCAATTTACAGGCCAAATACTGCATGTCCTGGCTGTCCTGGTACCCTGTGCTGATCCTCTCTGCTCTGTCAGCTTCAGCCTTGAGCAGTACTCCAGGTGTTGTCTATTGAGTGATGAGTAAAAGGGAATAGTCCCTTCCCTTGATCTCTTGGCAATGCTCCTGTTGACACAGCTTGATACGCTGTTGGCCTTTATGGCTGTCAAGGATACACCAGTGGCTCATGTTCAGCCTTTGGTCCCCAGGTCCTTCTGAGCTGAGCAGAGGGTTTGGTTCATTCTTGAGTAGCATTTTGCCTTTGTCCTTTCCAATTTCAAAAGGCTCCTCAGTACCCTCTCCTGGGTTATGGTGAAGGGCCAGTCCTTCTCTCAAACCTATTGACCTGCCCTTCAGCGTCTGAAACCCTGACAAGGGCACAATCTGTCTTCTCCTCCTCCAGGTCACACTGAAACTGTTTAGGCCTTCACATCTATATGACTAGGAAGTGATCAAAATTAAATTTTATCTTTTCCTCATCATGAGGCACACAGGATTTCTCCTTAAGATGTAGTCAAACTAAGAGCTTGTTAAGAGCTGAAGTATTTGTGCAGCTGTACAATGTCCAGCCAGAAATATTAATTACAGCTGTAAGATATTTATTTTTCTTGAGAGTGTTTTCATATTTGGTTTGTAATGAGTCAGTATCCAGGACAAGAGCGCTTTTTTTTTTTTTTTTAAATACTATCTTTCTTGCCAATATAACATTTTTTTAAGCATTAAGTGTTGATTACAATATTGCAACCAAACCATGTTTTTGTCACCATCTTTCAAACTAAATAAGCTACTAACCAAGAGGAGTGAGGTTTGGGGCAGTCTTCCAGTCAGAACTATAGAGAAGGAAAACTCAATGGATTTAAAATTAGGCAAGTCTGTAGATTTGTGCTACAACCTGCTATGGAAGGAAACAGTTGGGATTAACTATTATAGGTTCCCTTTAGTGAGAGAAAAAAATAAAACCAATACAGTAGGAACACATTAGTGCAGGAACTAGAACATTCAGTAAGAAGCACAAAATGCTATAAATTATAATCACTTTCCAACTTTTACAAACATCCTTTAACACTCTGCATGATTGTAGGGATTGTATCTCTTAATAATTTTTATAGGAAACCACTTGTCATAACTAAACTCCCTTATTGCTAAAACCATTTCTTCTGCTTTACTTCATTGATCTGAGTAGAAGGTGAGTGGGGAAGGAGAGGCAAAAGCGAGCTGGGGGACAGCAGGCACCGTTAAAACTGGATTTAAAGTTTGTCCATTTTTTTGTTTTGTATTGAAATGTGTCATCTTATATTTGAAGAATTTATATTACATTAATGCTATTACACTCCTCTATTGACCTTATGATTTCAGTTTTCTGCTTGTAAAAATGTATGTGGAATCTCTGTCAGAAGGAGAGTGTCTCCTGCTGCTCACTCTTCACTGGCATCCACATCAGGCAGTTATGAGAGATGCTTTATGTGGATAGTTGGACAGGTAGCTTTGCACTGTACCTATGTTTTTATTTCTACAAACAAATTCAGAAACTTACCCCATTCAGGAAGTAGCAGTATTGAAATTGCAACACACACTAAATATGAATACTTTAGTGACACAAAGCTAATATGACTCTTACATACAGTTTTTTAAACCTAATAAGCTAAAGTACTATTTCAAGAGAGGCTGTGCAGCCATGGAATGTGTTTGGCTTTTATGGTCCAAATACATACAAAGATGAATACTTACTTTATTTGATTCCTTAACAGATGAGTGTCTGGAAAAGAAAGAATAATATGCAGAACATTTAATTATGATAAAATAAAAATCACTTTGAGTACATCATCATTGATGATTACATCATCACTGAAAACTAACAGCCCTCGACAAGGGAAGGATTTTGTTACTGCTAGAGAAATTCAGAGGGTGCTTTTTTTTTTTTTTTTCCATTAATTATTTTCTGGAGAAGTATCTTGGACTTCCTTAAAAAAAGGATGGCATCCACTGAATTTGTTATGGTATAAGACAATTTTTTAAAGGATTTTTACTCCATACCATAACAAATTCAGTGGATGCCATCCTTTTGGAGAGGAGGGGTAAAAGAAGAGTATCTACTTCAGCACTTTTCATCTCATACCAAAAGGTCTTATTACACACTGTAAAGTCAGCTATAAATGGAAGTAAGTTCCTTGAAGACTGAAGAATTAAAAAAATGAAATACTCACAGAGCTGAAATGGAAAGTGTAGAGGAAGTGAGGTGCAAACCAGGGAAAGATGAGTGGAGAATACTCCCCATGGCCCTGATTAAGTAGGTGTTAAGGTATTTTTCTGCCTTCTCCTGATATGCCTGATCAACAGGAGTATCATTCTTTCCCGGGAAGGAAATATTCTCCCTCCAAATAAAAAGAAATTGGAGTAGGTATTGAGTCTGACATCTTCTGTTAGATGTTTTGGTTATGATGAAAGTTTATGCTTTTTAGCAGCATGTATCTCCTAATAAATGAGACAGAGGACCAGATTTTACAAGCTATTTAGCAACATAAGGTGTGAATAAGCATCTAGTAGTTTTTGGAAGGCTCTGAGATTTAGTCCCTGTTTAGCCTATCCTAAAAAAGATATGACTGAAAAAATATGACAGTGAGATATTTTGCTAAATCAGTCAGAAGACAAAAGGAAGATCTGGTATAGGAAACTCTGGGAGCTATTTTTCAACAGTGACAAGGGCTCTGTTCCTCATGTCTGTGTTGAAAACATCGATCAGCACAGAGGCCTGAGGCAAGAAATTTGGAAATTATCTGCATTATTCAAGAAAGCTTGGAGAAAGGAAAGGGCCTGTTTTGGTTTGGACAGTTGTTTTTTGTGTTAGTTTCTTCAATTTATTAGCTTGGTCTCCAGGGCTGTTATTTAATGTGTGAAAGCCCATATTCAGGACACTGGGTGTGTGGTAAAGTTCCATGACGTTAAAGATGTGCTTGCAGGGCTGGCCTCCACTGCCAAGGGACATGGTCCTTCCATGGCCTGCTTTCCATGGGCATATAAAAGTTTCAGTCACACCACAGCTTCTAAGATACATTCCAGGACCCTGCACTTGCCTATCTTTTTATGAAGCTATTTTTTAGAGTGTATAAGTAATGATGTGTTAAATTTTATAAGTCTTCCAAATTTTGTTGGAAAACAAGACTTGCACTCCCAAATCACATCTGTGGTTGGGCAGATTTGCTTACAGTCTAGCAAAGGACTGTAAGCTGTAGTGCCATACTCCTTCCCTCTGCAGCTCATATGTATGTTTTCTCCTTACAAAGCTGTAGCTGGACTGAGGATGAGAAATATTTTGAGTGAAGTGCTTGTGGGAAATTTGTCAAGTGCCTTCCCCAGATATTGTGTGGTGTACTCTGTGCCACTGTGTCTTACTCATGTGATAAAACCCCCTAGTACAATAGACATGATATGTATGTCTATTACAGACTTTGTCTTTATGATAGGACTTTTTAAATCCAAGTGCTCTGCATACTGCTATTTGCTGGCAACATGGATTATAACATTTCTCACAAAGCTTTCAAACTGTGCTGCCCTACCAAGGGAGGGGATCAGTCGTGGGATTTGGAACTTCGCATCTCCATGCCAGGTCTTGCATCTGAATATGAAGCTACTTCATATTAATAAAATGTCTTAGCAACCAACAGCTTTTGGAACCTAATTCATGAAAAAATTTAAACATCATTCAGGAAAAAACTCCACCCCAACAACCCATAATTAGAGCTCACTCATTAAGTATATTCTTAACTTTAAGCACAAGATTATTTCCTTGATTTGTAAGGAATTATTTTCCTCCCAAGGGGTTTGTAGTAACCTCTGTAAAATGAAGCAAAATTCCATCCCGATGAGCTGAAATTGAAATAATTTAAGGAAGGATGGACAAGATTGACACAGCTTCTGGCTGCTAGAGGTTTTTGTCAAGAGTCATTTGAGCATCATACCCCATGGCCCCTGGATTTGTGCCATTCCTCTTCCCAGCATGTCTCCAATGCTGTTTCCATTGTGAATGTGCATTTTGGTCAGACAGCAAGAGCACATGTACATCTGCTTGTATGTGACAGTGAGCAGAGTGTGTTCGTGCTCATCTGACCAGGTACATGTTGTGTGGAAAAAGCAACCAAACTCATAACCTGCTGTAAGCATGTGCTGGGTCACACAGCTGGGCACAAGTGGTTTGTGCTTCAGGTGACTCATCCTCACTGCCACGTCAGGATGCTGAATGACCACAGGCGTTGTGTGGCTAGGGAGTGCAAAATGTAAAGGGCAAGAAGTGATTTGTAGCCTGGATTCATTGGCCTCATGGGCTGAAGCCAGACTTCTGCCTACAGATGAGTCATTTCTTTTGCTGAATGTAATGTCTTTGGGATGTGGAGTGTGTTTCTCTATCTCTGGGGCAGTCAGTGTGTTTCCCCATCACTTAATTCACTAACTGTGCTAAGTAAATAGCATTTTTGTACTTAAAAGTGGTTGCAAGGCCTCTAAATATTATTAAAGAAAAAAATTGGACAAATCTTAGTGTTCATGAAAGTTCTGTCTACTTTTCTACTCCTTTACTTCTTTAGCATTATTTTGCCAGTTCTTCTTTAAAAAAAAAGCCAGTGTCACATTACGCTAAATACCACTTCTCTCAATTATTCACAGTTGTCTAAAGAATAACTTTCTTAAGTAAAAGCAGAGGTGTGATGGAAGTGAAATTTTGTGGTTTGAGCAGGGAGAGTGTTTTGATTCTCAGGGTATGAAGATGAGGAATGCACTGTACCTTGTGACTTTTGCTGATATTGGAGAGGTGGGATCTTGGCTGAGTGTGTTCCACTTGTGACAGACCTGGCTGCTTATTCTTGGCTCTGGAGGAAGGGGCTGATACTGCTTTGGCAGCATCTTCAGAGGCCTAGAGAAGTCAAAGAAGAACTTGAAGAGCTATTAGGGAATAAAGGAGGTGCAGGGACTGTGTTTTAAGCTCAAGTTCTAGAAATAAGAGACTGGATTTTTCTGAGAGTATTTCAATGTATTTGTGCTGAACCAAGCTCAGATCCAGGAGCTCTTCAGGCAGGGCCCTTCAATAACAATAGTAATATTGGATAATATTCTACATTTGCAAGACATTACTGCACTGTCTTGTGTGCCACTAAATATTGCTTTTTGTGTGCCTCACGGTGTGTGCCAAGTACAGCTCTGCAGTGGGGATATTCCTGGGTAGGTATGGCTATGTATATGGTCCAGCCAGGGCACACATGGCAGTTTCAGACACAGAGGAAAAAGTGTCCTTCATACTTGTGAGAAAACTCACAGGTAACATGGGCCTGGTGTTTTCTGACAGATGTGGGCACTCCCTGTCTGTGCTGAGACCAGGCAGTCACAGCCCAACTCCAGCTGGAAGTTGTAGCATAGAGAGGTTGGCTGGACAAAACTGGGGGTGCATCCAAGGTGCCTGGCAGAACTGCCTTCAGTGGTGGGCTCCTGGGAAGGGTGCCTTGTGTGTTTGCACATACCCAAATTAAGTCAAGTGAGAGAATTAATTCTGGACACAATAATACAAGTAGAAACAAATAGTGAAATTTTGTAGAATAATGGATTGAGAATGTTCTTATTCCTGCACTATTACAGTTTTGAATTTGTGAAATTTTACTACTCTTTTACGCTATTTCATATTTTTTAGAATCAAATCTAAATATGTAATGCTAATAATATTTTAAAATTCTTTATATCTTTTAGAGAAATCAGTGTAGGCATGGAGGAATAAACTTCTTGTTCCTAGATGACCTTTGAAAGGATTTTTTTGGCAAATTATAGCAATTGTTATTTGAGGTTGACCAAATCAAGAAGTGATTAATTTTTTATTTGTGGGTATATCATAGAAAAATATATCTGTGGAATAGAACTTGGTCTATCTTCTGTGGGAGTAAGTGGAAATATTCCAGTTGATTTCTATACATGATTTAGATGTGTAGCAAAAAGCACTGGCAAATAAATTTAAGTGAGAATGAAGTCAATATTATCACAGTGAACAGAGCCTAAGGCATCAATAAAATTGGTGGGATATTTTTTCCCCAGCAATTTGTATCTGGTTGAACCAGATTCAATATTTCAGGGTTTTTGACTTGTCCATAGGCACAGCGAAGTTGGTTTTGAAGATGCAGGCCTGAGCTCCTGCTATGAATACTTAGAGCTCAGGCTTTGTTCTCCCTAATTCCACATCAGAACCTGTAAGTCCAAAGAGAGGCAGCAGTAAAAAGATGCTGGCTCACTTCCAGTCACCTCATTACCATGAGCAGCACAGATGGATGTGAGCATTCATTAGCACTGAGTTCCCCGGGGACCACAGGTAAGTGATCTCTGATGTGATCTTACCGTGGGGGAGGTGTAGGCTCCTGGAAAAGAGAGGAAAAAAAAAATCTCTGTAAGCTTTTACCTCCACCTTGGTTTACTAGAGAGAAATATGAAGAATTTAGAATTAAGTAGACATGCCTGTGTCGAGAGTCTGTGCTCTACAGCACAAAACAGCATGCTATAACATGCCATTGTAAAATCATTGAGGAATAGAAGACATCCTCATGTGAATGCAAGTGAGACAATGTGGGACTGCAGACAGGAGTTCTCTTTTCCTTTAGCTAGTGCTAGCAAAATGGCAGCTTGCTGTTAGAAATCTATTACATGGCAAAATAACCAGTAAAAATTTAATTGTGAGAGGTTCTGCTTACCTGGTGTCCATGTATTTTCATTCTTCCTCCTAAAAATAGTTACAAATAATTCTTAGTTGAGTGCTACCCATATAATTCACAAATGAAGTTACAGCTTTATTCTGGTATTGTTATTATTATTATTATGGGTAGTCCAACCCCATTCCTTGCCTTCCCCTGGCTCCAGAACTCTGCTCTTGCTTTCAGAATGAAACACTTGAGGGTGATATTTATTCAGGTATTGTAAATTTAAATATTTTTTCAGCATATATATATATATATATATATATATATATATATATATATATATGCTTATCTAGTTAGGGATGCATTTTTTGTCTCTTTTTATTTTTGTGTAGAAATTTATAAAAATATTGAAAACCAATGAAATCAGTTCTATTTTTTAAAATATACCAAAATATGTCTGATTATTTAATTTAACATCTTACTACTAATAAAAAAATATTCTTAATCTATTTTTGCTATATTGAAATTATTTTCCTAAGTTCTACATGCTAAAATCCTAACAAATGCAAAGGGCATGCAAGAGATCTCAAGCTCTCCTTCAGCTAAACCATAACAAATTGCTCTGAATAATATAATGTTACTTTAAATGTTTAACATTTCTAGAAAATACTGCTGAAAAAAGTCTTCTGTGCTATTCATGCCATCTTGTGGCAAGGCAACTTAATAGCACTGGGCATGAGAAAAAAAAAAGTGAGGCTGTATTTAAAAACAATGTAGCTATTATCTGAAAATAATAGTGTTCTCTATAAGTACTACTCACTCAGTAAGTACTAAAAATATTGTATCAATTGTGTTCTCAAACACCAGAATTTAATTTACTTTCCAGCACTGGCTTTGGTTCATCTTAACATCAGCACACATCATATGTGGACATGTAAATCCAGCCTACTAAATCCTGGTGGAATTTGAAGCTTTAGATAAACTGGCACTGTCCTTGCCTACTGATTTCTGCAGATTTTGAAGCTGTCTTACTCGAATTTATCTCAATTCAGCTTTTTTCTGGGCTACATGAGGATTTACTCACAAGAATCAATCTAACCTTTCATTTTCAAACTGTATAGTGCTTACCTTTTCATTCATCTGCAGGAATTATTTCTCTCTATGTTTTGCATTATAGAGTGAAATAAGAGGGGGGAGGGGAAAGCAAATGCTATTTTACATGGAATTCTTTGAGTTATTTTTCTGGCTGATCAAATGATAATATTTTCTAAAAATCAGGTGCAACAGCAAACACAGAAGGGTCCATTTTCTTGGCTTGGCAATTGCAGTCTTTTTGACCATATTACCATATGGTTCAAAGAAAATGGTAAGATAAAAAATGCCGTTTCTTTTCAAAGATAATCAGATATTTAATCCTTCAGTAGCTGACTTCATGATGTACTGCCACATCCAAAGTAAATTAAATATAAAAAAAGTGTATAGAAACCTACTTTTAAAACAATCCTACAATTGAGTAAAACTGTCAATCAGAGGATTTAATATTTGGGCACTCCGTTAGGTTCTTGTCTCTTATTTAACCACAAGAAACAGAACAAAAATTTAAGGCCCATTTTTGATTTAAAATTAAAGGATTTCGAAGCAAATTTAGGGTTAAAGGTAAAGTAGCGGAGAAAAAAATATTCTAGATGATGTACCACGCAGCATATTCTGAGTTGGTGAACACTGTCAGACAGCCTTTGTAAATAGTCGCCCTAGGATGTAAATCCCTAGTGGGAATTGCTAAAGTTGGTATTGGTAGTTAAAAATAGTTATTAGATTATGTTTTACAATATATTCATGGAAAAAGCCAGAGAAGGATAGGGAGTGAAAAAGAATTGCATTATTAGAAGTAAAGCACAGCAGGGATCTTGCAGCCTTTTGGTTGAAGAGCTCAGGAGACATTGGCTTCTCCCTTCCCCTTATGTCCTTACAATATAGTGAAAAGGACAATCTGATTTTTAAGCTGAAGGGGTTTTTTTACTCCCCCTGTAGGAACGGGGAACTCCTGAAATAAAATATATCTCCTTTAAATAATTACTGCAGTGTTAGATAGTTAAAGATAGTTGAAAGAGTATTGCAAAATTTGCAGGATTGTTTTGGAAAGCAGCTACTGTTCTGAAAACTGTGTCTATTTTAGCACATGTAATCTCTGCCTTATGTACAAAAGGTAAATATGGAAGTAGCAATTACTATTTTTGTTTGCAGAAATGGGTAGGTTTTTTTTTTTTTTTTTTTTTTTTTTTTTTTTTTTTTTAATTATACCTCTTACATTTGGCACTGTTGTCCCCTCCGGATCAAATGTGCGAATCTGTTAATAAACCAAAATAAAGATGTGAGGTTAGCCATCATTCTTGAAACTATGGCCAGTAGAAAGGGTGCTGCTCCTGGCTGGGATGCCTCTAAGGCTTATTAGAACCCTAGCAGTCAATGAGTGAAAGCAAGAGGCAAAGGCAACCATGCAAAGTGAAACAGGAACGGCTCACGGGAACTTGGGCCGCCCACTGCAAATGAATGTGATATGGCTAAGAATTTAAATAGACTGCACTTTGGGGGATTTTACAGAAAAAGGGGAAATCTATTTGTGAATAAGTTTTAGTATCTTTACTTACAGCTGAGTGTTGAAGGGGCTGAGATGGATTCTCGCTTGTTGGGGAAGTGGTACTTGAAGGCCTTAAGCAACGTTTATCTGCAAAAGGGGAAGAAAAATCAAGCCTGAGTAATTCAGTCCTATGTTTGAAGAAGGACGGGTTTTAATGTTCAAAATGTGTTTTTCAGGTCAGGTCTTGCCTTTTTTATAACTTGGTTTTGTTTTTCCCCAAGAACATAGCAACCATTTTAGCGGCTGTATGGAGGACATAAGCATGACCCTGGTAATAGCTTTATGGTTAACCTCCCCACTGTGGTTATAAATAAAAGCCTTCATAAGCTGGTAAACAGTTAAGGCAGACGTTTGACCTTAACTGTGGTTAGATTACTGAATTTGTTTTTCATTTGAAACTTTACTCTTGGCAATGCCATCGTGTTGTTCTGGTTTTGCAAGGGTTGTAGGGGTTTTATTCTCTAGGTAGTTTTTTTAATTTTTACTTTAGCTTTCAATAAAATCTGCATCCATGGCCATCAAAAAGAAATGCTCATGTTGTATACTAACATGTGTTTTTCAGTCATTAATTTTACATTTTAAGGTCACTGGTATTTATCTAGAAAGGATGGCAAAAATGTTAGCAATGAATTTTACCCTTTTGAAATATATTTTCAGTCCTTTCCTCACTCTTGCATCTTGCCACATTATAGTTACTGGGCATAATACACAGATAAAAAGCAGCTTTTTTTGTTTATTGTGTTTTACATGAAAACACAAAACAAAACCTATGTCTTTTGGCTATTTCAGGACAATCTTACATAAACAAGAAAAGATGCTGACTGCTAGATGAAAGTTTTTACTACTAACCAAGATAAAAACTGTATTTGGAATTCACTTCAGGTTTCCAAATAAAATAGACAAGTCTTGGAACATAATGTAGAGTATCTGGTTGTTCAGACTGATTGTGATCCTTTCACACACTGATAAATTTACTCACTTTAAAAGCCATCTATTTGTTTAGACATCAAAAAAACTCCTACAAAAGATGAGTAGAAAGTGTCTTTTCTGACTTTGATGTGAACTGGAGCAAGCTATCTGGTTTATGGTTTCCAGTCTTTCTCATCTAGGGCTCACTTCCCGTATTTTAAGTATTTAAAACCTCTAGACTGTTTATATTGGGTTGGAGCAATGCACAGCTAGGATGACATTTCACTTCCATAAATGGGATATTAATTGGCTCTGTATGTTTAGGCATTAAACGTGACTTAGAATAGCTTTAATAAACCAGAAGATGATTAATGCAGCTACCTTACAAGGTTAAGAATGCTTGAGAAATACACTCAAAATAATTGCTTATTACTGCTATTTAAAGCATTAGAGAACACCTTTAGAAAGAATACTACATTATCACCTGGAGGAAAGTTTAGTGTGTTTTTTAATATGTTTTCCATCTTACAGGAAATAAGCTTAAATAGCAGTGAGATTTTCTGAAATGGCTGTGACTTTGATCAGCCATTTTTTTGCACATTCCATGTGGAAGGGAATAATGGAATTTATCCCGTGAAGGTAATACTAAAATTAAAAAGCAGTGTTTAATTATTAGTTTAGCGTAATCTAATGAAAATCAGGGTAACTACTGAATATGAAGAAGCAGACTAAGACCTTCTCATGTTTCTGCCTACCAGTGTTATTTTCCAGTTGAACCATTTAATTTAAAAAAAATGGACTAAAAACTCCACATCTGTACTGCATATATATAACTCTAGGTTTTTCTCAGTTTCCACAGACAGAAAACGTTACCTGCGTATTCAGATTCTTGTAGAGGTTTGGCAGGAAGGATTCTCAAAGAATGAATGGCCTCCAGTGTTGAAGAACTTACAGTCTCGTACAAATTTTCTTCCTCCTCAGGTTGCTTGGAGGAAAACTGTAAATCATTCTTGCCCTTCATTGTCAAGTATTTACTCTGGATAGAAGAAGAGATATACAGATAAATATAAATAAGTACAGATAAATTTAAATTCAAGATTGATTTCGCTGTGGAAATATACAGTTGCCATAACCAGACATTTTGGTGCATGGGAAATGTTCTGATGGAAATTGAAGGGTTGGAAAGTAGTTGAGGAAGCAATTTGAGTACCTAAATTTTTAATTTAGATTCATAAAATAGCCATTTGGGAGACAGTTTAAATGTCTCTCTGAATTCTGCCTCTCTGTTCTTGAAAATACAATGAGAGTGTTTAATTTATGATCATTGCAAACATTTGAAACTATATCTTCTATTGTAATATTATCCACTGGTACTTGTATTGTACTAACTGTTTACATATGTTACTTGCAAGAACATATTAACTAACTCATCACAAATGTCATGCTTCAAAATAAAAACATACAGTGTTGTGGGGAATTTGTGCTAACACATGTGCAGTCCAAGTGGGTGTGATAGTGAGTATGTAGAGTGGAGTCCATGGAAACGTGGTGCTGAGAGTGGCTCAAGATGTCTCTGGATGCGTCTGTACAGTTGTATAGGTTTGTTTAAGGCTGTGTTCTGGAGTGCTGCTCCACCCTTCATCCTCACTGATTACTTTCTGAAACATAACTGCTGGCTTCCTTCAGCACAGAGCTGACACTGCTGCTGAGGAAACTCAGCTGAAGGTACCCCATGCCTCTAGAAGTCATATTTTGTTGCCAGCAGTGTAGGGGTATCCATGCACTTGGATCTTCTTTGATGTTTATTTTCAAATTTATTTTATTCTCAAATTTGTTCCCTGATATTTGCTTTATTCTCATTAGTAATGGGGAATCAATAGCTTCCTGACTATTAACTGGTAGCTTCTTCTACCAGTTAACTGCTCTTTCAGTTCATGCTTTTTCTCTTGAGTGCTAAAATTTAAACCAATTTGTTTTAGTCTCCAAGGACACTAAAGAAATTATTACTATCCACTTTATTTCAAACTTTATTATGCTAATGCCTATAATTATATATTTTTTTACTCTTCTCACTAAGCAAATACTTCTTTAAATCTTTCCTGGATGTCAACCAACTTAAAAGACTTTGGATCTCATATCCCCAGTGTTACTTTCCTGTGAGCTCACTCCAGGTTGTACACATCGTTATTGCAATGTGAGGCAGACCTCCAAGAAGTGTTCTTTACAGTACATTGCAGGGTGAGGTTTGTCTATATGACAACGCATAAAAATGTCACCACACCCTAGACAGACCCCTTCAGGGTACCTGGGTTTTCTGGCTCTTCTCTGCACAGCTCTTTCCAGTTCAATAGCAGACCATTGTCAGCTAGGCTGAGAGTGGCTATTTTTTCAATCAGTTGTGCAAGTACTTTCATCTAAATGAAACACATTTTCATCTAGACCAGGCATGTACTTGTGGGACTGTCTTCTGGGAAATATCAGAGGCCTAATAAAAATCAATATATATCTCATTTACTGTTTTCTTTCTTATTATTGTAGTCATGTTTCTGCTGAAGAGGAAATTAGTTTTAGTTTGAGGAGTTGATGAGATGTTCTTAATGTTCACATTAACAATGCTTTACATAATCAGACCTATTATTTCCAAAAGATGCTTTCAGTTTGACTTTGTCTAATAATTTCTCCAGGTACCAAATAAATCCTCAGGATTTGCTTTCTTTCTTTTTTGGAAGAAATTGCAGTTATCACTGTTCTTTTCCATAATTTTAGGAACTCAGGACTCTGGACAATTCCCAAAGATAATAAATTAATATCTCAGAAATTTCTTAAGTAATTCTTTAAGTGTCTTAGCATAAGCAAATTAATTCCTGACCATTCTTTCCCCATTCTGCTCTGTGCTGTTTTTCCCTTCTATTTGGTATTAATCCCATATAGCATCTGATTGGTATTAATAATTCTGTAAAATCTGAAACAGTCAAAGTATTGATTGCATCAAGCATCTTCAGTCATCCTTTATTTGTCCAACTTGCTTATTAAAACATAGATCTGTGCTTTATTTTCAGCTTTCTGTGATTTAAAAAATATTTACACTATTCTCTTCTATGCCTGAACTGAAACTCAAACCCAGATTTCAGATACAAATGGAAAGACCCTGAAATGTGTACTGTTTGCTTTTCAGCTTTCATTTGTATTGTTTACATATTTAATCTTGAAATTTATGACTTACATCCTTTTTCAGCTTGACTCCTGTTATTTTTACCTGATCTTTTGATAAAGGTGTATTTAAATTCAGCCCATAAATGGTGGATTGGCGAGAGAGTGAGTGACTTTTCCAGTCTAGATACCACTAAATAAAAGTAAAACTCTCATCTATATTTCACAGTTCTCTTGCCTTATTTTGCATTAAAAACCAGTGAGGATTGCATTTTTTGTTAGTATTATAGCCCAGATGATATAAACATACATCAGGATGTGAAAGAAAAGTCAAATTTTAGGAAGAACACATAGTACTTACAGAATGATAGGTGTTAGCAGGAATAGTTCTCTTTTCTGTATGAAATGGAGAAAAGCTGTCAGCAGGTCCCATTCTGTAGTAAATTATACAGTAGCTAATAACTTATATAAAGGAATAAAAGTCTGCCAACTGCAGATTTTAGAATATTTATTTACAGTATTTTAGAGATACTGTAAAAAGGATGTGAAGCAGGTCCACCTACGAGTTTGTGGACCTATACTATGTGTGAGGAAGTAGCTGTGTGGAAATGGGATTCACAATCATGAGTATGTCTAAGCCCGCCCACCAAAAGCACCCAAAGGAGAATGTACTTGAGCTCCTCTCTCTCCCCTGAGTTTTGCTTCTTAATGCAGACCTTTGAGAGCTATGGAACTCCTGGTCTGGAAATCCCTCTGTGAATAGAAACATGTTTTGCTCTCTTTTGTTCTCTTCAGCAGAAGAAAATCCCAAATCTGAGAACACTCCAGCTGCCAGGCTGTGAACAATTCTCAGTGGTGTTTGCCATGAAGCTGTCTCATGGTATACCAGGAGAGCATGAGCTACAGGGCCAAAGAGCTGGTGAACAGACACTCCCAACTTTGCACTTAACCTGAGTTGCACATGAAATCCAATGACTCTTTGATGCAAAACAGCTGTGGTATAACCTTGCCCAGTATCTGATTTTGTTTTGGACTGCTTCAATCCTTTCTTAGGCTGCCTGTAATCTCACAAATCTTGCATCTCTGGCTACATTATGGCCTGATTTCAAAAGCAGAACATGAAAGTCCTGTCAAGACCAATGAATAACAAATAATTACAGCACGTTTTAATGCTTAGAAAAAAAAAAGGGATAATTGTGCACTGAAATACTTTAAATACTTTTATGCTAAGGAGAGAGTTAAAACCAGAACAACTTCTTGTCCAGGGGTTTTACCCCATGGCTGAAGGGTATTAAGGACAGCCAGCATCCCACAACCCTCCCTTATTGCTGTGTTTTGGAAGAAGCAAGTCTCTGCCTAAACACCCTCTTTGCATTTGTCGCTCTCTCATTCTGTGAGTGTGGTATTGCATATTTTTGTATACCCCAGCAGATGGCATTGAATGTTCATTTATTCAATATATGTAGTACCTTAATCTCTGCTTGGAGCATCATTCATGGGCAATAGGGAAGGTGACTTATTCATGCATTGTCTAATTTTCTGTTTAGTTATACTGGTGCTTATCAGAAGTAAGCCTAGTTAAAGGTGATACCAGGATAATAATAAAAAATGCAGTGTCTTAATTTGCAGCTTTTGTACCTATGTTCATTAAAAAAGTGTGGTTGTTTTATCCTCAACAATAAAAAATGAATAACAGTGGTAAATGTCAATGCTATTGCCCATGCATTTCATGGCTTAATGCGAAAAGGGACTGTTTGACACAAGCCTTTGGGGTGATGTATTGCTATCCAATATTAGTTTACAATTTGATGTCCAGGTCAGTTTATCATTTCTTCTGTTATGCATGAATCACTGGATTTGGGATGAACTCCATCTGCCTTCTTTGTTCTTAGGCCTCCTCTGCACTGGACCAGGGAGCAGCACTGGTGCTGCCTTTCTGCGAGTCTGCCCTCTATGTAAACTAAATGCCCAGCTCTGTGCTAGCTGAGGAGTGCAAACCAGTGAGAAGCCACTCTTCCTGTTATTTAAGAATATAATGAAGATGAATATTTCACTCTGTCAGCCTTGCTGTACGTATCAGGCCTTCAGAATGAGAAGTGCTGTGCAATGTCCAGGTATTAGATGAGGTCATAGAAGTTAAACACCTAAGGGGAGACTATTTCAGCTGTCATTCATCTATCTATCTATCTATCTATCTATCTATCTATCTATCATCTCGCTGGAACATCCAAATTATTATAGAACTATAGGCTAGTTTGGGTTGGTAAGGACCTTTAAAGGTCATCTAGCCCAACCCACCAGCAATGAGCAGAGATATCTTCAGATTTTCTGGCTTTTGCTGCACTGGCTGTTGAACAAGGATGAAAGAGAACAGAATCTTTGTGCCAGGTAGCTGCAATCAGCTGGACCTTCTGGCATATTTTTTTTTCACGACAAGCTAAGGATTTAAAACTGGCACAGGCTAGAGTATCCTCAAGCTACAGGGACTAATCATGTTTTATTCAGTCGGAAAATTTTTCGTTGCTTTGCTACATAGCCTGTGAAAATGATAAATAGAGACTATGACTTATGATAATAGTAAGGTGTTATATTTCTGTGGCATGCATGTGGGTGTGTTTCTGCCATTGACAGAGAATGCCTGATGTCAAAGGACAAAATGGAAAAAATTATCTTCTCTTTAATTTGCAATGGAAAAAACAAGTGTATGCATTTTGTGGAAACCTTGACTTTACATGGTGACTGTCATGGGTTAACCCATGACAGTGACCTAAAAAAGTTTTGTTTAAAAGGGTCACAGGTTAGGAATTTTTACATGAAAATCCCACATCAAAGACATAGCCCTTTAAGTGGGAAAGCAAAAGGTAAATCTGTTCCCATTGGCTTCTCTGAATCCGTGAATGCACAGTGGTTTTTTTAGTCACTGTGGTGTTTCAGCCAATGGCAGAAAGTGATAAAGAATTTTAGGTTTTGATTTAATAAACCATGTGATCCTGACAGGGATCAGTAGAAAAGCACCCTGAAGCTGGAAATGCTGCAAGGAAGAACAGTGTAGACATTTTCAGAGACACTTTTCTACTGTCTTGCCCAAAATTATGATGCAAAACCTAGTCCTTTTCAGGTATACAGGCATCTTTCTTAATCCTATAGAGAGGCTAGATAAACAAGCTTCCTGAATAATATAGATTTAATTAGAATACCAAGTAAAAGATTAGGCAGATTTCACTTCAGAGATGTGAAAAAGGCATGTGCATAAATACCAATTATGGTGGCATTTGGGCCAAGACCAGCTATGCACAGATATTAAAAGATTTGCAGTTAAGGTGATAGATTTCTGGGTTTTATTTTTCCCAGAACTGCCTTTTCCAGCCCTAAATTAAACCTTCTATATTATATGGATATTTAATGCATTTAAGCAAACTTCACAGAACACTATAAACATATGGTTCATCAAATAAATTTATCTGGCTAGTTGTGCCACTTTTTATTTAGATAATTTTATATGCTTTGCATTAAATGTCTCAGCTCAGCTGCAGCGGTGAACTGCAGTATCATTTATGAGCAATTTAAGTAAGTGCAGTGTTTTAGTTTTGAAATTAATGTAGTTTAAATACATGCTTGCTACTGACCATAATCTGTCATGGAAGCAGATTTAGAGATCGTATGTCTGTCATTGTCTTGTTGTCAAACAGCAAAAAGAGGAGACACCTTCAAAGGTAGCAGCAGAGGGAAAAAGAAAGATCCCTTAATTGCTTTCTAGAAGCCATCAACCAAAGTAATGCTTTCAGTCTACATCAAGAGAATAACTTATTCCTGGCTTTTTACAGTGTACACCATCATGAAGCCAAACATTTTTGGGGCAGATTGGAAGAAAACACCTTTTTGTTGTCTACATTAATGGATATCCCCTTAGTGGATATCCATTACTTTTCATCTTTTCTACCAATTCAGTCTAATTTTTATGATATTAAAATATTCAGATCTGTCACAGACTTTTACTGGCTCTGAGTAAGAAGTAGGCCATATAGACATATTATAGTAGTTTCTATTTCAGCAGTGAAAAAATTTTACCTTTCAGATGTATATTCGGATTCATTACTTCATGTAGGTTTGGGCAAGATCTAAATACATAAAAAAGAAAAAAATTCCACTTAATTAAATATTAGAAATTGCCATTGTTCTATGAAACTTCTCAAAGAGTCCAGTTTAAACTAATAAGTGAAAGTTGCAAAGATAATAAGTACATTTGAGAAATGACTTGGCAGACTTGGAAATTCAACAATCTTGGGTCAAACCTTACACTTTTGTTCACTTACAGTTCCCAGTTTGTTGCAGAAAGTTCTACTCATTTTGCAAACATTCGTTTTAGACATGAATATTGTAACAGCCTTATTGTTGCTTTAGCATATTCAGTGTGTTGTTGGAGGGATGAGTTTCCTTAGGGAGACAGGAGCTAAAACTCTCTTTTCACGTGCAGCTGTGCCACTCCACATGGCTCCTTTCCCATTCTGCCAAATAAGTATAACACTTCCCCTAGTCCTAGTGTGGTATTCTTCCACCCTGCTATTACTCTGCCATGGAGAATATGTGAGATACCTTGGGTGTGGAAAAGCCACATAAACCTTACTCTAGTGTTGGTTCTCTCACCATGACCCTCCTTATCCACTGGACAGTAGCTCTGTATCAGCTTGCCCAGCAATACTTGTGGATCATTGCAGTAGCAGTACTTAGTATTCAGAAGCAACATCAAAAGTTATTTTGCAGTGAAGATTTGGCCAGGGATCACATTAAGACTGCATTAATGCACACTCATTTTATCCATATCTAAGCATCCGCCCTTGGAATTGACTAAAGTTTAGGAAATACCACCACAAACCTCTGAGTTTCAACTAGCCCGCTCTTACAATTATAAAATAATTTAGGTTAGCAACAGCTTTTGAGCATAGGGTGAGGCTGAATGGTTTCCTGTTCAGTGACCAAGCTGTAAACCACACAAGAGTGCACTAGAGTAGAGTGTGTGATAATAGCAGGGTCACATCAATAATAAAACTTTTATTACTTATCAGTGATTTAAAAAATAATTTATTTACTCACTTATTTTTTGGCAAAGCTGTTCTCCTGCTGTTTGAATCTGCTGGGTGATATTCTCCTTTTTTTCTGTTGGCTCTGACAGAATTGAACAAAGTTTACTGTTAGAGAGCAATAATAACTGGGGAAGAAATACAAGTGCAAGCAGAGCTCCAAAATTAATTTTCAAAACTTTTTAATGCACATATGTAGATGATTATCCTGTTCTCTACCTCAAACATTTTCATTCTCTGAATATTTTCCTGATTATTTTTTTGTTTTCAGCTATTTGGAAAAAAGAACAACGATTTCCTGCTGAGGGAATGAAAAGCTGGAAGCTGAATTCCTGCGTCCACTGTTTTGGTTACATTAGAATAGGGTACTTATTGAATTCAACTGAATAGGAATTAAAACCCAGGGGCACCAATCCAAGATCTCTATTGCTGGTAAAATAGTTGCTAAACACCAGCGGTGTTGCTACCAAAACAACAGAGCTCAGTTCTCTTGGCCTCTCTACTTCTGATTGCTCTTGAGAGTTCAAACAGAGCTCCTTATTTTACTCGGGTGAAATCATACTGATTTATAAATCCTTGAAACAAAAACTGAGATGATTTCTACTTTTACCTTTTGATTACCGGACATTTCAGTGTTTTCAGCAAAAAGAGTTAGGATTATCTCACAAATAATTCCTACAGATGAAAAGATGGTCATGTCCTTTTGGACCTATCCAAACATATTAAAATTCATGGATCCTATAATCAGTGTTGCCAAATCAGGTTTCAGTTTTTCTTTACAAACATGCCTCAAAACCTATTTGAAAAAAGCAAACAACGAAATAAACAACCAAACAAAACCACCCACCTACACATACACACAGTTTAATCAATATTTAGATGCACACATTGCTAATGAATTTTTTAACTGTCACATTAGACAGTTTATTATAGAAATACTAAAGGGCATAAATGCAAAGATGCAAATTTTAGAAGAATGACAAGATATATTTATTTTCAGCTGTGGATTTAGTAGGAGAGGTATGCTTGAGCAGTTGCTATAGCTATAGAGAATTTTGGTTGTGGTTAAATCTGTACTGAAGTGATATGTCCTAGGAGCATGTGGAATATGAACAGGTAACTGATTTCTGTCATCTCAATGCTCTTTACCATTCATGTATAATTCTTTTGTCTTTTAAAAGAACAATTTAATTCCTTGCAAAAACCTTCCTCCAGCTGCCCCAAGGCAGTCTGTATTACAGATGCAAAAGGCTGTTGCATGAACATAATTTTTGTGTTTGAATTTGCTTCATTCCTCCCTGCCCCTTCCTATGGCAAATTTCCCAACAAGCACCTGCAGAGTGACCCTCTGCAGGTTCTCCTTTGCCTGCAGCAGGGAACTACTTTAGTCTGTTTGGTAGTTTTTGTCTCTGTGTGAGTTGCAGCAACGAGGTTTTACTGGTATCTCTATGACTCCATCAGAACTACATACATGTTACTGGTAACTAGTAACATAAATTGCTCAGGATTTGTCAGAAACTTATCATGGATGAGACCATGAGGACATTCATGACCTTTTGAATCTTCTACATTAATAAAATACTCACCTTGCTTAAAAATGAAGTATTTTCCACCATTTTTGCTTTAAAAAATACTGCCATGCTATTTTTTTAAAATCTCCATGTCTAGTTGTAGGGCCAAAACATCTTTCCTTCACAGAATTTTCTTCATTCTTTGCTCAACACTACAGCAACGTTGTTTCCTCTTGCAGAAAGATTTTTTTTTAAAATGCAATTTAGGACACTTTAACCTATTTTTCTTAAACAAAATGTAGAATTTCATTTAGCTGGATATGTTCTATAAGTTTTTCCATTTATGATACTCATACCATACTGACCAGATAAAAAATCCTAAGTTGTGTGTCTATGATACACAATGATTGTAGGCTAGTGGCACAGAAAGAGCAGCAATACCCATTCCTGTCAAGATTTAATACATTGCATTATGTATATGGCCAGAAAATATACTGGGGAGAAAAAGTGAGGATAGACTTAATTTTAGCTGATGATTGACTGATATTAATATAGACCAATTGTAATGGAGAACCTACAGAAATAGAAATTACATTTACATTAAAGTCAACTGAATTAATTTTGATTGTTTTGTTGTGATGTTATGATTAATTTATGATGAATTGGTTGTATAAAAGTGTCTGTTTCAAAGACCTTATAATTTCCAGGAGCAATTCAGGTAAATTTTGAGACACTCCATTTAAAAGTTTATTTCACAGCATTAAAGAGAATTATTATAATATTAATATTATGACTTTTATTCTATTAGGAATGAAAGTTGGCTAAGTACAGATGATTAAAAGAGACAAAGTCCATTCCCTCTTACTTTGATTGTCTCTCTTTTCTTCTGTTTCAACAATGAAACTAGAAGAAGAAAAGTAGTGATCATATTTACTAGCTCTCCTCTGACTGCAATACTTTGCATGTAACACTGAAATATTGCCTGATGTTTTGTACAATCAGTTACTACATTGCAAAGGCCCTGTTGTATTCCTGTCAAATCCTTCTTCATGACAGACTGTAAATTGCCTAATCTGGCTCAAAATATCCAGAAGCAATTCCTTAATGCTTAAACATTATTTTGGTTATTTGGTTTTGTTGTTACTTATTTTTACAGTTATTTGCATATTTATTTGGTTTTGCAGATATGTTTGAGTGCTCCTATCATAGAACAGTCCTCCTGTGACAGATGATTCACAATTGTAAAATTAGTCCCTGTCCAAAGGATGCATAAACCAAGGGAAAATAGGTTGATGCAACTGAAAAATGGGGCTAAAACAGCAAGCTAAAGGTAAAAGAAGTTTTTCTAGCAGGAAAGGAATAAGACATGAAGCATGCAGCTCTGTGCTGACTGTAGACATCTGAAGGGGGTCAGTCACTAGTTTGGAAAATAGGCACCTCTCAGGGCTTTGAAGAGAGAAAACCGCACTTGTATTTCAGATTTGCATTTCAATTACTATTGTTGAAAGTGGTCAGTGTTACATTTTATGGGCTACTTAATACAGCAAAAGGTTCATACTATTTAGCACTCTGATTATATCAATCCATGGCTTAAAGCTACTTTCTAAATAAATTGTTGCCCAAGTGACTATTACAGGATGCTCTACTTCAGAAACCGTCTTGTTTCCTGAAACAGCTACTAGAGGTGGTAAGTGCACCACATGTGTCCTGTTCCTGAGTGCTGTAACTACATGCAGAAGGACAGTGTGAGAGTTTTGGAGAGACACAGTTACCTCTCTATGTATATCAGGTATTTTGGTGTACTGGCTCTGGCTGGGATGGAGTTAACTGTGCTGAGAGCAGTCTGTTGGGTGCTGTACTGTGGATCTGTGACCAGAGCAGTGTTGACAACAGACTGTGTTGGCTGTTGTTAGCAGTGCTTGCACAGCATCAAGGCTTTCTCTTTTTCCTGTTCTGCCCTCCAAGCGAATAGGCTGGGGGTGGGTAGAGGCTGGAATTGGACAAAACTGGCACAGCTGACCCCAGCTAACCCCAGGGATATCCCACACTGCACAGCATGTGCACAGCAAAAAAAATCCCAACAAGTGAGGGTTTTTTTCTTTTTGGAAAACATCCACTGCTCTGTAATTGCCTTCACACCACTTGTTTTGTGATTGCCTTCATACCACTTGTTTTGTTTCAGGTTTTTTTTTTTTCTTTTTCTTTCCTTCACTTACTAAACTGTGTCTGTGTCAACCCACAAGTTTCCTTACTTGCTTTCCATCTTTCCCCAGCCAGTGGTAGCCTGCTGCAGGCACATCAGCAGGTAGGGATTATAGGAAAGGAGGGAAGAGTCATTTCACTTTTCAGCTGATCACAGGGCGTTCAGGATCACAGTTTTGACACTGTGATCCATAAATATCATCCAGGTCCAAGGCGAAGGCCTGATTACTTTCTATATAGTCCCAGCTACTGCCCTAAAATGGAGCTTTTTTGTTCTTTTAATTTTTAAAGGTCAGTTTTATGAATCAGTAATAAGATCATCCATGGCAACATTATACTCACTATTGTGACTTACAATAAATACTCCATGAAACAGCTCTTCTTATTATCACTTTTAAACTACTATAATCCTCCAAGTGTGCCATGTTGGATGACACTTGTTCTTTTGCCTAAAGTAAATGTTAGGAACATAATAATAAATATTAAAGGCTCAATTACCTTAGTAAAATTATGTAACTGACCACTTGCAAAACTACTTAGAATTTATCATTGGCACAATTAATTCGGATTCTCTTTTTCTTAAAAGAATGCTCTAGGTTTCCCTGGCAACCTGTAAAATACTATGTATAAGTAGAAAACCTATGCTATCAGTTCAGATAACCCCACAGAAATGCAAGCATTTTGAACAGCAATTAATTATTGTACTGGTTAAATTCAGATTTTAGAAATGTCAAATAGAAACAAGACACTATAGTACCAAACTGCTGTAAGATCTTACTGCAGCAGTATCTTACTGCAGTAAGATGCAAAGTGGCAAGTCCTTGCAAGAATCATATAATCATAGAATGGCTTGGATTGGAAGGGACCTTAAAGATGATCTAGTTCCAACCAACCTGCTGTAGACAGGGACAGCTTCCCCTAGACCAGAATGCCCAGGACCCCATCCAACCTGACCTTGAACACTTCCAGGGATTGAGCATCCACAAATACTTAATCCATTTTAGTGCCTCATTGCATTCACACAAAAAAAAATTCTTCCAAATATCTAATCTAAACCTGCTCCCTTCAGTTTGAAGCCATTTCCCCTCATCCTGTTCCTAGATGCCCCTGTAAATAGTCGCTCTCCATCTTCCTTGAAGGCTCCCATCAGGCACCGGAAGGTTGCAATTAGACCATCCCAAAGTCTTCTCCAGGCTCAACAATCCCAATCCTCTCAGCCTTTCCTTATGGGAGAGGTTGTCCATCCTTCTGATCATCTTGGTGGCCTCCTCTGGGCTCACTTCAGCAGGTAAAATGTCCTTCCTGTGCTGGGGACTCCAGAACTGGGTGCAGTACTCTAGTTCCACATACAAAATTGTAGAAGACATTGGAACTAACTTTATCAGGGAATCAAGTCCCTGGGGAATGTGTTATGAATGTCAGTTCTCTAGTACTGGTATTCACACTGACAATTAGCATACACAGAATACACTTTTATTTGTATTACAGTATCATCTCATGTGGAAATGCTGTAATGAATCCTAGACAGGTGACTGCACTGGATGAGAGAAAGAGAGAACAAATGGTAAGCCACTGTGGATGAAGTAAATGTTGACACTCTGTTAAGGCATATTTCAAGCCAAAAGCTTGCAATCTTTCAGGAGGGAGAAATATTTCACTCAGTCTCAATTGCAAATACTGACAGAGACTTCTTTTAAGCCATTGCTGTTCTGAAACAGATATTTAGTCTTTGTTGTTGTGCAGGACACCATGTCTTGCAAAGGAATGCCAGGAAAAGATTCAGTGTTTGGCATGGTTTTCTTCCCACAGTTTTTTATACTGAATCAGATAAAACATATTCACACAGCAACAGTGTAGTATGGGTCATTTCAAGCCAAATGCTGCAATATAATCCAAACCACATGTCAAAGATTTCTTGGGGGAGTGTGTCATGAAAACTTTGCCTCTGACTAAAGTGGTAGGAACAATGAGCCTGCGCCCTCCTTTGCATTACCCTTCCTGTACGTTTCCCTAATGGTATGCATTGCACAAGGCAGTATCTTAGCTTAATTAATAATATGTACTTGTTTAAGCACAACATCTCTCACCTCAAGTCCATACATTTGAGACCAATCTGCTCTTACAGAATCCACAGCATATTGGAAGGGACTCACAAGAATGATCCAGTTAAACTCCTGGACCACAGGACAACCCAAATTTAGTCAGGTTCCTGTAGTCTGACCTAGGGATAAATTGTCAGGCAGTGACTGGCTGGCTGAAGTGATGCTGTCAGGCAAGACAGGGGCTGTGGGTACCTGAAAGGTAACCACAAATATTTGGCCCTTGGAAGAATGCTGCTGGGAGGCCTGGGTACCTGTAATCACTGTTCACAGTACTGTGCTTGCTTATGCCAAGCACTTTCTTATCTAAAATAACAGCTCTGCCATGGCACAGTATAGAGCAGAGATTAGGCAAGCAGTGGATTGAAATAGAAATGCTTATTAAGAATCAATAAAAATTATCTCTCAGTAAGTTTTGCTAAACTCACCAAAAATCATGTATTCTATGAGAAGATCAGGAAGGATACAAAAGAACCAAATCTATCATGTGGACAGTGTTTTCACATTTTCCAGTCCAAGCAGGTAAATACTAA
The DNA here is from genome assembly GCF_965231275.1 of Zosterops lateralis. Taxonomy (NCBI): domain Eukaryota; kingdom Metazoa; phylum Chordata; class Aves; order Passeriformes; family Zosteropidae; genus Zosterops; species Zosterops lateralis. Next base: position 13,790,336 of record NC_139766.1, read on the forward strand.
ACTGAGTGGACATGACTGAGGGAATTCTTTATGCACATAAAGTGGTTTATAATAACATACTAACATTAAAAAAGGATGCCTTTGAAGCACTGGTGGTTTGTGATCATAGAAATGGAAGTCACTGAATTACAAATTCGTCTGAATTTGTTCCTGGGATGATATTAACACTTCATAGAAGTTTATGGTTGCATCACTATGACTACATTAATTTTTGCATTCCCTGGCTTCTGTGCAAACCCTTGAGATATTTCACATCTAAATCATAGAGGATTTCTTCTGGAATGAAGAGAAAGGTGTGAATAGGCAACAAATGTGTTTTAATTTTCATGAAGATCCTTGTAACAAAAGCAGTCTCAGAAGACCCACAGATTCTGGAAACATGCCATCTAAAGATAATTCTACCTACAGTGTGTATCTTTCTGAATGTTGATAGATATTATATATATTTAATTATTTTCTCTTTTGTCCCTCTCATAAGCAGTACAGTTTTCAGACTTTTTCTGTGTTGGTACCTACCAAGTTATTTTTACTCTTTAAGTTTGTACAGCAGAATATATTGCTTATCTCTGTCCCTGTATCTTGTAATGAAGGGTGCAAATCCCTATTCACCTGGGGAAGTCAGAGGGAAAAAATTATTTAACTTCTTTAATCTCTCACTAGTCCTTGAAATCTTGGAGTTACTACCTGCCAGACATTTTGAGGACTATTTCATGTGAAAAAGGAAGCTAAAGCCTTCTAGTTTTCCACTATTTCCACTCACCTCGGGAATACCTAGGAATCCCAGCCTCAGCAGTCAGAGGAGCTGAAGTTTTACTATCTCCCTCTTCTATGGATAGATATGGCACTCCATAGAGTACCAGGGAACCTCAGGGGTGCTGTGAGACTCAGCACTGCCCAGAGTGCTGTCATAACATGTGCAGCTCTTTCTAGCACATACCAGAGGCCAGAATCTGCCTCACAGCCCCAGGCAAACCCACAGTTTCAGCAGATATTTGACTTAGAGTTAAGTGCCTGGATCAAAACTACCTCCTTATTCCCATTATGTCGATGGTTTGCTACTTCTCTACCACAGCAAATCATAAAACAACCTGAGCCTACCTAATGCATATGACAGGCAAGTAACAAGGTAGAACTAGAAGAAAATGCCATTTCTGTTCTTCCTTGCTACCTCCTGTCAGGAAGGAGCTAGCAGGTAAGCAGCTTTTAATTTAATTTCACTCTATCTGAGTCAAGGTGGACTAATCTACATATAAATGTAATAATGTAAGTCCTTGATCCCTCCCTCACAGACAGAGAATATAGCCTAAAATATGGCTCTTAGTATCCAGGGAGAATGAAATTACCCTGCCCAAGGTTGGAGAGAATATGTATCTAGTGAAAAAAGCAGGGTAGACTGAAGCACTCCACGACAACTGTCCTCTGGACCTACATCCACATTCTTAGTATCTGTGAACCCAACAGTGTCATACTGTATTTACAGGTTGCCAGTGAAATCCAGTTTAGGGGAGGATAAAAATGATTGCTCCAAGTGTTACCACAGGAATGGTTTCCATGCTGTATTAGAGGTAAGTATAGTGGTAATTCTTCCAAGTAAAAATGAAAGCAAGCAAGTACCTTCATAGCTGTTTCTTTCATTTAGAAGCATACTGATGGAGATTTTGAATCATCAGCAAAACACAAACAAAACTTATTTATTTAATTATTTATTTTTTAAAGGAAAACAGCTCCTGACATTTCCTAAACACAAAGTTCTTAAGGGAGAACAACAAATCATAAGCCACTGGTTTCTGTAGGGGATTTCTGACTGGAAAACTGTATTTATAATTATATGTAAATTTCATAATATACTGATGTCTTGATTTAGCAATCTGTAGAACTCACACTGAAAAATCCAATGTAAGAAATGCTTAATTTGGGAGAAAGTGAAGAGACTTTTCTGAATAGATTATATTTACTTATTTAAACATTCATATCACTCAGACTGGGGTCTTAAAATATGAATTACATGGCTGAATTAGCCTTCTGTTGACTCAGTGTCAGCACTCATGTTTGAGAAGAGTAGCTTTTCTCTAGCTGTAGCTAAGTGCCTCTGCAAATAAAAAGCCCACCAAAAGTCCTCCACTTCAGAAGAATTTTCCCTTCCTCCCTCTCTATTATCCATCTTGGTGTAAAAGCTCGTGTTCTTGACTTGTCCAGCATGGCAATTGATGTCTGTTCCTGCCTAGTCCCAGACTAATCCTCTTCTCACATTTAGCCACATTTGTGACCCACTCTGGGGGTATAAATTCTCCAGAAGTCACGGCTGGATACCTGCTCGTGCTACCCCATCTCGTGGCTTCCTGGGATTTCAGCTCACACAGCCTGACAGCAGCAGTGTGCTTCAGTGAGTGGCTGCGTGTCTGCATGAAAAGCTTACTAAAGGAGGGGACTGCAGGGGAATAGACCTGGCTGTTTTGGGAGCCTTTGTGGATAAGTGCCTGACTCTGGTAGCTGGCAAAGATGAAAACCAGACACGTTTCACAAGAAGCACGATGTTACTTTTAGGAAAGATTTCTTAAATCATCTTTTAGCTGCAGCCTGGTGTTGAATCTTTGTTCTTCTCTTCTCGAAGGCCAACAGAAACAGAATTCAGAAACCGCAAACAAACTCTTTTGTAAATAACTGGATTTTCATAAAAGATCAGCACAAATTTGTTAAAAACAAGTAGTTTGTCTGTGATGCCTGGGGATTTGAGGATGATAAAACTTGAACAGTCCTCAAGTTATCCATCCTTTGTGCATGAAATAGACTTGAAATCAGACTGGGAATGGGGCTTGACTCCACACTGGGCTAGTTAATATCTTCCAGTTAACTGTAATAATTTATTTTTTATTGTTTGTATTTATTTCTTGCATCTTTAGTTGCTGTCAGATAACATTTAGAGGAGCAGAGGAAAAACATGCTGCTTTTGTATCTGGGGAAAATACAGTGATTAGACTACTTGGTAAAAAAAAATAGTGCTAACTTTATGTCATAACTGTCTCAAAAAATCTGCTTAATCTCTACTACTTCTGCAGTTCATGGGAGAAAATTAATATTACATAATTCCATCATCAATTTCATTCATAATCTAATAAATGCCAAATAAGTTTATGGGAAAATTCCCACCGACTTTTAAAAGGTGTGATTAGATTCCTATAATTATTTTCTTTACAATAGAATACTGTCAAAAAGCTGGACTGTAAACAAACTGTTTTTCCAACTTTCCTTTTTCAATAGTTGGTACCATTACTGCATGCCCTTATTCTAGCATGCTGGAGAATACTTTAGTATAGAGATGTTAATGTGTAGATGGACATTTCAAACAAATTAAGGAATTAAGTAAAATGAACTAAAGATTGACAATGCAAACAGGAAACACTTAAAATAAAGCTATCCCTAGTATCCACTCTTCAGATTATGTGCCTAGTAAAACCCAGCTCTTACCTCCAGCTCCAAATTAAACAATACAAGGTTAAATGTCAAGAAAGTGTGTGAAAAATATCTGCAAATAGAAACTTATGCTGGGAAAGTCAGTCAAATGAGAACTGATGGACTCCACTGCAGGAAAAAACATATTTTACCAGTGTCTTTGGTGAAAGCTGAAAAGAGTTATGCTGGGTTTTTAAGTCAAACTTAATCCATTTGCCAAAAATGAAAATTTCATTTAATGTCCATCCAAAATTACCATTTTTGGTACTCTTTTTCCCATTACAATATGGAAAAGAACCTAGAGAAAGTCAAAAGGAAGGAACCAGTCATCCTCTTCTGCCTTGGCTATTACTACATCAGACTCAGAGTTTCTTCACTGTTTATAATGCCTTCATACTTTCAGCTAACCCACTGGCACAGTCTAAGTGCAGACTCTGCTGCTCATCCCTGAGGGTGCTCAAAATGATACCAGCTGATTTAGTCTCAAGGCCAAGGTCAGTGGTCCTGTACCCAGCCAGCTTTACTGTGATCATGCGCCCAAAGGGGTGGCTTCAGAAAAGTCCTGTGAAAGGCTGGATAATTTTCCATCTAGTTCAACAGATTTGCTAAAGCCGATACTTTGATCTCAGCTTCAAACATAGTATTAGTAATATCTAACATTCAATAACATCAATTACAACCAAAACCTCTTTAGAAGGGGGATCCACATTCAGTATTTGCCCTTGCTAAATTGACCATTGGCACATATACAAAACCCCATCTATTTTTCTGAAGGAAGATTAGGTAAGCCCTTCGTCCTTGCTTTAGATCAATCTGCAACTTATTCCTGTTCATGCCCAGAAGTAAAAAACTCAGGAAATTTTTTTTTTTTCCCTGCCATTGCTGTGCTTTTGTGCTTTACCCATCAGGCAGCTAAATTCATTAAGTTTTATTCTAGCCTATACTGATCTAGAAATAAACTGTGCCTTTTACTATATTTATTTATTCCTTGAATATAACTTAGCCTTAACTGGACTTGAGTGAAACTTTTCATAGATCTAACCACCATGCTGCTGTTGTCAACCCACATCCTAATTCTGTGGGGTTTATCTGACACAGTTTAAAGCTTATGTCATAAATCTATCCCTTTAGCCTCAACCCCAATTCTGAACCTAGAAGGATCTTATCATCATTACTTATCATTTGCTGCCAGGACCTTGAGAGCACTGATAGTCCTTAAAGGTTGACTGATCAGCCAACCCTGAGGCATTGGCCCAGCCCAGGATCCCCATTTCCGTCCAAATGGGCTGTCAGACCCTACTCAATGAATTCACAGAAATTTCAGGCTCCAGCTCAGCCACGGCCGTGCCAATGTCTGTCCATGGACCCTGTTGATATCCCCAACCCACAAAGGACTTCCCAGCATGATTTTGATCCAGCAAGCACAGTACTATATCTAACCCTTGCTACCCCCATCAGATCAGAACCCTGACCAGCAAACTGCCTTCCCTTGTTGGCCTTGCCCCCGCCTCACTGCCATGAGCTCGATCTGGACCCTGGGCTAAATCTGGCTATCACTGCCTGGAAGAGCCCTTGCTCTGATTTATCAATTTATCAATTGAAAATTTATCAATTTATCAATTCCCTTGACTCCTGGCTCTGCATCCCTTGGGACCATTTTTATCCAAGCTCTGCCAGTCCAATAAAATTTACCATGATATTTAATTCACTTAATGCTCATTTAATTCTCTCACCTCTGCCCCAGACATTACTGTGTCTCAACAAACCATATCCATTTGGTAATGAACATTTGTTGTCCCCAGGAGTCTCACTGTCATTCATCAACACAATCATCTTGTCACTGTTTACTTTCTAAAAACTTTACACTAACTCTGATTCTAGTTCTAGTTATAATACAGCCTCAGACAAACAGAGGTTCTTTGTCCATAGCAGCAGCACCATTCAGTTACATACAAATGCCTTTCAGAGACTTGTAATAAACAAGCTCTGGTTACTTTAGGCTCAAACTCCAGTCCTAGATCTGATTGTGTGCCAAATTTAAACACTGCTCCATAACCCCATCTCCACACCCTGCCCATCAACTGGATTCATCCTTCTATTGACTGTTTTCAACTCAGCCTCCAGTTATTTCCACACAGCTACAGAGGCCTGCAGAGACTTGGGGATACTTTACTGTGGTTGAGACATTTGGCCAGACTACTGATAAAGGGAAGGGGTAAAGTTCACCTTGCCCATCTTATTTGATTCCTTTGGGTTATTAGCTCCTTGTGACCCATTTAATGCTTTTAATAATTTGTCCTGAAAATTATTCCATTTCTAAAAATAGAATTAGAGGCATATTGCATATAATAGGGAAACAGGAAAAAAGAATTCAGGAAATTCCATTTTTCTGCCAAAAAGTTGAGGATTGATACCTGCTAAAGCTCTGCTCTCCTAGCCATTGTTCCAGTCTTGCTTTCCCATGAGCCAGAGAGAGCATATGCACCTTAAAACTTTTAAGCGCTTGTGTGTGAATTAAAAGGTGAAATTCTAGGCACACAGTTTTTGAAATATAAATGTTTAGCATTTTAAAAGGAAAGCAGATGGGAGGGAAATCATGAGTGTGTTCAGATCAGAACCATAGGAGCAAAAGATGCTCTACCAGTTGCTGGAATGTTGACCTTATTAAAGCTATGACAACTCACACCAGTTTAGCTCTGCACTACAGTGCAGGGAGAGTCATAATGGCTTTGAGCTGTGCTTTCCACTTCTCCCTAATGCAGTCTACAGTTATGTCAGATGTATATAAATTGCTCAGAATGAAGAATTTGAATGAAAAAGAATATTGCACTGGGGAGGAATAAAAAGGATAATAAGAATTACAAGCATGTATTTGCTCTGATAGACTAAAATAAAAGCTAATATTTAGTACAAATGTATTATAATTTTTGTCTGCTCCCCCAGTCATGGACCATCTAGAAAAGCATTTTCCAACATCTCATAGAGAGTCATTACTTTAAAACTTTCACCATAAACTGGAAAATCCAATGTATTTTGATAATAACAGATGGTTATGAAGTGAATATGGAGCTGTATGTCACTCCTGGGGCTTTATGGCTATTCAGAAGCCACTTGAATTATATGCTCATGGTTAATAACATCAGCAGAGCCACTCCAGTTAATTACAGCATTATAGTTACTCCATGGTTCTCTATTATATTTTAAGTTGCTGTAAGAAAAGGGCAACCATATAATCCCTCCAAAGACATTGTACTGCCCTTGTTAAAAATACTGAAAGAACCTCATAGCTGCAGACAAAATGTAAACCCCAGTATGGAACAAGAGATGCTCTTTAATGTCTCTTGCAAAGAGCAGATGAATTGACAGTAATTCCAGCCTGGCCAGATAGCAAACATTGTATTGCTTCTCATTGTGGGCTAGTAAAATGGAGTGTTGCCTCTTGCTTAGAGAAGGGAGGGAAGAAATGGGAGCTGTAATGACTATTCAGAAAGGATTCTCAGGAAGCTTTGAGCTGTCTCCAGTTTAATTTAGCTTTTGCTCCTGATTTCATCTCATTCCTACATTTTTGTCCCTTTTCATTTCATTTTGGAGGAGAGGAAACATATAAACAAAGCCAAATACACTGGAATGCTTTGTTCATGAAATAATTCAGACAAAGTGAAATAAAGCTATTTCACCAAGAAAATCTTAATAATTTTTAAAAGACCTTTTTGTCAGCAAGGCTGTAAATTATTGACTTACATTTTTCATTAAAAATAAAAGGTCAAACTCTTCAAACTAGGCTTCAATTCAGATGAAATAAATCCCATGACTAAAAATAGATTTGATGGCCTCCAGAAAGCCTGTTCTTAAGATACTATTCCAGTCCTATTGGCTCAATACACCCTGTAGTCAATGGACCAGCAGGAGTTTTCCTATTGTGTCCCTTGCCCACCTCTAGATCATTTCCTTAGGCTTCAAACTCAGGAGAAGGAGAATGGCAGAACCACATTGTCTGTGGGTCAGGGATAAGAAGTGTGTGTGGAGCAGATGGTTCCTGTGAATTAATCTAGGAAACAGTATTTAAACCTGCATCAGTGGGATTTTTTAAGCAATATTATGAAATCTGTGCTCTACCCCAGTGTGAGCCATCCTTCCCCTGGATACAGTGTCTCTGTGGTGAGGAGCCTGTGCTCACCTGCTTTTCTACACTTACAGGGTGGAAAAAGCTGCAGTCTCACTCTTGGCTCTCCCTTCACATGCCAAGCTATGTGGCTGATGTGTTTTAGTTATTTCAGAACAAAGTCTGGGAAATAATGACATCTTTCCCTATAGTAGCACTGGCCTTTTTGCAGCTTGAATATTGTACTTGGCTAGGATATGGAGTCATTCCTCAGTATACAGCATAAATATTTCAGAGGCCTTGACTGATCATAGGAAAGTTCTACCTAGATATGCTAATAAAGGCAAATCTTACTTTCAGCACCTTACCAAACTACAGGAGGGATATGTCTGATCCTTTGAAAAGGATAACCTCTGAAAAACGTAAATAATTCACAAATTCTAAAATGTCTCCTTCATCTAAATAATATTTTAGAGTGCAGCTGTATTTAAAATTGCAAATTAGTGTTATAGATGACTTCCAATTTATTAAAATGTCTACATTGATAAAACTGATAATGAAAAACTTTGGATCATAAAATCTAGCATGTGTTAAAGTTGGCATCTTAATTCTAGCTCTAGTACCAGCTGTGGAATCTATGCCTTTGAAGCACTCACAGCTGGAGTTGAAGCTCCTCTCTGCAGACAAAGAAATACACTGTCTTAAAACACTGACTTTAAATTTGCTGTAGCTTAGTTGGAACTTGACTTGAGGTGTTGTTTCTCAATGCAGAGAGATATCTCTGTATGTAATTTAGAGGCAGGTGATGTCACACTTCTGTCTCAGATGTAGTTAAAACCCACTCCCACAGCAAAAGTAAGCCACCAGCTTTAAAACACAAGTTGATATTCAGTTTATAGCTATATTACACTCAGGCACAAAGACCCTGACTTAAATGTGAGCTCCTTTCTCATGCAAAATGTCATTTAATCAATTGCAATATTTCTAAAGTACCTATAGCCCTCCTATTTGAATTCATATGCCTGCAGCTCAGCAGGATTTTTTCCAGAACAAGCAGAAAATAGGATCTCTGGGTTCAAGCTCCGTGGTTTAGCACAGCAGGGCATTCTCTGCTGAGCTGCCCCTACCTGTGAGCACTTCAAAGGAGCCGTCACAGCAGGGGCTGTGGCTGACACCAGAAGTGGTGGTTTGATCTAACATGGGAGATTTCACAACTCTTAAGCCTCGAGGACAACTTGTTCATTTAAAAAATGTATTTTAAAGTGATATATTGCATGGCTGTTATTAGACCTTGAAGAGAGTAATTGCAGCTGTGTGTCCCTTCCCTCTGGTCAGCTTTATGAGAAAATGAAGTGAAAAAACAGAAAGGAGGATGAGTGCACTGTTCCAGAAACTCTGCATTAACCCCATTTCTGTGCTGCACTGCAAGAGTGAGAGTGTGTGGAAGGGTGAACCACAAAGGTTGTTTGTGCTCTTTGATGTTATTTTATGATGTACAAAGAGAGTTCCATTTGAGATATTATTTTCATTCCTGCTCTTAGTTAAAAATATCAGGAATAATGGGTTATGTCTTTGCTTTTTTGTACCAAAGGACTGACTGTAGCAAGATTTTGAGAAATGTTGGGGACATATTTTTATTTTTCATTTGATAGGAGAGAAAACATGTGCATCATCACTTATTTTGTATTATTTTACTGACTATAACTCTGATTTGATAAATGCTAGGTGACTTTGTACATATGGTATTTTTCCACCAAAGTTATACTGGGCAGGTCCACAGCCATGTGTTTTGCTGCCAGCTGAAAAAAACTACAGTAGTTCATTCAGTGATTAATAAATTTCTGTATTTACAGAATGTGTGTCATGGTGTAAATTAACACATGACCATTCTTTTGAATTTTATTAAGCATTCAAAATTATAAACCCACACTGGGTGAGTCCTGCCACTGATCAGTCATGGAATATCCTATGTTGGAGGGGACCCACAAGGATGACAGTTTAAAAAACAAGGATAGGCTAGGCTAGAGAGCTGTCTAGCTATGTATTTGACATCTATAAAAGCTATAAAAAAGTATATATAAACCTGTCAGTACCTCAGAAATGGTTCTTAATTTTCTAATTTGTGTTTGTCCTTTCTCGTTCGTAAGTCTAGTGCCCTGTGAAAGTCTAAATTTCTTAAACATGAAGTGGGTTTTTTGTGATAGCTCATAAAATAACTATTCATGAAGCCTTCTCATTTTGCTGGACCTGAGCACTCCCTTTCCCCATCTGAAGAAGAAAAAATCTACAAATGCAGCATAGGTATTATTTTTCAGACAGAATTACCTGATATTGGGTATTATACACAAAACTTTATTTTTTTTTTTTTCTCTGAAGAGCTGACCAGCTGATCAACTGGTGACCCTGTTACCTGCCAGAACACAAATTTGTGCCAGGTTTTATGTCAGTGCTCCTGCACACACACAAATTCGACTTCATGCATAAAACCATGTCTTTAATTTAGTTACCAGAGGGACTTCAGTCAAGGTGAATCTGCTAGAGCCAGTTTTGAACTGAGAGCCTTTCCTGCTCATGGGGGTAAATCCTCCAAGATTGCTTTCATCTAGCAGTGAGCTGCTGTTGGTGTGTTACTCTCAGTAGTGAGCTGACTAGTTTAAGCTGAGTTAGGTGTTTCTTTACAAGTCATGGTAGCTGTAGGATGTTTCTGCAGTGACATTTTCTTGGTGTCAGGGGTGCCTAAAAATAACAAGAGAAAATGAAGAGGAGGCTGAGCTGTTCTGCAGAAAAAAAATCACTTTTTCACAGATTCTTATAATTCCTGGTAGGGAGGCAGGCAGAAGCTGCAGGTCCCCTGCTCTCTGTGGAAATGTTGTGAAGTGATTCTGACTGATGGATCCAAGTCTGAACGAAAGAGTGTCATACCTTAAAAGAATCTCACTAACTCCACCCTTTCCCCAAACTACGACCTCTTGCTGCTGCCAAAAATAACATCTTCTGAAGTATGGCTCCTCTTGTAGCCCCTGTGACACACAAAACCTGAGGGTTTTGCAAACCTTTAAGCAGGAAATTACATGGCCTCCTTTATGTTCCCTGTGAATTTGAGTTCTTCCCTGAAGCCAGCAGATGAAAAAAGTGAAATGTGCTTGTGCCCCTGAAAGAAAACTACAAATTAGCAAAATTCAATGCTTGAGGCAAAATTACTGTTTCCCAAACTGCACAGTCCCTACACCTCCAGGGTGCCTTGCTCTATCAAGCCCCATTCTGGGAATGTCAGAGACATTAAAATAAGTACAGGATGTGACAACATCCCTTTTAACATGATGTTAGAAAAACAGGAAAAGAATAGGAAAAAAGAGCTACAGCATAATAGAATGTGCATACACATATATGATTCACCCTCAAAGACAAGCTGAATGTGAGTTAAACATGTGATCAGTAAAAAGTGTTGAAAACTGTCTGAATATCCAGACCTGAAGGATTGTGATCAGTGGCACAAATTCCAGCTGGAGGCCAGTCAGTAATGGTGTACCACAGGGGTTGATATTTGGGCCAATTCTGTTTAATATCTTCATTACTGACCCATGTGACAGAGGGCAGCCTCAGCAAGCTTTCAGGAGATGGAAAACTGGGAGGACCTGTTGATACATCAGTCACTTGTTCTGTAATTCTGAGGGACCTCAACAGGATGGAGAAATGGGCAGAGAGGAAACTCACAAAGCTCAAGAAAGGGAACTGCAAACTCCTGCTTATGGGAAGAACCAACTCCATTCACCAATCCGTGCTGAGGCTGGAAAGCAGCTTGGTGAAGGACCCAGGGGCCCTGGTGGACACCGAATTGAGCATGAGGCAGCAGAGAAGACAAGATGCATCCTCTGTGTTGCCAGCAAGGCTGAGGATTGTGACTCTGCACCAGTGAAACCTCACCTTGAGTATGGAATTTGGGGCGAACTGATAAAATAAAAAATGGACTTGCTGGAGTGGGTCCAGTAAGGGACCATGAAGATGATCAAAGGACCGGTGTCTCTTTCATGCAAAGAGAACCTGAGAGACCTGGTATTGTTCCCTCTGGAAAAGCTTATCAGTGTTCATAAATACCTGACAGGAAGGACTGAAGAGGAAGCCAAGCTTTTCTTTGTAGTGTGCAGTGACTGAACAAGAGGCAATATATTCTGACTAAAATACAGGAAATGCAAAAAAAAATTTCCTTGCTCTTTTCCTTGCTCTTCCTGTTTAAAAGCAAAAAAAATTTCCTTGCTCTTAGGGTGATCAAACACTGTCACAGTTTTCTCATAGTCTCTATCCATGAGGATATTCAGAACTCAACTGCACAAAGCCCTGGACAAGCTGTTGTAGCTGATCCTGCTTGAGCAGGGAGGCTGAACAAGGTAACCTTCAGAGGTGCTTTCCAACCTCAACCATTCTATGATTTGTTCACTTACATATTACATCAAATAAAGGCTTTTCAACTGTCAACAATTTCATGTTAGTAATCAGAGGATCTGTTCAGGAAATTAAACTGTGTTTAAGGGAAAGCCTTGTAAGGTGGACTCCCATCATTAGGGAGCACTGAAGGAAACATGGAAAAACCCATGGAGAAGACGCAATGTGGAAAGACAGGCAAAGGGTAGAGCGTGATAAAGGAGAAAGACGGTAAAGCTTTAAAGTCTGAGACACAAGGATCTAAAACAAAGGACTGATTTAGGGAGTTATTTCCCTTTGTCAATTTTAGTAATTGCTCTCAATTACCTAAGACATGTTTTGAAATAAAACACACATTCCTGGCAGCATATGAATTGCTCTGTTCCTTATAGCTGCATTGGTTTGCAGCAAAGGGAATATATTTCAGTGCTGAATATTTCCTTTTTGTGTGTGCTGTTTAATCCTGATGCAACACATGCACTCCCAGGCAGCTGGTGAGAGTCAATGTGCTTTAGATGTTTGCTACAAAGGAGAAGAGGGTGGGGATGACTAAGTGCAGCAAATGGACACTAATTTTGTGATGCTACCCAGAAGCAAAGCCACCCCAAAATGAAGATAAATGGACTGCATCCATGGTACAATGCTGCAACAGCAGTGTAAGTGGTGAAAGTGAGGTAACCTGAGCACAAGTTCAGGTACTTTTTATGAGTAAAAAACAAGATACCTCACAGTAGATGAGTCACCTCGTTGGACAATTAGATTTTCTTTGGGGAAAATATCTCAACAGCAAACACAGAAGTCACTTTCAGTCTTTGCCTCTCATTTCTGTCTTAATATTTTTGCAAGAAGCAGACATAAATTTGGAGAGGTATGCAAGAGAAAAAATAAAAACACATAAAGGAAGTGTAAAGTTACTGAGTCCATCTCCCAGATGAGTTGTTAATTTTGGATGCTTACACAACAGAAGTATTTTTAGGGATAATGTAACACAATAATAATTTTAAAGTCTACTTATTACACATGGAAAAATCCATTGGCTCCAGATTATTTAAAACATATTCTTTAGCTATCCACTAATATATGTCTCTGGAACTGCTTTGAAAAACTTTGTGTTCAAAGTCCCCAGTTGAAAAGAAACACAGGGGGCAGTGTTTCACAGGGAAGGACATCTGAGTGGGATTTGAAAAGCTTCTATTCCTTGCTGGGACATGCTACTCAATCTCTATATGAGCTTGGGTCTGGTAATGAACTCAATGTATTTTAACTGGCTTCAAAACCAAGCCTCACCTTTCTGCCCTACTAGAGGTTCCTACAAGCTGAGTCTAGAGTTTTACATCTGTTTTTCCCAGGTATTGGAGGATCTTTAGTTGCACATATGAAATTAGTTTGTGATTTCACTTCCCCCCACGTGTCCTCTCAGTTCATGATTTGCATGGGGCTGATGGCTCTTTAGCCTTCTTTAAAAACCTTGAAATGCCCTCCTAGAAAGACAGATGAGGTTTATATACTCGATATTTAGAGGTTTATACTCAGTTTATACAGAGGCTAGTGTAATGGAATTAAAGTCACCCTTCAGAAATCATACTGGAGGGGTGATTTGAGAAATAGGAGATAAAGTAGAACATGGCAGTTTCAGAAAGGACAAAAGCAGAAGGCAGTAACAAATTAGAAGATGTGGAAAGACTGATGCCATGTAACCCTTAGCATGAGTGAAGCATAAAATTAGCATCCATAATCAAAGTTGAATGCAATAGCAACTAAATATTGAGTGGCAAAGGGAGGTTGGCAAACATTCAGGTACTTACTCCTTGTTCATGGTTCCTGAGTCAGGGAAATGCATATGTTCAAAAGGGTCTGTGATGAAAAAATAAACATACTGTTTATTTAAAGACTTAAAAATATAGATGTATTTCATATTTCAGTTTTCAGTACTTTTTCATCTTTTTTTTTTAAAAAAAGAATTTTTACTAAATTAGAAAAGAACTCATCTTGAATTATACTCTATTTTAAGGAGAAAATGTTTCAATTTTAGCAGGTGTTAATCTGCAGGTGTTTGAAGATATGATGATGACTGTGAGCAGCATCCAGAAGTGTTTAGTGCGATCATGTTTTTAAAAGTGCCCTTAATGCCATCTCCATTTGTACATGGACAAATTTTCATTTATTGCACACACTGTTCTACCACAACTGTCTGTGCAGTCAGTAATGGAATTTGTACATAGGGATCTGCATTTATATGAGAATTTGAAAAGTGAAATTTAAATTTTAAAAACAAAGCATAAATTTTGAAAATTATCTCTGAAAACCAAATCTAAATACTATGGGTCTGTGAAACTCCTTGGTCACAAAATAGGGAGTTAAAATACTTATGTACATGCACAAACCAGCACACATGCACACATAGTTTTCAAAAGTTCGGTTTTACTATTTTGTTGAAGAAATCTAGAATTCTAAAACCTGTTTCAGAGTTGTCAGCTCCTGTATTGCCAAGACTTTTAGGCTGATGACTCAATCAATTTTCCAATTGTCTGCTTGTCTCTGCCTGATATTTCCTAATAGAAGCCTCAGTAGTCACATAATTTAGACATAAAAATGGAATTTATAACTTTTCCATTTACTCTGTCTATATCACTGTCCATTGCCATTACTTTCTCTCAGCTTAATAACTGCAGTGAAAGTAAAAAATAGTCTTATTGTCTGCTCTCCTAATGTGCAGCAACTTGTCAAATGGCAGAGACTTGCAACTGTACGTATATCAACTCTTTCTGAGCTTTCTATTATCCTCACCCTCTTTTACATTTTCTTTCCATTTGGCCATAAATTCACAGACTAAAATTCTTAAGCTTTCTATTTACCCATGAGTGTGCACATTCAGTTTATTTTAAAATGCTTTAACCCAGTTTTGCTGTTGCTGAATCCTATTGGTAGTGAACCGAACTTTTATTTTTCTACAATTCTTTTCTCCTGCTGTTGTTATATATGGATTGTATTTATTCTGTGCTTTTGGTATTCTTAGTAAATTTCAAGAGCAGGTTGCTCTTTCTCTGAAATCACAATAATGGGTTTGTGATAGCAGAAATTGCCAATCATGGCTTGTGAATTGCAGTGTTGGTAAAGCAGATGGACACCTGAGAAAAAGGGTTCCTTAATTACTTTTTAAAATTAAGAAAGAATTAAAAATTTGGAAGATGTGCAAGAAACAGCACTTTTCTCTAAACAGTTTCTTTTTAAAAAATTCACCAGAGAGTTCTGACTTCTGTTACCACATACTACAAGAATAAAGCTATTTTTCCTGCCTTAAATACTGAACATTATGCTTCAAACATCTGAAAAATCCTTTGTATTCTGAAGAAAGCTACCTGAAAATTTGCTATCAATGTATGAGCACTTTTGAAGCAGTTTGGTCAACGTTTTCTTTGTGTCTTTACACTTGTTGAACCTATTTCAAAGTGTTCAAATATGGCATGAGAGAAACTGTAAACTTCTAATAACTCATAATATTGCAAATGAGTGTGGGTTTATGAATTTAATTATGACATAGTTATGCAATATTATTATGAAAATTTATAGGCATTTTGATGTAAACTGGATCTTAAAATATAAGGTCCAAGTTAGAAAGGGAACAAAAGAGAAAACTCTCATGAAAAAACCTCTTTATTTTTCTAAAGCTTGCTTTGAGAGTGTTAAAAGACTGAAGTTGTCAGTAGTGGCAATGAAAAATGTAGTAGGGAGAAAACTTCAAATACATTAGCTGATTCAACTGAGAACCATATTTAGCTGAATCACTGAAACACCTCCTTATTTCTTATCTAGCTGAATCTTAATCTAGCTGAAAATCACTCAGAGTGCAAAAGTAATACTATACTAAGTTTCTCTACAGAAGTGTTGTGATAAGCCACTTTTCTGGCAGTTTACACCTACTGAATTTGGGTGTCTGCCTTTACTGTGGGTGTGGAGGTCACTGGAAATAAATCCTTGGAATAAATATAACTAATAAAATTCCCAATCATGTCTGCTATTGATTAAGAAAAGGTTTTGCAATCATTTAGACTAGCAAATTTGGCCCAGATTGTAAATGTAGGCGTTCCATGGATGAAAGGAGGAGTAAGTGACAACAAATTGTAGTTGTGTGTCTGCTTTTCATCAGCAACACAAAATCTTTTGTAGATAAGAAAAATGCTGGGACTTCATGATGAACTTTACACTGCCATTCTTCCTCTGCCCATCAAACACAGGAACACAAGGACATGCAGCACATTGTGCAGGAGTCAAGGAGATTGGCTGTTTCTTTTGGCTAAAACCCTGTGGTACAAGAGGCCCCTTGCCAAGCAAACTGAAGCAGGGCACATGCCACTCATGCCCTTGTCCTTAAGGGACCATCTTAGTCAAAAAAACAGCAACAAAAATATCCAATCTCCCATGAACTAGGCTCAGAAGGGATGCTTCTATGCAACCTAAAAAGAAGCAAGAAAAATTAAAGGCCCCAAGCCACCAAGAGTTTATATAAAGCGTAACTGAGGGTAATGAGAAAATGAAAATTAGCTTTTATGTGCTGTCTAAAAAATTGACTAGTGAACATATGAAGCAGGGTTAAAAATTCAGCCAAGTACTATTTGCCAAGAACAATAAAAAATGATCAAAACCTTTCAATTATAGTTACTTAAATGAAATTTCAAAATGAAAGTCAGGGAAAAGTGAAGATGTGTAGCTTTGCTTTTAGTTTAGCTCTGTTGCACAAAAGACAGCAGATTTCCTGGGGCTTTTACTTTCAGAAGAGGGATGTGCAGTGCAAACAAATTCCAGAGCCCTGCAGGAAATTTCATGAGTTGTTTGTCCAAACATCAGACTGGAGCAAATCACAGGAACCTGCATTATCCTTGGGGTGACCCAGTATATTGAAATGCTAAGCATTTTAAAATGTTTCATTTTATAACTGAGAAGGTTTCTGTCTGTTCATTTGGATAGTTAGTGCAAGTGTTCTAATAATATCTTGCTAGACAGTACATCCTTGTTTTTTTTGCTTTAAGGTTTTTTGCCATTGTTATTTGACTAAGAAGAAAATATACAGGCTCTTCAGGACATTTAAGTTTTCTTTAAAAAGCCCAAACAAACCCAAACTCAACAGGAAATAACCAAAACCAAACCTACATGGAGTTGATGAAGAAAAAAAAAAAAAAGACATTTTCTTATATTCAAATGTGAATTAAACAAGTAACTTGCTTCTGAAAATTGGATATAACCCAACAAAATCATTTAGACACCTTTGAAAACTGGATTTGAAAGTCCTACTGACAGCACAGCCAGATTCCTTATGAAGTACAAGTAAAGCAAGAACTGCAGAATTTGGTTTTCGGTTCTATAAATCATTAACTCAACCTATAAATAGATAAAAATATCTGCCAGAGGCCAGATCTTCATGCTGAGACCATGACACTACAGAGGCATTGTGTAAGCTTTTCACTGGTTACTCTTGCTCATTTGGCCATCTGTATTCTCACATAAAAGATCAATGGAAATGGGTAGAAGTTGCCATAGACAACTGTATTCCTGGTTCAGGAAATCATTTGTGAGATTACAGTTAAGGTGTGGGAATTCTTGGGAAGTTTAATTTTTATGCTGCTCAATCCCCTTTTAAAGTGCTTTATAGCACCAGACCAATTGTATTTGGTACAATAGGGAACAGTGATAGAAACTGAAATAGTCATTTTACCAGCAAGTGAAAAGCAGTTGTCAAAAGGCATTGTCAAAGTTTTCTTCAGAGGCTGTCTTTATAGCAACACCGAACAGTTACATGTAGGAGGAAGTACTTATTTATCTGATTTAAATGAATACAAGCCAGCTTCACTAATTTGTTTCTGGCAATAATTAGCATGTTGCTCAATTTATTTTAATAGCACATTAATTTGATTCCCAGTCTTGCCAGAAATGCAACCAGAAGCTTCATAGACAAAATATATCTCTAATAGAAGCTGCCAAAGCTCTCTGTAAAGACATTTATTAAGGAAACTATTAAGTGTAACTTTGTAATGCAGTTCTAATACCTAACTTTCACTCAGAAACATAAATTAGTAATGCAGAAAAAACATGAAGTGAAATTAGGCAAAAAAAGTACAGTTGCTTTATAGGAGCTCTATAGATTTTCTTAATAGAGAAGAAAATAGTTTAGCAAGGCATGCTCAAGGTTTTGCTCTATGCCACTACCTAAGGTGCCAGGCCATTTCTAGGACCCTCATCCCATGAAATTCACAGGTTTCAAGACATAGTAGGCATCTGCTGGAGCAAAAACAGACTGTAGAACACAAGCTACTGTTTCAGATAAAACTCTTCAGCAGAAACCTTTTAAAAGCAGAAGAAAATAGGAAGAATCAAGGGCAACTCACAGAGGTTTTCTTGCACAGAGTGTGGGTTTGGAGCTAGCACAATGACCAGGTGGTTCCCCCTGTTAAAAAAAAAAAAAAAAAAAAAAAAAAAAAAAAAAAAGCAGCTTTGCTAAATGCTCCCCACAGCAGTCTGAAGGTCAGAGGCACTGGTGGGTTGAAACGGTGCAAGTGGACAAATATTCTGTGGGGTTTTGTTGAGCTTCCTGTGGACGGCCACGACGGCCCCAGCACCAATCAGCTCTGTGAGACCGGTAGATATTCATCCTTTCCACTCTAAGAGTCTACCTCAAAGGGAAATAAGACAAGATGTTTTTTCATTCTCATCTGCCTTAACCCATATTCAGCAGCTCTGTCTCTGTAGCAGCAGCTACTTCAAATGTCAACACAGAAAAAAAAAATTCAATAGGCTGCTACTTAATTTTAATGGGGAAAAATATATAGCCTGATTTCAAATTTTCTCATCTTCTAATGCTTTTCAAAGAGCTTGCATATTATTTCAAGGTATGTTTCACTGTTTTCATTATCTATTTCTCAAAACAAAATTACTAATTTGTGAACAATGTGCTTATTCTTATACCATGGTTTCAAGGGATTTCAGTAAATCTTTGTATATATCTAGGAGTACCAAGGAGAACATGAAGAATATTTTTTCCTTGTATTTCAAAATATACCACCTATAGGTAAATAGAAAATATGTATGAGGGTTCTAAATATATACTTCATTAAATAGTTTTTTCCTAGTAAAAATAACATTTTGTAGAAAATGCCAGTGTTGCTGTGGGAGAAAAATGTATATCCTGAAAACATCACTCCATACTATACAGGAATGGTGTCCCAGCACAAGAACATTGTCAGCACTTTCGAGGCCCCAGAAACTAAAATGTATGGGGCACTAGCAGTACAGCCCCAATAAATCTTGTTGATAAAATTTCCAAAACAAGTATTTCTGTTGTAAGCTGAAACTAGCTTTTTTGCTGGTTTATTTTGTTTCTCAGGAAAAAAAGGGTACTTTATCTGAAAAATATGCTTTTCATGCAAGAAATCAGTCAAAAATAGAATGTGTATTTCCCATTCTCCCTCAGATCAATCTGTGACCCACAAACCAATTGG
The DNA here is from genome assembly GCF_965231275.1 of Zosterops lateralis. Taxonomy (NCBI): domain Eukaryota; kingdom Metazoa; phylum Chordata; class Aves; order Passeriformes; family Zosteropidae; genus Zosterops; species Zosterops lateralis. Next base: position 13,809,797 of record NC_139766.1, read on the forward strand.
CATTTTTTTTTAGTGTTTGGAAAGCATGCTATATTTTTATTTGGGATTTTTAATGCAAACATTCAAAGCTGTAATGTTGACAGTACTCTGTGCATAAATAAAATATTATAATTAAAATGTTGGATGGAACCACCATTATGATAAATGAACACATTTATAATTATTATCTGTAAAACTTCAGAATGCCAGTTTAGCATAAACTGGAGTCAACATGAGTCCTATTCTTCTCATTAATTGTTGCTTTAGAGAATGAAGATGCACACTATGGCTTCCTTTGAAAAACACCTCTGCAAATTCAGTTTCTTCTTCATTTAATTGCTGTGCTATGGGCAGTCCCTACCATCCTGCTGAGGGGAAGTTACTACAGGAATTCTTAGGAAGAGTTTTGATGGAGTGATGATACCAGTACTGTCTGTTGCAGGATGGGCCTTTGTGGTGTATATTATAGGCAGGAATGCCTCCACATCTGCTCATCACTGCTTGCTTTCTGCTCAAGTCAGGGCTTCATCCAACCAAAGAAGTAATAACGTGACTTTTGGTTTTGTTCCAGAAATCTGTTCTTGCTCATGTTTTGCAGAACAGAAAGTTCTGGAGCTGTGAGGCAGTTTCTGAGGGACTGTTTTTGTGCTATTCTTATGACTCTGTGACTGTGGTATCCTTTTGCTGAGACTTATTTGCTTTAATTGTTGATAAAAATAATTTTAATTTATCTACATCTACTTGCAGACTCTGTTAACACTGGGACCTAGTAAGAGTTCAACTGAAGAAGAAGTGAGGGAAAAGAAATCAACCATTTTAAAAGAGTTTGTTTCGAAATTTTTGAAATTAAACCTTTGTTAGACTAAGTTCAGGAAGTTCACATATGTACATTTATAAACTAACTATTTTATTCCAAGGGAACAGACCTTCCTGAATGACTTTTCATGCAAAATGTTTGTGACAAATATGTGTCTTTTTTATGGCTGAACAATAAGGTACATGCTACTGCTGTGGAGTCACCAGTCTCACAGTTTCCTTGTGTAACCATAATTCCAGCAACAGACATTGACAAAAGCTAAAATGTGCAAGCACTTACCTCCTGTTTCAATGAGAGGAATTTGAAAAATCTTACTTCCCTAGAAAATTTCTCAGCATTTGAAATGGAGCTTTTATCTTCCCTCAAAGTCTCTTTTCTTCAGAAAATGTTGGTTTAGCTTTATAATTAACATCAGTAGTACTTTGCCTTTAGTAAATGGTACATTACTGCTTTAATACCCAAGCTGTTCACTGTGAGAAATTGTCTCATTTACATGGAGGGACTCAATGGCCGTGTCTTTATTCCTCTGAAAGTGCAGCATCCCAGGACAGATGTAAACACAGCATGGTTCACCTCCTGCCAGCTTTCCATCTGCCTGGCTGCCTTGGTGCAGCTGCAGGCTGCCTGTGGGACAGGCTCGATGCACACGAGCACTGCAGGGCAGCCTTGGACCTGCAAGTTCTCTTGTACTGGCAAGGAGGCTTCCTGTTCCTGGTAAAGCCACTCCTGCAGGCCTCCCATACTGAAGAGCTGAGGTTAATAGGGCCAATAGAAGTGCCTTTTCATAGATTATAAAGACAAAGAGCGTTTTTCTCTGTGAGGTTGTACTTGTGGGTTGTACTTTGCCTTTTCTGGTTTGGAGAACATTGACTTTTCTGTGTTGCAGGACATCTTCTTTTCTTTTTATTCTCTTATGTTCTTGGAAGAAGAATTAAATATCCTACATTCACATCTCCAACTTACTTCAATTAATTTCTGCATCTTCTGTTTTTCTTTTTAGTCAATTATCTTGTTAGTCATGACAGCATGGGAATATCCCTCACATTCTTAAATAGCACAGGATGAAATGCCAGAATCACCAAACTTGTTTTCTAACAATACAATTATGATGGGAAAATAAACAGAAAAAGACAGCTTTTACAACACAATTTGAATGATGAATAAACTCAGCTTTGAGATAAATGAAATGAAAACTTGCTTTTCCAATTTCAATGGAAGGTTATAAAAATACTTAAAAGCATGAGTGCTTAGCAGGAACCTTCTATCTTACCTGGGTTCATCCAAACTTTGTGCTGAGGAAAGGAATTAGTAAATGGCAGGGCAAGACCTATTATTTATACACTGCTTGTGCTTGTGTCCTACAGATGCCATCCTGTTTGACAGACATTGTTCTTGTGTTCTGGTCAATGAAAAAACCCACAACATTTGCCCATCCTTTTTTTCCCAAGTTATGTTTTGATTATGGATAGTTTTATGGGTAAATCCATAATGGAATTTCTAGTATATGTGGAACACATTTATTTTGCATCTCTTCCCTGAAGCAATAACAAGGTGCTTGTAGCATTCCAGAACTGTAATTAAACCTTTCTAGGAAGGTTATTTTTCAATCTCTTATAGACAGTTCTCACCATACTCTTGCTTGTAATATTGCTTTGAAAAGCAAAGGATGCCCCTCTATTTCCAAGGAATTTTGCTGACTTCTTAATTTTCTTTTCATACATTCCTCAGTGTCACTTACAAGGCCGAAACCTCCAGTATGAAATGCTAATATAAATAAGGCTGGTGCATCCGATGGGGAAACTCTGTGTACAATATGCTTCTGCATTTTTTTGAATGGAGATCATGTCCATAATAAAATGTCTACGTGTTATCAAGGTCACATACTCTACAGTAATAGATCAACTCCGTCAATATAAATGAGGTTAGAACATATCTTTTTAATCCAAATGTATTCTTCTTCAAAGCTAAATTAAAAGACCATAATTCCAGGGAAGCCTTATGGGAACCTTTGTTTAATTACTGGTCAGGTGAGGTTACTGTACAGTATTATTTTCCTTGGCAAAATAGATTTTGCTATTTTTAGACTAGAACATTATGCTTAGATCAAATTTATCAGTATTTTTGGTTTCCTTTCCATTGCAGTCATCCCCTTTTCTCCAAGTTGATTAGAAATGTGATATTTGCATATAGCAAATGTGCCTATTGCTAAAGTACAAAAATTTACTGAAACAAATGAGAGAGGTTTTGACTGGTAACAAATCAAGTTTTTGTTGATATTGTGCAGATTATGCTTATTTGCATGGGCTTTGTTTTATTTTGTCTTGTTTTTCAAGAGAAACAAGTTTGAAATCTGCATACTGTGCTGTCAAGAAGTGTGACTTAAATCGGATGGAAGTTTTAGCACTGTTTTAGAAATAAAAACTTATCAGGCCCTCTGAACAATGAAAATAATATCTATTAATATTTTATTTCAATTCAGCTTCCTATAGAATATACTAAACCAACACAAATCATTATAAACTTAGCTGCTTTCCACTTAGGTAGGTTTTTGTACTCAGCCTGTGGGTTTAAATAAAAGAGTTATCAAATATGGATTTGTATAAAAATTGCTGACATCAATGCAATTGTGGAATAAACATGTTCAGGTAATTTGTGTAAATTGCAAGTATATCTCTCTAATCAAGTTTGAGGTTGGGGAAAATTTCAATGGTATGTTATGTTTCAAGTAAACCCACAGATACCATTTTGAATTTTTTTGAAATTCCCCAACAACATGGGCATGTTTTTGGAGCAGAATGCCCCTGATCACAAGTGTGCCTGGTGTTAATGTGAAATTGTCAAAAGGGTCAGCAAAGCACTCCTGATTCCTCTGCCTCAAAAAATACTCAAACTCTACTTAATTTCTGCCTCTTCCAATTCAGCTGATATGGTGAGATAACGTTCAGTGTCTCATGTCTAATTGGTACATGAAGGAGCAACTGAATCGTTGGGGCAGTTGCTTTCCTGTATGTTTTCTTTCCTCTGAGCTTCAGAGTCATCATCACAGTGCCCAGACATTACACGTCATATTATGTCTTTTCAATTTTCATGAAATAGACTCAATGTGGACTCCAAATTCCCAAATTCCAGAGATGAGAAGCATGATTTTTTTTTCTTGTGCCAGCTATGAAGTGTTTGCATGTGGAGGGGTTTCAAGCAGTTAAAATTAGCCCATGTGTATGTTGTGTACCTCAGTGTAAAGCACTGAAGACATAAATACAATATTTCACCAATGTAGCACTGATTTAACACTGTCCATCACAGATGCCCAGCTCACATCCTGCAGGAACCTGTGCAGTGCAGAAGATCACACTGATCCAAAGGCTGAGGGCTTTTTGCCACCTAAGGAGCACTGGGCTTCTGATGTGACATGCAGCTGGAAAAAGAGTAAGTAGGACTTGCTGCCTGTCCAAAAGCCACTGTCCACCCAGCACAACAGACCTTCAGCCAATGCTGAGCTCAAAGCTCAGCAGGGAGCACAGGTCAGGAGCCAAGCCAAGCCAAGGTACTGTGGACAAGACAATCACTTGACTTTTCCTTTGTGAACTGTAAGGCTTCTTGAGCTGAGCTGCTTAGTTGAGAACTCACCATCTCTCATTGTCTTCCTGTACTCATCCCCAGCTCAGCTGTTTTCTACTGCAAGTGGTACTTAAATGATATTCTTTTCAGAAAAAAAAATCAGTGGCTGAGACAGATTTCTGGGCACTGCTTTTATTTTGCATGACTGCCCTTTAATTTTAGAATATTTTCTTACAAAAAATTAACATATCCCACATTTGTGTCTGACCCAAGACTTAGTACATCAAAATTTTACTTTGAATTGAACAAGTTCAAATGTGAATTGGCCAATTTTATAAATAGTGAAGTTAGCAAAAACTCACACTGAGCTGAAAAAGCTGAAGCTGAAACTCTGCATATGCTTGTCCTTTTTGTAAGGTACTCTTTTTTAATTTTTTTTTTTTTTTTGTGGTTGGCCTTACTTCCTGAAACAGGTGACTAGAGCTGAGCTTTCAGTTAATAAAAGTATTTTTAAACTTGTTAAAAAAACCTAATTAATTCACTCTAGAGCTTAGCAAGTAGTTTCTCATTTATATAAAAAGTAGTAGAACACATCACTAGATGTGTGGTACATGAAAGATATTAAAGATAGATGGTAATCTCTGAGAGATTATATAAAAATCAATTTTAGAAGAGCTTTCTGGAAGTTGCACTGTCTGTACTCATAATTAAGAAATGCTGGAATTTCTGTATGGGCAAATTTATTCAGATTCTCTTTTTCCCAGTTTAATTTCTTGTTTAGATTAAAAAAAAATAAAAAAAATAAAAGGAAAGCATTAAGATGCCTTGCTAGGTTCATCAGTGAGTGGTATTTGCTCAGAAATAGTTTATTCTTTCTTTGCTGTTAACTTTGTCCCTTATCTTATTGTTTCATGTTTTTGGAGATCTGCTTTGAAGAGATTTCCTATGGCACGGTATCTGAGTGCTTCATAAGCATTAACTAATAAATCTTCACAGCACTCTTGGGAGGTGATGGCATGCTATTATCCAAATTTGACTGATGAGGGACTGAGGGATTCAGGTAGAAACTTCCATTAATTTTGGGAGTCCACTCAGTGTAAGTCACATCTCCCTGTTTCTAGACACTTTTTGTGGAGCTGGGGCATTGGAGGACCTTGGGGAACTCTGCAAGGAGGTGAATTTTCAGAGTCTCAGCTGCCAAGATTCTTCTAGAAGCCACTCAGAAATTGTGCAGCTCAGGTCATCTAAGCACCTGTAGACCTACGAGACTATTTAGTTTGCAGAAATCTTTGAAATATAGGTATTTTTTTTGCCAGTAGAAAAAGTATCTATACATAATCACCATTTTTCTGTCACAGACTTTCTTTAAATTTTGAGTGCTGGAATATTAGATTTCTACATAAAATGGTGAAAATTGTTCTCACGTGGTTAAAATGCATTTAAAGCTGTACATGGGCAAAATATTAAAATAATACTTAGTATCCACCTTAGAAATAACTGAGTAATTTAGACCAAGGCAAGAAATCATTAATTTTTTTTTCTTGGTTCTCTCTGAGTTTCTAAATGCAAAAGGAATATAAAATTTATAAGAAATAGATTAGCAATAGCACATACAGAAATCTGATCATATTTTAGTAGCACCCGGCAAAGGAGGATTCTATAACTAAAATTGCTCTATTAAGACAATCAATCATATTTGCATATATATGCATGTAAGTATTGTGTATCACCTTTTGTTTACACTGACTGGCCAAAATGTTAAATGCAATATTTAAGATTTTACATTAATTTTAATTAATTTAATTTATTAATCAGGTCAAACATTAGTAGTCCATGATACTAGTGGTCCATAGACTAGTAGTCCATGATACTAACAAACATGGACTTGTTTGATATTGTTTTATATTACAGCTTATCAGGGATAATACACAAGATCACGGACTTCAGTACTTGGAAAATAAATGCTTTCTACATATAATAATGAATTGATTTTTCTGCAGTGAAAATGGCATAGAGAAAACTGAATTACTCTATTCAAGTTTCAGAATTGTGGAAAATGAGTGTTTATGCCATCCTCACAGGAGAGGAATTTTATTTCCCTACATCAACTTTCGTTATTAATTAATTAATTAATTTATAAAGTGTACTAATTGGGAAGCTCAGAGGGTGATACTTCTCCATGTCTTACCCTTCTACATAGCCAAGTTCTGTTGCTTCTGGGAGAGGTGAAAGCCTTTGCCCCACTTTGCACCAAATAAAAGTGTCATGGCAAAACACTTATTTTCAATTCTTTACAGGTATTTTGAAAAATCTAAAAGCAGAAAATTTGTAATCCTTATCTTAATGCAGAACTACAGAGCATGTGGGGGATGTGCCTGCATGTCCTGCTTTCCCTGGGGCTCATAAATAAAAGCCATGACTGATACTAATCCAATTCAAGGAGTTCAAACCCAGGAAGATTCTCCAGTCTTATTCTTCCTTTCAAACCATCACAAGCCAAAGAATTTCTTCCAAAAAATGAATTAGTTCTGTTCTGGAGAAATGTATCTAATCTCACTTTATAGATTCGAGGTGTTAGTAAAGCTAAGTTGTTGAAGTATTTAATTGGTGCCATTTCTCTGAAATTTCATCTTTTGTGAAATTTCAGCTACTTTGAAGTTGAGTTGCCTAATTTCCATTTCTAGTCATTGGATCTCATTATGTCATTGTCAGCAAGGTTCAAAGGCCTCCTACTATTTCATGTATTCATGATCAAGCACTTATTTTATAAGTTGAGCTCTTTAAGACTCATATAATGGGGGTTTATTTTTCCTATCCCTTCGTTCATTATTTTGACCCTTCTTTGAACTGTCTTTGCATTTTCACATCTTTCATCTGTGGACAGCAGAGAAGATACAACATTGTTTGCACTGGTCTTACTAACACTGGATGTGGGTCCATAGCTCTTCACTGACAGACCCTCTAATTAGCCTGCCATTGTTGGCAGAGTCTATTATGTACTGTTAGTGCTACATACAATCATTTCTATGTTAACTTTTCTATAATGTTCCTATAATATGCAGAGGAAATATACCTTTAGAGCTCTAGTACTATACAATGTACTCATTTTTTGCAAGCAAATCTACAGGTGAACTTTGCATATTTATTATTTCTCTACATTTGCATTATATATTTAATATGTTAAAGTGCATCTGTAAATTATTTTAATTTCCAGTATATAATTCTGCCCTATATACTACAGAAAATGTCACTTTTCTACCATGGGACTTCAAAAGCTAAAAACACCTACCATCATATAAAATGAGAGCAAAAGTATTTAGCAAACCAAATGAGAACTAGTTCTTCAGAGTAAACCAGAATAGGAAGTGTGTCAGTCTCTCTTTTTGTTGAGGTCTCATGTGTGGTTTTGGTTTTTTGTTTTGTTATTAATTTTTCTTTTATACATTTAGTCCTTCAAGACACTTCTGGGCAGTTACTAAAGCAGTTTTCATCTTGGCCCATGGTTCTCATTGTGTACATGGTTCATCCTGCTGACTTATTACTGTGTTCCACCAAAAGCCAACCCTTCACAAACAACCAGCAATTTCTGAAACTCACGAGGTGATAGAAGAGACAAATACATTGAAAATGTTTTCTAGGACTTTGATGCTTTGAATTGAAGGATTTTGTCAAATAATTGTGTTTATGAATGTGTGTCAGGAGCACACACCAATGAGCAGTACTGTATTTTACCAATACATACATAGCTTAAATATAGATGGCTACTTCAAATAGCACATAGAATGATTCCTAAAGGTGTCTGTAATGAAATATATAGAAAAGACCATTTTTTTTTTTAAAGAGAGGTAATTGCATGAAGATTTCTCTGAAATAGTCTGCAGATTGAGAACTGACTTGCAGCAATGAACAGTATTGCTGGAGGAAGGCTGAACACAAGCTACCTTCCAGTAAATACTTTGTTCCACTACTGCTGTGTTTATGCAAGGGACTGATTTGGCTGATATCAATTTTTTTCAGTATATTTTTTCCAAACAGTCGTTCTGGGCACTCAAGTCATCATTTTTAAAAGTGACTGGAATTTGTAAAATAACAGATACATCTATTTCACATAATGAAATATATTTTGTTGGGATTCTCGACTAGAACCTAGTTCAAAGCATACTGAAGTCACCAAAAAGAAAGTTCTTTATCTGTGTGCCACAATAAGGCATCGTGGTGTTAAGTACTCTAAGAAAATATCTTATAGACAAATAGACTCTCAATTTCTTAGAAGTTATTGCTTGTGATGATTAATTTCTGGTGTGACTATGTTTTCTACTATGATTTTTCAGAATAGAAATGTGTAGCAAAGCCTCACAATTCTAATTCATTTTTATGTCTTAATTCTTCTGTCTTTAAATATCTGTTTCTACAACTTCCTAAAAAAATCACTAAGGATACATTATATGAGGATAATAAATGAAGAAATAATATTTATCATGTCTTCAAGAGAAATACTTTTATTGAGATTCAGATAAACTTTTGTTCTTAAAAAGTATTGTTCATATTGGTCTAGAGCTTTCTTCCTCATTCTGGTTTACAGGGACTGTGCCAACTTAGATTTGGCTTATACACCACATATAAACAAACTTTTATATAATTGAGACTGGCAGAAATATTTATCACATTTTATTCTGATTTTATATATTTGAGTCCAAACATTCTGTTATGAAATTCTATCACTGCACTCAATCCTGCCAGTTCTCACGGGTGAGTCTTGTAATATGTTATATTTGTCTCTAAATGCCACAGCCCCCAAATCACATGGTTATGTGAGGTTCAGATTTCCTTTAAATGGGAATTATGTTTCTAACTCTCAGAGAAAAACCTTGAATACACAAAGCCTATACTTTTGAAAAATATTCAAACACTCCTGGAATAAACAATGAGAGTGTTTTTTCCTCCCCCTCATCCAAAATACTTCTAAGTGCTTCAGCTCTTGAATGGCCTCATTTAGCAACGTTGCTTTGAATGTCCAGATTTGAAGACCAGTGAGGTTGCCTGCAGAGGTGTCGTGGTTTGAAAGCAAAAAGAGTGAGAGGCTCCAAGTCAGAAATACAATTTAAAAGGAAGAAAGGTAAAATAAAATAAAATAAATGCAATAATACAAAAGACCACTGACAGAGTCAGAATACAACCTGAGCAGGGTGGTGGGAGCAGTCCAGGTGAGGTGGTCTTCCTGGAGCAGTGATCCCACAGAAAGGTCTGGTAGCTCTGGTCTTCTGGGAATCCAGTAGGTAAGAGCTGCTTGTACTGACCCAAATCCCAGATTATATCCAAGTGAGAATGCTTGGCTCCTCCCCCTGGGCGGAGCATCTTCCAATGGGATGATGAGTCATGAAGTGGGTCTTTGATGGCCCATTAAACAGAGATAACCCCTGGAGGGAGTTACCTGTGAGTCATGGGCAAGGCGTTAATTGGCCATTAGCAGAAGAGCCCAAAGGAAGAGGCCTGGGAAGACACTGCCCCACTTGGTTTAACAGCCCATGAAGATGGTGATAGAATAAATACTTTGTGTACATCCATCTTTGTGTACTTTGTGTACATCCACTACTACCCAGGACAAGAGGTACTGACCCTGCTGCATCCTCCCATCTGGGCTTTAGTGGACAAGAAAGTGAGGGGTGGCATGGGGCCTGAGCATAGAGCTGGAGCTGAGGAGCTGAGGTTAGAGTGGGTTTACTCTTGGTGTTTTTTATATAGGAGGGCAGGGATAAGCAGAAATAAAGGTTTGGAGAGAGAAAAAGAGGAGGAAGGATGGAGCTAGACAGAGCTGAAAACTGAAAAGCTGAAAAGATAAGTTTAAAACTATTCCATTTTACCCCTACTAAAATTAGCCAGCCTTGACATTTTGTTGCTTTTGCTTTGAATCAGGCTGCATCTACAGGCATCTCTACATTATTCAAATGCAACCTATTTCACAGTGTTTTCGAAACAACAGTTCCTAAGGAATTGTCAGAAAATGATGAGGATCTTTTGAGCCAGCCTTATAGCCATGCATTCCTGTGGCTGAGGAGTTTCCATACTAGAATGAATAATTTCTTGCCAACCTGACTTAAGGGTGACAACTAATTGAAAATTTGATAAAGAACAAATTCAAAGACCTGTAGTTGAAAAAATCTAATACTTTAAATACCATGATATGTCTCTACCCAAAAGGCTGCCAAATGCCTCAAGTTTATATTAAATGAAAAGTAAAGAAAGTAAAGAAAGAAGCAACCTATATTCCCTCACTCAGGAGAGACAGAACTATCTAGAGATTATACAGAAACAAACGTTTTCAGCCTTAACATTCTTATTAGTTGTACAAGGGTGATTCAGGCTGAGCAAAAATTACTTGCACATTCAGTCTATTTGAATATCACAGAGGAAAATTAGCTTTTTTTTTAAAAAATATTCTATAACAGATCCAGAGCCCTGGAGTTTGTGGTGTCAGATCACTCTTAACACAGATGTGTCTTTGTGTTTGCATGAAACTTCATTGACTTTGAGTGCAATGCTGCACAATGACTGAAAAGTTTTAGGCATATCATACTATCCTCCAAACTGTGGGCTATATGAGAACAATTTGTTTTTCCTGATGCCTGCTTATTCAGCAGAAAATTTAAGTATCTGTTTGACTTCTAATGTGAAGCAGGTAACTTGTTGCTTGTGAAACAGGAAGACAAATGTGAAACTCAGCATAAAAAAGTCTGTTAGGAGAGGTCCATTTGTCTTCATTGTTTGGAAGAAAAATCTGAAAGGTTTCTTTACAACACATTACATGGTTATGGCTAGAATATTAAAAAAAATTTCTCACCTTTATATAGAAAACAGACTAGTATTACTTTATCATTCTAGAGAATCCTTAGTTTCACTGTGAGTTTTTTATCACAATGTCCACAAGATTAAACTTTTCACAACTTTTCTCCATAATTGACAGGTTTTTTTTCCAAAACATGGCCCAAGGTGGATGTGGGCCATTATAATTTCCTTGCTTTTTGTGTGATTAAGTCTGGTTTTCCTCAGCAATTCAAAAGAAGAGAGTTACAATGCTCAACTTCTTCTTTCTCAATACATTATTTCCCAACAAAAGTCCTTATGTAAATGTTGTTGCAGGTTAGTGGGCAGCAAGAATGTTTTCTAGAATCTCTATGAAAATAAGAAATTGAAATGCAGAATGTTAGGAGAAGGTAAGCAAAATGTATATTTAATGCAAATAAACCGGAACGGCTTGTATAACAAAGTCTGGGAGGAGACTCTCCATACTAGGAGTGAAAGTAGCAGGGAAGGAAGAGTTATTTAAACGAAACAAAATTGTCACAGGAACAAGTGTGTATGAGAACATACATTTGACTAAATTTAGTCAAATGTTCAAGTTAGAAGATTATATAAAAGTTAAATTTAGAAGGTTATATAAATCAATGAAATGAATTTTGTAGCATTTTCAAAGAAGAAAGCAGCTGGAGGGAGAAGATATCTTTTAAATTGGGAGAAAAAAATCCTGTTTCACAAGAATCAGTTACCTGCTTTTGAGGGGAATAAAAGAGAGAAGTGCTATGAAGTTCTCAGGAGCCAGGGACATGCAGATGTTGGAGACCCAAGTTCATCCTGTAAGGCAGAAGAGCCAAAGCCATATATTGCATTTAATAGGAGAGACACTACCAGCCTTTACCATTTTTTACTCTTTAAACTTACCTGGAGACCTGATGGAAACAGAGGAATAAAGGAATTTTTCACAGAGAAAAATGAGGGTTTTTTTTGGCAGTGCAATAAATATGTCTCCGTACCAACAAGAAACTCCAATAGATAACTTTAAAAATTATATATATCATATTTGACATGATATTAAGCAATTTTGAAATATGCAAGTATTGTTATTGTTTATTTATTTATTTATTCTATTTATTCTAGAATCTAGGATCATAGAATGGTTTGGATTGGAAGGGACCTTAAAGATCATCTGGTATGCTGAGGTAAAAAAGGTGTTTAAAAATCTAGTTTCTTTACAGAGAACTCAAAGTGAGTAAAAAAATAGTCTACATTAAAAAATAGGAAATAAATGCAATACTTATTAGTACAAATCTAATAAATCTTAAAAAGGCTTAGTTGAGTGAGGATGTGGCCCTGCCCTGAACTTATGATTGCAGAAATTATGAGATAAAATTTTCCAAATAGAAAAAAGGCACATGCATAATCACTTAAAGGTTGGAACTATTTAGGTGGAATTTTTTTTTTTTTTTTTTTTTTTTTTTTTTTTTTTTTTTGAGAGAGGCAAAGTCAAGGCAGAGCACAGAAGGAAAAAATGAAGATGCCAAAACTTGCTGTGACTACAAAAACACAAGCCTTGAGAGAATTTGTGGCAGAGTACTGAAAGTGCCTGATAGCTATGAGACATCATTATTGCTTCATCCCTGAAGGGCTGAGTAAAAAACGTTTGTATCAAAGATCCCAAATTATATTATTTTTGTCAAAATACAAGGTAGTATCTAAGCTATTAAAATAAGATAGTACTGAATTAAGTGATCTGAAATTTTTTTGTTTATGGAAAGTTTTAAATTTATGCATATCTATCTATCTATTTACATCCATACATCTATATCTATATCATCTATCTATATCTGTATGTCTTTTAAGTTAGTATATGTCCTTAAGAGTTAGTATATATTGGGTAAACATTGATGAATTGTTCAGGGTGTTTTTCTGTCAAGAAATCACTCTAGAATCTGATACCACCAGAGTTCAGAGTCCCTTTCTTTCCATGGGTTTCCCTTTAGCTCCCTTACAGAAAGGAGCAAATTTCCCCCTTTTCCAGGTGTCCTCGACTCAGAGTGCACATGCTGGGCCAAAGAAAATGAAGCAACTTTTCTACTTGCTCAGATCTAACTTTGTAAAGGATCAAAACCTTGTAAACTCGTAGTAGTTGTGAACAAGCCAATTAAACAGTTGCACATTCTGTAACCAAAAGAGTGTGAGACTGGAAAACCTCCTGTCCTCCTGAGCCTTGTAGCTGGGTAAATGAAGACATAAAGTTGTTGAGTGATTTCACTCAGGATCTAGTCTGGGAGTGTGAAGTATCAATGCTTTGGGAGAAGTGACTTATGCAGAGACATCTGTGTGACATTTAAAAGCAATAATTGTTTTAAAAAATGTATGAAGAGCTCTCCAACAAACATGTTTTGTCCTTTACTTCCCTTTGAAACTTGTTATTCATTCTTTTTTTCTCCTTTTGATGTCAAATCAGAATTTAGGGCAGCATTAAAATCCTGAAACATCTGGAAATTGAAAATCCAGAAGGAAAACTCTTGATTTGAGTAATTAGGAGATCACAAAATTCTTAAAAGTTGTTTTTTCACCTTGGTTTTCATATCTGGGAAAAACTCCCCTACTTGTATTCTTCTTACACCCTAGTGACACAATGTTCTCATGAAGACATTCTTTCCTATCATCAATTTTTGGAGAAAACATACCTTATAGTAGTGAAAACTGACTCCAATTTTTCAGAAACCCTATTTGCTGCATAATCACTGACTTCAGTGTTAGAAGACTGTGTTAGAGTGCCCATCTCTGACTCCACCTCTGCAGGGCTCTTTGATCCTGCTGCCTCATTTTCAGTGATATTTGCCAAAGCTGATGCACTGGACTTGTAGAAGAAGCAAGGCAGACTTAAATGTAAACTTATTATTTACAAAGAAATATTGGTATTGGCTATTTTCTATTTTAAAACCTATCTTAAGAAAACTGACAATTGACAGTGCTTTCATGAGCTAAAAAAACCCAGACTGGCAAAAAGCTTAAATTATTTCCATTAGAGAGCAGGTGTTAGTGGAAAACAAACACTGTCAGAGTAAATAGCTATTAAAAATACTGGAAATACCAGTTTTAATGATGGATAAAAATAAATTGGTCTGGATCCAGATGTAGGTTTAGGCTAGACCTATGTTAGAGAGATAAGAGATCAACCTAAGGTCAGGTCATATGGCATTTGATATTGATTTTTTTGGGGGCAGAGGTTTAACTCTGCCTCTGAAAAATCCATGCCTCAAATTCATGGCTGGTAGCCATTTCAAAGTACTGAAAGGTTTGGATGTCACACAATAACTAATATCCCCTTCCAAAATGCCTTAAAAGATTCATCAGGAAGGATTTTTTTCCAAGAATACCCTGATAATTTTTTGAAAAAGTTGGTAGGAATCCAGTGATCAATGGCATGTTTGGCCACATAGTTCCTAAATTATTCTGTCGTATTAATGCTTGATCTGAGAGTAGTTCATATTTGAATTTAACAATAAAGCAATGCAAACTCATTTTCAAAACACAATTATAGACCTTCTTCAAGTAAGTGACAGCATGTTCCCAACACAGCTTGTGGCAAAACTGCCAAGTAGTTAAGTAAGAAACATGCTTAGTAAGGGCTGTACTGTACTGTATCAATACTAGACCTGAATTTACATCAGCCTGTTTGTTAAGGCAACCAGAGGTGGGAGGTGAGGGACAAAGGAACACTTCTTCCTTTTTGCAGTATATTTGTGGGGGGTTTCTGAAATTGTGGCCATGTATGAACTGAAAAACACACATAACTGTTCTTATAGTTTGCTAAAAACAAAACAATATACTGTGGAGTTACATGCTAAATCTTTGGTTATATTATAGTCCTATAAATGTTTTAGAATATCGAAGGGAAGTCTTAATATTTTTTTTTCTGATGATGCAATAGAACAAGCTGGAAAATTGAAAGCTACATTTTCATTAGAAAAAACGGAATTAAAGTATCTGATGCTATCACATGAACAGTCCAGTTCTAAGAGCAGTTTTCTGTCAAGAAAAGGGCAATAAAAAGTTTGAGATCTGCCACGTAGTATCTTTGATACTCTGGGTTTAGTTAGTATGTAGCATCTCTCAATCTCTCATTCCTTACTCCTCCTTCCTCTGTTACTCACCCTATTGCATTGCTGAGATGGAGCGACAAATAAAATTGTAACAAGACATTCATTCATTGCAAAGAGGGGCCTCACTTATCTGCAGCACTTGGTACTAGTTCATGGTGTACAAAAGGCTTCCAGAACAGCTATGTGGATAGATCCTTGCAGAGCACATCAGAACTTTAAAAAAATGTATATCAAATTATTCCTATTTTTAATTGCATGCTAAATTTAATTATTAGTAGTGTTTCATTGTGTCGAGTCATTCTTCAGAAAAGAGTATCTGAGATTCAGCTATTCATGCAGGATTAGTGGAATTTCTATTTATTCATAGATTTCGAAACAGTCAGGAAAGATGGGTATTTCTACAGGGATAAAGTAATAGCATTTGCAACGCCTCTGGAAATTAATTAAAACTTCTTATAGGTAAATTAACGGAAGCAAGTAGTGGGCTGTGAAGACTCATGTTTTTAATGCATGTCCTGAGCATGATATTTGAGTATTTGGATGTTGTCCGTGTTGAATAATCATTGTTCATTCATACTTTCTATTTTAAAAATATTTTAAATTGCCTTTTAGCCATGCAGGAGCACTCTACTCTTTATTTCCACTGGTTGGAGATTTGAGCATTGAGAGACCTAATTCTAAGTCAATTGCTATTGCAGACCCATCAGAATGGAACTGCCTTTTGGATGGAATCACTGTAAGCTCATAGTTTTGTGTTTTGTCTCTGAAATATATCAAAAGGAAAGCCTGTTAATTTGATCTGATTTAATCCATTTCTAGGGACACAAAGCTGAGTTAATATCACAATGGGAATCATGCAAGATTTTCTGATGTATTTATATAATTATGAAAATTAATATAACATAATTATGAAAGCACAGGTCCATTTAAATTTCATCTGATTTACTTGTATGTTATAATAGGTTTTCTTTAGATTTATATGCAAGAATGGAATGGGAAAGGTAAATAAAAATATATCCTTTTTAATGTCAAAGGGAAACAGATGCCATTTGGAATAGACCTTCGCTGGCATCAAATAATTACTAAACTTTTGAGGTCACATAGTTCTAAATTTTCTAATCTGATAACTCTGCAAAAGTCTGGAAAGTTTAAAGAAGTGACAAAATTGACATGTACTACAAAACAAACTAATTTTAATTAGTGCTAATGGAAATCAGTAAATTTTTTTTACAATTGTTGACAAGTAGGATGGAAGGAACAGTTAAAACTCTTCTAATCTAAAGTCAGGATTAAACAATTATGCATTCACTAGGTTATGTAGCTATCAGTGCCAAGTTTCCTTTGTGAAAAAGAACATAAAAGAATTAGCCTTATAGAATCCATCTCTTTCTTCTGTTGAGAAGTTACCATACTAAAAGGTGAAGCCAGGTATTGCACAGAAATCATAAAACTAAAATAAAGCAATGTATGCAGATCAGAGTGCTAAAATCCAATCCACTAAAATCTGCTATCAACCCTAAAATCCATTAAAAGGGAGGCAGGCATTCTACAGGTTGAGTAAAACGAGAGTAAAGACTGAAGTAAGATATTTTTTTTCATCTGCAACACTCTTTAAGAAGACTGTGTTGTCTTCTACGAAAGTGTTCTTCTGAAATACTGTTTATCCAAATTTTTTCCAGGGTCTTCAGGGTCTCTAGGGTCTGCTAGTTTCTGGCTGGCATCAGTTTGGAAGTGGAGAGTGCCTCGTAGAAAGCAAAACCAAAGTCCAACTCATTCTTCACCTCTCCTTTGCATTTGCCCTGGAGAGGAGAAGAAAGAAAATTAAGCAGAAAGAATGTGGAATGATTCCTATCTATTTGTCTTTGAATACAAATTATCCTCTGCAAGCTGGAGAAGAGATTTTTACATAATTTTATGTAAAAGAAAGAAGCACAGACCCAGGCAGGATATAAACTAAACTAAACCTAAAAGTTATTCCAGCACAAAAAAGCAAATCTACATCTGCTAAAGTCTTTCTGTTGAATAAAAGAATATTTTTTACTAATTAATTAATGCTAACTCTAACATACGATAAGTCCTATAGATTTGTCTTTTACATAGCCATTAAGAGTAAAAAGATGTAATAGAAAAGTGATAGAGAATTAACGAATAGAATTTTAGATCCCACAGACCACTGTTCAGACTATTAAAATAAACTGAAATACTGCATAATTTATGATGTAGAGTTAAAATAATCGATTTCAAAAATTAAACAGAGTTGAAGGGATAGTAGGAATTGATTAGAGTTGAGCAGCATATGGCATTTTTAAAGAAATTTGTATTATGCTTTCCAAGGAATGTTACTGAATTAAATTTAATGAGCAGAGAAAATGTACTCATCTGTATGGTTCCTGGTGATTGCAGGTAACCTGAGATGAAAGAAAAATAAATGGGCTTCCAGAAATTCTAGTAATTTTTGCTTAGATTCGTCTTACTTTATTTCAGCCATCAAAAAAGATACAGCTGTAATCTAAAGTAGTCATCCAGGCTCACTCTGTAGTCGGTGGAGAAAAGGGCTGTCTCCAGAGAGCTATTCATTCTATCTTAACATAGATGAGATGAATTATCTTTTTTTCATTGCCCATCTCTCTTCATTGAATACAGAGGAGTGTAGATGGTTAATTTAGACTAAGGCTGCAATTTATTTCTCCAGTCCTTTGTTCTCTGAAGTGTAGATGTTTAGTGCAGAGATCGGCCTACAACAATTAAAGGCTTTTAAAATTTTTTGACTCTAGGAGGCAACGCAGTGAGGATTTCATGGTTAGTGTCTCTGGAGGCATCAATACTGCATCTGTCAGCAGGGCTTACCTGGTAATTCTGTAACTTCTTTGTGGTTGCTATTCCAAGTGCTGAGAACAGCCAAATGCCTTCCATTACGGAGACTGGCTGGGTTCTTGTTGTTACAAATCCATATGTTCATCTGGACTGTCATATAGCCTGTATCTGCAATGCCTTCTGACTGGGGCTGTGGAACAGGTGATTGAAAGCAAAGAAAGTGAAGAGTCCATGTGGCTCCTCCATCTGCTACCTCATGTTTCCTCCCTCCCTCACAGTACAGGTGCAGGTATTTTCATACAGGCTGTTGATGCAAACCTCCTTCCATAGTTTTTGTGTGTACCATGAAAAACAAAGATTACAAATGCTAATCACTAACATTTATCAGTTATTTTGTCTTTTTATATCTGGTTTCACTTGTGGTGAGAAATCAACACTTCATCTGTTGGTGCTGATTAGCTTGTGTCATGATCCCCACAGCAATATCACTTCTGAAGCACATTTTTTAGCGAGTTGAGTGAAATGACACACGTCAAAAGTTCAGATTAAGACCAGTAATCCAAAACCTGAGACTCAGCCACCCTTTGATACCTTAACATTTCTGCTTAAGCATCTGAGGATACTTAAGAATCCCAAACCTTCACCTTTAGTTAAATTGAAATTTCTAAATATCAGTGCTTTAATAGTCTTTTAAAAATGACAGTGAAGCATGAATGGACTTTATTAAATCTGGCATATTGTGTTGATTGGGAAAACAGAGCAACACAAGAGAAAACTGAGATTGAAATAAAAGGTTTTCTGAGAAAAAATATTAAATTCTTTCCCTTTCCATCCTTTTCCTTTGTATACGTGGCTCAAATTCAGTATCACACATCAATATACTATCACTTTTTTAAAGGAAGGGACATATTGGTAGGCAGAAGGAGTACCAATCCATGTGAAAGAGTATTACAGCCCTTATTTTCAAAAGATGTCCAACATTATGCTTCAGGGCTTAAGTTGTTCTGTTCATATTGGCAACTAGGGTACTGGCAGAAACAGCACTTTTTTTTTTTTTTTTTTTTTTTTTTTTTTTTTTTTTTTTTATCCAGCATGGAACTTCTTACTTTGACTGGATTGCTGTTTATGCAAGTTGAAAACTGAAGTAGAGAGAATTGAGGTTGTGAGGGGGAAAAGGGGAGAGAAAGAAAAGTAATAACATACAAATTGAGTATGGAGTGTGACAGTTGTGTAACAAATGAAAAAGGAAGCATAACAGGGTTGTCAGGAAGATGCTAGATAATTCTTCACAGATACACACGCATCTATGAGAGATAAACTATCCTTTCCATTACCCCTTCCCCTCTCTTGTCCCACAAAACCCACTTATAGTTTGGTTTCAACAAGTATTACAACTCTATAACTTTGAAATGCCCATGAGGAAAATTGCCTCAGTAAATGATGTCGTGCCCAAGACTCATATTTCCCACACCTCATTTAGATTTAGTGATTTTAAAATTATATAGCAATGGACTAGGAAAGCTAGTGCTTTTGTCCTCTGAGATTTCAACAAAGATTTTCTTTGCACATTGCATTCTTCCAGAAACATCTCTTTGTCATCTGCTATTAGTACCTGTATTGAACCATATATTCAATATGACACTCAAGCAGAGAACTAATATATTTGAGATCCTTAAGCAAAATTTTCATTGCCAAAGCTAAATTTTCAGGCTTAAGAAGGAAGTTTTTCTTGTCTGAGTGAGTTTAACTGCTAATTAGTACTGACTTCATGCTAAGTTGTTTTGGTTCACAAAGTGTCTTTAAAATATATCTGAGTAGAAATCTTATGCCAGTGAAGATCTTTCTCTTTATTCATCTAGATGGAGATAGAAGGTTCCTTCATCAGGGAGCTGCTATCAGTATCTGAGTTAAATAACACCTACATACAAAGCAGTTTTGAGGATGCTGCACTTCCTGTCAGCCTAAAAAGATCTTCTTTCTCCACAGCAGCAGTTTTGAACGTGTTCATAGGTTTGAACGTAAATAGGTGACCTTATTTCCAGTGTCCTCACCTTATTTCTGAGATCTGTCATCAAGCATTAATTCATTTTATAGTCCTTAAAAAAGCTTTAATAAATAAAGATAAAAGCTTAGCAAGGCATAAGTGAAAGTCATAGATAATACAGATCCAGTTTGGCTTTAGTTGTGTGAATGGGAATTAAGATGACTGGAAGCTGTTATCAGGAGTGAGAATCAGAAATAACAGATGATTTAGGGCTTTTCATAGGGAAAGTTTGAAAGGCATTTTAATTCAAAAAAGACCAATAGATTTCTTTTCAAACATGAAATGATTTAAAATCATTAGAACTTAAAATATGTGTAATTATTTGTCTTATATGGTTGAAAATCATATAATAATATTCACTTAACTCATTCAGTAAGAAAATAATTCTGCGTTACAGACATGACTATAAAGAGATGCTGTGCTTTAAAATGCACCTTGCACTAAACTTATGTCCAGGAACAGGTTCTAGTTTCCATTGAGTTCAGTCTCCTGGGTCTTTGAAATTTTGTCTCTAAACTGAAGTTAGGTGCCTTTCCAATGAAATGGTGACTCATTAGTGATATTCAAGTTAATATTTGAAGTTTTGAGTACAAACATTTCTTTTTTTATTATCCAGGCACTCTGATTTTATGCTGCTTTTGTATGTAAACTGTCTGTTTTTATCTGCAGGGTACTATTCTTTATTTATCACTGTATTTGAGATTCTGATTTTAAGTGAAGCTCTTTGTTAGCCTGAGACCCAGTCTTTGGCAGCTGTTGGTTCCCAGGTTTGATTGCAAGAGCCACTCTTGCAACAGAATTTCCATCCAGTTCATGACTTTACTGGTAATTTGTATGACCTCAAGTGGCTTTATATTTCTTCTTTGGGAGCTCTTGATTTATTGCCTGGGACTTTTAAGAACTAGTTTTAAAGCTGGTTTTATTACTTCTATTTTTTTTTTTATTCTATAAATAAGTTTTATTTTATGTTCATCTATGCAATTTTATTAATTCCATTTATACATTTTATTTGTTATTTATTTTTTCTTTTCCTTCAAAACTCTTGATCTGCATTACACCTGTTAAAATAATTTAAAAAATATTTAGGGAGTACTGTGAAAACAAATCTGTCACGCTGTTTTCAGCATTAAATTCTGCCTTTAATTTGGAGACAATGTTTGTCAAAAGCATACTTTCTTCAGATATCCTTGGAGGGGACAATGCTCCCTTATCATAAAATGCTGAAACAGAACAGAAAAATCTTCAATGTGTGCAATACCTGTTTGCTAGCATTTTACATTTCATGACCTCCAGTAAAATGAAGATGGAAAATGCACCCAGTAATCACAGTTATGTTGCAGTACCACTTGATTATGGTGTTCCTTTTTAGGTATATATGTCCCTTTCTTGGTTTGCCTGTAAATTGTCTAATCTATCCATGCAATTCATACTTTATGTGTAAAATAGATGTAAGTATTTAAATTACAAATTCAGGACTGTGTTAGGAAAATTACTGCTGGGACAAACCCTCCCACATAAGCAAAACCTATATTTAAAAGACTGTCTTCTCTTGCACAGAGGGGAAAAAGTCATAATTGTGACATTTGGTGTTGTGCAATAGGAAAAGTAGAAATAGGAGGAATGTACATAACCAGTCACCTCATGGATTTAAGAAGAAACAGTGAATGCCAATGACTATTTCAAAATGGGGAAAGAAGGGCAAGGATTGTATATATGTGTAAGACTTTTATGTGAAATAGGAACTGAACTATTCAGCCTTGTCTGGTTGAAGCATTACATAAAGTTTTGGGATACCCTTACTTAAAAAGAGAATGAAGGAATGGAACTCATGGTTTTTAAAGTCCTCCTGTTATCTCTCAGGGATACTCATAAGGTAAAATAACAGAGTATAGCCCTGATAATTTTCAGAACTTATATGTGCTGACATAAAACTGGTGTAGCTGTACTGAGCACGTCACAGCTCACAGAAAAGTTACACACATTAGTAACTAACAGACTCAGTGCAAATACTATGCCAGTAAATTTGTAGGATTTGTCTCATATTCCCATACCTAGTATAGGTATTGAGCCACTAGAAATGGCATGATCCCATACATACTGAGACATAACTGGTATGGCTCACTCATTAGAATAAATGATGTCATGAAAGGCATCCATAAGAGAGATAGAAATGGATAGAAGAAAAAGGAGCAACAATGTAAATTTCAAGACAAACTTTATTGTTTAAGGTGTTTAGATCTACCAGTGGCTTTGATCAAGTGCTACTCTGTTGGAGTCCAGGGCATCCTTCTGGGTGCCCTGGGAGGTCACAGACCTCGCTAGAGAGGCCTGGGACCCGAAAATGAGGGTCTGGGGTCTGTGCAGGGGGGTTTTGCCTGACACAGAGCCCAGGAAGACACAATCTTTGATTTTTGTCCATGTGAAAAGCTTCTAACACAGAGAAGAATTGCAAGTCACAAATACATAACAGATAGTAGTGTAGTTATCACCAGCTAGAAGATTTTGTAGTTTTGGGATTTTTAGAATGTAGATGCAAGGGGACAAGATGGAGATTTTAGGGCGGTGCCCTGGGTTCTTCTTCTTCTCCCTTGGCATCTATCTTCTGCAGTGACATGGGTACAAAGTAGTTTCAGTGGATTGGGTCAAAGCAGAAATGACTCTGTTAGTATAGGTGATAGGCATTGGTATAGAATGGTAAATAATAAGTACGTAGTTATCTGAATAAAAGGAGAGTGACCTCCCATCATGGGGGGAGTCACATCA
The DNA here is from genome assembly GCF_965231275.1 of Zosterops lateralis. NCBI lineage: Eukaryota > Metazoa > Chordata > Aves > Passeriformes > Zosteropidae > Zosterops > Zosterops lateralis. The sequence continues at coordinate 13,832,679 of NC_139766.1, forward strand.
TGCCTGAGCTGCTGTGAACACCTTGGCCAGATGCCGAGAATTGTAAGATAAGAATTAATAAACAACGGAAGAAACCAAGAAAACCAAGACCTTGAGACTCCACATCATTCTCGCGGCGAGCACAGAGACACAGACTCAGACTCAAATCCTTCAGAGGTCAAAGAGTGAAAAACACTCCCTTGGACCCACTAGAACCACCAGCCTTGAAATCCAGGGCGAAGAGAGAAACATAAAACCCAAGACTACTCAAAAGTCTCAGGCTAATAGGAGTTGAATGTCTCTTCAGCTCCAGTACTGGACATCAGAATTTGGATTATAGGAACTTGATTCTTATCACTGATGTTATCCGTTCTTGACAGCCTTGGATCTTTGAACAAGTTTTTATTGCAGCACAAGAAAAGTAAAATCCAGGGCAAGACCTGATGTTTACTGAAGTCAGAAACCTGTTGGTTAAGAATGCTGTTAGGTTAAGGTAATGGCATATTCTGTTGCATTCTTTTCCTTCATGTAAAACTTACACTTTTAGGGAAATGATAACGTCACGGATTCTCAAATTCACTCTGTCAGTTTTGAAAGGTCATTATTTATATTATTGAGCACTGTACATTCCATGCAATTTACGTTATGACTCTTCATAATTTTAATTGTCACTTTAAGTAAAAGTATCTCAGATCTAACTGGCCTTTGATAGCTGTTAAATCTTACATGTTTCAGACTCCACTCAGACCATGTTCTTCTCAAAAAGATTCAGAAGTCTGGTTATAAAAACTTATTCAAATGCTGAGCTGAATATATTGACAACTTTTTATTCGTCATCTTAATCTGTAAGGATTTGATATAGTCCTACACAGTTACATGAATGGACTGGTTTTCATTTGGAAGTAGAGTTTTGTGGTGTGTAGGCTTCTTTCCTGAAATCTCTAGAGCTGTCAGGTTTTGTGCATCCTGTGTCCATGCTGTTAAACAAAGGAGGGCCAAGAAGGGGCCATTAGTACTCAGTATAAATGGAAATGACTGGATCATGTCTGAATATCTTAGGACTTTTCTCCCTTATAGCAGAACTGGTTTGAAAAGCTCTGAATGGAGTGAACTAAAGCAAAGACAATGCTGTTCTAACTGTGACATGATGCAGATGATTGGAGGTCCACTCCCTCCTCCATTTGTGTATTTTGTTTTCTTACATTGCTTGCTCGAATTTCTAATGAAATCAAAGTGATTGATATGGATAATTTATTATTGAGTTTTTACTATTACATCCATTACAAAAAGAACAAAAATATGGTTAAATCAAAAATGTAATTAACTTACTAGATCAATGATTCCCATTAGTCACATCAGCAAATAGATTTAGTGGATAACCATTTTTGTTTTGATTATAGAACTGTAGCTGAAAGATACTCCATCATTTCAATTCCCTCTTGATGAAATGTAAGGAAGGACTCCCAGATACAGTGTTTTAAATCACGAGGGTGCTGATCTGGTGAAAGTATTTGTAGATCATAAATTTACACTAGTTTTTTATTCTTAGAACATGAACAAAAAGATTAAAGCTTGTTGAATCCTCCAGAACAGAAAGATAGTAAAGGAAGTGTGAATTCTCCTTGATCTCTCAAAGAAGTTGCCTTGTAGAGTGTGGCCACTTGTTAAAAGGCATATAATGCTGAATATTGTTACCCTAGAAGAAAAAGCATTTGTAAAGATGGACACTTTTGGAGAAAGAAGTGTAGGGACTTGAGGAGACAGAGTTGTAGAAAGAAAATGAGAATTTTTAGAGTCAAGGCCTTGAGGATCTAGAAGCCATTTAAAAAGTTGTCTTTATTTCTATTTATGAGAAAAATCTGTGGTTGCAGAGAGCTATGCAAATGGCATCATTTTAGTTCTGTCACTGGTGTTCCTTTATTTCTGGTAAAAATCCAGTAGTCTCAGGAAATCTGTGTGCAATATAGAGGCATTATTTTATCCACAGACTTTCTGAACTATGTAACCAACACTTTCTCAGGAAAAATCAGATAAGAAAGCAGGCTATGGAACTTGGGCAGGTGTCACTGTTACATTTTTGGAGGCTGGCTTTTAACATCCAAGTTGGTGCCCAAATAATCTGTATCTCTCCACTGCACAGTTTGAGTGTGTTTTGCTGAAAGCAGAATCCTTTCACACTGAAAAATCACAGATTGAGAGAGAAGGGGTAACATAGGGAGAGTGTAGAATAGTTATCATTTGTGACAAGTGATAAGAAGCCAATGAGATAAAATAACTGAGCCTTTTCTTTCTTTGATAAATTCATACATATTTATGGAAAAAGAATGATTTTAAAGCCATTTCCAGTTTCATGGATTGTTTTGTTTATGTTCAGCTATAATAATCCTTACAATTTCATGGAAGTATCTGATGCTGTGTCCCTTATTGTAAATCATCAATGCCATGATTTCTATGAGATAAGTAAGATTAAGATTACCATATCCAATTGGTATCATATTCCTTTGCTTTGTATTATTCATTTAATGCACTTTCATTTCGGGCAGATTTTTTAGAAAGCTATTTCTTTAGTTATAGTAAATGTGGATATGAGATTATGTTCATTTTAGCTTTTATAGATGTTAGTAGACAGAATGACTATATAGGAAAGAACAGTAGCACTAACTGCACCAGTTTTAGTATAAAAATTGCGAGTAGGTCAAATAATTGCAGCAATTACTTTAGTTAGTTAAAGATAGGGAGATGGAAAATTGCTTAAAAATATTTGTCACTTTAGAATGGGATATGAGAGAAAATATCCAATCCAGTTTAAGGATAACAAGGAGTATGAGAAGGTAGAATACAGGAATAACCTGTCCAGAATAAGGCTTGGATACCAGTGATAAAATACTGAAGAAAAATATCATGGTAATGTCAGGGACTGTTAATGATCAGCAGCTCATTTTTATTTCTAAACTGAAGGTGGCTGTGACACATGAGATGCACTTGGTTTTTTTGGGATAAGTGCTCAGTGTGTGTCTAAGCTTGACCAGGCAAACCTGCCATGATGAATTCTGCAGAATGTTTTTGGCAAACTTTGGAAGACTTGTGAGTGGGAAAGATGACACAGCAATTAAGGACCATCGTCTTTTATTGCCTCAGAACTGCTGGTCCATTGCCTCACAACAGTAGATTGTCTCCTCAGCAGTAGTTTGAGCTCCTTTAAATATCCATCTTGCCTGTGCAGAAGAAAGAAAAGACTTTTCTCAACAGGAGAACAGATTATCACCTCAATTCTGCAATGCTTTTAAAAGACAAAGATACAGCATATTCCTTGGTTAAGCCTGACTTAGCTTGGCTAAGTCTGTACTCCCTTGTTTTCTAGTCTGTTTGTCTAAAAGAAGGCATAATGAGGAACTTAGAAAGCTGAGCACCAACTACTAAAAGGTGACTTGATACTTTGATAAAGACTATGCAAGTGTGAGTGTGGCTGCGTAGGCATTGATTACAGGATCTAAAGTAGGTGCACTGCAGAGTTTTATGAGCTGAAAAAGGATCCTGGTCCATGGCCAAACTTTGAGACCATGGCTCTGGACAATCAGACTAGAAACGCTGACTGGGCTCTGCTTATCCTCATTTGAATGGGAACACTTTGTGTTCTGACTACAGGTTTTTCCATGCCCAATACTGTAAAGATCAGGGATTGGTCGTAACATCCAATATAAAATATGGGGGGTTTGTCTTGTTTCTTTTCTTCTATTAAAGTAAATCTTTGAGTTTAATAACATAATGTGCAGAACTTTTTTGATCTTGAGACAAACATTTCTAATGTGTTTTATTTTCAATTCACACCCTTGCATCTGAAATGAGAAGGGATGTGGAGCCTTGTTTGCATCTTTAATCTGCAGAAGTTAAATCTGAGAAGGTTAAGAATGTTGAGAAGATTCATCCATATTTTTAATTTACAAGCACACCAGAAACAAAAGTGAAATCCACTCATATCAGGAAGAGAACTTTTTCTAAGTTACGCCTCTTGCTCTACAGAAAGTGCAGTTAGAATTGGCATCCCACCCTCAAAGATCCATTAAACTGGATATAACAGAAGTTTACAGACACAGACATACAGTTGGTTCTGAGGGCCTTGGTGCATTAATGCATTTGATTCAAACACAGTAGGAGAAGGTTCCAGTTGAGGAAAATAATTTACTTAAACTCATTTAGCTTTTTAGAGACCTGAATGTGCTGTCTTGGTGCAAAATTCTGGCTTAAATTTTTTTTATTAGTGTAAGTTAGATATTTGTAGTAGAAATGCAAAAATACATCAGTATTATTAATACATTAGTATTTTACAGAAAACGTGTCAAAAAAGAAAATACTACACAGGTAAGTATTTTGCTTGAAATGTTTAAATGTAATATTGGAGATTTTGTTTTCCCAAAATTAATCTGGACTTGGACAACAAAGAAAGGAAAAATTATGTTAAACCACTGACCATTCTAATAGTAATTGCTCTCAATTGTTATGAAGGATTTTTATTCTCACGGTATAGAACTTCATGTCAGTCAGGGATGCTAAAAGTTCACCAATCAAAATAAATTTTCTAAACAATTTTTTTAGTATATGATTGCTTAAAATGTGTGATTTCTGAATTGTATAGCTGTATCTCTAGTATAGTAGTATAGTATAGTATATCTAGTATATCTCTGGATTAGAATGTGCCCCCAAATGTATTTCTATTTTTCTTATGAAATATGAGTTCCCTAGAGGAAAACGTTTGAATATCTCCCATAAGGCCCAACGTATGAAGTTATGGAACAACTAGAAATTTTCATTATTAAAAGAGTTTATCTGCATTCTGTATTAGAATAGTACTTTATACAGATAAAAAGACAGCCTACAAAAGATATTGTGATATAGCAATATTACATATGAGATATAGTTTAACGTTGAAAATTTTATTTATTTATTCTTATTTCATTAGGTCGCTAAATATTAATGACAATGTATCCAGATCAAACCAAAGTATGCAGCTTTTTACTAATACTATGCAATGATAGGAATAATAATTTCAAGAGCCAGTGAATATGTCAAATGGAAAAGAACAACATCAAAATTTTTAAAACTTTATTAATGAATTTTTATTGCCTCATTTTATCTTTGTTCTGTTATGGATGCTTGTTTTACTTTGTCTATTTCATTGAATTCTTAGATATTCAATCTGCAGAAGACAACTTTCCCCATTTCTAGTCTAATGACTGCATCTATCACTTCTGCTGTAGCTTCCTATATTACACTGTTCATTCTAATACTTGAGTTGTATGTTATGTAAAGATGAAAAACAATCATCATTGAATGTTAGAAGGTTTTTTCAACCCTTATTTAACATTTTGTTTCATCTGGTGAGTCTATAACACATGACAGAGGAAATGAGACAGTCAACTCAGCAAGATACCTCAAATTTGGCGTAGTACTCAAGCATAATTCCTTTCATCCTTCTTGAAGCTGATGCATGTATTGTATTTTTCATGTCAAATTCTGGCTGACTGTTTACCCCCTGGTATCCCTGCCTTTGTTATTGCGAGGGCTCCAGGAGAGGCCCCTAGGAAAAAAGCAGTGACAAAATTTCCCTTGTACATATCTTTTTAAAATTTTCCCTACTATAGAAGATACAGCTACTATAGAAGATATATAGAAGAAAAAACCTGTTCTATTAATTCCCCAGATAAGCATAAACAAACCCCAGTATCAATTTGTTCTGTGCTGAAACACTGTCAAGATAAACATACAGTTTAAGTAAGGCAATTAACAACGCTTAAAATTACAGAGGAAATGTTTCTCTTAATCAGAAAATGCATGCATTTCCACCAAATACCTAATTTACACCTTATTCCTGAAACTGTGCTCTCCAAAGGAACTAGACTGAAATGGTGAATATCAATGAGGGGCCTGTTTATTTCTGGGGGGCATGGGAGGAAGATACCCTGGTATGTGGTATGAGTGTCCCAGTGTAACTGCTTAGGAATGAGGGAGAACTGCAGAATCTGATGCTGACTCTTGTGATTTAGCACACGTATTTTTTAATTTTTCTGTCTCAATTAATGCAAGCTGTTGAAGAGATGATGCCAATACCAGGAGAATTTTCTAAGGATTATGTTTACTTAGACTTTCATAGCAAGACTAAAAAAATCTTGTGACATCAGGAACTTCAAGGCGATAAATTTGAAATGGGTCATTCCTCCATTTGCCCCCATGAGGCAATGCAGCTCAGAGAGAGGCTGCTAGAACTCTAACTTTCACTGAAATTTGATTGTGTTAAATTTTGCATGGAGCTTATCCAATCCCTCAGAAGTTTAATAGAAGTAGTTAACAGCTATTCCACTTGTCAGAAAAGGAAAATCTGAGCATGCTGAAAATAATCAAATATATTAAAACAAATGCTCAATTTTCACAGAAGAAGGACTTCAATTATCTATTGTAAGTTATTGCTTATCAGTGACATTGCTGATAATTGCTATACCTCCAGGTGACAAGTAATAATTTCTTCTGGAAAATGAATGTTGGAAACCACTGTGTATTGTTTAGCAAATGCACAGCAGAGCAATCTTCAAAAGCTGAATTTTCATACAATTCTAAGGTTATTGCACTACCTTTTGATTTAAGTTTTATTGATGGGTGAACAATTGAATAATTATCATCTTATGGTGATAATGCCTGTCTTCTCTATTTTGTTTCTATCATTAAATCTCAAAGCAATTTGCAGTGGAAGTCAGTATTATTATTATTACTGCTACTGAGGAAAGCAGAAATAAAGTGACTTGTCCAGCATGCAGGGACTGAATCAGAATTGGTCAGGTAAGTGCATCAAATAAATATAGGTTTGGTTGTCTACTGGGACAAGATGTCTCCTGTGCACAAGAGAGTGCAGAGGGGAAAATCCTATTCGTTTCGTCTTAATTATACCATAGGGTAGATCATCGCTTAAGAAAAAAAGAAGCCATGGTTTGATTCAACAGCAAATATATAGATAGAGAGTTTTGTTTTAAATATAGATATAGAGTGACTACAAACTTGACATGATCAAGCACTTTCTTAGTTACGGTGATTTTATGCACCTATACCATGCATCTGCCACAATCTACCATTATTTTAACTGGGTTATTTAAGAAAGAATCAAAATACCCTTTTAATTTTCTTAGGTTCTGATTGGATGTTTATGCTTTAGTTAAAACAATATCCCAAATAATTATGAAGTTTTTGCCTTTACTATAGCAGACGAGTAAATGGGACCCTGTTCTGAAAATGCAGTTTTCTGAGTTAATTAAGTGAAAGAAAATTTATCCTTACTTCTGCTCTTTGCTGATTTTCCTCTTGGTAAAATATTCAACAGCTCTGTATGAGAGCCACTCAAAGAACACTGTGCCCCTTTGGCACAGACTAGTAAACAAGTCCCACAGAGCTTAGAAGATTATCAGCTGCTGAGGAAGCAGACGTTTGACTGTGAGCCTGTAGACATACTCAGCAGGGTGCATAAAATAGGGTAAAAATAATTGTGCCAATGTGTCTGGTTGAGAAATTCAAAATTCCAGCAAGTGAGAAAATAAACAAACATATGAGATGGAAAATTGCAGTAACATCAGAGTGAAGTGCTTTGTGGATGAGCTGCTCAAGAGTATGTTTTTGCTGTTTGCAAAATTTTGCAGAGAGGAGAAAAAGAATTGTGTTTTGGATATATGACAGAAAAGAAAGAAAAGTATGAGAAGACTTGTAATTGAAACTTGTAACTGAAAGTATTTAAAATTATTGTAGATGGGAGAGAGAAAGCAAAATAATGGCATTGCTCTTCAATAGCTCAACACAAAAGACAGCGAACTGATTAATCTAATTTATACCAGTACTTGTATTTATCCTCCCTAAATAAACAATATGAAAAGAATGACATTATATCAATTATAAATTGTGAGAGAAAAAAAAATAATGAGCTAAAAATAATAAAGAAGTCACTTTAGGTTTTTATGTGTCTTGGGAAGAAATGTTCCATACCTTTTACCTCATATACTGCAAAAGGTGTGAGACTTCCCCTGGCAGTGCCTTTGAACCTCTAAACTTTGCACTGGAGTAGAGGAGAAGCGTGGAGCACACGCTGAGATCTCAGCAGTTAAATGCAGGCATTTGTGAGGCTGAGGTTCCCAGGACATGGGTGGTTCCAAGGAGAAGGAATGTTGTGGCAGTTCCTCTTGGCACCATTGCCTCTCAAGTGGCTGCTTTTAGTGCTCCACTTAGGGTGAGTGTTACACTTAGGGTTGGGGTCGAAAAAAACACAAAGGCCAGAGTTCCAGGGACACTGCAATTACAAAAGGCATGCCAATGGGAGCATGACACTGCCACAGCATTGTTCCCTCCACGTCTTTCTCCTTGGCACCACTCATGTGCTGGCAATCTCAGCTTAACAAATGACTTCTTTGACTTCTCCACTAAGAATTACTGTTGTGCCTAAATTTAGGGTTGAGAATACCCCAAAGCCTGGATCTCCAGGGACACTGCAAGCAGTATGCAGCAGAAAAGACTGAATTTTGAGATCTTCATACTATTTCAATATTACTCACAAAACCTAATCTGTGGAATGTTGGGGGGAAAGGTAGATTGTTTCCAGTGACTGCTGGCACAAGGACAACATGTGTGTAAAACCTCTCTGTGGTCTGTCAGCGTACTGTGATGACATACTGTGATGGGGTGTGAAGACCAAAATAAGGAACAGGTACTCTGAGGAACAGTGTGATCCAGAGAGTGGCTTGCAGGCAGATCTGGAGTTCTGCTGAGAAATTAAAGCAAGCAGATCTGGGCTTGCAGGCATCTTAAGTCCCTGTTTCAGTGGAATAACATCCAACACAGTCTTAGAAAAGAGCCAGAGCACATATGGTGAGCTGCAATATGTATGTCTGCTCATTTCAGTCGTGGAAGAAACCCAGAGTGGAATGATGAGAAGATAAATATTATGTGAGGAAAATGTAAAATGAGAAGTCAGGTAATGTTTGAACAGCTTTGTCACTTATTTTTACCTTGTGCATACTCACTTCAGATTATCCATTAAACATTGATGAATACTCCCACAGATTGCCCACAGATTGTTGTTGCTGTAAGTTGTTTGATTTCCTCTTTTTCACAAGGTGCCTTGACTGTGCTGACAGCTACTTCTGTACCACTGCCTTACTGCATTCTTTGGCATCAGTGTGTCCTTACAGCCATAGGAAACAAATAAGTCATGACCATATAATTCACTTGGTTTTCTGATCTTCACTGATTTGCCCCATTTTTGCATGTTGCAGCAAGTTTCCCTCTGCTTTTGGTGCCTGCTAAGTCTTTCATTGACCAGAAACAGATCAAACACAAAAAAATGTACTTTTATGTCATGCAAAATCACCTTATAGATTTTCTTCTCATCTGGAGTAGATTTTGCATCTTTCTTTTTCTACAACATCCTAGAAAGCAATACACAACATAATTTGGGCTTATTTGGACTTACTGGGATCACAAATACATGGTGATATGGACTTACTAAAGTGAATCTGACAAAGGGTTGTATGACAATTAAGGGGTTGAAGCATCTTTTTTCGTGTAGAGACTCTGAGAGCTGTGCCTGTTCAGCCTGGAGAAGAGAAGGCTCAAGAGGGGAATTTGTGCGTATTCCCTTCTTGTGGGTGTGAATGAAGAGAAGAAAATCAGGATCATTTCAGCAGTGCCCACAGACAGGGTAAGAATCAAAGGGCATCAATGAAAAAATAGGAAATTCCATGTTAACACAAGAAAGAAGTTTTTACTCTGAGGGTGACCAAACACTGGTGCAGATTGTCAGGAGACTAACTGGACATTGTTCTGGGTAACCAGTTCTACACAGCCCTGCTTGAGTAGGAGAGTTAGATGATCTCAATAGCTCCCTTCCAACCTGAACTATTCTGTGAATCTGATTTTGTGTGGACCTTTTTGCTATTTTTTCTAGTTAATACTTGCCTGAAAATCAAACTAATATCATTATTCTGTAATTATTTGTTAGTAAGCAATCTATCTCTCTTGTAGTCCTGAAATGTTCTAAGTCTTTTTCTCCTCTCCATTACATCACATTTAGAGTTCCATGAGAACATTTTTCTAGAATTATTCCATATTGTCTTTGTATCTACATCTTTTTATTCAGGGAACCAATGTTAATAACCTTTATAATCCTCTAAATGTAGACATCAAATGCCACAGAGTCATGGGCCTCATTAATTTGTACTAGCAAAACTACTTGTGAGTCCTGCATTAAGCTGGCTCATTAAATCCTTTCTGAAATAAACAATTGTAAGTAGAGGTTTCTCATGTCCATGTTAAAATCAAATAATGTAACATATGTGTGGTCCCTTCCCCTCTCACACTCTTATCTCTGTTAACTCTTCAGAACTTTTGTTCTCAGGGATCTGTATTGATGGGGAATTTTCCCTCTCTATTTCAGTCCACCTGTTTTGCTTAATAGCAATAGTTTTCATGTGTCTCTTTTGAGAACTCGATACATCAAACAGAAGTAGAGTTTTGCACAGGACAGTGGCTGCCACATTTGGTTTTCTGAGAGGTGCATAAAGTTCGCTACAACATTCTGATCTTCAGTTATATTCCACTACAAAGGAATTTGCTTCTCAGTATTGCTTATTGTTATATTTTTTAAACAGAGAAATAGGACTCCATTAAAAAACTCTCAAATATTATTCTGATTTTTGATTTTTGTATCAGGCAATTTTATACAGCTGTGAATCAAGTAATGGTACAGATGAATTATTATCTGTAGTTCTGATTGTTTTAGGGTTTCACACTTCCTTCATCTCCACAGCCCATTTACATGTCTTTGAAAGAATTCTAAGGTAATTCCAGTTATCCCATGGCTTAAATTTGACATGTGGTAGGAAGTAGCCCAGCTCAACTACATATGCAATCACAAAAACCAAAAATTATTTGCATGTATTACATGAATTTTGGTCTTTGGTATAATCACAGGTTAAAATAAGAAACATGAAAGATCAGCATGAAATATTTTCACATGTCACCATGGAGAGTTATTTTCATTATCTTTAAAAAATGTCCACTGTATGACTTTAACATATTTTTATTTATCATATGAACTTGGAATAAAATGTATTTCTTACTCTTTTTTATTAAAATAAAAATAAAAACAAATCTGTGATATTGTGTTGGTTATTACATACGTTGGAATTGTTCACTCATGTTCCTGTCATCATAACACAGAAATGAGACTCATTCTATGGGTTAGTATCCAGAATGAAAAAGCATGAAAGAATTTGTTCCTTTATCTGATACAAGTGGGACAAGCTAAGCAGAGTATCACCAAACTGAATGGCAGTGACAACCACTGGTGAGGATAAGAAGAACATGAGACATTTAAATACTATATTAAACAATAAAAAGGAAAAGAGACATATAACTTTTGAAAAAAAATTGAGAAAGAAGTCAGGTTGTAACCTAATTTGGAATAAAAGATAAGAGTTTTAGGGGTTTTGTGCCTGTTGATTTGTCTGAAGTAGGTTTCCCACTTGCTTGGAGCCAAATAGAAGGGTCAGTCATCTAAATGTGCCCTGTGGTGCAGCAGAACAGATGTTTTATTTCAGTGTCCTAAGGCTCATGGGACTCAGCATGTGCAACTCATGGCTTCCTGAATTAAGATAACCAGTCATCTGCTCATGGAGGGCTTTTCAGTATAGTCAGGCTTTTGATGTGATCTGGGAAGATATATTCTAACCAAGATACTGATCTACTTTTATACTTGGGTGCCTAAAATGAAATAAAAGTAGATTTAATCTAAATGAAAATATCCTATACTTCAGGAATATCTAAAGGATCTGTATTTGGAAAAAGAGACTTTGATCTTCATTGAAATGTAAGTTTATATTAATAATATGTCACAAATTATAGTTTCTTTTTATTGTGCAAGTATATAGGTTTAACTTGAAAATGGAAACTGTTAAGGTTGTCTCTTTCTTTCTTTCTTTCTTTCTTTCTTTCTTTCTTTCTTTCTTTCTTTCTTTCTTTCTTTCTTTCTTTCTCTCTCTCTCTCTCTCTCTCTCTCTCTCTTTCTTTCTTTCTTTCTTTCTTTCTTTCTTTCTTTCTTTCTTTCATTCTCAGTAGGTTATAAATAAACATAGAATAACAAAAAAATTCATCATACAATTTCATACTGGGTTCAGTTACACAGGACCCAATGCCAAGAGTCTCCAGTATGGCTTGTACCTGAACATTGAATTAGGTACAGAAATTGCCAACAGGTTTCCTTCTGTAGTTGGAGGTTGTCCTCCTGTCCTTCACAGTATCTCTCTGCTAATATTCATTCTTTCCTAGTTTTTCTTCCTGACTTCCCTTTTATTACTGTCTTGAATGGTAATGCTATGAGAATGAAGTGTCTAAAACTTTCGTTTCTCAACAGCATTCATCAAAATTGAGCAGCATTGCAGTATGTGTTCATAACATTATTGTCAATGGCTGCTCAGTTATGAATTCACTGAGGAGTAAATAGTGCTTTCAGACAGTATTTTTACAATTTTTAAAAAACTGCTATATAAATGTATTTATTTTTCATTTTTGTTTTCTGCCACAATGAAAGAGAGATTAAATCTGAATCATAATTCTAAAAAGAATTTGATTAATCAGTAGTCTAGTTGTATGCTTTTTTTTATGACACCATTTGTTTCAGACTCTTCATTTAACACTGAATCTCTACATCTATTGAACTCTGAATATTTTGAATTCTACATAGAGACCCTGTGTTCTTTAAATGTATCACTTCTCTTTGCAAATACTTTTCCCCCCCTCTGCCTTGAATTGTTCTGCCTTTTTATTTTTTATTTTCATTGTTAAAGGAAGCCTGGGGAAGTGACAATTCAAATAGAGCACTGTGCTTTGCAGATGAACACTGTGTCAGGACATGGCATCAACTACGGGGCCCTCAGCTGCTCATTCTTCTACTGTTTTACTTCATATTTTTCCTTGACTGTACTGCTTTTTTTCATGGAGCTGTGAGAGAAGCGGATGGAAGGATGATTCTGGTTTTTCTTTAAAGATTTTCCATCCATCAAAGGCATTATGATGACACAGCATTGAAAAAATATTGTTTCCTGATGGTACTTCTTTAGTCTTTCTCTGTATTTCTTAATGGGGTCTTAGAAAAATTTGTTCTGTTAATTTTTTTATGTTTCCAAACACAATTTCCCAGTACAATGTCTTATAGAATCAAGAATCAGTGCTGTAAGATCTCTCTCTGTTACTTTGGCAGCCTATGGATTGGCAGCAATGGCTTGAATCTAACTCCCAAATTAAAAAGTAAGATCTTCTGATCAGACAACCAGTGTCTACATCAGGAGTTAATTGTCCAAGTTACACTTTATAGTCAATGTAATCAATATCCTGTCTTTTCAGATAAAGGTGAATCTAAATAAAGTAACATGAGCTCTGTATCCAATGTCTCTTTCTCTTCATTGGGGTGAAGCTAGGTTAGCAAGCTAGCTTACACAAAGGAAGTTAGAATTAAGTGAGGTGAATTCTACCAAATCTGTCAGCTGGTTATTTTTTGTGGTGTTGCACACTTCCCTTGCATATTGCACTGCTGGTTCTGACAGAGGCTCCCACAGGTGATTAAACAAGATACTTGTCCCTTTTGTGCAAAGAAAATCAAATGACAGGAGCAGAAGGAATAGAAATGACTATGACTTGTGTCCTGAGACAAAGTCACTAAATAATATTCAGCTGTCATTTATGTAATTAAGTTAAATAATTTCCTGTCCAGAGAAATTATTAATTAATTAGATTTTTGATGTCTTAATTTCATCCGAGACCTTTAGGAATAATCAATCTAAGTGCATGGAATGTGCCCAGTGTTGGCAAAACTCTCAGGCTTTGTTCACAGTACTCTACAAACACGTAAGCATGTGCTTCCCTCTCAAGAACGTGAGCTGTATCAAGGTGAAAGCAGTGCCTGCTGTGTACTTGGAAGATCCAAGCAGCAGTGGAAGAATTTTGAAATATGGAGAAACTTTTTGATTAAAACAAAAAGCTTTAATGAAGATGTAATCTTCTTACCATTAATGACAAAATTCCCTCTGAATTAAAGACTTCCCAATTACAATCAATCATAATATCAGAAGAATAATATATGTCTTGAGGCATATGTGTATGGATAGAGAAATACCAAATGCGTCCATACCTTTATATAGAACTGAAGAGAGGTGCTAGATGTTTGCATTTGACACTGTTAACTATCCTTAAGCAATATTTGCAAAAGCTTTTAAGAAGTGCTTGCATCAGGAGAGAAAATATGATGCCATCTGTTTACCTCACACAAGCACGTTGGTTTGTGCAAATTAGTTATTATGGATATTATAACTGACTTGACAAGCCAACACCTGTTTGTTTCTACAAATATGAGTACTGAAGTTTGCACACACTCCCACAGACACAGAGGGGCTCTCCAAAAAGTGAACTCATGCTGAACAAGAGCAAATGAAGGCAGCATTAAGTACTGGTCACAGTGTGATCTTCGTATTTCCTTACAGATATAAAAGTGTGTCTGTTCTCTGTCCTATTAATCTAGAATAATTTCAGTATGATTACAATGACTTTCAACTTTTTAGTTATCTTGTATGTTATGCTCATTTCTCACCATCACAGATGTTCCTAAGATGTGAAAGAGCAGAAATATCATGGTGTAGAAATTGGAGGGTGAAAAAGCCAAGAAACTTGATGCTTTGACCGCATCGTGCTCTGAGGCCTCTGGCAGTAGGACACCTAGGTGAGGACCTCCATCACCAGATTCAAAATTCATGTTTGTGAAGGAAAACTCACAAAGGAAGTGGCTACCTATCTGTCTGGAGTGTGTGAGCTATATATATATATGTTTTCATACGTTTTATCCATTTTAAAATTGCAGCCGGAAAGATGTTCCAAGCTATCAGTAATTTTAAGGGTTGAGGCCAAGGAAAGGCAAAACACCATGGAGAAAGCTGATTCCATAGAAAATGTTCAAAGAAATGAGGAAAAGGTAACTGCAATACAAGGCCTTTAGTCACATATTTTAAATGCATGGGAATATCTGAAGATGTGCATGAACTCACAGCAGAGAAAAGAGCAGAGAACTGAGCTGGGCCCAGCTGGGATAGATCTGGCACATCTTGTTTGTACTCCCCGTTGTGTTCCACCAGTTGGACATCACTGTGGTACAGAGCAGAAACAGAAGAAATCAGCTGTGCATTTGAGGGAGAAAAGTTTAAAATTATTTGCAATTCTGCCTGTTCCCCCTCTATCCCCTTGCTATTTGGTCATGGCTGACAAAGGTACAAAAACGCTTATAAAACGTGAAATGAAATGAACAGGCAATGAATCTTTTACCTTCCAGAAAGATTAGATTTTATTACACTGAGAAGTTTCTCACATAAGGACTACATTTGTCATCCTGTACAATGAAAACCAGATTTTGACAGTTCCATCTGTAAAACTGCACCATTCAAATGCTGGGCTGGTACTCACTTTTCCACAGGAAACAGGCCTGCATTTCTAGAGTGACTTTCCACTTTGTCTTATTTGCTCCCAGGTTTTTTCTATTTCTTTTATTAAGGAAGCTTCTATCCACCATTGTTCAGCAAATAGGATCTCGTCCAGTGCATCATCTTCAGTTTGATAGAATTGATTCAGGTGCTGAATTATATACCAAGTAATTGAAATGACCTAACAGAGAATGTACCTGCATTTATAAATAGGATCTGAACTCAAATAACATATAGGAAAGTAATAAACTAATCCCCAGATTTCCTGGTAAAGTCTCATTATCAGCATCCAGCATCACCTTGATTGGGTTGCTCTCTGGGCACGAAATTCAATTTATTACTTTTCCTTTTAAATAACAAATTATTCTATTTGGCTTAGTCAGGGATTTGTAAGTGAAAGATTTTGGAACCTGTTTTAGAGAGACTGGGATTGTTTTACTATTCTATTACTTTTTGTGTTGTAGAATGGCATCATGACATGGGAAAATTGGTAATTTTTTAAAGGTTAGCTTTCCAAGTTTCTATTGTCAGACTCTATACAGAAGACTTTCTCCTGAAACTCCCCATACAATGATGTGTTCTTGGCTTTTCACAATACATTTTGAGTATTATCAGTTTGAAATTTTTCTTAGATATTTTTTCAAGCTCAAAATTTTCCTCAATTCAAAGTTCAAAAGTTTTCCTTCATTGTTGCTTTCTTACTATAATTCAATACATGGGATTTGAGAATAGATATTCAAAGATTTAGAAAGTTATTGTAGGTTGGATGAGAGCTTAAGCGCTAAGAAATGACCATACCTTTATATTTTGTTTATATTTGGCACTTTAGTTGTCTTAGAGAGAACTTTTGCTGCAAAAGAGACTGAGATGTGTCACTTTAGTACATGCAAAATAAATGATTAGGGAATTTATCCTGTGCTCTTGTGTGGACAACTGTAGAACCTGCAAATTGTCAAGATACAGTCTGATATTTTTTTTTCCTCTTGATTTTTTGGCTGTGCTATATAGTTAGATGAGATGCCAGAACAATGGACCAGAACTCTCAGGGTTCTGGGGAGATGCTTGCACTTGTTTGACTTCCATAATTTTCTCACCTCTTTAAGTCTGAACAAGTTCTTGAAATGCTGTCAGGAAAAAAATTGTCCTTCTCTCTAAGTAACATAATCGTCTGGCCATGTCACCCCAATCTGTTCTCTGCCAGCCATGACTGTGAGTGATAATTGCTTTTTTCTAATCTCCAGCTGCTGAAAATTAAGTGGAGTAAATTTTGTCCAGACATGAGGATCCTTGACAGACATGAGTCCCTAGAGCTCTACACTATCAGCAAAACTGCAGTCTGAAACTATAGATAGTGGCTAAACTTAAAATGTTTATATGTATGGCCTAGACAGTCTCAAGGTTGATTTGGAGTTTTATTAATATCTCAAAAGTGTATCTGGATTAAGGTTGAATACTCTTTTTTGAATGGAAGTTACAAAAATATGCAGGGTCAGCTTTTATAACTATGGGGCTGATTCAATGTGATTTAAATTTTCATATATAAAAACTTTTATTTATATATATATATACATACATACATACATACATACATATATATATATATATATATGATTTATACCAGCAATTCTTTTGTATACATTCAAAAAAGGCTTTCCAAAAAACTTAAATTTCTGAGTTTAAGATGTGGAAAAGTAGTCCTAAGTCACTGAGTCACTTTCAAACATTGCAACTTGCTGCTGCATTGCCATAACATAAATCAACCTGCACTCCTCTTGGAGGAGTAAAAAGCTTGTATGTGTGATGGAGCAACAACATAGTAACAGGAAGTGTGAATTCATTGAATAAATATAGAGGAATTTATTTCCTGTGCCTTATTTTTTTCTTCTAACACACTGGTAGTTTTCCCATGCAAGCACCCTTAAGATTCCACAAGCTTGTTTGTGTTGAAGTTTAACCTGATTCATCTTATATTTTTTCTTTAAGAAAATATTTACCCCATTTTTTTGTCTCAAAAGTGAAAATAGTGTCTGTCAGTGCTCCAGCAGGCAAAAACATTCTGAAAAATAACCTGCTAAGACTAAGACACAGAAATGTTTGAATACTGTGCTGCTATACAGGACCTGTCAAAACCCTTAAATCAGTGATTCTTCCCAGCACTACTCCTGCAGAGGAGCACCTGGAGTCAATTAGTTCAGATTAAGAGGAAAGAATAGATACACGCTCTGCCCTTGCATAGTAGATGAGATGAAGAAGATTTATTTGGTTCTTTTTCTTTATAGCTGAAAAGAATAGTGGTTTTTTACATGTGTGACTAGGAACTGTCAAAACAATGGTAATTATTTTATTTATCTGGGTTTGTAGGTTTCTATTGAGTTCAAGGGTCCTTAAGATGTGGCTGTAGAAAGCAGTGGAGAGGAGGATTCTGCACTCACATTTTGCCACTCAGTTTTGATTTTAACAAATAAGAGAACACATGCAGTTTAAGACAGATGGTAGTTCTTGACACATGAAAAATAAAACTAACATTGAAGGGCTTTTGGGGGCTCTGTGTGTGGTCTGTTGAAGTTTGTGATGTACATTATGTTGAGCTTGTTGCTGTTTGAAGGCTGTATCTCTAGCTCTTATAAACTGATGGAAATCTCTTAACTTTTTGTCTACCTAGTAATTTCTGAAATTTCCTAATTGAAGAACTTTATCTTTTCTTTGTTGTTATGACATTTGAATTTTACAGATTTTGGGTTTCTTCTCCTTTTCATACAGAATAGTTCAGCTCCTCTGTCAGTTCTGCAAACAGAGTAGGAAGAGCCAATGTTAAATAATACTCCTACTTAAAGTATAATTAATCTTAGTGTAAAAATTCTACCTGAGAAACCCTTAACATTAAAATATTAACCATACTGATATCAACCTTTAGGTGTTTCCTAATTAGTGCTGTGAATACTCCTAGAATGAGCAGAATTCTCTTTACTCTGCATAGTTGCAAACTTCAAACTTAAATCTTTTTTTTTCAACCCTATATTGCCAGATGTTGCAGTATTTTGTTTACAAAGGTGTTTAAAAATATGTCTAACAGAAAATGATATGGACTATTCCAAACAGGGTGGAAAGAAAGAACTGAAAAAAGATGATAAATGTTAGGATGTACATAAAATGTTTCTTTTACCAAATTATGAAATTTTTAAATGTGTAATGCTTTCTTGATAAGTCTTCACTTAATGTGGATGCTTGTGAGACTGTAAAAGTGTATTTTTAAATTTCTTTAAGACTTGTTTTTTACTTTTATTGGAACAA
Source organism: Zosterops lateralis (assembly GCF_965231275.1). Taxonomy (NCBI): domain Eukaryota; kingdom Metazoa; phylum Chordata; class Aves; order Passeriformes; family Zosteropidae; genus Zosterops; species Zosterops lateralis. Next base: position 13,851,494 of record NC_139766.1, read on the forward strand.
CTAGGATTTATAAATTATTTTAAAAAAATCATAATCCTAAAGCATAGTCAGATAGTGCTATCTATTTTGAGTTAAAAACACTCTAATTTAGCTCAACCCATATTAGCATAAATATAAGATAAGATAGTGGTTGAATATGTTAGTTTTCCCAAGTTTATGAGTTCAGTAATAATTTTATTGTTATAATAATTGAAGTCACGTGAGAGGTAGATGGAAAAAAATCTTAGAATAGATTTAGATATTAGGATATGCAAACCCCATTAATTTCTATTTTTTTTAACACAGCATTCAATTAAGATTTTTTTCTGGGGTTCATGGTTTCTTTACATTTTAAATGTAAGTCTGGTTTCCCATGTATAAAGTAACTTGACTATGAGAAAAATTATTCTTTTCATTTTGTTACCTATATTCTATCAGCTTTAATGCTATACAAATATAATACTATTTTTTGGAAATTATAGTTCCTACAAAACAGTGGATTTCATAAATAAACACTAATCCTGAATTAAATCCCGAGAAAATATTAACTTCAGTTATTTTTAATGAAAAAATATCCTTAAATCTTTCTCAAAAGAAAACAATCTTTTTTATTTTAGGATTAAATATATCTTCCAAAGCCCTTGTTTTGTTCCTAGTGCTGTTGTTTGTTTGAATTGCATCAGCTATAGAAAGATAATAACCAGTTCTGGAAAGCAGTTTTCATGGTAACATGCAGCCAAAGCCTGGAACGCAAATGGGAGAAGCCAAGGATTGATAAGAACTCCTGACATGTGTTAATCTCTACCTTATTACTGAATTACCACAACAAAAAACTTGCTGGTGCAAATTATGAGTAGAAGAAAGACGAGTGCCTGGGTGTCCTTTTAAAAATAATTGTGAAGCTGTTCATAGAGTTATAATAATATAAGCAAATAACTGCTAACACCTTAGTTTAACCCGAGTATAAGATTTTCAATAAGAGTTAAATCTGTGATTATAAATAATATCACTAGAAGGAAAGATGAAACTGAGACAGGGCTTTTTTTCCAAAATTATTCAAAAGGTATAGCTATTAATTAATTTCACCAACCCATTCTGGTCCTGAAAATGGAAGCTGAATATTTTTTGGAGACAGACTAACAAAAGGGCTGAATCCTTGCTTGGAGTAGAGAGCATACCTTAGTCATACCAAATGTCAGTTACTCATGAAAGTCTTTTCCATGTAGGAACATGGACATATACATGATATGAGAGACATAAAATTGAAGATATGAGAGACTAAAATTGAAGATGTCATTGTTTAACCCGAGCCACTAACCAAACACCACTTTATCCCTGGTGGGACAGGGAAGAGAATTGGAAGAGTAAAAGGGAGAAAACTTGTGGGTTGAGATAAAGACAGTTTAATGGGTAAAGCAAAAGGGACCTGTGCAAGCAAAGCAAGGCAAGGCATTCACCCTAGACTTCCCAGGGTAGGCAGCTGGCCAGCCACCTCCAGGAAAGCAGGGCTCTGTCATGCCTAACAGTTACTTGAGAAGACAAATACCATCACTCTATATATCCTCTCCTTCCTGCTTCAATTCAGGAAGGACATTGAGGTGTTGGAGTAAGTCCAGAGAAAGGCAATGAAGCTGGTGAATGATCTGAAGTACAGGTTTTATGAGGAGCAGTTGAGGGCATGTTTAGCCTGGAGAGGCTCAAGGCAGACCTTAGTACGCTCTTCAACTGCCTGAAAGGAGGTTGCAGCCAAGTGGATTTGGGGGCTTCTCCCAAGCTACTAGCCAGAGAGGAAATGGTTTCCCCCTCATATGTGCCAGGGGAGGCTCAGGAGAAAAATCCTCCTAGAAAGGGTGAGTAGACATATTCCAATGTCCATTCCAGGACTACCCAGAGAGGTGTGGAACCACTGTCATTGGGGGCTTTTAGGAGAGAATGGATGTGGAACTTAGTGATATAATCTAATTGGCATGGTTGGCTTTGTTCATAGGTTGGACTCCGTGATCTCAGAGGTCTTTTCCAACCTAATTTGTTCATTTATTCTGTGATTCTTCTCCTGGTTTTCTTGCTAAGCATGATGCCATATGATTTTAAATATCCCTGTGGTCAGGTGAGTTTAACTGTCCCACATGTGTCCCCTCCCAACACCCTGTGCACCCCCCAGACCCCTGACAACAACATTCATGTGTATCAGATCTTGTCCCTCAATAGTACTTTCCATAGCCTCTGTGCTGGCCTCTCACCCAGGATCCTTGTCCCATTTTTCAGCTCTGCCATGCTATGTTTCTTTACAGATAATGGAGGTAGCTGTCTGGTTTTGTATTTGAGGCAGTGGCATGGCAAATACCTGTCAAACTCTGCACCCAGCATCCTCTAGAGACATAAGAAAACTAAAATCCATAGAAATTCTTTAACAGATGTACCCACAATTTGTACACAACTAAGCTACCGCAATCCAGCAGGATCTTAATGATATTCAAGTTTTGTGTGTAGGTTTGTTTCTTTCTTTTCACTCTCTTGCTTGCCCTGGTAACAGCTACAACAAGTAGATGGAACTTCTGACTTTAATTGCAGTAGTCTTCTGTGCCAGGTTGGATGGGGCTTTGAGCAACCTGGCCTTCTGAAAGTGTCCATGGCAGGTGGGTCAGAACTAGATCATCAAGGTCCCTTCCTACCCAAACCATTCTATGATACATTGTGAAGTGATAACTTGCGGTTAAGAAAGATTCAATTAAATTTGATCCACTGCTCTGAGTGAGGGGAAAGCTTAGTAACAAAGCATGGTATGGAAGACTTAAAGAGATAATTCTTCGTTTTTGGTCAGTTTTTCAAGACAAGCTATTAGATATCAATTGGTCTGATGCTTTCCTTTCACATGTGCACACAGTTCACTTGACAGAGGCATTTGGAGCACAGAACATTTAAGCCTAAATGGCTGCAAAGTTCATGATGGGATGAGCAAGTAAAAATTACTAGGGAAATTTGGACAAATTTTTGGTAAACACTGTCATCAGCTCTGTACATCAGAATAATGACAGATGTCTTTGCATTGTTAATATAGCTTTCTTATGCTAATACAGTTATCTGAAATATGTTACACAGGAAAAACAAAGAATGTCCATGGAGGCAAAAGCTCAGTGTTATACAACAATACACTTCAAATTATCCCTTTTATCTAGTTCTATGGGAATAAGATGTGAAGCTTTCTCCAATTGAATAACGTATTCCTTTACAACTAAGCTCTGCTATGGATATATGTGATGCTTTCATTGTTTCACATGGAATTGTTTTCACTAGGCTTAAAATTATATCTTTGTTGAAAGCGTTTGAAATTAACATAATGTATGTAGCAAGAAATGCAGATGGGTGGGTGGGGTGAACTTTGGTTTTGAATAAATGACATTGATAGGCGTTTTAATCTCAGATACCTTTCAGTTAAGCTGAATTTTTATGCAAATTTTAAGAGTTTTTAAGATCCCATCCAGCTGGCTAAAGTGCAAATTCTACTATTAGCTAAAACCCCCCTAACATGGAAATGGCCCAAGAAATGGGTCTTTTGCATACTGCTTCTATTTCAAGGGATTGTGAATGTTGGCTGGCAACCAGGGCTGTTGCAGAGTTACAGTGGTAAAACCTGTACCAGAATAGACCCTGCCCACACACAGAAATGTCAGAACTATTCAGCTTGTCAGTCCTAATTTCTCTTTGTGTTTGAAATCATCTCCTGTAACGCACCCGTTGATGAAGCATGTCACCCTTCAGCAAACATGCTCATTCCAACAGAATATTCTTTCTCATTGCACTCGCAAAATGATTTAAGATGAGGGTGTTAATGTGTTACGCCTCCCTGAAACCTTAACTGTTGTTTCTATCACTTGAGAACTGGAGTTTATATCAGATCAAAAAAGATGCAACTCACTTATCTCCAGGTTTTTGGCTGTGCATCTGTCATGGTTTAACCCCAGCTGGCAGCCAAGTACCACGCAGCTGCTCACTCACTTCCCTTCTGCCCCCATGGTGGGATGGGGAGGACAGTCAGAAAAAAAAACAAAACTCAAGTTTAATAGTAATGGCAAAGTGAAATATAATAATGATACTCCTAGCAATAATAATTTTAATAAAGAGGAGAGGAAAAGGAGACAAAACCCAAGAGAAACAAGTGATGCATGCTACAATTTCCCACCACCACCTGATGGAGGCCCAGCCTCCCCCTGAGCACTGATCATCCCCCTTCAAGTTGACTCCTCACAGTTTATACACTGGACACATTGTTTTATAGTATGGAACATCCATTTGGACAGTTTGGGTCATCTTTCCTGGTCATGATCTCTCCCAGCTTTTTGTGCACCTCCTTGCCAGCAGAGCATGAGACACTGAAAAGTCCTTGCCTCAGGGTAATTACTATTGAGCAGCAGCCAAAGCATCAGTGTGCTATCAACATTATTCTCCCACTGAATCCAAAACACTGCATTGTACCAGCTACTTAGAAGAAAATGAACCCTGACCCAGTCAAAACCAGAACAACATCCTGATGAACTGGGGCATCTATTGCTGCAGACTGGCTATTGACTGGCTAATCATTTCCATTAAGAATATTTTCCAGTTGGTTTTTCACAAAAAAACCTGCTGTGTTTTTAGAAATAAATTAATTACTCTCTCAAAAATAATTTGTTGACTCCCATTGGTCTGTTTATTGAAGAATAATAACCTCAGGGGTAGTTCTGTGGTCCCTAATACTGCTGAAATTCATCTCTGTACCTGAAGGCATGTTGGTTTTGTTATCTGCCCCACTGAAACCACAGGTTAAAACCAGGATTTTATCATATGCAAAATAAATTCATGGTCTTATATGTTGACTTCTTTTTCCCTTTTTTTAAGTGTGTAGGCAGATGACTTGTAAAGAGTTAGGTGCTGGGTCCTCTGTAGTAATTTTTCCTAACTGCATCACTAGTGCCCTGTAGAGAAGGTGTTTCAGACTGCTGGCTATATTTTTTTATCTTATGCTTTATATCAGCAGATTTCAGTACGATTCTAGTAGGTGCTATGAATCTGAGTTGCACGTACAAGGGAGGGACTGTGATCATTTTAAACTGATAGCAGAGGCATCTTTTGTAAGGAAGTCCTCATTTGGTCTGTAAGATAATAAATTTCTACTTACAACCAACTTCTGTACTTTTGTGACTGGTTTTGTGTGGGTTTTTTAAATTCATTCTTTTTGATGTGCTTTGTTACAACTAATTTCATTCGTCACAATTTCCTTATTTGGAAAAAAAAAGAAAGTCTGCAAAATAATACAATCATGTTCAGCTTTCATGCTAACATTTTTCCATGAAATGCATCAGAGTAATTTATTCTATAAAAATTTGTTGTTAAGCTTTCAAAACTAAATATGAACTGCAGATGAAGTGTAGCAGAGGATAGCATTTTTATTTGTACTCAAAAAAGAGCAGAAATGTGAGAAGAAATTTTATCATCAATCTAATTACCAAGATAGAAGAATACAATCTTGATTGAATACACGCCAAGTTAAGTCTTTGGAGCAGAAAACTACCTTTGTTTTTGTGTATTAGTGCACTGTGAGTCCATTCAGTTAATTTTCCCATCTTACCACTTTTCAGTAAGTGGAAGACCATGTGATAGATGAATTTCTTTGCTCATAAAGGCGTCCACCTGATTTGCCTTTTGAAATCAGGAAGCCATACTCATTCCTTGGGCAATTATTTTCTAATTTTCTGTCTAACAGTCAATACTGCTTTTTTTCCAGCATGAAGTACAGTCTTCCTAGCCACCACGTGTGAGAGTGCATGCCTGCACATGTGTTGTTCTTTAGTGCATGGGAGGAAAGGAAGAGACTTTAAATTTGGCCTAGGATTTTGAGCCACAAAACCTCTCTTCTCTGAAAAATATTATGAACTATGGAGTTCATTGTGTACATTATTAGACTATTTCCTTCCTTTTTAAGTTGAGTGGTGCTTAGCAAGTTGAAGATACTAAAGGAAAAGTACTTAATTATCTTTTACACCTATGAAGAAGGAGCTTGGAATGTCTTTGATGTTTTGTTGTGGCTTTAAGTAGGATTGAGACAAGCATGTGTTTAAACTGTTTAAAGTTCTGTTCCCATCCCTCCCCCCAAAATCATACCTCAAAATCCAACCTCCTAGGGGAAAGGAAGAGCCCTAGCTATGTAAACAGTTACTGGAGTTGGATAGATAATTGGCTTTCAAGTTGTCAAGCAAATATTCAAGTTTCTAGTTGGCTTTCAAGCTGTCAAGCAAATATTTTTAAATGTCTCTAGCTCAATGACAAAGACCTTTGTTCCAGCCAGATTAAGTATGCTGTTTAGGGGAGTTGTTGGAAATGGAATTAGGACCTCCATTATAAAACTTCTGCCTAGAGCTTAACTTTCCTAGTGGTCCATGGTGTTTCCTTTTTTTCCTTACCATTTCCTTCTCCAGTTATATCCTGAGACGCTCTTCCATCCTATTCTCATTCCAGTCACTCTTCACCATTATTTGTGATCCTGGATGATCCTGTTACTTTCTTGCAGCTTAATTCCAGGATTTTAAGAGGAGGATGGAGTGATTCTATTATGGTTATACTTCAGTGTATTAATATAACGATTTAGAGACTAAATAGCTGAGATATTTTCAGTAACTGTAACACTAGAACCATCCAAATTAAAGGGGAGGCAACTGCATCTTAAAATTGAATACATTTGCTTAATGAAGTACCAGGCTAACAATACCATACAACTTTGGTAAATAAAGCAACCAGTAAGCTTTCATCAGTTATATGCTGCCATTTGCTATAAATTTCTTTGGGCTTTTTAAACCTCTCATCTAGCAGGAAACACTCTACAGTCTTAACATTCTGTTTTGAATACAAATGGCTATAAAATATCCTGGAACAATAGAAAAGGAAGAAGAAAATAAAAGAGGCAATGAAAATCAAGTTTATTTAATAAATAATCCATTCTAAAACTAAACACATTTTAGCAAAAGCCTGACTGTTGCATATATTTTAATGACAGAGATCTGCTTTTTCTTGTAGAATATTGGCTATTAGGCACTTCATCATTCCAACTCAGAATGCCTTCCAACACTTTAAGAAAGGCTCTTTGCTGCCTTTGGATAAATCAATAATTATTTTGCAGTGTCATAAATATAAAATAAAACCAGTATTATGATTTTCAGAAAGACAAGTACTTTGGAAAACTCTTGATAGCTTTAATCCTGTTCATTTTGACAGAAGTCTCCAAGGTGATTTAGGGGACAGTTAGATTTACAGTACTTTAAAGGGAGCATATATTCTCAAGATGGATGTGGAAGGACTCAGACGAATAATGGGTTTATATAAATTTTGCTACCTGACAAAATATATGTATGCAATTTTCAGATAATACCCTCATCTCCTTCAAACACACCATATAACTGCAAGGTAAAAATATATAAGAAGATGTAAACTCTGATGAGCTGGGTAGAAGCTCTGGGTTACATCCACATTAATGCATTGCTGTAAAGGGACCTTGATTTATTTGGATTGCTAGAACTGCAGAGGGCACAGGAAGGAATAGACTTTAGGACATAAAGCGTCTTTTAGGCAGAGAATTGCTTCAATGACAAATGGTACGCAACCAGTACTGTTGGTGAACTCTACAAATCTGCAAAGTCCCTCACCTACTAAACAAGACTTAGGCTGAAATAGTGTAAAAAAAAAAAAAAAAATCAAAAATTGCCCAGCCTTTGACAGCTCATACTTTAATAATGTTCATGCTGAGAAAGTCAGCAGTGTAATCTTAATATCTGCATTTATTTTATTATGAAATTATGCTCGCATTTTGTCTTGTTCTGGCTTTCCAGATAAAAATAATTTGTTACTAAGGTCTGAGTCCACTGCTAAAGTTGTACTCAGTTAATCCAGACTTCTTGTCTGCCTTCTTTTTCCCGTTTTCTCCACTTACTGCATCCTGCTAAACTGCGTTGAAATGTATTTCGGCAAACTTAACTTTAATTGGCCTATAGAAAACTGAATCTGAATCAGTGAAGGAGGCATAGGCAAAGGACAGCTGAAGTAATTGTTTTGAGTCATATTAAAAGGGAGAAATGATTTACTTTGATAGTGGCTAAGTCCTTGCTGCAATGGCCATTTTACTACTGACTCATTTGAGCACTTCAGTCAGCTAATTGGCCTTTACAGATAAATTAGTAAGTATGAGTAGCATAAATCAGAGAGGTCCTTTTCAACAAAGTGAAGATTGCCAGTGCTTAATATCTACAGAACGATGAGGGGTTAGGAGAGTATCACTTTATCATGGAAAAAATACGCCACGCTGTCACAGAAAAAAAGGTGTTCTGGATTTCTCCAGAACTGATTAAGTTTAATTTGCGAGTGAGGATTTCATTAATTATCTGAGAAAGTCTCAATGACTGCCAAAATGCAGAATTCTTATTAAAAAAATCAGGATCCTGTATCAAAAAATTCCTCATGTGTGCAATACAGCAGATGAATGACACTTAACTTGAGCTGCACCGGGGGAAAAATAATCTATAGCCATTGCTGTAAGAAATGTTGGGGATGCTGATCTTTTAAGTCATATGAAATTATTGGGGGTTTCTTCAAGCAGAAAGGAAAATCTCATGTCACTTTTGCTGAAAAAAAAAAGTATTGTAAATGTGAAAACCCTATAACCTTAAAAATGAAAAATTGTTAGTATATTTGAGGAAAGTATAATCTCTCATTACTAGTTAATAGATTCCCAAATCATACCATTATTATTTCTAACCAATTAATTGAGAGTATGTACTCCAAAAAGCTTATTTTCTAAATTCTCAAATAAATCAGAGAAAGGAAATTTTGTATAAATGGGAAAGTCAGACATAGTGAAACTGAGCTTGTGAAAGGTTTGATTATCTACCAAAATAGTAGGACACCCCATTCTATGAGCTTATTTTTATCAGTGTAGATCTTCATATATGAGAAAGAAAATAAAATATACATGTAATTTATTTTCCTAGAAGAGTATTTGTTCCTAGGTTTTTATGGATATAGTCACATTGGCGCTTTATGAAAATATTATTTTTGTAGGCTGACAGGGAGTTAGGATTTTGGAACCACTAAAATATAAAAAAAAAATATTAATCAAGACTACTAGGCAATTGACATGCCAATCACATATGCAATAGAAGTTATATTCAAGGAAATGTGATTTTGGCCGAAGGTATTTGAACAAGAATAAATAAACCTCCTGTAGAAAACTGATACCTGTTCAGTCTCATGTTATAAAATGAGAATTTTGCTTTCCAGAATTCCCAGATCTATGGTGGGAAGCTGTAGAAAACAAGACATTAGGAAGTGAACATTGATGGACACCCATTACACCTATTGGAACTGTAGTTACTTGTCAGATTTTATTCCCTTCTTTTTATTGAATCCATTCAGACACAAGGTTTTCCTTTTCAGCCTACATTACTTACATTGCCTTAATTATCTGCACAGTAAAGACTTTATTCTTAAACTAGAGAAGAACAGGTGGTTGTTTATTTGGTAAACGTCCCTTGATATATAAAATATATATTCAGTGCTTTAGTTCACCTTTAAATAACTCAGACTGGAGTTGGGACCGGACCTGCTTTTAGATATAGAAAAAAAGGGAATGAAGGCCTAAAACAGTCCTCGCCAGAAATCTCAAGAATAGTCAGTCATGGAAATAGCTGTTACCTAAAAGTCTGTGATTTTTATTCCCAGACAGTGAATTTTTTTGCAGACAATTTTCCTCAATATTTCTTAATTTGTCTTTCTTTCCTCCAGGAGCCAAGGATAGTTGCAGAGGGAGATCAAGAATTCCTGCAAACAGAACACACAACAGTTAAATCTTTAGTTGACACAAATACTCAGGCCCTGTTTCTGTATGCTTGCCCTAAAAGGCTTCCCACAGCTCTGAAGTATTCCTGACTTTGACTACCTTTACTTTTTATGACAACCAAAAATTAAAGGAAAAGCGATAGTAAATTTTTAATACTTCACTATTAGCTACTATTAGTACAAGAATAAAGCATGATAATTTTGAAGATTGTTTGATGCTAGAGCTTTGTATTTTCATGGCATGAGTGGAAACAACAATGAAGAGTTATATAAAAGTCTTTTGTCTAGAAGTGAGCTCCTAACTAACCTGAATAGCACAGCCAAGATTTCTGGCTAAACTTTGTAGGTAACTGCAGGGGTGAGCTTTACAGAGAATGCCACGAGGAATTAATAATTGTCTATAACAAGGTGCAATAAGGCTTTGGAAATGGAAGGCAACAGAATATTGAATAACTCCTTTCCAAATGAGGGCTAAATAGTGCAGAACTTCTATTTTAAAGAGTAAGTGGGCATATGATTAGTCTATCTTAGATTACAGAAATAGAAAAAAGCAGTGAATTGGATGATATCAGTGACTCCACTACAGCATCTACAAATGAATAATGACTTTGAATAATGACTTAGCAGTCTTAATGGTGCTCTTTAGCACAGGGGTTGGGCAATGCTGGTATATTTGTGCTGTTATTGAAGGCAGGCAATGTGGCCTGGTAGATAAGGCATTGAGCTCAGCAGGGATGGCCAGACTATAATCCAAGCTCACAACAAACTGAGTAAATCTTTTCAGCTCTGAATGTGGCTGTTGTAACCCACTGTCTAAGGGTTCAGCTGAATGTGACCCAGGCCGAGTTTGGTACATAATAACTCTGTGACTAAGACTTGGTTTTACTAGGAAAACTGTTACTAAGAAATAAGAAAGTATGGGAAGTAGAGCTATGGAAGATAAGAAAAACAAGAAGAAATGCACAGTAGCTCAGATAGTTGTCTTCAGCAGCTGAAGGACACAAAAGGAAAAGTGCTGACCAGAAAAAGGATGAAACAAAAAAGATAAAGCAGAACATTAGAACACAACAGTTCAGCAACATCAAGTAAGTTGCAAAATGTAACAGATCCAACCCTTCCCCGCTGACCTGACGATTCCCTGGCTAGGAGAGGCTCATTGATTTTCTCCACCATGGGATTGGTAAAGAGATTAATGATGATGCTACTTGTATATTTAGTCCTTGTTATTTACTGTTGGCCAAGAAATGATATCTGAGAAATCTTCAATTGTGTGCAAGATAAAAATGCTCAAATAAAAGTACCCTCTGCACATTCCCATCCCTGTTTCCTCACTGGCAACATTCAGTAGTGCAGTGATACAGCCAATCCAAATAAGAAAAGGGCCTCCTCTCATTTCTGAGCTCTGCTTTATTGTGTTTCAAATAAGAAAATGGAGCAAAACTAGAAAAAAATTATTTCTTGTCCTGATCAGATTAATCCCTTCCTCAGGGACGACAGGTGATGCAACCAGAGGTGAATGAGAATCATGGTGTATGATTAATGTTTAAAAGAGGAACCCGAAGAAGGAATTAGAGGCTGCTTTACAAGTAACATGCAGTTGGAAAACCTGCATATTGTTAGTATGTATTTCATATATTTGAAAAGTCATGTCCTTTTTGTCAAAATGTAGGGTATATAGTGCAAAAATCACACTTTATTGTAACATTTTATGCTGTTGAATAACAACATAAAGCAGTATCCATACTGAGGAAATAAAAACAACTTGTAAGACAACTTTGTGTATAATAAATTCAGCACATTAAATCTGGCAGCAGCAGATCACAAGAAGCAGAATTCCCACAGAGATACAGAAAGATGCTCCATGTGAGTTTTTTGCTGATCTTTTCACTTGATGATGAAAAGAAATCGCTCTTCTCTATTTTAACCCTGAATTTTCTCATTTCCATAACAAAATATTGGCAATTTCTTTCTATGATCTTTATCCTGTGATATTAGGATTACTTATCCAAAATGAATGCCTGCTAGGATGATACGACACTTATAAGATTATGAGCTTCCATGTGATTCATCATTTTTCATCTCATATTCTACTTTCTGTAAAAATATTGATTTTTTCCTGTATGTTGATATATTCTGGGTATTTGCTGAGAATCCAACTGCTGGCATGTTAGTCTTCCTTTTCTATCTTTACAGTAGTTTAAGAGGTCTGTAACACTTTTTAACACATCCATTTTAATTTGTGCAATATTTATCACTTTAAAATAGAATTTAAAGGGGAAACAGAAGAGGTTTAAAATTTCATAAGACTGTGCATTTGAAAATTTGACTTTCAAACTTCATTGAAGACATTGAACCTCATATAGTTTTGAGTTTGAAGTGTGTAAACTCCTAAAGGCTGTGCTGGGATATGTTAACAGTTCAAGTAGTAAAGGTATGAAGCCTTCTGTACTCAAGAAAGAAGCATGAAGGTATTCTTTTTCCATATCACTACAGGGAATATACTTGAAGAAGGAATAGATGAGTTCTACAGATTATCAGATCTGATCAGATAAATTACCTTTCTAATGTCACCCAATCAGATCTTGGGTCCAGCAGACATAATGAAGCTCCAGATAAAGATACTTGCCCATAAAAAGACACTTAATCTTCCTCAATGAATCTGAAAATTATGAGGATATTATGTTTGGAAAATGTTTCATTGGGCTATATGGAGAGTATAATCTGGATGGTAACTCTGGTCTTATGCTCTTTTCCTAAGTGTTTTTTGCCATTCTTGGAGATGAGATAAATACTTACATGTTTTAATTTGAATGCCTATTTTCATTTGAATGTCAGTTCTTTTGTTTTTATACTATGCAGGTTTAAATTCTATGATCACACTATGAGCATCTTACAAAAAAATATAATAATACAGGTATCAGTTTCATTTTAGGACCACCTACCATAGGTATGAAAGAATCTAGCTAATTGTAGTGTCATTAATTTAGTTAAAATTTTTTGTTTGATAACTGCCAACAAGACAGACAGTTTTATTTGTTAAATAAATACAGAATTCAAGAAAAAAATCAAAATAGATGCTTTTTTAATGCCAAGTTTTTGGTTTTTTTATACTATTTCTCTTCTAGAAAGGTTGTTTCTAATAATTATGCTAATATTATGTTGATATAGGAAAATTCTTGCATGACACTAACATTACCAACTCAGTTACCTACTTATACATAGGTCTGTGTTTAGTGGAAAAAAGGATTTAGGATAATGAAGAAGCAGAATCATAATGTGCACTCAATTATTACACAGTTAAATACTGTCTTGGAAATGACTCAAGAGACTTGGGGAAACTGTAGAATGTATAGGTATTTTGCCTGAAAGATTTTTTACAGAGAAATGCTACGTGTAAACTAATTTATTCCTAAATTTATTTGCACAAACTATTCTCAAGACATACATGTGGGATTAAGCACACCATCAAGATGTGAGTTAACATCAGAGAAAAATTTGAGCTTTCTCTGAGTGAGAGAGAAATTACCTTTTCTAATTGCTACTCAACTATGATGACATGTAATCATTCAGGAAGTTTGTGGGAGGGGGCTAATTACTGTAGACCAAAACATCTAATTAATTTTATCTGTATACTCTTAATTCTTCAAAGGGGCTACTAGGGACCATAATAGTGGCAGCACTGTGTATTACATCAGCCAGATTTAAGTGTCTAAAAATTCCAAAATCTCCTGTATTATGCATATAAAACTTTAGTGCAGACTCAGTTTTACAAATCCAAAGTCTTTAGTGCCTTCATTTCTTCTTTGCAAGTGAACAACTGCTCTCCTCACAACAGTTGTGTTCTTCTTACTTGACTCTATCCTGTGTCCATCTGAAACCAAAGGTCCCTGAGACAAAATTCTTTGAAAGGCCTAAAATGGACAGTTCTGCTTGGAATACACATAATACTGAGAGTGCAGATTCCATTTAAAAAAATCCTGCTAAAATTGATGCTTCCTATCCTTAATGAGATTAAAACAAGAACCTTGGATTTACTGGCTCCTTTGAAGTTCAGACCCTTATGTTCCATGAGAATACCCTTCAACCAGGCCTAAGGCAAGGACCATACCATCTCTGGCTCTGGGTCAGGCTGTTGGATAACAAAGGTCTTAAAGTTCATAATTCCTCTTTGTTGACTATGCCTGCAGCTAGCCAATGGTTGCTAATGTAGAAAGCAAAAGTGAGGGTAGGAATAGAAGTCTGACTATCCCAGAGTCTTAATCAGTGGAATTTCATGTCATGTTCATTAGCTTTTCTTTTTTAGGTCCATTTGAAATAGGTAAGGAAATAAGCTACTTGACAAAATATGTGTTTAGGATATGGACTCCAATATTTCACTTCTATCCAGCTTCCCAAGACATCTTTTCTATACCTCTAATCATTGCTGTCTTAATGCAAAAAAATTATTTTATTTCACAAGACTTAATCTTTGTACCTAAACACATGTTCTGAATTCTTTGAACTCCTGAGTAAGGAACAGGCTTTGGACATAACACTTGCAAATTCTTATGGAGACATCCCTAACTGGAGGGAGTAGAAATAACCATAAAAAAGAATGAAACTGTGGGTCCAACCTTGAAACTAGTTAAATAAACATGCACAGATGTCCCGCTTAGTAGAAATAAGCTGAATGATAAATATCTCTCTCTCTGCCCGAAAGAATAAAAAATATGAAAGGATTAAGGATTTAAAAGAAGAAACAATAGGAAGGAAAGTGTGGGAGCAGCAAAGAAAACATATAATTTTTTAAGCTGAGAGCCTATATTTGCATGTAATTTAAACAGTTTGTTCAATTGGCTTTGATTAATGATTAATTATTTTGGCCTCACAGCAGCTCTAAATACTTTTTTCTTCAGAAGAATGTGAGCCTGTTTGAATAAGATTAAACTTTATTAGCCTTTTAATAAACTGTGCTAACCTTATCAATCATCTGAAATATATAGCCATGTTAATAATTATAGCATCAAATATCATTATATCCTCACAGTGAAGTATTACCAGGGTCAAAGGCGTATAGAATTTTGTAAGAGACTTCAGTGCTGCTTTGAGGCTTGGTTTCATAGCACCAAAGAAGATCCGGTTTTTAATCCAGAGATGACCAAGACCAGCTTTCTTTCCCAACTGAGATAGCTGAATTTTTTCCACAGACAGTTCCTGACTTCTTACAAAAAAATACCGAAACAATAAAGTGGTTTAAAATTTTTAGTTTCCTAAAGACAAATAACACCAGCAAAGGAGTCATGAAGCACAGCAAGGGCAATAAGCAGTTTTGATAATCTGGTAATTTAGGTTTTATGGAACAAAGATAAGTGAGCATGCTTCATCTATAAGAGCCCATGGTATATGACCATGCAAATCTACTTCAGATTCATCTGAGAAAGATGAATTCCACACTATACTGAATACTCCTAGAATTTTAAAATTATTTAAAATATTTAAAGATTGATATAATTTGGAATCCAGGCTTTAAACCAAGCAATATATTATTTAAGGCTCAAAAATTTCATACAAATGCTGAAGTATCTGAATAGTTCAATTAAAAAGAATTATTTTCTTAACTGATACTGATTATGTTCTTTGTAGTTCTTTCCTATGGAAAATTCCAGAACAGAGAATACATCTTACAATACATGATTCCTTCTGCATATCACAGACCTTGGATCCAATTTTTTCTTTAGAAGATATACAGTAGATAGATTTCAGCATGGCACTAGCTTTGCTGAGGAATTGTAGTCAACAATCTCCAAACACCTACATTTTCTGAATATTTTTTACCTTATTATTATATGTTTATAACATGTCTTCAATTCCATAAATATTTTGGCTAGTAAGAACAGCATAAACATTTCCTTGACAGGTTTAATGATTAGTGCAGTACAGTAAATAAATTCTTATATTTGTCTCCTAGACCTATTATATCCTGAAATGGATATTTGGTTCTCTCACTATTACCCTGAATTTCAATCCATGCTATATGCTCTCATTATTAATAGTTCTTTGAAGCTTATCATACAGAAAAGGCCTGGAGAGAAAGAGTTGAGTTTAGGAGATGTATATACTTCTTTATTCTTTTATGCCACTACCCGTCTTTAACTGGATGCACATCTACTTTTGTTTGTTGTCTTGGTCATTTTCACGTGTGAATGAGAACATAGGAGTAAGAGGATGAAAATAGTCCTGTTTTCCTTGTAAGGATTTTAGCTTACTGAACCCCTATGATACCCCACTAACTCACGGGGCACCCCTTGCCTTTCAGAAGCTCATGCCTTTCCCTGCAGCTCCCTTTGTCCTCAGTGAAAGCTACATCTGCAACGTGAACTCTGGTTCTCACACCCTGCAACAACTCCAAATCAGCCAACTGGTGCAAACATTACCTGCAAACGTGTTCACCTGGAGCTACAAATGACCCACTGAGCCTAAGAGAAAGGATAATGCCGATGTCTGCTGAGGTGATTTGTAGTGACACCAACTCACCTAGGTAACACTTGTTATTCTATATATGCCAGTGTGGTATTTACTTGGCTTTCACTTTGACAAATCATAGCTCTAGAGAATATCTCAGTTAATCAGTGACACCTGCATAAGATACAAAATAATTTTTCTTCATAGTAGAAGAAAAGGTACACATTTGGCAAAAATTTTAGAAAGTCAGTATAGACTGCAGCAGCAGTAGAAATTGTGTATCACACCAAATGCCATTTACACATGGCCCGATGCATTCTCAACTAATCTAGAATTTATAGCAATGTAACTCTATTGACCTTAGCAGTCCTCGGTTTTAGCTTATGAAGACCAAATTCTGAGTTATTCCATGGGAAAGGAAATACCAAAATGATGATAAGTGTACTGATTTGGGGTTCTAACACTGAATCAGTAAGAGGAAGGAAATTATATTTTACTTCAGCTTCCTCATCAGTATTTCCTGAGTAACTAGCCTATGAAAAAGGCATAGTAAATTTGCATATTTAAACCTTTGTTTTCAATCACAAGTGTTGCCCAGTTAGCAGTATTTAGGTGCATACTCATGTTTGGAAAACTCAAATATATTCACTGGTGAACAGCTCATAAAAACTGTATTTAATAGAATGTCTAGAGTAAAAGTGATGGCAATTATAGCTAATTTATTTTAAAGTCTGTCTTGAGAACAGCAGTTGAAAACACTATATAAAATATGGTGTAATATTATTATTTTGTCATTATAGCTCTTTTTTTTTTTTTTTGAAGATGACATAAGGAAATGAAATATATAGAGCGGGAATATGTTCATAAAAAATTAATGACGGCTTTATTCTTTATTTTACCAGTTGTGGTCCAATTCCAGATGAGTTCCACTGTGAAAGGAGTAGCTAATTTGATGTAGCAGAGGTCAAAAAACCCAGTAGACTGAATCTATACAAGGGTGACATGCCTGAATGTGATAGAAGAGCTTACTACCATATATGTGTGATTATATAAATTGGAAAGAGATGATTATTAGAATTACGTTATCTCCTGCTATCACATAATTTTTTTCCCGTTATTTATGACCTTTAATTTAACTCATTCTTGTTTACCTGAGTTTGTCGAATCCTTGGATGAGAAAAGGATTCACGAGGAAAGAAATTACGTGTTATTTTTGGAATATGTCAAAGTTGATCTGACATGTTAATGGTTTGCACAGGGAAGGGAAGTGGTGAAAGCTTCTGGCAGGAGAAGCAGATGTGTGTGACAAAAATTTTTTAGGCAGGAATTTTTGTGCACTGCTAAAACCAAGTGTGTTTTGATGTTCATAACCTGCTTTCTTCTTTACATTTTACAAAATGCCTTTGAGGGAATAAGAAGCTGCTGAATGCAATGTGCATCTGTGAATACAGAAAATACGAATGGCAGTGGCAAAAAATCTGGTATTCAATTAGAGAACACCTGGAACTGATCTTCATGAATTGTGATGGAAAATAGTGTTGTAGTGCAAATTCTGGTTTGTAATGCAGATTTATTTCTGTGATATACTTGCATATCCTGATAAAATTGTCCTTTATGGTTTTTCCATCACTCCAAATACTAACCCAAAGAGAATAAAGAAAATATTTTCAATACAGTTTCTTCTGTAGTTACACTCTGCCATCTTTTTGTTGGAAACAGAATTCAAAATAAAGTTTAGATATCGTAAGTCATTTGTATCTGAACTATTACTTTCCTCAGTTCATGAAGTAGATCTTTACTCTGGAAAGGCTTATATATAGTATTCACTGAAGAAAAAAAAAAAAAAAAAAAAGAGATAAAAAAGTGTGTGAGTGAGAGTCTTGGCAAAAAAATGAAATATTACTCTGTACATTAAGTCTCATTTGTTGTGGTTTGCTGAAAAGTTCTGTTTGGATTTTAATTGTTCTTTGCAAGATCTTCCAATATAGAAAAACAATTTATGTTGCCCTACTGTGCCTCTTTTTGTCGCTGTTAATCAGACGGGATTTAGCTTCTTTATTGTAACATTAAGAATCAAACTCCTAGGGAAAAAATTAATTAGGTATTTGTGTTGGTTTTTTGAAGGGCATTAATGTTCTTCCAGTAGCTCAGGGAGGCGTCTTACACAGAGCATTTGGAGTGTTTTCTTTCAATATGCAGTCTAAATAATCTGTCTCAGACTGGAAAGGCAGTTGGATGTCTGTAGAAGGTCTGTTAGCAGTCCTGTTTTCCTCCCAAAAATATTCCAAACGCAATTTCATTGCGGAAAAAGATTTTCTCAGGAAACTTTTTTCCAAATGTTTTGTATTTCTAAGCAGTAGAAAAAAAAAATCTGTTTTTTCTCACTCCACTACACCTGTTTTTTTATACTAGAAAGGAAGTGGGAAAATACTTTTGTATCGATCAGAAATGTGCTAAAATCTAACTAAAATAATACAACTTAGTAAACATGTGCAGGTAAAACATATGGTTCAAGGTGAAAGTAAAAGAGAAAGGTTTGAGACATCTAAATATTTTCCAAAATAAAACTTAATGACTACCTCAATATATATACAAAAATTTAATATTTAAAATAAATGATTACCTGATTTTTATTTTTTTTTTTTAATAAGCTGCTAAAAAAGGATACACATTTAAAACAGAGATTAAATACTGTGGGGAATTGACCCTGGCTGGACACCTCATGTCCACTAACCACTTTATCACTGGCCTTCTCAGCTAGATGGGGGACAGAAAATACTGAAAAGACCATGAGTTGAGATAACAATAGGGGGAGGCCATTCACCAATTATTGTCATGGGCAAAACAGATTTCACTCAGGAAAAATTAATTAGTAAAGAAGTTAGAGTTGGATAATGGGATATAAAAAACTGCAAACTTAAAGGCTATTTTACCTCCACCCCTCCCTTTTTTCCAAGGCCCAGCTTTGCTCCTGAATCCTTTATTTCTTCACCTGCAGTATCCCACGGGGGCAGGGAATGGAGGTTGAGGTTCCTCACACGTTGTCTCTGCTGCTCCTTCCTCCGAAGGAGGACTGCTCACACTGCTCCCCTGATCCAGAGGAGGGTCCCTTCCACAGGACACAGTCCTCTGTGAGCTGCTCCAACATGAGTCCATTCCATGGGCTCTTCCTGAGCCGCTCCAGTGTGGATCCCTCCCATGGAGTGCAGTCATTCAGGTCCCCCTGGGGTCCTGCCAGCCAACCTGCTCCAGTGTGGGCTCCTCCCTCCACAGGGCTGCAGCTCCTTCCAGGACACTGCCCAGAGCTCCACTAACTCTTGGGGAGAAAGACATAGAGTGCTGGGGAACCTGAACATTTGTGACCATGAAATCAGAGTCACACCATTTTTCTTTCTTGTAAGAGTCTTACTATTCTCATCAGTCTTATTTCCTTTTTAAGATAAGACTCTGAGGAAAAATTTACAGTGAAATACTTTACTAAATGGCTTAGAAAGACAAAAGTTGTGCAAAACTCATATTTCTTGTTCATGTCATGATAAATCTGGTGAGAATTTTATCCTTGAGCTCAGTTGTATGAAAGGATGACTTGTATTGAGACACATTTTTATTTTGTTGCACTTAATTTTTATTTGTTCTCTGGTGGAACGCAAGCGAAAAGATCATCTCACCTACTGTAATATGTGGAACAGGATGTACATAACAAATCTGAATTGATCCTAAAGGAGTAAGAATTTTCCCACAATGTATAATATTTGGGATAATGGAGGGGAGAAAAAAACTTTTGTGTGGCATGGGCAGGGATATTAGGAAATGTGTGGAGAGATGCCTTTCTTCTATAACTTTTTTTTCTTAGGTATTATTAGGGTCTGTTTTTTTCCAGTAGCAAAGTAATGGGAAGCTTTGCACTTCATCTCATAAGTTGAAGGTATTTACTTGCTGAGGTGTCTTTCTCTGCCTCGGCTAGCCCTGACACCTCAACAGTAAAGGGGGCGGCTCGGTAGCAGGATGAACCTCACCGGCCCTGTGAGTTCTTGCTTGGTTGAAGGAGTGAAGCAACGACGGCAGGAAAAAAGAGGAGGCTGTTCTGGGTTAACTGGTGGCTTTATTCATCAGGGTATCTGCCCCAGCAGACACCCCTCAGCAGAAGCAGCGGGGAAAAAACAAGGGAAAAGAATCTCTTTGAACCCCCCAATGCAGCACCTTTTATTGAGGGGAGGAACTCAGGGATGGGTCTAGCTGGGGACAAATCAGGGGCCAAGGGGGTATGGCTCTCTGGGTAAATGACATACATAGTAACAAATTAATAACTCAGGTGGGGAGACAGCTGAAGTCTTGTCCAATCACTTGGGGTTTTTCATGGAACTTTCCAGACTTTTGGGAGAGACCCCAAAGTGACAGACAAGGCCCAGGGGCTGGATAACTTCTGATTGACATAGAACTGGGGTTGGGATGAAACCAATGAGGGTGGAACATGGGTGCATGGGGCAAACCATTATAACTTATAAAAATGAACTTAATACAAGGAACAAATACATACATAAAACTGATAAAACCAAACCCACACCACTACATTTACTCTTGTGTAACTCATAGAAAATCTTTATGTTCCTTCTTGCAGCAAAATAAATCTGAACTCTGACACTCTTTTGTATCTCCCTCTGGTATACTCACATCTGGAGCAGCTTTGCAATTAGATTTTCATCTTCCATTAAGATACAAGTTTTGATTCAATCATTATCTCTAATTAATTAACTTAAGAGACTTTTAATCATCATGTTCATCAAACTCTAAGATGGTTATGTTTTCCTTGATCCTTAAAATTGCCTTTGTCTTAATTGTTAGTCTGGAATTTCAAAGCAAAGCTGTACAGTCATTGGTAAAACTTTCACTTTTATATCTGTAATAATTTTTTAGGTGCTGGCTCTCCTCATTCTGGTTTAGATGGGGTTTGTTTTACTGACTTTTAAGGACACTTGCTGTCTATGTATAAGACTGCTTTCATTTTCCCACAAATCTATGTCATTTTTCTTCTCCTGTAATGCATGAAAGCTTCAATTTCAGCCTCAATTTATTAGCATGTCATCATATTTTTAATCTGCATGTGCATTTCTAAGATCCTTTTGTATTCTGTCTGCCATACTACATTGATTGAAACATCCAATAAAAAGGCAGGATTGATTGATTGGTTCTGAATTTGGTTAAATAGAAAACCAGAAGAGGTTAAAATGGTTGAAAGGTGTTCCAATTTTTGGCATAGTAATGAGAAAGAAAAATGGCTCGTATGAAGGAAAATGCAGAACAAAAGAAAAATTGGTGAAGGAAGTTGACAGACTATGAGTCGTGTGTGGAGGAACGAAAAAGAGTGGAGACATGATATTTAAAAATTAGATCTGTGTCTTGATTTGCATTGAAAAATGTAGAGCTGAAGAGGATCCTGAGGACTAAAAGGACTGCTAGTCTGGAGGGCATTTTCAGACTTGTTCCTCCACAGAGTATTAAAAATTTTCTATGAGATTTTACTTTAAGACCTGTTTTTCAACCTAACATCTGTGCAAATTGTCTGACCCCTAAGTTGATAATCCTGCAAATAGAATTTTTACAATTTTTCTTCTTTGTCATTACAGTAAGATCACCAAAGATAGTACAGAAATGTGACTAGAAATCTCATCACGTTTTTGACACTTTTGGGATAAGATGCAGGGTTTTTTCCCCTCAATTTAGCTTGCTACTAGTAGCATCTGCTCTATTTCCCTGCATTAGTCTGTTTCCCCATGTTACTCATGCCACCTGTCCTTGCTGTTCAAAAAAAATCCACACTGATATTGAGTGCTGAACTAAAAATACTTATCAAGAGTTGGTAATATTGATATCTGTATCAGACATCACCTTTTGTTCTGGCTGCCTAAATTAATCTCTCTGATACTTACCTTGGTCTGTGTCTTTTTATACAGTGCAGTACATGTATTTGATTCTTAATGTATGGGTATGAGGTAGAACGGCTAACAGGTCTTGGCTTTGATTTTGATTACTTGAAATGTAAGGAGATCTTGAGAAGGGCAGCAGATTTATGGCTGCACACATGACTCTGTATGAGGACTACATGCAGCACAGGTCAAGATGTGTTCAAGCAGCTGGAGACTATATTCATGATGATTTCAAAGCTATGCCTGGATGAGCCTTGTACACTTTTGTGTAGCCATAACTTCTGCTTACTTTGGAAATCATACAAATCGACAACAGCGCATTAATCTCTTAGGTTCATATTGCATGTCTATTGATATTTTTCCTTCTTCCCTGTCCTGTCCCTTTCAGTTTGCATGATTTGATTTTCATGGCCACATTAACTTCACTGCTCTGCATGTTCTCTTCACTAGACAAAAGCCTCTCTGTAGAAAAAAGGAACATTAAATGGTAAGTACTTCTTTGAAGTGAATCAGTCTGTGTTTATCAGGTAACTTCACAGCTGAAACATGAATAGCAAGAGGTGAATTACTGAGAAGATTGGTGTACCCTGGGGTTAAATACAGCTATCAGTGCATGGATGCTTTATCAGGGAGCTAGGTCTCATCTATCTGAGCATGAACCCAAGAGGTCAAAGAGAGAAGATTGGTAGAACTCAGGTATTGCACTTAAAAAAGAGACTGGTTGACAGCATCAATTTTCCGAGGAAGAAGCTACAATGCAGAGAAAGCCAGTACTTTAGAGCTTACGCTGGGGAGGCATTGCAACCTGCTAAACAACTTAATATAATTTGTTTCAGTTATTAGAAGGGGAAGTACACTGACAACCACCATATGAATAATTGAGAAGTACCCCAGAAAATGACTTAAAATGTTTATTATTCTTTTCATGGCTGTCAACCACACCTTTAATATATGAATGTCACGGACAAAGAGGAATGTTCAATATTTGTCAGCAAAATCTGTGAGTAGGTACCAAATAGAAGACAGAATATATCATGCAGGCCTCCTCAGTCTGTGGGGGTCTGCTTCTCCCAGAAAGTATCTCTAAGTCAAATAATGACAGAATCTATGTATCTCTGTAAATCATTAAAATACTTCAAAACCTGAGGGCAGACCCCTATATAGGAAAAAAGAGTTTATCAGACCTGCATAATGCAATATTGGCTTTGTTCTAGAAAACACAGATTCTTTTTTTTTACTATGGCAAGTATTCTGTGTTTTGACGTTTTGTGGTTTGGGTTGATATATTTTTTAGGGTTTTTTTAACCCTGAAAAGACTGTAGTTCATAACTTTTGCACAATGTATTTCATTCAGCCTGCTGCTTTTTTGAAAGAAAACAGCTTTTGAGAACAGGAACTGCTGTGCAGTATGAACTTTTAAACAAGGAATGACCTATTTTCTTGTTTCTATGCCCACTGCTGCTTCCTTTTTGCTGCCTAGAGCCACAAAAAGAAAGCCAGGGAGTAAAGTTTTAGGAAACCTTTCCTGAGGTGGAGTAGCCACCTTGCCGTTTCATTTGTTGTTTTTCCTGTTAAGGCACAGGGTGAACACTGTTCTTTGCTTAAGCCTTGCTTTCATACCAAGAATCCTCTCTCCATTTTGCACTGCTTAGGTTAAACAGATATTGCATTGTAAGAGGAACGAAGATAATGCAGTGTGTTTCCTTATATGTCAACGTTTTGTGGAGGTGGGGATAATCAAATTTATCTTCTGAGGCATGCTATGTGGAGTCTGTTGTTTGGGTAAGATGAGGAAAGGGAAATGAAACTAATGTCTCAGAGATGAGGTTGTGGATTGTGTTCATATGAACTGTGAGCAAGGCAGAGTAAAACTCAGAGACATACAAATAATATATTTTTGAGACTGAAAGGATAAATCACATATCACAAAATGTGACTTGGGGATATGAATACAGATGCTGTAGAAAAATAAGTGTAGGCATTATGTAGAAAAAAAATAGATCAAAGGAAAAGTGCTCTGGATCAGATTCTCACAACCAGGCTGTATTTTTGTACTGCTCTGGAGATGGAATCTCACACTCATTCAGCTTCCATTTACAGCTGGATTGCAGTAGATCTGCAGCACAGACAAGCCAGGATTTGTGTAGACTTGGCTCCTTGGCCTTGGAGGGCTAATGATAAATAAAATATTAGTACAAGAAAGAAGTATTTTAGGATTATTTTGAAGGCTTAAGTACTCACATTTCAACATTGTTATGCAACCTAAACTAGTTTAGTTGGTCTAAACAGTAGCTTATATTTGGAGAAAAAGAACGTAAATTAAAAAAAAGGGAAACACAATGGAACAATCATTTAATAAGAAATAGAAATGTAGGAAACCTTTGTTGTCCTTCAGCTACCATAATTTTATGCCACAGCAGGACATAAAGAAATCAAAATTACCAGTTATACATTGTAAATACCCACAAAACCAGAATGCTTCTCATGCAAAATAAAATGTTTTTTTTGTAGCTGCCTTTATTTTACCCTTATTGTGCTTTGGAGGACAACTAAAAAAAGGCTGAACTTACCCACTCACAACCCAGTAGTTTCCCCTTATCAACATATATGTCATATTTTTACACTAAATAAATTGTGTAAGCATTTTCAACCAGTAAGTTACATTTCACACATATTTTGCTTCACAAAAGCCTAAGATATTACATTTTAAAAAAATGTATTTTTTCTAGTGGAAATGCCCTTACCAGTTAAGTGATGATCTTTACAGATTTGAATGAAATTGATGTTTAGAATCAGAAGTAAACTGAAGCTGATACTAAATTAGTATAAATTGCAAACAGTTATACTTAATAAATCAAATTTAAACAATTCATCTGGATGCAAGTGAGCAATGACTAAGCTCTTAGGTTACAATTGCAAATTTAGCACAAAAGTTAACAGATACAATCATTATCTTCATTTTGCCCAGCATATATCAATTTCAGGTGAGTCACATGCTGCAAATTGTGATTTGAGTCCAGTAATTAAAGCCAGGTATCTACAGTGACATCACTGCAAGCTGTAAGGAATTTTAAAGCATTTATCACAATTCAGACAGATGCAGGTATGTGCTGCTCCAAAGCCTCAGGCTATCTTCACTTGTAAGCATGACAATTATCGCACTCTTTCAGAAATACACAGAAATATAATATTGCATTGGTGTAAGTGGCAAGGTTTTGGTAGTGGGAAAACAGAAGTTGTGGTCTGTGAGAGGGACTGTCCCAAGCTGGACACAAGTTGGCTCCAAATAGACTCTTCTGCAGAAAACTGCTGAGTGCATTGCTGAAGTTGTTGGTGTCTCCAGGTAAACATGTTTAAGAAAAGAGAGAAATTATCAGTCAGAGAGAGAAGTGAGGGGAGATGGTGGCAAAGAGTGAGCATCAGCAAAGGAAACACTGAGTTTGGAGAAGGAAAGCTCCAGATCAAACTCCTCAAAGAACAAGAATTGTTTGTTCCAACATGCAAGAAGTCAAGTGGGTGTTGTGGAAGGCAAGTGTGGATGAATAAGGTACTTTTCACTGAGGTTTTCTTGGCAAGGTCTGTTTACAGGTCACTGTGCCAAGTGCCACAGCAGTGCCATCACTTCCTCAGTGGTACAGCAGGTGAGTAAAATCAAGTTAAGTAAAATCAGGATACATAAGCAATCATATGGGAGATTAAATGCTCTGTTAACTTCCTTTAATGAGTAGTTGTAGAGAAGAGGGAGCCACTATTGTCAGAAATGCATGATGAAAGGGCAAAAACTTCAAAGACAGGAATTCCAATAGAATCTAAGGGAAAGATTGTCACAGTGAGGGTGAAGAAGGGTCAGAGGAGCTTGCACAGAGAAGCTGTGGAATCTCTATCTTTGGTGTCACCTGAACTTTTTGACTCTGAACGATCTCATCTAAGTTCAAAGTCAACCCTTTGCGCAGGATGTTGGATGACATAACTCCAAAGATCCCCAAAGATCCCTGCTCATCTAAACTGTTCAGTGATACTGTGGCCATCTGTCAGGCGCTCTGTATCTGGGTGATTGTTGCCGTGTGCATTTTGGATTTTGTGAAATATCTGTAATTTTTGTTTAGTTTTTAAAAGGTTTCATTCCTACCCCCACATATCCCCACTTCCCTTGATCACTGTAAATAACTCACATAATAGGCCTGGCCTTCCCCATTGTATCTTCTTAATAGTCCTGGCCAAGTGTGAATCCGCTCCATTCTTCCAAGCAAGGTCACGTCTCTGTCTGAAATCTGGACCCAAAGGATTAACTCGTTTGTATGGTATCTGAAGAGCAGAGCTAGCCGGAGAGACAAGCTCAGAAGGACCATAGGTGATCACTGAACAACCTTCTTTCTTGTAACCCATTCACGGGGGTGCAGGCAGGAAGGAGGCAAAATTCACCCTGAGAGGCAGGTAGTGCCTGGTCCCTATCAGCAATACCCGTCAGGAAGGGAAGAATGACCAGGAGGAGGAAAGGTATGGCCTTCTGAGCAAAGAGAAATTTGGCTGAGGTAGAGGAACATACTTTCCCTTGGTTTGTGACTATGGAAAGTAATCTAGAAGTATTGTCAATCAGTACTTCTGTAAGTAATTAGCTCATTAAAAGTTTATCGTTACTGATTTTTTATTGGATCAAAAATTAGACTAATATACAATATAAAGTGAACTGTTCCTTCTTGCAATATACTATCATTCTTGGTGACAAGGACATGTTTATTTGCTTACTATTTTACTAATTTATTCCTAGATTATTTTGTTAAATATTTAAAGCATAAACATAACACCATTAACAAATTGTATTATCTAAGTGCAATGACATCTTTTTAAAGTATTTATTTTGGAGGCCAAATGTTATATTAAGAAGAGTCTCTGTGTTTTAGTGGAAAAACCATACTCATGAAGCACAGCTCTATATAAATATCACTCAATTAAGAATCTGTAAGGTTTTGTTTCAAGAACATTGCCTTTATATTATTTTAATACCATTTTAATGAAAGAGAATTAAATACTGAAAGAATTAATACTGAAAGCACACACACTAGAAAATGTTATTATTTCCAAGGAAATTACAAGAACTCGCTTCTGAAAATATGAATATTTTTATTCTTCTCTAAGTAAACACCCAACATTCATTTTTTGATTTAATTTTTTTCATGGAAGGATAGGATCTCATTAACATAGCATTGAAGAGTTCATTACTGAGACAGCTGTCTAAAAAGGATAATGCAAATAGATCTACACTGACTCCTTCAAAGTATGTCCACAGTCACAAATGTAGATTTATACTTTTATTTTGTATCACCTGTTCCCAAACACTCAGCTGAAAAAAACAACCCCATGTCCAATGGCACTGTATCAAAGCTCAACAGTTTAAATGTGTCTTCAGAATTGAGAGTATAAGTTTAACTAACCTAAACAGCAATGTACATATGTCTTCCTTATTTTTTTTTTCATGAAGTGATATCCCTTCAATAAAGCACACAAAAGAAAATATAGAAGAGCTTTTCTACAGACTTGGCTTAAGAATTCACAATTTCACTTAACAACAAGTTTTTTACATTTTATTTGAAATTATGGATCAAAAGAACATTATGGAAAAAGAATCAAATGGTGCTCAGGTATCTTTGCCGAATCTCATGGTCAGTGTTACTTCCTTTTCACTTCTGGGAAAACTGGCTGAGAATGGAATTCTGTGGAGAAATTATATGAAATTCCCTCCATTTTGCATGGATGAAGTTGCTGAATTATGTGCAGTTAACTCCAGCTGCATCTGAAGTTCTGACCAGAGAATAAATGGAAGAGAAGGAAGGTAAACAAGGAAGAAAGAATAAATATTTACATCCAGTTCTATGTTAACAATGCTTCAATCCCTGTATCATTGAAAAGTGGAGGAAAAATAATGTAAGCCTCCCACAGTGCTAACAATGTACATGGGTCTGAATTTAAATATGTGTAGCATATTTTTTCAAGACAATCAAAATTTTCAGCTTCCATAACAATCTCTGTTTCTCCTGTCTAAAGATTTATTTATATTCTATGAACAAAATTCAAAACATAGTTTTTAGTTCACAAGTAACTAGACTGATATTAAAATATAATTGCTGCTTCTTACATAATGACTGTTCTCTGAAGTGTATTCCCTGTAGCTTTGTATATTTCTTATTCTCTCAGGTGTTTTGAGATTCTTCCATCTCTCAGCATAGAAAACATAAAGCATGTTCTGAGTGCATTAAACAAAAAACAACAAAACAAAACAAAACAACAACATAGGAGTTTGGCATATGCTGTTTTTACACCAGTATGTGGTGTGAAAGTGTCTATCACAGAAAGCTGAAGAAAAAAAGTCTAGCTTCTTAATTTTTCACTTGTAAAGGGTCCACTTCAAGTCCAGTTGAAATCAAAGGATTTTTGGGCAGCTATTGATGTCAGGGGGAAATGGATTCAGGTTTTCAGTAGGATTCTGGCAGGTTTTGTTACAAGGTAGAACTGTCCCACAGTGAAAGTCCATGACTCAGACTCTGAATAGGACAGAAAAGTGTGTGAGAGGAGTGAGGACTTGTTTTCAATTCCACCACAATTGTATGAAGTTTAACAAGGTAAGTGCCAGATGCTGCACCTGGGATGGGGCAACCCTGGATGTGCAGACAGGCTGGGGAATGAGGTGCTTGAGAGCAGCACTGTGGAAAGGAACCTGGGGGCTCCAGTTGATGCAGAGTTGAATGTGAGTCAGCAGTGCCCTAGCAGCCAGGAGGGACAACCTTCTCTTGGGGGACACCAGGGAGAGCATCACCAGCCAGGCCAGGGAGGGGACTGTCACTTTGGGTGCTGAGGGCAGTTTCGGGTGCCACAATACAAAAAAAGACATTAAACTATTAGAAAGCATCCAAAGCAGGGCCATGAGACTGGTGAAGAGTCTGGAGGGGAAGGTATATGAGGAGAGGCTGAGGTCACTTGGTCAGTTCAGCCTGGAGGAGTCTGAGGGGAGACTCACTGCAGTCTGTAATTTCCTCATGAGGGGAAGAAGAGGGGCAGGCACTGATCTCATCACTCTCCTGACCAGTGACAGGACTCAAGGAAGTGACATGAAGCTGAGTCAGGGGATGTTTAAGTTGGATGTCAGGAAAAGGTTTTTCACGAGAGAGTGGTTTGGGCACTGGAACAGGCTCCTCAGGGAAGTGGTCACAGCACCAGCCTGAGTTCCAGAAGCACTTTGACAATGTTCTCAGGCCCATGGTGTGACTCTTGGTGTGTTCTGTGAGGGCCAGGAGTTGGATTCGATGATCCTGATGGATCCCTTCTAACTCATCATGTTAATGCTGTAATTCTGTGCTGTCTGGGCTTGGACACCTCAGCTAGTTTCACTGTCTTACTGAACATATTTGTAAGTTGTAACAGTTTCCATACCATTTTATGTGTATCTAATCCATCAGATATCAACCTTGAACTTGTATGTGTTGCATCCTATGCTAACTCTGTATCACCAGCTGTATTTTACTGCAAAAGATATCCTAAACCAGTGCTTCTAATTCTTCTAATTCCATCTGTTTCTTGTAGCTCATCCTTTCAGAAATAGTCCTTTCCTTTGAGCCATCTCTTGTTTCTCCCCAGAACTAAACTCTGATCCTCAGTGGCACTGGAAATATCAGTCCAAAAATAAACTTGGAGGATAATCATTAACAAGTGCATCAACAGCCTCCCATCTTTTGTACTCCCTCTTTAGAATACATATAGATTTTTTTTTTTAATGCCAACAGGATGTCACTCATAGAAAGGTCTGGATAACCTTCCAGAGATTATAAACCTTTTGGTGCTGCTGAAGATGTTCTGCATTCTTGAAGATGCCATTAGCCCCTCAAACCAGGAGAGTGTGCACAAACACATGCACTAAGCTGGCTTGTTCATATTGAAGAGGAATAGTCACTGAAACCAAGATACACAAAGTATAATTGTATTACTTTTCTTGTATTAAAAGAGACAGAAGGAGTGAAAGCCTGTGACTGACTGGATGTTTTGCAGCTCAGTGCAGAGGATAATTCCTCCTTCTCAACATATTGTACACCCCCACACAGGGAAGCCACAACCTGCTAAATTACTTGGGGCATGGCATATAATTTTCATTGTTTCCAATTTAAGAAGTGTTTCTCTGGCAAAATTTTATTTTCTTTCACTGCATGTAATAAATCATATTATTCCATGTATGCTTTTCAAAGCAGCTTTTTAAAATTCAAATTTAGTATCAGTTTTCTTCAAAAATGATAGAAGTAGTTATTAGTCTGTGAGCATCTGTTAGTGCCACAGATAAATATAAAATCCACATTAGCTATTTCCATTTTTTATTTTTTCTAACATTTTTAACTTCTGAAACATCTGCTTGAGCTATTTTTCTTCTTGCATCTCAACTGCTCCATTGAAGTAGAGAGAGGTGAGCAAGCAGCTTGAGACTTCAATTTGAAATATATTAAATAGGAAAAGCTCAAAGGGGAAACATCTGCTGAAGTGAAAATGTCTGTGCAGGATTGGAAAGCAAGATTTAAAGGCTGAGGAATAGGAGAAAGAATCTTTCAGAGTATTTAAAATAGGATCTAGCTGATTTTTATAGTTCCCTTAGGTTGTTCAAGATCAATACCTGGGTTAAAGAGCTACACAATGCTGTGCAGAATCCTTTCCCTGCATTTGTCTGTGTTACTTCTGACTTGAAAGCAGGCATGACCTAAGTTGCATAGCATCCAGTTAGCTTCAGACCTGTCATTTATTTATTGCTGTTACATGATGGAGAAACCATGAGATAAATCAAGCTGCCCACTGTTCTAACCAAATCTGTTACACTTCAGAGTACCTCTACATCAAGCAGTCCCACAGCACCTTGCCATGTCATCCACCCAAATCTCAAGAGGGACTGTCCAAAGGATGGGCATGATAGTCTGTGTGAATTCCCACAGTCTGTCTGCAGGAGCAAATGTTCACTGAATGTACACAGAGTAAAGAAGCACCACTGTTTATTCAGTCCTTGGCATATCCAACAAGAGGTGACTCTTCTCTATTCAGTGAATGATTATAAGATTATGCATCCTTGTAATATGGGTCTGGAGGAAATGATACACCATTTTCCCAGGCAAAGTGTTTTATTTTTACCACAATGAAAGAAATAAAAGAAAAAAAAATAAAAAGAAGAAGAAGAAAAACACCCTAAATAAACCAACACCCTAAAGCCCCTGAGGCTGGCCTTAGCCAGACGTTTTAATTTCAGAGGATTGATCTATGAAGGATGCAAATTTCTTTTGCATTGCCTGTAGGGTGACAGCACAGTGACAGCTTTCCTGGTTGGAGGACAAAGATTGTCACAGAATTTGCTGAGGAACATGACAAAAGAAAATTATGTCTTGGGAGCTTATTCCCTTCACCTATCACAGAAGGAAAGCAGGAATATTTATATCCAGATGAATGCATGTGTAGTGTCATAAATAAAAATATAAAGTACATTGACTGTTTTCAAGACAACAGAATCATCTAGTTCTCTGAATATGTGAAAAATCAACTATCTTTAGCAAGAGGGAAAATATTTGGGCCCATCATAGATGCCTTTAACCTGTTTTATCTACCTTTTCTTTGAGAGTTTAAAAACTCCAGTGATCCTATCTGGTCTTTTTAGAGATAAAATGAGTTGGTAGGGGACAACCACAACTAATATATGTAATATCAAATTCCATAATGTATGGTACCTGCAGGCTGTGGGCTGTGAGGCCTTTGCTAGAGACTATCAGAAGTCAGTAGATTGGCTGAGTCTGGCAAGAAGAGAACATATGTGGCCCACCTGCATTTCTTTTGAAGTGTTGTCTATGGAGGATTGCAGTTCATTAATTCTTAGAAATTCATACTCTTTGCAAAAAAATTAAGAAAACTGAAAGTCCTACTTATGAAAAAGCAAAATAAATAGGCAGGTTATTATGACACAATAATTTGTGGAAAAAAAAAAAAGAAGATTCGTTGAGCATTTGAGAAGGGAATGACTTGCAGAATTAAAAATTAGTAGAAATTCCAGTGGTTTATAATATTTACTATCAGCCAACTGGTGCATGTCTCCTACAGCATAATTACCCAGGCAAGCAGGAGAGACTTTACAGACAAGGGGTGCATAATTCTCTTGAGGAGGTAGGTTTTGGGAGCCCATTGCAGGAGAATTTTTTGGGAGCAGAACAAAAAACTCAGGGAGGACATTGTGAAAGTGCAGGAGGGGTAGAAAAGCGCAGGAGAAGCCTTCCTTAGGAGTATTGGCTCAGGAAAGCCTGCAGGAAGAGCCTGAGGCAGTGTTAGAAATGATGGACTGATGGACCTGTACTCACAGTCTTCCCAGGCCTAACAGTCTGACCCCATTGCCCCATAGTTTGAGACATTCCCCAGTCCTGAGTGTCAGAAACTCTCAGACTCCAGGGAGTGTAGAAGGTGACAAGATGATGAAATGCAGCCTAGAGAGAAGGCAGAATATCACTGTGGAGAACTACAGGTGAACACTGCAGCAGGTTATAGATTCCTTGCAGAGATGTGATAAGTTTACCAACAGCCAAGGGAAGGTACTCATTTTGACCCTACATTAGATGGAGGTTCAAAGGGGTTATGGTGAGAGGGGAAGTATTTAGGAGAGGTATTGCCACCGTGCCAGGGCCACTGCTGCAAGGCAACCCATCTTGGGAACTTGTTTCTTTAGCAGCAATCACTTGTGTTTGACAGTGGCAGGAGGAAGTGAGTCTGATACAAGTGCTCACGTGCCTTTGCAGTGTGAGAGGAGGGTGATATCATGGCTCTGCCCTTTATTCATCAGCTTCCTTCCTACTTTAATCCTTTTCCAAGGATGCAGTGTGGGCAGTCCCAGGGATCCTATGTGAAGGAAACTTTATTCCTGTGTGTGGCTTTATGAGATAAGCTATAAAACTCGTTAGAAACATGCTCAGAGACTATGACAAGCGCTTTGCTTAAAGATACTGGAAATGGTCTCTTTGCTGTGATCTATTCAGAACTAAATTCAGATCTATTCAGACTAAATCAGAACATTTGTAGCAAAGGACCAGAACTCACAAGTCCTTCTTTTTAGCGCTATTAAGCTATTATTATTTCTGTATGTACCTCCTGAAAATTAGCAGTCTTCTATCCTTGGTGGGTGTGTATGCCTTTGCTGTCACCAAAGAATGGGCAAATTTTGAGAACTTGTTGTTTTGACAGTTTAAATTCAGTAATTTCATTTCTTGTTCAAGTATTTAGGGTTTCTACCACTTGTTTCAGTTATGCAACAGTGCCAGCAGCCATCTGCTAATTTTACAAAATGTTTAGATTAAAATTTAAACCAAGCTTTGTAATCTCTTCACAAAAATGCAGTTACCACTAACCTTCTACAATAAGAGCAGCTTTGATTTAGCCCAATCTCCTAAACATATGTTAAAAATATCTATAGAGAAAGAAAAACTGACTCACTACATGATGATGGGATAGTTATAGACCACATTATGCTAAAGGATTAAGCATAGAAAGAACAAAATTAAACTGGCTTTTAAAATTTAATTATTTCTCTGGGTTAGTATAAGTTTTATTTTGATTTCAAGAACAGTTGGTGTTATTTCTTTTAGAAAAATTGTGACACAATTTCTCTACATGGCAATCCTTACTTTGTCTTACCTTCTGAGCACTTGTAAGGCTCAAGGGATTTGTTAGAGAAAAAGATTTGGATTCCCCTCCCTTGCTTCCAGTTGAGATCATTTTGAACTCTATTCAGGCATGAAAGAAATACTAATCAGTCTTTCAGACTGGAGAGAAACTCCCAAGTGTATTGAATACATGTAAACTCTCCTATAAATATGAATATCATAGCATCTGAGGAAAAAGCTACCTGAGGTAGAGAAGTTTTATTTATTTTTTCTTCAAATAGGAAAATGAACAAAGGCTTTTGCTGGAAACATGGAGGTTTCATAAACCTTGGAAAGTGTTTTTTTAATCTAATATAGCAGGTTACATCTATCTGTCTGTGGCTGAAAGATAATTGTCCTAAAACTTCTCTGTCTCCTCAGAAGGGCTTTTCTTTTCAAGGTGATGGAAACTGTTTTTCTCTCCTCTCACAGGGAAGCTGTCTATATGGACCACAAAGGGGAAGGGAATAAGGAACAAAGCAGACTGCTCCTGGAATATTTTAATGTGGTATGTGGATAAATTTACCCTTTCCTCCAAATAAGAAGAATTTTTTATTTTTTCTAAAATCAAAGACAATCATATTAAGCATACTAACAGCATATCTTGCTCTAGTCTTCTGTTCATTGTAAGCAGTAATTGTTTAATCCAAGCTCCATGTAGGAACAGTACCGAGGCAGGGAAGACAGACCCCTCACAGTGAACTGCAGCATCCTGCTCTGCCCACCACCCTTGTGCATCCTTTGGTGAGTGTTGGTGTAACTTCAAAGAAAGGTGTATGCTCCACTCAGATAAGCATATTTACTTTTTGGTTAGGGCAATCTCCCAGGAGGCAAAAAATTTACAATTTTAAATATCTGAATCTGAAAAAAGGTTGAAACTCTGTCTTTTCATGTCCTAGATAAGAACTGTCTGCCATGTTGCTTAACTGGGCAGCACTACAACTGTCTCCAGCCAGGCTCTAGAGGAGAGCTTGGCTCAAGTCTCTGAAAGAAAAGAATTAGGTGGAAAAATGGATGGAAAGGTTTTAGTCTGTGACTCTGTGAACGGAGAGAGTCCCTGAAGCTGTATTCTTGAAAGGGACTATTTTGGTTACACTCCTGTCTGGGAATCTTTATGGGCTAACAACTGCTTTGTCTTTACCCTGTGTGCTGTTTTGGATCCCATTCTGGGATACCCAAGGTTATGCCTTTGGAAATCCTGTTCCTCTTTCATGAACCTAACTTTGTTGCTGCTGGTTTTAAACACATTGTGTTCCGACCTAAGTGTCTGTGTCTGGTGATAAAAATGGAAGTACTGAGACAAAGAGAATATTAAATATGTATTGTGAAATTTTCTAATATGTGAGGAGAGGAACATTCTTGAATTCCAAGTCAAATTACATTTTCTCTCATTTGCATCAAGAAAACAGAAGCACTAATAATATATGTGTCAAATCAGTGATGGAAATAGCTATGCAATCAAATGATATAATGATGGTATATAAGTGAAGGTGACCTACTAATGAATAATGTGGGAAGGAAAGACTGACAAAGTGTTAATTGATATGTCAAGCCAGTAATGTCAGTCAATTGCATGGAAGAAGAGAAATGAGTCAGTGTAAATTGTGTAGTGACCATCAAAATATGCCAAAAGCAATGGCACTTTCAATAAAGAATCTGACATATAAGTCATAAGAACAAACTGTAAAAAAAGGGAAATATACCATATCTGATTTACTGCTCCAGGTAGCCAGTAATGGTTCACCCAGCAAAACCTTTTAATGTCTAAGAAAAAAATATTTGCAGCATTTATGTACCACAATAATCCTCAATTCAGCCAGTGAAGCTTTCACAGCTCTTCCTTAGAGAAATCCAATAAAATCTACAATGTTTGATCTCTATCTGCTTACGTTGAATGGGTAGTGAGTAACTGAAGCAATACAAAAAATATGTATGTATGATATAAATCTGAGTTGAGCAGAAGCTGAAGGAAAAAAAAAAAAGGATTTTAAAGAGTAACTTCACTTTGTATTTCCTTATGAAATAAATATATTTCATAAGGAAAAAAGTAAATGGCAGTTTCTTAGGCTGAGGAGTTTTTTACTTATCGTACATTTTAAGGGACTTTTGCTCTTTTTCTGATAGAACTCTGAAAACCCAAAACCATTGCTTTGTGACTAAACAGTTAGATCATTGACATGAAATTGCACTAGGTCATTCCAGACAGTGAGAGAGAAATCTGTCACATGATTTAATCCAGAGGAAAAGTGAAATATTAAATATACATATATTTATATTATACATTTGTGGATCAGAGCTGCCTGAGAAAATGAATTTTTTTCTGAACTTGAAGCCAGTTTTGGATAACGTAAGTTATATATTACTTTGTCCACTAGAGGGTATCAAACATATTTCCAATCTTGCAGTAGAAACCCTCAGAAGCTCAGAAAATAAACAAAATCAGGTGAGATTAATGTTACCCTATTTTCAAAAAATGTCAGCGTCTATGTTTAATATAATACTTTGTGAAAGTGAAGCAAATAACTTCCTCCTGCTATACGAAATCCTAGATATATTTTTCATTATGAACTATCTCTACACAATCTTGACTCTTCTTAATGTTATCATGAGAGAGAGGCCATGTTACAGTCAAATGTTTATTGATGTTTCTTGTGATGTGAGATTTCTAATCCGTCAGAATTGGAGCTGAAATTAAGATCTAGTTTGGGACTTAATTGCCAAAAAATTATGATGAAGATTAAATATAATTTTAATATCCTGGATCTGAATTTGCAGAGGCTTGTATTTCAATTCATATTTTGTGATGACCCCTAAAGAGAAACAAACAAAAAAAATAAGGTTTGAATTATTAACAAATAAATGCTTGTATTTTATATTAGTTCTATATGTTAGTGTGTTCTTACGCCATAGTTCAGTTTTAAGGTATTTGTTTTTGTTTTCAACAGAGATAATGGGAAAAGCTCCCTCAAACAAAAGTTTGATGGGCCTTTTTATAATCCAGGATATTTATCATTGCTGCTTATCAGCACTGCTAAAGCTGTCCTTCTTGAAGTGGAAAAATTGTGAAACAAAAATGTTTTCAAAATTCATTGTTCTTGTTAGTTTTGTGTTGAGATAAGACTAAACAAAATCAAGCATGAAGTGAAGTACACCTCCTTTAACATTTTTATAGTTACTATAGTACAATCAGTAAAGGAAAGGTGTGAATTTATCAGCACATACAAACTTTATCAAAATGGAGCTTGAAGAGATGGATAAGTTTTCCTGTTCAATAGGAAAGTAGCCAGTATTATGCAGGAGGAGTTAGTGAATAAGAGTGGAATTCTGGTATATGTTATCGTGAGGCCCATGGTCAGAGTGGTCTCTTGTGGCTGCAGTGTTCACCCCATGTGATCCATGGTAATGAGTACAGGTTTTGCATTGTCCTGGATAAACCAGTTTGTGGGATCCCAAGGAATACATCGCACATCGCACTCATTCTCTTTGGGGGGAAAAAGAAAGATCAACAAAACAAAGCCAAACAGACTTCTTTGGAAATAATTAATTCTTTTTTTCTTAAATGCAGAAATCCACAGCTGACTCTCCTGTAAAGCTTTGTTCATAATACTTGTGACAATAAGAATATTTTTGCTGCTTATTTCTGATTTGCCTATATTAAAAGACACTGAATTGGAAACCTTTCACCAGCTGGTCCTCTAGATTCTGTCAGTTCTCCAGAAAACAGGTCTTGCCAAATCCTCTTTATTTTCATTTGTCTCTGGGTTTTATCCCTAACAGTATTGTAGAAAACCTGGGTTTTCGGCATAAAAGCAGTAACAAAATTATAGCAGGTTTTCTTTTGATTCTGCATTTATTAGCTAACTGCTGAAAAGACACATCATGACAGGAATTGCCTATGAAAATTAAGAGGCCCAAAAAAACCTCAACAGTTAAGCTTCATGTGAAAAAAACAAGTCCCCAGTTCACTGAAAGAAAATTCCTGTTGAGTTTAAGATTCTCAAGTGTTCAAAGTACCTTCTTGCCTAGGAAAATAATGGAGGAGTCACTACAACTATTACTTTAAGACTTCACTACTATAAAGGAAACAGCAACTGAACATCCAGGACATACCTTACTGTCTTTTGGTCTTGCAATGTACTGAATAATATACATGTATATGAAAATGTACTCCATTCTTTTTCATCTAAAAAGAAAATTGCTCACCCCTCTTGTTCCTAGTGAATGTCATTATATACTCTCATTTCCAAATAACTTGACTGAATTGACCTTCAGTAATTCAACCTGCCTACATGCAAAACACTAGCACACTGCACTCAGATTATCATTCGAAAGATGCACATTAGAAAATAAGCTTGACATTTACGTTATGACATAAGTGCAATTAGCCTTACAATGAGGGTTTATTTTGAATGTATCATTTACATCAGAGAAACAGGCCCTTGTATTCCTTACAAGAGGATCAATGACCAGGAGGCAACAGGTAGGTTGTCTTTGGCTTCTGTGAAAATTGGATTAAGCTTTATAGGTTCTATTGAATAAAGGAAGTTGTTAATTCTTGTAATTCACTACTTCCCTGGCAAATATAGCTGAGCTTTAAATTTCTATCCTATAGTCTTTATTCAGGTTGTGTATCCATGAAATCAAAGATGGAGTGAAACCCCAGATCATATAATTCAGCCCACTTACTGTCATCTCTTTTATGCAAAAACACTTGTGTGACATGATTTTAAAAAGGTGTCAGCTTAGTTAAAATTTTCTAAAATATTTGTAGTTAAAGATATAAAATGTTACTTTTGTTGCTTTTTAACCTTACTGTGTTAGGTCTTTAAAATCAGAAAGATATTTCTAAAATTCATAATAATGTTTAAGGTGTTCTTGCAGTAAGAGAAAATTGTACATAGACTTTTTGCACATGGACATTTTATATCTGCTTTATGCCAACATGCTTAGGCACACATTTTCATATTCTACTTTCTGAGCATAATGAAGATATCTGAGATCCAAATTATTCCCTGTAAATACTTTGTGTTCCAGCCCTTCTGGCTACTTGTTAGTGTTCATATTCAAAGAGAATCATATTCCACTGCAACAAAAAGTACCAAGAGCTTGGTCCTGAGTGGCACTCTTCTAGACATATTGTGAGGATTTGAGAAATGTAATCTTCTGGTTTTGATGTTCATGTAGTTATTTTACCAAAATGTTAGTCTTACTGCAGTAGATAAATGTATTTGCACTATGTCAATGTATATACATTTCCTCTCAGCTTGGTTCCTAACAAGAAATAATTTCTTTGTGTTACCAGGTAACATTCTGTTCTCCTGTCAGTTTATTGATTGCTGAGCTAAATCACAGAGCTGCTGATCTGATACTCACTTCCTGGAGGGAGAAAATTTGCTTTTAATCCAAGAACTCTGGCCTTTCACAGATATGCCTGGAATTTCTGTTTTCTGCATTACCAAACTCCACCCAAACTTATTTTCCTTTCAGGAAGAGTCCTGAAGGGTGCATCCTGTAAGATTTCCTGACACCTGGCATGGAGCCAGCAAAAAAGGTTTGTTTGTGGGTTTTTTTGGTCTTTAGAAATCTGTCTAATTTCACCTTCAAAATTTCTTTATTTGCACATTAACCTCTTACTGTTGATGGAAGCATGACTTATTAAGGCAGTGGAGCATATTTCATTTGGACATATTTTTCTTCTTGTTGGAAGTTCACTTCCTGCAGTTTAGTACTTTAATGCGTATAGGTTAGAATGGCAAACTTTATTCTGCCTTAAACTTAAACAGTTGCAGATTAGCCTTGACTGGCTGCCAGCTGCCACCAAACTGGTCTCCCACTCCCCTCACTCAGAAGGACATAAAGATAAAATAAGAACAGAAAACTTATGGGGTGAGATAAGGCCAGGGCAATTATTCATCAGTCACCATCATGGGCAAAATGGACTTGACTTTGAGAAGATTAATTTCATTTCTTAACAAATGAAATAGATTAGTATGGTGAGAAACAAAAAACAAGCTGAAACTATTTTCCCTCCACCACTTCTCCCCATCCTGCTCAGGCTCCTTGTCACCTGCCAGCAAACCTGCTCATCCATGGGCTCCTCTCCATGGGCTGCAACTCCCTTCAGGACATACCCACTCACTGCAGCATGAATTCCCCCATGGTGTGGCTGCTTGAAGATCTCTGCTCCACCCTGGACCTCCACAGGCTGCAGGGGCACAGCTGCCTCAGCATGGGCTGCACCAGGGGCTGCACCAGGGCCTGCAGGGGAATCTCTGCTCTGGCACCTGCAGTACCTCTTCCCCTTCCTTCTGCACTGACCTTGGTGACTGCAGAGTTTTTCTCTGAAATTTTTCTTACTCTGAAATTTTTCTTACTTACTTTGGCCGGTGGCTCCATTTCAGAGCTGGCTGGCACAGAATCTGTCCAATATGTGAGTGACCCCAAGTCTCTTCTCACAGAAGTCACCCCTGCACTGACTATCCAACTCCCATTATGTTTATTTGCCATGTAAACAAAATGCATCAACTCATACCCCCTTTTTACTGTCAT
Organism: Zosterops lateralis; assembly: GCF_965231275.1. NCBI lineage: Eukaryota > Metazoa > Chordata > Aves > Passeriformes > Zosteropidae > Zosterops > Zosterops lateralis. Next base: position 13,891,938 of record NC_139766.1, read on the forward strand.
ACCTTAAAATATCTATATGCCACTCACATGCATATACAATTTGAAAATTGTACAAGCAACTTGAAAATTATACATACTGCTGTAGCTCTCCAGCATGTATATCTTCAGGTGGCTCATGACACAGGTGGAGGTTTACACTTTCTCAGTGTTTGTAATTGATATTCCTTGGAACATAAGTAACCTATTTGGTGATTTTACTTTAATTATTCTTTTCTGATAATACTTTTCTATCCTTTCTCATCTCTTCTCAACCCATTTCATTCCATTTGGCCTCATCCCATGTTTGCCCTGAAGGTTTCTGCTTCTGTAGACTTATTTTTATCTCATACATTTTTATTTTGCTTGAGCTTTCTGCCTTTAAGTTCTGAAATTTTCTTTCCCTGAGTCTCACAAGATCTTCCCATTATCCATCTCCTTTATCATAACCCTGAGTTCCACTTGATCTTCCAGTATATTTTTATAAATAAAATGGTGCTTAGCCAAATAGATATAATATGACAGAATAAACATGATGTTTCCTAGATAGCAAACTTTCCCTTTACTCTGTTGTTTGTTTAAAAATTATATCTTGAATATATTTCCTCTTGTTTTTCTAATTTCAATTCCTAGACAAAGAACACTTGAAGCATTTATGTCCCGGCACTTACCATGACTTATGAAACATAAATGCATTTGATGATATAAAAGAAGTGGGAGAGCTTCCAATCCAGTTGCAGTGTTTTTCCTTGATGGGGCTGGTGCCAGTCTCTTCTATTCCTTCATATTGTTGTACTTTCTGGTTTTGGTTGGTTTTGGTTTTTTTTTTTTGGTTTTTTTTTTTTTTTTTTTTTTTTATACTTACTATCTGTTCATTAAGAATGTTTGAGCAGAGCAAAACAAATTCAATAATATATGATCTTCCAAATCTGCTATCTTTGTTTTAACAGAACATCCTTTCAAATTAAAAATATCCTGACTGGTGTAGATCCATTATCCATGAGATAAGCCTATTTCTTAACTGATCTCATACACAAGGTATGTGCAAATAATACTTGCATGGCTTAGTATATCATTGTTTAGAGTGGTTTTTTAGATTTAGAGCCTCTCATGATTTCATGGCAAGGAAAAATGGATTTGTTTATCTTTCTGATTACAAGTAAATAAATAGGGAGTTATCTTCATTTTTTTTTTTTTTCATGGAAGTTCTCTCAAATGCTGCACATTAAGTCAGTAGCTGCATAGGAGTACAGTGCCAGAGCATGGAGATAATTAATCAAATTAAACTTTTACCAGTGAAATGGATATTCCTTATTTAGTCTGCATGTTTGTAAGTACAGGAAAAAAACTCATTAGCACTATTTATTAAGAGAAGATGAATGGTCTGAAGGTGGAAACAACCCTAGCATAGAAGTAATGGCCAAATGCTTTGGAAGGGTTAAAAAAAATAAGCATTCTCTACTTTTCAAAATACTGTGTATGTCTGAAGACATGAATTTCACAAAGGGTGCTAAGTGCTTTAAGTGGTTTAATATATTCTAATGGAGACAGTGAACTGTGAAAGAAAACTTTTCTCCAAAATGAATGAAAAACAAGTGTATTCATTTTCACAGATGTTGCTAAAAATATCTGTTACTTAAAGCTGCATCAGCTTTAATTGGATACTAGTCTTAACTCTCTCCCACTCTTCATTTTTCTAATAGTTTATTTCACTGGATTTTGACTTTTGTGTGTAGAAACTCAGTAATATATGTCATTGCTATACACTGCTAAGTTTTTAGAAATGTGTCAGTGTTTATCACTCACAGCTTGCAAAGCAAAATCTAGACATGCACAGGAGGGCTCTGGTCAAATAGGTTCACGCAGATGATCTCTCAGAAATTTGAGTGCTTAACCCCTTAGTAGGGGTCATATGGAGGCTGAGTCAGAAGCCTGAGCTCTTTTACAGAATCCCCACCTACTCTCATGGCTAATGGCAGTGAAAAATGAATAATTATCCTCTCTTTTTGCTACCTGGTATGGGAAGTAATGCAACAAATCTCTTCGTTTCTTTTGCAGTGGTAGGGACAAGGTTTTGTTTCCAGATGGCATGTTCACAGGTCTAGTACCAGCTGATCAGTGAGCTAGGATTCATGAACTGTGTCATCTGTGTCAAGACAGGAGACCAAAGAAACCAATCCCTGAGGAAGATCAAGTAAATTAAGATAGTCCATTAAATGAAATGGAAGGAATATCTGACTGGTCTTGTGTATAGTTTCCTACCTTCCCAGAGAGAAAATACTACATATATCTGTGCTTTTCTAAGGTTGCATTACTACTAGATCCTTATTTCTGAATTCTGATTTCTTTCTCAATTCCCGCCCCCCCCCTCCCCCCCCCCCCCCCCCATATTCTAGCTTTAAGAAAATCTGCAGTGTTTATAAGCAAATGGATAGTCTAGCTTTTTATGTTCATCATGGTCTCCATGACCAACAGGTTTCATTCAGCCACATTTTGCAAGGGCTCACTGCTTCTTAATGTTTCACAGTGTAAGCTGTAACTCAACATCTTTATCTTCCTCCTGGTTGCATTTCATCTCTCTTCAGTTCTACATGCCCACCTCTTCTTTTGGAAACTCTTCTGTCTCATTAGCAGTTCTGCTGTTGGTAAGGTAGCTGAAATGGTGGCCTTAGATTTCATTTGGTTTGTCCTGTTTGCCCCTATGCAAAAGATAACTTTTCTGATACACCACAAAAACTACTTTTGTGCTTCAGGAGTGGGGCAACATCATCTGATGCAGCTGCTGCCTTCAAGTCTCTTCAGATTAAATCACATTAATTTACTGCAGGATCATTATAAAGCCATTCATGGATGCTTGTGTTCTCAGAAATCACATTTACCAGCTAACTGAATGGATGAATGTAGAGGAAATTACAACTTTCTTCTCTGAAATCATAGGCCTCTTCCTTAAACAAGAGAATTTTTACTGGCTGAGGGCTATTAGAAGGGATACACTAGAGCTCCACATCATGTGTATAATGCCTCAAACCATGTAAAGTACACTGTTGTAAAATTTTATTAAAAATTTCATTCTTGGTAGACATTCCTATGGAAAATTACAAAACACTGTCACATTATTACAAAGAAGATGGAGTACTGTGTAAACCAGAAGCAAACAATAGAGGTTAAAGATGAAGGACTGAAGGAAGTTTAAAAGAGCCCAATACATGACATTTCAGTAAAATGAGATTGCAGGATCACATGATTTTTCTCTGCATTTATCTGAAGGGCCTCGGGAGTAGAAAATTATTTCTATGTAGTAAAGGTGGAAGTACATATGAGAACAGTTAAATAAAATAAAACAAACCCCACAACACCACCAAAATAGAGTTCAAAGGTTGTGATGCTTTTTCAAGCAGCAAACTTTTAAACAGAAAAAAGAACCACTACAATGCCTCTAATGAGCTATATACTCTGCAAAAAATTCAGGAAACATCTGTTTTTCTACTCATCATTATATTTTATTCAGTAATTTTGAAGAAATATTGAAACGTTTTCCCAATTTTTATGTAAGACTTTGAAAACAAACCTGAACAAAGCACCAAAAATAGTAGGGATAGATAGCAGACTGTCAATGGACTAGGTTGTATGATTTATTAAATCTATTCCACAATTGATTTCCATTGAGCCTTGAATTCTCACAGAATTTGAATTGTTCTGTAGTTTTGAAGTCTCATATTACTTCAATGGAACTCAGCTGTAATTTGCAATTAAGAGTTTTTCTGGGTTTTTTTTGGCTGTGTTTGGATTCAAATAATAAACTCTGATGATAACAGCACGGTGATGTTTGGATAAATTCTGTGAAATACAATGTACATTTTTCATCTTGTTTTCCTTCCTGGTCAGTCAAAAGAATCAGAAGCAATTAAAAGTCCCATTGTTCCAGTGCAGTAACACTCCAAGACAGGGAATGCTTAACCCTTGAGAGAACACTGCACAGGATGTTTGAGCTATCTGCAGCTGTCCTGAGGAACCAGTAAACTGGTAGAAATCCATTAAATCATTCATTGACTGTTATAAATAAATGTATAGGATGGTTTGTACAATATTTTCTTAAAGATGTTCATTCACTGTCTATACAATACACAAACATGTGTCCTTAAGTGTTTTACTGCCTATTATTATAGAATAGTTTGGATTGGAAAGGATCTCTTAAGGTCATCTAGTTAAACTCCTCTGCAGTGAGCAGGGATGCCTTCAACAAGATCAGGCTCCCCAGAGCCCTATCCAATCTTGTCTTGAATGTCTCCAGGGATGGGGCATCCACCATCTCTCTGGGCACCCTCTTCCAGTGTTACACCACTCTCATCTCAGAAGTTTTTTTCCTATATCCAATCTAAATCTACCTGTACCGTTTTCTTTTAAAGCCATCTTGATTCACCCATTGCAGCAGGCTCTACTACAAAATCCATTCCTGTCTCTTTCATGAGCCTCTCTAAGTACTGAAAAGTGAAAATAAGGTTTCCTTGGAGTCTTCTCTTCTTCAGGATGAACAACCCAAATTCTTCCAGCCTTTCTTCATAGCACAAATGCTCCATCCTTCCAATCACCTTCTTGTCCCTCCTCTGGACCTGCTCTAAGAGGCCCATGTCTTGCCTGTGCTGGGACCCCAGAGCTGGATGCAGCACTGCAGGTGGGGTCTTGCCAAAGCAGAGCAGAGGGGCAGAATCCCCTCCCTGGTCCTGCTGGTCACACTGTTTTGGAGGTAGCCCAGGATGTGTTTGTCTTTCTGGGTTGCAAACACACACTGCCAGCTCATATCCAGCTTTTCATCCACCAGCAGCCTCAAGTTTTTCTCAGCAGGTCTACTACTCTCAGTCTCTTCAGCCTGAAGCTTATATGTGAGGGCTGCCCTGACCCAGGTTCATGACCTTGAACCTGCCTTTGTTGTCTCTCAGGAAGTTCACATGGTCCCACTTCTCAAGCTTGTCCAGATCCCTCTGGGTGGCATCCCATCCCTCATGTGTGTCAACCCCACCACTTAGTTTGGTGTAATCTGCAAATTACTGAGGGTGCTTTCATTGCTACTGTCTGTGTCTTTGATCAGGATATTTAACACTACTGGTCCCACTGTGGGCTCCTGGGGACTACCACTCATCATTGATCTTCATCTGGACATTGAGACATTGACCACTAATCTCTGGATGTGATCATGCAACCCATTTCCTAACCACTGAATATCCATTCATCAAATCCATACTTTTCCAGCCTAGAGAGAAGGATGTTGTGGGACACTGAGTCCAGACACATGATCTATGTAGCTCTTCCCTTTTCCACTGAAGTAGTAACTGCATCATAAGTAGTGCTGCAGTGGCTGACAGGAGAGACACCCAAGGATACATTATACAACCATATAAAAACCCCACAAACATCTCTTTCCAAGGAATAGGATATAGTTGGTTTCCAGCATGTAAAAAGTAGAAAAAAATTATGAAGCACTCTGGGATAAGGAGATGATTTTAGATGGAGAGGTTGGCAGAAATGCAGAAGACACAGGTCAGCAGTGTCTAATACAAAAGAGGAGTGAACTGTTCACTCATGACAGTGACAGTGATTGAGAAAGAACCCAGCTTGAGAAATTGATGCTGGTCTTTCTCCATGCCAAGAGGATAGAATGGGAAATTGACTAAATTTAAAGTAGCAAAATTTGGAATAAAAAAAATCATAGGCACACGCCCCAGTCTAGAAGGGAAGAAGAATAATTAGAATATAACATTACAGCACCAGCTGTGTAACAGCAAGGAGATGTCTCTCAGTCATAAAATCCACCAGACACAGGTAATTGATTTCATAGAAATATTGTTAAGCAAGCTACTGAAGAAGCACATTTCTTTTTATATGTATGAGTAGCTTCATTATAAATCCTATAGGATTCTTGAGATTCATTAAAAGGGAGGATCTGTAGATCTTTTAAAGACCATCTGTTTTGATTTTGGGATCATCACCTTGTCAGGTTATGAGGAATACTGTGTTCAGTAGAAAATAATAAATGCAGTATTAAAATTCGTAGGATGTATTTTTCTGATTAATAATGCAGATGCCTTACTTTCCTCATTTTAAAATCTGTTTCAGGGAACAATTGAAGTCTTTCATTCTATTTTAAAGATTTTTTTTTCCTTTGAAGAATGTTGTCTTGAAACCAAGAATAGTTTTTCTGCAGTTCTAAGCTCTGATTATTATTTTTTTTTTCTTCCAAATCAGGGATCCTGCCTCCCAATAATATTTGATTTATTATTTGTCTGTTTAGAAATCTGACTTGAACACCTTACAATGCAATATTTTCAGAACTGTCAAACTTTGTGATTTATGAAATGTAGGCTATATGATCTGTGCAAAATACATCGACATTATTTTTGAGGTTTCTTTTCAAACTGCAGAAACATAAAAGACTTTGATGTTTTTGCAAAACATTACTGAAGCAATTATACTTCGTTGCTATTAATTTTTATTAAGGCAGAATAAACATTAAGCTTTGAAACTTTTCAAGTCAAAATATGCTTTAAATGTAACAGTTCAATATTTGAGTTATACAAAAGAATCTTGGAGGGGCAGTAGGGAATCTAGCTCATGGTTTGCATATGGGCACAACACATTTCTCATTAATGTTAATTGGATTTATAAGCCTGCATCAAAGGAAGAATATAGGCTTAAAAGTAACTTTCAGTCATGCTCAGATCTCACTCTTTTTTTGACATTTTGCACATTTTTCTAGAGTTTTTCTCAAACTCTGTTTTGAACTAAACAGAAGATTACTGTGGATCATAATGATGCATTGTTTAATCAACTTCTCAAGGTCAGCATGACTAGCCTACTTACATAGAGACCTTTGTTCTTTCCTAACAGTACTCTGCCTGCTCTCACCTGAAGGAATTTTCTGAATTATGTTAAGAAATAAAAAAGATTATTGTGCATTTTCCCTGAAACCACTGCCACTCTACTTTGATCAGAAGGGGTATCCCATCCCCTGCACCATTCCTCTTTTGGTACTAGAGACATCATACTTCTTTCTGACAATCCTCCAAATTACAAATCACCTTCTCTTGTTCTGATAACAGCTGATCCTTGAGTCTTTAAAGGCTTCAGGTCTCAACCTTCATTATAGCTTCTGATTTAAAAGCTGAGTTGGTAGGACAACAGATTAAATTCACTGAGTTAGTATTTGGACATCATCTTGGCAAACTTCAGTGTCATTGTAATTTATAATTCTCAAGCCTTACAATATTAAATACTCAGTTGTCAGAAGAATTTCTATGGAATTAAATTCTTTTTCTTCATTGGTGAGACTTTCAATTTTTTACTTATCATCCTAGTCACAATAATTAAAAAACCAAATAAATAAAGGTGTCCTATTCTAATCTGGCTGATTGACTCATAGATATATATTTTTTCTTCCCCCCTCCTCTTAGAATTTCATATAAATTTGGATTTTTTTCACTTGCCTTTTAAAAAGAAGCACAATTTAGACACTTTGCAAAAGAATTTTCAGTTAGGACTACAAGGCAGGGATCAGATAGGATAAGACTCTTTGCATAAAGATGAAGTACAGTGTTACAGTAAAGATGGCACAGATGTGCACCTCAAGATAAAAAAAAAAAAAAAAAAAAAAAAAAAAAAGTGGGAAAGGGAGAATTGTTGGTTGAAAATCCACAAGGAATTCTTCCCAAGGTGCACTAGTGCAGCTGTTGTAGATTTGCCTATGTTTATACTGACAGCTTTAGAGATATTTACGCAGGTAAATATCTGTAGATAAGATCCTGGCAGGCAGCTGTGAGGTGAAACAAGGTGGTGAGATGCTGGTATCATAGTTACATGTTTAACATAATAATAAATTATGTAGAAAATAGAAGTTTGTCAGATATTGGACAGCAGGATCTCCTCTCTCCCATCCAATTTTGATAGCCTTTAGTTCCCATACATCCCAATTTTTGCAGTAGTCTGAGAAACAACCATTGGAAAGATTCTGTCCATCTGTGCAGAAGATTTCAGTGGCAATACTTTTTTTTTTAATAGTTATTATCAATTTTATTGGCGAAATACTAAAAATATTCTAATTTATGAAATAACTTCCTAACATTAGATTCAGGCAGACATGATGCTATTTTTCTTTTCAGCTGATGAAGATAAATAACAGTGTATCATTCTTTTTCTAAGATCTTCCATCTTGTCTTGTGGAAAAGGACAGGGAATCATTTAAACCACAGAATGGAAGTTCATTCAGCTCCTTTTCTCTTTTTAAGGATGACAGAAACTTATATATAATTTCATCACATACTTCTGCAGTCAACAGCACCCTCACTGCTGAAAACTGACCTTCATTTCTCTCACAGAACACCATCATAAATCCATTTCACTGCTTGATATGGTTGGTTGAATTACAAATTATTGCCTTATTGCCTCTGATTTCAGGCAATGTTATGGTCAGCCTAGGTGCCATATCTGGACATCTCTGTCTCATGGGTGGTTGTCACAGTAAATCCAGAATGATTAAATAGGTTATATAAGGTATATAGCCCATTTTATGCATACTGACCTACAATATAATAATAAGGCAATAAAATGTAGTACAAGTTGAGTTTAGACCTCTTTCCATATCATGGTATTTTTTAATGTGAACACATGTAAATGTTATAAGAATGTGACCTACAGGTCTAGTTCAACAAAATCTCTCCAGGAGCCAGTGCTGTGCTGCTGTCCTTGCTGTACTTTCTGCAGCACACCTACTGTTTGGGGTAGTGGCAATAATTTAAATTTTAAGAGCCTTTAATATCTCGAGTAGAATTCTATGTCACAGTTTCAAAAATAATGACATAATTACTGTCTTCTGTTAAATTCTGTATATCTTTAGATTAGCTTCTGATCAGCATTTTCAATCCATGGGTTTTCCTCTGCTTTTTTTTTTTTTTAAATTTTTTTTTTTTTTTTTTTTTTTTTTTTTTTTTGGGTGTTCTTGTTTCAATGAGAAAAATCTTTCCGGTAGGAGAATCATAAAGCCTATGACTTTGAAGATCAAAATTCTCCTCTCTGCATCACAATTTGCTGTAAGCATGATTTAGATTTCTTCTTTATTTCCCAGAAACATTCATTATATCAGTATTATTACACTTTACATGATTGTACTTTACTATTGCTCATATATACTAATTTTGCACATTGATTCAGAAACCTTCATATAGAAATGGTAGGATTATTTAAGATAAAAATGCTTTTCTGTGTGAAAATTACAATAACTAACCGTATATGTAAAAGCATTTCTTATAGATGGACTATTTGTGCTTACCCAGATGGTGGAGGATGTTTTTGGCAGGCCAAGAAACGCCCTCACTTTTTCTCATTAATTCTTCTCAGAGGCATACAAACTGGTAGACCTCTGCCTCCAGTACTTGCATTGCTTTGGTGCACGGCAGATGCTGAGTCAGACTAAAATCCTACAGAAAAAGGCACTGAACACACAGCTATTGGAAAAGAATGTCCTGCTATTGCTTGGCCTTATCTTCTGATTGTCTGGTACATTTCACAGAGCTTCTATGAATGTTCAGTTAGAGTCTTTACAATCCTATGATATGGTTACAAGGAAGAGTTGAATGGAGATGTTTTGAACATTTTTATTCAGATTTTTCATCTGAGTGAACCTTGCATTTCAATGACCCTGAATAAAAATCAAGTTTTCACATGCTGACAACCTGTCCTTGTGTGAATAATCCTTTCTTTTTAAAGCCCTCTTAATTGTGCTGAAGATAAGACACCTGACAAACTGCTGCCAGGAAATGCAGAAAGACTTTTGTTGGTTTGTTATTGCTGTTTTATCCTTAAATTATTTCTAAATGGGTAATGTACATAAATTTCACAGACTTCTTGCAAGAGATTTTATGCAATCTTAAGATAATTGAAATATCACAATCTTATTTTTAAAATGCTTGGTGAGCATTTTTTTAAGCCAGTCGTTATACTTACAATATTACATTGATCTTTGAGAAAAATAAAAAGACAGGTTCAAATTTATGAGCTGAACTTCTATAATATTCAACATCTTTAGTATCAATATCATCTATAGTATCAGCAGCAATAGTCAAAAAGATTTTCTCCTAACTGGAGAATTTTTTTTACCTTTAATCATACATAGCCCAACCCAAGACCTCCATGGGCTGCAGGGGCACAGCTGCCTCATCATGGTCTGCCACAGGCTGCCAGGGAACCTATCCTCCTGCACCTGGAGCACCTCTCCTTCATCAGTGTCTGCTGAGATATTTCTCTCACATATTCTCTCTTCTCCCTTCAACTGCAGTTGTAGATTATTCCCCTCCCCACAGCTCTGATCCCACAGGTGCCCCCACAGTCTCTGATGGGTTCAGCCTTGGCCATGGCAGGTCTATCTCAGAGCTGGCTGGCACGGGCTCTCTCAGACATGGGGGAATTTCCTGACAGCTTGTCACAGAATCCAGCCCATGCAAACCTAACACATTATATTATCTGACAAATTTAATATCAAAGTATTTAGTGTCTGATGATTAAAGAAAAGAAAAAATTTGTCACAACTCTATGCTTTATAATGTGTCTAAAAAGAAGCTATAAAACACCTCTCACTTCTCACTTTCATGTCTCTGCCCAATAAAACTCCTCAGTTCCTCAGGATTTTTGAAAGTTCTCCCTGTTTGTTTGGGTTTTTTAATTAGGTTTTTAAAATTTTAGATAAACCAGCAGATCTCTGATTAAATAAACAACTCCTTAAAAAAAGAAGAAAAAATAGGACTGCTTAAAACCAATAAATCACAACCATCAAAAATACAAGCAACCTTTATGGATTAATATCTGGGATATGTTAATTGATGCACTCTCTAGTGGATTTTAAGAACATGCAGATAATTTTATCTAAAATGAAAGCATGTGTCATTATCTCCAAGAGTTCCCAGAAGCCCAGTAACAGTGTTAAATGACAACACAGTGTGAATGTGAAGCAGTTGTGAATAGCTGTTTAATACGATCACTCTAGGCAAACAACATAAAAAGAACCCGCTAGACTCAGAAAATGTCCATTGCATTTTCTGTTTATTTTTCTGTGTCATTAAAAAAACGGTAGTGAAAACTCCAATCTCTTCACCTCTCTTCTTGCATCTGGGCATTATAAGGCCTTTGTCATGTGCAGTTTTCATGTTACAGAAATAATTCATCTTGCTCTTTTATGTCTTGCTGACACAAGCATCAATGTGTGCTACATTATTAAACCAGTTGTCTCACTTGACTGGACTTTAAGAGAGAAATCCCTTATAGCCAAGTGAAAAATACTTCTCAGAGGGGAAGACCTGTCCACTTGGCTGTGTGTGAAATATGTGCTAGAATATGTACAGCTGCTGAGCCTGCCTAACTGACATTCCTTTGTGCTGCTCTCTGGTGCTTGTGATGTCTACCAAAGTACTGGAAACCTTCCTAAGGTCAAACAAGTCCCATGAAAGCGGAAAAGAGGAAGCTTAGATGCTTGTCCGACAGATGCTTCTCTCTGAACTGATTTTCAAATACATTGTCTATCTAAAAACTCACTTTTGTTGGCTACTTCTCCAGCTTAAATGCTTTAAGTATTTATGCTCAATGGAATATGGTGACAGGAGAAAGATGGAGAACTAAGGAAGGAGCAAGGAGATGCCATAGAGCTAAGAACCATCCCTCAGATGACTGAAACTGCAGGAAGAGTGGGTAGCTGAGAGAGGATGTGGTGTCATGTTACTTAGGGGATACTTAAGGGATACTCATTCTCTATTTCCAGCTTGTTATATATTTCTTCAATCTTAGCTGAAAAACACAATGAGTGTTTCAGAGATAAAGATTTTGGAGACATTTTTAGTATTCCCTTGACCACCATAAGTTATTCATCTACTTGTTTGGGAAGGGTTATCCTTTGTTGACTTACAGAGTTCTTGCTCTTGAGTTTACTTAGAAGTTTGCATAAATATTTACAAGCTGACTTCTGTGTCCTCTTTATTTCATGTAATGTAGAAAAATAAAAGGAAGAATAAAACCTATTTTCTTTCATAATAAGTTTACTAAAAGAATATGAGGAGACACACTGCATATGGAATAGTAAATGTTCCTTCAAGACCTCTTATGTCAAGATAACATGAAAAGATAAATAAAAATTAAAGTATTACTTTTCCCTATTTTAACAGAGAGCTGGAGAATTGTTTATCTATTAGTATTGATGGTCAGGTGAACTTTTTCCTGTATATAAGGATTTAAGTAGTTTCTTCTGGTTTTGGATGGCACTGAAACAATCATAAACATTTCTATTCTGTTTGGTTGTTGCTGCTCCACTGCTCCAGATGTGGTGTGTAGGAGCATGGTCCTGCTGTGACAAGAACTGCAGAGAAAAGAAAGCCTAAACCACAAATTCTCTACTTGACCATACTTCATCCTGAAACCCATGTGGAAGATAGACAAGATTCCTGTTCTCTCATTGTTTTAGTTATCAGCGAATGTTACACATCTTCTGGTGGAAAAACCTGTTAAGCAGAAGGCAAATATTCTGCATGTGTGTGTGTCAAGAACACTCATCTCTGGAACTTAGATTTTTATTGAGAAGCAGGTCCTTGGGCTTATGCAGAAACAGAGAAGCTCATCACCATCCTGCTTTGAATAAAGCTATGCTGAAGTTCTGGCTGGCACCAGGGAAGATGCATGTTTGGGTCAATGTGGAACTTAGTAGATTTTGGTTGTGAAGTGTTATTAAAAAATACAGAATTTATATGTCTCTCTTCAGCTTTCTTGCTGTCATCCCTGACCAGCAGACCTCTTGCCAATGATTCCAAACCATGCTTTGGAGAGTAAAGAACCAAACAGCACTATACCACTCAAACACGCTTGATAAAACCACACTACTGGGACAAGTGAGGAGAAGAGTAACCTTGGATGCCCCTCTGAAAACTTCTTTTGGACAGGCATTGGCATCACTTTCCTCACAAGTGAATTAGTAGTATGTGGGGTTTCTGGTATTTCTCATATTTGGGATAGAATTTATTGGACTTGTAATGAGATATTAAAAAGTTTTTTTTTTCCTTTTCTTTAGTAGGCTGTTAAATATGATTTGGAATGTTGCATAGTCTCCAAGAGTGGAAATATGTTTAAGGCCTTCAAACCCTCACTATTATCTCTCTTTTTGGCCTGTATTGATGGCAGCTAAAAGCAAATGTTAATTTAATGGATATGCCAGGCATTTAGCATGTGAACCTAGATAAAGAAACCAAATAGCTCTGCTAATCTGGGCAGAAGAGAATTTCTCTATTGTTATTCCAAAAACTTGATTACTTTGATGTGTGGAAGTGCTGGGCATAAAGCTGATGGAAAAGTAGTCTTCTTGGATCTACCCTCCAGGACAGTGAAGAGTGAAATACTGCAAATAACAGAGCATGTTTTGGCCCTGGAAAGTAATCTTTGTCAGTCATATCCTGGGTCCAACACATCACTGGAGTCTGCGTTGATTCTCAAGAAAAACTGGAAATTACAAACTGGTGATAAAAGCTAAAATAAAGGAGTTTCCACTGCAAGAAACTATGAAAAACTGTGCAATTCTCTTACAGATAGAAGAAAAAAATCTATGAAGGAGCCTAACATTCACCACACTTTGCCCTTCCTGAATCTTTGTGTCTGTCTTACCAACAGTATGAAGTCTAAAAGCAGGTGCTGGGTTCTGCATCTGGGATGGGGCAACCCTGGTTGTGTGTGCAGACTGGGAAATGAGAGGCTGGAGAGAAGCACCATGGAAAGGCACCTGGGATCCTGATCAACAGAAAACTGAATGTGAATCAGCAGTGCCCTGGCAGCTGGGAGGACCAACCCTGTCCTGGTGAGCATCAGGCACAGCATGGCCAGCCAGGCCAGAGAGGGGATTGTCCCCTCTGCTCTGCACTGGGGAGGCCTCATCTCGAGTGCTGGGGGCAGTTTTGGGTGCCACGATACAAAAACCCCAACCCATTAAGCTATTAGAGAATGTCCAAAGGATGGCCACTAGGATGGTGAAGGGTCTGGAGGGGAAGGTATATGAGGAGCAGCCAAGGTCACTTGCTCAGTTCAGCCTGGAGGAGACCACACCCAGCAGAGTTGCAGAAGCATTTGGACAATGGTCTCAGGCCCCTGATGTGATTTTTGGGGTGTCCTATGAAGGTCCAGGAGCTGGACTCAATGATCCTGATTGGTCCCTTCTAACTCAGCATATTCTCTGATTCTTCTGTCTCTCCCTACTTTCTCTGCATCCTAATTCTTTGATTTTCTTTCCACTTGCCTTCTTCCATTTCAGTCTATCTTCTAATTTACTTTCAGCCAACAGTATTTTCTTGCTTTCCCAAATGTCTCTGTGGATGATCTGTGTGCTTTGCTCTGGGTGTTGGCAGTAAAGAAGAATTTACTCAAATTTTGCCCACTGAGCACCAGCTGTACATAGCTATTAGAATCTGAGTTTCTACTCTTAACTCCCTCCTGGTCTTATGGATGGTGGTCATACTGTGTAGTCCACCAGAACACACTGGAAAAGTATCCTGAACTATTAAGCTGCTGAAAGATTAAACTCTTCATTTTCCTAAACATTCAGTTGAATGAATTTGGTTCTTCTTAGGGCCATTGTCACTCTTACTCAGTCCTCAGAGCAGCAGGCATCAGTTCAGTCTGCATTGTAAATTAGAACAGTTTCATAACATATGGTCACTTGGAGGAAATAAACTCTCCAATGATAGCCCTACAGTTCTCTTGAGCTAAATAATGTTAGATTTGACCTTGGTTAGCGTTCTGCAAAATAGCTGCAAATAATGGATAAATTAAAAAAAGACTGGGCTCAAAAGTTAGTAGTCAATAGCTTCTACTCTATCTGGAGATTGGTTAGAAGTGAAGTTCCCCGGGTCTATTCTAGGACCTTGTTTGTTTAATGTCTCTATAATTTAGTTGAAAACAGAATGGAGCCCCATCAAATTTGCAGATGACACCAAAACAGAAGGTGCAGTTCATAAACTTGAGGGCCCACTTGCCTTTCAGAACAAGATTAGACAAAGCCCCAAGTATGTTCTGAATTCAATTATTATCTTGCTTTGAACAGGGCATCCCAAGGTCTTCAGCAGCCTGAATGATTCTGGGAATCCAATGGCATTTTCCTCAAAGGATGTTGATTATAACTCTATAAAGGGAAATCAGCAGTGTCATGAGCTGTTTATCTCACACAGTTCTTTGCAGTTGCTTCTCAGGATGATTCAGAATGAGACTTTCAGCCTCAGAAACTGATACTTACTAAGTGTCATTTCCTAACAGATTTCCTGAAGAGCTGGAGACACAGCCAGTCCTAGTCCAACACTGAATTTACAGCTTTGGTAAGGTGTCTCACTTGATTTTTTTAAAAACTGCATTAGAGTTGGGATTGATTATGATGATTAGAAAGTTAATGTCAAATAATTTTCGCATGCTGACAAATATGTGCCTTTAAATTGTTATTTCTGTTAATAAATGTGGGTGGGTTTTTGGCCTATGACAAAGACAGAGCATCTCTGAGAACACTGCCAGTTGGCAGCTCTTTCTGAATATTTTCAGAATGAGCTTAACAACTAAACAATTCACATGCAGATTATGACATTGTACCATCATTTGGGTAAGCAGTTGCTGACATAAAGGGCAGAGCAGCTGAGTTCCCTGTTGTCTACCTGTGATAGGAATTGAGTAAACAGCAGAAGTTTAAAAAATACATTTATTTGATAATATTCATTGCTATGTTGTGTTCCCTGGATCAGAAGAGTGGAAAATTCTTTGTGTACTTACTAGCCTGAATAATTTAAAAATAATGCTGCTTTTCCATAATAATATGCATACATATCTGCATCTCAGATCCTATTAGAGGCTACTTAGCATACAGAAGAATAACTTATAAAAATTAGGAGAAATACTGATGTGAATCTAAAAGAAAAATAATAGTGACAGCCAAAGTGTTTATTTAATTTAGGTTCTCTACCCACTTAGGAGAGAATTTGACCATGATGTGTGTGTCTGTGGGCTGAACTTTTGATATCAAGGGTACTTAACTAATGGAACAATTTACATGAGTGTGAAGAATGATTGTCTGTTATCCCGAGACTTACAAAAGAAAAAGATATTCTGAAAAGTGTTGTACTGTAGAATGCATTAAAAATGGTCCAAGTAGAGAATGGGTGGGATTCTGCAGGGTGTCATGCTGTCTGATCAGACAACCTATTGCTTTCTACCCTTTGTACTGTGGATCAAAAATAGTTACAAAAAATAAAGGTACTACTAAAATGTCCAATAGAAATTAATTGTATAGTGAGGTATTTCCCATGGCTACCTCTGAAGGGAGAACCAGCACACATTGAGTTAACATGAGTAAGAAAATATTTCTGGAACATCATAACTCCCAACAAGTTCTATCCAGCTAATGGATGGTAGCCAGAGAAACACTATGGTTTTTTTTTCAAAAGGAAGACAGCCTGAACATTAGGAAGACTTTTATCAGCTTAGGCCAAGAATAATTTACAACGTGTTACTTGCCTGACTGATGTATATTATATGAAGCTATAATCTGAGCCTACTCCTGTTGTATCAGTATTCGGATTGCAGAAAATGGTTGTCTTGCATTTGATGAGTGTTCCACTTAAATTTACATCAGGGGTCTTTAGCACTGGGCCTATGTTGTACACAATACTGAAAACTGTTGGTTCAAATTAGGATGTGTCTCACCCCTGCTTAACACTGGTTTTCAGTGTGACACTGATGCAAATGTTATGCAGGCACTCGTGTCAGAAAAGTAAAACTGGTTATGGTGAGCTCAATGGTAAATTTTCCTTAACATAGAGTCATTGTGAGCTATTGCTTTTTTTCTTACAAGCTCATCCCACACCCCTATTTTGACAGAGAAAGAATGACGAGGTGTAGGACAAAAGGAAATCAGGAGTGTGATTTTGTACACCTCGGAGTTCAGTTTTATTGCATTTGGGAAGTGTCCTGGTGTCTGTTGAAATGTCTATCCTGCCTGTGTTGAAGTTATGGAGTATCATGGTTAGCAGAGGTGCAGCCCAAGCAAGGTCTATTCTGCTAAATCTGACTGTTTTAAAAGGTTTAACCTACAGTTCTGGTTAAAAATCTAAATTCGGAGTTTTGGTACCACAGAGAAAGAGACCTCTGTGAAATAGTGTATTTTGAGCTGTATGTCTGGTTTTGTTTTTGTTTTGGTACTGTTTTGGGGTTTTGTGTTTGATTTTGATTTTGTTTCTTCCTCCAGTGGTCTTGGATGACAGAAGATGTTGTGGTTTGGATGGACCCCCAGTCCAGTATTTCATATCTGTTTGATGCAACTGAGGCACCTTAGATTTAGATCTTTCTAGTACAGGGATTACTTAACAGACCTAAGTGGGAAATGGTTTTGAACTTAGTTAAACAAATATAAGAAGTTATATGACAAATAAAGAGTTCTGTTTCCATATAGCTATGGGAAAAACATCAATAGGGAGTTACTAAGTTTTATATGGACATGTGTTCAGACAGCACTTCACATAATGAAATGAGACCTACATACACCATGGATGTTTATCATAAGTTTCTTAGTTATGCTCTTTGTTTTGCTTGTGTCACATGCATACAGGGTCTAATAATGGTTTCTGATATAAAACTACAGGAATAGTGACATTCCACTACATTTCAGCAGAATTTCAAGGGTCCAAACAATACCATTTTTCACCTTCCAAAGTGTTCTGCTTGTTTATTACTTATTTAAGTGACTTAAGTTGGTAGTATTAGCTCAATGTGAAACTAGGAAAAGGGACTTTATCAGTTGGATGAGTGCATTCTAACGCAGTTGCTGAGATTATAAAAATGATAATATGGGAAAATTTGGATTTTTTTATTTATACATTCTTTATTTTCTTACTAGAGACCAAATATTCAACAATATTTTTTTTGCATGGTTTCTGCAAGTTGAGACAGTTAATACTGGAGAGAGTACAAATCCCATCACACTTTTATGTGAATAATAAATAAAAGGTAATGGTCCATTATCACAAATACACTTTGAGAACAAAGAATGTTTTATTAGGTTTACCTTGTTATGTTATTATAGCTTTCTTTTCTGAAGGCCATTCAAGCATGTAACCATTGGTGGCTTTATAAAAGATAATAAAGTTTATTAGTATAATAATGGGCAATGAATAATACGTTAGAAATAGCAAATAGGCTGTAAAAAGTTGGATAAGGTCAAAACTGTATTATCAAAAGCTGCTGTGTCTTCTTTAAAAGAAAAGGGGATTTGCAGTCCAGTCTTCTAACATGTTTAATGGGTGAAAAAAGTAAAATGCTAGACAAATTACACTCAATAAAAAAAATGAAGAAATGACATTTGGGTTACTATTCTGTAGGGGTTTTCTGGTCACTTTATTTCTGTGTTTGATGACTTTTTCTCGTATCCCTGAAAGTAGTCTAGAACTTTTTATGTTTTATGAGGAGCAGACAAACAAAATTTTGACACATTAAAAATATGTTAGCCACTTTCCTCTTGAGTGTTTTACATTCTTTCACTTGATTCCTTGTTCAATACAAAGCAAGAACACCATACTCAATGAATATCATTCTGTAAGACTGGATTCTGTAATTTAATTTTTTTTGTGTGTGTCGTGAAGTGACTTTGAAGTTAGTGTTAACTCCATCCAGGAGAGAGTTCCATGATATTTGAAGAAGTGTCAGGTGTCACAAAGAATGAATTATCTCTCCATTTCTTTTTTTTCCCTGCATGTGGGAAAGCTTTCATGGAATATGAAAGAGATCTACTGTGGCCAGACTTAGTAAATGAGTATGAGGGCAGTAGCAGAATGCATCTTCAATTCTTGACTTGTTGCAAAGTCTCACCTTAGTGACCTGTTTTCAGTAGCTGATCTTGTCCTGTTCTGTGGTGTCCTACCAGCTTTCACATATAGAGTGACTGTATTTACTACACTCGCCCTTCTTCTGGCATGTCATATTGTGGATGCTTTTTGCAAGAGGCTGTTTAATGGATTTCTTGCACCAGTAGGTTTTGCTGTTGTATTGTGGGCTGTCACTTTGCTGTTGCATATGTTGTTCTCTTTTAAAGCAGTCACTTTATAAAAACTCTATCCTATACATAAATAGGAACAGTGATAATTGAAACAGTAACAACAAATGAACACAAAAATCATTATTTTGTTAAAACCATAAAATGGATACTGTACACTTTGGAAAACAGAGGGAAGAACATGGTAACAGCTCCTGACTTGTATCCAAGCTCCTCTGTGTAACTGGAAGATATCCTAGTGGAGAGCCCTTGGTGAGATGCCAAGAGCAAGTTCAGCAGTTTCTCGTGGCTCAATTCTTCTCCCAGTATTTAGGTATCAGTTTATGCCAGATGTGCAGGAGTCCTTAGAGTAGGAGCCTCTTGCACCTGGTCCATGCAGAATGTTAACAGTTTGAAACCTGTTCTCTCTTTTTTATTACCTAAGACAGTAGGAGAAAAGGGAAAAATATGTGGCAACTAGAATGTGTTGCATCCTTTTAGGAGGCAGATATTTTTAATGTTTTCCAGAACATTTCAGCTATCATAATTGTATTGAGACCTGATGGTTCCTGTTACAGGAGGTACTATATAAAACATCATTAGTGATGTTGACAATTTCAGGGGAATGGTAGTAGAATTCTGTGCTAAAACTATTATTTTTGATTTTTTTTTTCTGATAAGTTTCTCAACACCAAAAAATAAGTCTGTACTTCAGCTCCCAGCTTGGATAGCAGTAGCACATCTTCCCCCCTTCCATTAGATACCTGAGGCACTCAAACAGTGCTGTGTGAAAAATAAGTGGCTGTCTGTTTTGCTGGTTTTGTTTTGGTTTGGTTTTTTTTTTCCTTGGCAAAACAAGAAGCTGAGATCTTTTTAGTTTCTTGGATGCCTTGAGGTGGAATATCCTGCAGTAGAAGACACTAGTGAGTAAGACCGATGAACATTTGTTTCTGAAGCACCTGAAAGTTGTGGTGGAATAGAGAGCTGACCTCAATAAAGATATAATGGACATAGTGCAATATGTTCTCATGCTGTAAGTTTTATTTAAATGGGGAAAATATAAACAAACCCAAAAAGTTCATCAATGCAGTAAAGTAAAACTAACTTAATCCTATGTTTTAATCTCATTTTGATGAGTACTTCTATTAAAAAGACTGTAGTGGGTTTTCTACTGGTCATGTACAAGCTTTCATAAAAAATGCATGGAAATTATAATGAAAAGACAACTAGATTTCAACCTGTTTCATTAGCAGCCCAGCTCTTGGGAACGTTTGACCTAGATCTGCCTACTAATACACAAACTTCATAATGATTCAAGACAAATTTTCATAATGAATGATGTTCACTTTTGCACTGAGGCCTGAACACCACCTGTAATCATCTTAAATTCTGTCTTTCCAGACTTAAATAATATTTGATTCAACTGCTGATGCCTGAAGTTTATTCCTTCATATGCAGCTGGATTTTTTTTTTTTTATGTGAAGAAAGCTGGTGCGATATTTCTGTTTGGTTGTGGGATTCCCTTTGTTGTTTTTGTTTGTTTATTTGTGTTTTTGGGTTTTTTCTCTTTCCTACTTGATAAAGATGCAGTAAATTTTCTGTAGTGTGTACCTAGAATTTCTAATGGATGGGGGTTGGTAATGAGAAAAACTTGAGCAGATGTTTAGAGATTTGTGTGAACTAAGCTTTTCCAGCCAAACCACATTCACAACTGGAGACAAAAAATCAGTTGTGTGGACCTGAATAAATAAACACATATGAATGAATAAACATGCACAGAAACACATGGCAAAGCTGTCTATCACCTATGGAGAGACACTTGTCCTAATGGAAATTCCCTCCTGGGTACAAAATTGGGTAGGTGGATGCACTCTAGCTATCCACAGTAGCACTTTGGGAGTCAGGTTTAGATGGTAAACATTTTAAAAAGAGCTTATTTAAAATTCTTCTGACTTTCTTGTCTGTGGGAGTAGCACACTGTCTACATGCAGGCTGACTAACTGGCAGTTAGGGATAGGCTTGGTAATAAAAATAGATGATAATGAAAAATGCAAGGGTAACTGGCACAAAACACAGACCTGGGGGAGGGCCTCTCTTGTGTGTACTGGCACCAGAGTGCTGCTTCATTACTGCAGTATCTGCAAGTGGAGACTAATTTCAGTACTGACATCTTAAAAATGTTTTTAATGGATGCCCACGAAAACAGTGAGCCCAGAGTTAGCGTTCATCTGTCTTCTGGTCTCAAAGACTACTTTCAAATTTGATGTTAGTTTCATCACTATGAGACTAAGGAATTTCCTAAAAGTAATTAGTTACAAATCAGGAATTTTTGAGGGAGATGTGGAGGAAGGCTGAGTATTGGGTTGTGTACAGTGGTGTTTACTCTGTAGATCCTTGGTTTAGGGAAAAAGCACCCTATTGGACTAATATTGTGACAATTTCATGAACCACAGGATCCATGATTTATGCTGAAAGCTATCACAGGGGACAGATAAACAAACAAAAGCCTGTATCCCAAATATATGTATCTGTCATCAGGGAGAAGAATGAAGATTTAAAGAAAGAATGGTGGCAAATTCTAGGTAAATTTAGAAATATCTGGAGAGTTGGTGGGATGGAAAGATATGAAGGCTATCTTAGAAATGTGCTATACACACTAGACCTCTAACTCTAAAAGAGATATCAGACAGTCCTAAGTCCAAACAATAGGAAAGAGTAAGCTTATATACACATAAGTGCAATCTTATGGAACAAGAGAACTAGAGACAAATCAACAATTTTTTTTGATGTATCACAGTTAGTGAGTAGTTTTACATTTTAATTTGGTGTTTGTCATCATGTTTTTCCATGAAGGGAAAAGACCATACTAAACCTTCTAAAACAGCCTACCAGCCAATCCATCTAAGTTACAGGACTGTGCTTGCTCACTCTCAAAACAACATACCTGTTCTTATATTATAAACCCTCAAGCATATACTAAAAGCTACTTTCTCCCAAGCTCCAGGCCTTTTTTAAGAATGGACCTAGAAAGTTTTGTTTCTTTTCTTTGAACTGTAAAATAATTGGACCATTTGAGCTGAAAAGGATCCCTGGCAGTCACCTAGATTTGTTGGAAGGTTAATCTAGGTCAGACTTTAGGCTTGTCCATCCATTTTCTGAGTAGTATCTTTAAGGAGGGCAATTATGAATCTTTTGTGGACAACCTGGTCTAGAATTTAACCACATTTCTGCTCTAAGAGTTTTTCCTTACACATAAATAGAATTTCCAGCCTGTTCCCTTTATGTCTTTTCCTATCACTGGGTACTTCAAAAAGATTTTGCCTCTGTCCTTTCTGTATCCTTCTATTCAATATTCATTGGTGTTTAAGAGCTCCCTTTATCCATCTCAAGGCTGAACAAACCCAGTTCTCTTGGCCTCCTTTCATAACTATTGCAGGTCTTTGTCCAGGTTCATGAAGTTTGGACAGATAAGGTGTGACAAAGATCGAGTGCACTACAGCCCAAGCTGCCAGGTTTGTCCTGAGTTCAACTTTTCTTAAGTGTAGCAGAGTTAATTTATAGCCAAATCTCAAAAGAAGTAAACAGGGACATGAACAGTAGTCTATTCCTCCACTCCTTTCCTTGCTGTTATGACATTTTCTTGTCACCACTCAATGTAATTATATAGACATGTGCAAGGCCTGTCCCCAGAACCATAACTTAAATGTATGCACTGTTCTATTGCCAGAACATTCCCTAGAAAACTTTGGGCCCAGATCAACCTTTTATGCTCTCAAATATTTGCCATGAACCAACTGTACAGAAGTTAGCCTGAATCAAGAACGATTACCAACAGCTGGTCAAGACATCACTACACATCTTGTAATAATGTTTGACAG
The DNA here is from genome assembly GCF_965231275.1 of Zosterops lateralis. Lineage (NCBI taxonomy): Eukaryota > Metazoa > Chordata > Aves > Passeriformes > Zosteropidae > Zosterops > Zosterops lateralis. The sequence continues at coordinate 13,914,858 of NC_139766.1, forward strand.
GAATGTGGGCTCTTCTATGCCAGTTGGCCACAGGACTAGTGAATGGTCTCACACACAAATAATTTGTGAATGGAGCTGTAATTCAAGACTTGACACTGCTACAGCAGTTGAAGGTAGCTTCAGTTCAGGGTAGGACATCTCTGCTGAAAAGGTATTGAAAGAGGTTAGTGAACTGGAGCATGTAGGAGTTGAGTGAAATTGAATGGGTAATACCAGGAAAGTATGCTTTGAAGAGAAGCACATAAACATTTCTTTAGGATTCTTTTAAGGTCCATTCTTTCCTCCACCAGAAAACTCTTAAGCTGAACAGGATTCAAGCAAAGGAAAGACAGGAATAGTCGAAAACTTAAGAGAATTCATGTTTCAGGGGATTTACAGCTTTCAACTCAAACTTTTTTTCTTGCAGTTGGCTTGTTGGCCACTAGGTTTTGTTGGTTTTATATTTCAACACAACTTTATGAAAAAAACATGCATGTCATGCAGGATAGCCTTGAATCTCAAAATGCACAAGGAAAAAACAATCTATGGCTGATTTCCTTGATTTTTTTTCTCAGATAATACTTAAATATTGAGAGCACTGGTTACAGAACCATCTCACATTCTATTTGTAAAGAAAGAATTCCAGAAATACTATGAGAAACAAGAAAATATCAACCACGTATCATAATTGATTTGGTATCCAGTATTATGATCTGATCAGACCTGATCTGATACCTTACTGTGCTTGGAGCAAGAGGTTGGAGTGGAGGCCTTCTGAGGTTCCTTCCGCCTGAATGATTCTGTGATTATCATAACTATTAGCTGCAGCCAAGTTCACACAAATAGTGTAACAAAGGGAAATGACATATCACTTGGGAGCTGAATTTACAAGCTGTCTGCAAGTGCTAAGTGCTCTTAACTCTTACTGATTTTGACAGGTGAGATAACTTGGCAAGTTTATAGAATCACAGAATCATAGAATGGTTTGGGTTGGAAAGGACACTTTAAGGTTATCTAAACCTTGGGGCCCTTGCCAGCTTGACCTTAAATGTTTCCAGGGATGGGGCATCCACCACCTTGCTGGGCAACCTGCTCCAGTGTTTTATTACCCTCGCCATAAAGAATTTCTTTCCTGTATCTGGTCTAAATCTAGCCAATTTTGGCTTAAAACTATTACTTCTTGTCCTACTCCAACAGGCCCTGATAAAAGGTTTGTCCCCATCTGTCCTTAAAGCCCCCTCTAAATACTGGGGATTTGTTAAACGGTCACCCCTGAGCCTTCTCTTCTCCAGGTTGAAAAACACCAACTTTCTCAGCCTTTCTTCCCAGGAAAAGTGTTCCAGCGCTCTGATAATTTTTATGGCCTTTCTCTGGACATCTCAATTCAGTAGACATTTAACTCATGAAATCATCTTCTACTTTCAGAATGCCTAAAATTACACTAAGTGTAATGAAGTAACAAATTCTCAAACTAAGGATTTTCCTAAAAGCAGTTCTAGCTGTTGTAAATGGAAAATGTTTAGATTGATTATGGGAAAAATTACAGATGGGCATTTAATTCTGCATGAATCACCAAGCTAGGGAGGGTTAGGGTTAGTAGAGAAAATACATAAAATTTATATATTGTGGGTAGGTACCACTTATTACCATGGACAAATCTAGCTTTTCTGTACTTGCTAGGTCTTTAGACTGATATTGAGGCAACTGAGAACCAGGGTTTTTTGCTACTTACAGTCTTGTTGACAGAAGAGATAACATAACCTACCCAGAGAGAATTTTCCTTCAAATATCCAGTGACTTTTTGACTTGGAGCCATTTACAACCGTGTTGTGGTTTAACCCCAAGCCCCATACACCCACTCACTCCCTCCCTCCCCTGCCAGCAGTATCAGGGACAAAATTGGAAGGGTAAAAGCTGGAAAAGGCATGAGCTGAGATAAAGACAGTTTAATAGGGAAAGCAAAAGCCACACACACAAACAAAGCAAAGCAAGGAATTATGTCACTGCTTCCCACGAGCAGGCAGATTCTCAGCCATCTCTAGGACAGCAGGGCCACATCACACATAACTGTGACTTGAGAAGACAAAGGCCACCACTCCAAAGATTCCCCTCTTCCCTTTTCCTCCTCTCACTTTATACACTGAGCATGATGTCACATAGTCTGGAATATCCCTTTGGTCAGTTTGGGTCACATGTCCTGGCTGTGCCTCCTCCCATGCACCCTCAGCTTCCTCACCAGTGTCATAGTGCAAAAAGCAGAAAAGGCCTTGGCTCAGTGTAAGCCCTGCTCAGCAATAACAAAGGCATCTCTATTTTCAGCTCTGTGTTCAGCACAAATCCAAAACACAGCCCCATACCAGCCACTGTGGAGACAATTAATTCTACCCCAGCTGAAATCAGCACAAAGCTGAACCACATAAAACCTATACAAATATCCTGGTTAGTATACATGTAAAAAAAAAAAGTAATTTAAATTAGTAATATATATTGATTGCAGGAACAAATAAAACACAGAGTTCAGTGGCTGTAGGAGTGTCACACAAAGCTGTTCTCACAGAGGCTGTAGGCTGACAGTATTTCATTCAGTGGTGTCACGGTCCACTGTCCTTCCTCAAGTTAATTATTTCTGACACTCTTTCTTCTCTTCCTACTTTTGTAGCTACCACAATTTCTGCAGCTGGAGTGTACTGTATCAGATGATGATCAGTTAAAACCTTTTTCCTGAGTTATTCTGGACCTGGCCAGTTCTCTGATTCACTGCTCAGCTGCATAGATACTGGTATAACTGAGTGGGCAGTGCAGAGATAAGGTATGAGCATGTCATCAGAGGGGGAAAAGGTGAAGCCATTAAAGCAGAGATACTGTTACAGCAAAAAAAATCTGGTTGAATAACAGCCCGAAAATCTGGTTCAATGGCAGTTTAAAGCAATCCGAAGCAGAGCTTGCTTGGTTCTAATGTTTTTAAAGAGAAGAAGTGTAACTCAGCTTGTGGCATGAGTTTGTTCTGGTGGCTCATGGTGCAGTCATGCAAGGGAGGAGGAGGAGGAATGCTTTATTATTATCAGAATAAAATCCCATGGAATCTTGCCTTTTGTCATCAAAATCATCTGGAAGATTTACCTGATGGTGAAGTACTGGATATATCACTTTTCCCATCCAAAGGGTTGATACAGTCCTTACTTAAAAGGGGGAAATTTAAAATTATCTCCTCTTTAAGTCTGAGGTAAGAGTAACCTCTGATTAGATAGATTAAGATCAGTAAAAAGTATTTCAACTACTGAGCAAACTTCTCATCTCCTCAGCACATTGGTCTAGTTTGTCCTCAGGAGAAACGGGGATGCATAAGAAATTGTATGTGCAGTTTTAAAAACTGGTATCACAGATGCTAGAAAAAATGAAGTATCTTCCAGTAATCACCCACAACCTGTGCAGGAGAGATAGCAAATCTGATTATGGAGGTAAATAAACCAAGGTACACACCCCAAAATCTTCTGGTACTTAGTTAGATCCAGCTGGAAACTGATAGCTTGAAAAACTGAAAAGCCTCATTTCCTGGAAGGAAATGAGACTGAGCTGTCTCGTTTGAGATCACTGAGCAGGAAGTTTTGACTGAATTTGAGGCTAGAATTAATTTTGCCACTAAAACATTATGAATGTTTGAGGTGGTGGTATAAGAAGCCCATAGGTTCTAATTCTGCAGCAGCCAGCAAACAACTTCCCAGGAAAAATCAGAGTTTTTGAAAGATTTGACACACTATATGCATTACTACACTTGTTTGGTTTCAGCAAATTAGCATTCTCCAAAGGAAAACCATTGATTCAGAACATTGCCAGCTACTGCTAATTAATGAAACACTGTCTTCAAAGTTAATATTTGCACCTTTAAAGGGAGGCTATCACACCTGAAAGGGTTCAGGAAAGAGCTATACTAATTAGTCAAAAGCTGAATATTCTGCTTATCACAAGAGATTTAAACAGTCTGACTTGGGAACGAGGGGTTCAAGAGAAGTTTTGCTATAAAAGTACGTACATAAGGAAGAAGTCTGAAGCAGATTTTTCTTTTTTAAATTTAGCAGGCAAAGCAAGTTATGGGACACTGAAGTGAGATAAATTCAAACTATGAACATGATGTGGCTATTTTTTAATGGGGTGAATAATAAATCACTGAGCAGCTTAATCTTCTCCATCATTTATGTCCTATTAAGACTGGATCTGTTCTTGATACATGTTCTTGCACATCCACAAATGCACTAGAGATACCTGAAATGAAGGAAGATGTCTCCCTAACCCCACTCCGTGTCCCCAAATCCAGGACTATTCCTAGAACAGGCTGTTTGCTGTGACAGGACTTTTTTTGTTGGGCCTGTTCATATCACAGCTGAGAGTTCTGGGTTGGGAATTGAACAGAACTGCTGCTGCTTTGCTGGCACAAGAGATTGGGCTTGCTCCTCTGCAGTGTTGGGCTGACTGTGGTGACGTGCTGTGTACCATGTGCTGAGTACTGAATTGGAACCCTTTGCTGTTCATTCACTTTTTAGGATAAAAATCAAATGAAGAGTGTGGGTTTGGGTGACTTCTTATCCCAAATGATATCATTATATACTACAGCTTAGCCCTAAAAGCTGGTAGAGAGGGAGAGTATTAAGACAGGTAAACAGAATAGAACTGTCTTGCCTTCTTGCAACACAAATGATGTTTTGGTGTATACAAAATTACTAGATGTTGGAAATCTGTAAGCTTAAGTTTTGCTGACTTACCATAGACAAGGAACTGTCCTTTTTATTTGTGTGTGTTTGCTTCTGCGATGTGCAGTCTCACTAGAAAAAAATATTTGGAAAAGCAGCCTGCATGAAAAGTACATTTACAGCTGTGTATCAAGTTAGGTGAAAAGATTGAATTGCTGAGACATGAGAGACCAATGGAAGGAAACTAGTCTTATTTAAATCTCTATTAATATTTTCAGAACTTGCAGCCTCTTAATGAAACATCCAGGGAATAAATTAAAATCAATAAGAGAAAGTAGTCACAAAGTAGCAGTAGTCTTTCTACAATAATGTTCATCCAGGACACTGCTGCCTGAAACTTGCAGGAACACATGGGAATATATTTAGTCAGTGCAAGTGTATTGAAAAACAGTAAAGATCCTCAACTGACTTGAAAAGAGACTGGATTGTCAATCAGATTTGACTTTTCAAATAGCTTGTAGAATCATAGTCCCACTTAGGGTAAAAGAGTCCTTTAAGACCATTAAGTCTAACCATTAACCCAGCCTCCCAAGCCCACCACTAAACCGTGTTCCAAAGCATCACATCTACACACTTTTTGAACACTTACAGGGATGGTGATTTCATCACTTGTCTGTGCATCCTGTTCCAATGCTTGACAACTTCTTTCTGTGAAGACATTTTTCCCAATATCCAACCTAAACCTCCCCTGCAATTTTCTCTTATCCAGCTACTTGCTACCTGGGAGAAGGGACCCATCTCCACCTCACTGCAAGTTTCAGATAGTTCTAGAGAGGGACAAGGTCTTCCCTGAGCCTACTTTTTCCCAGGCTGAATACTCCCAACTCCCTCAGCTGCTCCTCAGAGGAGTTGTGCTCCAGACCCTTCACCAGGTCCATTCCCTTCTCTGGATATGCTCCAGCACCTCAATGTCCTTCCTGATTTGAGTGGCCCAGAACTGGACACAGAATTCAAGGTGTGGCCTCACCAATGCGAGTACAGGGAGGCACCTTTTCCTGCTGAGCACACTATTCCTGATATCAACCAGGATGCCATTGGCCTTCTTGGCCACCTGGGCATAGCTGGCTCATGCTCAGTCACTGTCGACCAGCACCCCCAGGTCCTTTTCCACTGGGCAACTTTCCAGCCACTCTGCCCTGAGCTTGTGGCACTGGCTGGGGTTGTTGTGACCCAAGGGCAGGGACTGGCATTTGGACTGTTTGAACCTCATAAGCCTTGGCCCAGCCTGTCCAGATCCCTTTGCAGAGTGTTTCCCCTCTTCAGCAGATCAACACTTCTGCCCAACTTAGTGTCTTTTGCAAACTGACAGAGGGTGTATTTGATATACTTGACCAGGTTGTCAACATTAAACAGGCCTAGCCTCAATACTGATCCCTGGGGAGCACCAGTGGTGACCAGCCACCAACTGGATGTTACTCCATCTACCACCACTCTCTGAGCTTGGCCATCCAGCCAATTTATTACCCAGGAAACAGTGTACCTGTCCAAGTCATAACTAGCCTGTTACTCCAGGAGAATGTTGTGGAAAACTGAGTCAAAGTCTTTACTACAGTCTGGATAGACACATTCACAGCCTTTCCCTCATCCACTAAGTGGGTCACCTGGTCATAGAAAGAGATCAAGTTGGTCAAGAAGGACATACCTTTCATAAACCAATGATGGCTGGGCCTGATCTCCTCTTTTGCCCTGTTACCGCACTCAAGCTGATCTCTTCCCTGCCTTTTCCTAGCACTGTGAGGTCAGGATGACAGAGGTGCAATTCCTCAAATCCTCCTTCTGCTCTTGTCACTTTTACTGACCTCCAGTCATCTTGGACTCTCACAGTTAACTAGGACTGCTGGTAAATGATGGAAAGTGTCTTGGTGAGCACTTCAGCCACTGCATGTGTGGGTGTGTGCCTACCAGCCCCATGGACTGGTCCAGGCCTAGGTGGCAAAACAGGTCACTGACCCTTTCCCCTTGGATTATGGGGATTCCATTCTGCTCCCTGTCTCTGTCTTCCATCTCAGAGGGCTGGATACAGGAGAACAACTGGCCTTGCTATTGAGGACTGAGGCAAAGAAAACATTAGGTACCTCACCATTTTCCTCATTCTTTGTCATTATATTTCCCCTTGCATCCAATAAAGGCTGGAGATTGTCCTTAGCCCTTCTTTTGTTGCTAATGTATTTATAGGAACCTTTGTATTATCCTTTACAGCAGCTGTTGGATTTAGTTCTATTTGGGCTTCCGTCCTTATAATTTTCTCCTTGCATAATCTCACGCCATCCCTTTAGTTCTCCTGAGTTTTCTGTCACTTCTTCCAAAGGCCATACACTCTTTTTTCCCCTGAGTTCCAGCCAAAGCTCTGTTCAACCAGAGCTTCTTCTTCTTCTGATCCAGAAGATGAACCAGATCTTCTTCCAGCCAGTCTTCTTTCCCAGCTCATCTTTTGGGCACAAGGGGATGGACTGATACTGCAACTTTAGTATTTCCTTCTTGAAGACTGTCCAGAATTTCTAGACCCCTTCAGCCCACAGGACTCTCTCCTGACAGAGCCTCTCACCAGTCAACAGACCAAAATCTGCCCTCTGGGTGTCCAAGGTGGCAGTTCTGTTGACCCTCCTCCTTACTTCTCCAAGGAATAATTTCATTATTGCTATAGGATATTTTTGCTTCCAGATTGTCAAATTGAGTTATTTATGTATAATTCTAATAATAATTTTTCCCCCTCCACTCTCCATTCTTCTTTTGACAAAGATAAGACACTTTTCAGAGCCTTGAATTTCAGGCATATTTTTCACCGGCCATTATGTATCTCATTTTGTTCTTTCTATATTTTCAGGAAGGTATATCTAAATTTGTAATGTTGTATGTGTTATTTTCTTTGCTGAAGGCAATCATTCTCATGATGAATTTGTATGTGTGGGATGAAAATATGCACATCAGCTTCATCAAGTATTCCATTAAAATTGGACTACGGAGCTCAGTGACACACAGCAAAATGCGGTGGTGAATTTATGTTGACTTGCACAAATATTTGGATTTAGATGCATGTTGGCAAGCAATCAATTAATTTTATAACTGGAAACCTCTCTGTACTAAAGAAGTAGGAAAGGATCTTTCCTCTCAATATACTGGGGGAAGAATAATACAGTGAACCTGCTAAAGTGAAAATAGTTTTTCAACTAGTCCAAAGAATGTGAGAAGTGGCTAGGGAATAGCAGTATTGTTTTATAGAAATTTCTTGGATTTCGAAATTTGGTTTTATTCCATGTTAAAGTAAAAAGCTTTCAAAACTTTTTGAGAAGGAAATGACACTTAAAACGGCATTTAAAAACTTGTTTTTCTTAGACTACAGCAGGTCAGGTTTTGTCTTGTTTCCTCAGAACTTGAATCACAGAAACTTACAGATCACAACTGTTGAAACAGATTTGTCAGTTTTCCATATTCCTAAAATATTCTAGCAGCTCTACTATGTAGGTGTTTGGTTAAACGTACCTTTTCTACATGGATATTCCAAGGACAATTCAAGAATTCACTTTAAAGGAGGGGCCTCTTTTCAGCTGTGTGTTTTTCAGAGATTGTCAGCTTGAGAAAAAGCAACAACTAGATTTACAAAGAGAGATAGAATGGAAATAAGATACAGAGATGACCTATGGCATCAAATTGAAAATTGATTTTTCACTTATAAAGATAATGATCTTTTCCATTTTGTGTTTGGAAGTTGTTTGTTCATCTGGAGTTGATAGTAAGGTAACTGACTGTAATATGCAGAATTGTCCTTATTTACACTGACTGAAGCTCATTACACTTCTATGTCCTGTCTGGTTTTGCCTCTCCTTTCTTTCTCTGGGCTCCAATTTTCTTCTTGCTTCATTTATTTCTCTGCATAACCCAGCTTTTAAGTTGCCTTTGGCCATCTGTATTTTCTTGCATTCCCAAATGTGGCATTCTCCCTGGAAATACTGTATGTTCTACTTTGACTGCTGGCAGCAAAGAAGGCTTTAGTCAAATTCTGCTCACTGAAGCACCAGCTCCACACGACCATCAGGATGTGAGTAAATTTCACTTTGCTGCCAGCACTCAGAGCAAAAACCTGCATCAAGAGAAAACAACAAAAGCTGTAAGTTCTAAAAGGATTTTCTGAAAAGAATTAGTTCATTTATATGATGTACTTTACCCAATATCAAAAGAAACAGCATAGCTGCTGGGCCGTGTGGTTCATGATTCTTCTTATTTCTTATTGGCTTTTTAGAAGTTACTGCCCTCACTAACTCATGCCATTTTAGTGGCATGAAACAATTCCATTTATAAGACTAGAGCTTTAAAACCTTTTTCTATTATGGTCTGTCTGTGATACTACATAAGTTAAATAGTGACTTTACTTCATTTTTCCTCATGTAAATGAATATACATAATTTTAAACATTGATAATATTCAAAATATGTGTAAAGGTTTTGCTGTGCTGGGGAACATGACAGCAGCTTGTATGGATGTGTCAGAAGTGGAACAACCAGCTCTGCTGGCAGCAAAGATCCATGGTGGCAGCATTGTGAGGCTCTGGGAAATATTTGGTGGTGGAAATCTACCTAGAGATAGCTAAAGGGCTGTCAGTATAGGACTGAATTATGAAGCTGACCTGAGCTACAAACAACAAGTGGAGCTTACACATCCCTTGGACTCCAATGACAAGTGTAACCTTCAATTCTGCCTTATAAATCAGGGATCTTTCTTTGGATTAGTCATGTCATGCAGATGATATTTTTTTCTCCTATAACTGAATAATTGCAGCTATTTCTGGCACAAATGTGGAACCTTTTGGCTTTACAGGAAATTTGCTGCCCTTACATACCTAAGAGACTTCTTCAACCTAGTCTCCATGCAGAATTTGCCTAAATTGCAACTGGAAAGTAAACCATAACCAAAGCAAATTCTTTAATCAAACCAGATGAAAATTAATGTAAATATTTTTGTGACGTTTGCTTGTCCCTGTCATGTTAGTGACTCCCTGATGGATGATACAGTCTGCAACAGGGCACTTTAGGAACTTAAGTCATATAGACAGGATAAAAAAGTAATTGACAGAAAGATTCTCTGCAGACTTATGCACAATTTTGGCAGCAGCTGCTTCAATTTTCAGCTCCCTTTCCCATTCATTGTTTCAAAGCAGCAGAAGAAATAACTCTACTCTTGTGTACTTTCAGTGATAGAATTCTGCCATGGTGATGGAAGAGAAGAAAAAAATCAGAGTAGTGTAACTTAGGAAATGCAATTCCTGAATTATTTAATAACTGAATGTATGGGGTCTATAGTGTATTTAAATGTAATTTTTGACAGTAATCTGCAAAAACAAATTTCTAGAGTTTTGAAACTGATTCTTTTCAGAATCAGTAGCACACAAATGCATTCCTATATGTGAAAATGATGAGCCTTAAGAAAGTTGGTGGTGGAAATTATTGTTACTATTCCTAGTACAATAGCTTTTAGAAGACCCTTGCTCTGTCGTCCGGTAGGATAGCACTCAATAAGTCACTGCAGTGAAGGAAGAAGCCTTCTAGCAGAATCTAAAATGCTAAAATAAATAAGTTTTGAATGGAAATAAAAAGCACTGTCCCTATTTGTTTGCAGGGATAAGAGGCACAAGTTCTGTTGAACAGTTTAAGAAAAATTGTCCAAAACCTCTTCCTTCTCTGTATGTAAGTCATTGCAGACATTTAAACATCTGATGATGTCTACAGTTTCACAATGTCTTGGCTGAGTAAAGTATCAGAGTGCCTATGCAACATCTAAAAAGGTTTGGATCTATAAGGAGGAAGGATCCTAACCTGTGGCTATCAGTTACTGAGAAAATCAGGACTTCGAAAGGAACAAAGTGAGTCTTTTGAATAACAGTGTTTTGTGAGTTTGCCCCAAATTCAGGGTACCTGAACTGACACTCCAAGCAGTCCTGCAGGCAGCAAGCTTTGTTGAGGTTAGAGAAGAAGATCAGGAGAAGCTCAACTCTAAGGTGCTGAGGAAATGGAGTACACTTAAGAAAGGTACACTTAACAATACCATACTGTGTGACTGAGATATAGTATTGTTCTTGGCATATTCGACTCATAAATCAGTGCTTGGCCCTGAAGAAAAGAATCTATTGCACAAAGGACATTGAAATAGATTCATTTGCACAAGGGTTTGTTCCCAGAATCCGTAGCATTGACTGAAATGGTAAAAGAAAGCAAAAAGCCCCAAAAAAACCAAAAGAGGGTTGAGAGGTAATGAAGTTTTTCATCAATTCCTAGGCCATCTAGAATGAGACAAAGAAGGAAAGAGAGCTGTTCCTGGATATGCATCCTCTTCTGAGTCTTTCAGAGTGCAGCAGGGGCCCTCCACAGTACTTTCCCCACAGTGATTATGTAGCTGTCATTAAACACACAGACTCTCTTTCAGCAGTGCCTGCTCCAACAAGGGCATCTGCTGTACCCTGCTTGATAGCTCAGGCTTGTGCAGGTAATGTAATGTGAACCAAAAGCTATAATAAAATGGTAGGAAAAGTGGGAGGAAGAAGAGGTGAATCTCAGCCGTTTGCCAGTTCCTGGCAAATCTAAACACCAGGCTTCAGAGTTAGAGTCCAGCTTGCTGGCTGCACGGACTCCAGACACCTGCAAGATTCTGCAGTAGAAAATTTGTTTCAAAGAGTCACTGGAGCATAGACAAAGCTGCCATTTAGGAGTATCTAAAGGAATCATAGTCCTTTGGCCTTGTTAAATTCACTTATTCCATGTGTGCCATGCAAGGCCTCTTTTGCAGAAATAGTACTGAAACCTTTCCATGTGTCTAAATAAGGAGTGGGTTGACAAGATATGTGCAAGCATTAAGCCATATGAATGCAAAGAAAGGCACTCATAAATGTACCCAAAATAGTGATAAATTAGGCAGGAAATATTTATTTTCTTTATCAATTGATTGTGATAAGAATGCTTTCAATAGTCCTGACAACATAAACCTTCTACTTAAACTTCCTTTGAGAGTGATCCCTTCTCTTCTCAGAACCAAATTTGTTTAGAACTTTTGATCCCTGATGTTTTAAACTTTTCAATCTTTAAATTTGTTCAACTAGTGAGAAATAAAATCCTCACTACTATAAAAGCCTCAAAAATGTGGATAGGGAATCAGAGAAAAATAAAATATTGAATTATTGAACAGGGAAAGTAGTTTACACCACCTATTGGAGGCAGTGGAAAATACTAAAAAACAAATAATTTTATTCCATACAAAAGCATGTGTGTGTGTTTTTAGTCTAAGCATTCAAAGATGCTACTTTTAGAATGTTAAACAGAGTGTGAAAACTCCATTTTTAAAGGGATATAGTTTTTGGAAAGACTAATTAAACCATATCCAATATATTTTGTCAAATACCTAATCTTTAGCATCCCATCTTTGGCGCAATATCATAAATAGGAACACTTTCACCTATGTAGTTGATTAATGAATCTTAAAGGAGAGAGTTTTCCTTGAGACTTGAGCTAAACTTTCTTTTTACTGTTTCCTCTCTCTTTTCATATCCCCAAGACCATCACTTTACATATTTCCTGTGTTATTATGCTAACTAATTCCTGTTCATCCTCATTACATACTTTTCATATTGAAATGCTTTCCTAAACTACACTGAAAATTGTGATTGTGTCATTAAAAATTATAATAATGCTATTCTGCCTCCCCCAAAGTCTACTTAACACAACACCAAGAGGGTTCTAAAGCACTAAATTAATGGGTAAAAGAACAGAGGCTTCCCAAAAGGCCAGCCCAATGTCTGGTATGAACAATTGTCAGGAAAGAGGTGTTTTGGAACCTCTTTCAGGGACACTTATCAGCCCCATGCCAACTGCTGCTTTATGCTCTTAGTTTCTCCCAACCCTTACCTTGACACTAATCCTTACCCTAGTGCCACGAGGACCATGAGGCCATGGTTTTCAGCCACACAGAGGAAGAAATTTTAGTTAAGGATTGCTTTTATAGCCCAGTGCTTTTTCCAGTTTTTCCCTGCTCTAGCTGCAGTCGTGCTCCTTTACTCTTTCCCAACTTTAGCACTAACACTATACCTAGGACGCTGTTTTATTTTGAGCCCATGTCACAAATCCCTATCTCACTCCAGCTGCACCTTGAGGTTTTGTCTCTACCACACCTCCTGAGATGAAGTTAAGGTAGCTTGTGTATTTATTGCTGGGTTAAGGAAAAAGCCTACAGCTGTAACTTGAATGGGGCTGGGAAGTGACTGCCAAAGCAAGTACTGGATTTCAGGGCTCTTCTGAGAACTATTTCTTCTTGCCATGCATGGTGTTTGGGCTAAGGCCAAGCTGCAGCCCCTGCACTAGGTTTAGGTTTAGGATTCATGCTAAGGTTAGAGTTTGGATTAGGATTGACCTTTGGAGAGAAGGGAAAACCAGAACAACACCAAATGACAGTATGAAGGAGCTTCCAGGGGATAGGCACATGGAGGGAGTTAGAAATGGTATAAAAAACATGGAGATGGAAGTTTTATTGAAGTCTTTATAGCTATTTGTACCCCAGGCATTTGGGCTTGCATTTGGGCTTAGGAAGACCTTTTGTGTAAGTGAACATGCATAATACTTTGACTGAAAGATGCATGTTAAATTAAGAGGCATTCCTGCATATGTTGGTTTTGACTGGCAGATATTCCAGTCTCACTAGGAGTCTCATAATGAAACAAACAGAGTGTATATCAATACATATGCTCCTGACAGAAAAATAGTCAATGTAATGGAAGTGTTTCATATCCCTGAAGAGGTCGTTCTGTCTGAGAAATTCTAGAACATGGCAATGGCTGTTTTTTATCTTTGCAGAAGCTTTGAAATATTTCTTGTTGCATTTGTCTTTTTTTTCCCCCACATTTTTTCCTTTATAATCATCTCTCCTATTGAATGTGCATCTAGCCAGGAAGAGGTTTTGCAATATAACGAGCTGCAGTGCCACCAATAATTAATGCCATTCAACTTTACAGCCATGATTTTCTATTTTCTTTCATCTTTGGTAGCTATTTACCCCTGTGCTCAGTGAGTACAACACTAACAAATCAGATTGCTTCTCAATTTACATATACACAATGTCATTGCTTAGGAAAACAGTACTTACATGACTAAATGAACAGTTAAACAGCTGACTTACCATTTGCATCTGCAATCATAATAATGGCTTGCATAAACTAACTGTGCAATTGTGCATCTCTTTGTGTGTATGCACCTGCCTTATAGTTCTCTTCACCTCTGTTGCACATATATTTATGAAAATTTAACAACTAATGTGTTTTGGTCCCCACTTCTGTTTTTTATTTAAAAGATGGCAACACTATCAACAGCAATTTTACAATTATCTCGGGTCATTTATTCAATCAACATATGGTCTGAAATAAAGATACCAGATAATAGTTTATCACATATTTTTTCACCATATTAAAAAAATAATAAAAGGAAAAAGAAAATGAAAGACTTTTCTTTTTTTTTTTTTAATTTTATTTCTCCAAGCCAGTTACTGAAAAAGGTCAATGTATGACCACAGAGTAAAGCATAACTACCTGGCAAAATGGTACAGTATTGATGGCAAAAGCTTACTCATGAGTGACTTTTAACTGTCAAGATCTTAAACATCCACATTGTTTACCATGAAAAGCATTTACATAGCTGGATAAACGCTGTTTCTTTATTTGGACCTAACAAACACTGTCAGCGGAAGAAGTTGACCCTTTAAGGGTCTTCGATGTCTTGTCTGGGTCTGTTATGCATTGCAAAGCAATTGTCAGGGTGAGTGCTGTGTGCTTACCCTGACTCTAAGCATGCATGCTAAATCAATTCAAAGAGATAAATTATTTTTTCCAAAAGCAGTATCCTTGCTTTTGCCTTCCTGTCTGAAAAGCAACTGAAATAACATAGCTTTCTGGACTTATATGGGGATTATACAGTACATTAACTTTGTTCTCATCCTTTCAAGGTGCATACAGGGGTTGCTATTTGATCTAATGTATGTTGCTTCATTATTGTTGTTAATAATAATGCTGCCTATAGTTGTTAGATACTAGTTTTATGTCTTCTGCATCTTGTCTCTCTTTCCCTGTAGAAACGAAATTTGAAGATCTGTCTCAGATATTTTAATTCCCACAAAAATCCACCAAATTAATCATATTCTGATATTATTGTGACTCCAGCCATGCAAGGCAATTTACTAACTAAGTTTACATTTTAATAGATCAAGACTTGAAGCACAATTCTATAAACAGAAGTCAAATGTAACATCTGTCAGTCTCCTCTGTTTTGCACATTACTGTTCAGGTAACTTCAGTCTGTGCTGATGTCATCAGTCAATGGCAAAACATAAAACACTAGTGAGCTGAATCACAAAATTTCTTTCATATGATAGTGTCCCTTTAAACTGCATCTAATTATCTTAACTGTGGTAACAAGTTATTACATTTTCATAAAAAGATTTCAAAACCAAATGCTAATACAATGTATTTTTTTCTTTTTGCAGATGATACTGAATCTGAATCCTACTTGAATGACATCATGTACTGCATTCATGTTCTGAATAGAGAAACTAATTCCATATGGAGTACACTTACTGCAGATGCCTTCCCATTGAAACTGAGACACTCTGCATTTACAGTTTTGTGAAATGTTCTAGTTTCAAATTAATTATAAAGGGGAACAAAGAAGTCCATCTACGGGAAAAGCAGCCCATTGTTATGAAGACTCTCTCCAATATAGCAGCAGTTCCATTTTTTGAGCAAGTAATCTCTGATTCCTTTAGGGATACAGCAATTCTTGCCAAGCTATGTAGCAGGACTCAAGGAAACTGACAGGACACACTGAAAATATGGACAAACTGTGGCTGCTTATATAAATAGAAAAGAATTATATAGATTAATAGAGTCATGATCAGCCAATTTGCCTACAACTTAGAACACAAACTGACCACAATTTTTGGGTTTTTTTTGCCCCAAGTAAAAAAATCCATAAGGCTCATTACATAAAAAGTCTATGAAGTTATACTGGTATGTTTGGAACATATTGCCAGGAATCAGTGTTGATTAGTGGCTTGGTCAGTGGACTGATATTCAGAGAATCTAATTGAATTTATTTAATCCAATTTGTCTTGGAGTCTAAGTCCAAGATAAATTGTTGTCTTGTCCAGTCATTTAGCATTGTTGGCTCACTTTCTTCTGTTTCAAAGAGGGAAATAATACTGTTTATCTTGTACAGTACCCATGCATCTGGACCCATGTGAGAAAGCAAACTATCCATGAGGCTTAGTATTTTTTATTGAATTTTTACATACATTTTTAAGTATTTTTTATTAATTATTTTTTAAATCAAGCACAACATGGTAAAATGCTCACTCAGTAAGCAGGTACTTTTCCGAAAGCAGAGGGATCTCATCCTCCCCAAGAGCCCAGCAATACAGATTGGTTATTAACATTAGACTGAAGACTGTTCTTATTTGGCATCTGATTTTCCAGATCCCAATTTGTGTGGCTTTCAGCGGGGAAATTCTTCCTTCCTAGGACAGGCATATTGCTTCAAAGTGAAGCTTTGCAACTTCACCACTTTTGACCTTATGTCTTTGTTTGTCCAACTGATATTTGAAAATTGATGCTCTTTGACAATCATTAATCACTTGTAACTTAAAATCTCTCATCTCCACATAAGTACTTTTTCATGATAAAACATGGTGTTCATCTCTCGGGATAAAGATGAGAATTCTAGAAGAGTATAGTAAAAATGCTAGTAAAAATAAGCTAGTTATTTTTTTTATTTTTTTTTTAATTAAAAATCAGCTCAGAATTTTAGAGATTTTTTTTTTTGCCTGGCTATGACAGTCTGAGAATACAAGGTTCTCACTGAGGTAAGAAAGTGCTTCTTGACTTTTTGCATATCTTTTCAAGGGATTGTGTCTCTATCTTCTCTAAATCCTTGCATTAGGCAGTAGTTGTACATAGCAAGTAGATGTCCTCTAAGCTTTCTCTCTCTAATGCTGAACAAACACAGCTCTTGCAGCTTCTCATACATCATGTGTTCCAACTCCCTATTTTAACGTCTTATCTCCTGTACTAGTTGCAGCATGACAACATCTTTCTTATCTCAAGTAACCCAAAACTCGATTGCAGTACTATAGATGCAGTCTCACAAGTGTCAGCTAAATGAGAATTGTCGATTCTTGGGACCTGCTGTCCACACTCTTGATAACACAATCTGGTATGCCATTGAGCAGCTTCTCTGCAAGGGCAAATTTTTGTTCCATTTTCATGTTCATATTGTTTCTTACAGAACTGAAGTTTAATGAGCCAAACTCATGTGAACTGTGAATTTATTTCAACATTAAAAAGAACAACAAAACCAACTCCATAACAAAAACCCCTACACAATAATCTTTGATAAGCTCTAGACTGCAGGGTGGCTACTGTATATAGGGATTACATATTATCTTGCTATTTGCAGACCTTTAGAGATGCATGGGAAGTAGATGCTGTGTTTTAAAAGCAGCAGATGAAATTTGAAGTAACTCAGAGATTGTGTTTCACAATTCATGTATCAGTAATCTCAAGATAAAATGTTATCTGTTTGTTCATGTCAGCTACTCAAGAATAACTGAATCAGAATCTCTGGGTTAGTCAGTCCAACATGTTATTCTATTCCTGACCACAGCACTAACAAGTTCAATCTTGAGATGCAAACTGAAACAGAAAAACTGAGATGCTACAACACCACACAAATATTTTTAGCCCTGGATTTTGCAGAACTGCTCAAGCACTTATGACATGAAAATGTCAATTTTTAAGTCAAGCCTGAAGTTGAGAGTTGGTCTTGACATAACTCAAGAAATTTGGCAATAAATTCACCTTATAGAATGCAGAACTGTACTTAATATATTTAAATTCAGTATTTTAATGACCTTAGAATTTATTGCTCAACTTCCAGTACAAGTAACATTTAGCATAACTCACAAGCTTTTTTATCACAGAAGCCTGATTCACATGTCAACTCCAGTTTACTCTTTAATATCTCTCTGATTATATCCATGCCCTCTTTTTGCTTATTATTTAAAATGTGTGCAAGAGACAGTACAACCCTATAATTTCCCCTGTTCTTGTTTGGCAACTTCCCATTCATTTTCCCAATAACAATGTGTTAGGTTGTTCTTGGCTGGGCTCCAGCTGCTCACCAAAGCCCCTCTATCACTGCCTTCATCAGCTGGATGAGGAGGAGAGAAAATGCAACAAAAAACCTCTTGGGTCAAGATAAAGACAGAGTTTTCGCTCACCAGGTACTGTCATGGGAAAAACAGGCTGGACTTGTGGAAAAAAAAAAAATGTAATTTTTTGCTAATCAAATCAGAATAGGATAATTGTAATTCCTTCCTTCCTAGGCTCAGCTGTGCTCCTGAATTCTCTGCCTCATCCCCTAAGTGGTGAAGGTGGATGGGGAATAGGGACTGTGGTTGCCTTATCATAGGCTGTCTGTGCTGCTCCTTCCTCCACAGGGACAGGACTTCTCACACTCTTCTCCTTTTCCATCATGAGGTCCTTTCCATAAGAGACAATCCACCATGGACTTCTCCAACATGAGTCCTTTCCATGGGCTGCAGCTCCTGAGGAACTGCTGCAGTGTGGGTCACTTCTGTGGGGTGCAGTCCTTCAGGAACAGGCTGCTCAGGGGGATCCCCCACATGGTCACAAGTCCAGCCACAAAACCTGCTCCAGCATGAGCTCCTCTTTCCATGTGGCCACAGGTCTTGTCAGGAACTTCCTCCAGCACAGGCTTCCCATGGGGTCACAACCTCCTTCAAGCAACCACCTTCTCCAGCGTGGGCTCCAGGGGCTGCAGGGCCCCACCAGGGTCTTCATCATGGGCTGCAGGAACTCCTCTGCTCCAGAGCCCAGAGCACCTCCTGTCCCTTCTTCTTCACTGCCCGGGGTGTTGGCAGAGCTGTTCCTCTCACATATTCTCACTCTCTACAGTTTAAGTTGTGCAGCTTTTCTTCCTTCTGAACTATTCTATCCCAGGGGAGCCACCAACATCTCCAGTGGGCTTAGCCTTGGCCACTGGGCTTAGCCTGGAGCCAGCTGGCAATGGCTCTGTCAGACACAGGGGAAACTTCTCACAGAAGTCCCTCCTGTAACCCTCCTGCTACCAAAACCTAACCATAGAAACACAATAACCCCCAAAATATTATTAAATTTATTTGAGTAAGAAAATGCAATTTTTCCCTAATATTTTTTTTATTTTGTCTATTAGCAATGTATACACTGGAATCTATTAATAAAATTGGGCCAGAAGTCCATTTCATCAAGTATATTTTCTCTGCTTGACTATATATTGCACTGAGAGGTGTAAAAATATATTATGTAGGAGATTGTTCTGGTCAAATTTTAATCCTAAATCTGGGAAGGTAGCTAAGAGAAAGTTTTTATAGTATCAAGGATTATATTAATGCCATCAAATTTTGAGGTAATTTGACTCTGAATCCCTGTTGTCTTTTTGTGCCTCTAAATTTTTTTCAGTTCTAACTTGTCTAAATCCAATTAATGCAAATTTTTGTCTTCTGCAAGTTTTGTTATTTATTCCTTTTGTGCACTATTTAAAAATAAACTGCATCGTTGAATATTTCCCGAACTGTTAACACCTACTATGCTAAAAACTAACCCTTTCTGCACATAATTTGTCATTTAAGTTCTATAGGAAAAATGATTCCATAGTTTAATTTTCTAATCTT
Organism: Zosterops lateralis; assembly: GCF_965231275.1. Lineage (NCBI taxonomy): Eukaryota > Metazoa > Chordata > Aves > Passeriformes > Zosteropidae > Zosterops > Zosterops lateralis. The sequence continues at coordinate 13,934,330 of NC_139766.1, forward strand.
CTCCTAGGCTTTTAGAATATTCAAGTAGATTTTTTTTCATTCCTTTTTGTACTTTCAACTGATAATTCTTCAAAAGTTATAAATAATTAAGAGGGACATGAGTTTCCACTAGCAAAGCCATCTGACTTCAGGAGAAGTTATCTTATTCTACATATTTAACACTTAGAAAAAATTTAATGATTTAAAAATTTATACAACACTGAATTAACAGACACAGTTCACACACATCAGCCACATGTCAGAAGTAAAAGAAATGTGATTATACTTATGCTTTGGCACACTGATATGGTTATAGATTTTCAAAAACTCTGATAGTAGGTTTGTGTGTATCACTTAATTCTGCTACATTTAGGGCTCATATATTCCCAGAGACAGCCAATAGGTTGTCCACTGTCTGTAGCGAGGCACAGTGTCTGTTTACCTACCCTTCTCATCTGTTGTATACAAGCATCTACATGTTTTAATCACAGATGCAGCCCAGTAAAAATAATTTTTTTTTGTTACTAGTACTAAGTTTAGGAATGGGATTTTAGAACTTGTCTGGGCTTGTCTTAGCCTGATCTGATTTTAGCTTGTTTTAGAAGCATGCAGATGTATTTGGTAACAAACACTACCCTTTTCAATTAATTAGGAGAAAGAAATTTTATTTCTTTCCACTACTCTGAGTAAGGTTCTCATATGACTCCACTTCTTACAGAAAACTCAAACTGTTGACTTTAGGACCTAGAGGAACATTATAAAAGTCCAAATAACATTAGAAAAAAAAAAAGGGTAGGTACTAGGAAGACAGTATATAATTTCCAGTAGTATTATCCTGTAATACTTATAACTGGATGCTGTATATTGATTAGATGCTAAAATATAATTGGACAAACAATAAATTCATAACTGTATATAAAGCATGATTTCTGATATCAATATTTTGGTATAATACTTGAACAAGATTGTCAAAAGCTCACTATGTATATGCTGAACTTTGAAACCTTAAACATTTTAATTGACACTAAAAGGGACAATCCATGTTCAGGTGCTGAAGTTTGGGTTTTATTTACTGAATATCCTTAAAGGATATATCTTCATTCTTGATGCTAACATTTCATGGAAAATACAGTTTAACTTGTTGCCAATGCCAAATGTTATTGTGCAGAATGCTGGAGTCACCCTAATTAATAGTATGTGAGCTTAATCACTTGACGAATTACAAGCTATTTTTCTATGAATGTCCTAAGAACTCTATCAGTGTTGTTGCCTCTTTTTATCTTTATTTCTTTATTCTTCTGTCTTTGTTTCAGTTATTATAGTCTCATTTGCACTGCCTACCCTGACATTCTTTGATATACAATCATTAAAAATCATGGGCAGTTTTGTAAAGTTCTGAAGTTCTTTTCCCATTATACTACAGTTAATATCTCATTACAAATGTTATGTCAGATCTCTTGTGTTTGCAAAGGATGGTTTCATTAAGTGCTGTGGAAATTGAGGAATAGAAGGGAATTTTTATCATCAGTTAGAAGGAGTGAGCCAAGATTGCATCATGGTATTGAATCAAGAAGCAAAACCTGCCCCACCGTTGTTATTACTGTGATATTTATTTTGTTGTGGTTACTGGACCCTAGTTGAGGATCAGCTAGGATCAACAGTTACCTGAAGCACAACACCAGGTTGCAGCAGATGTGTAGAAAGCTCATATGATGCCCTGTCACCCAAGAGCAAAATACATGGAATTGTTCTCTGAAAATGTGGGAAAGGAGGAGTTGCAAACACCACTTCTCCATTTTTTCTGTGTTAAAGGGACATCTTTTGCTACAAAGAGGAATTCCATCAATGAGTATTTTTCATCCTAAGGATGTTAAATGTTTTACATATGCCCAGTTTCTTCCCTGCTCATGAATTCTTTTTCCAGTGACATTATTTGTGAGGCAGATGTAAATATTCAAAAGAGATAAGCAGAAAATACAGTGATTAAATTGAGGGTAAGTTACAAAGGCATTGAGTATCTGCACATTGAATTTAGAATCACTGCACAGGGAGAATGCTGTGGTTGCTGTGGAGGCTTTCTTCTAATTCAAATGCTGCTGTTGTAAGGGAATCCAGTGGTGCTGCTGAATATAATGCCTCCTTTTATCAGCACTATGTGCATGTTGTGTTTACACCATGCACAGAGATCACATTGAATTTAAACACAGGAAATATGGCAGCATGCAGAACTAGAAGACTTCTGAATGCTGTTATCTAATTAACCAGGAACAGACACTTGTTTTACTGAACTTTTTTCTTCATCTGCTTTAGAAAACTCCTATCAGTACTGAAGACTGTCTTTCTTTTATGGCCAAGGATGTCTCATGACTTCATAGTTCCTGAACAATTATTTATAAATTCTTCATAATTTGAACAAAACTGTCCTTGTTTTAGTACTTGGAATTGACAAAATATAAAGAAAAATGGATTTATGCTTTCAAATTTTCGACCAAATCCAAATGCTTCATGCAATGTCATTATTGGAGGCAATCCATATGTGCTCTTCCACATGGATCTTAAATCTCATTTCATCTTCATACTGTGGTGAAGATTTCTCACCTTGTTCGGTGGTTTTGGGTTCTCTCAGGTTGCCTAGTTATTGGTACTTTTCCTGTGCTCAGTGTCTGTTACTGTCATGTAGTTTATTTGGTAATTTCTCCTTAGAGTTATTGGATTCCAAAAGCCTATGCTCTGCGGCATGCCTTTTTCTCTTTTTTTTTTCTTTTTTTTTTCTTTTTTCTTTTTTTTTTTTTTTTTTTTTTTTCAGTTGTTGACAGAAGACAACAAATGAGGTAAAACATATTTTAAAATATCACTGATTTATTTGCCAAACACAGTCTAGGAACTGTCATTTTAGATTTGCACCAACTAGGCCCCCCAGGGGAATTTTATAACAGAAAGTAAGCTGTGAGGAGTAAGCACCTTCTAACTTTGTGTTTATTTTTATATAATGGAAAACATCAGTGGATCAATTTTTTTTGCCAATTTAGATAATGGCAGAGGTTGAGTATATGTTTTTTGGGCTGGCTAGTTGTATCTGTTTCAGAATTGAAAATGAAGTTTAAAGAAAATCAGTGAAGGAGATTGTAAGTCTACTCCCCAGGACCTTTCTCTTTTTTAATTTTCTTCCTAACTTGAGCAGAAAATAAGAAATATGAGATTTCCTGTACAGTGGAAGTATTTGAAATATTGTACCTTAGGAAACTCCAGCATGAAGCTCTTAAAACATTTATGAGCACTCTCTGTCAGCCTTGGTGTGCGTTTCTCTGTGGCACGGCTGGCGTGGGCAGGCAGCTCCCACTGGAACCAGAGGAAGCATAGCAGGGAACCCTGGCAACACAGTTAAGGTACAGCTAAAACAATAGTTAAGGAGAACTCTGTTTTTTTGGTGCGTTGACAAAGGTATAGGGAAGTGACATTACAGCAGCACAAATTCCTGAGCTCTCTGCTGGCTGGAATTGTGTGAGATGTAATTCATAGTAGTGAATGATTTGAACATCTGCAGCAAGATTTTTCTCTAGGAAAATGACAATTTACTTCAAAGAACTCCAGTTCTTGAAGAAAGTGTACAGTCTTCAGCAACTTCATTCCTTCCTTCCCCCTCTCCATTCCCCAGAAATATTTTTATTCTCCAAGATAAAATTATGTATTAAAAAATCATATATGTCGTCTTCTGTACTCTCAGTTGTGTGAACCTACATGCTGATTTATTTAGTCTAATGTATAATAAATATTTAATTACCTTCATGTGGAGGTAAAAAGAAATAGTAGCTCTTGAAATTCCAGATCCCAGAGAACTGGAAGGAGACAGAAGTTCCATGTTTGACAGGAAGAATAAGCAGATCATATATTTGGAATGAAATATTTTCTGTTCTGTGTAGGCTCTGTGGCTTTAATGGTCTAAGAAGTTCTAAAAATCTCTTATTCAATTTAATACGTTTATTTTATTCAAAGGTTTGAGGCTTTTCTTTTCTTCTAGATTTTTTTTCCCAGGGCTTGCTCTTCCTAGTTAACTAAAGACTGTAGGGCATACAGATGTTAATGAGAGAGGTTGATGTTCTGCCTTGTGTAGTCCCAACACCTTGATCCAGGCCTAGAACTTTGTCTTTGTTGCACAAAAGTTCCTGTTGAAACAGCGAAGTTGAATATATGTATTAAATTCTGCAGGTTAATAATTTGCCTGCTTTCCCTTTGTGTTTTCTACAGACCTTTCTCCAATAAAAGGTTAATTTTCTGAAGTCACTTTCGGGCCCAAACTAGCAAAGACATTGAAGCTTCACAGATTCTCAGGATATTTAATGTTATGGTTGGGTGCCCATGTACTGAGGCTCATTGCAATACAAAATTACCTTCAGTAGGAGACAGAAGATTTTAAAAATGTTTCTGCATTTGAACAAATGAAACTCATTTTTCTTAGAAAGGAATGTACTGAACTCTAGCTCTTGTCTTTCTGATGAAATAAACCCATAAATAATCATATATAAATTTCTCAAATGCAAAATATTGATAAACCTCCTTAAGCTCTCTGGACACCACAAGTGGTTTACAAATCCCTGGGCACATCCAGCCAGCACAGCCATCTTGGCTTCACTCAATTTCCATGACCAAAACATTTCCAATTCCCTTGCAGGGAGCTGTAAAGAGCTTCTACTTGTGGCTTCTTCAGTTGTTATCCTGCAGTTGCCAGAATTGTGGCTATGTTTAGCTTTTCTGACACTCTGCTGAGAAACTGGGTGACCTGCCAGTAAATGTGCTCTCCTCTGTAGGAAACCTACCTGCTTCTGTCCACACCCTGTTCCTCTAGAACACTTCTACATTGATGTAACAGTCCAGTGATGAACTTCCTAACTCTACCAGGAGTGGAAACATCACTAAAAGCTCTTTTGTCAGTGGATCAGAGCTTCAGCCCAGCTCACTCCTCCAGGAATTTGCAGGGATAGACACTAAGTCAGGCTTCCTCTCTTTTGTCAAACCAGAAGCAAAGAAGTAAATCTTCTGGACAGAAGGGCCATCCTCTTTCAGGTTTAAGCAGAATTTAAACCTGACACCAGGAGTTTCAAGGTACCAGGACACACAGCATCAGTCACCATGAGTTCAGCCAGGGGGAGTTAAATGAGACTGGAGAAATTTATTTAATTGTTGTGCTGTGATCTTAAAGAAAATTTTGTCCTTCCTGAATGTGTTTGTGTTCTTCAAATTTCTAGACAGAACTGGTCCTTGCTCAGTGTATTTGTACTCATTGCATGCATATGAAAAATCTAGTGAGATTATTAGCACTGGTGCTGCTTTTGCAAGGAGAAGGAAGAGATGTTTTTCATAAAAATGAACTTTCTTCAATTGCTCTTCTTTCATCTTACACTTTCTGAGCTGCAACAGAGAGAGTTATTTTAAGCTTGATACAAATTAGCAGAGAATTTTGTAACTCCTTGTTAGTATGGGAACTAATGGGTCAGGCCAGGTTGGGTACTGATGTTAATTGCTACATCTCTATTTGAAGACAATGGCACTAAATTATTTCTTGATAACAGAGGACTCAACCTTTCATTTTTCTTTTGACACAACAAAAGCATTGGTTTTGCAGAGTGGAAATCTCATTTGTGAAGTTTTATAGACCTGGGCTGAGACGCTTTGTATGCTAACACTAGAGATCTTGGCTTCTTTTCTGTGGCTTTCAATGCAAAGTATAACCTCCTATTTCTACTATAGCCTCACACAGTTTGTTGTTGTTGTTGTTGGTTTTTTTTTTTTTTTTTTTTTTTTTTAAATCAACAAGTATTTTAGAAAGGAGAGGGCATCTCTTTCCTTCATCTTTTGTCTCCATCCTTCACATGTAGTTTTTCCTCATCACACATCTATTTCTTGTGTGCAATCTTTTGTGCTCCTATTTGAATTTTCCATCTCCTTTATTTTCCTCTTTGATTCTGTTTCGAAACTCTTACCAGAAACCACATTCTGTGCTTTGCTGCTCTATGATTAGAGTTTTATTTCTAGTTACTATCTTGCTATGTGAATTTTCTGAAGATATCATCTGGAATTGCACCTAGTAATTTAAAATATTTCCATTTATGTGCCTTTCCTTCTACCCTCTCTTTGTACTTTTGTCATAAAGATTCAGACATATTTGTTGTTGACAAGAACTGGATCTTTCTTGTACTTTTACACACCCAGTTATTTGCTTTATATAGTTCAGGAATTTCACTGATAACTGATTATTGAAGTTACACTTTTTACTTTTTATATGGCAATTAATTAATGAAGAATGTATTATTCTGTTTGGCATTGACACGTGGATTTTTTTTCTGCCTTTAAAACTGAAGTTTAATTGAAATTCAATTTTGTCTGCCAAATTCTTGTAAGTTCTTTGAGTCTTCTTCGAAGTTTAATAATTGTCTCATTATAATAATGGTATTAATACAAGCAGTTTTCTGAATAAGTAAAGAGCAGGATTTCTGTAAGAGTTTGGTTAGGGCAGTCTTATCTGGGACACCTGCTTCATGAAAATATTCTGGGTTTAAAAAACATGATGGAAAAAATATTTCCAAGGGGACGTTATAAAAAAAAAAATAGATAATAGTGATCTAATTCATAGAAATAGTCTGCAACCAATTTTATTGGCATATGCTATATAAGGATAAGTTTGAGAAGGGACAGTAAACTTCAGTGCAGAGGTAGGGACAAGAGGCTTAAGTGGCACAGAACAGCATAGGCATGGAAATTCCTTAAGTTCACATTATTTTCAACATATCTTCAATGTGTAAATATACTCCCAGCATGTCTGTACCCTCTAGAGCATGTGGTTCTTGGCATGCTTAAGCACTCTGGGTAGCTTGGGACACCATCATGCATATCCAGACTGCATGGCAGCAGTGAGGTCCAGCATTCACACACACAGCTTTTCAGTGCTCTTTGGTGTTTAAGCCTGAGCTGTTGTGTAACATCCAGCTCTGATGATCTGTTCACTACTGAATGAGGATAAGGACAAAAACAACCAGGTGCTTATGGTCTTCCAATACCTTCCCATAATGGACACAGAGATACAGTTTACTGCAAGAATTATGGAAGAGTTCAGACAATAAAACTGCAAGAAAATTTAAATTATGGGCTTGTAAATGCTGATACTTACATGATTATGATCACGTAAACTTGAGCAACTTCAGTGAAATAAATTTCATTTATTGTGGCCTCCTGCATTTTAATAATGTTTAAATAATAGCTGACCCAGATGAACTAAATGTCAAAAATTATCACTGCCTAGAAATCAAACCATAAAAATGATCTGTTCCTAATAACTAGGATTTCTTCAAAGAAAATATTAGCCCATAATCTTTTTATTTGCATGTCTCTTCTTAAGTTGTACAAAGAATTTGGAAAGCATGGACATGAATGCAAACGTACTTTTGGAGGCAAATGTGAGGGAATAATCTTTAGTGCTTGACAGACATAGTTACATGGAGAGGTTAAAATGTGACAGATCATAGTGAAGAAATAGCACAGTGCATGAAAGAGAGATAGCCCAGTCCCAGTAATGACAGCCTCATCCTCAGATAACTATATCTTGCTGAGGAAAGCATGCTTGTTTTGCACTCGTATTTTCAAATTTATGAATGTATGACCTGCTTGTTTATTTCCAAGTAATTGTCACTCAGATTCATGCTTCAGGCATCACCTTGTCACTTTTGTTCTAATTTTAGAGGGAAAACGATTTTCTTAAACAGTGAAAGAAGATTACTTCTTTTTCCAGCTTTTATTTTTTCATAGGTTTTGATACAGGAATGCTGCACATCAATAGAATTGGTCCTGGATCCCCAACAGGAGGAGAGATGAATGCCTCCCATTTTGTAATTCTAGAAAGGAGATGGGCTTGCAAGTAGAGAAGTGAGTTTCTAGAAAGTTGTTGGGGTTTGTCATTGTGTTGTGCCTGTTCTATGTATATTTGTGCATGTTTTATGTACATTTCAGTTTAATGTACCCCTGTTTATGTTCCCCAAAATGGCTTCCCTGGGCCCTGTCCCTCAGACTCCATTTTGTTGTTTACCCTTTATGTTATATAACCCTCTGCCTACCCTCCCCGGAGACAGTCCCTGATTGGCCCGTCCTTCCCGCCACAGGCCCTGTCCATCACCCTCACCCCCCCATGTCAATCTCCCTGAGGCCTGAGCCTAGGGATTGGCTGGGTCCCTTCCCGCCTTTTCCCTGGTCTCTCCTGAATGGTTCGCCCCTTAGCCTTGCCACTCCCTGGTTCCCCCTCATTGGGTGTCCTGCGTCATCCCCACACCCACAGATTGTTCTATATAAGCCGGTGCACTGAGTTGCTCGGGGCTCTCGTTGGAGTGCCCGGGCGAGAATAAACTTCTCCGTTCCCAACCTCCCCGAGAGTCCCTCTCTTTCTTCAACACCGGCTTCGTGGCTGCGGATCAGGTGGTTGGCCTAGGTGGAGGACCACAAGTGGTTGGTGTACTGCCACGTTGCGCACAGGGCTAGCCTAGCGGGCAAGCGCACGGCGGCAGAAAGTGAGTTCTATCTGCTGCACAATATTGAGAACAGGACAGTCTTCAGAAGTAGAAAAAATAAGTTTATTTTTGAAAAAGATATTTCTGCTCCATTTAAATCCCCCCGCCTTTTTATTTATATATTTTTTTTAATTTCATGTGTTTTTGTGTATGAGTGGTGGCTAGATTTCTTTACTATTTTTTATTGTTCACTCTTTGTTTTTGCTGTTATTTTCCTCTCTGAAATTCAGTAAGTTTAGGGTAGTACTAAGAGAAATGGGTCATAATGAAGTGAATTTGGTCAATGACTGTGATATGCCATGCATTTTTTAATACAGAAATAATATAAGGTGGCCAATGTGATACTAAAGTTTTGAAGAAACAAAAAGGATCTGAAGAAACCAAGAGTCAATAAACCTGGCTTTTTTACTAGACAGATGTGTGGATTCAAGTAGACTTTTTGTCTACTTAACTTAATAACCATCTAAATGCCAACATCCTTTTGCATATTAAATATATGTTAAGAGTTCTCTCATAGAAAATGTAGAAATATGAAATCATTACTTAACCAGGTGAACACACTTTATACTGAATGATGAGTATTCTGTGTACTAGAGTTAATGGAGAAATGGTGGGAGGTTATCTGAGGGAACAGTTGCTCTATAGGGGGAACTCCTAATTCACACATCTGCCAGGAGTCTTCTGAAGTCAACAGCATATCAGTAGGGATGATCAAACTAATATTGCTGGAGAAATGAAGCTGTCACAGGATATAAAGAAAAGTCCCCTTATAGGTCAGCAACTGTTTAAAAGATATGAAACAGAAGGTAGAGTATATACTTGGTTGTGATAATAGAAGACAGAACTGAGATCCAAGTGCTGTGTATCATGATTTTTAAAAAAATCTGGGAGAAGTATTAATAGGGAAATAAGAGAGTTTGTGTATTATTTTTATTATATCATATTTAAACCAGAAATATTTAGGGTGGCTGTCAAAAGTTTTCAAAATAAAATACTCATTCTAACTAAATGCTACAGTGACGAAAATGCAGTGACATTAACTGTCATAGGTGCAAAGCAATGTAAATGAATAATAATAGTCTCTAATAGTATCCAGGTAACTATGGCTAAAGCTATTATGAATAAAAGGAAAGAGAAAGGTTCTTCATTTTTAAAAAAAGGGGATGAAGAAGAGGGATGAAGTGAAGCATAGATGTCTTGTTAAAACTTTTAGTGCTTAAGAGAATCTCAAGCGAAACTCAATTTTTGACTGCATTCTTTTGGCTAATCCAGTTACTCTTCACCTGTACAGTCATAATGCTGGAAATAAGAGTTCAGCTCCAGGGACAGACAAGAAGCTTTCCAAAGCTGCATAAGCAGAAGCTGGGCTCCAAATTCACTGACTTCCAGTAGGGATGAAGTGCCATATAAACATATGTGTCTTTATTTATCTCCACCCTGAAACCACCTACACACAAAGTAGCCTAGTTTCTTATCCACACCATGTGGGCAGAGAATGGGAAAATAGCTCCTGAGAGATGCTCCTGCACTCTCCTTGCAAGGAAAAGGGAAGTGTAGGTTGTTCCTAAGGTGCTTTGACTGCAACTGCTCAGCAACAAACCAAGGCTCTGCCCTGGCAAGACACATCCTACTCCTGTTGTAAGTGAAAACTTGGGTCAAATATCTGGGTGCCAGCACAGCCACAAATACCAGCCTCTCCTGACAAGACCTGTTATCTTGGCTAATGAATATAGCCAAGGTTTAGCACTTCCTCTCTTCCCCCTTTATCCCACACCCAGACTGTCAGACTTCAGATGGCTGAATTAGCTTCCCCAGGTTAAAAAACTCACAATTTTGAATTAAGTATTATTGAAACCCTCTTCAAAGATATTCCCTAGCTTTCCATAATGGGAAAATATGGTTTTATTAAGAAAGATGTATTTATATCTAACCAAAACTGAATAACAGTTTTCTTTGATTATCTAAAGTCCATGGAAAAGAAACATTTCATTTACTATAAAACAATTGTATTGAATAGCAAATATTTTATCTTTATTTCAAGTATTTTTTAAATGAGAAAATGGTATCAGTAGGATCAAAGGATGTTACAATACAAAAACACGAAAAACAGTGATTTCATTTTGAAATTATTTTGCGAGTTTTAGTTTTTTCCAGATATTTTTAGAGTGTAATATTTGAATGGCTACCCAATATTATCAAATATTTTGCTCAGGAAAAGAAAGCAGTAGTTGTAAAATCTCACTGAATTTCAAACAGTCTTTCATCCTTAGAATCTACCATTAATAATAATTTTAAGAAGATGAGATTTTATTCCAAGTTTCCACCTTGGGGGAGTTTTCTTTTTATCTTGGCATTGCAAACCTTTGAAAAGAAGCATTTTGAATGGAAGGCATGACAGATCTTTTAAATGGAATATGCAGCTACTGAGCTCCACACTATAATTACTGTCATACTGAAGAAGGTTAAATATTTATGAAGAATGTGCTTTTTATCAGTCAGTCTAATTTTTAAACCTGAATTCAGTAATTGCATTGAAATGCCCATAATCAAAGGGGGGGTTCTGTCTTGGCAGGCATAAGATTTTCACCAGCCTCATTTATTTGTGAAGTGTGGCCAATGTAAACAAATTCTGTGTAGTTTTTTCATTTTGGATCAAAATTAAATTGAAACCAATTATGCCAAATAACTTCTTAGGCAATTCCTGACTGGTTTTTGTGAGGTTTTTTTGGGGTTTTTTTCCGTCAGAGATCAGAAATTGGACTTAATATATATTGAGGGGTTTTTTTGCTCACTTTGTGAATCTCTTCCTCTCCAAATCTGGTTAGGCTAAATAGCAAATTAATCTTAGGCTCTTAGTAGCATATTTTGCTGTATTGAAATCTTGGGTGTATTAAAATCCTGGAGTAAACTTCTGTATATTTTCCAGTCAAAATTTACTTCATGACCCAAATTTCCAGATGCTGGCACTTTAATAAGTTTGCTGAAAGTATGCTCCAAATTCTGGTTTTACCAAGATTATTACAGATACCTTTTACCTAATATTGCAATCCTATCATCAAAATGCTCATAAAACAAAGAGGTGAAAATACTTCTGTTTAATAATTTGATCAATTCACATTAAATCCTACTATTTCTATGTGACTGTTTTGTGTGAATCTAGAACACTGGTCTGAAGAGACATACTAGAAAAAATGCCAAAAAAAATACAGATTGTGATGTTATAATTAATCAGGCATTTAAAACTTCTGATGAGGGTTCTCCATCTGGAGGAGCAATGTGTGGTGCTGAACCCACTCAGTCTAGAGAGGGTCCTCATGAAGTATTCAGGTTACTGGGAGGAGGTGAGAGATGCCTGCTTTTGAGGTGGAAACTACCTCAACTACTTAAGCAGCACCTTCAGGATGTGATTAGTAGAATAACAATAAATGTCTACAGAATGTCAGGTCAGCCAACCCTCCAAATGTTTCCTTCTTTCTATGAACTGGAAAGGAACAGACACAGCCATCTCAAGTTGTATGAAAAGAGTGCCACCCCTTTGTATTTACGGGAATCCTGCCATGGCACAGCTTCTATCTGAGAGAAAACTAGTCCTCCTCAGTTGTGTGAAAGGTATGCTCTTGTCCTTGGGAGGAAGTCCTGGACCCTGTTTCCAGGAGAGCTGCAAGGACCATCCCCAGAGTAATGGAAGTGAGCACTCTGTAGTGCAGTGTTTTCTGATGGGTACTCAGAGCAACTTTCTATTAGTAGTGCAGGGCAGCCCTTTGTGGGATAAGTCTCATTGTGCATTAGATAGGGAAGATAAGGGGAAAAATTCTGGTGAGTTCCATCCAGTGAAACATTTTTCATCCTAAGAGGTCTGATTTTTCACAACTTCCAGAGAATATTGTAAGGTGTCAGTAAAAGTGTCAGTAAAGCTGAGTCATGAAGCATCTTGTACTTTAAATTAACTTGCTCTCTTTCATTTCATTACAATTTAAGTAACAACTTAGAATTTTTAAAAATTGGCATTTACAGAATTCATTTTCTGCTATTCAACCTATAAAGCTTGGAATATATACTTTTGGAATTCGTTATGAATTTAGTATTGACTATTTCTCACTCTTTCAGGGTTCAGTTTTGTTTGGTTGCCAATCTGAATGCAAAGAGTTAAATCCTGGGAAATGGCAACAAGGTTGTTAAAGGAGTGCCTCAGAAGGTAGAACAATGACACAGATAAGGCAGCCTAAGGTATATAACTTCAAAGAATTTTAGATATGAGTGGCTTCTGGGCTATTGGGATATAAACTGGCTCTGTGTAGGCTGCAATGGGGTACTCTTCCTAGGGCTATGCCTGGGTTCAGCAGAGATCTTAAACTTCAAAGACTTCAGGAAAGGGGAGGGGACATTAATAGATTAGGAAAGGCTATGAGGGATGAATCAATGGAAAGCTGGCAGTCAGATTGCAAGAGACGTGGGAAAATATCAAGTGTGGTGAGCTGAGTGGGGTGTTGGGGTTTTTTTTGCTTTGTTTTGTTTTGCTTTACTTCCAGAAATGAGGTTAGTTCAGCTCATAAGAAAATAAGTTTCACACAGTTCTGTGTATGTTGCTACTTTTCAGGAAGCAATTTTCGTGTTTCACTTCTTGTTTCCCAGATGCAATCATATAGCTGTGACTCTGTACATATGTTTAAGAAACAGTTATGTCCAATATTTTATTGTTACTCAGATAAATCCTGGGAGAGGTTAAACTGGAAATCCCACTAAAAAGAGATGGAATAAAGGTCTACCATCTCTGATTTACATTCTCGAAGATCCAAAAGAAAGAGATTTTCATATATCTATTAAATGTGACAGCGATGTTCATAATTGTTTCTCCAACATTACATTAAAAAATTGTATAAATCTGATTCTTCTCCTCAATTAAGGCAGACTGAGGACAGCCAAGACCATCATAGATCATTAAGATTGTGTCTGTTTTGTCCAGTGACCTTGTACAGAAGTTATCTGTGTTGGTAATGTAGAAAATGAAAATGTTACATCAATTAACCTTTTTTATCTACTCTCTGTTAATTTTATTTTTTTATCTAATCTCTATTAAGTAAAAATGTTTCTTACAGAACTATTCTTCTAAAGCTTACAAAAACATTGCTGCTTTATATTCACAGATGCATAAAGGATTAACTTTTAACTCCTTTTATATTGTGCTAATAGAATTGCATTATATGTATTGCTAATCAGCTTCTAGCAGGTGCAAATGCCTTTAGGTGTTCTCTTGTGGATTTTTTTTTTAAATTCCCTTAGTCTTTAGTTGAAGATGATTTGAAGGGGCAATAAATGTTGGCCCAAGGTTGCTACATTCAGGAAAGTATAGTCAGAGTAGGGTTTGGAGGGAAAGCTTTATGAGGAGCTGCTGAAGTCACTTGGTCTGTTCAGACTGGAGGCTGAGGGGAGACTTCACTGCAGTTAAAACTTCCTCCTAAGGGGAAGAGGAAGGGCAGACATTGATCTCTTCACTCTGGTGGCCAGTGACAGGACTTGAGGAAATGGCATGAAACTGTGTCAGGAGAGCTTTAGGGTTGGATACCAGGAAAAAGTTTTTCACCCAGAGGGTAGTTGGGCACTGGAACAGGATCCTCAGGGAAGCGGTAACAGCACTAAGCCTGTCTAAATTCCAGAAGCATTTGGAAAATGCTTTCAGGCACATAGTGTGATTTTTGGGTTGTCCTGTGCAGGTCCAGGAGTTGGACTCAATGATCTTGATGGACCCCTTCCAACTCGGTATATTCTGTGATTCTAGGATTCCATGATATTAATTCTACTAAGACAATATTGGTTTTGCTTAAAATGTGCTAGCCAGATATCTTTGTTCTTCAAAACAATTTAATTGTCCTTGAAAACATAGAGCTTTTATGAAAACTGTATTATATTTGAGGAATTCTGAATAGATAAATCACTAAATACAAATTTTCCATTTGAGTGGAATCTCTGTTATACTTCTAGCATGTTAGCTCATCTGAGGTCTTTAACTTCAGTTACATTCCTTCAAGTATCAGTGATTTGAAAGGCACTGGGAGTCAGGGGCAAATTGCAGTAATGATAGATGTTAGAATTATGTGATTTAAGGGATATAATTTAAAAGATCTGAAGCAAAGCTGTTTGTTTCCAAAAATATCTCCATAGGGAACCTTAGGGGAAATTCCATTGTTCCTTTTCCATAATCCCAATCTCATCTAATGCTTAAGTACTCACAAAATTTTTACAGGATAATTGTGAGGTATCTGTAGATTTTTTAAATTCTGTTTTGGTATCTGGACTGACAACATTCATGCAAGGATGTTCTAAATTACTTAGCAGAAAACATAGCATAAAAAAAAATCAGCTTTATGCGACTGATTTTGCAAGTAAAGCCGTAAAGGTTTTTGTTGTATATCATCTGGATATCTGAGGTAATGTTGTCATAGGCATTCAGATGTTGTTTAAATCCTGTTCATGAGTTTTACAGCCAATCAGGCAGAACAGCAATAGAACATAATTTTTGCAAGCAGTACTGTAAATGGTATAACACATTGCATTGCATACTTTTTGAAAGAAGACATGAGCTACATCTTACTAACAGGTGTATAAATTTTTACACAATTTGCTGCCAGTTTATTTAGGTGAAAAATTAACTTCCATTCCAATATTCACCTACAAAAGTCAATCAGAAAAAAGCTTTGTTTATTTTATAAGACTATTAACTGTAGAATGGCAATTCACATTTCCTGTTTTAGGCTGCAGAACAGCAGTCTACAGCCAGATTTATCCAATTACTCTCAATGATTTAAGGAAACGTTGTCTCCTGCAAATGAAATATCTACATAGGCGCTTCAAAAATACTGAAAAGCTTGATTAAACTTGGCACTTTAAAAATAAACTTGGCAGTTTATTATTTTTAAATAAACATTTTAAATTTGTTATGGTTTATATATTTTTTTGGTTTCTTTCTTGTGTTTATTAGAAAATAATGTTGTCCTATACTTAGCTTAACTTAGGTAAGTCTATAAATCTAACAGTCATTGACCTTATTGCTGCAGCACCTTTTTCTTCCTGCCTGCTATTTTCTTCTCCTTTTCATTTCTACAGAAGTAGGGCAAGATAGTCATTTTCCAGCAACACCAAAGTTCACCCAAACCTACACTTTCTTTCATGAATCTTGTTTTTTCCCAGATAACAATCAAGACAAATGACCTTAGCATACACTCAGTTCAAACTGCACCACCATGTCTCAATAAGACCATATTCTAATGATTTTGAGGCAAAACATCTGTTGAGGTATGCAGTCAATAAAGTCATCTTGAGAAAGGAATTATTTAAAATTTCAGTTTGTTGTAGGAGAGCTACTAATGACCAATTCTGAAGTTTGTGCTTTCACCTTTTCTCCCTAAGCTAACCTCCATTTGATGGTAACATCATGTGCTTTTTTGAGGCCACCTCTTGATCTAGACCAAATTGAGGGAAAATAGTTAGAGATTCCACAGTATTCCTCTGCGTGTGTTGTAGGTTGTCTTTTTTCTGTGAACATGTACATGAATTATATAATTAGAAAAGGAAGAAAAATGCTTAGCAACTTCACATTTCTATGACCTCTTATATAAATTACAGCTGACATCTGAGCATAGTCATGATGTTGCTTTGGAGTTTATGGAAGTCTTTGTTCACCACATCCATTGTGTGAGAGACATCTCTTCCCAGATCAGGATGATCCTGCAGACATTTCAATAAAGGACAGGGGTTGTGGCTTCTTCTGCTTTCCAAACTAGCATTTTAGCCTGCACACTCAGATGGCAACGTATAACTTTTCCTTGATTGTCTGTGGAGGCTAATAAATTGTTAGGAGCTGAATAATGATTAATGATTTCAAGGGAATGATGACTGTCCTTATGGTCCACATCTCATAAACCAATCCACACTTGCCTGCCTTATCTCGTCTGCTTATCTTGCCTCCATGAGCAAGTTGGCATCTGCCTCGGTAAGCACTCCTGCATATTCTTTTTGTTTTATTTTGAAGTATTAAATGGAGAGAAGGAAACCGGCATTTCCTTTTCCTGAGGCATTCAGTAAATATACTATAAAAGGCAAAGAAGCCTGGTAACTTCTTCACTGCTATACAAGCTCCAAGAAAACCAGAAGAAAAATCTGTTTTCATTCTCTCCCTTATACTTGAATTACAGGTGTCAAAATATGGGTAATTTAGTGGAATTTTTTAGGGATATAAAAGAAAAATAGCTTGATCCACCATAAATCTTTCATTTGAGTTGCAGAATACACCATCAATGAACCATAACTGCTGGGACTGTTGGCATCCTTCTGCTGCATTGAACTTAATTGTTTGTTTTGAGATAAATTGTAAAGCAAGATATAAAGTTAGCAGCTTATTGACTGTCCTGCTGGAAAATATGTAGAGCAGGCCTGGTTTTAAATTAACTCTGTAAAAGTGAAAAAGTCAAGTCCGTACAAGACAAGTTTACATAGCAAGGATTGGACTGATAGGCAGTAACTCATAAATGAATTGTGCTTTTTTGGGTGGAGGGGATTTTATTAGACATGGGTTGTTTTCACAAAACACTTTGATTATAGATAATTTCTACATGATTTCTTGTTCTTTGAAAGATATCCATACAACTCTGCTTGTAATTTTAAAGATACCTTTTTTCTCTCATGCTGCTTGGCTAGTTTAAGAAGGCTATCTAAATAACCTTGGTATTCTTTCCGGGGACCAGAGAGGGAGGAATTTAGTTTCATTTTAATAAAGTCCTTTACACAATTTCAGAAATGAAGAGACAGTATGGAACAACTATAGATAAGGGTGTTTTTTTTTTTCTTCACCTCATTTCCAATGGTAAAAATTTTATGATATCAAAGTGGGTAGGGTTTAATGAACCTAAGTAAATTTAAACAATATGACAGTTTGGCTTACCATCTGGAAAATTCTAGTGCATTTCTAATGTTTGTGTATTTTATTTGATTATTTGGGTTTCTGGCATTATTTAACTTGCTATAATGCTAAATTCCTGTGATATGTTTGCAACTGTTCCATAAAAAGTACAGCTGAGGTAGGCCTCCCTTGATTTCTGGTTGGCTCTTTTTAACTTCTGCCTACAGAGAAAGCAAAACTTCAGAAAAGGTTAGCTAAGCTAAGGGGGATTTATCACTGGAGACGGCACAAACAGAAAAATGATACTACCTGAGATGGTCTTTAATGTCTTTAATGATGAGAAGATTTTTTTTTTCATCACTTCAGTTTGTAGATATTTAAAATGTAGTGTTTTTTTCTTCAGTTGTGGACTCCTTGTACTGGGTTTTGGGGTTTTTTCATGTATGTGGTCTTGGATTGGTTTCTTTAGAAGGTAAGGGCTATTTCCCTGTGACTATTCACAAGCGTCAGGAGGTTATCAGAGCTGCAGCCCATAAAAGAATCCAGTACTTTTTGAAGTCGCTTTTGAAAATGCCAAAAGTTACCTTTCTGCATTTACTGCATAAACTGTAGTTTATATCTATGGACCTATAGAATTGACTCCCTTTCCTCAGATGATTGTATGGAGGACAGCATGTTTAATCATTGCATCTGAGAGCAGAGCAAGATGACAATCCTGCTGATTAGAATAAAGATTTTCCCCATTATTGATATTTTGTCTAAAAGTGATCAATAATTGTATATTCTTTTAGAAAAGGAAAGACTTTTTTTCTTGTCATTCTTTTTCTGGCTGGTTGCACCCATCAAATATTCAGTTATAAATATACAAAATTGTGGCACAATTCCCTTGTGAAATTGGCTAAGGGTGGTACTAAAAGTGTCTCCTTCAAAAACAGGAATTATCTTAGACCCACTGGGAACTGACAGTGGTCAAAGAGGAATTTCTAGGCTTCAGGCAGCAACAGCCTAGAAACTCTGCAACAGCAGAGTCTGAGCCTGTGTGAAATCAAATCACATAGCTTTCTCACACTGGCCTGAGAAATTGTAAGGAGAAATCAAAAACAAACCTTGGAAGGTGAAAGACCATTGGCAGGTGGTGTTTTTGCCTGGTTGTTGTTTACTTGTAAGAAACGGTTGAGAGGTGTTGTTCCAAGTGATCAATAATATTCATTGTACTAAAACACTGTATAAAAGGATGTGCCCCTCAATAAACTTTAACTTTTAAATCCTCCAAGATGGAGTATATAGTTATTAAAGCTGTCCCAAATAATAATGATTCCTCTACCCTTTGTTGGCAGAGAGACAAAACCTCAAGGATTGAGTGAAAAGGCAAACATTGTATGGAAAACATAACCCATTGAAAGATGAACATTTTGAGAGGCGTGGGGAATTCTGCACTTCCACTGCTGCAGTGTCCTCACTGCAGACAGTTTTGGGGGTCATTTACCACCACCTCCTCTTCACCCAGAGTGTTTGAACACTATTATGTCTAACTTCAGTCAAGAGGAGAAAATGAGCCCTGGGCATTCATTCAATTTAAATGTTTTTATCAGAAGCATTTGTCAGTTTATTGATTGGTCTGAACTAGAGGAGCCAGTGGGTGAAGATAGGTCATTCTGAAATGTACATACAAAGGCTCTGATGTCACACCGCAAACTGTTCCCTGGAACAATTTGTAGCCACCTCCACAATGGCCACTGCATGCCACTTTTTCAGTCCTCTTTGCATGACCAGTGCTTTAAAGCAAATGTACAAAAAGACACATCAGTTCCCTGATCTAATTCAAAGGATAACTGCCCACAGAGTTGTACCAGTCCTAAGATGGTAAAAATAGAGGGCGGGAATATTTCAAGGTACTGTAATACCTGAAGAGTTTTGTAGTTTAATGGGCTAATTTTTGGTGGCAGTGTTGGAATGAAAGGCTGTCTCACATTCGGGTCTGCCCAAGGATGCTTCTGTTTGCAGAACTGTGATGACCTGAACGAGGGACCTGATGCAGCTGAAAAAACAGGTTTTGTTTGGGTTTGTTTTTCAGTTGAATTCACTCCTGTTTTGGCACAGCTCTGAACAGCTTTGGCCAGAATAAGCAATATCTCTGAGTGTTCAACCATAGCTTGTATCTGCTGAAATCACATTCTGAATTACTGGTTTGGGGAATAGGAAATTCAGGGGCATCATTCCCAGCAAGTATTTATTACTAGACAATCAAACACAAGACATAACGGCCCGTATGCCAAAGAAATGGATGCAATTTTAAAGGCTGAGGTCCTTCACTTAGTAGGAACAACAGCAAAGCTGTCTCCTGAATAAGGCAATGAAGAGTTTAGCAGCAATACCAGTGAAATGTATTCCTTCTGTCTGCACTGGGCACATTGTCCTCCCAGCTGGTTCAGCTAACTGTTTATAAGGCAAGCAGTTATGTGGGTGGAGTAGAGAGCTGCTTCTACTAAGCCACTTTCTCCTTTATGTTTACACTGTTATTTCCAGTATACTCACAGCCAAACAGACCAATTCAAGGCTGGTAATCTGGAGCACAGGAGAAGAAAAGCCATCTTTTTGAGGTGACAGATGAGAGGCAGTAAAACTCTCATGCTTGTGCTAAGGTGGAGGGAACATATCAGAACTCTGCAAGTCCCCACAGAGACTTTGACACCCAATTTTACCCTTGCTCTGAGAATAAGAAAGGATTTCCTTTTCACTTTCTTGAGCTGTCAATCTCTGTTTAACGACATGAACAGTTAATTTACTTGCTAAAATCCATTTTTTATGCACTGCCATCTTTTTAAGGGAAAGTAAATCCTTTCCTTTACTTACCATGCTTGAAATTTAACTTTCTTGCATAAGGCTGTAGAAAAAAAGTTTTTCTGTGAGTCACAAAAAGAAGCATTAGAGGCAGTTCAACTTTTACTTTCTTTTTTCCAGTTCATGAATGTCTGAGAATTAAATGACTCAAGTTTATTATGATAAAATGACACTAGGATTTTAATATATTTGATGTTAAATTAGAAAACTAATGTCAACATCATAAACCATCATATGCATGATATTCAATATAGTTACACTCAATAATAAATATCTTGTGGAATTCATATAACTGAAGCCCACACAAGAATAAGGAAGCTGCCAAAATAGTATCATATCCAGTTGGCTTAGTCAGCAAGAAACCAACTGGTCCACAGATGCTCTTTTTACTATGAGAAAATATCCTCTTTTGCAAATCTCCTGTCTGCAAAATGTTTCATTATGAACTCTTCTCCTCCTGCAGGCTGTAAATAATTTATTCATCAAACCTTTTTATTTGTAGCACATGGAAAACTCAGTACAAATTTAAAAACAAAAAAGGGGAAGATTAGAAACTGAGGTTTCTAATTGCATTATAGTGCACTAACTTGTAAAAAAGGCCTTAAGGCATGGGAATCAGTGGACACCCAGATGGATTTCGATACCTTTTCTCTGGCACAGGCAAGAACTGGAAAAGAAGTTGTTTTGAGAATTGAGAGTGCTTGTTCATCATATGTAAGGATATGAACAGAAGTAATGAGGTTATGACAAGATGTTCACCTGCACCCAGTGTTCCCTTTCTATCCATTCCAGTCTCCTTTATTCATGCAGCTACCTAGCTGAGGTCCAGCCAGTGCCACAGTAAAATACTTTTCTCTGTTTCTGCAGTATGTGTCCTCTTTTCCTCTATTATTCTCTTTGCACGGGAACACATATATTTTGGCAAGAAAATTATAAAACATTAGAAAGAACCACCACCTCATATGGTTCCAATTCCTTTTCTTTCAGAACATGAACATTTTCGATACTTTTGGTTTAGCAAAACTTCAGCAACTGTTGTTAATTGACTGTAGAACATAATTTGCATTCCTGTGCTTTGTATTTTACGTGAGGTCACAGAGGCAACAAAGACCACATTCCTACATGTATTAAGAGAATGGTTCTCAAAGTGATTCTGACACTTTCAAAGAAACACTGCTACCATTTGCATTACAGGTAAAAATCTCATAATATGGTCAGTAACATAGTTGCTACTGTAGCAACAAGAAAGTTTTGTCACTTTGATTATATATTTCTATTTATAAAGTATCATTTACCATTAGAGAACTGCCTACATGTGATGATGGTATGACAATAGCTCCTCCTGTAATGCAATGACAGACCAAATAAGCTGAATTTTATTCAATTAAAGTTTAAAATACATGATATATATATATATATATATATATTGAGCTTCATAATGCTGTGATTTTCCATTCACTTGAACAGTATTCTATAAAAACACCATCAGATAATGGATCTATATCTTATAGGGTGATAATATAATACTTAATAACATAGATGTTCCAGGACAGTAGCATTCAGGGGAGGAAAGAAGAACTACACAAATTTCAGTAATAGGAGATACCCTGAAAAGACTGCTTGGTTAAGAATTACTGCAAGAACTCTTCCTTTTGAAAGTTACCTGAACTGAAATTATCCTGGAAGCTGGCCTGATTTTTATTGATGAAGTACTGCTGATTGATTGATTGTAAACCAAGGAGGGAAGGGTGTGTTAGTTATTCTGTTTTCTGTGAACATAGAAATGTTCCTGTTCCTGTAATCTTCATCCAAATCATGAAAAGAAGAATTTTTCCATCGGTTTCAGAATACTCTTTTGTGCAAGGGAAGGTGTCTTTGTAATTAAAGCTATGTGTCAGAGTTGTATTACAATTTTTTTTCTTATACTAAGGGATGCACCTGCTATCCGGGGTTTGGCTCTTAAAATATGTTTTGGAAGAGAATAATATCAATATTAAGCATAAAGATGATGTAATTATGATAGGATTATTGACTTGGAAGTTAATTGAAGATATTGCTTTTATAGACAACATAAAGTTATCTGTAAGGCAAAAATTTCACATTCCTTGCCACAAAAAAAAAAAAAAAAAAAAAAAAAAGGAAAAAAAAAAGAAAAAAGAAATAAAAAATAAAAGTTTTCTCAGACCAATGAGATCAGATGTTCCTACATCCAGCTGCTCCTACATCCATGCTGACTTGCACATTTTATATTTCCCGAAAGGCATTTAAAACCTGCAGCATCACTGTTCGGTTTATTGCACTATTAACTTAAAATCTGCATCAACTGTTGTGTGGTATTTAAGTAGAAAATTTACTGTGGATGGATTATTGTTGTAGGAAAACAGTACTGTTCTCTGCTAAAATTCTAGGAGACACAAATACATTTTTTTTTGTAAGCAAATTATTAATGAAAGTTTTTTTCCATTCACAAGATATTTGCAGGGCTTCCACCCTTAACTGGCCTTTCCAATCAACTGAAAAATGAAGGAATTAACACTGAACATACAATCTTTTGAGCATAACTCGGCATTTAGACAGTCATATAAATAAAAGTTGCTAGGTTAAGAATGAGAAAATATTATTACAGCTGTACAGGCACACACTTGAAACTTTTTCAGCAGGTATGTACCTAGTACCAAGTTCAACAACTTTTGTTGACTTAGTTTAGTTTAATTTAATGTTTTTTGCCTTATTTTAGTTTTATTACTTTGTTACTGTATTAGAGAACAACTACTAATATACTCCTGAAAAATTTCATTCACAATGTGATCTTAATTAGGGCTTTCAAGTCACAGACTTCAGAAAAAATAAAGGAGAATGAATACTTCTGTGAGTAGTTATGATGTACAGTCTCTTATTTATAGAGTCCATGTGATATTTCTTAAATATACAGCCAGCCATGCCAGATAAGGCAGAAGAAAGATACATGGAAATACACCATATGCCAAATTCCATAACCCATATTTCTCTTTGGCATTTGAAATCTGTTTGAACGATAACAGGGAATGAAATCCTGGCTTTCAGCAGAAGCTGACTCTGAAAATGGCAGTAGACAAGGAAACATAGAATTATCAGCTTTGAGAACCAAACTAAACAAGTTTTCATCTAAAATATTCCATAGTGTTACGTTTCACACACTCATCAATGGATGTAGTAAGATTTTTTTCTGATATGTTCTAAAGAAATGTTGATTTATTCAAGGATAGTAGATGTTTTCTCACCTGTAGCAGCAGGAAAAATATACAAAGAAGAGCAAAGCACATGTAACAAGATCATGCTGCATAAGCAGTACATCTAGCAATACTCTTGATGAAGTAAGAGCTTTAGTGCTCTTTTCCCTTTCCATAATCTTCCAGCAGTGTTCCTGGGATAATCATTATAGTTTAATCTTTGTCCTCGGCAGGTACAATATCTGGCTTTCAAAGTCTCACATTATAATCTATGTTGTGACCCAAAGGGAAAGACCCAGTCCTGCAGTGCCACCCTGAATAATTATTTGGTTGGCGTTTCTTTTTGTACTCAAGGGGAGTGTCAGGCTTTGAATTCTCATAAAGATTTGTATTTATTTTATGTTTGAAAGAGTGATCACAGGCTTGGCTAGGTGCCCTGAGAAAACAGGTCTCTGGAGCAACACCCAAGTGGTTGTACTTTAAACCCGAGTTAGTAGAGCTTTATAGAAATAAATACCTGTGCTGCATAACACTGGAAAGGTATTTCAGGGACTTTTTTTCTTTTATGAACAGATATGATATGCCTTCAAAGGTCATTATTAATTTTTCTAGAGTCCCAAACGGAATGTGCTTCAGCCTTCTTTCATTCTCTCTTCACTTTCTGATGGTTTTTCTTATTGTCTAAGACTTCCTTAGAAACAGCCTAGCAAATATTTAAAATAGTGTGGAAAATGAATGTTGCTCTGGTTAAACTGCACATTCATACTCAGAATAGTATTGAGAATTGTAACTCTTGAACTCTTGAACCTACAGCAGGTAAACATTACTGTTATTATTAGTATATATGTTATTTATTGTTTATCACCACAGCTAACAGAGCTAGCCATGCAGCCTCCAGGATAAGGCATTGTACAATCATGCCATCCCTGTACAAGGTGTAAGTATTGGGTATGATACTTTCATACCCATTCATGGGACCCTCTGAACTTGGTGTCTAGGACCTGAGTCATGTGATAGTCCGCTTCATAATGTCCCCTGAAGTGGTCACTTCACCTCTTGATCCTACAGACAACACCTTATGAGATCCTGGCACTACAACAGCAAGAGTGACCTAATAGTTCATGCTGCACTTCTCTTTTCTATAGAGACAAGCCATATTTTATGTGTGGGGAAATGTATGCATGTGTCCTGCTTAGGGACAGCCAAAATACTGCTATCAGGTAGCACTAGACACTAAAAGTAACTTCAGTACCAACATGAGCTGTCAGTGTTGCACAGGCTTTTCCAATTCAACACTGATGCCCTACGCTGCCCTGTTCAACCTGCTCCAGGTGCACTTGTTGCACCCCTGCCTCCATGCTCTCCTCCAATTCCTGGTCACACACCTGCTAGTATTTTAATCCTTTCTCAGCAAAACGTTGGTGAATTTGGTGAGCAGAGAGACTTCAGGAAGGCACTAATGGAAGCCTTTTTTCTGGGCCAAAATCTCTTTGGTCCAGCTGGCTCCTGCAGAGATAACATTACCAAGGAAATGGTGGAAGTGTAGGAAAAAATACTGCCCCACCTTACACAAAATCTCCTGAACTTCTCTTTTCTAAAACTTTAATAGAAACATGATGGTACTATGATTCTGTTATTTTCAGCATCTGCCTCATGTAAGATGTGACATTACTGCCACCAGAAACTTTCCCTCCTTGTTGTATATTCTGAGTCAGCAGTGGACCATTCAGGCACAACCCAGCAGCAAACAACTGCTTTCATGTTAGTAGCAACAGGTTGCAGGTAAGTTCTTAAGTAACATTTAGCTGAAATCTAAATTGGAGTGGAATCCTACATTCTGGTCTTCCAAACCAGAAACTGAAGAAAAAAAATGGAAAAGAAAAATGCAATTCAGAAAATATTTTATTGAGTACAATACCATTTCATTGTAGGCTTTATAAAACACCACCAACCTCTCTGAGGTTGAATACAGCTTGGGCAGGTGAACAAGGAGTGGGAGAGAGGGAAGGCATCTGCAAATTTTCATGCAAGAGGCATAATATGGGGTATTTGCATCTAGATGATACCTTGTCATAGTGCCCAAGTTTGCACTAGCTCACCAGAAAAAAAATCAATGAATCTACATTTAAATTTTATGAAGGATTCTAACAATCAGCTACAAGTTCAAATTTACTGGGTGTTGCCATTGCACATTCAACAACTAAACTCAAGATCATGAAATAAAAATCAGTAGAGCTTGGATTGAAATTACTGTAAGAAGGCTTGTTTGGAACTGAATTAACTCTAACTCCAGAAACTGATGGTTAACAAGACATTATAACCACTGTAGATAAGGACAACTGCAGTTTTTACCAATGTACTAACATCTAACTTCAATTTTTAGCAGATGGAAAACAAGGAAAGTTCCTGGAATTTGGGTTAATCTCACAACACACATCTAATAAAGACCTGGCATCATGGTTCTTGGAAGGAGATTAAACAAATAGTAATCCATAGGCAATTTTCAGTTGCATGAAGCAACTGAAAACTCACAGAAAAGAGCTGTAAGTAGGGGAAAAATGTGGAAATATTTATATGAATGAAGATGCTTCTTACTGGAATGTAGACTAACTAATTTTTCTGGTGTTTTATTTTCAGTGATGGTAAAGCATAAATGTGCTATGAAATGTAGGAACAGTCAAAAGCAGCCTTGAAAAAGTCTCTATATTGCTTAAATTCTCTCAACCATACCTCTTTATGAAGTATGCATACATTCAGAGACTGTAAGAAGTTTTCAGGTTGACCACATTTCTACAGCTAACTGTATTTTATGAGCTGGTCCCCACAGAATCTTTAAAAATCTGCCATGAAACCTGCACTGTGCTGCCAAAGAATTGAGGAGCACTTGTTATAACCAGCGAATATGAAGGTTAAGTACAGCAGTTAATATATCAAATTACATAGAGACTTCTATTGTCCCTTTGGGTGTGCATTTTCCAACATGTCTAAGTACCACCACTTTGACAGGAAATAATTTCATAAAGTAGGATTGAACAATTTGTTAACTACAATAATATTTTCAAATGGAAAAGAAATTATTAATCCACACTTCAAACTAAGAAAAATGGAAAGGTAAAGTTTAGCATATTCATTAGCAATTAGAGAAAATAGTCTAGGAAGGCCAAAGTATTCAAATAATTCAGAAATGTTCTGTTGAAATGAATTTCTTATTTATTAAAAAGA
Source organism: Zosterops lateralis (assembly GCF_965231275.1). NCBI lineage: Eukaryota > Metazoa > Chordata > Aves > Passeriformes > Zosteropidae > Zosterops > Zosterops lateralis. The sequence continues at coordinate 13,961,023 of NC_139766.1, forward strand.
CAACACATTCTCAAGAGAGCACCTTCTGCAATGAAATAATTTAGTTTCTTCATATAGACACATCATACACAATGTTAACAACCATGAAAAACAATACAAAATGCTTTCAAATTTAACAAGTAGAAAAATATAACTAGTATATATGGCAATTGTGAATCTAATACTGTACAGAAGTATTTATGGATTTTACAAATAAATAATAGCTTAAATGCCCTTTTAAAATCTTCTAACTGTACACTGGAACGTAGGTTCTGAAGCTTACCACTAACTTGCCACAAATGTGTGCCAGTCAAATGTTCTGCCCACAAGCTCAAAGAACTTCTTGTTGGGTTCATGGAAATATTCCTGCAGTTTCTCAAGTAACCGAATGTCCACTTGTGGGTGCGCTCGTCCTTTGGACTCATGTAAACAGCGCTCTCTACCACTGTCCCTCAGGCAGTAGAATCCCTTAGTTTTGTTGAAATAAAAGTTTGAAGCATTTATCTGTGGTGACAACTTCAGAAATCTCTCCACCTTTTCTATTTCTGGAAAGGGATCTTTGATTAGTTTGTCCCCATCTACAATGTGGATATGATCAAGAGGAAAATACTTCAGCCAGTTCTGCATGTGAATGTAATACAGGCTTCTGTTTATTGCCTTGTAGTCCACATTGAGTTCACCATTTTTAATCAGGAATTGTTCAATGGATGGGTACGGCTTGTGCTTCTGCATGTGGTTGTAGAACACTTGGGTGTAATCTGATAGTACTCTCTCACTTGGGTCTCTTAAAATAAGGAGTAGTCTCATTGATTGGTTCATGTTATAAACTCTTTCAGGCACTTTAGGTGATGTGAAATATGCTGGAGTTTTTTCCACGGTGATCTGATGGGGATAGGAGAATGGCATTTGATTAATATACCACTGCAATCCATTCCTGTAATGATCTTCCCAGTCAAAGAAGTGAACTTCACTTTCTGCTGCTGCAATATCTGGATGGAGACTCAACATCTCTAACAAAGCTCTTGTTCCACCTTTTCTCACTCCAATAATAATAGTCTGTGGCAGCTGCTGACACGATCCATTAGAATGAATGTTTTCCTTGAAGTCATTTTTCTGAGATGTTTTCTTTAAAAGCTCTCTCTGAACAGGCTGAGAAGAAGTCTCAGCATTTGAATTTATAGCTGGTCTGGAAGGCACTATCTGAGGTTGAACAATAAGCAACACAGCTCCCAGCAGAAAAGCTGCCATGACAGAAGTTCTTAGTCTGGTTTTACTCAAGCGGGTAATGGGGCATAGAGAGATTTCCACCAAGAACAACCCTTAAAAGGGGTTTTTGTTTTGCTGAGTGAATGTGTATTTCTCAAGCAAAAACTTTGCTGAAAGAGGAAAAAAGAAAAAGCACATTATCTTATATTCAGCCACACTGCAAATATCTTTTTCTTTTCAAAACTGAACAAACTTTAACTTTCTCAACTCCAGGCTCACAGATAATTTAGTGTAATTAAATGTTTTAAAAGACAGGTATATGCAACAGTGCTGTAAGAAAATTATTTCCAGTCATCAGGAGACATGAATATTATTAATATTTCATTTGCAGACAGAGTATTATCAGTTATTATTTTTAAAAAATCTGATTTCCTTGGAGTTGAACCACAATAACAAGAGAATTGGTTTTTTTAGTCTACAAAATTGATTTGCCCTAGAAACAAAACATAAAAAGAAAAAGGTATGGGAGGACCAAAAGAGCACGCCTAAAAGCTGAGGGTCTTGTAGGATATCTGGGAAATATAGCCTCCCAAAGAACCATGTAACAGCAGCCTAAGAAGTCAAGCCTCCTGGGAAGAAGTCTCATGCAATATAGATAGAGCTGTCCAACATGAGAAGGCAACATTCTCCTAGGAAGGAATTAGAAAAGCTCTAGGTAAATAGCACATGAAGGAAAAGTTTAATTTTGTCTCATTTTTAAGTGAAGTTAACTTTTGCTTTGTGCTTATTGTTTCTAAGGATAAAATAGGGCGCTTGCACACTGGCCCTGCAAAGAAGTAAGATAATGAAACCATAGACTATAATATGACTGAATCAACAAAACACTTAAAGACCTGTGGTTCCCAGCACTATACTCAGGAAAGAAAACACACAAAGGATACTTCAGAAGGTCATTTCAAGAGCTAGCCAGCAAGCTGCTGTGATGTAAAGAACTAACTTTAGGCTTTATCAAAAGTCTACTAAATACCACCAGTGAACACCCTTTAAAGGTCAGGGTATTTTTAATGCAATGTTTGAAATGAAATTGTAACGGTTTCACACATAGTAGAGCTCTTAGATTGTTGCAGTATGAGCAGGCTATGTACACAAGCTCCCTGAATTACAATGTCTTCCAAATACTTTATACCTTCAGTGAAGGGCTGGTGTGGATTTTAGTATTGTCTAACTCCACTTAGAAGTAGAAGCCATAACAGCTGAGTACCTGACTGCTTTGCCTTAGCAGGCTACTGTAATTATGAATTTAAGCCTGGAACAGCACATACTGTGCCAGCTAACAAGGGCTGAAATATGAAATTACATACGAACAACCTGAGGAAATGCAAGGGCTAGGTTTTGGAAATTCTCCAGAGAATCTGAAAAGAAACTAATGACTTTTCCACAATAACCTAAGTCCCAGTGCAACAAGGACTAATGATGTGTTTCTAAGTAATCTAAAGTTCTGTTTGATAGCTTTGCATTTACTGAGGTCATGACTCCATCCTGAATGGAACAGGTCTGCTTCCTGATATTTTCTACTGATTATCACTTCGCTGCTTTCCCTTTTTTCCATTTTTAACGGGCTACAAGGCAGCAATATTGTTAGGAAGCAGAAATTGAGGCTGGGAAGAAAGAGAAGCAAAGTGTCATGACAGATGTGAAGTTAAGAGAGTGCCTCCCTATATGCCCACAGGCTTTGAGCTTGTGGGCATACCTTGTCTATTCTTTGATGTCTGATCTGAGGCATGTTTGCAGAGGAATTTGGGTTTTTTCCATTTTTGGCCACTGTTGTATTTTCTCTGTCTGAAAGAGTTCCATTTTGTCTGTCGTCATTAGTCTTCTGTCTTTCCCTGTCCCCCACCATTCCTGGCAATCATTCTAAGCTTAAACTATATCACTTTTAACAAGAAATAGTCTTAATAGCCCCACACTGTGGATGTTGATGGGGGAAGACACTGGGTGACATAAAATTCGATATAGGTAAATTCACTGAGCTATGCTGCCACAATATTCAGCGGCAATGAGAGAACAGGACACAGCACCAGCCAGATTGGATCAATGACTGATGGGCAGCTCAGTACATAAGAACAACAAAACATCAACTCTGTTGAATTTTAAGGTCACAGATTAAAGGAATAGCCACTTACTTCACAGTATATTTTAAGTCACTGGCTCCATAAATAGTAAGCCAGAGTTGTTGTCTTAACACCTTATTGGAAAAGCATAATAGGATTCCAGCAAGGAACAGGTTGAACTATGTGGAAAGAAGTGAATTTAAAGTCTACTGGTAGGAACACTTACTTCTTAATAGTCAGATTGAAATATGCTATGCTAACAGCTAAGTTCTCTAACAGACTGTCTCTAGAAAGATTAAATTTTAGCTGCTGGTCTCATAGTGACAACACACCGCTGGACTGTGGAGAGAGGGGGTGTTGATTTTCTTTTTTCCGCTGTTGTTGGGGTTTTTAGTTTCTTTTTTTTTTTTTTCCTCTTTGATAAAGAAAATTAATGCTATTTCATAATTGAGTGGGGTTTTTAATTTGTAGCTCATAGTTGGCATACTAGTCAGTTGCTAACTCTTTTTATGCAAGCCTTCCTGTAACTGAATATAGGGTAAGAACTTCTGAGAAAAAGACATAGCAAGGTGTCTCTTCACTCTAGCCGTACTCTTGTTTTGGCCCACATCTTTAAAATCAGACCTGTGGGATATTACAGGTGTGGTTCCAGGGGCCCCATCTCAGACAGGTTTTTGAGCCTCAGTGGAGTTCTGCCTCAATGTCTTCCCATTCTTAAAGACTTTTGTGGGGCACAGCTTTTTCTAAATACAAAAAAGCAACTGTTTCCTGTTTCAATATGACATCTCATAATAACATAGGAACGAATATCTTCTGTTTCAGATATACAGAATTTCAGTGTTCCTCCTCAGCTATTTGATCAGGTGCACATCTCACATTGCAGAACACCACTACTATATTTCATTGCATTTATTTCATGGACTTCCACAGACCCATATCAGTAATTATGTCATACAGAGTACCTATATGCTATTGTTGTTTCGTTTACAAGCAATAAAGCTTTGTCTGCCCTTTGTTTTCATTCTATTTTGTTTCTCCCATACTTTATAGGCCTGATATCTTGATCGCTTATTTTGTTTTGTTGGACTAATGTAACAGAATAGGCACGACTGTATCTCTAAATTCAGCATAAAATAAATGATGTGTGAGAAGAGTGGTTTTCAGGAATAAAGCAACATATAAATTGGTTGTCATTCAGCTCTCATCTCCTACATCCTCTATAATGCTTTAGGTCGATCTGTAGTTTGGTATCTAGAATTACAGTGGTTTATATAAAAGGATGCAAACATATATTCCATAGCTGTATGATTTGTGGGTCTGAAAAACTCTTTCAACAATAATAAGCATGCACTGAGGAGTTGAAAGCGGCCACTTTGCCAAATTACTTTTCTGCTTTAAGAATTCCCTTCACTGCATCCACAAGTCATGCAGAGCATACATGACTTCATTTGATGACTTTGTATTCCAGATTAGTTAAAAAATTTAACTGACAGTCATTACTATTGTATTTGCTACAAGTAAATGAGCAAGTTGTAAAAGAAATACAGTTTATGTTAAATGGGGCTTTGAAGATTATACTAAGAGTTTTCAAAAAGTCTGATTGCTTTTGCTTAATCTTTTCTTCAGCTTTCTCCAATTAATTAGTGAAATGTGCCAACCTGTTTATTTTACCAGATTCAATGTGGACTTTATGATTAAAACCTCTTCAATAGTAATAGTAACTTGGAAACAGAGAAAATTTAATCAGTAAATGCAGAATGAGGGCTAGAGGCTGTCATATGTCATTGATTTTGAAACATGTGTCACTATTTTGTAATTTGTGACTATTTCTTATTATTTTACAAAGGTATTTTAATGCTTCTGTATGTGTGTCATCAGTCACATTGCCTAAACTACCTAGATTATATCCACTGTTTAGTTTAATATGCATTAACAAAGTAAGGTAATTTCTTCCTGGACTGATGACTTCATTTTTGCTGGGAATTGGATGGTGTTAGATTTAGCCCTGAACTTTCAAAAGAACAACCTCTGAGTTAGCTGCCCAAGTGGGTAGGAAGAAACATAAGGAGTGTCTGTAGGGCAGTCAGTAAGCATCAGGCAGAGTCTGCTGGCAGATTTGACAGAGACATACCTCACAAAAACAGCCCACAGCAACATACTGAGAGGTTTTAGCAGAGCTAATGGGACCCAGTTACCACCAGGACAGTAAGAGGAGAGGTAACATTACATCCTTTCCATAAGCATGCAAGTGACTTCATCTTCATTAAAAAGAAGTGTTCCTGGTTCTTTAGGGGCTGTGGACAAACAGGTTAAGTTTCAGATGGCCTCACTTTATTTCCTTGCAGAACTGAATCCCTTCACTGGAGAGCTCTCTGCCCAATCATCTAAATAAAACAGTCTGGACTGAATGAGAACTATACTTCACTTGCTGAAGTTTGTCTGTAGAGGGAGATTAGAGCTGAAAATCTGAGTGAGACATTTTGTTCTTATAAAGAATACTTAGTTTTGCTGATCTAATAGAACAGTTTTTGGACTGTATTTTCCCTTGCACATATTTGGGCACAAGAACTGCAAAATATAAGACTAAAGTTGCTGGTTAAACCTAGCTGTGCAGTACAACCCACACATCTGCTATGCTGGTTTCTTCTCTTGGTAAAAAAAAAAATCCCCTGAGATAACCAACTTCCTAAACTGATAAAGACTCAGTGTTCTGAACCTTTGTATTCAGCAATGTGCATTAAAAAACTGAACTAGAACAATTGCAGTGTACTCAAAATCCTCCAAGAACTCATTGATATGAACAGTATATTCCTATCCTCTAAGGGTAGACTCTGTCCACCATAAGATATATTCCTTAGTTGTTTATATCAGCTCAAGTGCCACTTTGTATCCAGATAACATAAAACTTCCCAGTACAGCTATCACTTAAAGCTTAGCCAAGAGCAGGAAAGGAAAGAGCATTTTTTAAGTTTAATTCAATTTATGAAACATGTTTTTTCTTGAAAATATATTCTAAATTTTGTTATTTTTACCTATTAAACTGTATTCCAATACCCCCTCCATTAATAAATTCTTCCCACACTTCCCACCACATACACTTGTTTTTAAATCTGATTTTTATTAAAAGTTTAAAAAAAACACTTGCCAATGAAATGCTTGAATTCTAGTTTCCAGGAATTAACTACAAATACTTTCCTACATTAGTGAGTGCTACAGAGATAAGTGTAATAAATGAAATAGAACTGCATACTACTTAAGGTCTCTAGAATCATAAACTATTGATCACCTTATGATATATCAAAAAAGTCATCGGCACATTAAGAAGGGATGTGAAACTATAGGTAACTGTATGAACCTGTCTTACAGTGCCTAGATGATATGTACATTTTCCAAATTATATTAAAACTGCTGCAAACCAGCAGAGATTAAACCATGGCTTTAACTTTTATGGTCAGATGTTAAAAAAAATCTAATAATAATTTCAGTGTTGTTAAGATGAGATATTGTCTATCAGCACTACGACTTCAGAAACACACTTTAAAAGGTCTTTAAATTTTGGGAAGGGGAACTTAACAAGCTGAGAAATGTTGACTTGGTAAGAAGTATTTTTGGCTGAAATCTGCTGTATTTCTGCACCTGCTGTGATAAATACAGTTTATGCAGATTAGATAGGCCACCAGTTCATGACTTCTAAAGGAGTTCAGCCCCAGCGTAAGCAGTAAGGCAGCAAATTTACAATAGACTGTGGTTATATATAACATGCAGTCTTTCTTAAGGTCAGAAGGCACCATTCCAGTCTTTCATGTCAAGAGATCATAAAAACTGTTAGAAGAGAAAATACCCTAGATTTCAGAGAACCTCATGCAGGTAAAAATAAAATGGGACATTACGCCAGAATAAAAATAACTTGAAAAGCTCAGGATGCACAGATTTTTTTGCACTGAATAGTAATATGGAATCCCCTTAACACCTTCTAGCAATTTTTTAAAATACCTGTCAGGATTCAATTTTTTTTCCTAAAGAGGGTACACTGTACCACTTCCTTCTCTATCCCCCCCATAAACCCAAATGCTCAATTCAAAATCCAGAAATTACTCCCCACCCCACCTTCCAAGAAAAATGGGTCACATTCTAATTAAGAGGCAGAAATCTATTGCAGTTAATAGAGTTGCTTCCTAATTCATCAAAGCTGTCCCCAAGAAAACAGCGTGTGTGGAAAGATGGCTCTGTCCTGTCCTGCCCCCTTTCACCTTAGCTGGATGTATTGAAATAGGGAACATGGGAGACTAAGCAGTCCCATTCTCATTTCCTCTGCCAAGCAATTTCTTATCCCTTACACAGGGGCTGTGGGCTGTCTCAAATACCAATATTTAAAACAAAAATAAAAACAAAAAGAAAAAAAACGTCCTCCACACCTCAAAACAGTAATTCATATTCCAAGTAGACTTCTGTGTCTTACACTCTCCTGCCTTCAGAATAACATTGGAGCAGGGTGAATACTGGTGAGGTCATCACTGTATTAGACTTAGCTAAACCAATCCATTTACCAAGCAAAGCACTGCACTGTGACCTGGAGGGAACCCGCAGGTTCTGGAGTGACAAATGAGATGACCAGCAGGATCTCCCATCTTGATCTGCCTTAGCATATTACAGTTTCATTTTTCTCATTATCAAAAGTTTTCATGGAAATCCATCAGCTTTGACATATTTTTTGGGCTCTGATATCTTATGCATTGTAAGTGGAATTTGTAGATGAGGGAAGGGAGAGATCCCAGGTTATGAGACTAATAAAAACATTTTTGATTTCCTCTAATGAAAAGCAGAAGTGTTGTATGTATTTATACATATAAGCACATATTGGAAAGTGTTTTATACCCATCCTATTTTTCTGTAATGCCTGTGTAAGCACATGGCTAGTTCAGAATAACCAAGGGGAAGGACACAGACGAGAGAAACTGACAATCCTGAGGCTGGAATTTGCTCTGTCAAATTAGGGGCTCTTCACTGCAATAGCTGGACTTGCTTCAGATGCATAACCTTCCTGCTGACCTATTAGAGGTATTTTTTGGCTTTGTAGTATCAAAACATTTTCAAAAAAGGAGAAAAAAAAAACCCAGGGTGGGTACTGAAAGGGTGGATGGGCAAGAGATAACTAAAGTTGCTGTCAGTGACTGTGCACTTACTGAGAGGTGCTCTTTTCTGAGCAATGTGAGAAATGCACTTATTATAGAGTAAGAAATGCTGGTAGATGTAAATTGCAACAGTTATTATATTTGTACTTATAAATTCAGCTTGATAGCCAGAGAATATATAGGCATACACCAAACTGACCCTGTTCTACCATGTTCCATTTGCCATACATACTGCAGAGGCTCTCTCTCAGTGGGAGTGGGCACTGCAAGGATCTCTCATGCCAGAAAGATGCTCCCTGCAGACATTCTATCCCCATGCCATTCAAACATGATATCCCTAGAACTTCACATTTATTTTTCTTTCCTCATCAAAATCCAAAGCGGAACAGTCTTGAAACTGGGATCCCTTAACCCACTGCACTAACAGAGAAAGGAAGGAAATTAATGTACTTTAATTCCCAGTCAGCTGAGGTGATTGAACTGCCTGTACTCAGCTGCATGCCCCCTTCCTGATCTTTTGAATGCCTGGCTGCAAGATGAGACCAAACCCAAACTCTTCCATCTGAAGGCGACCACTCCTCCCTCTCGGCATTCTTTTACCCCCAAAAGATTTGAACTGCACACACTTTAATCCTTGGAAAGCACACCGAGAACTGCAGTAACCGAGCCTTTACTGCACTAGTGCCAGTCCTTCAGAACAGAAATGAGCTCGAGTTAAGGCTTTCTGCCCTCCTGCCAACCCGCACAGAGCCCCGTGCAGCTGGCAGGTTCCCGTTCAGCACGCTGCATCCCGCCGCCCCAGCACGACGTGAGGGAGCGGATGGAGGATGCTCAGCAGAGCTTTTGCCAGTGTTCTCCCGTCAGGCAGGCGCCCCGCTCCAGAGCCCTGTCACCCTGCCCTTACTGTGCCTGTCATTTCGCCACAAGAGAAAGAAGATGAAGAAAGTCCCCGGAAGCCGCACCTGGCCAGGTGCTGCCGAACACTTTGCTTCCCCCACCCCGTTTCTCTTCCATCCTTCGCGACAGCGCTGCCTCCCAGAGCCCGACTCGGTGAGTCCGGAGGGCTGAGGCAGCGCCGCGCGTCCGTGCCGGGGCTGGGGACAGCTCTGGGGACAGCCCTGGGGACAGCGCTGGGGACAGCGCTGGGGACAGCCCTGGGGACAGCTCTCAGGTTCCGCGGGCCGGCGGGCGCTCCCCAGCCCCACAGCGGCGCTCTCCCGCCCGCCGCGGCCGCGGGGCTCCCACCTGCCGACAGCAGGTGCCGGGCGGGCGGCGGCGTCACTCCAGCGCAGCCCGGGGGCGGCAGAGCCCTCCGCGATCGCGGGCACCCTCGTCCACCCCGAACTTCCCACGCAGCCCAGGGCAGCGCTCCCCTCCGAGTCACTCACCGCCGGGGCGCGGAGCCGGGGGGCAGCGCTGGCCCCGCTCTTCCATGGGCGCCCGCGGTAGCGTCCGGGGCAGCGCTCGGCAGCGGCGTGCGGGGGCTGCGAGCGCCCGCTGTCGCCCGCCTCGCTCGCCCGGCCGGCAGCGCCGCAGCCCCAGCCTGGCGCCGGCTCGTTTGTAGGGCCCCGCCCGGCCCGCGTCACACACAGGCCCCGCCCGGGCCGCGGGCTGCGGGAGGGAGCCCCTCAGGGAGCCCGCCCTGGGCCCGGCTCTGGGCCCGGCTGTGGGCCCGCCGGAAAGGAGGGTCTGCGGGTACGGGGGTCGGGCAAACAGCCCTGCACGTCTGGGGAAACGGACCGCTGTCCCGCCTCCATAGGATCGTAGAATATCTTGAGTTGGAAGGGACGTACAGGGATCAAGGAGTCCAGAAGGGACGTACAGGGATCAAGGAGTTCAACTCTTTCGATTGCCTCTTTCCTGTACTGATAAAAATACCACCCATGCGAGGCTGCGTGAATAACAGAGTTATAGGACTTGTATTTACTTATTCTATTTCTTGTTTACTTTCTTGGGACTTTACAAGGTGGCCCTGCCTTTTTTTTTTTTTTTTTTTTTTTTTTTTTTTTTTTTTTTTTTTATTTTTTTTTTTTTTTTTTTATTTCCCTACTGAAACGCTTTCTGTTCAGCCGGATGAATTTGAAGCAGAATGGATGTCTGGAATGACTAAAATACTGCTCCTAAAGAACAGTGGGGAAAAGACCTTCTGGGGATTTAAGTCCTAAGGTTAATTTATTGAAATAGGTAGTTTTTTACCATGAACTGAACTGTGTGGTTTTTTTAAGACAAAATGAATTAAAACTGGCATTAACATACTGCATCCATTATTTCAACAGCCAAACTCATGAAATTTACTGTGAACAAAATGCAGGCCCAAATAAAATTAAAATAATTTAAATTCTCAGTTGATTTTGATCAATTGCTTGTAGTTTAACAGATCTGACAGATCAGTAGGATGTTCCCAAAGAAAGTATGTTAGGTTTTTTGCCTAAAAGTGATGTAGTTCAGACAATTCTGTCTGGACTCTGGGATGTATCTCATCAGGTCCCACAAAGTTGTGTATGCTCAGGTTCTTCAGGTGGTCACAAATGTCATCTGTATTTACAGTGTGATCTGTACTTTGTTCCCCCAGTCCCCATCCTGCTGTCCATCAATGATAGAGGAGTGGTTCCCATTGAAGACTGAGGCAAAAAAAGCAGTTTGGTACCTCAGTCTCCTCATCTATTGACCAGTGTTGTTTATCAGGTGGTTACACCTTCCTCCACCCTCTCAGCAGGGATATATCTTCTTTGACCATGGGCTGTGACCTGCTCACACCTCATTTACTCCTTCAGTGCCAGACTGTGGGAATGCTGGGTCACACTCATTACACCAAAAACCAACTTAGTGCACTAGTATTATGCACAAATGCTCATGTTGTATATTTTCTTGAATCCTTTACCTTCAGCCTTGGCTTGCACTGATAATATAACAGGAGGCAAAGCTACCAGTTATGGAACTCTATTTTCTAAACATGACTTCTGTTGAAGGAAGCTGTCGTGGTTTGAAAGCAAAACGAGTGAGAGGCTCCAAGTCAGAAATACAATTTAATAAGAAGAAAGGTAAAAAGGTAAAATAAAATAAAATAAAAGCAATAATACAAAAGACCACTGACAGAGTCAGAATACAACCTGAGCAGGGTGGTGGGAGCAGCCCAGATGAGATGGTCTTCCTGAAGCAGTGATCCTGTAGAAAGGTCTGGTAGCTCTGGTCTTCTGGGAATCCAGGGGGTAAGGGCTGCTTATACTGTCCCAAATCCCAGAATATATCCAAGTGAGAATGCTGGGCTCCTCCCCCTGGGCAGAGCATCTCACAATGGGATGATGAGTTGTGAAGTGGGTCCTTGATGGCCCATTAAACCAGAGATAACCCCTGGAGGGAGTTACCTGTGAGTCATGGGCACGGCACTGATGGGCCATTAGCAGAAGAGCCCAAAGGAAGCGGGCCTGGGATAATACTGCTCCACCTGGTTTCAACAGTTCATGAAGATGGTGATAGAATACTTTTGTATGGCTAAATTATTAAATTGCATTAAAATAAATATGTAATAGAACATCTGAGGAATGAAGAGTACTCAATTATGTTTTAAAAGGAGTATCTCCAAGTGGAATTTTGTCAAAGGTTTTCAAGAAACAAATGTAAGTACTTAAGGAAAAATAGGATGATGTAACTATAAATGTATTTTATTTTATGGTTTTGCATATTTAACATTTAAGATGTTTTCTGTATTTAAGTGTACTATATCATTGCAGTGTAATTGCTTTAGCACCAATAGGTATGTACAAATACTTTAAATTATTTAAGATAGAAATAGAACATTTCACAGGAGTGTTTACTAAAAAAACCCAAAACAACTATACTGTCTTTTTGATTTTTTATACCTTTCTCTATGGTTTATTATAAATCTGGGAGTCTAGTAGAGAAATACATTCATTTGTGATTAGCCTCGCTGTTTAACCCTGATATTTATGTCATGACTGTGGGTTTTGATTGTCTTGGAAACAGGATAAAACCAAAAAGCTCGAATGTTGTTCAGCTGCTATAGACCTGCATAGTTCAGTCATAGGGGAATCACTGTTTCTTCCATGTGATCTGTAGATCAGATATCACATTACTCATTTCATGTCTAATACCCAGTCTTGATATAAAAGAATCAAAAGATGAAAAAAATAATCATTTCTTTATTGTTCCAATCATGAACTATCTTTGGTGTCAAAATAATAACAGAAAGCATCCATGTACCTTTTTATCTGAAGGTATCTAAGTGTAACTTCAAGCCACTGCTTTATATTATCACCTTCCCAGGTAGATTAAAGATATGTTTTGCCCAAAACATACTTTCTTATTCTAATTAGGTCATTTCTCAATGTTCTTTTTCTCTTTTTAATAAGCTAAACAAAGTGTCTCACAAAAAGGCTCAAGAAAGTTTAGATTTAATTACTTTCTTCACTTTTCACAAGTTCTCATCACTGAGTACAACACTGATGCTTAATACAGACAATGGAAACATTTTTACAGTGCTTTGGTAATGAATCCCAATTGCCAATAACATTTCAAGATTTGCTGGTTGGCAGTTCTTAAGCTATTTCAAGTACCTTTCATTGTCATGTAATCCTTACTTTTTAAATTCAAGTGTTCCAAGCTACTAAATCCAATGCCTTATGAGAATATTCTGCCTTCATACTTCTCTTTATTGAGCAAATGTGTAATTTTCCTCAAAGCAGGTTTATTTGACATGATGGTGGTAGTGTCTCTTCAGCTGTGGGTAAAGTGGTAAGAGAGAGTGACACTGGGTCAACAGTGCCATATTTTTATTTTGCTAATTGAGTACTGACTAATTTAGAAAAAGGAAGTGAGACTTCTTAAAGCCAAAAGAATGAGAAAGAAGAAGAAAATTATCAATGCAACATTGCCAGTACACATTTATGCTTCCCTCATTAGTCCAGAAATGGAGATGTGAAAAATGGGGTTACCAAAGTTCCAGCATATCCTGAGTGACTGACATGTGCCATGCAGGCAAAAGCAAGGGTGTTCTGCCCAAAGAATAAACTAAATGAGAGCCTGCTTAGAGGAAAAGACTGATGGAGGAAATGGCAAATGATTCAGAGCCAAGATGGGATAATTTGGGGATTGAGCTGGGGACAGGGCCCACGTTGGGAAGAGGAGCCGTGCTGGAGACAGGACAGCAGAGGTGGGATGCCTGCACAAGGAGAAGGTGGTGACTCACTGGAAGCACTGTGTGTCCCAGGACAGACCTCAGTGCCTCTCACCCAGCACTGCAGGTGGCTTTACTGCTGTCTCAGCTCTGGAGCTGCCTCCCAGTACAGTGTGGAGAGCATTGGGTTCCTGCTGTCATGGGCATCAGAGGGATTTGAAAACTTTCTTTCAACCACTGTGCTTCTCACAGTAGGTGTTTTGGAGATGCAGAGGTGAAAAGTAGCTGAAGGAGCAAAGACATGAACATTTCTTAATTGAAGAAATGCTTAGAGCTTTCTGTGTACTGTCTATGTTGGAGCTGCCTGTTACACAACAAAATTTATATTTGTCAGGTTGAAGTAATGCAGATATGACTTAAGAATTCAGACTCACAGGTTTCTATTTTGTCACCAGGAAATACTCTAGGGAAATCAGGGAGGAATTAATGGTGTTTTCCAGTCAGCTAATGGAATTCAGGTGTAGAATTTTAAGATAGAATTAAATAGGTATATATTATAATGTCATTTTAAATTCAGGAAATAAAAGGTGTGTTACTTCAGGTCTAAAATTTACAGAATATGTGTCTAACTTAGGCCAAGAGACCAAAGACTTGAGTAAGGCACCATTTTGACTGGAAAAGAAAAAGAAGTGAAAAGGGTAGGGAAGTATGGAAAGAGGTTTGTGGTTGAGAGTGTGAGGTTGTAAGCCAGCATTTGCACAGGGAAGTACATCTGAAGAGAAGAGGTGTCCATGAGGTGGAAAAAGCAGGTTGGTTGCTGGCAGTAGAAAGCACAGCTGCAATAGGGAAACAAACTCTAGGAATGAAACTAATTCTGAATAGGTGGCAGATTTGAACAAAAATACAAAAGGCTAATCTGTAAACTTTTGAACAGCTGAGTTTGCTTGTCAGGGCTCCAGTGCTGTTGATAACCAGCTCTGCTTCTCAGAAGAAGTGATGGTGCATTTAGTAACAGTAGTATTGAGGAGATGTAATATTCTGGTCCAGGCTGGGAACCACCACCACCATATATCCTTTCTATGGTCCAGCGTATTTTAAAATTGAGTTCACACCTTAGATTAAGCAATAAAATGCAAGGAAAAGAACTGAAATGTAGCAGATGGAAAGGAGCCATGTGAGAAGGACCAGACTAGTCTAGGTACAATACTGAAGGAGGTGCAAGGAAAATCTAAAAAGCCTAATCTCCTAAAAATATTTTCAAGGATGATTTAACTACAGAGAATGAGTGAGAGCTTGCAGTATGGATGAGCTTATGAAAGCAAGGTGGAAGTGAAGCATGCAGAGAGGAACCTTAGAGTGAAAAGAGAGGATAAATGATAATTAAGTGATAATATTGAACTTTTCCAGAGAAATAAATAAAGGATTAATCTGAAGATTCCTCACAGCCTTGCCTCATAGCTCAGTATAGACTTTTATTTAAAATGATCTCTGTGAAGCATGCAGTGGTGCTATGGCCTTCTAATTCATTTTCTTTAGTCAAACATTCTCAAGTTGGTACTTTAAGCTCCAGGAGTTGAATATGGAGCATGGAGGTTTATATTATACTGATGTAAAAAAGAAGCCTCTCAAAAATCTATAGTTCAGCATAAACATTTAAGAATTTCCTTTCCCTAACTGTAGTGTTGTTTGCAATAAGAAACAGATTATCACTTGGTGATTCAGGACTCTGCATGATGGCTTTTACATGATCTGAAGAATGCTGGCTTTAACAAAGTAAAGGAAGAAAAAGATAAGTAGTAAATTGACAATGGATGAGATCTAAGTTCCAGTTCTGTGTCAGACTTACAGCTTTCCAAGCTCTTTCTTTGAGAATGTAGGGTACCTCTTTAAAGTAAGGTATTGCTATATAAAGAGAAGGGGATAGGTACAAAATTATAATTTCTGCAATGTCATCTTCCCAAACAGCTGTGTGAGTCCAGTGGCATTGCAGCTGCACAGGATTTCCCACCTTTCTGTTCTGGGTGACATCCTCGGTCTAGCAGAGCCTTGCAAAGGCAGCAGAGCTTGCAGGTGCTGAAAAGGCAGGTACATGACTTTCCTCATCCTCACTTTACTGCTGCTGGACTTATTTGTTAGGCAGCTGAGTTTGCTAAATCAGGAGAAAACCACCAGCAAAGAGAATCATTTCCTGTTGGTTTTGTGCAAGCTGCCCTGGGAAGACTCCCTTCGGTCAGGGAGCTGGTGAGAAAAGGCTAGGATCCGTATTTTCAGTGGTATTCAGCCACTTGAAATCAGAAGAGGAAAGTCAAATGCTGTTATATCCATTGGAAATTGCTAGTAGCACACAGACCCTTTCGCTCAGAGCAGGTGACAGCAGTCCATGCATCTGAGCCCTGCTGTGCAGTTTCAAATCCAGAAAAAAATGCTGAAGATGGTGAAAGGAGGCAGTTTAAACAACAGGTTGCCTTCCCATTCAAGCATTATTAAGCTTCCAGACTTGCAATTTCAGTCATCTCTCAATGTCAAAAAGCCTCTTGTATTATTTGCGTTTATTATACCTTCAGCCTGAGAGCTGAAAGGTTTTTTTTTTTTTTTTCCTACTCACAGCCTTGTACAAATGTAAAGAAATAGCCAGAAGGTCTCTATAAGAAAAGTTAGACCATTGCTCAGTCTTCAGGCTACTCTAAATGAGGAATGACTGGCCTCAGGTTATTTCAAGAGAAAGATATTCATGGTAGAGATTTGTGATCTTCAGAATGACAGTTTCCATCTCAGTTTTTAGAGGGCATTGCTGTGATTGAAAGAACTGTTCTGCATTTTTTCTACCCCTTTGTTTTTCTGTGCCCACTACCTGATGGAATATATTATACCAGATGTGTTTTTTGGTTTTGTTTGTTTGATTGGGTTGTTTGGGCTTTTTTTGTTTGTTTGTTGGGTTGGTATTGGGTTTGATATTTGTGTGTGTGTGTATGTATCTGTTGCTTTCTTTAGAAGCAAATCCCTGTTGTACCAAAGTTACATGGCTTGTGAGAACTTAATAGTAATAGGCCAGAAGTAATCTGCATGTTTGAACTGTACTTACTCTTCTGGCTTTCTTGCTTAGGTGAAGAAACAACTTTCAGTTGAATTTATACTCTACAACTCAAATGAAAACCTTCATGAGATAATAAATACAAACACATTTCTTCTAGTACTGCAGTATATTGTTGAGGGCTAGTCTTTACTCAGCCTTTAATGTGTGAGATGGGCAGGGAGTGTGGAATCAAAATGTGTGCTGTACACAGCTCACTCCTAGCCAGAGCCTGAGATAGCACTGCAGCTGTCTGGGATGTCTGCTGCCTTTAAAGGGATTAAAGAGAGGTAAGGCCATGGCACACTTTTCTTTCACACAATCAGCAGGAGGTGAATCATACCATGTGTTTTCAGGAGTAGTAGGAAGTGATGGAACACTTTGGAGCCATCCTTCCCATAGGCAGTGTGAAGTGTTTACCTACTCAGGGCCAAGACTGGGACCCACTGTGTGGTTGTCTGTCCCCTTGGTTTAAGCTACAGGGAAAATCCTTCTGACTGCAGGGTCTTTTCTTATTTCAAATAGAATGTAACATCATTAAATGGACTAGAAGCCTAAAAAAAGCTGTCATTGCTCTTAACACCAAAAAATGTTCAAGGTGCATGTGATACCTCCAGTAGTGATATAATTACCTTAGATGAAAAGAACATACCCAGACACAGAGATGTTTTGTGGCCTCTATTAGACACAGAGTTCAAGGTTAAAAGAATTTGTTGATTTTTACTTTTTTTTTTTCTGTAGTGGCCTCTAAACCTTAACACTCAGCTGTGGCACTGTGATTCAAAATGCTGCCTAAGTTTGCAAGTAATTCCGTGGAAATCAACTGACCTTGCAGAGCAAAGTGCATTTTACAGAGAAAAAGAAAGCATGATCCAGGCTTTCATCAAATGCCACTTGTGCAATGTGGGCCGGTCTGTGTTTGCCTTTGTTGCATGTAACTGCCAGTAACACCATCAGAATTTCCAGGCACAGACCAACGGGGTTATGAAACCTGAGTTCCAAACACACAGTGAAGTCCAAGGAAATTAGATGACCCATGTTGCAGACAGAATACAATTTCAGTGTAAAATATTTATTGCTCCAAATTATCGTTATAAGAGTAATAAAATGAAGCCGTATTTGTAGGCTTCACAGTGATATATTTTTATGAGCTTAGAGCTGCTGCTTGTGTAAATTCAATAGAGAAGCTGTTTGGACTTGTTTCAAATTTCTGTAGCTATGGGGGAAGAACATTTATTCCCTATTTCACTTGTTAGAAACAATGAAAAGCAAATCTTTTATCTGTTTACTAGAAAATACAGCTTTAATGAAACTCACTACCCTTCTGAGTCTGATTCTTTGACTTCTCCAGAGACAGATCCAGGTTGCCTAGACATTGAGGGATAGGACTGACACCAATTATTTATGAGTCTTTTTAGAAGGTACAGATGAAAACTGTTTAGATAGATTCAGCTGAAGTACTGCCCCAAATCATGTAGACAAATGAGAGTATTTCAACTGGTTTTGCTGGAGATTGAAGGAAAAAAAATATTTTTGAAATTCTGCCTAGATCTTTCTCGTTTCTGGGATTGATTTTTTTTCCCCCGGTCCTCAGCATCCTGGGCGCTGGCTGCATTGTTGGGGATCCCTAAGTTATCCTGTCTCTGGTTGCAAGAGTCTTCATTAGATAGGAATCCAGCCCTTGGAATTGTTAAATGTTGAATGATAGTTGGTAGAAACTTTGTTTGGAAATACCAAAATCATCACAAAGATGGAGTGACCCTTCTCTGCCTAAGCCTGTTGCAGTATGCCTTTCATGGGGCTATCCTGACTGAAAGGCAGTCACACTGGATGAGGTTAAAGAGCTTTTGTTATATGCTTAGGGCTAGTGTCATTCAGACTTCCTTTATGGAAGGAACCCAAACCCACAATAGCTTCATGTGCAGTCCCTTAGGGTAGCACTTGATTTTTCTGGCCTAGTTCAGATATTGATCTGATTCTGGTTGGGACCAATTTCAATATGGTAAAGGTTGTTAGATATGATAGTGCCCTTGGATTGTGGACTGGCTTTATAAGAAAGCTGCTCCTGGGATCCTCATTGGGGATGTCCCTGCATTCCTAGAAAAGCCGTATCATTTGAGCCAGTTCAGTTCTTTCAGTGGCAGAAAAA
Organism: Zosterops lateralis; assembly: GCF_965231275.1. Taxonomy (NCBI): domain Eukaryota; kingdom Metazoa; phylum Chordata; class Aves; order Passeriformes; family Zosteropidae; genus Zosterops; species Zosterops lateralis. The sequence continues at coordinate 13,979,804 of NC_139766.1, forward strand.
AAGGTTGATCCCAACTTCATAATTAAAAACAAAATCTAACACGATTGGATATAAAATATATATATTATGTGTGTGTGTGTGTATATATATATATATATATATATATATATATATATAAAAAAGCATTTAGTACAAGAATAACCTGCAGCTTTTTCTGAAAAGTCTTTTCTTCCCCTGCCATTGTTGTCATTGGTTCTGTGTTGGGCATATATCTCAGTTTAATGATTAGTATAGAAAAAGAGGGAAAAGGCATTTTAAGTCAAGTAATTCAGTGGGGTTTTGGATAAAAAGTTTCTCAAAGAAAAAATAGATTGCTTTTTATCTCTCTCTGTATTTTCTTCCTTCCAGCTTCTCTCTCTCAGTGGAAGAGGGGTAAGATGTATTGCACTGATTTTAAGATAGGCTTTTCAAGCAGCTGTTTGTATATGAATAGTAACCAGTTTTCTCCAAGACAGTGTTTGGTAAGATATGGCAGATTTAAAATTCAGTTACCTTTTTAGGCTCTTGTGTCTTTGTGTAAACACCTGAAACCTCTAATTCCACCTACTGTTCTCCCATTACAGACAAGATAGAAGCATCTCAATTCACATAGTTCAGGAAAAGAAGTGACCAGTGATACAGACTCATCATGAGCCTTCCTCAGCAGCAAATAAAGGTTTGACTAATATAAATTTTACATCTCTTGACACAGTTATAGACTTACTGTTTGAAACAGTCTATGCTAGAATAATTGTTTCATCTGTCTTTTATTCCAGTTTTGCAGTTCAAAGAAACTAATTTTGTCCTTACATTGCAGCAGAGCCATAGTAAAGAAAGGGAGACAAATGAGGTAAGGACACCCAAACATGGTGAATTGCTGCTTCTGTTACCACTTCCTCTGCAGAGCAGGGGCTGAATTTCAGAGCTGTGGAATGAGCAGGAGACAGCAGAGCTCAGAGATGTTGGACAGAGAAAACACAAGTAGAGTGTGGACATCAGGGGTGCTGAGGGACCAATACTTTTAGCAGAGATAGGCCTTGAGTTATCCAAATCTTATTATGATCCAAATAGTACTTTTGAGAATACAGGATTCCACCTCTTCATAATTCATCCTGCTAGCCACAAAATAGGTTGTGCCAACCACCAAATAGGTTGACGAAGGGGAATATATAATAAAAAAATTACAATTTTATTTATCAGTAATATATTTAATTTCTAAAGTGTGCCTGGCTCATATATCCATATGTAAATACACATATGTAAACAATTGTACATATAAATATTTGTATTTTATGTAAATTCTCGCATAATGAAAATATTAGAAAGACATGGGTTATTTAAAATAAAAAATCAATATTTTGTTTGTTTGTATATTTGTTTAAAAAGCTGTAAGGAAAGAAACTTCCTGATTTATGAGCATTAGCTCACATGATCTTTTTTCTAAATCAAATTAAGAGTGAGCAGAAATTACCCAGAGTTAATTAAAGTGTACTTTTAAGCAGTGTCACTATAAAAGCAAAAAAACCCCACTCCTATTAGTGAGGTGCAACTTGATCAGAAAGTTGCTTTAAACCCATTGCTGGTTTTCAGTTCTCTGGGAGAACAGCAGAAAGAATTGTTGAGTACCATTGTGTAGAACTCATTAATAAAAGAGTGCAATGCACATTTTCTACCCAGGTAAGCTGTGTCTTATATAAATTTGATTCAACTAGACAAATGACCTGTTTTTAAAAGGAGATGGAAACATTTGCAGTAAAACTGTGCTGTCAGATGTGCAGAGGGTATATATCTCCTACAGAAAAGACGTTTATTCAAATTCTTTAGACACAGAAGGTCAAACAAGCCTAGTTAAAAGTCAAGAAAATGAAACCCGCATTAGGGACTAAATCTTTGTCTCAGTGCATAGGTTAAATACCTCACTGTCCTCTTGGGATGTCAGTGGGTTTCTGGGCTGCATTTCTCAATCAGTCCTGGAGTGGTGCAGAAGTAATCTGTGGTGACTACACAGCTGCTGTGCAGAAAAGGTTGATCTGTTAGCTCAGGTGTGTGCCATTTCTAGTTCTATTGGAATTCAGCTCCTTAGGATAGAAATAGGTGCCTTTGTTATGAAATAACTTAGGAGATAAACAGCATCTGAGAAGAATAACAGGAGATAAACAGCCCCAGAAAAGGTTCTGTATTTTTCTTGGTGGGATGAACAGTCTCCCAGAACACATCTTTCAACACTGCCATTGATATCAGAGGAAGAATTTTATGCAGTAGCAATATCTGTAGACTTTAAAACATGCAAATATCCTGCAAATAGCACTGATCATTTATTCAAGCATTTGCTTTACAATTTTTTTTAAACTTGGCTACCAGTCTACTACAATGGAACAACATACAGTCTGGTTCTGATCTTTTTTTTTTTTTTTTTCCCATGTAGTTCATTGACTGCAGGGAAATTATTTCTGAATTGCTCCACCAAGCCAAGATTTTCAAATGCAGGTTTAAGAAATAGGTTACCTTCTTACTTGTCACAGAATTATAGAATGGTTGAATTTGGAAGAAACCTCTGGAGGTCATCTGGTCCTCATTCCCTGCTCAAGCAGAGCCCCTTACAGACAGTGGTCTAGGACCATGCCTGGACAGCTTTTGAGAATCTGCAAGGCTGGGGGTTCCATAAATTTTCTGGGTGACCTGTTCAGTGCTCAATCACCCTCACAGTGAAAAAGCACTTCCTGATATTCCAAGGGTACCTCCTGTGTATTAATTTATCCTGTCATTGGACACCACTGGAAAGAATCTGGTTCTGTCTTCTTTCTACCCTCCCTTCAGGTATAATACTTTGATGTGCTGGCACCTCATAATAGGTACCTTGTAAACTCTTCCTTGTTTACTTTTGGATAGAGGCATAAAAAATATTTTCAGCCCTTTTGTGCTCAGTTTATGGTCTGCACCTATTGTCTTCCTCGTGCTGACATGTTCCTTCTGTATCACATCTTTAAACAATGCTGAAGATAGCAGAGTTTCAGGTTTCGTTGAGTCATCCCACATCTAAGGAAAAGAAAAGGAAGCATTTTCTTATAACTTTCTGAAAAAATGGAAAAATGACACAGTAGAATAATGGAATCCCTTTCTTCTTCAAATACCTGCCAATGTGCCCATTTTCTATATTACACCCACACTGCAGAGGAGAGATCTAATCTGTGATCTTCACATTTGTGTGGTTCTCCTTCAACTCCAGGCTTCCATACATTTATACAATTATGCAGGTTCATGACTATATGAAATCAAACTATTTCATATACCTTGTTAGAATACCTTCAGCAGTTGTGCTTAGGTAGACTGAATCGTAACAGAAGATGTCACTTATTTTCCACTGTTATGATTTCTTATGTTGGACAAGTTGAGCTGATTGCATGCCAGAGGATGAAGAATGCTCCACCCACTTGTGGCTTTAGGCAGGCCACACAAAAAATTGCAGAGTGGATTTTACGTGTACCCAAAGTGACATTCTCAGCTACCTACAAGATCCAGGCAATTCAGCTTCAGGCATGTGGTGCAAGAGGAAAAGGAGTAGTTCAGCTTTAGTGCCCAAACCAGAACAAAACTGCTGTGAATTGTGAAACAAATTTTAATGATCTGATTCTTTATCTGTATGTCCTTAATTACAACCAAGGAATCATGATGACCAGCTAACACATTTGTGTTTCTGAACTGATGATCCTTCAGTGAAGGTATATAAGTCCGTCTTTTTCAGCTGTCTGTATTTGACTCTGTATTTGACTTAGAGCTCTCCATGCCTATTTCCCCAGTTCCCGATTCCTGTAGATTACTTCCACTAGAATACTAGTGGAAAAACTGTGTTTTCTGCTAGTAGCTGTATGAATGTGTACTACTGTTGAGTGATTATGAATTTGACCCAAAGGCAAGTGTCGTGGCTTTTTAGGAATGCAGCATAAAATCCAAGCATGTGAAGAACTACAGTAGACAGTGCAGTTTCCTGAGAGGAGATGCCACAAAATGTTATGAAATACTCCTAGCTTAGTTTAATATTTCTTCTGTGTTCTCCCACACAGTGTTCAGAACAAGTTAAGTGACATGAAGAATATTACACATTTTTTAAAACAGATGGAGGACATCACTTTTATGGATTTGAACAATTAATTAAAAGTTAGTTTCTGTTAAGATTCACCATGCTGTGATTTTTCTCACATCTTGTCTGCCTTGTCCAGGGTGAGCCTAATCTAAGTAGGGGACTGAGGGAGTGCTCTCACTGATCCACCAGCTGATGTCTGAACCACCCTCTCTTCAGCACAGAAATAAGAAGGCTTTGCAGAAGCAACATAAATTGTGCTCCTGCTGTGCTCAGTGCTGCTGTTGATGGAGGAGACAGGCCATATGCATTCAAGTGCCATAGAAATGTGTTTTCATCCTCAACATTCCCCACGTTAATGGGGAGATTTGAGCATAATAGGTTAGTGCACATGTATTTTGGACAATGAGAACTGTCTCTGGAAGGACTTAGCAAGGCTCATTCAGGATTAGGAAAGACTGTTGGATGTATAACAAGATGAAGGACCACAGGCACAGGCAGTTTGTTTCTGCCTGGCCTCTTCCATGCAACCCTCTCCCTTCAGAGAGTTGTCATCTTTCCCTGTGTAACCATTTCTTTCCACTATATGCCCAGCTGTGTATCCATCTGCTGCATGTTCAGACATGTAAGGCTGGGTGCCCCAAGGCCATTTCATGCCCTGTTATATGAATGGGGGTAGATCTGTCTCATGATAGTGGAACCTGTGCTTTTGCAGTGAAGCGAGAGGTGGACACTGCTGATGTGACTTTGCACATGCCTGCAGACTGATGGGGATGATGGCAGGCACCTGCAGTTTGATTGCAGGGTGAGTGTGTACAGGGATGTGCAGCGATGAGCCATAGTGTACAGGAGTCATGCACTTTCATGAGCACTTTATTAACATGAAAAGTTGGATACCTGGATGTTCTAGGTCACTCATGACATATAATGTCCATATGAGGGCATTTATATGGTAACAATCCTTTCCCTGAAGTGTTGTCTGAGATTATGGATATAGTTGATGATCAGAAGAAGAAATATTGTGATTTAAGACCAAAATGACTATTCAGAAACTAAATGGATTTGATACAAAACCACTTTTATCGTAGATATAAGTAATTTTACAAATTATATGGCTTGACTGTCCCATGGGAAAGACAATGCAACAGAGGAGTCAGGAGAGAGACAAAGTGGTTCCGGCTGTGGGTACATGGTCATGGAGCAGGGCTGTGAGGCCCCATTCCACTCGTCCATAGCTTTGGACCTCAAAAGGCAGAGCACTGCATAAAGAAAGTTTTGGTCAACTTTCCTCAACACCAAGCAATTCTCTGGGGCTGGTGCTCACAACCAGCCCATCTCAAAGGCTTTCCACAGAGATACAGTCACAATACTTTACATGTATTTTACACTCAATGTACTCATCTGTTTCTATGACTAAGTTACACCCTTATCCTATAGAATTAACTAAAGTTCACATGCCAACAGTTCTTGTCAACAGAGTACCCTATTCCAATAGCTACAAGGAGCAGCTTTTCAAGCTTGACTTATTTTATACTGAGGTTGGTGAGTTGTCAGATCCAAAGAAACAGTGCCAAAATCTAATGCCCTTTAATACTTGCACTGAAACTCAACTGTGGTACGTATACAAGTGTTTCCCACTTAATTATTTTTCTAGTATATGAGCTTATATGTGCACCACACATATTTGTAGTGCTATAAAGTAATACTGCTAGACAACTTTATTCAATTTGCTCACTGATTTTATTTTCCTTGGACTTCAATGGCATTTAGTTATGTCTCTGCTGATCAGCTTGATGTTTAGCTCCATGCAGTGTTATGTTTTATCTTGGCTCCAAATATGTTCTCAAATTAACATGATAGTACAGATGGATTCTTGTCTCAGAGCCATATGATTGATTTCATCTCTGATATTCTGCTCCATCAACATGCAAGGAATTAGTCTTGACATCAAAGGGCAATCTGTTTACACTGGAAGTGCAAAATATTGTGCAAAGCAATGCAAAACAGATTTAAAAAGAGAATGGCACTGCCACTGCTTTTTTGAAACAAAACACTAACTTATTAGGAAAGCCATATACTCTCTTCTCTAAAGCAATTATCTTAAATGCTGAGAACATAAGAACATCTGTAATGAGTCAACCTAAAAGTTTGTTTGTACTGCTGTGCATATACAGTAGTGGCCAATTTAAGATGCTAGAGATATGAATGGGGCAAGCAGATGGTGATATACTTCTCCTCTTGAAGTCTTTCCAAAACAAAAATTCTAGAGGATTTCCAGGAAGTGGACCAGCAATAATCATGGTAAATTTACATGGGTTATAATTTATCAGCCACTGAGAATAGATTTTAAAATATTTTAGCAGTAACACATAATAAAAAACATTAATGAAAATTGCACTAGAGCTTGTAAATTTATACAGATTTAAGATATATATTTTCAAATCAGATAAATTCTGGCAGAAATAATTGTTATCTTCCATTTTGTTTTGGAACATAAATAGTATTGCATTCATTTTGATTCAGAAGGTTGTCTTTTGTACTTCTTAGTGTAAAGAATGAAAAGAAATAACTAAAAAAAATTAATTCTGACCTTGAAACTTGCAGTCAAAAAGTGTTTGTTTTATGTTTGAGACAGAAAACATTTTATTTGATGATATAAATACTTACTCTCTTACACTCCTCATTTTAATATAGTTTTCTTTTGATTGATGTAAAATAATTATAATAATAGCATCCCTTGAAAAAATCCCCAACACTAAAATGGTGAATGTGAACTAGACTGACAGAGAAAGAATACAGCAATAGGATGGACAATGCATAATTCCTTTGGGTAATATATAGCCCTCTGTCATGCCCATCACTTTTTTTGAATTGAAGATCTTTCTTTTGTGTTTTACATTCCTCACAAATAATGAATTATCTGTTTTATTTAGCTCTTGGTACTGAGCTGTTAATGAAAATTCAGTTTCAGAAGTAGAAAATAGTGTAGAAAGAAAGATTTGTGTGGTAGAAACCATAGAAGTGTCTTGACAGGCTGAGAGAGTTGAAGCTGTTGAGCCTGGAAAAGAAAAGGTTTTGTAGAGACCTTATAGCACCTTCCAGTATCTTAAAGGGACCACAAGAGAAGTGAGGAAGATTTACAAGGGCATGTAGTGATAGCACATGGAGGAATGGCTTTAAACTATAAGAATAGGTTTAGATTAGTTATTAGGAAGATATTCTTTACTGTGAGGGTGGTGTACTGGAACTGGGTTGCCCAGAGAAGCTGTGGATGACTTGATCCTGGAAATGTTCAAGGCCAGGTTGGATGAAGCTCTGAGCACCCTGGTCTAGTGGAAGGTTGGAAGGTCTGTCCAGAGTAGGGGGGTTGGAACTTGATGACCTAATTCCATGGAGAACGTGGTTTTTCCAGTTCAAAACATTCTATGACAAACTTTGTTTCTTTGTGTGTACTGGCTTTCTTTGTGTGTACAGCTTCCTTGAGAAGCTAATTCTTTTTAGGGGCTTTGGGGAAAGCAGTTTAGAGAGTGTCCAATGGAACACCATAAGGATGGTGAAGGGCCTTGAGGGGAAACCATGTGAGGAGCAGCTCAGGTCTCTTGGTCTGTTCAGCCTGGAGGAGACTGAGAGAAAAGCTCATTGCAGTCTTCAACATTCTCATGTGGGGAAGAGGAGGGGCAGGTATTGATCTCTTCCCTCTCATGGCCTGTGACAGGACTCAAGGAAAGGGCATGAAGCTGAATTGGGGGAGGTTTAGTTAGGATATCAAGAAAAAGTTTTTCACCCAGAGCGTGGTTGGGCCCTGGCACAGGCTCCCCAGGGAAGTGGTCACAGCACCAAGCCTGACAGAGTTCAAGGAATCTTTGGACAATACTCTCAGGCACACAATGTGGTCTTGGTGGTGTCCTGTGTGGGATCAGGAGTTGGACTTTATTATCCTGATGGGTCTCTTCAATCTCAGCATGTTGGATCATCTCTATGATTCTCTGATATTTAGAAACTGGTATTTAGATTAAAACCAGAAATAAAAAAACCTGCTAAAATCCAGGTTACATCTAAATATATAGTTAGAAATTGAAATAATATGGCATTTAGATGGACTCACATAAGTTGCAGATAGTTTCAGCCAGGATGGATTTTCTCTGAAAAGATATGAGTTTGTATATTTGATTTTGAGTGAGGCTCTATAAGGCTTTGTTTAAGGAAAGATGGCAATTTTTCCTCAACAAACCATCATTGCCTATACACTGCAGGTGTAGCAAATGCAGGAATGAGCTGCACAGGTGCACTCCAGTCAGGTACAAGGTTGAAGTCTCCACAGACTTTGGCACAGCCTGTGGGAGTCTTTGGTCACCTTCAGTGTCAGGATCTGCTTTCTTGTGTTCAGATGTTCTGTGGCTTTTTTTCCAGTGGTCAATTGAGCTTGAACAGACTGAAATGCCCCCCCCCCCCCCCCGCCCCGCCCCCCGCTTCACTTTTCCACAGAATGGCGATTATTTAAGTGAATTCAAATGCAAGAAAAACCCCAGCTTTCTGTCACACCATCCCAGAAAGCCCAGCAGGAGCTCTGCCTGATGGCTGCAACTGTCCCTTTTTAGACCAGGGTCATGAGCAGAGTTTGCAGCAGAAATTCTGGGAGCTTGTTTTGAGAGTGTTTGTGTTTTCCTGAGGCACCTTTCATCTGCCAGAAATACAGCTGTTGTGCAGCACAGTGGTTCCTTCCTTCTTTCCAGCAGTGAGCACATCTGAACTGTACCTTTAAAGCCTTTGCATTAAAACAAGGCCTCCTACTCAGAGTAGCTAATAGTTCAGGTTATAACATGATCAGTCAAACAAAAGATTTTTAAAAGCTTTCCTGTATAATGTGACCTAGGGAAGTGCATTAGCTGAGTAAATATATTGTTGATTTGTTTTTCCATTAGCAATGAATGATTTCTCTCTAAGTGACCTATAGTACTGCTTTCTGGGAATAAAGCTATATTGACAAAGAGAATGGAATGTAAAGGAAATTTTTTTTCTTTCTTTAGAGAAAACTTGAACACAAAGCCAGGGTACACTGGTTTCTCTGGTTTTATATCCTTTAGATATGACGTGGTTTGTTGCTTTTTCTTCCTCTATCTCCAGGTCAAACAAGTCATGCTGTACATTTTAACAGAGGTACTGTTTTCATTTCCTCAGCATCTCTACTCAGCTATGCCTTTAAAAAGGACAAATTCATCTTGTGACTGTCTGCTGTGTGACATGTTATATAATTTGATGTATATTTATTTATATCCCTCCATTGCAAGGAATGACAGTTTTCACCAAAAGAAAACAAGACATTCATTCTCATTTGTTTGGGATCCAAGATGTATCTGAGAAAACAATCTCCCTCACTGTTTCTTTCAAGATTGAGAACAGGAAATATAGAGTTGGGATGGAGAATATGACAAAGCATGTGGCACTGTAAGATAATCTTTTAGAATCGAATTTGCCCCATGATAGACAGTGCCTGGAATTTTAATGCATTTATGCTTTTCTGATATGTTAAGAAGTAAGTATATATGCACTGCAAATTGATATTCAGCAGATTTGTTAGTATGCAGATCTTTGCAAGACAATTGAGAGACCGCTTAGAAAATATTGCGATAATAAATTTCTTAGAGCAGATGTTCCTTAGCAGGTTTTATCTGTGTCATTTCAATGATAAATCCTTCTGACTTCTTAACTTTTAACTACAGTTGCAAACTTACAGTTGATTGTGAGAAAAAAAAAAGAAATTTAAAAGAATTTTATAAAATGAGTGTAATTTATCTAGAGGTCATTGAGTCTATGATAATGAAAAAAATTGTCCCTAAAACTTACCATTAGGATGAAAAAAGGTTAGAAACTGTGCAAAATTATTAGTGAAATGATTGCATCTTGCATTTTGAATTATAGAAGTTCTTGCTAAAATTTCTTGTAACTTATTAAACCAAAGATCTCAATCTAAAACCTTTCTCAATTATACTGCCTCCTGTACACACACTCTTTATAGAGTTTTGGCTTTTTGTTGCACAGATGGATTCAGAGTGGGATTCTTCACTAATTTTAACGTTCTAAAATCAAGATATATATAGTGAAATAGTCATCAAGCCAGTCTTCATAATTAATAGAGAAAACTTAAACTAAAGGAAAACTTTATGTACTTTAGAGACCTGTCTTAGCATGGGATAAGTCATATCTGGAGTTGCTTAAGTATCCCATTTCCTGTGGCTTAGTGCTGGCACAACATAGGCATTAATCAGTTTTGGCATTAATCCTAGCTATAGGCTTTGTCCATAGGAAGAAAAATTGTTCCATTTGCTTGGATTCTGAGCTATGGTGGGTTCAAATCCCTTTCTGCCCATGGATGTCCTTGCTGAATAAAGTTAGACCTACCTCAATCTTTGAAGTCATGAGAATTACTTACCCACATGCTATTGGAAAAGCAGGCATTATTGTCCTTGTGCCTTTGTCAAGTGCAAATTGTCACAATATTTATTCCCTTCCTCCCACCTTAAACTGAATCTCAGTAGATTAAGTATTGAGAGTTACCTACACACCATTACTGCATGTTTGCTAGAAAATTAAACAATGTCAGGGGATATTATTAGCTTTCATATGAAGTGGTCTGGTCTGGTCCTGAACTTAAGATTAAACTATTTCCCTCAAACAGAGTGGCAAATGGCCTGTCCTTGGCTTGTGTTACCCTATCTTTGCTGAGAATTCCTCGAGAGAATGTAGTTGGACTGGACAAAACCATGTTAGAGATGATTCAAATGACATGGAAAATGGCATTTTTCATGTCAAGAACATTATCTGGTGAAATGGATTAGCTCCAAACAGCAACTCAGACTCACAGAGCTGCTCACTCACTGGGCTCTGATGGGATTGGGGAAAGATTTGGAAAAATAGAAGTATGAAAACTCATGAGATAAAGAAAGTTGAGATAAATAGGGAAAGCACAAGCTGTAGACACAAACAAAGGAAATCAAGGAATTAATTCACCGCTTTCCTTGGGCAAGCAGATGTTCAGCCATCACCAGGAAAGCAGGGCCCCATCACATTTAACAGTGATTTGGGAAGACAAACACCATCACTCCAATTGTTTTCCCCTTCCTCTTCTTCCCTCAGTTTTATATACTGAGCATGATGCCACATGGTGTTGAATATACCTGTACCCCCTCCCAGCTCCTTGTTCACCCCCACCCTCCTCATTGGTGAGGTGGGGGAAAAGCAGAAAAGTCCTCAACTCTGTGTAAGCACTGCCCAGCAATAACTAAAACATCCCTGTTTTTTCAATACTTTCCAACGCAAATCCAAATCACAGCCCCATACCAGCTACAGTGAAGAAAATTAACTCTACCCCAGCCAAAACCAGCACATCTGGTGCTACCTGTTTTATTCAAACAGTTGCTTGTGGTGATGGAGCACATATAAGTCCTTAAAAAAGAGGACCTTGCTTATACTCATATTGGCAAGTAGAGCTATGGCAACTTCTTATCTGAAAAATAAAACTCTGAGGAGCATCATCTGAATGATGAGGTACTGATGAAACTGTGTTCAGTCTTTTTTTGTGACACCAGGAAACATTAAGTATATCTTGTACTGCTCCACAATCTGAGAGCTTTTCCACTGTACCCTGTGAAAAGTGAAAAGAGGAAAAATAAACAGAAAGATGTGCAGTTCTTCCATCACTTCAGGATAATGATGCATGAATGATGGAGAAAGAAGAAACAGTAGGAGATTAGGTAGAAAATTTTAGGGTTTTCTAGGCTTCTGCCTGTCTTTAGCTTAAAAAATCCTTGAAGTTAGCAAGAACTGGACTACAGCCATTATACAATGGTTGCAGTGATGTTGCTAAAACAATATATAGCTGCCAAGCCATTATTGAAATTTTCTTGTCTGCATTCCACAGACACAGCTGGGATAATGTGAAATATATACCTTATAGTCTTTGTTCTTTCCCAGCAAATGCATATATCAAGAAATGTGGGACTGGGAAATAAGCTTTTCTTGGGGAAATTAATTTAAAAGCATGGTGCCTAACCATGGTTAACAATGCTGGAAGAAAGGGATACATGTAAGGAGAAAGACAGTAAGGACAAGTTCATATCTGTCCCATCCTCAGAAGGTGTTTTAGACAACTAAGGCTGATAAGAGTATAGACATGCCTGAAGTTATTTGGTGTCTCTCACTGGATATTTCAAGGTTCCACTCTGAATGAACCTGAAATGCAGTCAAAACTTGTTTACCATCAAACCCAGAAACAAACCCTGTCAACAACCTGAGCTGCTTCAAACAAACAGCACCGGTTTATAGGTTCATAAATATCAGATGCAGTGCTTTGAAAATTGTATTGAGCAGTCCTAAATGCCATGGTGGCAGCTGAGCAAACATTAAATGAGTAATGGGGAAAATTCCAAGTGTTTATTCCAAGCTTGTGTTTATGGGGAGAAATCCCTTGGACAGCAAAACCAGAAGACGGTATAAGCATAATTTGTCCAGAAGCAAAACCAGAAGACAGTATAAGCATAAGGAACAACTTAACCCTCACCTAGATTTCTTTTTTTCTGAGAGAATGAGGTGACTCCCTGAAAATAAAGCTCCTGAAATAGAGGAGACAGCCAGCTCATTAGGGTGTCAATAAGTGCTCATCCAAAGAATTAATACATTTTTCTAAGCTTCAGGGCTTATTTTCAGGCTTGTTTATAACACAAGCAATATGCCTTTTTTTTGGCTGTGCAGCAGAGCTGAAAATAAGAGCAAATTGTACATCAAGTTACAATCCAAGTTAGGATGGGTGCAGGAATGGTTGATTTGTGCCTGTTCCTGGACTATGCCTTTTTAGCAGGCTATGTTTCTATAACTGCTGCTGCTGTCACTGCTGTATGACCTTCTCTTCTGGCTTGATACTTGAGATAGTAGATCAGGGTATCAGAAGTCCAGGAAGAACTTTCCTTCTCTGTCATCACCACACTGAATTATAGTTATTTGGCTACTTCCATATCTAACAGCTTTCATAACATAATTTTTGCAGGTAGACATTTTACAAGCTCTTCTAAGAAAATTTTAGAATCTGGAGAGAACTTTTTTATTGGCTGCTATAAGGTAACTACAATTTCATGCCATAATTTTCACTGGTTTTATTGTCTGTGGTTCACTGTAGTTGGCATTCTCAATGTAAATCCATCTGTCTTCAAATAAATGCTTTCTTGGTCACCTTTACAGTAGAAGATATGACAGGACAAAAAATATTGCTAAATTGAAAACATGAGGTCCTTTGGATGCAAATTTCTTTGGCCTCAAGGTTAGTTCTAAGATGACTTGTGAACAGGCTTGTAATAGAAGCCCTGAACTAAGGCTGGAGTTCAAGGATTTGATTTGGTTCTGATGGATTTCCTTAATAGTTCTCCACATTTTTTGGGGAAGGTGTGGGGTGCAGGAGCAGAGGGTGGGCAGGGGGCATTGTTTGTTTTTAAATCTAAATTTGGTTTTTAAATTTTACTTGCATATTAAATTTTATTGCACAGCTTGCCTAGGTTTTGTAGCCATGCCAGAAGTAGAACTAGAGGGTAGACTCGGATCTTGGGTTAACTTTAGAGACAGAGAGTCTGGGGAAGGGCAAGGTAGAAGCCATGTCCTGTTTTGCAAAGACAGTGGAAGTTGCTCTCTGAATTACTTCCCCTGTAACAGTTCTTCAGTCTGGTGAGATTCATGGGTGCCATAAACTGAAGTATGCTGCACTCAGCATGCTTTCACTGTAGTCTATGGGGCTATTCAGTATGAATAAAGGCAACTGACTGATTTTGTGTAACTCATAAGCAATTATAGCAGTGAAGGTAAGAGTGGGGCTGTAAATAATCAAAGTAAATGAGAAGGCAAAATGCTCTAGAGCTTTTCTCACCTAACAACACAGAAGTGAAGGGCAAGGGTAAAGCAGTTTGCACTACTTGTGGAAACTTGTTAACTTATTCATCGAGAAGCAAAAGCAAGTGAAAGGGCACCTTCCACATCAGTGTTTGAAGCAGGTTGTAAAAGTATTTTTAATGAGCATGAGACCTAGATAGAAATAAGGCTTCATTTTTCTTGAGAAATCATCAAGCAGGGTTGCACGGCTCATCACATAGCGCAAAGAGAGTTCTTTAGGCAGGAGGCAAGTTTGCATGACTCCTTGCAGAGATGCAGACATGAGCCAGGTACAGCTTTGTCACTGTGCTGCATGTCACTGCCTCCTTTTAACGAGCTGGTCTTAGCAGGAAAAAACGTTTATCCATCTAAAGCAGGACTGCTAATTCGGGCAGCACTTAAACCCTACCCTGGGTCATGTAGTTGTGCTGTAGTCTATCCTGCCAGGCGTAATGCCATCCTGCCAATGTCTTTTAGTGTGATCCAAGAGCACTTTGGCATCCTGCTTGAGCTCTGACCTGATTGTAAACTAGAGATAAAATAATGTGCCCTCTGTGCAGTCAATTGTTCATGTTGTTAAAATACTGCTTAAGTATTGCTAGGGGCAGTATATATGGCAAAATTATGATGAAAATCATCTCGTGATAACTACCAGTTCCTGTTCTAGTGGTGGCTGCAAACTTCAGTACTATTAATCTGTTTGAAAATGTTTGTTTGCATTCCTATGTGAGTCAGAATAGAGCAAGGGTGAGGGTTTGGCTTAGAAGCTTGCTTTTTCCTCATGCATGAACAAGAAAGGATTTCAAAAGAAAGGGAGAGAGGGAGATTGCAAGTTAGGAAGATAACTACCAACACATCACATCAAATGGGTAGTTAGAAGTTCCTAAGCTAAGGTGCCTCAGTCATGATTGGACTTTGAATCAGTTAGAGATATCTCAACCTCAGCCGTGTTGCTTATAGTTTGTTTTGGATAAAATTTGATATTGCAGCCTCACAGTGGTCTGTGAGAAATTTGCTATGGTCTGTGCAGAAATCTGGAACCTGACAAAAGTCTGTTACCAAAATGCATCATATTTGAAATTCCTGGTCTTCGGTAGACGTTTTCCTTTCTATTGTTAGTGCATGCTGAAAACCATTGTACAGACCTGTTTCTTTGTGAAATACAGTGCCACAAACACATTTAAATTGTAGTCTTAAAATAATCTAATTTTGAAATATTCATATGTAGTTTTGTTTCACTTTAAAAGTTTAGCATCAAATTTCTAGCATTTTTAGAAGTAAAATAATCAGTGTATGTAAAAAGTAAAATTTCTTCTTTTCAAATGCTGTATGATAAATCACCTGCTGTTACTCAGCTACCATAACTTGCTCATTCCTGTTCTATTTTTTCACATTTTTTTCTCCAGCCAACATTATGCAACAATCAAGTCTCTAACAAATAAGGTGGCTCAGGGTGTATGAGTGAATTAGGGCCTTTTTGGCCTCACCTTCACATCTGCAATTGCTTTAAACTTTTCACTGGTGGTGCACACATATCCCAGGAAGGGATTTGTTCAACTTGTCATTCACATAAGCTTCCAGATCCAGTGCACGTCAGGAGTCATGGGCATTTATCATTTCCTGTACACCTTAAGCAAAGATAATGCAATATTGCTAAGGAGTGTTGATTATACAGCAAACATTCCAGCTTGCATTGAGTCAGATTAGCCTATACAGTTTCATTAGAATTCAAACTGGTTGTCTTGCATAACGAAAAAAATTGCTCAATGATTTAATCCAGTGGTGTATCTGTGTATGCCCAAATTAATTTCTGATTTAATTCCACTGACATTGCCAGGCTCACACTATGGAAGAATTTGGCTTGTTCAGTGTAGTCTATCACTATTTTCCAGATTAATTTTAATAGAATTGCCACAATATCTTTGTCTTCTTGCATTATAACAATGCACTCAAAGAATAAAATACAGCATTGCAGGGATAAACAACTGAGATGTGTATGTGTATCCAGTGTATGCAGAAAATGTTGGCATTTCACCATGATTGCATGGAAAAAAATTATAATATATGATAACTGCAGGATTTCATTCTTTAATTTGGCTTTTTGTATGATATCATGTAAAAAAGTTTAAGTCTGTGCTTCAGCAAAAATTTGGATCCTCAGAGTTGTGCCAATTTAGGATGCAAAAAGGAAAGTAATGTTAATATTTATATTTTAATCAATGTTCTGGGGGAGGGGAAAAATATGAAGAGTTGCCAAACTGAGTTCTATTGATTCTCTCCTTTGACAAAACCAGTTTTATGCTTTCTTGAAATTAAATGTGCAGCATTGGTAAAACTGTGGCTCCCACTGTGAGCAATGCAAAGTAACATCTCTGACAGATCATGAAGGCATGGAGTCAAGGAAGAAACCTTCCCAGTGCAGACTCTTTGATCCCCCTCAGCTCAGGGGTTAAAGGTGAGTTTTATGCGCAGCCTTGCCTTTTTGAATCATTACCCACGCTGACAACATTTTATAGTCTTAGCAGAGGAGTAAATGGAGGGCAATAAATGTTCTGGCCGGTTTTCTATAATCTTTAGATCAATACTGGAGTCAGATGGACTATGAGGGCCTGTTTCATGGGCATGGTGCTTTCACACCCATAGGACAGCAATAGTTATCATGTTTCCACCATTTTCATTCACTAGCTGGGTAATGGTCTCTATCATTAAAACTGTCCATTTCTTAATAAATCAGCTTTGGAACCTCATCTCCTCTTATTCATTTCATGACAGTATAAAACTTAGCTGCAGCAGCTTGCAAGGTAATCAGGGTCATCTGGCAGTCACTTGGTCCAAAATGTCTCCATCAGTGCTGTTGACTACTAAGTGCTGCAAATTACACTGTATTAGGGAAATACAGGTTTAGTTTTGAGACCTTTTTTGAGTACCAGTTTTATTGGTTATTTATTTAATTTTTCTTCCATAGAGTTCAGAAAAATGTTGGCAAAAGGCCAAGGAAGGACATGAGCATAGGGAGGATAACTTAATTTTTTGAATTGAGAAGTATGAATGCTTTTATGCAGCCATATGTATTATATCATCCTCCTCATGAAAAGGGTGCAATAGTAGAGAATGATTAATCACAGGGAAAATAGCATTCCGTCATCCTTCTCCCAAGAGGTACTTTACAGAGTTTGTGCAGTACAGCATTCAAAACCAAACAATCAGTATTTATTTTCTGGTATTTCACCTAACGACAGAATGAATAACCATCACATGAAGAAAGAGCAATCTGTTTGCTTTATAAACAATGTAGTTTCAACTACTTATGAAATAATGAAATCTAACGCCTAACAGTAACATCAAGTGAATATGACAACCTGCATTTTTGAGCAGTGTGTGAGAAGGAAAAAGTAAGCTGCAGATTGCACGTCAATTCCTATTGGAAAGATGAATACTATTTGCTTCATAGTGATGATTCATGAGATCCTAGAGTTGTATACACCTGAGATGTGTGACGCTTGCAGAGTTTCTGTACCCCAGTTAATTGAGGCACAAGTATTCTTTTCCTGCCTTCTTCACTCTGCTTTTATGTGTCTGGTCTGTTCTCGACTTGCTCACAAAGGCAGCTCACACTGTGTGCCACCCTGTGTGCTCCCATACTGTGCAAAATAATACACAGACTGCATTTGTATCAAACTTGGCTTTCCCTCTCAAAATAAGTACTCAGGTAGCTACTCTTACTGCTGGTGCTTTTTCTTTTGTGCCTGTGTGTGTAATGAGATTCTTATGGACATCTTGTTGATCTTTCTTACAGTAAGTGTTGTGCCTTCCTCTGTTTTTCATGCAGGGTATTACAGTGCTCATTCTCATTTCTTCCTCCATTGCAACTCTAAAAATAATCAGCCATGAAAGTAACTATTGAGCTTTATTGTTACCAGCACAGTGAGATTAATAAGCGGTGAATATACTGTACCTCACTAAAAGGATGTCTTAAATTGACACATCTCCCAGGACAGTCAGG